>NW_027555958.1:199000638-200285638 GCF_003287225.1 Phascolarctos cinereus | reverse complement strand
GAGAGAAATTGATTGACACATTGATAAATCAAAGAGGGCAGTCCCCTTTTTAGTAAGCAGACCATACAGATAAAAAAGATGCAAAGGAAAAAAAAGTAAATGATAAAAAAAACTGTCCATTTATGGCTTAGAAGTCTCATCTCATGCAACTGTCTGGTTTTCAGAACATCATCAGATGAAGTTTTCTGGTCAAAGTGTGGTTTAAGCTGTCTCCAGCAGACTGTCTTCTTTAAGATTTCTTGTGTAAAGATCCTCTTTCTTTGTTAAAATCTCCTACAAAATTGATCTTAACATACTTTTAAACTACTTTTTTAACCAGATAAAATAATGAAAGTTAACTCAACCCTTATGTCTCTATTATTATAAAATCAAAATTTGGAAACTTGGTCAATTGTCATGTTGATAAAGGAACTCAAATAAAAACAGAAAATTAGAACCCAGTTTTTATACTTCCTATTGTTCATTCCCCCATCAGGAGGATGAGACTCCACTAAGGAATTAATAACAGAAAAGTTGCCAGATTAACCACCGTTGTAACAAAAGGTTCAGGGATGGTATACATAAATACATTGAGTTATAAATTTTAGAACAGTACATATCAAATAAGTTATTTATAATAAAACAATTCCAACTTCTAGCCATGTTCAAATAAATAATCCTAATTAAAATGGATGTTCTCTTTAGGCATTCACAGGATAGACCGCAAGCCATTCTTCTTCTAAAATTAACTAATTGTAGCAGAACTGAGACAGTTATGCTATTAGCTAAATAACAGAATCATATTCTGGTTTCACAAATCTTTGACCTAATTATACTCATATCATTATGAGGAATTAAAGGGCCCTAACTTATACAGGAACATATATCTAATAATAGATGTCAAGGCTAAATACTTAGTTGTTTGGACTAAAATTCTAGGCCAAATACCTCAATCTTATACTTGCATCTTACTATATATAATAACTCAGATGTTCCAGTATCAATCTATTATTTAATAGATTAAATGTTACAAAACTTTTTGATTATAGAAAATTGCCACAAGAGGATAGAGACATAACTATAGTAAGGGAACAATGTTTCTAACTTCATGTTGATTCCAGGCAGAGGTTATGTAGATGGCCAGTTGCACTGAATCAGGCTTAAAGTCTGCTGGGTGTCGCAGTGGGGAAATAGAATACTGCCTCAGCTCATGATAAATAGTTGTTCTACCAACTCTTCCTGTGAGAATACCCTCTGCAGTTCATAGACCCCACAAGGTTGCTTGCATCATGGATCGTTGGCTCAATAGTATTCCTTGATTATCATACCTGGAGTCAGACTTAGAATAATGTCAGTTAACAGTCCCATAAGGTCTTGAATTGCAAGTTCCAATAATCAGTTTCAGGTATGTGACTATCATCACAGAAAAATACTACTGCTCTCGGTATCCCTTAAACAATGGGAACATCTTTAAGGTGAGTCAAGTAGTTTGCATATGTTCCTACACATGTACTAGTTCCTGATTAAATAAGAAACATAAGTAAAATCAAATTTCCCATTAAGATAGCACAAGATAGTTCATAAATTACTACTCTTAATAGATTTGCATCTCTATTTGTCAAGCTTATTTACCCTTCTCTAACCACACTCAATCTCAAAGAATGAGATACTTCAAGAATCAAATCTTATACATATGATAAATTCAAATACTAATTTTAACTCTTGCTAGGCCATGGAATGAATTCAGATCTAAACAGCAAGATCTTTCCCACTTACAGCTCATTAAAGTAATTTAGATTCTTTAGCATTAATCACTAGCCTTAGATCTCTGATGCTGCATCTGACTTGAGCTGCTGACTCTGACTCTGTTTCCCTGAAAGCACTCATTTAAGGCCAGTCCAAGGACACAATAAACCTAAGAATGAAATTCAAAATTTGTAGTAGGTTTAGTCATAAATGTCATCATATCAAATTATTACTGCAACAAATTGGCTTGCAAATGGAAAATCACACAAAAGTTTTTTCAAAACATTTCTTCCTAAAAGTATTTCCCTTTCTTAAAAACAGCTTACAATTTATTCTGATGTTACTATAACAAACTAAATTCCTAATTATCACAAAATTCCTTCTTACCTAAATTCTCTAGGCAGAAAGGCATTTGTAATAATGAACCGTTTGCTCAGTAAGAATTCCACAACGCAAAACTCTTGCACAGGGTTGATAAGAATTATGAAAGAAATTTTACAAGGTATTTTCTTTGCATAATTAGCAAGTTTCCTTTCACAAAAATACATTTGTAAGTACTTGATTTAAACAATCACTCCAAATAACTTAGTTAACAGTCTTAATTTTCATAAATGGGAGCCAAATGATTTCAGCTGAAATTTCCCTTTTAAATATAAACAAAACCTGGAAGTTTATGATTTCTTAAATTACAGTACTTCAGAATATTACAATACATGGTCAGATAGATGATTTAACAGCTTCCTGACCCATTCATTTTTTTCCTTTCTTTCTGGTAGTACAATTCTTAATCTATCAACATCTAGATTACAAGAGCAATTGCTTTTCTAACAACATATATGATATAATTGTTTACCAAACTACACGATACAAGGAGTTAGAAATATATCAATACCATAACAATTATCATGTATTTAAATTTTGAAATAAAACCAATTAATTACCAGTCAGATGACCTTAATTTAGCTGGATGTACTTTCAAATTATTTTACATAGAGAATCATTCATCTCATCACCATTGGCATTGTACTGATGACATCTAAGAAAACCCATATAAAGTTACCAAGTATGAAGCAATTATATTTAATTAAACAGTTAACATTCAGATTGCATTTTGTCCTATGCCAAGCACTGTGCCAAGCACTTTATAATCCTATGATCCTCACAACATCTCTGGGAAGTGGGTTCCATTATTATCCCCTTACAGAACAGTAAACTGTGATAAAAATAACTTTCTTGGGGCCATATGGTTCATACATTTCTTAATGCCAAATAACAATGTATACTTTTTGTGCTTAATCCTGACAGGAAAAGCACTCTCAGATGCTGTTTTTGTTCCTTCAGGACAGATTTTGACTTAAATCAAATCAAATCTGGATTTATAATCGTTAATAGTAAACATTTCAATTTTCTCTTTAAAGTCTAATACTCTTAGCCCTTTAAGAGAAAGTATTATCCACAAATTCATATATCCCCTTAAAAAAGACACATGATGACAATTCCCAGCTCTGAATAACCTTTTTTTTTCTCTACTTTCTTAAAGAACTGAAGTCCCTGGCGCAGTGGATAGAGCACCGGCCCTGGAGTCCTCCAGAGCTTCCAGAGTTAACTTAATAATTAATCGAACAGTACAAGGAAACATTTTAAAATTGTATATAATAATCTCAAATCATAACAACTAATATCTTTACCATAGCCAATATTTATGTAATGTTAGATTTAATAAGGCCTTCCTACAGATTTATCCTGAAAGGTGGGTGGACATAATTCCTTCTAACCCTTTATAACTTTGTCTATTGGTTTTCAAATCAAGCTACAACATTTTCATTTTCAATTTTTCTACTTAAAACAAAATCAGTCTTCCTTATATCCTCTCAACATGCCCAAACTATCTGAAGCTGGCAAAAGGGCACCCAAAACAGCCATCTAAGGATGGGGGGAGTTCTTAGGGCACATGGGCTTCCTGCTGGCCACTCCCATGTTTCCCCAAAACATTTTTTACCTTCCACATTTTTGCTCAAGCCCTTATTTCTCTTTCCTAATCTTTCAAACCCATTTCTCAAACTACCTCCACTTTCCTTTGTATTCGACCATATCCCAGACTGCACATACCAAGCAGTGGCTTATGTTCCTATTGGAACACAAAAGTGGGATTCTAGCTACTGCCAAACCTCCTTAACAGATTGCAAAAGGCTTGACTGCTTAATTAGTTTTCCAAATTAAAAATCATACTCACCCCAATTTTGTCCTGCTTGTCTTCACCTTTTAGAATCTGGAGGGGGTTAATGCTTAATAATTTACAAATCAAGAGATCTGTATTTCTTTCACATCCTTCACAAACAGCTTTTATAATGTTAATATACATTTTAAACAAATCACTAAAATCCCAAAGTGATCTCGTTTAAGACCATGATAAAAAAAAAACCATAATCAAAATGTCCCAAAAGACTGAAAAACTTATCTTTGCAGTTTTAAACACATTGCCCTGTTGTCAGATATATTGGTGGGAGGGGCGCAAAGATGCTATCTTTGGGCTACCTGATTTAGATCTTATCAGTATAAAGCTACTGCTAACTGATTCCACTTCCCAACTAACTTCTGGGAGAGTCTCACCCTGGCTTTTCCAGTTCCATTACCAACTTGGCCAGTGTTGGGACCCCCCAAAAAAAGTGTTAATCTCCTTCTGAAAGGCTAAAGTGGGAGTTATTTCCCAGTGTTTTCTCTAATTACCAATGTTAGAAGTTTTCCTGGTTGCACTTGAAATCTTTCACTACAAACATGACAGTCGTAGGGACACAGAGAACAAGACAGAGAGAATGGTAATACTGAGTGCACATAGATCTAATTTTCAGAATTAGAATTAGACTGGTCAAAATTTAGAGTTATCTTTAGTATATTAATCTAGACCAAAGGAACCCTAATGGGGCTATCATAATTCAGGATTATCTTTAGTCGATTGACACCAGCACTGGCAATATTTATGATCATCAGATTGATAGTGAAGAGGCAGCAGTTTTGTTAGCCATATCCCCAATTTAGGATTCTGACTGACCCATGGCCAAATTATAAAGGGTATCCTTACGTTCCAAGAGACCTGTCTTGAGGTCTCTGCCCCCAGAGCCACTTGGAGAGAAAAGCAGACTGTACCCTAATACAGAGAGTCCAAGAGAGAAGGAGCAGAGATTTTGGGGATAAGACTCTCCCACCCTTCAGGGCTAAGACTTCAGGAGAAAAAAAGTCCTGTGTGGTACCCAGTTCCAGTGCTGTCAGGGGGAGAAAGAAGTCCAGTCTCCAAGGCCCAGTCCAAATTAAAGTCATGACACCATTTAAATGTCTACCTTTCACTGAGTTTGTTCTAAGGGACAAATGAAATTAGGATGTGCCTATGTTTAATTTCTCTTACAAGCTGGTGACATACATGCATTGCAAGGGAGTTACAGTCCCGACTGGCTCAGTTTAGGGGTTGGGAGTACAGAGTTATATCCCCTTCAAAGAGTAGATGTTCCCAAGGGGTACCAATAAACTCTGATTGCTCAACACACTGGCAGGTGGGCTATATTAAAATGAGGGTCTTGAATATATGACTGAGATCATTTAATTTTGATCAGAGACATCATTTTCCATATCACCTGTCTTTACAACAGGAAGGAATCAACATTCTCCCAGACCTGTCTGGGCAACACAATGAGCAGGAATAGAGCCATTAGATTGGATCTTAATGTCCTTCTGAAGAAGAGCTGAAATTTGAAAACCAAAAAAAGAGGAATAAGGAAGCTCTGAGTCTCCAAGATAATGATTATTAAAAAAAAACATTTTTCACAATATACATGTGTGTGTATGTACACACACACATACATACAAAAAAAGTGAGGCAGTTTAACATCATCTTGGTATTGTTCAAGCCCCATCAGAACACTCTGTCCAGTTTGGGGCTTCCCATTTAATAAAAATATGGAAAACTTGAAGAACATCCAGTTGAGTAATGAAAAATTATTACTCAGATAATAACATATGAAGCAAATTTAAAGAATTCAGAATTATTTAAGCTAGAGAACAGAAGGTAGAATGGAGCCTTCATTCAAGATCCCCTCTTCTAAAATATCCTCTCTTTGATAACTGTCAAGCCCTCTCCTCTTAAGGATCAATTCATATTCCATTTCCTCTACAAAGCTTTACCTGGTTGCTTTAGCCCACAGTGATCAAACTCCCTCTTCTCTGAGTTCCTCTATCACCTAATGTCTATATGACACAGTTCATCTAATATTATATATATAGTATCTTGTATGCTGGCTTATTGGTAGAACTATTTTTTTTAATATTCTTTACTAGTCAAATGAGTTTAAGACTCATGTCTCATGCTTCCATGATCCTCCCAATGCCTAGCACTATGCCGAACACATAAATACTTAGGGTGTAGTTGTAGATTTAGAACTGCAAATGATCTTAGGGGTCTTCTAAACTAGTTACCTCATTTTATAAATGTGAAAACTGAGGATCACAGAGCTAAGTGACTTGCCCACAGTCATACAGTCTGTAAGAGGCAGAGCTAGAATGATTTATTGGCTTGGTAGTATAACACCACTTTTATAAATTGCTGCTTTTGAGATAGAGTAGCCAGCTTTCCATTTCCACTAGGGAGAAAATTAGTTTATACTAAAATAATATACTATATAATATACTTGATGAGACAAAAGGAAATATTTCTAAATATGAAGATTGCAAAGTAATTGGAAGAATAATCACTGTCACATAATTGGATTAAACATTTGATTATTTTAGAGACGACACAATCTGATCACAACAAACTTCCTTGCTATTCTCACCTGTTTCCTGATATGCAAGAATACTTGCTGCACCAGTGTTCCTGAAGCCTAGGAATCCATATTAATGCTGAAAATAATGTCTGTCTCATACATCGTTGTAGAGGAAAACAAAAACAGCAGTTAGGAATTAGTAGTTATAGTGAGTCTGGGGAAAAGCAAGTTAACATTTTCTAAGCTTAATGTGTTCTTTAAAAAAGCTTTTTAACAAATAGCGTTTATAGTATGTTAACTATAATAGGCCCTCTGGGAATTGGCTGGAATAGGTAATGCAGTGTGGATTCTTGAAACTCCCAGCCGTGTGTAGGCTAGTCAAGAGCAACATTAACCCCCTCATGGCTCTTTAATGGAAAAAAAAAGTGTTGTTTTCATTTGTTTTGATGGTACAAGTATCCACAATATTGGCCTGATTTGGTCACTTTTCCAATGCATATGCAATCTTTTCTCTTTTGAGAGTATCATGTTTTCTTTTCTTCCAAAATTGAGTTCTGTTAGACATAATCTGTTAAAGAGACTTTAGGATTCCCTAAATCAACACCTATCATCCTATTCACCAACCGTTCTCAAAGTCTTTGATCTGAGTAACCCTTTAAACTCTTAACAATTGAGGATACCCCCAAAGAGCAAAATGCTTACTTTGTTGTTGTTCAGTCTCCTCTGACTCATTGTGACCCCATGGACCATGCTATTCATGTTTTCTTGCAAAGATACTGGAGTGGCTTGCCATTTCCTTATGCAGTGGCTTAAGACAATCAGAAGTTGTTACTTGCCCAGGGTCACACATCTAGTGCATGTTTGGATCTTCCTAATTCCAGGTCCAGTGCTCTATCCACTGAGCCATCTAGCTGTCCCTTGCTAATGTGGATTATATCTGATGATATTTCCTATATTACAGATTAAAATGCCTTAGAATTACGAAAATATTCTTGACCTTATAGACAATCCTGAGAGGATTTTCAGGCTCCCAGGGGTTCCCCGACCATGCTTCAAGAACTCCTTCTTTACATATTCCTCCTAGTTTCACAATATCTCACTTTTCCTAGAAAAAAATTCCCAAGACTATATCTTTTAGAGTGGGATAATAGAAAGAGCTGGAAGTGACCTCAGAAGCATCTAGTTCAGCACTTTCACTTTACAGATGAAAACACTGAGGGAAGGAAGGGGACATGAAGTCACTTAAGTAGTACATACCAGGACAAATTGTAAACTCAGGTCCTTTGACTCCAAAGTGAGCATACTTTCTATTGTATTACACTGCCTAGGAAGGTAGATCTGGATAGGAAGCCTTGCCAACTTCTTCATTGCTCTTTCCTTCACATGCTGTCTTTTCCAACAAAATTGCTGCCCAGTGATTTCTCCAAAGTTATCACTGTCCTGGAAGGGATCACCCTCTTTACTTTTCTTCTTTTGTACCTCAAGCCCCCAAAAAATTCCAGACAAATAGTCACTTAAGAAATATTTTTAGAAGGGATAAATAAACCACTCTCTACAAGAGTGTGCAACCAAACAAATGTATGTAGACTATTATGGTTAGGACAAAACCAGTTGTTCCATTAATGGCAGAGGCAGTATAGCTTAGTGGCTGGAAAGCCTGTTTTATGACCAAGAAGACCTGAATCTGACACATATTGTCTGTATGACCTTGGGCAAGTCCCTTATCTTCTCAATCTTCTAGGCTAGTCTCTAAGACCATAAATTGCAAAGAAGGTTCAAACCTACACTGAGAGAGGGAAAGGAAATCCTTACCTGTATTTCAAAAAAAAATCATAGCTCTAGTACATATCTATTAAATTAGAGAAGTTAGTTATGATCACAAAAACACATTGAATTTGTAAGGCATTGAGTTTATGAGTTTTGTTTATATTATCTATGTTATATATTACTGAGATTTAATTAATCAAATTAAGACTTAAAAGCTAAAATGAATCATGATCTACATTCTCATCAAATCTTAATAGAAAACACAATGTAAGATTATAATGACTCCAGTCATTACCATTATCTCAGCTGTGAGAAACAATCAAAATAATATCAGTCAGTGCTTTATCTTCATGGAAATCAACCACTAATGCCAACCTAAGCAATTAAAAATCACACCACAAAGTTAAAGAAAGGTCAAATCCATTTCCTTCCAAACTCAGTTTCTACAAAAGGGGGCTTTTATATTTTTACATTTTATAATTACTTATTGTCTTCTGCTTTTGTAGGGTTACATTCTTTTTTTAAGATAATAATGACTTTTAATGGAGAAACTTTTAATGAGAACCAGGCAAACAGGATGAACATTTTTCTAGAAATGCTAAAATTAACATTCAGTCCAATTAAGAAAAATTATGGTGTCTCCCACTTTCAAGACAATGTAACTAGGTGCTGAGAATACAAATAATAAAATTAGTTACAGATATTACTTTCCAATAGTTTACAATAAAATGATGGTAGATAGATAGATAGATAGATAGATAGATAGATAGATAGATAGATAGATAGATAGATATAGATAGATAGATATGTGTGTGTGTGTAGATATATAATTATATACATGTATATATATATATGTATATATATATATGTATGTATATGTAATCATGAATAACTGAGGAAAAAGGAGAGGAGAAAGGGAGATACTTCAGATAAAGACAAGGTAAGGTTAGAGATAGAAAAGAAACTATATATGGGATTCATTGTCTAGGGAATTCAGGTAAAGAATTCTTTAATTGCTCTCCCTTTACCAGACATATTTCATTTTTCTTTCTTATCATCTTCTCCCACATCCCTGTTTCACATCCTCTTAGCTGAAGACCTCAACTCAAATTTCACTGAAAAAACAAAAATCATACCATCCACCAATTGTGCCATCTTCTCCTTTCCTCATATCACATAACTTAAGTATTATTCCCCTGCCCAATCTCGCCTCCTTATCCTGTTTCTGATAAATATTTGGCTGTTTTCCTTACCAAGACAAATCACTCCATACATGCTCTTTATTTCATCCCCTCTCAATTTCTCCAGCAAACCTTCCTCACTACCATCCTCACTTAATCTTCAATCTCTTCCTATTTATTGACTCCTTTTCTGATGCTTACACATCTGTATTTCTTCAATCTAGGCTTTTAAAATATCCTAGATTGATCCCATCATACCCATTAACTATTATCCTATATCTTTCATCCCTTTCATAGCTAACTAGATTACTTGAGAAAGCCATCTACAATTGGTGATTGCCCTTCCTTTCCTCTTACTATATTCTAAACCTTCTTCAATCTGACCTCTAGTCAATTGAAAATGTCCTTTGCAAAGCTACCTCTCAGAGGTAGGTAGAGTGTTAGGTCTAGAGTAGGAAGAAAACAGTTCAAATACAGCCTCAGACATTTTCTAGCTGTCACTTAATTCATTTGTATGTTTCCTCAACTGTAAAAATGAGGAAAATAACAGTATTTACCTTTTAGGGTTGTTGTGAGGGTCAAATGAGATAATATTTATAAAGTACTTAGCACTGTGTCAGTTCAAAGTAGGCTCTATATAAATGCTTATTCTCTCTCTAATTCTGCTCTCTAGGTTTTCCTGACCATATTTTCTTCTGGTTATCCTCCTATCTATCTGGCCTCTCCTCAGTTCCTTTTGTTGGATCTTCATTCTCTAACTGTGGGTGTCCCCCAAGACTCTGTCCTGGGTTCATTTGTCTTTTCCCACTCTACTCTGTCTTGTTTAGAGATCTCATTAGCTCCAGTGAGTTCAATTATCATCTCTATGAAGATCCTTTCTAGATCTATATTTACAAAGCTAGTCTCTCTCTTCTGTGCTCCAGAACCATATCATAAAATGCCTTTTAGACATTTGGAATTGGATATGTCTCATTGTTAACTCTAATTCAACATATTCAAAATAGAACTTGTCATCTTTACTTCAACTCTTCCTCCTTCCTAATCTTTCCTATTCTTGTTGTGGGTACTGCCATCCTTCCAGTGACTCAGGCTTGCAGCATTGCTGTTGTTCTTGACTCCTCACTCACATTTCCCCAATATTTCTGTTGTCATGTCTTGTCACTTCTCCCTTCATAACATCTCTTTTACAATCCCTCTACTCACATAACTACCACATGAGTTCTTGTCCCATCACCTCTTTATTTGCAATAGCTTTGTCTTTAGTTTCCCTGCCTTGAATCTCTCTCCACTCCAATACAACCTACATTCTACTGTCAAATTTATTTTCCCAAAATGCAGGTCTGACCATGTCACCCTTCTATTTAGTAACCACCAGTGGCTATATCTTTCCTCCAGAATCTTTATGGTGCTCAATGCATTTCATTTCTGGTCTTCGTACACTTTTCCTTCCCTCCCTGAACTCTATGACTCAGCCACACTCATCTACTTGCTATACCTGGAGCATGACATGGTTTCCTGACTCTGCCTTTGTACAGACAATTCTTATGTCTATACTGTTCAAAATCCTAGGTTTCTTGGCTTCCTTCAAGACTCAGCTCCATCCTTCCCTCTGTATTAAGCCTTTCCCAGGCCCCTCTTGGAAACTACTGGTTCTCTTCTAAGATTTATTGTTGTGTCATTTTTCAGTTGTGTACAACTTTTCATGACCCAGTTTGGGGTTTTCTTGGCAAAGATACTGGAGTAGTTTACCATTTCCTTTCTAGTTCATTTTACATATAAGGAAACTAAAGTAAATGGGATTAAACAACTTGTCTAGGGTCACACAGCTAGTAAGGATCTAAGGATAGACTTGATCTCAGGAAGATGACTGACTCCAGGCCCAGCACTCTATCCACAGTGCCCTTACCTTCTATCTATTCTGTATATATCTTGTATGTCCATAATTATTTACATTTTGTATCTTCCCCTAGAATGTGAGCTCCTTGAGGGCAATGTTACTGTTCTACCTTTCTTTGTATTCCTAGCATTTAGGACAATACCTGGCATATAGTAAGAAGTTAATAGATGCTTGTTAACTGTAACTGTTGTTCTTCATGACTTCTAGGCTTAGTGAGTCATCTAGAGCACTGAAAGAATAAGTAATTTATCCAAGGTCATGTGGCCAGTAGGTATTAGAGGCCAGATTAGAACTGAAAATTTCCTGTCTTTGAGCCATTTAAAAATATCCTAGTTCCCTAAAGACAGGTTTGGAAGGAGTCAGTTCTAGACATGGGACTGGTATGAGTAAATGCATGAAGATGGGAAAGGAAAGAATGAGAATTGGGAGCAAAATAGGACAGTTTGGGTAAGAACCAGGTCATGGAGGGCCTAGAATTCTAAGATCATGCATTTATATTTTATTCATTTGTCAGTGAGAAGCCTCAGAAAGTTTTTGATAGAAGGAACAACATTATCAGAGTAGGAGAGAAGTGGCTAATGGACTAATCCTTGGCACACAGTATGCCCTTAACAAATGCATTTCCATTCCATCTACAAGACATAAGACAGAATAAGTTTTGAAAGAACTGAGAGGAGAATGTTGATAGAATTGAGAGGCAGCAGGACAGAGTGGTTAGGACACTGAAGTCAGGAAGGCTTGGGTTCAAACTGCAGTTCAGATAGCTATTGGCTATGTGGCTCTGGGCAAGACATTTAACTGCTGTTCCTCAATTTCCTTATATATAAAGTGAGAAAGATGGACTCAATAACTTTTCAGGTGCCTTACAAATCCTTATGATCCTGTGAGATTGAGGGTACAGGTAGAAGACAGCTTTGGCAATGGAAGAAAACAGAAAACGTAGATGAGGACACAGAAAGTTTTAGCAGCTTGCTGGTGAGCAGTTGAGGAAATCCATGGTTGGCTTCAATTTTCTTATTTGCTCTTTGAATATAACTTTTTTTTCTCTAACCAAAAATGCTTGAATTTGAGCAGACATATTCATAATGTGTTGTCATATTTGCATTTTGAATTCATGTTCTGTATATTTCCTAAATGTAATTATTATGCTACCAATTTTTTAAAAATACTTTATAACTCAAAAGAATTGGATGTTGCAGAATTTAGCATTTTAAAAACCTATTTGTAAGTGTGTAGCTTTTAAAAGGTTTTGATAGCACAAATAATGCAAGCATGAATTATTGATATAGTTTGAATTTGATATACAGTGATATTTATAACCATATTTAATGAGTCAGGCAGTAGTTGAAAAGTTATTTTTGTGATCAATCAATAAGCAAGAATTTATTCAAATTCTACTTTGCTATGCATCATACTAGGGCTACAAAGGCAAAAATGAATGTCTTAGTACTCAAGCAACTTACATTCTAACATGCGCAAAGGTAGGTATATAAAAAACAAATAAAAGGTAATCTGAGTAGAGAAGAAACTAACTAATCCCTGAGACTTGAAGTGGAGGAGTGGGTTAAACAGGAAAGGTCTTATGTAGGAAGAGTTGCATCATAAACAAAATCAGGGATCCCAAGAAATGGAGATCTCGTGGAGAGGGAGGACATTTCAGACATAGGAGGCAGCCAGTGCAAAGACACAGAGATTGGAATTGGAGCATCCTGTGTGATGAATAGAAAGAAAGTCAATTGACTGGACCATAAAGTGCATAGAGATAGGGGTTTCTCATATCACTGCTTTCTGAATTCAAATAATATATCTACTATATGCACAAATGTCATGGTGGGGATGGTAGGAGAAATTCTGTGGGGTACCTCTAGTCAAGAAACAACAAAATAGGGTGTTATAAGAGTATAAGAGGTAAAAAAAATATTAAGACTGTACACAAGCAGTAATTCTAGTGCCATAGCAGTTATCAGCATAGTCCTTGGCATAGCCTGGTATATTGGGGGAAATACTTGTAATCTCAGCTTCCAGAGATACTGGGGCTGGAGAATCTTGAGCTCAGGAGTTCTGAGATTCAGTAGGCTATGCTGAGCAGGTGTCAGCACTAACTCTGGTATCGATATAGTGAGCCTTTGGTAGTGGAGCTCATCAGTTGCCTAAGGAAGTACAAATAAGTCCAGATTGTAATGGAGCAGGTTAAAAACCTTGGGCTGATCAGGATTAAGATCAGGCCTGCAAACAGTCCTTGTACTTCCAGCCTAAGGAATTAAGGGAGACATTTTCAAAAAAAAAAGTTTAATGAAGGTAAAAATAAAATAATATCTAACATCAGTGAGAAAAAATAAAATTAAGGTTGTTCTTAGTTAATGCCATGGGACAATATCATGGAGGTGGGGAAAAGATAAACAGGAGAGACCTCCTTTTTGTACCCAAGAAGACACTGGGATATTTCTTCTCCTGGATGTGAACCAGAAATTCAAGTCATACTTTAGACTATTGAGCTCAGAATACATGTGGTAAACCTTTGTGGTGCCTATACACTCAGGGACATTGATTCAAGAGGGATAGAAAAAAGTTAATTTCAGCTTCAAAGTCAAAAATTAACCATGGCACATTCACTGAGTGCTTGTAATGTGGAAGAGAATATAATGAAAAGTAATAATGTTTTCACTTAATGTGTACTGAGTATAAGAATTATAAGATACAATCTCAGCTCTATGAATCACAGATGAGATAGGTAGTATATACAGACACCAGGGGATTGTAGCGGGGAAAAAAAGAAAAACACCTCACAAGAATGAGGGTCAGTTGGCTTTGCTGATAATTCTTTTTTTCTCATTTCTGACACATCTCTAACTTTGGAAGATGAGATACTCTATCAGTTGAAAGATTTCACAGAATGAAAGATTAGGAAGTAGAGATTTGAAAGAAGAAAGGAAGCAGAAAAGAAATGGGGAGCAGGTAGAAATATCTATAGGAATTCACTGGTAGATAAGTGGATAAGCCCGTGCTGAGATAATACATTAAGTCTATTCTGACTGATGGCTGTGAGAAACAGAAAAGAGAAGGGAGAGAAATTGAATGTATCAAAGTTACCTAAAGGTGACATGAAGAAAGTGTAAGTTAATATAGAAGTTGGATGGATGTTAGAACTTTTTTTTTAAAAAAAGGTCAGAAAATAAAGCGGTGGAATTACTTAAACTGGATAAATAAATGAGTTCAGCTATGCTAGTGAGAACACAATGTCACTGAAAAGGTTTTTTGGGCCACATTTATAAAGTGTAATGCATCCTTTCAGAAAATTTTCGGAAGCATAGGCTTTAATATTAATCAGCTTGTCAGTCTGGTGAATTAATCTCTTGTCCATATTACCTAATCATTTGAGACATTCCAAATTAGTTTAAATTTAATCATTTTAAAAATAACTTATACACTATAATTTTATATTGTTTTTATGTCCTCATGTCTTGCTATCATGTTTTGTTGCAATTTTCTGTTGGGTTCAGCATTTCCTGATATTGATTTTTTGTAAATTTCTCATAACAGATCTTATAGCTTGGTCCTTTTAAAGTTATCTGGAAATTATAGCATAAATATTTTACAAGTGGTTTCTCAATGGAGCCTTTCATCTATTTCTTTTGGAGTTTACAAATTTCATTCAACCTTTTCTTTTTGGCTATTTCCCATCTTAGATTCTGACTTCATAAATAATTGACATATTCAGTTATGAAGTTTCTAATATCCTTGTTTTAATTTTCTCTAATCTCTTACAAATTGTAAGTAAATTATCTTAATCTTGGCCCTACTAGCTGAAGAAAGTGCTCAAATATAGGCATAGAGTAGCAATATTTTTGTATATTTGTGTCTCCTAGGATACATTGGGATACTTGGATGGAACTCGACAGTATAGAATTCTAATGTGTGCTGATTAGCAATGTTATAGACTGTCTGGAAGCCATCTCTACATTTATTAAAAGAGCACATCATGAATACTTGACTTCTTTGAAAAATATTTGATTCTTTCTTCCACCCAGAAATACACCCAAAGAGAAGGTTTGGATGAGGCTGGAGAGCTTAGGATAGGAACAAAAGTAGTTTTCTCATCACTGCCCCAGAATTTAAGTTCCTTGAAGGCAGGGAACGTTTTATTTCTGCATTTGTATTTTCCTTTGCTTTGTAAATTGTAGACATGCAATCTTTTTTTTTTAATTGAATTGAAATGACTCGACTAATCTCAACTGTTTTCCCTTGTGTAAAGGTGAAAAGTAAGTTCTTTAATATTAAGTGTTTATCAAAAGCTGTACAAACAGATTTTAAGTGTTATTCTAGAATTGACTTGTATTTTGGTTTGATATTGCTCATAACGACAAATAATTATCAAATGTAGCCTCTGTTGTTACCTATACCATAAGTATGGAAAGACAATTTAAAGAGAGCATGAACATATTCAGTAAAATGCCTTAGTAACTCTAGTTTCTTTATTCAAAAGGAGGGAGTAGCCCCAGAAGACACTTATCAAAGACCCAATATCAGCTGAATCTATAGGCACAGAATCATTATAAACTATACGCAGGGGTGCTTACCGTACCCAGACTTTCCATCTTATGAGCATAATCATAAGGAGATCACACACAATAAATCCTATCCTGGACACACCTCTACAGAGAATGAGCATACCAGAAAAAAATAACAATCATAGAAAAGGAAACTTCCATGGACTCCAACCCCAAACAACCATTTAGACTTACTGCAAGAATCCTACCTGACTTTTGCCTTTTATCTTCTTGCATTCAGTTGTTCTGTATCTGTAATATTGAGAGGACCAGTTTCAAAACTGGTTGTATTGCCTCCTCTTCCTTAATTACATTGACTGTTTATTGCTCTAGAATTGATGGAAAGGCCAGTAAAGTCTCCAGTGCAAATGGCCACACCTACTCCTTTCCTACCCCCATGATTCCACCTTGCTCCTTTCCCCACTGTGGAAAAACCCCCCTCATTGTGTAAGGAGGAATTGTTTAATCTCTACGAAGTGTTCTGAGTTCTTTACAACAAAAGCTCTAAACAAATACACTACACAACTCTGAAGCAACAAGTTAGACTGTCTTGAGTAATAAAATATTTGTTCAGAAAGCTAAGAGATGCAATATATATAATCTCAGTGGGGAGAGTAGGGAATATGCATGAAACATTCCCTTAGCTATTCTGTGTCAATCCCAGATTTTCATTCAGAATTCAGCTGAAATTTCACTTCTCTGAAGCTATCTTTGACTAACCCCAGCCATAATCTTTCTCTGTCTCTGATAAGTGTCTTCTGGGGCTACTCTCTCTCTCTCTCTCTCTCTCTCTCTCTCTCTCTCTCTCTCTCTCTCTCTCTCTCTCTCTCTCTCTCTCTCTCTCTCTCTCTCTCTCTCTCTCCCCCCCCTCTCTGTCTTTCATGCACACACACACACACACACAGCATTTATTTATTGTCAGGAACCATATTACTGAACTTTAATGACAAATAATCTTATTACTTGAAAACTAGTTATGGACATTGTATCTGTTTTTATTTCAATGTCTCATGAAGTCTCTTTGATCTCCAGCTGTAGTAGCCAAAAGTAAGTTTTCCTTCCTCTACCACTTCATTTGCACCTTTTTCCTGTATTTCTAAAATCCCTGTTTTTCCTGTTCTTACCCTCTTTGTCCTATCACATTTGCCCCTGAAGAACTTCTTCCTTCTTGATAACCTTTATTCCCTTGGTTACCATGATGCTGTACTCTCATATTTCTATTCCCACCTCTCCTATCACTCCTCTATCGTTAGCTCCTCATACCCAAGCTCTCCCCCATCAAAGGTGAGTGTATACCAGTACTCTGCCCCATACCTCTCTCTTCCTTTTTCTACATTATCTTTCTTGGTGATTTCATCTACTTCTATGACTACAACTATTCTTTCTACACAGAAAATTTCCAAAATCTATAACCCCAGAGAGTTCCAGTCCTAGATTCTCAACTGATTGATAGATATCTCTAATTACATGTTCCTTTGGCACCTCAAAATTGTATCTCTGAACTTTCAATCAATCAACCAATCAATAAATAGTTATTAACTCCCTACTATGAGCCAGGTATTTTGTAAAATGCTAGGGATATAAAAAGAGGCAAAAGACAGTCTCTGCCCTCCAGGAGCTTATAATATAACAAGGAAGACAAAATGCAATGACATATATTTTATATACAAATATAGGATACATGCATATAGGATAAATAGGAAATAATTAGTAGAGAGAAAACATTAGAACTGAGGAGCTTAGGAAGGCTTTCAGTAAAAGATGGGATTTTAGTTGGGATTTAAAGGAAGCTGGAGAAGTCAGTTGGCGTAGCAGAGGATGAAGAAAATTCCAGATATGGGGGACAGACAGAGAAAATTCTCAAAGCCAAAAGATGAAATATATTGCTCATAAAACAGCCAAGAGGCCAAGATCACTGGATTGAAGAGTACATGTTCTAGAATCATTCCCCCACACCCCAACCACATGCCTCCCACTAAAGGCTAAATCTCCTTCAAATGACCTTATTTCTTTTGATGACTTCACTATTTTCCCAATCACTCAGGCTTGTTTCCCCAGAGCAATCTTTGATTCTTCCCTCTCCTCACATATTCAGTCACTCTCCAGGTTATGCTGACTGTACCTCTACAAAATCTCTTGTCTTCTTTTCTACTCTGATGACAGCTTCCCTAATTCAGGCCCTCATCTTTTGTTAACTAAACTATTGCAATGATTATCAAACTGTTATCCGTCTGTCCAATCTATTCCATCTCCAATTCATCCTTCACATAATTGCTTAAGTAATTCTTATTGTACCACTCTGTTACTGTCATTTCTTGGCTCAGAAACCTTCAGTGAGACTCCATGTACTATCAAATAAAACATAACTCCTGATCTGGTATTAAAGACCTTCCATGATCTTACTTCAGCCTACCTATTCAGCCTTAACTCACCTTTTTCATGTTTACCTACTTAATGTTACCTCAAAACTGTATTAATCCTATTCTCCCATTCTCATACTGCCCTTCTTACACATTTGTGCCCTTGGTCACACTGCCTTCACACTTAGAATGGATTCCTTCTTGGATCCTACCCTTACCTTTATATATTTTATTTCCTCCCTTTTTTCAAGGTCCAACTCAGGTACCATCTACTTTATCCATCTGTCTTATGGGGAAAATGACCACTTGCTCATCAGATTTCTTGTAGCACTTTGTCTAAACCTCTCCTTTGCACTTATAGTTTTAATCAACTACATTTCTTAAGTATTAACTATCTGGTAGGCCCTGTGCTAGGCATTAGGATTACAAATACTAAAGTGAGATTGTTTTTACCCTTAAGGGAATCACATTCTATTTCTTTATCTATCCTTTTTTCTAGGTGTTTCCTTTTATTAGATTGCCTTTATTAGATTGTTGAGAAGGTAAGCCTAGTGGCATAGTGGATAAAGTGCTAGGCTTGGAGTCAGGAAGACCTGAGCTCAAATCCAGCCTCTGAAAATTTTCCTAGCAGTGTGACCTCGGGCAAGTCACTTAATCTCTGTTTACCTATGGATGGGTGATCCACTGGAGAAGTAAATGGAAAACCACTCCAGTATCTTTGCCAAGAAAATCCTATGGACAGGAGTCCACAGAGTTACAAAGACTCAGATATAATTGAACGACTAAACAACAAAACCTTGACAACAGAGTTTATGTCATAGCTGTCATCCCTATTGCCTAACGTAATATCTTCCACATAGTAAGAACTTAATTTTTTCAGACAAAATGAAATAAGTCATCTATTTGTTTATTTCCCTTGCCAAAAAACATTTGATTTCATCTTTGTATACCCAGAAGAACCCAGGACAAGGCCTTTTGTGAAATTGGCACTTAGTAAATGTATACAGCATTGCATTTGTACATGCCCCATCTTTGTAATAAATATCTAAGCTCTGTGGGAAGGGACCAGCTTTCTACTTTGGTAGCATGTGGGTAATGAGTAAAGCACTTATTAAGGGTTGGTGCAACCTGGGTTCTAATCGTGAGCTTACTACTAGATACTTATGTGACTTCTGGCAAATCATTTAACCTCTCAGGGCCATAGTTACTTGATGTATAAAAAGTAAGGGGAGTAGACCACATAATCCCAAAGGTTCCTTCCAGCTCCATAATTCTATGGTGACCTTTCTGGTTTTGAATCCTTTACAGGACCTAGCACAACAGCAGGTTGTCAATAAATATTTCATAGTATCAAATATTTAGGGCAACTAGGTGGAGTGGGTAGAGTGCCAGGCCTAAGGTCAGGAAGACTCCTCTTCCTGAGTTCAAATCTGACCTCAGACACTTACTAGCTATGTGACCTCGGGCAAGTCACTTGATCCTGTATGCCTCAGTTTCCTCATCTGTAAAATGAGCTGGAGAAAGAAATGGTAAATCACTCCAGTATCTTTGCCAAGAAAACCCCAAACGGGGACATGAAGAGTTGGACATGACTGAAAACAACTGAACAACAACAAATAGTTTTAGAGCTGCAAGGAATTTAGAGGCTATTGAGTCAAATCTCCCCAGTTTACACATGAGGAAAATGAGACAGAGAAAGGCTAAATGAATTGTTTAGGATCATACAGTTAGTAAATATCTGAGATGGGATATGAAACCAGTTATTTCTGAACCCAGCTATAATCCATTTTGCTTGAATTAAATAGGAATTCAATAATCATTTACTTTTGGGTTATAAAGGCAATAGAAAGATGTCCTTTGGTGACTTTGATAGGAAGAAAGACCTAATTATGGTAGAAGAAGGAGGTTTGATTTTATTTAGCATACTATGAAATTCCTGATGTGTTATCTGTTTCTGAGCCAAACTGTATTCTACTCACCTAGAATAATTTAAACATGTCCACGTACACACACACACACACACACACACACACACACACACACACCCACACCCCGCAAAACAGGTTCAATCTATTTTGAGGCTTACTATTATTGTTCCCTCATCTAAATTACAATATGTCAGATTTTAGAATACTTAATTATAATTTAATTATAGGGAAAGTTGTTTGCCTTCTTGGATAAGGTTATGTAACAATATTTTTGGACTAAAGAAAAATTAATTGTGTATCTTTCAAAATAAAAACATAATATGTGAGTTTACCAGAATTTTCAACTTTGCAGAACTTATTTTCTAATGATCTTAATTTTTAAAAATTCTTTTTGTTCTGTAATAGAGATTTTTAAGATATCTGTTTGATTATTTGGTTATTTATTTAAGTGTAGGCAATTCCTTCTAATGACATTGCTTCTGTCTCCTAGAATCTTAGAGGGTTGCCTTGGACATTAAGACATTAATTCACTTTCTCATGGTCAGATAGAAAATGTGTATTATTACAGGCAAGATTCAAACCCAGGTCTTCCTAACTCTGAGACCAGTCCTCTACCTCACTGTCTCTCCTAATAATCATAGGTCAAAAAAACCTAAGCTTTGAAAGCAATTAATCTATTATTATGGTTGAAATTATGTAGGAGTATTTAGTCTAACTTTAAAATGCAAAATTACATCCATGAAATAAAATAAAGGATAAATTATTAAAATTAAGGAGGAGGATTTTTCAAGCACCATACTGCAAGATCATATCTAATTTGGTTTGCATTTCCTATAATGCCTTATTCTTAAAATTTTATTTACTCAAGTTCTATTTGTTTTTTTCTTCTCTTTTTTAAGGTACTTTGAATCCTTATTGTGTGCTGTGGGATGACTCAAAAACGTAAGTAACAGATGTTTTCTTACCTTATTTTGGACTGAATATATTCAAAAGCACACTAAATTATTTCAGAAGCCTGCTAGTCAACAGGAGTGTTTTCAAGTCAATGGGATGTGTGTTACACCAGAAAAGAAAACATTCCCTTTGTTAAGTCTGTAGGCAGCATGATAAATATGTTTGTACTGGATGCTACCAGGATATATCTATCCCAGTATAGAACTGCCTTACCAAATGTGTAAGTCATGTTCCTATGCAGATTTCAAGGGAATCTTTTTTTTTAATCTTTGATAGTTTAGAAATGCAGGGGTTGGCCTATTGTCTCAATTTGCAAAATTAGTAACTCAGGCATTTTTTTTAGATTAAAATGCGAATGCGATTGCTTAGCCACTAAGTAGACTCCATTATTCAAACCCATGATGGATTTATTTGACTCCAGTATTTTGATTTAATTTAAACAATTGGGTAACATTTTTCATAGTTTTCTGGGATATTTTTTTACATTTGGGTAGATAAAGTATTTATTGGACCGAATAACAGCAATCTTTCAATTGTGTTTTTATTTAAATCTATAACTAGAATACATGTGATTAATTATCCATTACTTTATTGCGAGATCTGAAGTTTCACATAAAATAGATGCTCCTTGAGTTGAATTATTTATCTGTTTGTTATTTATTTGATTATTTATTTATTTAAGCAAACTTTTACCCTAGAAATAATATTATGTCAATTTGCTTTTCTGATATCTGCTAAGTTCAATAGTTCTTTTTGTAATACGGATGGGTGTCACTGTATAAGGTAGAGATGGCCCAACGCTACTTCATCCTTTCTATTTCCTTTCCCCTCATCCTTTCTATTTCCTTTCCCCTGTTATGAGAGATAACTGAATTTTTCTCTGGCTTTTCCTATCTCTTCCCTAGGGAGTAGGTGAGGATATGTTCTTTTCTTTGGTCACTGACTTCTCTCTATACCCTTTCTCTCTGGAAATTTAATCAGCCACACTGTTAAAAACAATTAGCTTACTTTTTAGCTGAGAGGCACTATAATGGCCATCAGGTTCATTTACCCACTTTATTCTATGGTCTAGCTCTCTGCTCTAATTTAAATTTTCATTTACCTCTAGGCTTTATGTTTGAGGCAAAATCATGATGCAAGAATTGTTTAGATAAACAAAAAGAGAGTATGTTGTAGTTATCTGTTATAGGATAGATCTAGGGATAGGAAGTTGGACCTTGCCCCTTTTATTAGACTTTCCACAATCCTTAAAGAGGTAGATACAACAAGTGGCCTCATCATGAGTCTTATGCTTTGAGGTGCCTGTTGGAGCCTGATGGCCCTCCATGATCTTTCCTTTTTCTACCACTACTCAGCCTTCCTTTTAGTTTCTTCTTTTAGTCTCTCTTTCTGTTTTATCTTCTTAAATCTTGGATGACTTCTGGGCTTGCTATCTCCTGCCTGCTGTTGCTATTCAGCTCTTGCAGTCCCCAGTCCTTCCTCTTGAGTTCCTATCTCTGGAAGACTGAATATCCCTTTAAGAATGCCTAGGCATGACTCAAGTCCACCTTCTAGCTTAAAGATAAGAAGAGTACCAATTCTATCTCAAGGCTGAAAGGAACATTTGCTTCTTTGAACTACTAATCCCAGGCTTCCACTTAATTCTGAAATTCCTATTATATTTTTTTGTTTTAAATATAGTGCTTATATAACATGCTCTGTTGTTCCAGATCTGAAATTATCTGTGGTATGATTACAGATTCTCTTTCTCTACTCCTTTTTCCCGGGGGTCTATTTTCTCAACTGGGGGGTTGGAATAGTTCCTTAGAATGTTATATCTCCGATAAACATCTAGGACCTGACTTTCATACCAAGACCACCAATTTACAGTAGTCAACTAAACCATAATCAGGCCAGTTTCTCAGAGACTTTTGCCTCTGACACCAGGGCTGGACTTCTTGCCTCTCTTCCTTCATATCTTCCTTTCTTCATGCCTCTCTTCTGTTTGGACCTGTGATTTCATTGGTGTAGGGAGATGTCTGGTGAGGGAATTCCCACTATCAACACAGATCAGCAACTAATGTGTAATATTTAGCCTTAGAGAGTTGTCTAGAGTACTGAAAGGTTAACACAATCATTCAGCCAGTATGTGGCACAGGTGAAATTTGAATCTACATCTTTCTGACTCCAAGGACAGCTCTCTCCATTATGCCCTGCTGCCTCTCACCTTTTACTATTTTTTTTAGGCAATTGGGGTTAAGTGACTTGCCCAGGGTCACACAGCTAGTGTCAAGTGTTTGGTCTGAGACTGGATTTGAACTCAGGTCCTCCTGACTTCAGGGCCGGTGCTCTATCCACTGCACCACCTTGCTGCCCACTCTTTTCTAAACTTCTTTCATCACTCTAGCCCCATTCTTGTAAGTTCCTGACCCCTGAGGCAATTCAGCTCCCCACATTCAGAGATCTGCCATATTCAAACTACTTCTACCATATCAGAGTTCCTCATTGCATTGCCTACTTCCTTCTCCCTTCTCCTCTTCTGCCTATGCTTTCTACATATGCAAGAAATTAAGAGAAGATTTCTGTATGAGGTTATTAACAAGGTTAAATAAAATATAAAATTCAAGAATAATATAATATGGCAAGGTAATTGGAGTGCATTTAAAAGTAAATTACTCAGTTCTAGACTGTGGGCCCTAATTTCTAAGTGTTTCTCACTGTGTAGTTAGATTAGCTTGGTCATGATTTTCCTTAGGCTATGCCCTTTCAGATTTTTTAATGTGTCCTAGAAGAGAACAATTCCAAAAAGAGATCTCATTCTTCAGGAATCCCCAACTGTAACAACTGTCCCAATAAAAGGAAATATAGAATTCCAAATAATGCACAAAATCATCAGAGTTCCTCCTAGGGCAAAGTACCTCTAAATAACACTACACAAGCTCAGTTAATAAATCCAGAGCTCAAAGACCCTGACATGTGTCCATGTTTCTATGCCAAAGAAATCAAAACAAGAGGAAAAGGACTTATTTCTGCAAAAACAAATGAACAAACACTTTTTATAGTAGCTCTTTTGTGGTGGCAAAGGATAGGAAACTGAAGCTGTCCTTATAATTTGGGGAATGGTTGAACAAGATATAGCATATGTATGTGATGGAATATTATTGTACTGTAAGAAATGATGAAGGTGATAATTTCAAAGAAATATGGGAAATGTTGCATGAACTGATACAAAGTGTACAGAACCCAAAGATAATTTATATATAACAGCAATACTGGAAAGACAAAAAACTTTGAAAGACTTAAGATTTCTGATCAATATGTCATTGTTCAGTCATTTTCAGTCATGTCTGACTCTTCATGACCCCATTTGGGGTTTTCTTGGCAAAGATACTGGAGTGATTTGCCATTTCCTTCTCTAGCTCATTTTACAGTTGAAGAAACTGAGGCCAACAGGGGTAAGTGACTTGCCCAGGGTCATACAGCTAGCAAGTGTCTGAGGCCAGATCTGAACTCAGAAAGGTGACTCTTCCTGACTCCATGCCCAGCACTCTATCCAAACACATTGACCAACCACAATCCCAGAGTACTCATGATGAGCCCTGCCACTCACCTCCTGACACAATATACAGATTGATATATTTTGAGGGAGGACATGGCCATGGAATTTGTTTTAAATGACTATAAATGATTATAATACAGGTTTTGTTTCCCTTGCATTCTTAATTAAGGGTGAGGAGATGAGAGGGAGAGAAGATGGATCTTTGAAAATAAAATGAAATTTGATTTTAAAAAATAGACTCAACTTTTTGAGGAAAGCTAGTATGGATAAAAATACTAATAAAGTTCCCTATCTGGTTCTTATAGACAGCTAGTTCCTACTTGCACAACAGCCCAGATAAACAATATTAAGTAATAACAGGTTTTAAAGATGGTTGGTTTTCTCGTGGTACTCAAGGGTTAAAGAACTTGAGTTGTATTAGAACCATGGCCAATAGTATGCTTTTACTCATTTACTAATTTATTCATTCACTAAACAAACATTTAAAAAAATATTGACTATGTGCACATTACTGGACTAGGTGCTCAGGGAGATACATAATTTGGATTTTTCAATTTAGCTGCTAACATATGCTAAATATGTATTTTGGAGGATTTATCTTTGTCTCTCTGGCATCCAGTAAAGTACCTGGCACATATTAGGTGTTTCATATTCATTTATTTGAATTGAATTGAATTGGAAGATATGAAAAAGGTAATTTGCTCCAAATATGATATGTATCTGAGATACAGGAAACAGCAATGCCTCTTCTCAGGTACCATGGGAAGTTCTTAGAAAGAAGAATGTTTAGGACATGTCAATAAAATATGCAACTCCTATTAGTTCTTACAGTTATTATTACCTACAAAATTGAGGCTACAGGCCTTTTCCTGTAGTGGTAGAGGCGAGGGACAATACATAAGACAAAAGAATGCATTTCTTTTTTCTACCACTGCTGCCTTTAAAGGGAAATTCTTCTTCAATAGTGCCCACTCTGCCTAAGTGGGAAGAAGTGGGCCAACCTGGCAACACTTTTTAAATGGCTAAAAATAGTGTCTTGTTGGAGCACTCTGTGAGTTATCAGAAGCCCATGGGAAGTCAAAGGAGAACACACAAGGATTAATCTTTAGAGTACTTTTCACTATAGTCATCCATACAGTCTTTCCCAATAGCCTTACAAGACTTTGGTAATTGGTAGTAATCATCAATTACCCCCATTGGGTGTTCTAATACTTGAGAATTGGATTATAGGATTATAGGTCTTAGAACCATAGGGACTACAGTGATCATCAGTGATCATATATAGGTCTAGCTGTAGATCTGGATTGTACCTTAGTGGCTGTCTGGTTCAACCATTCCTCTTATACAAGAAGTAACCATGGTCTAAGGAGGCTAAGTCACTGGCCAAGGTCGTACAGGTAATTTTATGTTACAAATCATCATCTTCATTATTAATATTATTGTTGTTATTGTTAATTATAATCATTGCATTTATATAGTGCTTTAAGGTTTCTTTAGCACTTTACATATGTTATATTAATTAATCCTGATGACAATCCTGTGAGGTATGCTATTAATATGCCCATTTTTTTTTTAAAGATTAAGAGACTTAGGCTGAGAGAGGTTACTTGCTGTGGGATAACAAAGTTAGTTAAGTCTGAAACAGTATTTGAACTCATGTCTTTCTGACTCCATGTTGAGTGCTGGATCCACTACACCATTCAGTGTATAAATTGGTAAAACTCTTTATCTCATACACTATTATAAACCAAGATAAAGAGAGGTACCATGTTGGGACAAAGATAAGTCTATCTCTATGGCTTCTGAATATGAGCCATTTGCCACAGGTATTTGTAGTATAAAGAAAACACATGCTCATTCTAGATTCACAACTAATCAGTCATTAGTCTTGGGGTCAATTTGTTACATTTCAAGGGAGGGAAAAGAGACTTTTTAATCACCATGTCATTGACTTTGGGAGTCTGAGGCAGAATGGATGCTGTTTGTCTTTTGATTGGCCTTGCATAAGAACCTGAGGTAGAGGAAGATAAAGTGTATGTGATTTCCTATTTACATTTGAAAATGAAACATTGAAATAGCATGCCTTATGTCAAGAAAGAGAAAATACAGTTCTCCCCCACTTCCACCACCACAGTAGTATGCACCAGAATTGATATTGGAACCCTGGGCTTCTCACTCCAGAGCCTGTATTCTTTCTCCTGTACCACACAAAAGAGGAAACTAAGGTTCAGTGAGATGGAATGACCTGCCTAATTTATATAGATACTCAGTAGAAAAGCTAAGATTTGTGATGGGTTCTTTGACTCTCAAATGTAAGCTGGCATATAGAAGAGCTGGCACTTAACAACGTCAACTTCTTCCCTGAATCTTTTTTTTTCCCACCAGGGACTTCTCTCTGAAGAGAATCTTGAACCAAATGTCTCTTCTCAAGAAGCTGAATGCCTGAAAACCAAAGTCTCTTTCCCTCAAGGTCTCACCAACTCCACTTCTCATGCTCTCAGAGAATTAAGTAATCAATTTCCATCAATGATGAGAGTCTTATGATTGGCTATGATTATTTTGGTATCTCCTCTAAGAAGTTATTACACAATGGGAGTGCCAAGCTTCTAAATAGTACCTGCCATCTTTGAAGAGCCAAGAAATATATGGATTATATAAACTTCTCATCCTTTCATAGAAATGTTAATAGCAAAATAGATCTCATAGTTCATTTAGTCTAGCCTCCTCAGGTTACAGATGAGGAAACTAAGGTCTGCAGAGATCATAGATTTGATTTCACAAATTATAGGCAGAAAGGGATTGTAGAGGTTACCAAGACTAACACTCTCATTTTACAAATGAAGGTGTTAAGTACCAGGAGAATGAAATGACTTGCCTGTTACCACACAGCTAATGTCAGAGGCTAGAGACTAGAGCAGGACTCCCACCCCGCTGATGTTTCTGTTGCACTGCATAGCATCTCAAAATTTGTTCTGGGGAAGGAAGATAGTTGTTTGATTTTTAACTACAGAGTTGACATTGAGGAAGTATCTGGTATTTCTCATAGTAACCTAAATCCAGTCAGTCAATTAAGTATTTATTAAGTACTTATGTGCCAGATACTGTGCTAAGTGTTGGGAGTAGAAAAATGAGCAAAAAAAAGAAAAGGGCAAAAAAAACCTGTCCCTGCTCTCAAAGAGTTTACATTCTAACAGGCAAAGAAAATACATAAAAGTGAGTAAAAAAGAGAGGAAGAGGAAGGAAGGTATGAATTACGTGGGCATGATGATGGAGTCCAGATTTCAGCCTGTTTCTATACTTTTCAGTTGCAGCCTTCCTACCTTTTCTTAGGATTCTTGATTTTCTTCAAGACTTAGCTAAAGCGCTACTTTATTCATTTCCTGATTCTACTCCCACACTCCAGTTGCACATTTACTTCTTCCCAAAACTACTTTGTATTCTTATTGTCCATTTTGTATTTGCACTTATGCACATGCATGCTGTCTCACCCGTTTGAATGCCAGTTCCCTGAGGGCAGGAACTGTTACATTTTTATCTTTATATTCCTAGACCTTAGCTCAGTGTTTGGCTTGTTGATTAATTGACTGATATAAACAAATAGGCTGCAGCTTGTTAACATCAGTGACTTCAGGAAAAGTAGTGGAAAAGATATAAAGGGTATGTACGACTGGGAAAGGGTGTAGGTAGGTCACATAATGAGAGGTAGAAGCAACAGACAGATGGTCCAAGTCTTATATTACCTGCCTTGAGATCTGGGCTTGTTGCTTCTACCTCTCATTATGTGACCTATCCAGAAGAGGAAAGGCCTCCTCTCTCTCGCTTATTCTTAAAAGATTAAAATAACGAGGTCTGGAGATTTATTTTTTAAATGTCTTTGATGTATGAATAGAGTTTTTATTTGTATTTTACAGATTAAGGTAGTCATAAGACAAAATATATAAATATTGCTGGCCAAGTACATTGTAATAGCTTGTTTGGATAGATTTTTTTTTCAGTTCTATAGCAAAAATCAGAAAATACAGGCTTCTAAACTGACTTTACTATGTGATTAAATCTTCAAGATAAAAATCTAAAGATTTTATCAAATATTAAAGATTAAATTACTATGAAACAGTCAGATTAAATCTTAAGATATCAAAATAATTGTCTGATCTGACTTCACTAGATTTTCCCTCATTTCTAAATTTTCTTTAATGTTATAAAAAGTATCAAAAGGTTGAAAATATTTTTATATTTTCATTTTTATTTTCTCTTCAAATGCAGTATTGAATATGGCCTTTGGTCACTTTGGTTCAAAAATTTTAAATAAAATACTAGCAAAGAGATTATATCACAAAGATCGTATGATCAGATGCTATGACCAGGGTAGTTTCCCCCGACTCCTTCTTCTTTCAGTGCAATTTTCTTTTCACCTCTTTATTTTTTTTGGGGGGGGCAGTATCATCCCATCAAAGTCACTTTATTTCTACATCCTCTATATACTCCTTCTAATTGCTCTTATAGTAACAAAGTTCTTAAGAGTTACAAATATCTTGACAAATAGAAATATAAACAGTTTAACCTTATTGAATTCTTTTTCTTGTTTTCTCTTTCTTGTTTCTTTTTTACCTTTTTATGTTTCCTTTGAGTATTGTATTTGGAAGTCAAATTAGTTATTCAGTTGTTGTCTTTTAATTAAGAATGCTTGAAATTCCTCTTTCATTAAATATCCATTTTTTTTCCTGAATGATTATATTCAGTTTTGCTAGATAGGTTATTCTTGGTTTCAATTCTAACTTCTTTACCTTCCAGTATATCATATTTATAGTGCTGCAGTTTTTTAATGTGAAAGCTGCCAAATGCTGTGTAATCCTGACTATAGCTCCACAATATCTGAGTTGTTTCTTTTTGGCTGCTTGCAATACTTTCATCTTAATCTGTGAGGCTCTACTTCAGCTATGATGTTCTCAGGAGTTTCCATTTTGGGATTTCTTTTAAGCAATGATTAGTAGATTATTTCAATTTCTATTTTGCCCTTTAGTTCTAATATATCAAGACAGTTTTCTTTGATAATTTCTTGAAAGATGCTGTCTAGGCTTTTTTTTTTATCATGGCTTTCAGGTAGTCCAATAATTCTTATATTATCTCTCCTAGATCTATTCTCTAAGCCAGTTGTTTTTCCAATGAGAAATTTCACATTTTCTTCTCTTTTTTTTTACTTTTTTGATTGTGTTTTATCATATCTTGGTATCTTATGAAGTCATTAGCTTCCATTTGCTCAATGCTAATTTTTAAGGAATTATTGTCTTCAGTGAGCTTTTGTACTTCCTTTTCCATTTGGCCAATTCTGTTTTTGAGGGAGTTGTTTTCCTTGGTAAATTCTTGTATATCTTTTCCCATACTATTGACTTTTTTCATGATTCTCTTGCATTAGTCATTTTTCCCAGTTTTTCTTCTATTTCTCTAATTTGCTTTTTAAAATCCCTTTTAAGCTCTTCCAGGAATTCTTGTTGAGCTTGAGACCAAATTATATTTTTCTTTGAGGCTTCACATGTAACTATTTTGACACTATTGTTCTCTTCTAAGTTTATGCCTTGATCCTCCCTGTCAACATAGTGGCTTTCTGTAATCAAGTTCTTTTTCTTTTTTGTTTTTGCTCATTTTTTCTTCTTTTTTTGTGACTTGGTATTTTTATTTGAGAGTTAGATTCTGATCCTGCATTGTCCCAGGTTTTTTGTGCTGGGGCTCAGGGTTGTACTGCTGAATTTCACTAGGCTTCAGGGCTTAGCTACTTGCTTTCACGGGAGGATAGGTTTCCCTTCTGGCTTGTACTGGAGATTGGGGACTCCATGTTGGCCTCCCTTGGGTGTGGCCAGCTGCTGGCCTGTCCCAAGAGTGGGGCCTTGCTGCTGGGTTCCTATGGCAACAGAGTCTTTCTGGTGGCTGGCCTTGGAAGAAGGATCTTGTTGCTGGTCAAATATAGTGGTCTGCTATGGTATTACACTGCTATGGAGACAGTGTCCCTCTGCTGACAGTCCTCAAGAACAGGGCTTTTGCTGTTGGCCAGCCCTGGGGATGGGCTTCACTACTGGTCAGCAGTGGGGTCAAGGCCTGACTAGTGGCTTGTGCTGGGGGTTGGGTCTTGCTGCACTACACAGAACTGCTCACTTGCTTAAGGAGTTGCTGATTTGCAAGAGAGCAGGGCCTCTCTGTTGGAATTCCCCAGGCTTGGAGCCCTTCTGCAGACCTCCTGCTGTGAGGCTGCCTGCTGCTGCTCTAGGACCTTGCTCCCTTCCCACCCCAGTGAGACAGACCTTTCCTGCTGTGCTAGTAAGCTGCTTTTCTGCTCCTAGATCAATTCTGAGGTGGTTTTCTAGTTGATTGGAAGGGAATTTGGGAAGGCTTCAGAGAGTTACTTCCTCACTCTTGGCACCAAAAGCCAAAAAGACTTTTTCTCTAATATTCTCTCACACCAAAATATAGAGCACTATAATGTATGAAAAATCAAAATCCCAAAGGGCAATGGGAAAACAAAAGTTGGGCATATATATATGCCCAACTTTTGTTTTCCCATTGCCCTTTGCTTAATTCAATGTTACCATATAACCAAATATGGTATACATAAGAAGTGGTATAAGGGAATTATCAAAGATATGTATGGCCAGACTCGGGGTGACCTAGTTATGTGGCAAGAGAAATAAGAGATGGACAGATCACATACTACACTAACATCAAGGAAATATTAAGAAAAGGTCATAGTGCATTGGGTGGATCATCTACACAGGAATCTTGGAAAGGCACAGACAAGGACTGTGAATAAATAAGAAAAGATTACATTCTCTACTAATAGATGGAAGCTTAGATTATGGATCTATTGAAGTACTGAGAAGGCAACCTATAAAATCCTACTTCCTGCTTGCAGATAGAAGACTAAGCTTTGTAATATTCTATAACAACACTAAGGATAGAACCATGTTACATTGTACCTCCCAAGTTTGTTTCCAGTGTGGCAGGATGTCATCCATTTACACCCACAGAAGCTATTTCCTTCTATGATTTTTCAGATGATCATGAAACACTGAATCATGCTTTCTGAATCTTGCATCTCAATTCACACAAACAAAAATGCCAAGATCATCTCTTCAACTTTTCAGAGCTTTGTCTCCTTGCAACTGTATCCCAGAGTCTGCCAGCTTTACAAACTTCTAAAATAAAGCCCATAGAAAAGTCTGTCTTCTTTCTGCAGAAGTAAAATATTCATATAATAGTTAGAGAATAATACTGGCCTACAAGAGACTATTTTGTGTTAGCTTAGATTGATTGCTGGTATAATATTTGCTTTGTTTGTAAAGAAATATGTCAATTTAATAGGACTGCAAATAGCAACATAAGTTTTTATTTCCACAGAAAACAGAAAAATATATATTCAAACCTCGGATGGTAGAAGACCATTTCTTTTGTTTCTACTTATCCACCTTGTAGTGAAAATTAGATTTAAATAGTATGTAATATAACTACCTCCCTTGCTACCTGGAAAAAAAAAGACATTATGCTTCAAAATTCCTTTTATTCAGTTTCATACTTTCTTTTTTCATTCTTGCTGTTTTATTTTGATAAAGTTTTGTTTTGGGGGGTGCGCATATGTGTACACACACACATGTACACACACATATTTATTTCTGTGTGGATATGAGGTCTGGAACTTCAGGGAAGAGATGTCTTCCAAAGAGAGTCTGAATTGATAGTGTATAAGGCTATGCATTTTTAAGCTGATAAACTTTATACAATATCTCTAGTAAGTTAAGGGGACCCTCCCTTATGAACTTAAAAGGAGGAAATACATAAGAACTGCAAGGATCAGAAGGTACAAATGGGTTATATTCAGTACCAGTAGAGGTCATACCAAAATCAATAGAATATTATGTAAGAAGTGCCTTTAATATTTTTAAGGACTAATCTTGCCTATTTTGTTGATCAAGGAGCAACCATCTACATGTAGTAGATACTCTGAGGGTCAAGGGTAATAATGTATTATAATGCTGTTATCCACCAATTGATGATACTAGAGATAGTGTATTCGGAGTGAGTTAATATCAGCAAATACTATCAGTATTTATAATGAAGCAATAAGTGAGATATGTTCACTTTAATCACCAGATGGTGCTACTAGCCACTAGGGAGTCCCATGCTCATCCTGGGGGTTTGCTAAAGCCATGCATGGATTGTAGAACTGGATTTGCCCGGAAGAGAAGGGAAACGGTAAATGGTAATACTTTTCCAGCAATCTCCCTGCAGGACTATGTGCAGAGGGTCTGCGACTTTCTACCTCTCAAGGGAAGAATCACTCGTCCTCTAGAGGTATTTGAATTTGTGGATCTACCAATTAGAACTTACTTTGACCTCCTTTCGGTAATTAACATCATCTTCTTTCTTTCTTTCTTTCTTTCTTTCTTTCTTTCTTTCTTTCTTTCTTTCTTTCTTTCTTTCTCTTTCTTTCTTTCTTTCTTTCTTTCTTCCTTTCTTTCTTCCTTCCTTCCTTCCTTCCTTCCTTCCTTCCTTCCTTCCTTCCTTCCTTCCTTCCTTCCTTCCTTCCTTCCTTCCTTCCTTCCTTCCTTCCTTCCTTTCTTCCTTCCTTCTTTCTTTCTTTCTTTCTTTCTTTCTTTCTTCTTTCTTTCTTTCTTTCTTTTTTCTTTCTTTCTTTCTTTCTTTCTTTCTTCTCTTTCTTTCTTTCCTTCTTCTTCTTTCTTTCTTTCTTTCCTTCTTTCTTTCTTTCTTTCTTTCTTTCTTTCTTTCTTTCTTTCTTTCTTTCTTTCTTTCTTTCTTTCTTTCTTTCTTTCTTTCTTTCTTTCTTTCTTTCTTTCTTTCTTTCTTTCTTCCTTTCATTCCCTGTCAGTGAGTACTAGTCAAATGACCTTGGATATGAAATGGAGTGGGTCCTGATGGAAGCCTGCTGCATGCAGTGTTTTGACTCTTACCATGATATCAATAAGTAAATACGTAATACTTAATAGTAAGATGACAATGAATAATAAAAAAAAAATAGATGACAAGTAGTAATAAGAATTCAAGTTGACAACAATGCCAGCCTCCTGAAGGAGGATTTGAGCTGAGCTTTGAAGGAAGCCAGGAAGCTAGTAGGTAAAGGTGAAGAGGCACAACATTCCAGGAATTCGGACCAGCTGGTGCAATGGCACAAAGTTGTAAGGTGAGGAACAGCAAGTTTGCCAGTGTTAGCTAGACTTTAATGTGCCTGGTTATTTTCCTATTGTCTCTGGCATGGGAACGTGAGCCCTGGGAGAAGAGCAACAGTGTTTTTCTCTTGTTTAATCTCTACCACTTTAGCACAGTGCCTGGATACATAGTGAGTGCTTAGATAATGTTTGTTGACTGATTGTTGGATCTAACATTTTTTGCCTGTTCTTCTACTTATCTTCCTGAAAGATCAGGGCTTTTGAAGGCTCCTATCTGCTGACATCCTTCTTCCTTCAGGACCTGAAAGTGGTAACTGTCTAGAACAAATGGGATTCTCCTATAGATAGGGGTTGGATGACGTGATTTCTGAGGTCCCTTTTAATTCTGACAACATATGTATATGCTGCTGTTAGAACAAGAGGGTGATACACAGAGGTGGTATACACACTAAGTGAAAGGAAGACTGGATTTTTTCAAATGTCAATGTGTGAGAAGTCTACAATTTTAGAAATAGAGATCAAATCAGCTGAATTGATTTATTTTTCATTGAAGGTCCATCTTCATTCAATAAAACTAGAGTAAAAGAGTCTAGTCATAAGCTAGCATAGACTTTAAATGAACTGGAATTTAGAAATAAAAACAAATTATATCTACTTAGATGTTTTTCTGAGCCAATATATTATCTATAGTCTCTGGACTCCTGAGCTACTTATATCAGGAAGGGGCCAGTTTTTGGAGGGCTACTGATAGGGAATGTTGAATACATTTTCCTATGAGGTTACTGTATTATTACTTTTATGTAAATTTTATCTTGTGCAAGAGGCCTCTTAAAAAGTGGGAGTGGTCTATAAATGTTTGTAATATAAAAATAAAATGTCAATAATATTTTTTTAATGGAGCAGCCCGGAGTCTGTTGTCATTGGATCTTAGAGTATGTGAAGGGGAATAAAGTGTAAGAAGACTGGACGTGTAGGAAGGGGCCAGGTTATGAAGGACTTTAAAAGCCAAACAGAAGGGCATTTTTTTTGATCCTGGATTTAATAGGGAGTTAATGGAGTTTATTGAATGGGGAGAGTAACCTAATCAGACCTTCACTTTCAGAAGATCGCTTAATCACTTGATAACCCCAGCATGAGTATTTTTTCCAGCAATGCAACCATATCCCTTCCATGTAACTCTCCTTCTTGTTCTCTTATATGGAAATCTATCAAATGTGCTAGGCCATATCTATCCTTTTGATATCTAAAAAATACCAGTGACATAAAGTACAATAATATAGAAGCAGAAATTAGAACTTGAGGGGGTTGGGAAATCCTAGGAAAATCCTCAATAACTTTCTTCACCATCATATTCCCTTTAATATCTCTATGAATCAGAGGCTCCACAACCTTCCTGAAGATTCTGCACTCCCCATTCTCCTGCCCTTTTCTTACCTTCTTCCCTCATGAAGTCTTGAGGCCAATTTTCAAAGTACTTACTTAAACTAAGTGCTTTAGATCAATAACAACAGAGCTGGGAGTTCCTCCAACATTTCTCCATTTCTTCAAATCTGGCTCGAGGGTCCTAGGACGATCTCAAGAGAACCTTTGATGAAATTCTCAAAATTAGATTGGCTAAAACATTAATGTGCATATTTATGGCAACAGTCATGAACTGGCAAGTAACATTCAGTCACTGGAAAATTTCCTTCATTTTCTAATTTCTGTGATGCTATTTTTGTAAAGGTCTAGGCTGAAAATTGATGAGAATATATGCCAGATGATTTTCCTAGGATTTTTCTTTGGGTTTAGGGCTGGGTTTTGTTGTGCCTATTGTTATCTTTAAATGGCAGGCTAAATTTCACTATTCTTTTCTTCTGTCCTATAAACCACCAATTGGACCTTTCTTCCTTCATGTTCAATTTGCTATTTCCTTTTATTATTTTAAGCCTTAGCATTGCCCACTGAATATAATAGATAACTATTTTACTACTTTGGTGTTTATAGTTTAATGATATTTAAAGATAATTAACATATCCCTATTTTAGTCACTGATTAGCCAACGGATACACTCTTTATTAATGAAATCACTTTCCCAAACTCTGTTAATGTTGCTATCTCTGTACTAGCTCTAATGTGCTGAAGTTTGAATAAATTTGATAGCTGTGGGATAAATGTTAATAAGATCATTTTGAAATTAGACAGTAAGCACAAGGGAATGGATGGCCTACCCTGGAGTACTGAGGAAATGATAGCAGAAGTAGGAAAAGCTTCCAGTAGTCCTGCATTAGAATCAAAATATGTGAAATTTTACTGATTTCCCATTATCATAGCATAGATCATCCTTAGGGAAATTGTTTATTGAGTGTGATAGAAGGAAGAAATTAAACTTATTGTTAATATATGTCTCAGGGACGGAGAACATTTTTTCAGATCATGTAGTATTAATGAAAACACAATTTGAAACAGCAGAACAGTAGTGTAACCCATGTAAGATCTGGGAAGACTAGCTGCTCAAATTTTCATTAATTGTCTCTAGAATAAGATACTCAAAACCTTGTCCTTCATCAGCGATAAGAGGTGTTTTTGAAATGAAATTTCAATAAGCTATTGACAAGGTATTGGGAAAAGACACATTGGATTGGGACTTTAAAAAAAAGGATAAAATGTAAGACACTATGAGACTGCTAGGTGGTATAATGAAGAGAATTGGAATTGAAATCAGAAAAAAAAATCTGAGTTCAAATCCTGCCTCAGACATTTAGTAATTTTGTGAATCTGGGTAATTTATCTTTTTTCTGCTTCAGTTACCTAATCTAACAAATGGAGATAATAATGGCACCTACTTTACAGAGTTGTTGTAAAGTTCAATCAAATTAGGTAACATAATTCAAGCACTTCGGAAACCTTAAAGCACTATGTACATGTTAGTTGTTGTTATATTGTAGTCATCATTATTAAAAGGGAAGAATACCACAGAGAAGAAAATAGGAAAGGAGGCCTGAGGGAGAGAAATTTGAATGCTCAGGAGCTGCCTGGACATCTAAAAATGAGTAATCCTGAGAGAAATCATCAAGTCCTAGGCAGAACAGAGATCCATGGTGACTGGGAAGGGCATTTGGAGATGAGAGGCAGGCAGCATGTAAGAGGCCTCAAGTTTGAGGAGACAGAGGATTTCAGCTAGAACGAGGAAGGTAGCACGGTAGAGTAGATGGAGTAAGAGACAAAGATCCAGCAATATCTCGGTCCACATCCCTCCTCAGATGCACTTACTGTGTCACTAACTGTGTCTTCTCTGAACCTCAATGTATTCATTTGTAAAACTGGGGCTAATAATACCAGTAGTACATATCTCATAGTTATCATAGGAACAAATGATATAAAGCGCTTTACAAAACTTAAAGCACAATGTAAATGTCGGTTATTTTTATTTGGTGGGCTATGCTATGCAGCCATGCTGCTTTGAAGACAAAGTGCATGTGGGAGGTAGAGGGATAGATCACAGAAAGCTATTTGTGGGTCTTTGTTCTCCTTTCTGTGTTGTTAGTATAATAAAACTTTCTTATATGTTATGACTAGTACTTTCAAGGGCTGAGTTGGATTGCTTATGTCAAGGGTTTCTCAGGGTTATGTCTGGGCAGCTCTGAGCTCAGAAGCAAAAAATACTCACAAAGAACACCTCAGGCCCTTCCTATTATAAAGTCTTAATGACTTTCTACTATCAAAATCTAGTCCTGAAAACATGTGCATATGTTTATTATGCCAGGAAAATATAGGCATTTATTCAAAACCTTTTGGGCTGATTCTCCGTTACCTGAATTCCCTTCATTTTCACTTGCATTATTATTATGACATTTCAATCAATCAACAAATATATTTAAATGCTTACTATGTTCTAGGCACTGTGCTAGGCTCTAAGGGTATGAAGACAAAAGAGAAATGGTGCCTACTCTCAAAGAGGTGGCACAGTGGGTAGTGCTGGGCCTGAAGTCAGAAAAAACTGAGTTCAAATATAGCCTCATACACTTCCCCTGGGCAAGTCACTTAACCTCCCTCTGCCTCAGTTTTCCCAGTTTTAAAATGGGGATAATAATAGCATCTACCTTGAAGCGTTGTTGTAAGGATCAAAGGAGATAATAATAGTTATAAAATACTAAGCACAGTATCTGGCATATAGTAGACCCTTAATAAATGTTGATTCCCTTTCCTTACCCTCTATTTAAGTAGTATTATTGGAATTGTGTCTTGGTAATTATCAAACATGCTTGTCTGCCTGAGTTCATCAACATCCTAAAGCAATATACTCCAGACTTAAAAGCTCAATTGTAGGGATTTGGATGGTGCCTGATTTGATCTACCATAGACTTCTCTCTCATTGGACTTTTGTCTTAATGATGAATAACCCTAATCCCAAGGTGAAAAAATTAGAATGGATGATCCCTCAGTTTTCTTTCAGTTGTTGTTTGTATACTGAGTACAACACATTCATTTGTTCTTTCATGAAATTATGGCATCACTGTCAGTCTCATACAAACCCTATGTAGTCCCAGGCATGTTCTTTCTAAACTATAACTAAAAAAGTATTCAGAAACACACCAGGTTTCAAGTATGTTTAAAAAATCTGGCCTGACATCCTTTTCTGCACTTGTATTTGAACATTCTATAGCCTTTTATATTATGGACTGTCCCTTTTTTAATAGATTTTCTTACCCTAACACAGAATTTTCATGGTTCTCCTTCCTCTCTGTTCACTCCTTCTCTGTCCGTTTTGCTGCTCCATTATCCTCCTGCTATCTCTTAAACTGACTGTTACCCAAAGTTCAATACTTGAACATATTGACTTCTATTTCCTCACCTTTCATGATCTTCATTACTTCTTAGTATTTAATTATCACTTTAATGAAGATAATTTTCAAGTTTGTCTTGTTTTTAGGCCCCCAAATACTCTATGTGTTCCAGCCCTATATTTCCAATTATTATGTTAGAATTTCTTCTAGAGGAGACCCTCAAAATCTACATGTCTAAAACTGAATTCATGATCTTTTCCCTCTTAACTCTACCTCCCAACTTCTCTGTTTATGTTAGTATATATTAGTACTGATTACTTTGGATACTCAGTAAAATAGGCTCAAAATGTGGGGGTCAACTTTGATTCTTCCCTCTCCCTCAGCTAAGACATCTAATAATTGTCAGTATCTGTGAATTCTATCTTTACAACACCTGTCATATACTATCCCTCCCCTCATTTTTCACTGCTACTCTTCTAGTTCAAACCTTCACATCTTGCCCATGACAAGACTCCTAACTGATATTCCTACTTCCAGCTTAAATCCTGCACATGGCAACCTCTTCATAGGTCACTCTGATCATGCCATTCATTTGTTCAAACATCTTCAGATGCCCCCTATTGCCTAAAAAATACAATATCAACATTTGAATCTGGCATTCACATCTTCTACAGTCTGGCTTCCAGCCTAACTTCCAGACCATTCATTCAACTCAAAAGGCATTAAGTAGGTAGTCTGTGCCAACCACTGTGCTAGGTATTGTATATACAAAGATTGAAATAAAAGTAGACCTTGCCTTCAAGGAGTTTACATTCCACTGAGAAGAGCCTGATTTCATATCACTCACCTTCATGCATTAGATGATTGAACCAAACAGTATTGTTTTCTTTCCCCATTCTACCCTCTCCCTTCTGTGTGCCTCCGGTCATACTATCTCCATGTCAGAAATAGATGACTCTTCAATTTCATCTCTTGCAATTCCTCCCTTCCTTGAAGGTAAAATGAAAGTTTCAGGTCCTCCTGGGAGACCTCTCTGAACTCTCCCAATAGACCCACACAAAAATGAAAGTCAGAGAATTGTATAGAGCTAGAAAGAGCTGCCTTAGAGGCTATCTTGTTGAACCATTTCATTTTACAGATTAGGAAATTGAGGACTAGATAGGTAAAATCAATCAAATTTAAGTACTTATTAAGTGCCTACTATATGCCACGTACTATGCTGGGCATATAGTAGCATATAATTAATGCCACAATCTCTTTTTGTAAGAATCTTGCATTCTAATGGATTATACAAATACATATAAAAATACAGAGTTAATATAAAGAGATAAATGTACATATATACAAAGCAGCTAAATATGAAATATGAAGTAGCTTGGAAAAGCGGGCACCAACATTTGGAAGATCAGAAAAAAGTTCTGGTAGAAATGTTGGATGAGTTACATCTTAATGGAAGAAGATGTTGAAGTAAATTGAGGTAAGGGAAGTAAGTATTCTAGGCACGCGGGGATAGCCATCACCAAGGTACAAGAAACAAGTAGGCTTGTTGTTTGTGAGGAACAGAGAAGACTAGCTTGCCTGGACCACAAAGTGCAGGAAGAGAAGTAATGTCCAATGAACTTTGAGAGGTTGGTTGGGGTAAGATGTATAGGGATCAAAAAGCTAAGTGATTATATTTGTTCCCAGAGGAAACAAGAAGCCACTGGAGTTGATTAAGTTGTGGAAAGACACGGTCAGATCTGTTGTTTGCTTAAAGAAAATTACTTTGGCAGAAGTGTATTACTGGAGTGGAGAGAAACTTGAGGCAAGGAGACCAATTAGGAGGCTAATGCAATAATATCGGAAACAGGTAATGAGACCCTGATTTAAGAGGTAGCTATGTTAGTAGAAAGAAGGGGTTAGATGGAGGACATAAAGGCAGATACAGCAAGATTTGGAAACAAGATTACATGGATCAGAGATGAGATTTGAACCAGGCCCTCTGCCTCTACAATCAATGGTCTTACCACTATACCACAACGAGCTCTCTACCTCTCTTCATATTTCTCATTGCATTATAATTCTTTGTAATGACATCACCTTTTCTTGTATCAAAATCATTTGTATAAATGTTTCTCCCCATTAGATTGTAAGTTCCTTGAGTCTGACCTTTGTGATAGCATCTTTTTTTTTTTTAACGTCACAGTTCATCACATATAGTAGGAACTGAATAATTATTTGTTGAATATGGATGTCAGGTTTGTTCCAGACTGTGGAAGACCTTAAATGCAAGTCAAAGAAGTTTGAATTGTTGCGTTGTTTGTTGTTCAGTTGTTTCAGTCGTGTCCAACTCTCCATGACCCCATTTGGGGTTTTCTTGGCAAAGATACTGGAGTGGTTTGCCCTTTCCTTCTCCAGCTCATTTTGCAGGTGAGGAAACTGAGGCAAATAGGGTTAAGTGACTTGCCCAGGGTCACACAGATTGTAAGTGTCTGAGACCAAATTTGAATTCAGGAAGATGAGTCTTCCTGACTCCAGGCCTGACACCATGCCGCCTTGAACCTTTGTTCAAGTTAGGTGGCAGCAGAATGGTTAGAGCACTAGGCCAGGAGTCAAGAAGACCTGAGCTCAAATCTAGCCTCAGATAATTACTGGCTGTGTGATCCTTGGGAAAGTCACACTATTTGTCTTAGTTTCCTCCAATATATAATAGGGATAATAATAACACCTAACTCCTAGGATTATTGTGAGAATCAAATGAGATTAATAGGTGTGAGGTACTTAATACAGTGCCTGGTACATAGTAAGTGCTATATAAATTCTAGCCATGATGAAGCTGACAGTGATGAGGATGACAGTTAATTTTTGAGCAAAGAGGTAACCGCATCATATGTGTGCAAAATGTAGGATATCATGGCAACAGAATGAAGAATGGTTTGTAAAGAACAGAGAGCAGAGGTGAAAAGGCTTGAGGAGACTTTGCGCTTCAGATGAGTGATAAATTGTGCTTGAAAATGTTGTGGAGAAGAGCATAAATCTTCAGGTTACTGAGGAATCATGTGGCCAAGTTAGTGGGTGGGTTATCAATATGATGGGGGCAACTAGGTGGCATGGTGTCAGGCCTGGAGTCAGGAAGACTCATCTTCCTGAATTCAAATTTGGTCTCAGACACTTACAATCTGTGTGACCCTGAGCAAGTCACTTAACCCTATTTGCCTCAGTTTCCTCATCTGCAAAATGAGCTGGAGAAGGAAAGGGCAAACCACTCCAGTATCTTTGCCAAGAAAACCCCAAATGGGGTCATGGAGAGTTGGACACGACTGAAACAACTGAACAACAAACACCACATTGACATTGCTGAAAAGCCAGGTACTAGTCAATGAGAAAATCATAAAAATGTCCTATGGGGTCAGTGGCAAACAGCAGCAAGAATAAGGACAGGTTATATAATAGACGAAATCTTACTGATGCACATGTAGGAAGCCTTGTATGAGGATGCCACAAATTTCTCAGGATTAATTAGCACGTATGTTTTATGTTTTCTAAGAAACTGTGCAAACCCAGTATGTCATAGACATCATCAAAAGTCATGCAATCAATCACCTAAAAAGTTTTGTATGTAGATTACTTTTGAAATGAACACAGAGTAATAATAACTCATAGTTACATAGTGCATTCTCATTTCCAAAGCATTTTCCCTCACATCAATCCCATGATGTAGGTGGTATGACCATTATTATTGCTATTTTACTGTCAAGAATTTTGAAGTACTTCAGGGTTAAGTGGCTTCTCTTTTATCACACAGCTAATAAATGTCTGGGGACAGATGTGAAAGCAGGTTTCCTGACTCCAAGTTGAACACTGTCTACACTATGCATTGATTCCTTTCAGAAATCTGACAAGTAGTAGCAAAGTGCTTTTAGAGTTAATTCACTGTTGTTTACTGACAAGTCTAAAGCAAGCATGTACCCATCTACACCTGGAAAAGCCTGCATACAGCCTGATTTTTTTACCCAAAAAATCAGCTGGCAGTGAATTCTGCTACTTATGCAGCACACTAGCCAACAATGTACTGATTGGCAAATAAGTAAAGAGCTAAATCAAGGAGGTCAGCATGTCCTTTGGGGAGCTGACAGAATGTGGATCCAATGTGGCATCAAGTTCCAGCCTGCACTAAATTAGAGCTACAAACAATTGTTGTCGCAGATTTTTTTTTCTTTCAAACTACCTATCCAGCTTTGAAGTCTAGCCCTACTATACAATTACACTGTTAAAACTAGAAGGGACCTATAAGATTATCTAGAATCAGAGGTTCATACATTTAGAGCTGGACTAGATCCTAGAGACTATATAGGAAACCAGGCTCCAGAAAGCTTAAGTAGCCTACTTGTGGTTATAGAATGAGACTGGTGGAAGAGATAGGATGCATACTCAGGTCCTCTTATTCGAAATTCAGGACTCTTTCCAATACTAAACCCAGTCTAGTTTTTTCTCCCAATTCCCAGTTCAGTCAGTGGTCTCTTCCCCATCCCACACAGTCTCTTTTATCCACCAATGCCGAAAAAAACCCCAGTGCAAGGACTGCTGGAGTGAAGGAAAATTGACACAAATAACTAATGCACATCATTTCATTCAGATAAGAAACCACTGTGAACATTCTGAAAGGATTAAGGGCAATATTCAAAGGGCAGTGTCCAATATTACTCAAATATTCAAATAGTAGGTGGCAGGGCCAAGATTGAAGACATCAGCACCAGCTTCTTGAATAGTTTCATCAGCTATTTGACAAAAAAAAAAATCTGCTTAATACCTAGTATATGCAAACCACTGTACTAAGTGTTAAAGATTTATTGTTTAATGAAAAAATAAAGATATATAGTCCCTCCCCTCAAAGCATCTTATTGAACAGCAAATGAGAAAAAGTGGAAACAACAAAAAAGACTTGGGTAGCTCATCTGACAGCATCAATCCAAAACACAAGCTACTTACCCTAGGCTGAACACATGTGCTGAATAAGACACAACCATCTATCCAAGTGGTTATTATATTGGAAAGTGAGCAAAAATTGGAAGGGAAGTAGAAACATTTTACAGATTCAATGAAGTACAGCTTGAAGCCATGAAGCAGAGGTGTGGTGACTGTCACACTATGGTAGCTGACAGTCCAACCTGATGTGTAGCTATAAGGGATGAAGTATCTGTTTTTGAAACATAGCTTTAGGCCAGCCCCTCAGTCCAGGAGTGTGTATCTACTGGTATGAAACAAAGGTCAGATTCAATGCCTGCTCAATATGAAAGGAACCGCTGGTCTCCCACTGCACTGTTCAGCCAGGCCTTCCCATATAGGTTGTAATATAGCATTAGGTAGCATTATTTTCACAAGCAAAAGTCACCAAATATAACTGCTTCTATGCAGAGAAACATGCATCTTATCTGCTTATTAGAGTTTGTGTATGTTATCTTGAGCAAGTCTACAAACCCTCAGTTTTTATAATAAATTGTCCTGGTTAAATTTCATTGTTCATAGCCTCATAGCTTTTGTAAAGAGATGCTAAGGCTTGCAGACCGATACAATTCTGGCTTGATTTGGATAAGAAAAATTATACATCATTTAAGATTTGAGAATTGATCCAGTTTGATATTATATTATACAGCAATATATGTTCCTGAAAGTATAGTGCTTTTTTTTTCATTTTACAAAAGAGGAATCAGCTTTTTTTGCCTTAAAAAATATAAAGTGATTCAGTGTTCATGGGAGGAATTCATAATTCAGGCACTTATTTTCACACTGCCTTTCAAAAACACCTACGCTCCCCAGAATAACAATGTGCTTAACCGCATGCCCTTCTAAGTATTTCAGTAAAAGGAGGAAATTATTTTCATAATTGCTGATAAGTTTTTAATTTGCTCAGTTAAGTGGTGAATCAATCACATTTTGTGAAGGAAATGATTCCTATATGTTGATATTATAAATTTAAATAAAGAGAAATGCAGTCTTCTTGCAACAGGAGGGAGAGTTCATGTAATTTCAAATGCAGTAAAAGGTTAACTGATAGGATGTATCTGTTGAGATCTAAAGGTCAAATAAAATATTGCTTTCTGGAATTCAAAATTCCTGCACTAGTCTTTTAGAGGCACATAGTATAATAGGAGGTAGATGATAATTCTCTTAATGATTAGCTTAATGTAAGACCAGAACAGAAATGGTTCAAAGTGAAATTGAATTTGTCGAAATGGGATGTTCAGTTCAATGAGAATTTATTGAACATGAACTTGCAGAGGTAAAATCATCTACTTACTAAAGGAAGAATAGTAATGTCAAAAATCCTTCAAAGAGAGCATTTTAGTCATTCCCTATAGAATAAGCATGACTGTCCTATACAGGAGAATTCTGGAGAACAGCATGAATACTTTCAGTCTAGCAGAGTAGCAGTAAATTGTTAATACTGTGATCCCTCATTTATCTGTGGTGGAATAGAGAAAGAAGAATTCTACACAGTCAGTCAATAAATATTTATTAAGCCCCTACTATGTGCCAGGCTCTCTGCGAACTTCTGGCCACACAAAGAAAAGTAAAAGACAGTCCCTCCTCTAAAGGAGTTCAAAGACCCATGGAGGAGAGAACATGCAAACAACTAGGTACAAACAAACTGTATTCAGGATAAAATAAAGATAATCAGTACAGGGAAGGTGCTATAGCTATGGGAAATTCCTACTGTAGAAAGCATGCTTTAGCCTACTTCCTTGCAGGAAGCCAGGAAATCTAAGGGGTGGAAATGAGGAGGAAGACTGTTCCTGGTATATGAGATCACCAGTGAAAATGACTAGAGTCAGAAGATGGAAAGTAAGTATATTTTCCATTTAAATGAAGCTTGCAGGGGCAGCTAGGTGGCACAGTGGATAAAGCACTGGCCCTGAAGTCAGGAGGACCTGAATTCAAATCTGGCCTCAGACTAAACACTTGACACTTACTAGCTGTGTGACCCTGGACAAGTCACTTAACCCCAATTGCCAAACATAAATAAATAAATGAATGAAGCTTGCACTTAAGAACTAATTTTTAAATTAACCATTTATTTTTAATACCTTTCCAATATGCAACATATTTTTTGAGTATAAGCATTTCTCAGGGTTTAGCCTTTTCTGAATGACTCAAAATTATCATTATAAATATGTTACTGCAATGCACTGTAACACAATGAGATCCTCCTATACAGTTTAACTGGGTAGGACTATTTGGCCCCATTGGATTGACTAGAGGAGATTCTTCACCATCTGCTGTCACTTCTCGCAGAACCTAAGAACCATGTCATTCAATTGGATTCAATTAATTTTCTGTATAGTTGTAAGGCTCCTTAAAGACCTCACTCAAGTCCTATCATTTCTATTAAGCATTGCCCTCTAACACCACGTAACTCACTGAATTCCAATACATTTTTTTGTAACTTTCATCATGTATGACGTATTTGATGACATGGAATCAGGCAATTTTTTTAGCTTGAAAAGCAACCTTACAGATCAATCAGACCTCTTCCTTTGTCACAAAAGGAAGGAGCACAAGGAGGTTAAAGTGACTTGCCCAAAGTCACACAATTAGTTCAAAGAATAGGAGATAGTGCATTAGACAGAATCAAGAGATCTAAGTCCCTCTGTGTTCCTCCATTGACTAGTTTTGTGCCTTCAGCAAGTCTTAAAGGTCTCAGTTTCTTAATTTGTTAAATGAGGGGTGGCACAGATCATCTCTAATATTGCTCAAGGAAAAGTCTTTAATTCTAGTCAAAACTGTAACTCAGGTGGAAGTCACCCACATTAATGGAGAAAATACATATACTTTATTTCATACCTGCGTTCTTCTTCTTTGTGTATCACCCCCCCACACACCTACACCTTTTCAAAATCAGTAGTTTAGCTGGAATTCCCTATCTTGTTTATATTTCATTCTTCCTTTGACATTTCTTTTGGTCAATAAGTAGCATAGCCTGTTCCATTTAATCTATTGTTGCTTTAGACTCTCAATATTATATTCTTTATTTAATTTATGTTTAATACCTTGTTTCCTGAGCTAGGATGTAATCTGCTTGGGGGAAACCCTTTTCTTTGTTTCTTTTAAAGCATTTTGCACAATACCTGACCCATAGTAGGTTATTAATATTAAATTATTACAGTCAAGAATATATTTCCTCATGTCCAACAAACCTCTGGTTACAGTATCCTTTTTTTCCTTCCCTCAGGAGAAATAAAGAGCAACTGATCATCATTCTCCTCACAGTCATGCAAATAGTTCTTTTTTACTCTGTTCTCCTACAGCCACGTCAAGTGTTCAGATATGGTACTTACCATGTACACAGACTAATGTCTATTGATTCATGTTAACATCTTAAAATAAGTCTGGCTAATGTCAGAAAGAGCATGTTAAAACAGCATGTATATAGATAAAATAATATTGAGTTGGGGAAAAAATAAACTTTTTAGAACATGTTTTCCATGAAGTAATGAGCCTATGTTGGGAAATTATGAAAATGTGGGCCGATATAGTATGGGAGTCAAACTGGTAGTTCTTAATGGCCAGGCAGAGAAAGTTGGATTTAGCAATAGAGCTTTTTCATTGCATAGCAATTTTTTGTATTTTGTTGTGTTCAGAAGTAAATTATGGCACTTCTTGCTTGTTATTTTCTTTCATGAATTCCGGATAGAGGTTAGGTATTACCTCACAAAGCAGTCTGTTCTTAATCATAGGAAGATGGAGAAAACCAATAGTCATCATTTTAATGTCTTAATAGGTCAGACCCACATGTGCCTCTTTCCACTATAGGTTTCACTGTTTAGTGTCATTTTCCAACTTTATAAATCCTAGGAGTATCAACCACATGTTACTATTTCCTTGTCAACATGGCAGACAGGAGTTTAATGAGTCAGGCAGTAATAATGGAGTGCTGTCCACTTTTTAAAATGTTCCTTGATCCAAGGACAGATTGCTTAGAATATTGTACACATCAATTAAAAGTAGTCTGCCCCTTTTGTGTATGTGAATCATATTATAATTTACTCTCTGTGTTGTTTTCAGATTTCTTACTGGGACTTATCCAAAATGGTGTGATCACAATGTGAAAAAGTCTCCTGCTATCTAGAGGTCATTAATGAATATTTTAGCTTTGAAAATTTTTGTCCACAAAGTACAATACTCAAAAGTTTTTAATTCAGTTTGTAACTCATTGTGTGAAAGTTCCTTAGGATCACAGCATATAACCCTTTCAGCAAGGTCCCCAAGCTATATGATCTTACTTTAGAAGAAAATAAATTTATTCTTTTCAGAAAGTATGATTTATCTCCTTTCTTTTCTTATCACAATTAAATTTATCTTCTATTATACATTGGGTTGCATCCATCCAGGTTTTCCTTTTGAGTAAGGGAAAGGAGAAACTTTTGTGATTATATTAACACTTCACTGTGACTCAGGTACTAATAATACAGTACCTCATCTTATAAACATTAGTGTAGCTGTCTTATTGCAGAAAGTGCCTGACATCTTGAAATTCAACGCTATATGCTCTGCTGGTTTTCTTATACTATCCAGATAAATTTGAATGAATGGGCATTATTTTGGATAAACTTTGTATTTTACTCCTTTAATGTCAGAATGCAAAAAAAATCTTTGAAGCATCTGTTCTGTACTTAGTATTCTCATGCTGTGTCAAGGTGGGCTACTCAGTGATTTCTAAATGTGTCAGGTCTCCAATTCAGCACCAATAGTAATGATACCATGGTGGCCTTATGTATCTACAAAAGTACTTCATTTCCTCCAAGAGAATATTTCAGGGCACAGAGAAAATCTGATCTACTGTGTTTTAGCCACAAGACATACTAGTAGGTGAAGTGTGAAGGGAATTGCCTGGTCTCAGAGGAATGCAAATAGAATTTTCATTGAATCTTAAAGAGAAAGAGAAATCATGCGTTTCCTGTAAGTCAGGAAATTTCAATTCTTTGGGGAAATAAATACTAGAAGCTGACCCTTGAGACTTCTAGTCTTGGAGTCAGAAAGTATCCTTTTGGGGAGGAGGGAGGAGAGGGGGGAATACTCACACACACACACACACACACAAATTTTTTTTCTTAGGATAATTTAAAAAGTGTATATATATATATACACACACACACACACACACACACACACACAAATACATAAATTTATTATTTATATATTATTCATATAAATAATATAAAGCACACATTATCTATGTTGCATTATGTATTCTAATGTAAATTTATATTATATTTACATAAAAATATACATTATGTTTTTCTTTAGGATACTTTTAAAAGTACATGTATGAGATTTAAATATTACAGTGTGATTCATATTGGTGAATGTTCAATATTTTAAAAAGATAGGTCATATTTATACTACTTACAACTTTATATGATTAGAAGATTTCTAATTCCTCTTGAGCTATACAGAATGACTTAGCTCAATAAGAATCAGATATATCCCTGGATTGATACATGTTTAAGAAGGATGGCAATAGGCTATGAACAGCTCCAAGCAAAGTGATTTAATTTGTTTTGAAGAGCTTTTTTTTTAAATAACTGCCAGATTGTGAGTAAATACTACATCTTCTGCCTAAAAATGTGTAGCCTTCTTGGTGTTGTTCAAACGTTATCCTCTTCCCTAGTTATACTGATTGAGAAATATTTCCTGCATAACTGAGTAGCCAAATGTAACACACCTATGCATTCATGTGTGTACTCATGAGATAATATGTCCCAGTAGATTCCATAATTCTTTAAAATGGCAGGAATAGTAATAGATCTTAAATTCCAAATGCCATGGTTGTTATTACCACATGCTTTTCTTAATGGTTCAATCTGTAGCAGTTGACATTTATCCCCATTAATTTGTGACAAAATTACAGTGTTGATCTTTCATTTTATCGATTTGTATATACTGTTGTATGCCACTTCAGATGCTCAGAAATTCTCAAAATGCCAGGCAAATTGAAGCATCTAGTGGAATGATATAATGGACACATGCATGCATTGTAACTCCAAATCCAAAATATCATCTTTAATTAAAATATTTAAATTTAATTCAAATGTGTGAAAGTAATATGAAGGGGGAGCAAGTAAAAACATCCTAATTGCATTATTGAAATTATCATTTTCTGACCATGTTTACACAGTTTAAATTCAGATCACTTAAGGAAAAAATCTTTTTCCCATGAATGATACAGCAGATTATTTGGGGGGAGGGCATATCAGTCTTAGATCCTTTTGATTTTACTATACTGACCATATTCATAAGAAATGGCCTAACAGTACAATCTCTTTTTCCCCCCAAATATTTTGTGTTTGCTCATATATATATATGTATGCCTTCCCCCACCTTTTGTAGAATGTAAGCTCCACAAAGGCAGGGACTATTATGCTTTTTTCTTTGTATCCTCAGTATCTAGTATAGTTCCTGGCACATAATAAGAACATGATAAATGCCTACTGGCTGAATGAATGAATGACTTAAATTATGCATTAAGCATTGAAGTTTTGCAAAGTGAAAACTTTGCTTAACTAGGACTGGCAGGAAATTCCAGTGACTTTGACACTCTGAAAAACTACAAAGCACATAAACGAGGAAGCTATCATTTAAGAGATTAAGGTGAAATAGGATGTCAAGCGTGATAATAGAAAAAAAAAGGGAAACTTTTTTGTCTTTTATAAACTTAATTAGTATTACTGAGGACCTATAGCATCCCCTTACACCTGAAGAATGTGATAGAAATATGGCCCATTTGAAACCATGGTGGTCTCCAATAAGTGGTTTGATTTTTACAAGAAATATCTGCACATAAACATGTTTTTCTCCAATATGGCTTAGAAACTTTGTAATTCACATGTTCTATAATAACAAAGAGCTGTGCTTAGTGGATAGAGAACCAGTGTCAAGAAGGCTGGAATTCAATTCCAGCCTCAGATACTTACTAGCTGTATGATACTGAGCAAGTCACTTAACCTCTGTTTGCCTCAGTTTCTTCATCTGTAAAATGAGAATAGTAATAGCACCTACCTTCCATGGTTGTTGTGAGGATCAAATGATAAAATAATTCTAAAGCACCTGGTACAATACTTGTCACAAAGTAAGTGCTATCTAAATGTTATTGTTCAGTTGTTTTCAGTCATATCTGACTCTTCATGACCCTCTTTGGGGCTTTCTTGGTAGAGATATTGGAATAGTTTGCCATTTCCTTTTCCAGTTCATTTTACAGATGATGAGCTGAGGCAAACAGGATTAAGTGACTTGTCCAGGATCACATAACTATTAAGTGTATGAGGCCAAATTTGAACCCAGGAAGATGAGTCTTCCTGATTCTAGTCCTGGCACTCTATCCACTGTACCACCTAGCTGCTCCATATAAATATTAGTGATAATTGTTGTAGGGAAAATTAATATTCCCTGAAATTCATATCATTTCAATTCAGTAAGCACTGATTAATCATTTTTGCCAGACATCATGCTAAACCCTGAGAATATGCAGGAGAGAGAAAGAGGAAGAAAGAGACAGAGACAGAGACAGAAACAGGCACAGAGAGAGAGAGAGAGAGAGAGAGAGAGAAGAGAGAGAGAGAGAGAGAGAGAGAGAGAGAGAAAGTTCCTGTCCTCAGTAACCTTATATTCTACTAGTCAAATAAATCACCTTTCCCAATTCCTAAAGTTTTTGTTTTTAATGTTCTTTAAAAAGACACCTATCAATTATGAGCCTGAGAGGTTTTAACAGGATGGAAGAAAGCAACATAGTTTTAGTACATAAAATGCATACCTGGAAAATGGTTTCTTGAATTCCCCAAAGGTAAAAATTATTTGTATCAGTAAACTATGGCATCCACAAACTCCAGCAAGTACTAGACAGTTTATGATTCTGTTTATTTTACTCAACAGTTTTCAACTTAGTTCAGTATATATTTAAGTTCTCTATACTTTTACTGCGTAGAGGTAGTAGCAAGAGAACCAATTAAGCACATATTCATGAATTTTCAGGATTCAGCATAAAAGATAAAACGTTTCTCAGTAAAATACTCTTGTTGAGATTCAGTTCTCTAATATATAGGGAGTTGAAGTGGGCTAGTAGAAAGCACACTTTCATTAAGTTAAAGGGATTTTTAATTATCATTTGGGTGATCTTGATTGAGTCACTTAAAATATCTGGGCCTCAGTCTTTTCATCTGTAAATTGAAGGAGTTAGAGTAGATACCCTCTAGATTTAAATTTCTGATCCTATAAGAATCCCTTTTGTAAGTAAAGGAGGCATTAAGTTGGAGAACCTAGAACCCTCAACAAGGAAGCAGGGCTTGGAGGTTTGAGAGTTAGGAGAGAGTTCTTTCATTTTTTGTACTTGATATCACAGGGAAATTTTTGCTCAACTGAACAACTAATTTCCTCCTATCTCTTCCATTCTAATTTTCTATTTGGGTCAACTGTGGCATGTGAAGACAGTTAGACCTAATCTAGATCATACAGTAATTGTATAGCTAAGTCAAGGCAGGAACCCAATAGTCTTCTAATTACTAGAACTTTGAAAATTTTTTTTAAAATGCTACAATGTCTTAATACATGCATATGCTCTAAAACTGAATGGTATTTGATTACACATTTTAGCCTCTTGTTAAATAATGCAATCTCTTGTTCTTTTTATGAGAGAAAAAAGAATATTTCCTTTGACAGAAATCAGGTTTGGAAATAATCTCTTTGTTCATCCTAATATTCATGGGGATGGAATAGTTGCTAGTTATGAGGTCATATGTTGTCAATTACTAGAGTAGCAGGAGTGACAATATCCACTCAGGAAATAACAATCAGTTAGTCCTCTAATGTCCTTAGAAGTTGTATTTTCCATTTCTCACACATGGCAAGTAATATTTTCTGACCATTTTTTTATAGTATATGTTCCTCTCCATGTTGCTTTTCCAGTTCTTTGGATATTCTGTACAGGACTTTAAGAGTTTTAGCATGACTCTGACAAGAGTGTAGGGATTTAAGTTAGGAAAACTATGGGCATTCCTTTTTTTAAATTATGTCACTTATATCAGTATTATTTATAAAGGATTTCTTTTCATTTTATAGGAAAATCAACCAGTTGTCAGTTACACATTGCCAAGTATGATTTAAAGGAAGCTCTCAATGATCCAGAATGCTCAAGAAATGATGGTTAATTGGATATTCTGGTCACCCCTGAGTTATCATATAATATATGAAATATAAAAAAGTCTAACACTAAACCTAAACTGAAGATAATTTAATATTTCTCATGTTTCAAAAGGTACTTTTAGAATCTTATTGCAATAACAATAGGCATCACTGGATGAAGTAGATACAGAAGATATAGGGTTTTAGGATGACAAAACCTTGGAAATTACTTCTTTTTTAAATTTTATCATTAATATCAATATTATTTGCAATGGATTTATTTTTCACAAAAAGTAGACCCCAGAAAATTAAATTATGATTAAATGAGAGCATTCCAGTTGTTGGGATTTGGGAATATTCAATGAACCACATCTTACTTTTCAAAGTATTAGGACTCATCATCTAAAGTAGAATATCTGAGCACACATTCTGGCACAGTAATCAACTGTGAAAAACTGTGCAATCAGATTAGCGTTAGTGTTTTTTTGAGATTCTTATCTTAGGGAGCATCATATAATGTGGGGGTGGTATGAGTGATCCCAAACAAACAGCAGAGAAATAACTTCCCTGGCATTCTTATTAAAAAGATGAAATAAAGCATCAAGGGGAGTAGCCTAGAGCAAATATATAAGGATATTTCTGGTTTATGTGTTGTTGTTGTTGTTGTTTTAAACACGAAAAGTACGTAACAACCTCACGTGCCCAAAAGAGTAAGCTGTTTGCATGAGTTCCAGGTTTTATGAAGAGGCCTTTTAAAATGTTATTTCTTTAGGCAGTAAAGGTCACTGGCAATGTAATTGAAGCATTATTCCTGAGGTTAACCAGGAGAGAAGACCCTCCTGTCACCATGACTATAAGGTGATTGAGGCAGGGATCAGTAAGTAGCAGCAGAAGGACCAGTGAAGACCAAAAAGAAAATAGTGTCTCAATAAGGTTTTACTTGGCGATTTGGTGTGGAGGTAGAATCCTCCAGTGCCTTATCTGATTTGGTGAAAGGATTGGATGTGTAAAGAAATCAGAACTATAGTTGACCCCCTCACAAAGAGAGGTGCATACTCTACTTGGATGTGATTTCCTATGAAGTCTTACTAATTAAAATAATACATGCAATTTTTCATATTTCAGAACTTTCTTGTAATACTGAGCCCACTTCAGCTTTGTGAGAGTAAACAATCATAGAATTTAAAGCATAATTCATTTTATTCTTTTGCTTTCTTATTGGAAGACTTGCAAAGAAAGCAGTAAGTGGTATACTATGAGTTTGTTCTCATGACAACCCTTCTAACAGGAGGAACATGCTATAAAATTAACTCATTTTCATGGCAACCGAGAGATCACAATCTCAATGTCCTCAAATGTTATGCCTAAAAATGGCTCCAGAGCCCTATAAAATATGTAATGTGGTCTTTATTAAAGCATGGACATGAACTTCAGAAGTGTCTAAGTTCTTTACAATTACTATTCTAACCATAATAAGAACTGTTATTGGGACCAAGAGTTTAGAGCACTGTATACCTACCCTCTCCACGAAGGGCCCCCTCTGCTCCCAACATAGACAAATGACCTGAATGGAGTTCAGTTTGGGGCTGGGAGGAGCCTCATCCCTGATGACAAAGGAGGCTAAACTTCCTTTCTCTATACTCTTCAATCACAATCTTGACGACATTTTTTTAAACTTAAATTTTTATTTAGTATACAATGTGAATCAAGTATGGGATAGGTATTTCCTACAAAATGCTGATAGACATAAAAGACTAACCTGGTACATTGACAGAACAATTTAGAATGGGATTTAGTTACTAATTTTATAGCGACTGTTATAATTTCTTTGGAAGTTGGTATTTGAAGCTCATCAGATCATAAATCAGTTTGTGGGAATTTCAAAGAGATATCCATATTTTATCTTGATTCTGCAGTCTAGTCATCTTCTTACTGGTGGCCATCTCCAGTGGAAAAAATCTCCCTTTCTGCCAGGTCCTTGGGAAGCAGGATAACTATCCTGGACTTCTTACATTCACCAAATCTCCTCTAAGCCTGGACACATTCACCTTGAGATTGATTTTGGTCATCTACTAAGGAAAATAAACATAAAGTTAGAGAGGTCATGTAAAGGGACCAGCCTTTTCTAAGAGAGGTTCCCATCCCAAGTAAAGCTGCCCAATGAGAGCTATATGGAAGGTTGATAAAAGAAAGGGAGCCAGAATCTTTCTCTCTTTCTAACCTTAACTCTACCCTTATGACGTTTTCATTGGCTCAAGGAGTTCCAGGGGATTCAGGATTTTCTGCATTATATCAGTGCAACAGGCGATTTCAATGCTGAGCCACTAACTATCCAGAAATAGCCAGGAAGTTTGTTATCCCCAAAAGACCCAAGCACTGGGTCACCATGTCCTAGAAGTACTCAGAATTTTCCAGGGAAGGTCTAGACCCTGGAGGGATGCATGCTTCAGACCAGTTAAGCCTCTGTTAAACTGTATTAAAATTTCATTGTATTCAGTATCTTAAGAAGAGTGGAGTGGGAATATCACCTAAAAATTTGTAATCTATACTCATACAGATATTTTATACTGTAAATGCAAAAATGAGACCTTAAGTTGGCCCTATATGCTTTGATACTTTTTATCAATTACCTTCTTAAAAGTGTAGATATTATGCTTATCAGTTTTGTATATTGGATCACAGAGTCAACAAGATCAATCACCAAGGATTTATTAAGAATTTATTAAGGAGTTTACATTTGAATGGATTCCATACCCAAAATAGTATTGACAGGCTGGAACAGGTGAGCTACATCTTAAATCTTAAAACATAAGATTCTGGAGATGTGACTAAATAGCAGTTTGTCTGAAAATTGCATAAAGTTTTAGTATATTTCAAAGCTAAATGAGTTAATAAAGATGTAATCAAGAGAATGATTAGAAGAAAGTGACTAGGGTATCTGAGTGCTTGGAGATTGTGCCAAAGGATTCTTTGAATGAACTGGGAATATTTAATCTGGAGAAGAGAAGACCTAGAAGACACACAATTTCTGTCTTCAATGGTTTGAAGGGTTGTCACATGGAAGAGGTTTGTTTTCCTGCTTACATGTTCAAGAATTCTGACACTCCTTTTTCTGATCATCAGTTCTTTCTATCTCTCTCTAGCCTTATGATCCCTAAATCTATTTTTTGTCCAAACAATTCCTGTACTCCTTGGTACTGCCCAAGCCATCACTTCTTTATCACCAGTTCTTTATTATCTTTCTAGTCTCTTTAATCCTCATCATAGACTCTACATTCCATCCATTCTAGCCTACTAACTGGCTGTTAGTCTCACAGTAAGCTCTATCTCCCGTATTTGTGCTTTTGCAATAGAGATGTTACCTTCCCATTGAATGTTAGTTTCAAGAACAGAGCCTATTTTTGCTTTTTCTTTGTATCCCTAGGTCTTAGCTTAATAAATGTGTATAGAGTGATTAATTAATTGATTTATTTACCCAGAAGGACAGAAGTAAGATAATTTAAAGACACAGAAACAATTTTGAGTTCACCTAAAAATTAGTGCCATCTGATAATGAAATGTACTGCCTTAAGAACTAGTGAGTTCCACTTCCCCATCAGAAGGCTTCAAGCAAGGACTGTATGGCCAAATGTTAAGTTAGTCAATAAACATTTTTTAAACACCTACTATGTGCCAGGTACAATGCTAAGTGCTCAGGATACAAATACAAATAAAAACAAAGGTAGTCCCTTCTCTCAAGGAACTTATAATCTGGGTGGAAAGACAACTCAGAAAAGGAAGCTGAAAAGGCAGAGGGAGAGGGGAATTATCTTAGAGAGTTCCAGATAAGTCCAAAAGCTGTGTAGCTGGTGAGACATGGGGAGAAAAATTGTGCTAAACCTCTCTTTCAAAAGAGACTTTAGAAGCCATGGCCTTGCCCTTCGGTCATAGGGTCTGGTCAGAGAGGCAGGAAGAGAGTATTAATGAGATGTGATTACCACACAGATTCAATCTTGCAACATAATAAAATTTCCCAAAGCTTAGTTTCCTGAGGACAAAAGCATATAGGAGAATTCCTGGGAAGTCCCAAATCAGTATAGCTAGTAGAAAATGCAGAGCAAAACTGTTGAGCCCCCTCTTTAAATAGAGACCCTGCTGTCTATGATGTCTATTGTTGAGAAAGTTGTAAAGGGGACTCTTATTCAGACATGGATTTCTGAGGTCCTTTCTAGTTCTGACAGTCTCTGATTCTGTGACCTACATTTCAAACTATAAATGTGTAGATACTTAGTTCAATGCAAATAATATGTATTTAAATAGCACCTATGTTATAAGGAACAGGCAGCCTTGATATAGTGAAGTGGTTCCCATTTAGTGGTTTATGACCCCTGGAAAGTTCATGAGAATGATCTAGAAAGTTTGTACTTTAAAAATATGTTTCTTTAAGCTGTAAATAATCATAAAGAATATTATCAGTAATTTCTGTCATTATTCTAAGAATTCACAACATATCTTTTATCACTGTTGAAAAAAAATGAGATCCACTAGTGTAGTGAATAGAGAGCTGACCTTGACAATGGGAATATTTGGGTTCAAATCATGGCTCTGACACATATTAGATTCATGACCCTAGGAAAATCACTTAAATTTGAAGAGCTATAGTCAACTCTTTAAAACTGTAAATTCAAGAGAAGGTGCTGATCTGTATTGGTAGAGGGAGTTTCCTATCCTATCCTATTTGTTTTCCTAAAACAAAGAAATTGTGCATCCTATCCTATGTTTTAAATAGAGTTGCTTAGGATGTTATATATTTTTGCTGATTTAATGCTTATCATGACCAGTATGTATAATTTATTAAGCTTATGGGAAATACCCATCAGGCAAAACATCCTGGCCTTATTGGTGCATTGTCACATATTCTTAATAATGGGTTGGTGAAGCAGAAAATCCTATCTTAGCCATTCCAATGTAATGATAAAGGAAAAGATAAATAGTCTTTAGAGATTTATCAATTATGGTAGAATCAGCTTTATATCCATTTTTCTTGATATTTTTTACAATTTCTTAATTTATTTTCTACAGTTTAAAAGAATAATGTTTCCTGAGGCTACTAACTTTAATTTCAGTCCATTGTGAATTCTTATAGTTATGAAGATGTATAATTATATAGTTCATCTCACCTAGCACATTTTCCCCTCTCTTCAAAGAGGAACTGTCTTTGTCATACACATGTACACACATACACATATTTGTGTCCAAATGAATTTGTCAGGTGATAACATTTACACGTAAAGATAGAATAAATTAAGACACAAACTTTTGTTCATGGGAAAGTGTCCACTGGAGAACCAATATGCAAATGAATGAACAATTAAGCACTATGCAATGCTTTCCTGATCTATAAATATTTAAATGCTATATTAATTTGCCAAGTATTGAATAATATCATGTCATTAAGTTATTGTGATGTTTTTTAATCCTTGCTCACTCTGAGATTTCATTTTTAGCTTATTTAATAGCCAACATCAAGCATAAATTCTGCTCATCATTAAATGGCATTTTTCCTCTTTTTTATTAGATTCTATGGAGTCTTTCTAGAAATATGTATAAAAATAATGAAATTTTAGTTTGAGGGATATTTTGCCCTTTATATTAATGTAATCAGGGAAACATGTGTAAACTCCTAACCAGGCACTTGTATTCCAGGAAGACAATGAATAACATTTAAAGTATGATATTTGTTTTAGTAATACCTGTTCTAGTTACTAAATAATTCAATATTTCATTATTCAGCCCTGTGTTTTTAGGCAATTTGACTTTTCTGGACATCTCCAGAAAAAAATTGGGGTGGACATCTGTGGTCTTTTTATATAAAGGTTAGTTTAATTATCTGCCATTTCTTTTTCTTCCCTTTTTCTCCTAAAAGAAATAATTTCAAAGTCATCATATTATAAATGAAAGTTTTTATTTATTTGCCCCTGCTTTAGTACTAGAAATGTTTTAATACTAGAGACTGCTTATACTGTTACTTTAAAATCATACTGTAGTTCTTTCTCTTTAATAGCCAAAGTAGAGAAATGGTATGGTATAAATAGCATAGGCTCTGGGTAAAAAAGACCTAGGTTCAAATCCTTCCTCTGATGCTTGCTTCCTGTGTGACCATAGATACATCAGTTAACCTCAATGTATCCCCATTTCTTCATCTACAAAATATGGGGATTGAACTTTATGGCCTCTGAGGGCCTTTCTAGTTCTGCATTTATTATTCCATGCTAGAAAAAGTTGTCTATACTTGCGACCTCTACTGCCTAGACTTCCATTTACCCTTCTTTAGTATGTCTTATATCATCACTAAACTGAAATTGTCTTATCCAAAGTGATCAATGATCTCTTCACTGACAAATCCAATGAGCTTTAACTTTCATCCTTTTCTACCTGTCTGTAACAGTTTGCACTGTTGCCTATTCTCCTCTTCTGGAAACTCTTCTCTATGTTTGTCTGACCATGCACTCTCTTGATTCTGCTGTTATCTGTTTGGCTGGTCCTTCTTAGTCTTTTGTTGGATCAACATCTGTGTCTTATCTCCCAACTGAGATTGTATCCCAAGACTACGTCCCAGTCCCTTGTCTCTGCTCTCTCTTCACCTTTTCTTTCAATGAACTAATTCATCACCTTTCATGAGTCCAATTATTATCTCTTTGCAGATGACTCCCAAATTGATAGTTCAGTCCTGCTGTCTTTTATGAGGTTCAGTTCTACCTCATTAACTGACTTTGGATCTAGGCATAACTGCCTGTTAAAACAGAAAGTTGTATTGGCATCTCAAACTCAACACAGAAAACAGAGCTCATTGTATGCATCCTCAAAACCAGCTTTCTTCCTAACTTTTGTTTCTGTTATTATTATTCTGATATCACCACTCTTCCATTCACTCTGATTCCTAAATTCAAAATCTTGAGCAAAACTTTACTGTTCTGGACCGCCCTCCCCATGTCCATCTAGATGCAAAGTCTAGTCAATTCTGCATCCAAAACATGTCTCTGACTGCTCCCTTCTCTCCATTCACACAACCACTACCCTAGTTCAGGCCCTGATCACCTCTAATCTGAGCTATCATAAAACCTTTCTACTTGGTCTTCCTTCTTCAAGCCTTTCCCTTCTCTAATCCACACTCCACACATGTGCTGAAGGGATATTACTAAAACTCAGATCTGATGAAACTACTCCCCTGATCAAAAAGCTCCTGTAACTCTTTTAATATAAAATATAAACACTTCTGTTTGGCATCTGAAGGCCTTCACCAGTTCCCTCCAGCTGACCTTTCTAAGCTTACGCATTATTCTCTCACATGTTATATGGTCCAACCAAACTGACCTACTAGCTGTTTCCCATACACACAGTTTCATCTTACACCTCCTCATCTTGGCAAGGCTGTATTCTAAGGCAGGATTCTTTTCCTTTTTTTTAAAACCATAGTTCCCCTCAAGTGCCACTTCCCCTATATGAGACTTTCCCTAAGATCTCCTACGCAAAACAAAACAAAACAAAAACTTTGTATTTACCATTTATATATTTTATACTTAATCATGGCACATTTATTTTCTCCTACAAAATGGAACATCCTTGAGGACAACGACTATTTGATTTTTGTCTTTGTATCTTCAGAAATCACATCTTCAGTGTGGTGTATAGTACAATGGTTTTCAAATTCTGTGGTCTCAGAAACATTTTACGTACTTGAAAACTATTGAGGACTCCCCAAAGATCTTCTGTTCACGTGGATTATATGTATTAACATTAATTACATTATAAATTAAAGTGTATTATTATTAAAATAATTTTTACTTTTGCTAGGGCCCCAGTGGTCATCAGACCATGCTTTGAGAACTTTTGTGCAGTGGATAGAGAGTTGGCCTCAGGTTTAGGAAGATTTGGGGCTCAAGTACTATTTCTGATAGTGGCCAAGCCATTTAACCTCATAGTTGAAGGGAAGAGAGTAGGTTACATTGATAAATGCAGTTTCCTCATAGAGAAGTTCCCTATGCCAGTGGGTCCATTTCCTATCCTTATCTTCAGCACAGTGCCTAGCACATAGAAAGTACACAGTTCAAGCTTTCTGATTAATTTATTGATGATTCTTAGACAAAATGTGAAGGAAGATCATCCTGATGGATAAACAAATATTGTAGGATTACCAGTTCATTGAAATGCTTGAAGGGATAAAAATTATCACATGTAACTCAGATGCATCTGATGTAATTTTATTTTGGGAAAATTAGCCGTGGATAGTTGTATTTTTATATCAGTGTCTATGTGTTTTAATTTCCCCATTGATGCAGAACATGGCAAAAGCAACATATCCTTTAAAGATTTACCTTTATTGCTAAGATGATGCTGGTTTCACTTTGATTTTCTTCTGTTTCTATGTCAGTTTTGCTTCTTCTTCTAGCAGAGGTTTATAAGTCATGCTTAGTTTACCTAGCACAAAAACAGGAGGCCACCAGATTTGGTCCTCAGGCCATATTTGCCTATGCCTATTCTAGAGCAACAACTTGTGAATGTAAAAGAAATTTTTTTTCTTCTTGGAACTAGATAATTCTTTTCCAGTATGACCTTCATCTTTAGCTGGAGCACTCATTATACCTAAATATGTTATATGAGTGAACCGACAGTAAAAACAAAAGAAAATTTTCAGCCCTGAAATTCTGATATTTATTCTGATCCCCTGATAGTGGTTTTGATCGAACCCTGTTCTGTTGTCCTTAGTCCACCCTAGGGAAGCAGGCTGCCTCTTTGCCCCATGCCATTCTCCTAACTGTTGAGATGTTCATTTACAAAGAGAGAGAAATTGAGATTATTTTTGTTGTACTTTCTCTGATTATTATTGACATGACATGACAATTGGATGGACATAGGAATAAGTGGGGGAGGCCAAAGAGAGGAAGAAATCAAAGATGATTGATGTGACCAGAAGCATTGCCTTAGCATTAACAGAACTTGGGAAGTTAGAAAAAGGCAATTTTGGTAATAATATCAGTATGAATTATTTTCCCCAACTCTACTTTTTGGGCAACATAAGAATGACTGAAATCAATATACAAAAAGAAATTGTCTTAATAAGTGAAAGCAAACTGGATGGGAATGTTGTTGTTGTTGTTGTTGTTGTCATGCATTGCAACTTAGCTATGTGCACTGAGTCTGGTGCTTCCAGGTTTGTACCATGTGGCTAGACCATAGAGTGGAGTCAAATCAAATGAGGTTTCCCCAGATGTTGGTCCCAGCAAATTAGCCTACTGTTATAGAGACCTGGTGAAGTTCTCAGAGCTTTTATTACTTAAATAAGGATCTCTGCTCTGATTATTAGACATATATCTTTTTAATAATTACCTTCCCTAAAGAACTCCCAAAGAAGTCTTCAATTTTCTTTCTAAATAGAAAGACAATAGATTTTGTGACTAATCTCCATAAAAGATCAGTAAGAAAATTACAGGGTGTATGTGTGTGTGTGTGTGTTCACTTTCTTACAAATTAAACTCTTTATAGCAAAATTCGTAAGTGCTTATATTCTTAGCTCCACACACCAGCAAGATTCTGACTATACCAGAAATCCTAAGAGGAACCAGATTTCTTTTTTCTTGGTATCCTGCCATGTATACAAATTATTGGCCATTATGTTTACCTTATATATTAAAAATCATTGGTGCAATACCATTCGCCAGTATATGTATATGCAATTCTGATTGTGAACTTTTCAACAAATTATGTTTCCACAAAATAAAGATGGCCAGTTGGATATATGTGTGGCCTCCACTCTGGGATTACTCTCTCCAGATTCACACTGACATTGGAAGGGTTCCCAGAGTGTGGCTGACTACCTTTCCCCTCAGGGTTCTAGGTGCAGTACTGAGTTTTTCTAATACTATTACTCATAAGCCTCCCCAATAAGGTCCCTGTTGATTATTAATTTACTAGCCTGAATTAATTAACTTTTAAAAGGGGGTATTTCTTGAAATGATATAGAAGAATAGTTGCTACAGAAATGCCCCTCAGAAGTTTGAAATACATTCTCCCTTTGCACACAGTTACTGTAAGAGTGGGATCAAGAATAGAGAGCACATGTAGCAAAAGGTACATATAGTTTTCTTCTGCATTCTAACCTTTGCAGAGTTCTTAAGCTATCCTTCCTCAGGGCTCTAGTTTGTCCTTAGCTCCTAATGCAAACTCTACCATTAGCCACTATTGTTCTGGGGGCAGTTACTGAAACCACTGAGAAGTTCACATCCTCCAACCTTTCAAAGGTCATTACATTGTCCTTTGTTTGGTGCCGTACAGAGAGATACAAAAAATCTTTGTTCTTGCTCCAAGAGTTTTTCTGGAGCTCAGGCTCTTCCAGGTTGCCTATCCCTAATGGAATGTAAATTCCATAAGCAGACCCTTGAATTTTTATCTCTGTATCTTTGATGTTTAGTGTAGTGTCTGACATGTAGTAATGATTTTAAAAGGTTAAGTTGGAGTTGTCTTAATTGTGTGCCAAATCTTATTATGTGTGTGTGCATGTGTGTGTATGTACTTCTTTTACAAATATTCACCAGGGTAATAGTTTCCTCTAGATTTCGAGATTTCAAGTACTTAAATTCAGCCATTATTCATGGATGGATAATCTTCTTTGGGAAGGAAATGTTATAGAAAGACAGGTGCTGTTTGTCCTTCATTTTTAAAGTGGACCATGACATCAGGGAGGTGATGCCATAACACACAAGTGAATTGGCTTTAAATAAGAAAGGGCTGTGCGGAGTTACCAGCCTTACTTTCTCCTCCAAAGCCATCTGGGTCCAGTGGCCAGGTTTGGATCAGGACAACTGGAGATGGCCCAGGATGTAGTGGGGGACCTTGGCCTTTTCAAGCTAAGGTCCATTAACAGGTCTCAGTTTGACTGAGGCAAAATCCATTCAGTGATTAAGGCTTACTTAAAAAATGAGGCAAAGAATGGCCCCTTTAAAAAAAATAGATCTGGGGAGGGAAGACTCTTAAGGTTTCTGACCAAAACAGAAACAATTGTTATTTATTCAGAGCCAATCAGAACCCAAACAGTGACCAAGTAGGGCATGGTCCCTGTCCAGAGTGATTTGGGATTAAGACTGTTCTTTAAGAGAAAAACAAAACAAAAAAAAAAGTTTCAGAGATTGAAATTTACATTCCTTTTGGGAAGAGCATTGACAGTATATTCTCATCAAATATCAAGCAGCTAATGAGAAGGCCAGGGCTTTCTACTGCCACATCTAGTATTCATTACTTTTCTCTTGATCACAGAGGTAATGGGGAAAGTAAAATAATTAATTCAGTCCAATTGTAAGGAAGCACGTAAGTTATGATAAATCCATGAAATGATGATTTAGTAATAGGAGAAAAATTAACCTTTACCTCATCATCCCTATGTATATCAACAGATTAGTTCGTTTATCAAGCCATCAAATCTGATTGAGGCATAAGCAAGGTTGAAGCTTCAGCTGGACATGGTAAAGTTGGAATTTTCACAATTCTTACGCATTCCTGAAGACATTTTTTTTTAAATGAGAGCTGGTTTTTCTTAGTCTTATCACATAAAGAATAAATTTCTGGGGAAGCTAGGTGGTACAGTGGGTAGAGCCCTAGAGTCAGGAGCACCTGAGTTCAAATCTGGACTCAGTCATTTGACACTTAACAGCTGTGTGACCCCGGGCAAGTCACTTAACCCCAACTGCCTCACAAAAACAAACAAACAAACAAAAAACCCATAAATTTCTTGGGGCAAATAAAGGCCTATGGACTGCCTTTCCCCCTTTAAAGTTTGAAAGGAAGGCAAATTAGAAAGGAAAAAGGAAATTTCTTAGGAAGTTTTTAGCAGCCATTGGAGCTAGTTTCCAGAAGTCCTGAAGGCCTTTCAAATATGTAATGTGGTAAAATCACTGGTCTGAGACTCAAGAAAACCTGGTTTTAATCTCTGCTAGATCTTAGCCTCATCTGTAAAATAAGTTTAGAGTAGATGCCCCTTATAAATCAAATAATTTCTGTATCACTCTAAGTAGGAAAGTCTCTGAATTCCTATAATAAAGATTGGAGAGGGGTGTCAGGGAAGAAAAATAACCTGAGAAACATCTGACCTCTCACCCTCCTTTTCTTTCTGTAGGAATAGCAGATATAAATTTTGTCTTCATTCCCATTCCTCCTGCTCTTCTACTTTTTTTCTCTGCTTCTCTTTCTCCTTCTTCCCTTTACTTCCCAGAAAAAGTACCTAAGAATCTATAGGAAGACACTATATCAAACCAAAAGAGGCCAGAATATCTTGACTGAGTGATTTGTATAGGCTGGATGATACTAAAGTTGAACATTGTTAGGGGGAGGACTGCAGCCAACATCGTGTTAGGTTAGGTTCAATTTTGGAATGAAGTGAGGCACTCATAAATTCGTTGAATAGTTACTAAAAGGACTTTAACTTTACCCTTGTGCACAAGTGTATGGAACAATGACACAGTAGCATTTGGTTTATTTGGATGTGGCCCCCTTTCTTCTCCACATTGGAAATGGGTCTGGTTAGTAGCACAAGATTTGATGACTGTCTTGGTCTTCATATCACCAATAAGTTGGAGGGGGCCCCTTTGAGGGAAAACTGGAGAAGCCTGGTCTATGACAGCCATCTAAGAAGTTCAATGTAGCATTCCATTTCAGACATTGGGCAAGGCTCCTCTCTTCTCTTTCCTTCTCCTATTCCTCTCCCTCCAAAAATAAAATTAAAAACCAATTTAAAATAATTTCCATTCTATTTTTAACTAAGTGCTTATTTGATTACATCAATGAAAATTAAATTAACAGTGATGTATAATCCTAGTTTCTTTAATGGTTAGCATCAAGTTGAGAGACAGAATAATGTAATAGGGTACTGAGGTAGTCAGGAAAACCTGGATTCAATTCTTTCATCAGGTACTTACTAGTTGTATCCGACCTCTAGCAAGTCATTTAACCTTGTTCAGTAAGGCTAATAATAGCATTTATCTCATATGGCTTTTCAGGATCAAATAAGATAATGTATTTAAAGCATTTTAAAGTATTAAAGCCATATATAAGTATGAACTATTGTTAAAGCAGGTCCAGAATAGCAGTTTGCCTTCTGGTTTCCTTTACCTTTGAAGGAAAAAAAAAATATCATTTAGGCAAGCCAAGAATTTATTAGTCTACTTTTGGCAGACAGCTACAACAGATGTCTAGATAATTGAAGTCTCTACTCACTATACTATAGCATAACTCTATTCTAGGCTTGTGATCTATTTCTCAAACTCCTCATCTATTTTCTCCTTCTGTCCAGATGAGCATAGTATATGGCCATGACAATATTGCTTCTATTTTATCCCCATCGATCTTACTCCAGATGCTCCCCAATATGTTCCACCCCCCACACTGGTTCCTAGATTTTCTCACATTGGTATGTGTTCTTAATATAGAATGGCATTCTTCCCTGCTCTTTATCTTTTCAGTTCCTTTTGCATAAATTATGCCTTGTCAAGAGAGGCAGCACTGGGGAGCCCCATTCCTCTCCAGGATCCACTCAGGACCTTCTCTATCATGCCCCAGAAACCATTCACACATCTGAAGAATCCTCCACCCCTAGGGCCACTCCTCTTGATTGACTAGTCCCCCCCCAAATTTCCATTTAAAGATGGCACCCAGACCAACCAAGTAACATTCTTCTCCTGGCTATACTCTCTAGACTCTATCTACAATGCCCTAACAGGGCACTTTCATCTCACTCCACCCACCCTATCCCCCACACAGACACTCTTTAAGCTTCATTTAATGAGTTGTATTTCCCAATTAGAATTCGAGTTCCTTGAGGGCAGGGACTGACTTTCTTTCTACTTGTGTTTGTATTCCCAACACTTAGCCACTGCAAATGCTCCTTGACTTATTGACTGACTATAAACAACTGGCTTCAGAATCAGAAAGACCTGGATTCAGTTTCTTTACTGACTGATACCGACCGTATTTTCTTTATGAGTTAGTATCAAAGTGAAAGGCCAAGGGAGTGTAATAGAGCACTCAATTCCTGCATCAGCTATTTACTAGTAGTGTCTCATACTTATCAAGTCATGTAACCTTACATCTATCTCATGACTTTTGAAGATCAAATAAGATAACACATTTACACTATTCAAGGGTTCAAGTCCTGCCTCTGACACTTACTGGCTATGTGACCCTGTGCAAGTCACTTTACATCTCATTGCTCCAGGCAACTCTCAAAGTTTATATTTCAGTACAGGTGCCAATATACCTTGGTAAAATGTCCTTCCTTACTAAGAGTTCCATACAACAATGCTATTACGTTCCAGTTTTTTTGTTTTGTTTTCTGTGTGTGAGGCAATTGGGGTTAAGTGATTTGCCTAGAGTCACACAGATACTAAGTGTTATGTGTCTGAGGCCAAATTTGAACTCAGGTCCTCCTGACTCCAGAGCCAGTGTTCTATCCACTGTTATCACCTAGCTGCCCCTACATTCTAGTTTAAAAAAAAAAAGTCAGAACCATATTTCAGTAACACACTTCATCTCACTAAATTGCAGTGATACTTATGACACCAAATTTGCCTTCCTGCATTAGGATCTCTAGTTTACCTTGCTCATTACTCATACCTTGTATATTTGTGTACACAAATGTGGTGCCTCAGTTTGTGTAGCTGGCTTCTATCTTTCATTGTAATTCCTATGCATTACTCAGGATCTCTTCTGCTTTTCTTCTTCCTTAATTGTAGTTTGTCACCATGGTTTCTGACATGATAAATTTGATTAAATTTATAACTGTCCAATCAAATATCTTTTTATCAGTTTTCATGAGGTGCATTCCATCCTTTTCTCTAAGAGGTCTTCATACCTATAAAGAAGCAGCTAGATGGCACGATGGATAGAGTGCTATCCAGAGTCCTAGATTCAAGAAGACCTGAGTACAAATCTAGCCTCAGATACTTCTTAGCTGTGTGTCACTTAATCTTTCTTCTGTCTCAGATTTATCAACTCTAAAATGGGAATATAAAAGCACCTATCTCCTAGGCTTCTGTGAGGATCAAATAAGATAATATTTCTGTATGTACATATGTATATATATATATATGTATATATATACATATATATATACATATATATATATTTAGTTTTCAACATTCATTTTCACAAGATTTTGAGTTCCAAATTGTCTCCCCACCTTGCCCCTCCCCCACCCCAAGACAGCATGCATTCTGAATACCCCTTCCCCTAAACTGCTCTCTTTTCTATCACCCCCCCCTTTCTCTTATCCCCTTCCCCTTCCATTTTCCTGTAGGGCAGGATAGATTTCTATACCCAATTGCTTGTATATCTTATTTCCCAGTTACATGTAAAAACCAATTTTTAACATTTGTTTTTAAAACTTTGGGTTCCAAATTTCCTTCCTTCCTCCCTCCCCATCCATTCTCATTGAGAAGGCAAGCAACTCAGTACAGGTTATACATGTGTAGTCATGCAAAAAACTTCCATAGTAGTTGTGTTGTAAAAAACTAACTATATTTTCCTTCATTATATCTGGCCTCCTGTTTATTCTTTTCTCTCTTTTGACCATTTCCCTCCTTAGAAGTGTTTGCTTCTGATTACTCCCTCCCTCTAACATCCCCCCCTTATCACCTTCCACCTATTTTCCTGTGGGATAAGATAGATTTCCATATCCAATTGGGCGTGTATGTTATTCTCTCCTTAAGCCAAATCTGATGAAAGTAAGATTCACTCATTCCCTCTCACATTCCCCCACTTCCCCTCCATTGTAATAGCTTTTTTAATGTGAAATAATTTATACCATTTTACCTCTCCCTTTCTCCTCCCAATACAATTCTCTCTCACCCTTTAATTTTATTTTTTAGACATCACCCCTTCATCTTCAACTCACCTTGCGTCCTCTATCTATCCATCTATACCTATCTATCTATCTATCTATCTATCTATATATACATACATACATACATACATACATACATACATACATATATATAATTTTTACCCTTCAAGTACCCTAATACTGACAAAGGTCTCATGAGTTACAAATATCATCTTTCCAAGTAGGAATGTAAACAGTTCAACTTTGATAAGTCCCTTATGGTTTCTTTTTCCTGTTTACCTTTTCATGCTTCTCTTGAGTCTTGTATTTGAAAGTCAAATTTTCTATTCAGCTCTGGTCTTTTCATCAAGAATACTTGAAAGTCCTCTATTTCACTGAATGTCCATTTTTCCCCCTGAAGGATTATATTCAGTTTTTTCTGGTTAGTGTGATTCTTGGTTGTAATCCTGTCTCCTTTGACTTCTGGAATATCATATTCCAAGCTCTCAGGTCCCTTAATGTAAAAGCTGCTAAATCTTGTGTTATCCTGATTGTGTTTCCACAGTACTTGAATTATTTCTTTCTGGCTGCTTGCAATATTTTCGCCTTGACCTGGGAACTCTGGAATTTGGCTAGAATATTCCTAGGAGTTTTCCTTTGGGGATCTCTTTCAGGAATTGATCAGTGGATTCTTTTGATTTCCATTTTGCCCTCTGGTTCTAGAATATCAGAGCAGTTTTCCTTGATAATTCCTTGAAAGTTAATGTCTAGGCTCTTTTTTGATCATGGCTTTCAGATATTCCAATAATTTTTAAATTATCTCTCCTGGATCTATTTTCCAGGTCAGTTGTTTTTCCAACAAGGTATTTCACATTGTCTTCTATTTTTTCATTGTTTTGGCTTTGTTTCACAATTTCTTGATTTCTCACAAAGTCATTAGCTTCCATTTGCTCCTTTCTGATTTTTAAGGAAGTATTTTCTTCAGTGAGCTTTTGGACTTCCTTTTACATTTGGCCAATTCTGCTTTTTAAGGCATTCTTCTTCTCATTGGCTTTTTGGACCTCTTTTGCCATTTGGGTTAGTCTATTTTTTTAAGGTGTTATTTTCTTCAATATTTTGGGGGTTTCCTTTAGCAAGCTATTGACTTGTTTTTCATGATTTTCTTGCATCACTCTCATTTCTCTTCCCAATTTTTTCTCTATTTCTATTACTTCCTTCTCAAAATCCTTTTTCAGCTCTTGCATGGCCTGGGACTGATTCATATTTTTCTTGAGGCTTTGGATGTAGGAGCTTTGGCATTGTTGTCTTCTTCTGGTTGTATGTTTTGATCTTCTTTGTCACCAAAGTAAGATTCTATGATTTGACTTCTTTATTCAGTTTACTCATGTTCCCTGTCAATTACTTGAGTTTTAAATTCTTTGTTAAGATAGGGGCCTGCTTCCTGTGTAGAGAATGTACTGTCCCAAGCTTTGGGGGTTTTATACAATTGTTTTCAGAGATACTTCTAGGGACCTGTAAATGTTCAGTTCTTCCAAGGTAGTATGATCAAGTGCAAGGTGTTTGCTCCTTTCCTGGCCTGGGTTCTGGTCTATGAATAACCACAAGCACTGTTTTCTGCCTTGGAACTGTGGTGAGGATTGTCTCTGCATCACTGCCACAAGCTCCACCACACCAGTGCTCCTCCTTGCCCCAGGACTGCCACGCAGAACTGCCACCCAGATCCAAGCATAGGCAAAGCAAGAGAATCCTTCCTCAGAACCAGCAAAGAGATCCCTGCAATCACCCTCTGATCAGCATCTTGATCCCCCGCTCCATCTGTGGGCCAAGAGCTCTAGAAGCAGCCGCTGCCCCAAGGCTATGCCAGAGCTCAGGCTGGACCAAGTTCCTCTCTCGCAGTGGTCAGACAGACCTTTCCTACTGATGTTCTATCTTTGGTGTTTGTGGGTTGAGAAGTCTGGAAACTGCAACAGCTCCACTTCATTCAGTCCCCTGATGCCTGCTCCAGGTTTGCTGAGGCCTTGTCTTTGCCTGGGTAGCCTACACTGAGCTGTCCTCCTCTCCTGGCCTGGCACAGCATACCTTTCTGATCAACCATCCAGGTTGTCTTAGGCTGGAAATTTATTTCACTCTGTCTTTTTGTGGGTTCTGCTGCTCTAGAATTTATTTAGAGCCATTTTTCAGGTATTTGGAGGGGTTTGGGGGAGAGCTGAAGTAAGTCACTGCTTTTACTCCACCATCTTGGCTCTGCCCCATAAGATAATATTTCTAAAGTGTTTAGCACAGCGCTTGGCAGATAGCAGGTGCTTAAAAGACGTCTGTTCCCTTTCTTCCCATCCCTCTCCCCCGTATTTTAATCTATGTTCCAGAAATACGAATCCAGTTTCCATAAGCCATCTCTTTAACCAGGTTTTTAGTTTACAATTTGTCTTTCTTTCTAGGAGTCCTTACTTTGGACCTACTACACTTATGAAAATACCACCTAAACTTTCAAGGTCTACTATTTCTTGGCCATAATCCTCTCATCTTTAGCATTCTTTCCATATTCCTTCTGTCAATATCATTTTTATTCACATGAATCACCAGAAGTTTGTATTAGTTATCACGATTAACAAGTCTTGGTACGTTCTCAGTCATATCCTGTATGCATGCCCTGGAAGACAACAGATCTCTTTATTGTTGATGCCAGATGCCCAAGAGTAGGTTAGTAAGATGATCTAAAACGAGGAATGGCTAATTACCCAAACTCAGAGTGTCTCCTGCATCAATGTAGTGAAGTCTCTTTATAATTCTAACATCAGATATACGGACAAGAACCTATTTTAAAAGCTTTTTGTGTTTCATCAGCTATTATTTCACATAATTACATTTTGGTCAAATAGCAACATATTCAGATTTATGTGATAATAAGTAATGATTGTAATAACATTATAATAAGCAAGAAATTCTCCATAAAGTAGTAGCATAATTTGTGTTCTTAGCCAATAACAGTTATGGAAATGGGCCATTTCCGTTAGAGGTGCTTCCATGACAAGGTTCTTTACATATGTTATGTCATTTGATCCTTACAACAATCCTGGAAGGTAGGTACTATTATTCCAATTTTATAGATGAATAACATGAGACAGAGAAAGCTTAAGTAACTTAAATCAAAAGATATTAGGTACTTGAGGTAAGATTCAAATTGAGCTCTTCCTGACTATAACTCCAGTACTTTATTCACTGCACCTCCCAAATGCCAAATAATAGGTTTTTCAAAACAATTTTAATAATTTATTAATAGCTTCTGTGCCTAGAATAACAAGTTGCCCATATGCTGGGTAGGAATTGAAAAGGACCTTAAGATTCTTATACAGTATTTTCCTAGTAACAATAAGTGAAATGGACAGCAGTTATAACTGTCTATTCTATATCATTTTCTAACTTTGCACCAAAAAACTAAGGTCATAGTGAGTTAAATACAAACTATGGACAATACAGAAGCACAGAGTTCCACAAGTTGCACTCCTATAAAATGGGATTTCTGTGTGTGCTGGGGGAAGTGAAGGGGAGGTGAGGAGAGGAGGAGAAAAGGACATGGAGAAAAGAGAAGAGGTTTAATATAGTATATATGTAATCAGACCCTTAATATAATTCATGGGACCCAAAAATAAACATCCTTATTTTTCCCCTTGCTCTTTATTACATTGTTAGAAAATGCAAAGTTGTTTTTATGTGAAATTTTTAAAAATGGATTATTGATTATATAGAAGAATTTAAAGCCCATCAAAGTTGATAAAGTATTTACACATGTTTATAACATTAAGGCTGATTGTAACTGAGGTTTGTAAAAAGAGCAGGAAAATCAACAGCCTTTTTAATGCTGTGAACATTTTGAAATCTTACACAGCAGGGTTTTTTTTTGTAAAATATTTTAAAATGGGGAGCAGTAAATAAAAATAGAGAGAGCATTTAGCTATATTCCCATGAATATCAAACCTGCTGTTTTATCATTATAAATAAAACAAATTATTGTGCTTTTCTATTTGATATGCTTCTTCCTTAAAAAAAATTAGTTCTAATGTTGGTAAAAATAGCATACCTTTCCTGCTATTTAAATAAATCCTAAGCTTTTAAATGGAAATACCTGTGGTCAAATTTGCCCTGCTCAAATTCAGAAAACTAGTGAGACCATTCAAAAATTAAATGACTTTTATCTCATTCTTTTTCATCTTTTCCAGTCTGATGGGTGCGAGATATGGGCATTCTAAAAAAAAAAAGAAAAAGATGGCTACAAGTAATGCAAATATTAAAGAAACTAAGAAAATGTTAGGATATATCCAACAGGTAAAAAGAGAAAAGTTTCTCTTTGGGGGCAGGGAGCTTATTTCTTCTCTTTATTTCAAGCCAGTGCTAATACTTCTAGTGGTCTGAATTTCTCTTAATGCTTCTCAGCTATTAAACAGGACATTGTGGGTTTGCAAATAGGCCCATGATATAGATACACAGAAATTCATGTACATCTGTGCATACATGTGCACTTCATCTCACTTTTATAATTCATGAAGCTTTACAAAATGAACTGAAATCCAAGTACTAAAAAAGAATGATTTACAATTAAACAGTAATAGAAAGAACATAATTACAAATGCTTGCACTTGTCGTTTAGCAAATTAAGTAGGAAAAACAACTTTTCATCCTAATGGATAGTAAATATTTACACTAAACCACTAAACATATCAACAAATAATCTAAGTACCAGAATTTCATATCATTTACAACAAGATTTGCAGACATAAAAAATCCCGGGAAAGAGAAACTAATGTGAATGAGGCTGTTAGTGAATTATTTTGCTTCTGGGAGATAATTTTTGAGGCTTTTCTTTAGTAGCAATGGACATACTTTTTATCTTTATGACTTTTGTTAATAGTAGTTAGAAGTATCAAATAATTGAGTGACTATTACTTTAAGACTGGTTTGATATCCATTATTTATAACAAGTAAGCAGTTGTGGGGCATAAATAGAAATCCTAGAGGGGGGCAAAGAAGCCTTTTACTAAGTGTTGAAATCAAAAAGACTTGGGTTCAAATCCCATATTAGATACTTAATATCTGTGTGACACTAGGCAAACCACTAAACGCTGTACTCAGGGATTTTTTTTTTTATGATGAACTTTTGTTAGTATGGTGAAAACTATGGACTCCATCTCAGAATAATGTTTTTAAATGTGTCAGATAAAAAGCAGAGGATTATAAAGGATACTAATTATATTAAAATGCAGTTATCAAAAAAAAGTTCATGAACACCAGTTTAAGAACTTCTGTAAGCCTTAGTTTACTCATCTATACATGGGAGATAATCAAAGCACTGAACTCACAGGGTTATTGTGAGAAGCAAATTAGATAATGTATGCAAAGTACTTTGTACACCTAAAAGCAATTTGTAAAAGTTAGTTATTATTTCAGGTTCAAGTCAAAACACAGACTGAATTCCCACAGAATTTTACATTGTCCAGAGGTCTGGAAACCTTGCTGTGATTCTGGCATTTACAGTAGTGAAAAGCTAAGGGTAGTTACCCAAACAATGAAAGGACCATAACGAAGTCATTTTGGATCACAAATGAGTGCCTTAGCAGGAACTTGGCATGATTCTGAGTAATTTTTAATTCTTAAAGAAATACCATGCTTCCAAATACCCTTAACTGCCTACATAAACATACCTCCAACCTTCCCAACGTCTCTTAGGATTGCATCACTCCAAAGGGGACAAAACCAGATTTTCAGTCATCCACAATCTGATTCAGCTCACCCAGGCAGCAATCACTGAAGCCTTCACAAGCTGCAGCAGGTGCTTTACATTGTAGGGAAAACGCATTTAAGTTGTGGTAATGAGTGACCAGAAAGAAGTTGTTTTGCCTGTTCCTCTACTGGTTGCAATGAAAGCAAGAAGGTAAGTTTTCATGGCCCAAACACCAATAAGGGAGGCAGAGTTTTTCAAGAAAATGTTATTTAAAAGCATGTCTTTTTCCTTAAAGGTGAAGGGGGAGGGAAGGCTATGCTTAGCACTTTACAATTATTATCTCGTGTTCCCTTACAACAACCCTGAGATGTAGGGGATATTATTATCCCCATTTTACGGTTGAGAAATCTGAGATAGACAGAAGTCAATTGACTTGTCCAGGGTCACCACGTCAGTAAGCATCTGAGGTGGAACTGAGGGCTTCCTGACTCCAAGCCCAGTGCATCACCCAGTGAACGGATTTCAGGAGCTCAGGATTTACAGGGTTGATATAAAGCAGACACCTTGGGACTTCAGTTTGATCCCTGTATAATATAAATGGGTCATATTCCCTCAGAAGGAATAATGTTGACCCACTTATCAGCAACTATCGATAGAGACTGCCACACAGAGCCTAACAGGGAGTGAGCATGCTGGCTTTTGATAACCAAGAAGCAACTGTAGCATGAATACTGGAACCTATGGAACCCCAATGTTCATTAGCTTTTGTTCTACCCATGAGCAGCTGGGCTAGGCCTTTTTGGCATAGTGGAGAGAGAACTAGCTTGAGCACAGAAAGGTCTGAATTTAAGTCCTGACCCTGACACTTACTGGCTGTGGGACCCTCAAGAAATCACTTAACCTGTCTGCATTCTAGGCAACTCTCTAAGGTGTTGAGATAGTTTCAACCTGCATTAGTAGAAAAACTAACCATATCTGGAAGTTCCTATCTATGAAATCACAGATCCAGTTCCTATCCCTAACAAATTAACTACCTCTATTCCCTACACTCCCCCCCACCCCCCGCACTGCCACCCAGACATTTACCTTTAATTGGCCCTAACATACTGGAATACTTATTTAGATAGTAGACTATCTGTGTGATTTTGTGACAAGTTCACTTGTCTGGAATGCTGGATCTCAAGGAAGTCTGCCACAACACTGTTAACAATCCACTCTTCAACTGATCTTTTTTGTGAATTTGCCTGTCTTCCTTTGATCCAAGTCTCTAGCCTTGGCAGAAAGGATATATACCCTTTAAGGTCCTTTTGTTTTAAGCTTACTGAGGGCAGGCATTGTTTCTCCTCTGTTCTTATATCCATTCCTAGAGCTGAGCAGACTACTTAGCATACAGTGGGTAAATATTAATAAAAGTGTATTAGTTGATTGATCAGCTAATTCTATGTCTGATACAATAGTGGTGCAGGGTGAGATAAAGGGAGAGAGAGAAGGAGAGCACTCTTGGTCTGTGTCTATCTCTGTGTCTGGAAGCAGTTGGGGGACCTGCCGGCCCTAGTGTTTTTCAAAGACTCTTAATGAAAATGAATCTGAGACAAGGTTAATGAGGTATTTTTATCTGAGAATCTGAGGTTCCTTCTGTTTCTGCTATCAAAGAACAATGTCAAAAAGGACCAAAATAAAGTGCTATTTGCAACAACAACAAAAAATTTATTACCAAATCTAACAGCCCTCAGAGGCAGCTCCTTACATCAAGTACTTTGTTCAAATATGTGACTACAGTGGGGGTGCTGTGTTTGCTTATGTGTGTTACTGATGTGCATACTCGGTTAATGCCTTCCAGGGTGGGACTCCCTATTATATAACGTGTCTCCTTTACTGTGCACCTCTGTCAAACAGTGCTTCCTGACTGTCACCTCCCTTACATCTATCAAACAGGCAGCTCTAACTTCATAAGCCATTAAGCCCTGAGGATATTTTCTCTATTTCTCAGTATCAAAAAGAGTTATCGAGATGCATTTCTGATGTCTTTGTGACTATCTGCCTATGAAGCAGATTTTTTTTTTGGCTTAAAACAAGAGGAGTAAAAAGCTGTATGTATAAGTGTACACTAAGAGCATGGTCCATTAAAAAGGAATAACTGTAATAATACAGTAAAATATATAAATTTCAACATTCATCAGCGTGTTCATGAAAGCACTCGGTACGTTTCACAAGCAAACATTGGTTTAAAATTGAATCATCTCAAGAAGTAGAGAGCAGAGCGATGAAAGAAGTGTTGACAGCTAAATTTTTGTTCTTTTAAAGTCAGGAAGTAAACTCAGAACTAAAGCAGTCTGTGCCCTCTGACAATTACAACATCTCGTATCTGAATAGGATATGTTTTATTGCATCAGATCAGAATCCCGAGTTTCATTCAGAACTCGGGTCAATTATCACCTTCTTTATGAAGACTTTCCCACAACTAATGCCTTCCCTATCAGTGATCTTGTATTTCTTTTGTATATGTTTTATAGATGTATGTTGTATATGCACACATATAATATATGTGTGTGTACATAACACACATGTTGTCTCCTCTGAAAGGACATAAGCTCCCAGAGGGCAAGGACTCTTTGTATCCTCAGCACTTAGCATAGGGCCTGGCACATAGTAAGTGGTTAAACACCTATTGACTTTCTTTTTTTTTATTCCTAGTGCTCAGCACAGAGCTTGGCACATCAGTAGATATGTAATAAATCCTTTGTTACCATTTGATGCAACTATACCACTATTAGGTCTGTTTCCCGAGGTGATTAAGGAAAAAGGAAAAGAACTGATATGTTCTAAAATATTTATAGCAGTTCTTTTTGTGGTGGCAAAGAACTGGCCATTGAGGGGATGCCCACCAATTAGGGAATGACTAAACAAGTTGTGGTGTATGATTGTGATGGAATACTACTGTGTTGTAAGAAATGAAGAGCTTGGTAATTTTAGAATAAGGTGGAAAGACTTGCATGAAATAATGAAAAATGAAATGAGCAAAACCAAAGGAATGTTGGATACAGTGACAGCAGTATTGTTCAAAGAAAAATTGTAAACAACCACATTATTCTGAGTATTATTAATATTCATATCAACTACAAAGGACATATGAAGGAAAATGCTATCTACCTCCAGAGAAAGAACTGACAAATAGAAGTAAGCATAGTGTGGTTTTATATAGATTTATAAATCTGTGTCAAATGATGGCCTTCTCTAGTGTGGGGTGAGGAGGGAGGCAAATGGTTTAGAACTTAAAATGTAACAAAATAAATGTTAAATTTTAAAAAATGCTTGTTGTTTGGTTGATCAATAGTATTAAGTTTGGAGAGACATTAATCAGAGGTCCTATTCTCTCTTAAGAGTATGAATTGTAAACATTCTCAGTGAAAATCTGCATCCTTCTTGCCTCAGATTACTGTAAGAAAACATTAACATGACCTGAATGAGATCCTATGTTGTCCTTTCAGTTCTAACAACTCTTATAATAGTGCTGTCTTGCTATGGAGGGAGTGGCTACAGTTCCTTCTCATAGGGAAGGGAAAAAAATGTAGGCAGATAACTATAATATAAGATAGAATGTGATATGTGCATAGGAAAAGTAGAAACAAAAGAGGATAACCTGTGGCAGAAGGGAGTGGCCACTTGATACTGGGAGGGAGGAAGCTTCAGGGAGGAGGTTGCTTTAGAGCTGAGCCTTTAAGAAAGAGAAGAATGTTGGCAGAAATGAAGGAGGGCATTTCAGGTATAAGTAAATATGTGAGTAAAGGCATGGAGGCAAGAAAGTCAGACATCCTGTCTTTATTGGTTCCATCTGACTGAAAAAACATTAAGTAGGACAAAAGTGAGATATACATGGAAGCAACCAGATGGTGTAGTGAATAGAGTGCTTCACCTGGAGTTGGGAAAGCCTGAATTCAAATTGATGCTCAGATATTAGCTGCAGGGTCCTGAGCAAATCCCTTAAACTCTATTTCTCATCTGTAAAATGGGGATAATACCATCTACCTCCTGGATTGTTGTGATGATAAAATGAGATAACATTTGTAAAGTGCTTTCCAAACCTTAAAGAGCTATACAATTGCTAGTTATTACTTTCATAAAATTGTTATCCTCTGTTATTGTTTTTCCCTTTCTAAAATATTTAAACAAAGTTCTAATGAATAAAATGCCTCAAAAGAATATACTATAAAGTGAAAGGTGTTTTTGATCATTCTTTTCCTGTAGACAACCAGAATTATAACTAAGGTTAACCCTAGCATTATGGATGCTTCTCTTATAGATTTTTCTAAAATGAATGTTGTACCACTAATAGCATTTCATGTCCTCTTGTTGTCACATAAATACCCCTTCATCTAAGAATTTCTACTTTATAAACTGATTTGTATGCATAAGAATATATTCATACCTTTTTTAAATTTCTGTTTTAAACTATCAGCTAAAATAGTGCTAGTTTGTCGATTTAGTTCAGGAAGGGACTTTATTGACTTTCCATCCTAAAACCTATATTTGCAGATGAGGAAACTAAGGCCCAGAGAGCTTATATGATTTGCCCAATGTTACATAAATAGTAGCAGGAGTAGGATTTGAGCTCAGGGACTCTGACTCGGGAGCCAGGGGCTTCTTCAATATTCATCAGTGTTGTATATCTTGGAAGCAAATGATTCAAAGAGAGGGCATTTGAACACCTTAGGGCTACAAGTATTATGCAAAAGATATTTTAATTCTTAAAAATTCACTCACATTATAAAAATTGCATTGACCACCTCCAGTTGTTGCTCCTTTTCTATCAATTCCCTTTAGTATCCTCTTGCATTCTCAAAAATACTAATAATCAGGGGATAGCTAGGTGGCGCAGTAGATAGAGCTCCGGCCTTGGAGTCAGGAGGACCTGAGTTCAAATTTGACCTCAGACACTTGACACTTACTTAGCTGTGTGACCCTGTGCAAGTCACTTAACCCCTGATTACCTCACCAAAAAAAAGCAAAATAATAATAATAATAATAATAATAATAATGATCAGATGAAGATTCAAAGTCTTTAGAGCAGAATTTTTATAGAACTTCAAAACATAAATAAGAAAAATTACAGTTTTGTTTTTATAAAGCCAAAATCTCGTCAGCATTTAAGATGATGAAGAGAGGCTATGAATGTCTGTACTTTACCATTTGAAATGTTAAATAGCTATGACATCTTTTACCTAGCATTGCTTAGGTAATGAGCCTGAAAAAAGAAGTTAGGAACTTGTGTGTAGGCCTCACAGGATTAACCTTATGGCTGTCAGAATGATGTCATATGCAATAAGGTGTTTAATAAACACTGTACAATGAAAACTCCAATTCTCCTCTGACATCTGCCTTCAAGTTATTGATTACTTTTCAGTAAAAAAATAGTTCAAACATTTGTGAGTATGTCTCTCTGGGATTGTGATACAAGTCATCAGTGTTCAGATATGGCTTAACTGCAGCCAGGAGCTGTGAGGAGCTAGGGTCACTTAGATGTTCATAACCACCTGACTGCCTCTGATTGACATTTGTTCTTTCAAAAACTCAAGCAGAATTAAAAAGGAGGCTTTTCCTCCCACCTCTTTCTCTCAGAAGTAAAGTAGTGATTTAAACAATTCATGGATTTGTTCTGGCAAAACTCATTAACTGTTTTATCCATTAATAATTTTAATGAGGGGACTGGAATGGAGATTTAAGTTTAGAGCACAAAGAATTGCTTTGTATATATCTGAGGTTTATAATGTTATTCTCTGTGCTGGACTTCCTGCTATCAAGATAATTTGCATACGAATTGATTAAAATGAACTTGAAGTAAGACAGACTTTGTAAGTTTGGGGCCTTCTGTGTATGTTCTTTGTGGTGGGATATGCTGAGCCTGACACTGTTGTTTTCCATGTTTTCTCACCATCTGCTGAACTTTTATCTGACTGGTTCACGGTGTGTTGGAGAAGAGAAAGAGCAGAAGTGATGGGGGAGTGACAAGTCATTAAATTAGAAATGAGAGATTAGTGGAATCCTCTATTAAAAATGAGGACCTGTGTAATAGACTTATGACTCAGAGTCTCTGTTGAACCAGACTTAGAATGCTTTTCTTCAAGTGGTTAGCTGAAAATGAGGAAACTAGAGATAAGGAATCTATTTTCTCGTTGATGTCTCTGGATCAATCAACTTAAAGTTAACTCAAGTCAATGGATATTTATTGAACAGTTATGATTAGTTTAGTTATCCTACTAACACTGTTAGGATAATGTCCCTGAATTATTGACACAATTGTAACACCTGATTCTGTTGAAATGAGATATATTTTAAAAATCTATTTAGCATAATGCCTTGCACATAGTGGCTCTATAATATAAATGTTCCTTTCCTTCTCTTCCTCTTCCCTTAGTATAGTTAAACCTTAACAAATCCCTCCTATTTGGCCCAAAATTACATGTTTTTTCTCTAATATCACAATTCCTGAAGTTGATGTGCTCCTTCTGTAGGCTTATTCCTGACTTCCAATTCCTATTAGAATAGTTCTTCTTCAGGTGTGTCTGACCTATAAACTATTCAAAACTGTCTTTTTTAAATTTTTAGGTTTTAAAGTATTAATATCAAAGAACTCCAAAATATGCTATAACATTCCCTTCTAATACTTCCTGTTCCACAGATAATAATTACATTTTTATAATCTCATTCAGGTCTTTAACAGACATGTTGCTTTTAATATAGTAAAAGAAGAAAAGCTATTTTTTTTCCTACTTGGCATGTTCTTCCATTGTAAACTAAATCCCAATACTCATTTTCAGATGTATATATTTGTTTTAGTTCTATAATTTTTTTTTTGTTTTCTTCCTTAACTTGGGGAAAACTGGTTATTTTGGTAAATCCATTCAGTCAATTGACAAAGCATGTTTAAGTACCCATGTATAAAGCAGTTGAATTTCAAGCACCCACCCCCTTTCTACCCCCCACCAAAAAAGGCCTTGCTCATAAGAAAACAAGAGTTTATTTTGATGATACAACATTTATACAGGTAAGTAAATTCAAAGTAGTTTGAGAGTGGAGGGAGAACTAACTAGTTACTAGAAGGCTCAGAAAAGGCTTCCAAGAAGAGGTGTCATCTGAAGAAGCCAAAGAGTCTAAAACATGGAGGTGAAATCGAGAAGGGAGTGCCTTCTAGGTATTTGGGACAGCCAGTGTCAAAACATGGAGACGGGAAATAGAATGCTAAAATCAGGACATAGCATGTCTGGCTACAGCGTGTAAAATGTGAAGGGGAGTTATGTGAAATAAGTCTGGGAGGGTAGGCTGGAACCAGACTGTGAAAGGTTTTAAATGCCAAGCTAAAGAATTTGTATCTTATCCAAGAGGCAAAAACCAAAGATTCCTAAGTATAGGAGTGATATGGTCGGATATAAGCTGTAGGAATACAGCTAGATCCCAGTTAGTACGAATCATGTAAAGTGATCACATTATTCAAATTCACATATCATATTTTCATTGGCATATTTTATAACCACCTATGGCCATATTTTACATAATTATAACTTCTAATAGTGCAAATTTACTACATGTGATCACTTCATGAGAGTCATTATTCACACTGATTGGAATCCATCTATACAGTAAGGTAATTAATAATAATTCCTCTTATTTTTAAAGTGCCTACTCTGTGTCAGGGACTGTATTAAGAGCTTTGCAAATATTATCTCATTTGATCTTCAGGGAAACCTTAGGAAAAAGGCGCTATTATTATATCCATTTTACAGTTGATGAAACTGAGACAAATAGAGGTTAAGTGACTTGCTCAAGATCACACAGCTAGTAACTGTCTGAGGACAGATTTTAACTCAGTTGTTCCTTACTCTAGGCCCAATGCTAGCTACTGAACCACAGGGAAACCGTTTAGGAGACTACTAAAAGAGTCCAGGCAATGGGTAATGAGGTCCAGAACTAGGGACGCAGCTTATGAGTGGAGAGAGTGAGACTTGGGTCTTATAAAGATAGAATTGATAAGACTGTGGAATTGATTGAACATGGAAATTAAAAATTTTAGCTCATTTGTGTTTGATTCCAAAGATTAACGTACTCCAATATTAACATACTTCTATATTCAACCCTTTCTAAATACATTATTATATTGAAATGGCTGACTTAAATTGACTACTTTTTTGGTACTATGTAAATAGTGACTTGGAAGAATTCATCCTTTGTCTACAAAATTGCTAAATTTTATTCAATATCTGAATATCAATAGGGAACAAATTGGAAGTGATTATATTTCAAAATAATCTACATGAATATTTTCTCCCTTTCTCATCTAAAAAATTGATTGCTATCTAGGCAAATTTGTGAAGCAGGCCCCTAAAAATGTGAAAGAAGATTTGACACCCTCCTTTATTGGAAGGCATTTATGCATATGTCTATGTGTTCACATTACTGAGTTCAATTTCAGACTAAATAATCAACTCTGAATAGATAGTGTAATGCCTTAGACCCCTCTGAGAATATGAAGGAGCCCTTAACCTCCCCTGTTACAGCATCCCAGCACAGTGCATCTTTTTCTTGCCTTTCTTCTCACCACCAAAATATAGACATTATCATTTTCTGGGTGTTACTCTTTTCACAATTAACCATGGACTATTTGAGGACAGATTCTTTAATTCAAAGAAGTGGCCTAATGAGTGTAACCTCAACATTGTATCAGCTGTGTAGCAGTAAATTTTGGGGTCAGGGAAGCCTCTTTAGTGCCATATAAGGGATTGCATATTCACAAGTCCAACCAGAGCAGAATTGATAGTTCTTAGCTGTGTGTACCTCTTGAACAAAAAGATGCATTCTAGTAATATACTACTGCCAGAAACTTCATTACCAGAAATAGAAATCTGGGGGAGGCGCAGGGATACATTTCAGAATGCCCCAAAAGATGAACAGCTAGGTCCTAATTAGTGTGAATAATGAATCTCATGAAGTAGCCCCATATATTTTGATTCACACTATTTGAAGTTATAACTATATAAAATATGGTTCTAGCCCAATTGAAATATGCAGCATAAATTTGGATAATGTGATCACTTCAGGGGATTCATTATTCGTGATAATCAGGACCAACCTTTACTTATGTACGCATAAAATATTTCAATTTTGGCTGAAATAATATCACATGTGAAAGAAAACTTTTTTTTTAATCTAGAGTTTGAGGGAAGTTGGAAAGTAAATAAAAGAAAGATCTGGAAAGGGGCAAGTCACTTGACATATCCTAAATGCAACAAGGTCCTACAAGTTCCTGATAAAGGGAAACGTGCTTTGTTCTCAGCAGATCTTGGGAAACTAGGGCCTTCCAGATCTGAGGAAAGATCTTGAAACATCTGTTGAAATTTCATGACACAGCCACACTTAAATACAAATGTGATTGCAGGGGTCTCCTGCTGTCTAAAATTCCTTATGAAGGGAGGGAGGGAAGCTTTTCATTTCACAATTAAAAATGGTATCTAAGAACAGACAAACAGGATGGCTTTGAAAGCTATAGACTGACCTTATTTTATACTAAAAAGGCAAGCTATCCATAATAGAGATCTACAGTTTCCTGTACAAGCCTCTTTGTTGTTGTTGTTCTATTCTACAAATACCTATTAGCTAAGTTCAGAATAAAATTAACTAAAGATCTATGATTGAGTTTTATCTGTTATTGAAATATAGTGCAATAAAGTGGCACATAGAATAAAGAGAATATGGGTGGGAAGGGGGAAATTTTAAACCAAAAGTAAACCCTTACCACCTGTAGGGTACTCTCTGCTGTATACTCTCCACTTCTTATTCAATCTGTTTTAAACAAGTCCTGGTATAGTCTTGGCTAAAAAGTACAACTCAAGAGTTACGTGAAAGCTTTGACTCTCCCCCTATTTTGCTGCTTCAGAGCAAGATTAGAGTTTTTTAATCCATTTGGTTATCTCCTGGCTACCCACTAGACACATGTAGATGAGCCTTAGTGATTTAAGCTTTGAACAAAGCTTTTAATATCTAATAATGATATGCTCCCTCAACTCAGGAACAGAACTATATCATAACCTTTTTTTTTTGTTATCCCTGTACCAAAAATTCATAGTTAGGAACATAGAAACTTCCATACCTACATCAGTTCATATAACTACTTTTTGTCCCTTCAAGATGAACTTGACACTTGACGGAATGGGAGTGTTTCTTATATTATCCCAAGTTTTCCTGCTTAGTTTAGTTTGAGGGATGGCCCTTGGGAATCGCCCTCCCCTAGTCTCTGTTATTGAAATGAGCCCACAATGGCTTTAATTCATTACAACCTGTTTTTTCACTTATAGAATGCTTCAGTATTATAAAGTAATTTTCAAGCAATCAATAAACATGTATTAATTACTAATTATGTGCCAGACACTGCTAAGTTCTGAGGATTTAAAAAGAGGGGAAAAGAGAAGCCCTGCCCTCCAAGAACTTACAGTTTAATGGGGAAACAATATGCAAGCAAATATAGACAAAGCAAGCTACATACAGGATAAATAGGACATAATTAGCAGAGGGAAGGCACTGGAATTAAGAAGGGTTAGGGAAGTTTTCCTGTGGAAGGTGGGATTGTAGTCAGAACTTAAAGGAAGCCAGAGAGGTCAGTAGTCTTAGTGGAGGAGGGAGAGCCTCCTAGGCATGGGGGTTAGTCAAAGGAAATGCCTGGAGTCAAGACTCAGAACGTCTTATTAGTGGAACAGCCAGGAGCCAATGTCACTGGGTCAAAGAGTACTCAGCTTGGAGTAAGGTCTAAGAAGACTAGAAAGGCAGAAGGGGCTATAAAGGACTTAGAATCAAAAACAGCATTGGTCCTGGAGGCAATAGGGAACCACGGGAGTTTACTAAGTAAGAGGGTGACTTGATCAGACCTGTGCTTTAGGAAAAATCACTTTAGTGGCTTCATGGAGGCTGGGTTGGAGTGGGGAGAGACTGGAGGCAGATAGACCCATCAGCAGATGATGGAAATAATATAGATGTGAGGGGATGAGAGCCTGCATCATAGTGGTGACAATGTCAGAAGGGGGCATATTCAAGAGATGTTGCAAAGATGAAATCAGCAGACCTTGACAACAGATTGGATTTGAGGGGTGAGAGATAATGAGGAATCCAGCATGACTCCTAAGTTAAAGATCTGAGTGACTAGGAGGATGGTGTTGCCATATACTATAATAGGTAAGCTGTGTGGGTGGAGAGTTTATGGGGAAAGATAATGGTCAATTTTGTGCATATTATGTTTAAGACATCTACTGGACATCTAATTCAAGATGTCTGAAAAAGGCAGTTGGAGATGTGAGATTGGAGGTCAGCAGAGAGTCAGGGGCAAGATAAGTAGATCTGAGAATCATCAGACTACAGATGGTAATTAAATCAATGAGAGCTGATGAGATCACCAAGTGAAATAGTATAGAGGGAAAGGAGAAGAAGGAATAGGATAGAACTCTGAGGGACACCTACTTTTAGAGAATGAATATGATCTGGAATATGATCCAGAAAAGGAGATGGAGAAAAAGTGGTCAGGTCAGTGCTGGATATATTTTTTTAATTAATAAATGTATTTTTAATTTTCAAGTCTCTTCCATAAGAGTTCTAAATTTGAGTTCCAAATTTTCTTTCTGTATCTCCTCTCCCCACCCCACAATGGCATGTAAATTGATATAGACTCAACATATACATTCATATTAAATCTATTTTCACATTAGTCATGTTGTAAAGAAGAATTAGAAACAATAGGAGAAACCACGAGAAAGGGGAAAAAAGAGAGAGAAAGTAAATAATATACTTCAATCTACATTCAGATTCCATAGTTCTTTTTCTCAATGTGGACAGCATTTTCCATCATAATTCTTTTAGAGTTGTCTTAGACTGGATATTATTTCAAAGACAGCAGATGGCCAAATCTCTATCACCTAGTAGATGGGTCTTCTAGAATTGCTATTCTTAAGAAATGCATGACATATAATGAGTGTCTGAATTTAGCCAGCTGGTCCCGGAGCAGTAAAACCAATTAGTTACTGACAGGTACTTGGAGGCTTTCAATGTTGTGAAAGCCTGTTGGACTTTTGTTCTGCTAGCAAAGTCTTTAAGAGTTTAGGGTCACTTCCATGACAGAAAGAGGAACTCTAATAGAGGAATATGTCTAGACAAATATAATGCCTAATAATGTTTATAATTATAATAATTATAGCTAGCATTGATATATCACATCAAGGTTTGCAAAGCACTTTACAAATATCTCATTTTCTTCTCACAGCAATTCTGGGAGATAAGTACTATTATTGCCCCACCTTGTTTTACAGATGAAAAAACTGAGACAGGAAGTGGTTGAATGACTTGCCCAGAGTCATATAGGTCATAACTGTCTGGATCAGATTTGAACTCGGGTCTTCCTGACTACAGGTCCAGCATGCAATCTGCTATACCACCTAGCAGATATATATGATGTCCTGATATAAACTAATTGAGAATGTGATTCCAGTACTTGTGCAATCTGGCCAGCCTACCTGTTGCTAGACAAATGAGACTGGGCCAAGAAGAATAAATCTTTATTCAAAGCTTTAAAACAAATAACACTTTAAAAAGTAAGTTTAAAAGTACACAAATTCAGATATTGATTTAATAAATGTTTTCTATGAGCTAAAAACCAGCATAGCCATTGTTCCTAATTCCACAAATAAGCTGTTTTGATTAACTTTTAAAAACTTAAAATATCTCAAATGGCTTCTACTTGCCAAACTGCAGAGAAGTCAAAAATATTGCATGCAATTAGAAAATTGTTCTCAAATCATAAACAGTTAAGTGTCATGGGATTGGGGGGAGGGGGTTGGTTGAAGATCTGAGTTTTTTGAGCCAAACACAAATGAAAGACAGAAAGTCTGTGGGGTCAACATCCTTTCCTATTGATTGGAAAGAAAGGAAAAAATGGGATCATGTACTTATCCACCAGAGAATAGCTAGCATTTAAAGTTTGTGAAACACTTTACAAACGTTATCTCATTCTCATAACTCTGGGTAGTTGTCATTAGTCATTAGGCTAGGCAGTCTAACAACTTCAGACTTTCTTCTTGATTATGTGTGTCCTCACCCCCTGACACACATACTTAACTGTATAAGGATGGTGTCCTTGTCCACATCTTTGTCACTTGAAGTCAAAGCTAGTATGCAAACCTTACCCTATCCATCTTCCATCCTTGAAATTCTGTCTTCTTATAAACATAAACAATTGGGGACTCTTCTAAAATATACTAAATTTTCTTTGGCCTAAACCCAGAGCACTAAAATATTTCCCCTCGCTTTTAAAGAGTATCCTCTCTAGAAATTATAATACTACATAAAGGCAAATCCTATACAACACACATTTAGAAGAAAAAAGAAAAGAAAACTCCAGTATGATTTAGAGAATAAAAGAAATGGCCACTAAACTTCTGAGAAGCTTCCAACTGTTCAAAATTACTTCTAGTCTTTCCTCTTCAGTCCCACTTAGTTGTAAGTATAATCATCCTTTCTCACAGATCTAACCATATCATTCCTGTGCTCAAAAATCTTCAGTCATTTCCTATTGTCAAGCTAAAATACAGACTCTTTAACCTGGCATTTAAGGGCCTTCAAAATCTGATAACCAACCTACCTTTACAGGCTTGTTTCATATTATTCTCATTTTCATACTATATTCTAGGAAGACTGAACATCCAGCTGTTCCCATATTTATCTTACATTTTCCCTTGTAAGGTAATTTGTCCTTGAAATCTCAAAACCTAATTACAGAAAAGGGGGCCAATAATAAGATATCAAATAAGTCCCCACAGTGAATTAAGAAGGCAGCAGTGCCATAGGATGAGAAATGATAGGCCATGCCCCTGAGTGGTTTAGAAAAATCGGTTCAGTTACTACAGGCTGAAATGAGTTTCCTGCTGACCAGTTGTATAGAACTGGGAGAGTAGAAGTAATAGGTTGATAGAACCTGGACCCTGAATTTTTCCCATACATTTCAGCAACCCAGATCGCTTGTGACCTTACCTGAGGCATCTGGCCTATCCAACCCCAGATACTCAACAGTCCTTTCACGGTGGTTCTCCACCTGGGCCACCCCAGACTATTAACCACTTTTTAATCCCATCCAGATCTTCTCACTGTCTTTTTTTTTTTTTGTACATAAGTATCATTCTCACCCACATCAAGGCACAGATTCACTAAGAATCTCACCTGCTCCTATTAGCATTATAATAAACCTCACTACTTTGACTGAAAGAAGGCTTGAGTGCTTGAATTCTTTCCAGGCTGATCTCCCTCAGTACCCTGACATTTTGGGGTTCCCAGCACCCCAACTGCCTCAGAAGAAAGGGATCCATGAAGAAAGTTGCAGGGATAAAGGCTGTTCGAGACAATATGTAGAATACTGTATTGTTGAAATCCCCTACCCTCAGTGCACATTCAAGCATATTCCCTCCTCATCTCTGTCTGAGATCATCCTCTTCCTTTTAGGCTCAGCTCAGGTGTAACCCTGTTCTATGATGCCTTACTTAATCTCAGGACTAAATTTGTTTGCTACCTACTCAAATTATCTTAAAGAATTTTGGGTCTCTTTTGGGTCTGTCCTTTGCCTCTATCATACTTCACCTTATTTCTCTGCATACACTATCTTTCAATTGATTATAAGCTCCATAAGGTAAAGGACTCTGCCATTTTCACAATTTTGTGTTCCTGGGGCCAAAGCTGATGTCTGGCACAGAGTGGTTACTTCATAAGATATTGTTTGTCCATTTATTGAAACTGAATTGTATGGCATTTATTAAGCATCTGTTGTGGCCCATCCACTAAGCTAGGCACTGAGAGAAAAACAAAATAAATAAAATAACATCTCTGCTCTCAAGCAGCTTAGAATATAAGAGGCAAGATAAGATTTGTACAAGTAAGCAATTTCTTTTTTTAGCCATTACTTATACTACCAAGCAATTACAGGCTCACACATTTAGAAGTGGAATAATAATAATATAATAGCATTTATATAGCACTTACTCTGTACCAGACAATGTACTGATCACTTTACAATTATTATCTCATTGATTCCTTGTTACAATCCTGGGAGGTAGGTGCTATTATTATCCTCATTTTACAGAAGAGGAAACTGAGGCAAATAAAGGTTAAGCAAGCAACTTGCTGGAAGTCATACAACCAGTAAGTTTCTAAGGTTGGATCTGATTTCAGAACAATAAGTTCACTCTCACATTTTTACAGATGAGGGCATGGAGACCCAGAGATGTTAATTGACTTTCCCAGGGTGAGATAGGTAGTAAGCATAGGAGGCAGGATTTAAGCCCAATACCAGAGCTTTATCAAAAATGCCAACACTGTTAATAATAATGGTGATGATAACAATAGATAGCACTTATATTGTACTTTAAAATTTGCAAAATACTTTGTAAAAATTATCTCATTTGAACCAGAACAATATTGTGAGGTAGGTGTTATTATTATCCCCATTATTTTCAAATAAGGAAACTGAGACAGCATTTTAGAATCTGAGGCTAGAATTCAGCTGTCTTCCTGATGTGCCTAAGTCCCACACTTTCCACCTAGCTGTTCCATTAGTTAATCCTACAGATTAATTAATCCTCTATTCATATATCATGACAAATTAGCCAAAAGTCATGTATCTGGGACTGAAAATGGAGCATGGATTGAGAATAACAGGGGTCAAGAAGTTCAGATATTCTTTCATTAACCTTGTTACAAAATGTTTAACATACAGCCTTCCCCACTAGCCATTCTTTTAGCAATTATCAAGTGTAAATCTCTAGTCATTTCAAATTCAGCAAAGTAATTGTGAGCTGTATATTTGCAATTTAGATGGTTCTTGTTTTACTCTATATTGAACAATTAAGCATAATTGTCCAGAAAATAACTTTTAAAAATTATTTCAAAATTTTTGGTGTGTGTTTTTTTTCCTTATTAAAATATGGGCAAACTTTTTTGGGCGAGGGGTCAGGGAAGAAAAATAACTACAATGCAGTGATAACAGTGGAGAGACAGAAGGCTCTAGTTAGAGAACTTAGATTCAAATCCTGCTTTTATCACTTACTACTGGTGTCAACCTAGGCAAATCACTTAGCCTGTCAGGGTTTTATTCTTCTCATCTGTATAACAAAGATGTTGGGTACTTTCCCTTTGTCCTTGACTTCTTTTGGTATATAATAATGTGAAGCAAAATCACTTTAAAGAACATAGAATTTTGATGAAAGCAGTGACCGTTTGAGAATTCAAAAGGCTTATGCTGAAATTTATTTCCCAGTCTTGGAAGAGAGTTAATGGATTTAGAAGTGCAGAGTGAGATGTGTTCTAAGGATGTTTAATATATTGTTTTGTTTTGATGGACAGCATGTATTTGCTACAAAAGAAGGCTGCTAGGGGGCATGGTATGGTAGGTTAGTATGTGGTAATTTAAATGCAAAAATAATATCAATAAAAAACACAGAATAATTTTTTAAATGCAGAAGGGAACACAAAACTGCCTTATTAAAATCAATGGGTATGTGCATGTACAATGTGTACATTGTAAATACATGTGTATACATGTAAATCTATACATGCATATATATCTTAGAAAAGTGAACTATACATAATGAAAATTTTGTACAATCCCCCTTCTTTGTTAATTGAAAAGTTTGTCTTTTGATGACTGTTATGTTCACAATAGGGATATGAAAGAAGGAAACAAACATATATGAAGCACATACTATGCCAGGCACTGTACTGCCTTACAAATAATGTTTCATTTGATCCATCCTCTGCCTCCCATAATTCTACTGCTTTCCCTCACTGATTAGTTCCTATTTATCCTGTGCATAGTTTGCCAGGACAGAAAGGTGGCACAATGGATAGAGCATTGGGCTTGGAATCTGGAAGACTCTTCTTCATGAGTTTAAATTTGGTCTCAGATATTTACTAGCTGTGTGACCTTGGTCAAATCACTTAACTCTGTTTGCTCCCTTCCTCATCTGTAAAATGAGCTGGAGCAGGAAATGGCAAGCCACTTCAACATCTTTGCCACCAAAAAACTCCAAATGGAGTCACAAAGAGTCAGACATGACTGAAATATGGCTGAAATGATAGTTTGCTTTGTATACATTTGTTTGCATGTTGTTGACTGCATTAGACTGTAAGCTCTTTGAAAGTAGGGATTGTCTTTTGCCTCTTTTCATACCCCCAGAACTTAGTACGGTGCCTAGCACATAGTAGGTATTTAATAAATGTTAATTGATTGATCTTCACAATAATTCTGTGATGTAAGTGTTATTATTATTATCCCCTTTGTACAGCTGAGAAAACCAAGGGCAGACAGAGGTTAGGTGACTTGCCTAGGATTACACAGATAGTAAGTGTCTGAGGTTGGCTTTGAACTCGGGTTTTCCTTGATTCTAGCACCAGTGCTCTATACACTGAATTGCCTAGATGCCTCAATACAGGAGCAAGATATGTGATTTCACAGATATAGAGAACCCACAGGTGACCTCTACAACTTTTGATCTTGGACACTTACCTAAGAAACTAAGATTTAGGTGACTTGCCAGGATTCCATATTCAATATGTTCGAAGTCAGGACTTCCTGGATTGGAGTCTAGCTCTCATGAATTTATATATATATATATATATATATATATATATATATATATATATATATATATATATATATATATATATATATATATATATATGTATATATATGCACACACACACGTATATATAATATGCATATATATATGTGTGTGTGTGTGTGTGTGTGTGTATATGTGTATGTTATGTATGTATGAGAGCTGGACTAGATTGCCTGAGGTCCTTATAACTCTAAAGTATTATCTTATAATCCTAGGGGTTCTAAGAGAAGAATAGATAAATCGTTATGACACTTCTAAGGAAGCTGTTTATTTGTACTGTCTTAGCACAATATTTGGCACATAGTAGGCACTTAATAAATTATTGATTATAGCGGCATAATTATAAAGTCAGAAGGTATCTCAAAGGCCATTCTACCCAAAAAAGAAATGAAGGCCCAGGAAGGTAAAAACATACCTACAGTCACACTGGAAATAACTTTCAGATATGGAATATGAACCTAGGTTCCTTGACTTAAAAGTCATTGGGTTTTTTTTTCCCCTGAGTGACCTGTTTTTCCTTCGTTCTTGAAGAGGACCTTGACATCAGGGAGGTGATACCATGACATGCAAGTGAATTGGATTTAAGTGGGAGGGCTGTGCAAAGTCACCAGCCTCACTTTCAACTCCAGAGCCATCTGGATCCAGTGACAAGATGACTAGAGATGACCCTAGATGAAGTGGGAGATCTTGGCTTTTTTAAGCTAAGGTCTTTAAAAGGGCTCAGTTTGACTGAGGCAAAACCCATTCAGTGATTAAGGCTAAGTAAGAAATGAGGCAGAGAGTGGCCTCTTTTAACTAGTCAAAAAAAAAATTTAAAAAAAAAACAATTTTGGAGGGTAAGACCCTCAGGGTTTCTGGCCAAAACAGAAGCAATTGCTATTTACATTCACAAAGCTTAGCCTTTGTCATTCTTGCAGGGAACTCTACCGGCTGTCGCATATGAAAGACTCATGGCTTTCCATGAGACCAGCCAGGTAACCCAGCACCTGTAACTTCCAACTTCCAAAAAGGGTCTGACAAAATATGTCATATTAATAACGTTTAGGTTACCCCATGGCCATTCACAAGCCTTTCGTATGCCATATATAAACCACAAAAGGATATGTAAATTGATACCTGTTCATTCATCATCATGGTACCCAGAAAAGCATGCTGACTCTGAACTTAAAGGACCTGAATTCAAATCTGGCCTCTGAATGACTTTAAACAATTCAAGCTTTCCGTGCTTTAGTTTCTTCATCTATAAAATAAGGCAGTTGAACTGGATAGGCTCTGAGATCCCTTCCAATTCTAGATTTATTTATTATCCCGTGATCAGGCTTTAGGATATTGCTCACCAGTGTTCTTCCATTCTCGCTTGCTGTGTCACTAGGCTATTTAGGAGAAAAGGCTGAATAAAAAGCTTACCCCCTGTTTAAGAAGCAAATGTATTACTGTATCTTTAGAACATCCATTTTAATAAGAAGCATGATCCCCCCCGAACCAAAATGAGAAACTCTATTGCAAAAAGATATTTATTAAAATAAAAAGCCCACCTCTAAGTGAAATGAGCTGTTAAAGAATCCTATGGCCCTCACATGAAGAAAATTATTCACTATGCAGACATCCTGCTGATCATTTATAATACCACTTCTCTGCCTTAATATATAGTAGCTATAATTATAGAATTGCTTCTGAAGTCTCTTTTCTGCTACTTAGCAATCCACAAAGGAGCTGCAGACCCTCATCCCTTCCCCCTAAAAAAGGCTTCTCTGTGAATCATTGATCCAGGCTTGAAGCCAAGCAATCTACTTTTAACACTTTCTGAATAAACCATAGGAAAAAAAAATGTAAATTTGATAGTACTGCCTTCCCCTCACACCAGTTTTTTGTTTTTCAAACAAAAGTAAGTTTTGTGTTCAATTCTATAGGTAGTTTTAATTTCTTTAATGACTAGTGGTTGATTCCACATATTATTCATCCTGATGAGGTCTAGATTCTTGGGGTTCTGGGACCCTGAAACAGCACAGCAGCTCCTGCTCAGAATTTGACCCAAGCCTTCTTTCAGTCAAAGACAAGGTTATTAGAACATCTGTCATATTGGGCAGATTCTTAAGGAATCTAAACATTAGTGATGCCTGTAAGGACAAGGGGGCATAAGGAAGTCTCAGCATTTAAATGGGGGGCAGGGTGGATATTATATACACTCAAATAATTTTAGGGGTTTTGAGGAGGGGCTGGGAGAAAGATCCTGAAGCTGGGGTGAGTTTAGGGAGAATTCTGATTGGAATGTCTGGGAGGTTGAATAGACAATGGGAATAGAAGGGAACTGGAAAAAAGGGGTTTGAATGGAGTCTGGATAAGATCAAAGGTGAGAAATATACTAGGGCTTCATTAGGTTTTCAAAGGGAGATAGAGATGAGGAAAAGCCATTGAGTAGAATATAGCCTCAGGTAACCATTTGAGACCAGAGTGAGTTTAAGGGTTTTCTGGGGCCATAGACAAATGGGACCCAAATACTTTTTGGTACAAGGGGGAAAGATCTCAGCTTGGACCCATACTTCAACAATCCCAAATTAGAAAGCATCTTCCCAACCTATGGCAAATTCTCCAACAAAGTTCTCCATGATGCCTGTATGCCTATTAAAGCCAAGCTAAGACAATTACTGTCAGATGTTAAGTGATTTACCCCACATCACATAGGTAGTAAGTATAGGAGACAAGATTTGAATTCACATTTTCCTAGCACCATGTCTAGCACTATAGCCACTAAACCATCTAGCTGCCATCACAATCTTGCTTCACAAGATTGCTAAAAGTGTCTGCTACATTAAAAAAAAGAGCCTTAAGAGAAAAGTTGCAAGTCAAGAAATGAAAGGAAGCAAATTAAGTTATCCTGAAGGAAGGGGAAAGGTGTAACAGTTGAAAAAAAATTAATGCCCCAAATGAATTTGATGTTATGTTTCAGCCTACCATAGCTTACTGTGCCACAAAATGTGCTAATTTCCGTGCCCATGTCCTTATTAATATTTCTACCCATTGCTTCCTTCTACCACTTAATTCAAATTCTACACTTCCTTTTGCCCTATCAGAAATTTTCTTTCTTAATTCGGATCCCCACATTTCTTAATTGTTTTTTCTCCAAACCTCCATAACACATATTTTCTACCCATTTCACTTCACTATGTATTGTCTCTTTAAAATATATATTTATTTATGTAAATGCTGTTTCTCCTAGGTACATAATAATCTATTTTGGGGCAGCTTTGTAGAGGAAAGAATGCTTTACCAAGTCGCTGGAAACCTGGCTTCTAGTCCTCCACCCATAAAATAGGGAGGAATATCTTACCTCTGTCTAAAATCAGTATCAGATGACTTATTGAGTTTTCCAGTATCTGAGAACTATCCTTATAATTCATCTGTATCTCTCACCATTCCTACTTCTGGACTGGATGTGCAATGTTTAGAACAAAGGTTAATACAGGCACTGTTAAGCACCTACTATTTGTAGAGCATTGTGCTAGCTTTGTTAAGACCTGATCTTTGCCCTCGTGGAAATTAAAGTCTTGTAGGAGGGTAATTCATGAATAGATGATAGACAATACTAAATGTTAAGTATATTAGAGAAATAAAGAACTAAGTGTGATATGAGATCTGAGAGGAAAGTCATTATTGACTAGGAAGATCATATAATCTCTACAAAAGAGATGGTATGCTGATTAAAGAATGTTTGCAACAGATAGGGAGACAAAGATATATACACTGGGGTCATGTGTTTATTTCTCTAACATGACAGTGGGCAAGGGCAAGTATATATTTGGGAAAAATAGAGTAGGACAGTTTGACTGGAATGTATAATGCGTGGATAGTTGTAATCTGAGATGAGGTTGGAAAGATTCAGTGACACGAGTTTATGGAGAGTATTCAGTGCTAGGAAAAAAAGGCTCATAACCTCGCCCCTATCTACCTTTGTAGTCTTCTTAGCCATAGCCCCTATCCGTGTTTTATACAATTCAGCCATAGTGGCCTTCTTGCTGCTCTACACACATGATACTCCATTTTCTATCTCAGATTTAGACCTCGAGTTTATAGATGAAGAAATTGGATAATAATAGGTGCTGAAAATACCTCTCCAAGTCTTTTGCTTTTCATCATTTATATTCGTGCCTTTAGATTGTTCCCCAAATCCAAATGCTGTTTCTCCCTCCCCTTCTTCCCCTCTCCCCATTTTCCTCTCTCCCCCTGTGACTCCTAAATCTACATCAGCCCCAGCTTTTTACCCGAGCTCTGGTTCCAAGTTTCCAGGTACCTTTGAGTATTGGCTATCCTGCTGTCACCTCAAACCCAACTTATCTGAAACCAAACTCACCATCTTTCTTTGTTCACCTCCCAAACCAGCTTCCCCTCTATCACTCTCTACTTCTTAGAAACTCTACATTTCTTCTGGTTGTCTAAGCTGAAAGTTTTGCAGTTATCTGATGATATAGGTAAACACTCTAAGTTAACAAATGAGAATGATGTAAAAAGAATTCAAAAGGAAAGAAAAAACATTTCATTTAATATAGTATCCAAAAGTTAAAGTTATACACCAACTTCATGAACTGGTGCTTAAATAAAGTCTACAAACTAGTGTGACAGGTCCTTCCACCATCGGGAAGCTGGCTATGTCTGAAATATACTAACTTCTTGTCTTTACCTCCCTGGATCCCAGCTTTCCTTCAAAACTTAGATGTTACATTCTACATGAAGTTATTTCTAACTACCCCTGATACTACCCTTTTCTGATACTGATACTACCCCTTTCAAAATATACATGCATACATACTTGTTTATTTACTATTAAAATGAACATGTGTGCATATAGATGCATTCATGTGTATGTGTATATGAATTGGTATCTGGCTCGCAATTCTTCTCTCCTCTCTAATTCCTACCCTTGTTGGGTCCAAAATTGTCCAATCTGCAAGGAAAACCACTGAGGCAGAGCTCCAAGCCATTAAAAGGTCCATAGCCCCCTCTAGAGATGCCCCATTACTTCAGGACCTTAGTTTTATAGTGCTTGATACCCAGAGACACAGAAGGGGCAAAGTAAAATTCAGAGTTTCATTGAATGATAGGCCTTGCTTCTCACCCTCCAGGAGGGCCAGAAATAGTGCATCAGCATTGGGTGGTCACAGAATGGGCAATGCAAGGGTTATCTTCACTGATTAAGTAGTCATAATATGGGCCTCTCCGTGTTGGACAAGAGAGGGTGGGCCAGAGGTACAAAAATAAGTTGGAGGACTTTCCATATCATATGATAACATCACACTCATGCTAGCTTTGGTCATTACCATTCTTGCAGTTAGGCAAGTGAACTTTATAACTTGTAATTTAAAGTTTTGGACCTAACATAAGAAAGATTATATCTGACCTTATCTAATTATTCCTTTATCTAATATATGTAAAATATATATTAATGTATATGATTCCTATACTCATGTTAGTTGACTAGACTGACAAAAATGTTTATTACTAGATGAGTATGTCACTAATAGTTGCTAATAATTATCACCCCTCTAGAATCATACTGAACTGATTGATATCTATTGTAGCAATATAAGTAAATAAATGCATGTGTGCATGTGTGTATATATGCTTATGTATATATATGTGTGTGTGTGTGTGTGTGTGAGTTTACATACACAGACCCTCTTTCAAACACACTAGCCATGCTGTTCCTCAACCTATTCACTTCCCATGATCTAGTCCTCCACCCCACCTCAGCCACACACAAGAACAAAAACCTGATCTTACTGTCATCCACAAATGTGTCACTTTAATGTTCAAGAATTCCAAAAATCCCCTTATCTGACCATAATATTTTGGCTTTTCACTTCTCACTCTGCCTCCCCTTACTTAATCCTGTTCTTCATCTATACTGTGACCAATTGCTCCACCCTTCAATATCCAAAGACATTACCACTAGACTATCTACTTTTTCTACTTTTCTGCATCTTAACACCTTGGTGACCCAGTTAAACTCTCCACTCTCCTCTTATCTTGAGCCCCCAATTGAATTTCTTATTATTATATCCCCAATTGTGGATATTATATCCTGCCAAACCTCAGTCTTGGATCACTCCCATCATCTGCCACCTTTACTCCTACACACATGCTGCTAAATGAAGGTGGAAAAAAAATCATACAACTGTTCTGAATAAGTCTGCTACAAATTTATGTTAGACAAACTTAACTGGGCCCTCATTACTTCTAGGCAATCCTACTATACCTCACCTACCAACTCACTACCTCACTGTCTACAGTACGTCTTCCAAACCTTTTCATCCCTCCTCACACCTCCCCTGAATCACCCATTCCCTATCCTCTCAACTTTGCCTCATATTTTATAGAAAAATAATTGAGGCCATTCACCATGATCTCCTTCTTCTCCTCTCTTCCTCCTCATGTCATTAAGATGCCTTCTGCCACTATCTCCTCCTTTACCTTCATTTTATATGAAGAGATGGTCTTATTACTCCCAAAGGCTAACCCCTCTACCTGCACAAGCAATCCCATTCCATCCCATCTCCTTCAACAGACTGCTCCCTCTATCATCCTCACTTTATTACTTATTTTCAATCTCCCCTGTCTAATGTCTCCTACCCTACTATCTAAAATATATCCATGTCTTCTCCCATCTTCAAAAAATTCTTATTTAATCCTACCATTCCAACTATCATCCTATATATCTTCAAATTTTTGTGGATAAACTACTTGAAAAGGCTATCTACAGTAGATGCTTTCCACTTGTTCTCCCCTCTCTCTTTTCTTAACTGCCATAATATGGCTTCTGACATTATCCCTCCATCAGAACTGCTCTCTCCAACATTATCAATGATCTCTTGATTGCCAGATCCAATGGCCTTTTCTCCTTGACCTCTTTGCACACTTTCACACTTTTGATCATACTCTTCTCTTTGATACTCTCTCATCTTTAGGTTTTTGGGATACTAATCTCTCTTGGTTTTACTTCTACCTATCAGACTGCTTCTTCTTAGTCCCCTTTGCTGTATCTTCATTCAGATCATGCCCTCTAACTCTAGGTATCCTACAGGTATCTGTCCTGAGTCCTCAATTTTCTCCCTCTATGATACTTCCACTTAGTGATCCCTATGCTGATGATTCTCAAATCTACCCATCATTTCCTAACCTCTCTACTGACCTCCAGTCTCACATCTCCAACTGCCCTTAAGACAACTCAAGTAGGATGTCCAGTAGATATCTTAAACTCAACATTTCCAAAATGAAACTCATTATCTTTCCCCCTAACCCTCCCCCTTCCCTATTACTGTTGAGGGCAACCCCATCTTCCCAGTCCCTCAGGCTTATTATTTATATATTATCCTTGCCTCCTCACTAACTCTAACCCCCATATCCAATCCGTTTCCAAGGCCTGTCAATTTCACTTTTGCAACATTTCTTGAATATACCCCCTTCTGTCCTTTGATGACACCACTACTCAGGTGCAGGCACTCATCACATCATCCCTGTACTATTGCAATGGTGGTGGGTCTGCCTGCCTCAAATGTCTCCCTTCTTCACTCCATCCTACATTCTGCCACTAAGTGATTTTCTTAAAGTGTGGGTCTGATGATGTCACTCCTTACTCAACCAATTTTAGTGGCTGTCTATCACTTCTAGGACCAAATATAAAATTCTAATTCAAAGCCCTTCATAACCTACTCTTTCCAGTCTTATTATGCTTCAATCCCTGCGCTGTATTTTTTGATCCAGTGTCATTGACCTCCTTACTGTTGCATGAACAAGACACTCTATATCTTGTTTCTGGGCATTTTCTCTGGCTGTTGCCCATGCCTGAAATTGCTCTTCCTCCTCATTTCTGCCTATTGACTTCCTTGGCTTCCTTTACATCTCAACTAAAATCTCATCTTCCAAAGAAAGCCTTTACCAATATCTCATAATCCTAATTCCTTCCCTCCTTTATTTCCTATTTAACTGCTATATAGTTTGTACATTTTTTTTGGCTTGTTTGTCTCCTATTAGATTGAAAGGCCTTTGAGGGCAGGGACTGCTTTTTGCCTCTTTATACCCCGTACTTAGCACAGCGCCTGGTATATAGTAGGTACTTAATAAATGTTTATTGACTATTTAAAATGTTTATTGAATATTTTATATATACATACATGCATCGATAAATACATATGTGCATATATACATACAATATTGACCCCTCCACTAGAATTTAAGCTTCTTGAGGGCAGGGACTGTTTCACTATTGTCTTTGAATTGCCAGTACTTAGCACAATACTTGGTACATAGGAAGTACTGTTTGTTGGCTAATTTATTCCACTTAATCTTGTAAGAAATCAGAAACCCTAAAGATTTTTTAAGTATATCAATGACCATATAACTGTATAGGACATAGTATTCTGGCAGCAATATGATTTGTGGTTTAGAAGAGGGAGAGTATGATAGCAGGACTACCTATAAAAAGTGAAAATATCTATATGGCAGCTATTAAAATAGTCTATATCAATGTAAATGAGAAGTATATAAGGGTGCAAGCAATGAGGGGATAGGGAGAAAGGAATGGATGCACAAAATATGGTGAATGTGGAGTTGGCAAAATGAGATGAGTCTTTGGATTTGAAAGTTGAAGAGGAGAAGGAAAAATCAGAGATAACTCTATGATGGTATCCATGAAAAAAATAGGGAAGACATAAGAGACAAATTTAGGGAGAAATATATGTATTTCAGATTTTTAATTTGTTAAATTTCAGGCCCAGGTGGGCCATCTTAGTGAAGTTATAGGTCTGGCTCTTAGAAGACAAATCCTAGTTAGAGAAAGTGAGTTTGGAGTTTTCTGCAGAGAAATGGTAGTTGAAATCATCTGCCAAGAGTTTTGAGAGACACAAAGAGAGAGGGACAGAGACAGAGCATATAGAGAGAAGAGAAGACAACCAAGGACACATCAAAAGATCAGAAAAAGAGATGTTGAACCATTGAAGGAAACAGAAATGTAATGGTCAAACATCTATTGTAGATAGCCTTTTCAGGTAGTTTATGATGGTCAAAGGTGAGGGGGCATGGTCCACAGTGTCAAAAACTTCAGAGAGGTAAAAATTACCTGTCATGAAATAGTTCTCACATTTAAACTTTACCATCTTCTCAAATCCATTTTATGCTATACCCTTTGTATTAGAGAAGAAAGTAGTTTACACTTCTGTCTAATTTGTTTTTATTTTAAATATTACCTTTTAGGCCTATGGCATTTAACCTGTGTGATAATGCCATTTCTTCTCATTTAAGGAGTGATACTCTTTGGCTGGCAAGCAAAATATAGTCTTCCTTTCACATGCCTTTGTACATAATTCATGTTAGTTTTTAACCTTGAAATAACAAAAGGTTATCTTCATGGCACAGGAGATTCACACTTCTTTTTAAAACATCATTGAGTTTAACCTTTACATACTTGTGATTTTTTTACCCTTAAGTTTCACCAGCAGATTTTATTCTCATTGGAAAATATAGATTCGAACAATTAAAATGATCCAAATAATTAGCATGAAGACATGCCAAGCAGTGACAATTCCCTTAAATTCTGCAATTTGTAAAAATCAACTTCTGAAGTAATCAGTTAAGACTGGATCCTGAAAGAGATAAAATCATGATACAATATTCAATAAATACTATAAAACAAATGGTTTTTTTTACATAAAATATTTTTTCAATACTTAGGAATATAAAATGGTTATAATTTCAATAGTGAAAGGATGGCAATACTATAGATATAGAACTAGAAGTGACATTACATGCCATCTAATCTGATGCTTTCATTTTAATAATAAGGAAACTAAGGCCTAGAGAATTTAAGTGACTTCTGTCCTAGGTCACACAGAGCATTAATGCCAGAGCCAGGGTTTATACCCCTGTTGTCTGACTACATAATTGTTGATCTTTCTACTGAACATTATAAAAAAGGGGAAGAAAGAGAAAGCTTGGTATGATTTAAAGCACTATACATTTTCCTAAAAGCAACCCAGTCTTTTCTGCTTCTGGAACCAACTAATCATCAATCTGCAGTATGTATCCAAGATATAGAGATTGTTTGTATGAAGTGAAAATAAGGATTCTTATTACACTTGGGCTTTCCTGAATGTATTACTCTTAGGAGTGGCTGTAGATCTCATTGAGGAGACCCTACACCATTCTCTAGGCTTGGTGCAATAAGTGCAATGTCATTTAAAAATAGGAGCCTCTGAAGGATCTCAATAGCTATATGGATTAACTCTTTTATCTGGACTCTATGCTGAACATATTCTTGTTGACAGTGGCAAACACATTTGGAGACCATATGTAGCCTTGTTTTATACCTTGCATGATAATCAGACTCATTCAGTAAATTGGTCTCTGTTGTTAATTTTTATCTACTTAATCAAATGTGATTTTGTGTAAAGAAGCAATAAAAATGTGGAATTTTATATTCTCAATGTTTCAGACACTAATATGTTTATAAAGATATAGTCTGCAATAAAAAATCATCTATGGCAGCTTGACCATTCCCTTCTCATTTTCAGTATGTGTACCCTAAATAAAATAATAGGTAGCGTTTTTTTAGTGCTCACAAAGTTTGCAAAGTGCTATATGTGTTATCACATTTTTTATTCTCATAATGACTTTAGAGATGAGGAGGTAGACAAAAGAATTGGTAGTAACTGAAATATTTTTAGGGACAGGTAATAATAGCATCCACAAGTTTTTAATTCTTTAGGCAATCTCATAAAATAGTGTCACCTTTAGCTTTAGCTTTTATTTCTTCTGGTCTAGCCGATCTTTGTGACCTCATCTTATTTAGTGGCAATTTCACCTCTTTGTGTGATATATTTAGAACTCTCATATACAAATGTGGTTGGCTCCAGTCATTTATTGATAGCTCTCTATAGAAATATTGGCAAATCTGTTATATTTTGGATTCATTTTGTTGTCCATACATTACAGAGCAGGTGCCAGCAGAGTCTCCTCATGTGGGAGTCCCTTCATCAATGAGATCACAGATTCAGTTCAAATTTCTAGCCACTTCCTGATACTTCTATAACCATTCAGAAGAGCTGGCTTGCTTGGCATTCATGTAAAACTTTATATAGAGGGGGGAAAAGCCACTTTCTACAGCGTTGTGAGATGACAGTGCTAATAATCTGTCATATTCCTCAACAATGTTCTGCGAATGATTTACGCTCTCAATATAACCCTTACCTGATATGTCTGTTTGGAAGAAATCAACTGGTTTCTTGGTTGCCTCCAAGTCTAGCCCTATATTCACTAACCCTTGTCAATCATTCCTTTGTGTTTTTTTTCGTGGACCTACCATAGAATTCTTATTTCTGGAATTCTTCCTTAACATGTTATAAATGATGGAAAATTCAGTGTAATCCAAATCAAGTAAATTACTTAGTTTTCTGCCTTTTCTAAGTAAATCTTAGATATGGATTACCCAAGGCTTTGATTACCCAAGCCATGCCTGAAGATAAGAGAGCTATAAAATCAAGAAAACAAGACTGGAGGGACAATTAGATGAATAAGAACAAATACCAAGAGTTAAATTTGGAAAAGTTAGAGCAGGTTATTTCTATAGCAATAAACCAAAGGTAAAAAAGAAAATTATCCAGTGGCAAATGGCATTGGGGATAATTGAAATGAGATATAAGGAGACACATTGGTAAACAATTGTGTTTTAGAATCCATGTATGAAGAAACACAAAGGGGAACAACTTGTAGGATATCTTTTAAGCTTTCTTTTGTTGGTAGAAAGGAAATAATAGGGAAAGATCTCCTTAGCCAACATTCAGAGAGGAAGGATATTCAGTACTGTTTTCCCTTAATTAAAACCCTGATAAGCCATTTGGAATTTTTATAATTTCAAATGGTTGGTAATAAAATGAAAATCATAATGGTCATTTTTACAGAAACTGAGAATAAAAGAAATGTTACTTCTGTCACTCATTGATACAATTTGCCAAGGATTGCATCTGACAGACATGCCAAGAGATATTTTGTAAGAGGGCAAGGTTGCCCTTCTTTATGATGACCTAAAACAAGTAAGGAATGTGCCCCAAACATCCTTTCCTTCCTTTAATCTTTCATCATAGATTTATCATTTCTAAATCCTTTTTAACTTATAGTTTTAAAGATGGCATAGAGATGAAAGGGTGAGCTGATATTTGGCAGAAACATGGATGTTGGCCCATTGCTCTTGTTATATAACCATCACAAAGACTTTTAATGACAGCTTTTAGAAATGAGAGATTCTCAGTCTACCAGTAGCTTACTCTCTCCTCCTAGGGGCTTCAAAGCCCTCAGCATTGCTGTATAAAATGGATTAAATAAGACTGGACACAACTCTGCCTCCCTCCTTTGGTGATTGGGAATGATTTTGACATAGTGCCATTACCACATCCTCATCTGGTAGCCTTAAGGTTTTGATGAACTAACTTAGTAGCTGGAAGAATCTAGGCCAAATGCTGTGTAAAGTTATTGGGGGCGGGAGAGGGGGAGGAGGAAGAGAAGTTATAAATAAACCTGTGATTACCCTATCTCCCTATCAACAAGTTTTCCATAAACTTCTCATATTCTTTACTTGAAGAACAAGGATTGTTATGTCAAGACATTTGAAGTTGTTAAAATGAGAAATTAATCCTTTGAATTAATTCAACTTAAGGGTGTTATTTTTGTTCTTTTAATTTCAAACTAATGATCTTGACCACACTTAGTTTATAAAATGCTAAGTTAATGAATTATTATGGAGGATAAGAAGTTCCCATTGTAAAACTGTCATTAAGATTAGAAGTGAGAGATGTATGATGAAAGCTGTGTCATAAGTCATGCAACTAAGCAAAGCAGAGGTTATAAGTAGGAAATGTTAATGTGAGAAAAATTGCTTTACACCCAGCAGCTGAGACTCTAGAGGAAAAAAGTGATTTAACTTCAAAATTAACTACCATTTTCCTATCTTCCAGTGGGGTAATAATAGCTTTAAGAATCTACATTGATCCAAGAAGTTCCCTTTGAAAACTGGCAAATATAGCTGATCACCATTTGGTGCATCGGTGTTATAGAAAAGATAAATGCACCACCATCAGCCCTGTCCACATTGTGCACTGAATGGAGCTATCCGTAAGCAAAATTCTTAACTGTTTTTGAACATTTACAAATGGAAGCCATCATTGGAAACTAACATAGGTTCTCTAAAAACAAGACCTGTTAGACTATCCTATTTTCTTTTTAAACAAAGGTAAGCAGAAAGGGGAAATCTTTAGGCATATATACCTGAATTTCAGCAAGACATTTGACAAGTCCTCTTATATTGTCCTTGTAGGCAAGGTGGAGTGAGATCAATAATAGTGAGATAACTAATAGAGTAGGGCTTGGTAAATTTAAATTGCTTGAATAGCCACATCAAAAAAAATGTTGTTGTTCAACAGATGGATGCCTACCTTGACTTGAGGAAGACATGGGTTCATATCCTCCCTCAGAGGCTTACTAGCTATGTAACCATTGATGAATTACATAACCTTCAAAATGGGAATTGTAATAACTAATAGGGTTGCTGTGAGATTCAAAGAAATAATGGTGTAAAGCACTTTGCAAACTTTTAAGTGCTATATAAATATCAATTGTAATTGACATCTCTAATAGCTTTCTGAAACGTCATGTAATTGCTCTGTTAAAAAATTTTTCACAAATTATTTAGATGAAAACATTGGTGGCATTCTGATTAAAAATGACACAAAGCAAGAAGAGATAACTAAGAACATAAGCTCTTTAAGTTACATAAAGTTCTTTCCTAATATGTTAGAACTATGTAATATTACTGCAGATATGAGTTATTCTTCGTAAGGACAAGACACAAAGAGATAGGATTTTTCAAGGCTTTATAAAGCCTTAATCCAAGAGGGACTAATGTGTGAATTTCAGGTCCTCTAATACCCTGGTAGGGTAGGTATATAGGGGCATGGCAGACTATTTCTGCTCCTTAAATCATGATTATACATTCAACTGTACTCTTTTTGAGAGTGACATATCCATTAATTATGTAATGTTAGATATTATATACATATGTTAGATATTAGAGCTACCTATGTATTCTATTATTCCCCTAATAGAGAGTAAGCATGGGGAATCTCTTTTGCATGAATTGTGTCCCCCTTGGTACCTAGCATTGTATTGTCCTGTATAGTAGGGACTTCATTACTGTTTAGTGAAATAATGAATAAATGAATGAATGAGGCCAGTCTTGCATGTAAATTAGCCTCTTTGATTTCATACTTGTAGTCTGTTGTGGGTGGTAAATTTATATAAAGTACAGAAATATGTGTGTGTGTGTCTTTCTGTATGAATTGGGGGTAGAGGGAGGCCCATTTTTCTCCCCCAGCCTCCAGTTAGAAGCAAATACTCTAAAAATGTGTATTTTTGGTAAGTCAATGGTAACAGAAAAAAATGAAAAACAACCCATGTCTAAAATGATATTTGTGCAATGAAATTTTGAGGTGCAGTTGACTGGTTTCTGTTGATATAAATGTAATTATTTGAGATGTAGTTCTTTCTAAGCTCACAGAAATGCAAAAAGATTCTCTCATCTTTGCATGGGCTAAACAGTTCATGCCAGTTTTCTCTCTTCTAAGATATATACCATATGGTACTCATGACAACAGAATCAAAACTTAGCAATGCTTGGGCTAGATCTGTGAAAGGATATTCATAAGTGACCAGATCCAGGATAGCAGTGGGGGAAGCTTCACACTAATTAGGTCCATTATGAAATTGTAGTATCTCATCTTAAGTGGGCCCTCATTCAACACAGGAACCATCTATTTATTCTGTGATCTACTTACTAACCCTACTCCCCAGAGCAATTATTAGGTGGTGCAGTGGATAGAGTGTTAGACTTGTAATCAAGATTACCTGAGTTCAAATTTTGCTTCATACACTTACTATGTTACCCTGGACAAGTTAGTTAAACTTTCTTAGCTTTCTCAGCTTTCCTCATCTGTAAAATGTGTATAATAATAGCACATACCTCATATGGTTACTTTGCAAACCTTAAAGCCCCATAAAAAATGTCAGCTCAAGCTTCACTAACCACACCCTCCTCTCCACAGTCTTGGTCAAGGACCATGCCTCATAATTGATCCAAAAAGCTGATACCATTTGACTAAAGCTCCTGCTTCTCTCCTCTTCCTTAATTCACATCATTCAAATTATTTTTCTTTACTATGTTCTCCTTCGCTCTAGTATTGGATAAAACTGTGGAACATCTTATTTCCAAAACCAACTCTTCTTTTTTTTATCAATTAATTTATTTGTTTTTAGTTCTCAACATTCACTTCCACAGAATTTTGAGTTCCAAATTTTCTCCCCATCTCTCCCCTTCCCCTGTCCCAAGACAGCATGGATTCTGAATACCCCTTCCCCCAATCTGCCCTCCCTTTTATCTCTCATCCCCTTCTCTAATCCCCTTCCCCTTCTATTTTCCTGTAGGGCAGGATAGATTTCTATACCCCTTTGCCTGTATATTTTATTTCCAAGTTGCATGTAAAAGCAATTTTTAACATTTGTTTTTAAGACATTGAGTTCCAAATTCTCTCCCTTTCTCCCTCCCCACTCACCCTCATTGAGAAGGCAAGCAATTCGATATAGGTTATACATGTGTAGTCATGTAAAAAACTTCCATGATATGTGAAAGACTAACTATATTTCCCTCCATCCTATCCCACCCTCCATTTTTCTATTCTCTCCTTTGACTCTGTCCCTCCTCAAAAATGTTTGCTTCTGATTACACCCTCCCCAATCTGCCATCCCTTCTATCATCTGCCCCCCCTATTTTCTTGTAGGGTAAGATAGATTTCCATACCCAATTGAATGTGTGTATTATTCCCTCCTTAAGCCAAATCCAATGAGAGTAAGATTCATTCATTCTCTCTCACCTCCCTCCACTTCCCCTCCACTGTAAAAGCTTTTGCCTCTTTTATGTGAGATAATTTGCCCCATTCTACCTTTCCCTTTCTCCTTCTCCCAGTACAATCCTCTCCTACCCTTTAGTTTTATTTTTTAGATATCATCCCTTCATATTCAATTCACCCTATGCCCTCTTTATATCTATCTCTATCTATCTATCTATCTATCTATCTATCTATCTATCTATCTATCTATCTATCTATCTATCTATCTATCTGTATGTATGTATATGTGTGTGTATGTATATGTGTGTGTATGTATGTGTGTATGTATGTGTGTGTATGTATGTGTGTGTGTGTGTGTGTGTGTGTGTGTGTGTATGTGAGTGTGTGTGTATATTCCTACCAATTACCCTACTACTGAAAAGGTCTCATAAATTACAAATATCATCTTTCCATGTAGGAATATAAACAGTTCAACTTTAATAGATCCCTTATGATTCTTCTTTCTTGTTTACCTTTTCATGTTTCTCCTGAGCCTTGCATTTGAAAGTTAAATTTTTATTCAGTTCTGGTCTTTTCATGAAGAATGCTTGAGAGTCCTCTATTTCACTGAATATCCATTTTTCCCCCTGAAAGATTATACTCAGTTTTGCTGGGTGGGTGATTCTTGGTTTTCATCCTAGCTCCTTTGACCTCTGGAATATTATATTCCAAGCCCTCTGATCCCTTAAGGTAAAAGCTGCTAAATCTTGTGTTATTGTGATTATGTTTCCACAATATTTGAATTGTTTCTTTCTGGCTGCTTGCAATATTTTCTCCTTGATCTGGGAGCTCTGGAATTTGGCTATAATATTCCTAGGAGTTTTCATGTTGGGATTTCTTTCAGGAGTTGATCAGTGGATTCTTTCAATTTCCATTTTACCCTCTGGTTCTAGAATATTAGGACAGTTGTCCTCAATAATTTCTTGAAAGATGACGTCTAGGCTCTTTTTTTGATCATGACTTTCAGGTAGTCCAATAATTTTTAAATGATATCTCTTAGATCTGTTGTTCAGGTCAGTTGTTTTTCCAACAAGGTATTTCACGTTGTCTACTATTTTTTTGGTTTTGTTTTATAATTTCTTGATTTCTCATAGAGTCATTAGCTTTCATTTGCTCCATTCTAATTTTTAAGGAAGTATTTTCTTCAGTGAGCTTTTGGACTTTCTTTTCCATTTGGACATGTCTGCTTTTGGAGGCATTCTCCTCATTGGCTTTTTGGGCCTCTTTTGCCATTTGGGTCACTCTATTTTTTAAGGTATTATTTTCTTCTGAATTTTTTGGGTCTCCTTTAGCAAGCTGTTGACTTCTTTTTCATGATTTTCTTGCATCACTCTCATTTCTCTTCCCATTTTTTCCTCTACTTCTCTTACTTGAGTTTCAGAATCCTTTCTAAGCTCTTCCATGGCCTGAGATCAATTCATATTTTTCTTGGAACCTTTGGATGTAGGAGCTTTGACTTTGTTGTCTTCTTCTGGTTGTATGTTTCAATTTTCTTTATCACCAAAGTAAGATTCTATAGTCTGAATTTTTTGACTGTTTGCTCATGTTCCCAGCCAATTACTTGACTTTTTAACTCTTTGTTAAGGTAGGACTCTGCTTCCAATATAGAGGTCATACTGTTCCAAACATTGGGGGGGTTGTGCAGCTGTTTTCAGAGACATTTCTAGGGACCTGTAAATTTTCAGTTCTTCCAAGGTGATATGATCAGAGGAGAAGTTTTTACTCCTTTCCTGGCATGTGCTCTGGTCTGTGAGTGACCACAAGCACTCTTTTCTGCCCTGGAACTGTGAGGAGGTTTCTCACCACCACCACCACCACCACCACCACCACCACGTGCTCCTCCTTGCCCCAGGACCTCCACCCAGGACTGTGACCCAGATCCAATCATGGGCAAAGCAAGATAATCCTGCCTCAGTGCCAGCAAAGAGACCTCTGCAATCCTCCTCTGATCAGTCTCCCAATCCCCCCACCATCTGTGGGGCACAGAGCTCTAGAAGTATCCATTGTAGCTGTGGCTACCACCCTGGGTCTGAGTTAGGGCCAGGGCTGGACTTTGCTCCTCTTTCACCCTGGTCCAACAGAGCTTTCCCATTGACATTCTAAGCTGTCTTTGGAGTTTGTAGGTTGAAACGTCTGGAAACCATCACAGCTGCCCATGATTTAGTCTCCCGAGGCCTCCTCTGGGTTTGCTGAGGTCTGGTCTTTGCCTGCATGGCCCACTCTGAACTTTGCTCCTTGCCCAGCCTGGTGCAACAGACCTTTCCTATCAACCATCCAGGTTGTCTTGGACTGGGAATTTGTTTCACTCTGTCTTTTTGTGGGTTCTGCTGCTCTAGAATTTGTTTAGACTAATTTTATAGGTATTTGGAGAGGTTTGGGGAGAGTTCAAGCAAGTCACTGTTTTTATTCTTCCAGCTTGGCTCCACCCCCAAAGCCAACTCTTCTATGTGAATCTTTGATTCCAATCTCTCTTGGTTTTCTCAGTAGATAGCCCCCACTAACATCCCTACACTGTTTTATCTTCAGTCTCTCCCTATATACTAGTTCCTTCTGTGCTGCCTACTAACATGCCCATGTCACTCTCATCTTTAAAAATATCCTTATTTGAATATGCCATTCCCACTAGCTATCATCTTATGTCTCTCCCTTCTTTTGTGGCCAAACTCCTTCATAAAGCATTCGTATATGACTTGTTCTTTCTCTCTTCCAAACCCTCTGCAAGATGACTACCAATGCCATAATTAAACTGAAACTGTTTTCTCCGATGCTACCCATTGTATCTAGATTGCTAAATTCAGTGGCCTTTTTTTCAGTTTTGATCATGCTAGACCCTTTAGTAGCATTTAACACTGCTGATACACACACAACCAGGATCATTATTGAGTTTTTTGGTTAGCATGACAGAAGTACATATTTTAACAACTACTGTGTTTGGAGTTCTTACTGAGGAAAGTAATCTCACCAGGGATTTTCCTCAGTGATTAACTTTGAAAGAGGGAGAGGCCATTGGTCAGTATTTCCTTACATGATATTCTTAGAGAACAGAAAGATTTATCAACTCTTACCTCAAATTGAAGATCTTAAGCAAATGAAAATTTAATATGGAAAAGAGAAAATAATGCATTTTGTGTTCTTCACTGATGCTTTTAAAAAATACTGGCTAGTTCTTGAATGAAAAGGGAGGGGTTATTTTGAGAGCAGATCTAATATACTGCTTCTGATAAAAAATTTAAAACTTGTACCAGGCTTGCTTTAATGCTTCATATACCAGGGTGACCTGAATCCATGAAACAGATCATGAACAAGTTAAAATGGAAAAAGGAGAGGACCAACCTATATGATATCCAGACTATATGATATCGTGTCTATTCTCTCTTATCAAAGTAGTTTCTTTGTTTTTCATTTGTACTGGTGAGAAAACCAAAAATATAGATATTCTGTTGCATGTTCTTGGAAAGATGGAAGAAATGATCTATTTTAAAAAGTGTCCTTTGCATCTGAAATCCTGTGCAAGCATAACATCTGAGAAAAAACACTTAAATTTTGGGCTCAAAAAGAAAACATCAATTGACATTTTATATTGTACAAATTCATATATTAAGTTTAAGTCACCTTGACAGGAGACTAAAGTAAAAATTTCTACATAACAGAAATTATACTTAAGAACAAACCTGTAAGGAATAGCACACATGAAATAACAATAATTTTTTAAAAATAAGTATCTTATTTGATTACAACTTACATTAGGACACATAGGGATTTGCATACAGAGAGATCCAAAGAGATGAAAACCTACACAAAAATACACCTGCATAACTGAAAAGATACCCATATATGGAAGCAAAATTATTGTTCATCTACTTTGCAGAAGCAACAGAGTGTCCTTGTTCATCCTAATTAGAAAAAAACCCAAATTTAAACATTCAGCCCTATGGTTACTAACATAATTATTCTGACCATTGTCAACTGGGTACATGCTATGAGCTACTTTTTTTTTCCCCAAGGGTGGTAAGGGATGTTCCCTTGGCTTGGAGTTAAGATTGGAATTCAAATTTTGCATTTGATAACCACTTGCTGTGTGATCACAAACAATCCACTTAACTCTCTGTTTCACCAGCTATAAAGGGGGCATAATTGCAGTACCTATGGCATAGTCTGAGGCTAAAATGAAATAGTGTAAATAGCTTTGAAAACTTTAAAATCAGTTATTATTAGTATTTTTGGTATTAGTTATTTTTAGTATTTCTTTGAGACCAGAAGACCCAGAAGAAGGGGATTGGTTTTATTCGCCTGGAGAGTATGATTATAAAACATTGATCTTACATGACTATTGTTTGAGTTTCCTTTGATAAAACAAGGAAAATGACATTACCTGTGGCCAAATTATAATTCATGAGACTCAAAGAAGCATAGGATATGAGAAAGATACTTAGAATACTTCCTAATATTGTAATAAGAAAACTGAGGCTAGGATATATGAGGTGATTGCATAAGAGCATACAGCTGGTTAGTTGAAGAAGCAGAAAGTGAGCCCAAGTCTTCTGACACCCAAGCCTTTCAGCTATAATAAGTCCATAGAAGTAACTAAAATGCTGATAAAGAAAGGTTCTCTGGACATAGTTCTCATTTTTTTCTGTAATGATCCTATATATCAACTCCTATATGCCTATTTAAGATATAATGTTTTGACTATATATTTAGTTGTCGAAGAAATATCTACCAAAACTAAGTATGATAATCTATTGCACCTATTTCAGATTTTATAAATTTTTTTTTCTGTTTTAATTAAGTTGAAGAAATATATACAAAAGCCAATTTGTGGTGAGGCAGGGGTTATGAGAGGTAGAGAGGGATGGAGAAATCCCTTTATTTTTTTTTCATTTATATTTCTCTTCTCCAAAGGTCAAAGAAACGTGTTGCCACAGTATTTCAAAATGGTCCCCTTAGAAAGTATTTGTCACTTTGCAGGAATTCCTCGTGGGATGCCTAGCAATGACAAAAAAAAAAATCATTGAAAAGCCAGTGTTTTAAATCCATGTCTAAAATGTGATTCACTTCAATGTACATCTAGTATGAATTTATTAAAAGTATTAGTAAGATAAATGTTCTCTTATTATGTAAACCTATGTCTTCAATCTGAAATGTGGAAAGAGGAATTGCTTTGCAAAATATCTAATCTGCAGTTCAGTAATTATATGAGCAGGTGGTTAATTGCAGGTGCTGTTAATGACTTGCTCCTCATCACAAAGACAGAAATAGCCAATTTTGTGTGTGCTAAGCCAGTTGCAGGGGCAATTACATTAGCCACATAGTTTTAAATTTGTAAGTTTTGTGGGTGCATGAATTTACAAGCAAAATAGGATACCTGGTTTTATATGCTTCAAAGCTGGCCCTTACCAATTGACACAAATTTTGGAATTATTTCTATACATATTGGTAATGATTTTCTTTGTGTATTTTAAAACAGCATTTTTATTGAAGATCCTATATGCTAAAAGAATATAGGGAGAAAAATGTGTTTATCTACATCTTTTTTTATAATATGCTATGACTTTGTATGAACCCTTCAAATAAATTGTAAAAAGGGGTCATTTTTATCTATAGAGATACAGTAAGTCTTCCAAAGCTATACAGAGGAATTTAATTTAAGGTCCCATTTGTTTCTAATAAATATCTAGGGCATAAAGTTAAGAATGAGATTGAAAAACTTAGCAAGGTGTTGAATGTGGAAACATCAACAACAAAAAAACTCACATAAATTATTCCATAACAGAGCTTCTTCAGAGGCGTTGAGTAGAAGTTGAAATGCTTAAGGACCTTGTGAATAAGGATTTGACTTTCTGACTCCAAATTCTTTAAGAAGGTATCCTAGAAAATAAGAAGAAAGGTGAAGAGCATCTAGCAGTAATAAACAGAAAAGAAAATTATAAAATTTCTGTTTTACTGATGACACCCAATCATGTCTGTCCTATGATATGGGAAATTAATTGACAGAGCTAACTCATGAAACTAGCAAAGTATTGCAAAATATACGAACCAGGGAATTTCAAGGGAAATACACACATATACAGACATACGGATGGGAAGAATCATGAAAAAAATAAACAACATTTTTTTAAATTGAGGTGATAACTGGAAATACCAATGGAAAGAGTCAGAGAACCTATTCTCCAAGTCAGTGCTAAAAGTCACTGGTAAACTAATGTACTCTAATTATTAGTTCACTTTCAGAGAAATTTCAGACTTTATCTATCCAGCAATTATTAACCCCTTAGCACTTCTCAGGAAGGATGATTTCCTTCCCATCATACCCACACAAATTTAATTTTTTGTTATTATTAATATAAAGACCAGAAAATAACAAGTTTAAAAGTATTAGTAATGTGAATTAAATTAATTTTAGAACACTGAAATTCACACTAAAAAAGTAAATAAAAGGAAGAAGATGGTGCAAGGTGACTTTAACATAATTTATGCAAAACTAGCTTGATATACCAAGCATGACTACAAAGGAATGAGATGAATTCTAAAAACTACATACTTTCTCTTTCCAAGAGTTCTTGACTGTCTTATTGTCTGTATAATACTGTTACCAAGAAACAAGGAATAATTACTTTTTCATATTTCAAAGAAATCAAATGAGTAAATCATCTTGGTAAACCACCATATGACTAAAGCTTGGATTATAGAAAGGTATTTTATAATAAGACTTTACTATGTTTAAGGTGGGGCAGCTAGGTGGTGCAGTGGATAGAATTCTAGGCCTGGAGTCAAAAAGATTCCTCTTCCTAAAATCTAATCTGCCCTCAGACTCTTAATAGCTGTGTGACCCTAGACAAGTCATTTAACCTTGTTTGCTCTGTTCCTCATCTGTAAAATGAGGAAATGGAAATGGAAATGGAAGAGAGAAGGAAATGGAAAACCACTCCATTATCTTTGACAAGAAACCCCCAAAAGGGGTCACAAAGAGTTGTGTATGACTGAAACAACTCAACAATAACATGTTGAAAGAGGTCCTTGTTAACTGATGAGTCAATCCACCTTACATATAAAAAACGGGTTATCTTTTGAGTGGGGGGGACTGAAGTAGCTCTCTCAGATTAAGTGATATACCAGATAAAAAATGCTGGCAATGCATTTCCCAGGCATCTATTCATTTGTGTGACACTGGCACTGCTTAAAGGTTGTCATATGCACTCTATAATCTCAGAACTTATTTTTCAAACGTTTGATTTAAAAGCTAATTCTAATCACAAAACTAACGCTCTAACCCAATATGAACCATTTTCTTAGGTAGAAATAGCTTTACGACTCATCGAAGGGAATAATGAGTAGTGAGGAGAAGGGTTATAAAACAAGAGCATATCTTAACACTTGTATCCTTACTGCTGTCTCCAAAGATTTCTTCCATCTACAAGAATTGAAGATAAAGTCTAGATGTGGAAATAGTCCAGCAACCAGGCTGAAACTTGTTTGTTCTACTACACAAGATATGAATGACAACTCCTCTTAACATTTCTTTGCTTCCCAGAAAATGTAAAATGGACATTATGCCATCATTAAAATCCTTGAATACTTTTTGCCTCCTTATCAAAGGAGGCAAACTCTAGATCATAAAACTCTAGATCATAAAAAAGCCATCAAACTGCAAGTATATAAAGTAAGAGTTATTAGTTCCAGGAGTAAATTGATTCATCACTGATGGGATATAAGAGCAGCTCGCAACCACTATCAATTGCCATCAGTCAGTCTAATGTTGACATCTAATATGAGAATCCTTTATAAAAGCAGAAGAAATGTTTACAAATAATGTACTTCAAGCAAGAAATTTTTCAGACTTCAATCTGTCTCTATAAAATATGTAAATTACAAACCTGCTTCTTAGAAAAATGTCCATTTTAATAAAATAGAAAACAGAAAATTCTTAATTGGTGATTTTGTAGTTAAAGTGTGATAAACCATCCATGTATGTTTGCCACCTGACATGACTACAGTTTGAAACATACTCAGCTAAGGGTTAGAGAAATTACTTCCAGCTGAGAATATATAGCTTTGTGTCCCTCTAAGTCCTTGAATTTATCAGTTTTGAAGCATAATTACTTGATGTTAATTGAGTACATAATGGATAAAACATTAAGATACATCTATTTAAAAATTATGAAGTATATAACAATGTGATCTATCTGTACATATGTATATATTTTAGAGCATATTTTTAAAATGAACATGCTAATAACAGCTAACATTTATATAGTGATTACTATGTGCCAGACACTGTGTGTGCTAAGTGTTTTGCAATTATTGTCTCATTTGATTCTTACAACAACCCTCAAAGGGAGATACTATTATTATATAAGGCAAACAGAGGTTAAATGACTTGCCCAGGGTCACACAGTGTCAGAGGCCGATTTAAACTTTGGTCTCCATGACTTCAGGCCCAGTGTTCTAACCAGTGCATCACAATATAAAAGTATAATTAGAATGTATTTCATTATTTTAAGATTTATGTATTCTACTTTTATATCTCATGTAAATGTTATGTGTTACTAAAAACCTCATTTTACAAAGGAGGCAAGTGAAACCCAGAAATGTTAATAAATTATGAAAATAATGTAGGTAATGAGAGGCTAAGCTAAGACTACAATAATTCTACTACCAAGGTTTTCAAAATGGCAGTCTTCTGAAACATCTAAGATCCAAAGATCCAGGAAGGAGTCATCTATAACAGTGGTCCCAAAATCTTTTTGTTTTCCTACTCAAATCCTTTCATTTATTTTTATTGTTAAACTCTTTCCTTTCTGTGACTTTCCTAATTAGTATGTGATAAAGAGGAATTTTTTTTATAAGTTTATTTATTTTTGGTTTTCATCATTTACTTTCACAAGATTTTGAATTCCAAATTTTCACCCCATCTCGCCCCTCCCCACACTGTAAGATGGCATGCATTCTGAATATCCCTTCCTCTTGTCTGCCCTCTAGTCTCTCCCCCCTTCTCTTATCCCCTTCCCTTTCTGTTTTCCTGTGGGGCAGGATAGATTTCTGTACCTCATTTCTTGTATTTCTTATTTCACAGTTGCGTGTGAAAACAATTTTGAACATATGTTTTTAAAACTTTGGGTCCCAAATTTTCTCCCTTCCTCCCTCCCCACCCACCCTCATTGAAAAGGCAAGCAACTCAATATAGGTTAAACATGTGCAGTTATGCCAAACACTTCCATAGTAAACATGTTGTGAAATACTAACTCTATTTCCTTTAGTCCTATCCTGCCCTCCCATTTATTCTATACTTTCTTTTGACCCTGTCCCTCCTCAGAAGTATTTGCTTCTGATTACCTCCTTTCCCAATCTGCCCTCCTCTCTATCACCCCCTGCTCTCTTGTCCCCCCCCCATTTTACTGTAGGGTAAGACAGATTTCCATACCCCATTGAGTATGTATGTTATTCTTTCCTTAAGCCAAATCCTATAAGAATAAGACTCACTCATTCCCTCTCACCTTCCTCCGTTTCCCCTCCACTGTAAGAGCCTTTTCTTTTCTGTTTTTTGTGAGATAATTTACTCCATTCTACCTCTCCCTTTCTCCTCCTCCTAGTATAATTCTCTCTCATCCCTTAATTTTATTCTCCAGATATGACCCTTTCAACTTCAACTCACCCTATGCCCTCTACCTACCTACCTACTACCTACCTACCTACCTACCTATCTATCTATCTATCTATCTGTCTGTCTGTCTGTCTGTCTATCCATACATATAATTTTTTCTCTCCAATTACCCTAATACTAACAAAGGTCTCATGAGTTATAAATATCATCTTTTCCTGCAGGAATGTAAACAGTTCAACCTTAATAAGTCTCTTATGATTTCTCTTTCCTGTTTACCTTTTCATGTTCCACTTGACTCTTGTATTTGAAACCCAAATTTTCTATTCAGCTCTGGTCTTTTCATCAAAAATGCTTGAAAGTCCTCTATTTCACTGAATAACCATTTTTTCCCCTAAAGGATTATTCTCAGTTTTGCTGGGTAGGTGATTCTTGGTTGCAATCCTAACTCCTTTGCCCTCCAGAATATTGTATTCCATGCCCTGCAGTCCTTTAATGTACAATTTGCTAAATCTTGTGTTATCCTGATTGTGTTTCCACCATACTTGAATTGTTTCTTTCTGGCTGCTTGCAATATTTTCTCCTTGACCTGGGAATCTGGAATTTGGCACAATATTCCTAGGAGTTTTCCTTTGGGGATCTCTTCCAGGAAGAGATTGGTGGATTCTTTCCATTTCTATTTTGCCCTCTGGTTCTAAAATATCAGGGCAGTTTTCCTTGATAATTTCTGGAAAGATAATGTCTAGGCTCTTTTTTTGATCATGGCTTTCTGATAGTCCAATAAGTTTTAAATTATCTCTCCTGGATCTGTTTTCCAGGTCAATTGTTTTTCCAATGAGAAATTTCACATTGTTTTCTAATTTTTCATTCTTTTGGATTTGTTTTCTAGTGTCTTGATTTCTCATAAAGTCATTAGCTTCCAATTGCTCTATTCTAATTTTTAAAGAAGTATTTTCTTCAGTAATCTTCCTTTTCTGTTTGGCCAGTTTTGCTTTTTAGGGCATTCTTCTCCTCATTGGCTTTTTGGACCTCTTTTGCCATTTGGGTTAGGCTATTTTTTAAGGTGTCATTTTTTTCAGTATTTTTTTGGGTCTCCTTTAGCAAGCTGTTGACTTGTTTTTCATGGTTTTCTTGCATCGCTCTCATTTCTCTTCCCAGTTTTTCCTCTACTTCTCTTGCTTGCTTCTTAAAATCCCTTCTGAGCTCTTCCAAGGCCTGGCACTGATTCATATTTTTCTTGGAGGCTTTGGATGTGGGAGTTTTGACTTTGTTGTCTTCTTCTGGTTGTATGTTTTGATCTTCTTTGTCACCAAAGTAAGATAATATAGTCTGACTCTTTTTGCAAGGTTTGTTCATGATCCCAGCCAGTTACTTGAGTTTTAAACTCTTTGTTAAGGTAAGAGTCTGCTTCCAATGGGGAGAATGTACTGTCCCAAGCATTGGAAGTTTTTACAGCTGTTTTCAGAGATACTTCTAGGGACCTGTAAATTTTCAGTTCTTCCAAGGTGATATATGATAAGGGGCAAAGTGTTCACTCCTTTCCTGGTCTATGAGTGACCACAAGCAGTCTTTTCTGTCTTGGAACTGTGAGGAAGGTTTACTCTCCACAGCCACTACAGGCTCCACCACGCCAGTGCTCCTCCTCACCCCAGGACTGTGACCCAGATCCAAGCATAGGTGAAGCAAGAGATTCTTGCCTCGGCAGTGGCAAAGAGGTCCCTGCAATCCCCCTCTGGTCACCCACCTGATTCCCCCACAGTCTGTGGCTGGAAGCTCAGGATGCAGCCACCACCCTGAAGCCCATGCTTTGCATTCTGTGCTCCAGAACAAGCTCTGAGACCTAGCTCCTCTCTCACTGCAGAAACAGACTTTTCCCACTGTCCTTCTAAGTTGTCTTTGGCATTCCTGGGTTGAGAAGTATGGAATCCATCACAGCTCAACAAAGAGGAATTTTAAAAAATGTATATCCTTTCCTTGTACCACATTTATGTCATCTCTCTTCTTTTCTAATCGTCTACTCTTTTTATTACCCTTTGCTGAACTTAAAGTAATGCAAAGGTCCTTGCTCACCAGTACTGAACTCTGCTGTGTCCTGTTCTGACTTCTGAAGACAGAAAGGAGGACCAAGAAAGAGAATCTGATAACCTGTAAGCTCTCTTTGATAGTCCATAGAGTGGAGTGACTCTTGTCATAAGATTCTGTCCCCTTCAATCACTTGAAGGTCCTTGAATTCTTCCAGCTACATACCAGTAAGCTTGCTCATATTCCATGGTGAAGTGCCCATTAAATGCCTTCAGATATGAGGAATCTCTCCTTCATACCAGTGTATATAAGAGATCCTAGAATATCCTAAGATATTCAAAAAAATATCTAGCCCTATGAGATACCAGTGTTGCCACCTACTATTATTACAACAGGGTTCATGTGCATTGCATTAAATGAGTTCTCAATAAATTTTAATTAATGATATACTCCCATGAATTGATTCTTTTGTCTTGTGTTACCTTCTAAGCAAAAGACTTAGTGAATAAATGGGCAGATAAATGAACAAACAAAAAAGCATTTGATTAACTTCTTTGCTATGTGCCAACTGTTGTACTAAGCATTAGGGATAGAAATAGGAAAGCAAGACAATTTCTTCCCTCAAGGAAAAATTCTTTTTTGAAAATGATTTTTGGGATAGGTTTTGTTTTTATATCACCAAAATTTTTCTCAGTATTTCTACCTCTGTCCCTTCCCAGAAGGCCATCCCATATGGTAAATAATATTTTTTGAAGAAAAAGAAAACTAAGCAAAATTGATCGATATGTAAAAATAGGTTTATATTTTCATTCATCTTGAATTTTCATTTCCTGAATTAGGATTTTTCTAGGGCTAGGGGGCAAGGGGAATTGTTATTCTTTCCTGGTAAAGACAGGGCTTTTTACTCTTCATTTATTTTTGCTTAATGTACTTTAAAAGAGCCCTATTCCCACAAACTCTTTCCCTCACCCCAAAATCTCCCTGCATTTGTCATCCTGTTCCCCAGTTTAGAATTTTATTTAACATTCCTTTTTCTTCTTTTTATTAGTTTATCTAATTCTTCTCTTTTCCTCTCTTATTTAAGTAGTCAAGTAAAATCCCTTTTCTTCTCCTTTTCAACTTTTTTGGTTTTGTTAGTTTTTTTTTTATCACTTTCTGCACATTTTTCTAATGTGGATTTATTTCTCTTAATCTCCTCATTGATTCTTTTTTCCTTTTTGTGTATTCAATTCAATATACATTATTTAACCACCCTTTTTGTGCCAGGCACTATGCTAAGCTCTGAGGATACAACTAAGAAAAAGAAACAGTCTCTGACATCAAGAGTGTATAATCTATTGAGGGAAGACAAAAGGAAACTGAAATGGGAGGGAGGTGAAGCATAGTATTTTGTAGAGTCATGGCCAAACAGAGAAGCTAATGGAAATGTAGTTACCAGAAAGGTAAGGTTGTGAGACCTCTTCCATCCCACCCTTAAGAGTAGTGCATTCCTCTCCAGCAATGAAAGAGTGTCCCATACCAGTTGACTTTGGAACAGGGATTGCATAGAAATGTAGATCCTGCCCTCCTTTTTTTCTCTTTTTTTGTCACATAATACAATTTTTTCTGTCCTTGATTTTTCCATTCGTTACCGCCCCTTGACCCTCCCTATAACCATTTTTTTTTCCTGTCGATCTACCTATTATTATTTTTTTTTCCATATCTGTCATGAAATCTCCTTTCAGGGTACATGTTCTCCCACGTTTTTGGATGTCAGTTGCCCCTGGAATTCACATTCTCCTCTTATAGTAGGATGTAGAAAAGTACAACACTCTCTGAGGAGTGGTACTCTCTGAGGTAGTGGTATCTCTAAGCACCAAATCCCTGAAGATTATAAACATTTTAATGTCCTTGTCTACCATTATGAATTAGCCCTCCACCCCACTGGAATATTCTTCAGTGGGCCCCCATCCACGATTTGAATTGAGATTTTCTCCATTCGTCCCCACCCTGTTTCAACCCCACTTTGACACCTCATGCATTCCCCTGTGGACCCTCTTTTTCCTGAAAGAATACCACAGTTATCTTTCCTTTCAATGCTTTCTCATAACTTGATCAGGGTAAATTCCCTAATTCTTTTTTTTTCTTTTCTTCCCTTTTATGTGCCTTCCCATTCTACAGTTCAGTTGCACAAAAATAAATAAATGCTTCACAGAGTTCATAGTGTAATTGGGGAGAAATAATACGTATTGGAGTATTTAGCTTGCAAGAAGGATGAAAAGGCCATATGGTCCTGAAAGTGTGGTGGTAGATCACATGTCAACATCTGTAGATCTAGAGGGCATAGTGTAGAATTGATGGTAAGATACCGTATATTTGTAAGGCATAAAGATCATTGTTTCAATTCAGTATTTCTTCATCAAATTTAATTCTTCTGAACTCAAGATGATTAAATATAAGTTACAAAATAAATGTTAAATATATTCCTTTGTTGTTTTACACAAAAGATGTATCCAAGAAGGCAGCGCTAAACTTGTTTTGAGAAACCTCAAATGCTATATAAATACAATACTGTCATATAGTTCTGATTGAAAGATACATTCTGCATGAGGAGTATCCTTCATTCAAACAAAATCTACTGTAGCTTTAACAAATTAAAGAAAGGCAGAATTTATTTCTAATTCAAAGCAGTAAATGACATTTATCTATCCATTACATGAGATAATCTTCCAAACCGAAACTACTCAGAAGTTGTTGAAAATATACACATAAAACCCTTTTTTAACCTCATGAGCTTTCCTTAACATTGCTGAATATAAAATGGCAATCTCCCACCCTCTCCCTTCTCCTCTCTGCCTCTCTTTTTTTCCCTCCCTGTATCTTTCTCTCTCTCTCCTTTCACTCTCTCTCTTTCTCTCTCATTTCTCTTTCTCTTTCTCATTCACTTTTAATTTGCTTAATATTTAAATTTCACCAACACTCTAAGTGAAAAAGAAAAACAAATCCTTAATCTGTATTTTTTTAGAGCATGATTCCTGTTCTTTAAAAAAAAAAGTCTCAACTTCGAGACCTGTTCCTCTGTCCTATGTCTTGTAAAATTTTCTGTTTCCTCAGCTATAGAATACTTTGAAAATAATCACTATTCACACAAAGCCTTTGAGCTTATAACTGAAGCTTCAAGATGTCTTTCAGGCTTATGCCTACACAGAGACTATTTTAGTCATTAAATCTAGAGTATAGAAATTCATGAATAACTAAGCCTCCTATGCCCTGATCCACTTAACAGAATATGTCTTCAAAAACTTACACCTTCCCATTACCACTGAATGTTTGCCATATCTTGCTTTCCCTGGCAAAATTACCTTTAAGTCTTATCTCCTGCATGAAGTCTTTCCTGCCTGAGGCAAAATAAGGTCAAAACTCTTCTTTTAAACCCTATTGAATGACCATCTCAAACATTAATTAGCATAATGACCATGGATATGGTTCTCTCCCATCGTCTGTTATGTATTTTGTTACTTCTCATGGATTGGGTTTAGTGCTAAGCATGGGTTTGGCTTTACTATTGTATTATTGTCTGCCTCACTTTTTATTTATAAAGAATCAATGACATGTTCAATTCCATAGATAGTCAACTAATATTGAGCATGAAGTGATTGGTAAACATCATAATTATGCTATCGTACTGAACTTTTGTTTGTTTATTTTATCTAAGACTCATCTGATTTGGGATATTTTGAGACATTTCATATTCAAGGTCACATAAGAAACATTTGTAGAGGTAAATGCTATTAAAGACTGCAGTTCAAGCTTGTCCCTTTCCATGTATCTGTGTCATACCTTAAATACAAGAAGGCAACAAGTCTTGAGTCCCATGGTAATCATTAATAAATAGACTTTGGGAATGGATTGCCAATAACATACCCACCTGAAGGCAGCTGACTGATACAAATGGATCTGTACAGTCACTCATATATGCCCCTCTTTCTCAGAAAACCCTAGATTGACTAGGTTAATCAAATGGCCAATGGCATAATGGCCTTTAAAGGTCCTAAAACAAGCTGACATCCACAATAAGGAAGGATTTCATAAAAAAACATAAATGAGAGATTTACTTTGGGTTAGTTAAAATGGCAGGAGCATTTAAGGTAGATTTGGAAATTTGTATACTGAGAGTGGAGACTTATACGGGCTTAGTTTCTGAAAGGATTTTAAAAATCTTGCATCTATAGAATGCTTCAGTGAGAAAAGCGATGAATTTAGAGCACAAGACCTGGGTTTGAATTCTAATTCTTCCACTTCATGTTTCTATGACCTTGGGTAAGTGGTTTTCCCCCTGGGTTCAGTTTCTTCATCTATTTAATACCAAGGTTGAAATCGGTGACCTCTGAATTCCACTTCAGCTCTAAATCGATACCATGACTACAGTAAGAAGCAATCCTTCTGAGGCAGTGTAGGTAGCATTTATGACCCAAGAAGTGTTTCTGACCCCTTATTTCCCACAACTTTGTGAAACCCATTTTTACAGCTTTTATTTTCTTTTGCTAAAGCACTAAAGAAAAATTTGATTTTTTTTACCGTGTACTTATTCTACTCTGCCTGTGTACCTTCTCTGAAACTAATTCACTTGTCTCAATCCACTCTCACCTCCAGGTTATTGATTTTGGCTGACATTCAGTTCAACCTGTTATCAATTCTCTTAATCATCAGAAAGACAGGAAGGGAGGAAAATGCTTACACCACTGCCTTGCACTACAGTACAAGACAGCTTCAGGTTATTCTTTCCACCAGATAGTGGCCTTAGTTTTCATTATAATCCACTTCATCTATTTGCAAACTTCGCTAATAGAGTATTATAAAAGTAGCTCATATACCCAAAGTGATATTGAAGTTACATTTCTGTATTTGAAGACACTCAAGTCTACATGCAGCTAGCTGTTTTCTTCTACCTATTCCCTATCCAGATGTCTTATTTCCCCCTAATATTACTGTAAAATAATTTATGCTCAGCAAAGTCTAAATAGAGGCAATTCATGAAAGGCTAAAATATTATTCAAAAAAGCAGCAAGCGAAACCAAACACACACATGGCAAAAATTAGTGAGAAACAAGGAAAAGATGCATTTTCAATTTAGTCTTACAAATTATAATTGGTTCAGCTAGGAAGTCTTAGCAAGTAACAAATTGGTTTCATGTGAGCAAAAGCACAGATGATACCCTACGAGGATGGCAGGTGCATACCACCCAGAAAAATCTATGCATGGATTCAAATAACTGAATTGTAAATATCAGTTAGCACTTGCAGAGAAGAGACTTTCTTCTAGTTGCTGCAGGTGATAAAACAAAACAACATGGGGCAGCTAGGTGATACAGTGGAGAGAGTGTCAGCCTTAGAGTCAGAAGGACCTGAGTCCTAATCAAGCCTCAGACACTTATTAGCTGTGTGACCCTGGTCAAGTCACTTAACCCTGTTTGTCTTAGTTCCTCACCTATAAAATGAGCTGGAAAAGGAAATGGCAAACCATTTCAGTACCTTTGCCAAGAAAACTACCAAAATGGGGTCACATTTTTAGACATGATAAAAATGACTCAACAACAACAAAAACAAAACAAAAGCAATTCAAAGAGAAGGAATGAATGAAGCATGTATTAAATGCTTATTATGTGCAAAGCGTTATGCCAAATGGTGGGGATAAATAGAAAAGGAAGATAGTCCTCACTTTCAAGGAGCTCTCTCTTTCTAACAGGGGAGACCACATAGATGGAAGATTTCAGCTGGAAATCGCATGGGAAGGTTCCATGGTACTTAGGGTACAATGACAAAGCTGATAGTAATGCCTCTTCTTCGATGTTATTTCCACTACTAAAATTGTTTCAATTACTGATATTGAACCATTGAATGACGTCAAAGATTTTGGTGGCAATACCTGTCTTTTTTGTCTTTTCAGTGGTTGTGGTTCTGATACCTGCAGGAGTAATTTCTGGGTTGCATCTCCACAAGGATTTTTGCAGGATTAAAAAAATAACTGTCTTTCAGAAAAGATAGTTACAAGATAGGATTTAAACAAAAGTTGTCCTGCTTAAGGAGATAAAGCAGATAAAAGGGTATGTGAATTTGACTGTAGGCAAGTCTCTTACCCTGTCTTTCAATTCTAGAATTTGGAGTTTAGCAAGATTATCTAAGTATGTTTCGAACTGAACAATGCCAGCACTTCATGGAGAAATAAGGAAGTGACAGCGAAGTCATTTTGCAAAGGATACACCATTGATAGTTGAGGAGACACCTGCACAACAAGGAGAATTATGTGACTTTATCTCTCTCAAAGAGAAACAATTTCATTCACTTCAATAGTTTTGATTATCACCCATGCACAGATGACTCCCAAATTTTTCTCACTAGCACTAAACTGTCTTCTGAACTCCAAACTCACATCTCTAGGTGCTGTATAGGAAAGCTTGCCTTGAACATTTGGACAGCACCTTGAATTAAATATGCCCCAAAACAAGCCTGCCATCTTTCATTCTACATCAATTTTTCTTTTCCTTCTATACTCTACAACTTGTGTGTCATTACTCTCAAAGTGCCTCTGGCCCTTCTACCTTCTTAATGCACTTCATTCACTGATTAGCAGTGCTTTCCTTTGATAAAAATGCCTCTGTGAACCTATGTCTTCTTTGGCATAGAAAATGAAGGTCTCAAAGAAATCATTACTTACTGAAACATTCCTAAAAACAATGTGTGTTTTAGATACTTTAACTCAGAAAGAATTTCAGCCTACCTTGGAGGAATAATGGAGCAGTTAGGAAGTGGAACTCTGCTTGCCTTACATACTGGTATGGTAAGATAGCTAGGCCTACCAAAGGAATTCCAAAGGAAACCAAAGACATCTACCTCAAAGTCCAGTCTGAAAATCATATCCTTAGAATAAGTTTTTAAATATCATCAGAATCCATATCATCACTATTAATTTAGGCATCATGCTTCCTGGGAAGGATAAGAGATTAGCTGGCCACTCTATTTGCTTAAATTTGTTTGCTTAAACTCTGGTCTCTGTATTTAGGGGGCAGCAGTCTGAGGGAATATGAGACACCAATAAATTTTGTTGCAGGTGACAGAGAAATAGAGGAAAAGGTTATAGGAACAGGACCCTAAAATGGAGGAGGGGCAGGAATTCAGGGAAATGCTACGTAAGGGCAGGAGGACATCTGAAAAGGGCTTAAGGTTTTCCAAATAGAGAAGGAGTATTGTCTAAAGGATTGTGAAAGGGCAAGAGAAGAGTATTTCAAAGAGTGGCACCTTTTTAGAAGACTGCTATTTCTGTTCTACTACATAATAATACATTTATCTATATTTACCTCTCTGAACTTTTAGCAGTATGTAAAACTGTACATTATTGTATTATAGAGTAAGGCTCACTGTACTTGAAATCAGAAGTTCTGGATTTAAGTCCCCGATATGAAAGTGAAGCATGCTTACTTGTGTGGCCTCAAGGAGATTTTCTTTAAGACTCTGAATTACCTTCCAACTCTACAATGTAGACTCCTAAGACATTTCACATTCTTTATTTTTTATTTTATTATTTTGGATTTGACAAATGCCAGCATTCATGAGCATTTTCATATAAGAACAGAAAAAAATAAGACTGTATATGAAATAGAATCCCCATTACATAAATTTGTTTTTTAAAAACATAATCCATTCAACATTTTAGTTCCAAAGATACCCTGATTGTTTTCCCCTCTAAGTCTTTCCTTATTTTATTCTGTGCATTTTAAAAAATGCTTCATGAAAGCCCTTACATTACATTGCTATTGTTATCTCTACGCACATAAACATTTTTTAAAAACCTCATAACCAATAAGAAAGCATAGTCAAGCAATATATATATATATATGTATATATATATATATATATATATATATATATATGTGTATATATATATATATATGATGGCTGTACACAAAAAGGAATGTTTTATTCTTCACCTCTAGACTATCACTTCTCTGTCAAGAAATAAGAAGCAACTTTCATTAATAGTTTTCTGAAGTTTGTTTTTCCTTCCACAATGTTGTAATCATTGGGTAAAATGTTCCCTTATTTCTTTTTACCTCACTTTTTACTAGCTCAGAAAGCCCTCCTAGCTTTCTCTAAAATCATCCTTTTCATAAATTTTCATAGCACAATGATATTCCATTATTTTTTATACTGAGATTTCCTCAGCCTTTTCCCAATTGATGACTAGCTCCTTAGTTCACGTTTCTTTGCTTCAGGGAAAAAAAGGGGGGTGGGACTTCTCTGGATACCTTAGTATATACTATTTCTCTCTTTCTTTCAAATCTTTATTGTATAAGCCCTGTGGTGGTACTGCGGGGTTAAAGGACAAATCCCTTCTCGGATCATCAGTTTCCTAATTTGTACCTTCCTCTGTCAGAAAAGTACTTTAAAAACATTAAAGCACTATGTAACTGCACATCTTGACACAATGATGGTTGTATCTATTATGATTTCCTGTGATTGTTTATCCTAATGACATAATGCAAAACCTTGGACTATAACTTGTATTAGTTAATAGAACCCTCTCAACTCCACCCACATACACATACATTATATTATATGGTGTGGTCTTTCCATGATTACTGTTATAGGTCTTTGTGAACTTTCGTTTTTGATTGCAATTGATGCCAGCTAAGGATAATTTATAGTCCAGCTTGATGTCTTTCTTCATACTTGGGAGGATGCACTTTCTTTTATGTATGTGTTTTTTCTTCTGTTATCCATATGCACTCTATTTTGCCATATTTTTGGTTAAATTTAAAATCTCTTTAAATATGTCATGAATGGTTACAGCGTGAAAACTTCTGTTTTGACTTGCTTTTGAATTGAGAGCCTTCAAGACAGGGGTAAAGAGAAAAAAAAAGCATTTCAGTGCCTAGAAATTGCCCTGTGCTGCACACAATGACCTGAAATTATTGGAGTATTTTACTTTTTTGTTATAAGTTCCTCTCTTTCTAAATAGTAGGGGTTCTAAACTTACAAAGTAGAAAATTATTTAAAATTATTAGAGTGCTACAAATTTTTAGAAGACCTTCATTCTTCCAAATTGGAATTCCAATCTGGGTAGCACTCCAGTAACTTTAAATTGCTAAATGCTGTAGACCCAAAACTTGGATCTTTCTTAACCAGCATGCTTGTTTGAGGCATTAAAATACTTTAGTAATTCTCAGTCTTTAAAAAGGTCATGGCCAGATTCTTAAATTCATTTTTGTTTTGAATTCTTTAGACTGAAACAATATACCAGAGGTACGATAATTTTACTTATGAAAACTTAAACTTTTAAACTTCAACTACTCTATTTGAATATATTTGGAATGGTCAAAAATCCTATGGACTTGAACATGTAAGAAAGAACATTATAAATTGTGTATAGCAGGGGAAAATCTAAACTTTTACTGAATTTCTCTTAAGTAGAATATATATGTATGTATGTATGTATATATACTTATATGCACAAGCATATATGTGTGTTAATAGGGGTGGAGTGTAGTAGAAATAATACTTGAATAAAATCCCACCCCTGGAACTTACTGGCCTTGAGAGCTCTGCCAAGTCACAACCTTTATAAGCCTTAGTTTCCTTATCTACAAAACGGAGATAATACTATTTATGCTATCTCATGAGGGTACTAAGAGAATCCAGTGAAATAAATGTATGTAAAGTATTAGGCAAATCTTAAAGCACTATATTAATGTCTTTTTCATATTATAATCCCAAGTTTTATGGTTGCGATATAAAAGTCAGATTGGCATCACGTGAATTTGTCAGCATTGTGAAGTCAGTTTCCTATTTTTGTATTTATGGTAGCAGTTAAGATTACATAAAATTAGTAGCCTGGTTACATGTGCTTTCTGAAAATATCTGGGATGAAAATCTCTTTCTGAAAGCTTGAGTAAAATAAATCCAGGAAATTTTAATGCCGTCAAGTATAAAAGCTGGGAAAACTCTCTTAATCTGCCTAAGTCAAGCAAAATAGTTTTATGGCTCATGATCCTAACAATCTTAAATTCTTCTGTGACCTTCTCCCTGTTTTTCACATGTGTATATACATGTGAGCATACCTGCTTCTATGAGCACATTCACATACTCACACACTCATTGAAAATTGTCTTTCCTTCTTCGTCAGGCCTCCTGAAGCACTTCTTTGTATTTCTTTCATACACTTAATATGTTATACTTTATAGTGTACATGTTTGTATATGCCATATCCCGGACTTGTTTATATCATATCATAGATTGAGTACTCCATAAAATCAGAAACTAATTTGACCTTTGCATTCCCTTTTCTCCCCTTTGATCTCCCCAAGCCTGACACAGTGTTCTGCATATAGTAGAACATTAATAAATGGTTGTGGAATTGAATTCTGACTACCTGTGCTATTTGGCCTTGGGCAACTCCAACTCTCTGGACTTTAGCTTTCTTTTCTATAAAATAGAGGAACAGAAGATCTTTAAGGTCCCTTCTATCTCTAAATCCTATGATCCTATGAACCGAATTGTGTTGAAAGGGAAAATGTCGAGCCTCTATCCTCAATGTCTCTGTCTCCTGAAGAAGCTAGTTAATCAATTTCAAGGCACCACACTTCCCTTCTTTATGTAGTTGGCCATAACTGAAGTGGATAACCACCAATCATTTTCGGAAGAGAGAAATGCTCTCTCCTCTTAGGTCCTAGTTTCTATTTCTTTGAAATGTAGTTCTGGGATATTGGTCTTTTGATATTACACTGTGAAAATAGATCCAATAGTAGGTGCTTCTTTAGGCAGAAATGTGCCTAAAATGGATTTGAAACTGCATTTTCCTGGTGGAATTTTGCAAGATTTCTGTAAATAATTTTACTTCTCCCTCTCACAGAACAAATCAAAATGAAATGTCAAGATTAAAAATAGCACAGAATTTATCACTAACAGTCTATACTGTTCTTAAGTGATGTCTGTCTTTTTTCATCTCCTCCCCTCAGAACATTGGCCCAATACATAGACAAAATTGAAATGTAGAAGTTGTCTTAATTTTTTAAAAAATATATTTTTACCTCCTTATTCTTGTGAGCTTTCAAAGTTAGTTTTGCTCACTGATATTTCAATCACTATCACTATGTAGCTGTACAATAACCAAAATATTAAACAAAGAAGGGGGGAAATAACATACATCTAACTGGTCAGATGAAAAGGAAGGAAATAGTTTATACAAAGACACACACAAAAATAACTCAACCTGACACTATTACTTCTAACCCCCCTTATAATTTTCATGGGAATATTCCTAGATGGGAAAGTAACATCTGCCCCTTAAAACTTACATAAATGTTGGAGAATTCATTGAAATAATTGCCCAAAAGTAATTTGAAGAACTTGCAGACAAGTACTACTGACAAGTTTTCTTTTTTCCTATTTGCTACAGAGGTAAAAGGTTCATCACCACTACCTCCGTGCCCCTAGGTATTATTTCTTTTAGTCAGCATCAGGAATTTAACATGTACTACACATAAAATGTGACCTCTTGAAATCTTTATGTGCTTAATTTTGATCCTTTAAAATTACAAATGTTGGGAGGATGATTAGGAAAATTAGTTCCCTGATCTTTTTTGATGAGCTTATAAAGGAGCATAAGCTAAAGGCTATAAACTTGAGACTTTTCAGGTCCTCTCACTTTAGATGATGCAAGAGTGTGCCTTACCTCTGAGGGGAGCTGTGTCCTAAGATGAACTGATTGGATCCCACTGCTCCCTGATATTATAGGATGAACCACCAGGGCTATAAAAGGAAGCTAAGAGACCTCCTCATTGTCTTTTTCCACCTCTTCGTTTAGTCCTTAGAATTTCTGAGAGTGTAAATGAGGTAAAAGTTGAACTGAGGGTGAAGTTAGGGGATGGAGAATCTAGATACAAGCTGTTTTTCAGGGACATATTCATATTAAAGTTGAGGGGAGAGAGGATATAACAAACCAAAGGAGGTAATATGGGGCTTATTCCCTGAGATTTTACTCTATGTAATCCTGGAGAATAGGGTGTTGAGTCACCAATTTGAACTGCTCCCTCATGGGAGCTAAGGAAACAACCAAGAGTCTCTAGTTGTGCATGCCCATTAGTGAGTGGCCAGAACACATCTACCCAGCCTCATAGATCCAAAACCTAGCTCTTTGCAAAGTACCCCAGACCTCCTGTCTCTCATATATATATATATATACACACATACATACATACATACATATATACATATATACATACATACATACATACATGTATATATACATATATATATACACATATATATATATATATATATATAATGGTTTTATGCAAAATATGCCATAGAAGTAACCTTCAGAAAACTTCCTCTTAATGAAAGTTACAGAGACCTAAGATAATGAATATAGCAATAACATCCTCCTCTTATTTAGCACGTCCATTTTTCAGAATACTTTGTATCTACCATCTAATTATCCCATTTAGGAATTGAGATCTGGACAGAATTGGTATAGACTCCCCAAATGAGGAAACTCCCTCTACCAATGGAGGTTGTCTCTCCTTTGCTAACTTATAGTCTAACTGAGTTCTCTTGAGAACCAGATTTACTTAGCCAGTGTGTATCAGAGCCAGGACTTGAACTTGGGTCCAAGGTTAACTCTCTTTCCACCATACCACAGTCTCTCTTGTCATTCTATATATAATATGTAAATTATACATAAATTTTATGTAAGTAAAAAAATCACTTTCATTGATACTTGAACTCAAATGATCTGCCCTTGCTAGAATATTGTCTATGCCTGTGATAGATTTTCTATGCTTCTCATATCTCCTTTTCCCCTTCATTCTAACTCCACATCTTTAAAGTTCCTACCTGTCCTTGAAATCCCAACTGAAATGCCATCTCCTCTAGGAAGACTTACCTGATATATACAAATATATATATATATATATATACTGGTGAGAACATCTTGGCAAAGTAAATAGAAGGCTCATCTTGAATTCAGAAATACCTGGGTTCAAATGATGCCTCTGAAAAATTCTAACTACTGGAGTCAATATTTATTCATTACCTATTATTCTAAGTACCATGTTAAGCACAGGGGTTACAAAGCAAAAATGTAAACTATTCCTTGCCTCAAGGAGTTCATAATCTAGGGGGGAAGATGACACATAAAGGGACTGAAAGAAAGAGATGAAAGAAGGTAGGTACCCATTGCAAGGTCATGATAAAGTCTTACATCTGCGTGGGAAATGATCTGAGGAGGTGTAAGTTACAGAGCTGATATCATTTTGCAGGATGACAAATTTTAGTAGATGAGGAAACTGATGCTGAATGAGGTAAAGGGCCACATAGCTACTAAGTGTTTGAGGCAGAACTTGAATTCAGGTCATTCTGACTCCAGGTCCAGCATTCTATTCACTGTGGCACTTAACAGCCACTATCCACTCTGGTGCCAAAGTGGTACCAGAAAACAGAATTAGAAGTATTGAATGGATTTTGAAATAAGACAGATTTAGAGTAGGGTAAGGAAAACATTTCTGATAATTAAAGCCATCTGAAAATAGAATGGGCTGCCTTTTTAGAAAACAGGATCCCTCTCATTTAAGATCTTCAGACAAAGGCTACATGACCTCTAAGTAGATATGTTATAGTGGGAATTCTTATTGTATACTTGGTACCTATCACAGTGTTTGACACATAGTTGGTGCTTAATAAATGCTTGTTGATTGCTTGATTTATCAGGTGGGAAATTTTCAGCCTGGAGGCCACATATGGCCTTCTGTGTCCTTGGGTCCTTTTGACTGAGTCCAAGTTTTACAAAACAAATCCTTTTATTAAGGGGATTTGTTCTTTGAAGTTTGGATTTAGTCAGAGGGCAGCACTTGAGGACCTAGAGGGCCCCATATGGCCTCAAGGCCACAAGTTCCCCAACCCTGGACTAGAATTACATTTTACTACATTTGCTTTTAAAGTCCCTTCCAGGTCTGAGATTCTGTGATTCTTTGATTCCCCTGTTGGTAGAGACCTTCCCTAATTCAGATCTCACATATCACTTGCTTATTCTTCTCATACAATTATCTCATGTTCTGTCTTGTAATTACTTATTTCTTTGTCATTTTCCTTACTATATCGTAAGCTACATGAGAGTGGGAACTGTGTCTTATCTATACTTTATATCTCCCCTAACATAGCTGTTTGCCTGTAGTAACCGCTTAATAAATATTGGTTGATATTCATTAAGTGTAATTGAACAGAGTCGACTGTAACAAGAAAACATTTGCTTATATATTGTACCTGTCAAGTACTCTGCTTGCAGATCCACAGTCCATGATATGTTTATGCTGGTTCTTAGGTTGCAGCATTATTTATTCCAAAGAGTCTGCTAGGGCATGATATAAAACCACAGACCCCTTCTATTATGAGGTAGCCTATTCCTTCCATTATAAAGACTAGGTCCAAGAATATTTTGAATAAAGAACAGAACATGGCATATTGGTAAAAAGCTTTTCAGAATTTTCTGTGCTCATTTTATCTATATTATGCTCGTATAGAATGCTGCTCTTTCCTTTCTAAGCTTTTAAAAGGATCTTATTCCTGACTACTACACTTAGGTACAGATGAATCTAACAGCTTGAAATAAAACATGTAAGCTTTTAAATATTTTTCCAAAATCAAAACTTTCCTAGTGATACTTTTAAGTTGCAAAAATTACAAGAAGGCATACCTACCTGTCTTCCAAACCTCCCTGTGTCTGTAGAGAGTACTATCATCCTTCCAGTTACCCAGGTTCAAAAGGTTGGTATCATCCTTGTCTCTTCTCTCATGTTCAGCCCACCTATCCAAATAGTTGACAAATCTTGTCATTTTTATTTTCATAACATTTATCATATAAAACTCCTTATCTCCACTGACAGAGCAACTGCCACAGTTCAGGCCCCCATCACCTCTTCCCTGGAATATTGCAATAGCCTCTTACTTGATTTCCCTGTCTCAATTCTTTCTCTACTTCAAGCCATATTCCACACAGCTTCCAAAGTGTTTTTCCTAAAGTTCAAGTCTGACCACACACATACACATGCACACACACACACGCCCATTCAATGAACTCCACTGGTTCCCCATTACCACTAGGATTAAATGTGAACTCCTCTGTTTGACGTTTAAAACTCTTCACAACCTAGCCCTTTCTTATCTTTTCAATCTTCTTATATATCACTGTCGTCCATGTGGACCACTCTGTGGTCAAACCATATTGGTTTGCTTGTGATTCTTCACACGAAAGGCTCTGTCTTTGATCTTTGTGCCTTTGCACTAGCTATCCCCCATATGCTTTGAATGTTCTCTGGCCTAATCTCTATCCCTTAAAATCTCGGCTTTCCTCCAAGATTCAGCTCAAATCCCCCCCTTCTGCAGGATACCTTTCCTACCCTGGCCAAGTAGCTATAGTTGTTGTTTCTAAGGTAACAGTCTCTCTCTCTCTCTCTCTCTCTCTCTCTCTCTCTCTCTCTCTCTCTCTCTCTCTTCTCTCTCTCTCTCTCTCTCCTCTCTCTCTCTCTTCTCTCTCTCTCTCTCTTTCCCCCCCCCCCATATCCTCACTGCTTAGCATGGTACCTGGCACATTTTTTTTAGTCATTCAGTGATATCCATGACCATAGTATGCCAATGTCTGTCGGGTTTTTTGGCAAAGATACTGGAGTGGTTTGCCATTTCCTTCTACAATGGATTAAAGCAAACAGAGGTTAAGTAACTTGCCCAGGGTCACACAACTAGTAAATGTCTGAGTCTAGATTTAAACTCAGGGCTTCCTGACTCCAGCACTCTGTACACTGAGCCACCTAGCTGCCTCTGTGTTCCTAAAACATAGTAAATATGCATGAATGCTTTTTTTTTTATTGATTGATTGATGTAAGCATGTATATTCCCCTCAAAAACCACTTAGTATGTTATTAATCCTCAGAATAATTATTGTTTTGTAGTTTTCTGGCAGCTTTATGTTTCAAGTAAATTTGCTGTTGCCTGAAAAGGAAGGAAGAGTATTAAGATAAAGATATTAATGCCAGTCCAATGTAAGAAAGGACTTCTGGGCTCTAAATTATGAGAATGCACAGAAAGGTTTATTTTGTTTGAGGATGATGTAGAGAACTTCAGGAAAAGGAATCTTAGAGAAACAGCAGGATAACAGTGACAAAAATACTAACTCACATCTGTCTAGGTTTTAAGGTTCACCAAGGCCTGGGAGTCCTGCTTCCTTGCTTTTCCAGAAGCACCCTTTAAATGCCAGGCAGATTTTAGGATCATTCTCAAGATGGAGTCTCATGCAGAAGGGATTCCAAGGGTTTGGTTCAAAGAATCAGTCAATAGAACTGGATCCTTACATCATCACTAAAGTAGCATAGGAAAATAAGGGAGATGTGGAACCAAATATCTGTGCCATTTCAAATTCTCTATTTATTTTGCTTTATAACTGACATTCAATGAATTAATGTAAGGAAAAATTCTCTAAGATACTTTAACCTTGTTGAGGCTCTCTACATACATGCTACCATAGTCTACTACCCTTCAAAAATACATTTCATGTAAGCTGGTGAAGAACAAAATATAAGTGGATTTTTCTGAGCTCAAGTGTCATATAGCAGTAAAAACAAAGATGGTAGATGGGGTACTTGTACATTTATTTTTCTTTCTGATATTACTTCAACTAGTTTCTCATTTCTCTGTCAGGAATTCTATTTCTGACATTTATTTCTTTGTGACATTCCTACCAGTTTGTATTTTATAATCTAAGTATTTTGATATCTGTACACTTACATTAGACACAACATAGTAAAGAGAATAGAAGGTAAGCCTTGAATTCAGGAAGACCTGGGCACAAGTTTTGCACATAGTAACAGTGTGAATATGGGCAAGTCATAACCCCTCAAAATCTCAGGCAACTCCTTGAGACTATAATAAGATAAAGATGAATTGCCCATCTGAACCAGTGAAGGGAATTTCTACATTTAGAAATTCCTGTATCAGTGATATCTCAGATCGAACTCTCCCCCTATTATCCTAAAACACACACACACACACACACATACACACACACACACACACACACACACACACACACACACACACACACAACACACACACACAGAGATTGCCGTCTTTGATGGCTGCCACAAATAATGGCTCTTTATTCCCTACCCGTTGAGATTTGAATAGAGAGGTGATAGCAGTTGTGAAGGAAAGAGATAATGAAGTACTCTACTTGAACAGCAGGTGCTATTTACCATATTTTTGTTGCTGTTTTTGTTTTTAGCAACATTGTTTTGCCTAAAGTGTACTAATTTTAAACAGGGATTTTAAGAAAGAGTTGCAGGCCACCATTTTCCTAGGTTTTATACCATTCCAGACGCAGAGTCAATTTGGGATTGTGCTGTACAGCTAAACATGAGCCCCTGGCAACCAAGAAAAATATTAGTAATTTGTTGAAATTATCTTTACGATTTACAGAAAGTAATGCCACCTACCTTCAGTGAGAGGTCCCTTTTCCCCAATATCCAAATAGATGCTACATAATAGCATTGCTTTTTTCCAACTGTATTTTTAAAAATGTTTTAACATTGTCTTCAGGGAACTAATCAACCTAATAAATCAAAGGTGTGAGGTTTTGTTTTTGTTTTCCTTAGCAGATGGAAATAGACCATTCTCTGTAGAATACAGCTGTGAGACATTTTATTGAAGAAAGAAAGGTTTTATGGATGTGTTAACTTGTGGCTGCCTTCTGGGGTCATTTTTTATCATGAATGTGTCCTACTATATCTCACAGTGGGCATGTTTTTAAAAACTGTTGTGAGTTTAGATGGTAATATTAAAAAGATATAAGCAGAAAATTCATTTAAAAACCCTAGTTTTGGACTTATTAAGATACCTGGACAAACTGTTGGACTATAAGGAAATCTAGTTCATTTGAAATTGTGCATGTTTGGAGAAACTGCTTTGGTCTATCTTTATTAGACCTGTGCAAATATGATCTTAAGTGCCTTTTCAAATGAAGTAAAATTAAGCATCTGCAATGAAATGAAGTCAAAATGGTACTTTACAATGAAAAGCAAATTTTAAAACACAACAGACCACTTACATTTAAAAACAGGAAGTATCTCTGTGTTTTCTACATATTCATTCCTAAGTTGACAATATCCATTGAACTTAATATCCTTTTCTCTCAGACATTGTCTATCTCTTGGTGAAAAACTCAGGAATGGAAAAATGATTATGCTTTTCAATTAGTATTTTGCATTTCCCGTTACATTGGTAATAGACAAGTATTAGGCTCTATTAGATCACTGACTTCCCCATCTTTCCTATAGTAGACAAATAATAGTGCAATTATATTCTACCATTTGATCCAATTTTTTCTGGTCAGTCCATTTGAATGATTTATCTGAGAATGATCAGACAGCTATTTTATTATTCACATTGTCTATAACATTTCTATGTTAAGGCTTATTATGAATGCTTATCTATCATGTAGCTATTTCATATTGCTACTATTATACCAGTGATAAAAAAAAAATATCCTGACTTTACTGTGTCCTCCACGAAAGAATACGGGCAGAATTAAATTATGGAATTATTGAGTTGTAAGGAATGTTAGAAAATCAATTATTCAAACAATCAAAAAATAATTATTAAAACCTAGGTGCTGGAGGTACAAATACAAAGAGAAAAAATCCCTACTCTGAAGGAACTTATAATGAAACTTATAATAATATCATAATGAAGCAGACAACAAGTACAAGTCTAAGAATAAGCAAAAAGAGAATGCATACAAATAAAAAGAAAGTAGTTAAATATAAGTGGAAAGACAGAAGACACTAGAAGATAGGAGAATCAGGAAAAGCCTCATGCAGAAGATAATGTCTTATAGACAGATATAAATTTTGAGAGTCAGAGATGAGGAAGAAGTTCATTGAAGGTATGGGGAAGTGTGAAAGAACAGAGCTAAAGGAATCACTCCATCACGTGCAAATAAAGAAACAGAGGCCAAGCAGGAGTAAGTGGCTTGCCCAGGATATACATTTAATTAGTGGAAGAGTTGGAATCAGAACTCATTATTTTACAGAGGAAGTCTAGGGTTTTTTTTCTTTTATACTACAAGCTAGTGTCTCTGTTTCTCTCTGTCTCTCTCTGTCTTTCTGTCTCTCTGTAGTGTGGCTGTGGCTGTGATGTGCTACAGATACAAAGAAATCATCAGTGTCATTTTACAGTAGTCAAGCACACATCATTACTTAAATTTATTTGTGTGCTATACATTAGTCTTAGACTAATATAACACAATTTAATATTATTATCCTACAGTAATGGTTCAGAATTATAAATAGAGTTATAAAGATCCTTTGATAATGGTTCAGATTTATGAATAGATTTATAAATATTCTGTGGTAATGGTTCAAATTTTAAAATAGTTATGTCTATTATAATCTAATCCAAATTCTCGAATGAGTCAGCAAAAAACCTTAAGTTTCCCATCAATAAAACGTGATTTTGAGTATGTATGTAATATATTGAAGGTCATTTTACCAGTAGCATCAGCTCACTTTTAAAAGGTAAATGGATCCTTTTCCATAGACATCAGACTTGTTGAATCGAGTTCTGAGAAATTATTGTCTTTAGATATCTAATGGGATTCATCTTAAAATATGGGCTTTATCTTATATGAAAAATTTACATTTATAGCAAATCCACAAAAGAAAAACTTACAATGCTAATAAAAATATCAATGTAACACTTCAGCTATTCTTGGCCTTGAAGTAGAGTTGAGTAAATGAAGTGCCTTGTTGGATGATGTCATATGATTTTAAAGGTAATGTCTTTTAAGTTAAAGATACTAATATTCTCACTTCTAACTGTTTCATAATTCTAATATCTTACATTCATATAACAAATAGTTTCTTTAAAACACTTTCATATATTTTATCTCAAAGTACTACCTTGTGCTAAATTGTAAGTATTCCAAAAACACTGTGGCCTCTGTTGAGGGGTTTCCAAGTGTGGCATGAGATGTGTCTGCGTGATCCATTTTTAGACTGGAAAGAGTTATAGGTAGTTATCTGATCTTCCAGGAAGGCCATGTGTTCTCTTCTGAGCCAGGCTATGGGATGAATGGCTTCCTTGTCTGAGGCCAGAGTACGGGATGTAAAAAGAAGAAATCTTTAGAATTCTGGCTGATTTAAGTGTTGAGAATTCTGGTCTATTTTTTTTTCTTTTTCTTTCTTTCTTTCTCATTTCTAGAAGAGACTGGAAAAATGGTTCTTGAACCTTGAGTCTTTAGATTGTTGTGTGTGTGTGTGTTGTGTGTGTGTGTGTGTGTGTGTGTGTGTGTGTTTCTAATCCTTTAGCATGAGAATGTAGGTGTTTAGTGTAGAGTTGATCTCAGAGTTGGAGAGAATTATTTACTTTCTAAAAATTATGTGACTTTTTCTTTTACTTCAATAAGTACTCTGGGTTATTTTATTTATTTAAGTTTATTCTTGAAAACACACTGTCTACCCATATCTGTATCCATATTTATATGGATATATATTTTTTTCAGTTTTGAAGACAACAGTTTTACGAAGAGTATTTCTTTGGGTATTTCATTACCAATCGTGGTAATGCCCTCTATTGTTGCAGTTCCCTGCCTACCCACACCTCTCGGTTTTCCTGATTCTACCCTTATCTTCCCTTACTCTGGAAGGTTACCTAGCCTACACAGTTTTCACTTTCTTCAAAATGGCCTTTGTTCCCTCTGTATGCTTGCAGTGCTTATCCCCCCTAACTAAAGCAATTAAAATCCCTTCATTCCATAAGGTCCATCTAAAATTCTACTTATTCCACATAACCTTTTTTTTTAAATTTTTCTCCCACTCACAACCCAAAACGAACTCTCTGTCCTCTAAATTCTTGTAGTTTGCTTAGACCTCTAATGAATTTTATTTAGCATTTGCATTATATGTATGTATATTCATGAAGATTCTCCCCTATGAGATTAAAATCTCCTCAAGTTCAAGGATGGTCACATTCATCTTTTTTATTATTATTATTATTATTATTTCATTCACCAACTGGTACAGTACCATTCACATGGTATGCTCTTATTAGGATCATAAATCAAGACCTGGAAAGGACCTCAGAGATCCATCTGCTCCAATCTCCTTGTATTACATGTGATCAAAATGAATCCTAAGAAGATTAAGTAAGATAGTAAGCATCAGAGGCAAGTTTTAAACCCAGGTCCACTGACTTTAAGGCCAGTGCTTTTCCCATATGCCACATTACCTCCATTTATGAGTTTATTGAAATGAAAAAGAGAACATTTGGGTGAGTCTTGAATGATCAGTAGCCTTTCAAAAAGTAGAGGGAAATAATATTCCCTATTAAGAGTTAAATTATGCATAGAACCAAGAAAATGCAATATTGATTCAGGAAATGGTCAATAGTCCAATGCAAGAATATTAGCTAAGATGAGAAAGATAGGCAGGTAACAAATTGGAGACAGCCTTAAGTGAGAGGCTCAGAAAGATTATTTTGTTTTAGTAGCATTAAGGAGTTATTGAAGGATTTATGCAGAAAAAAAATGAAGTGCTAATAACCATTCATGGGAACAATTGACATGTTAGTGTTGTCAAGGATGTATTGGAAGAGAAGGATTTAGAAGACTATTACAATAGTCCAGGAGAGAAGCACCAATATCCTGTATGAGAGTGGCAATAGAAGTACAGAGCAGTAAGAAAATTAGCAACTTCTAGACTATTGCCCTCATGACTTTGCATTGATCAGTCCCCTTCTGCCTGGGCCATGTTATTGTCAATTGTGTGACCCAAAAAATGAGGAGTAGTAGTTGTTGTTGTTTTTAATAAGGAGTTGTTATTCACAGTAAGTAAGAGGATAGTAAGAGAACACTTATCTGGCCTTGACAAGTTCAAGTCACCTGATCCAGATCTTGGTTGTTTTACTGCCTCCATCCCTTATCCAATGTGTCCTGCATACACCTGCCAAATTTGCTATTCCTAAAGCATAGTACTAATCACATCACTCCCCTGCTCAAAAAGTTCCATTGACTCCCATTTGCCTCCAGGATAAAATATTAACTCCACTTTTTGATTCTTAAAGCCTTCCCCAATATGGCTGAAATTTGCCTTTCCAGGATTGTTGCATACCATTCTTCTTCATGCACTCTGTACTCCCATGTAAGCACAAGATAGCCGAAACAGCCTACTTGCTGACCAATGTATAAAATATTCCATCTCTCAGTAATAGGCTTTTTCCTAGGCTGTCCTTATGCCTACAATAGACATCTTCACTTCTAACTCATAGGATTCCTACCATTTTTCAAAGCTCAGCTACAGTGCTATTTCCTGTAGGAAGTTTGTCCTCTTCCCCTAGTTGGCCTTCCAGTTACTAGTGCCCTTTCCTCCAAAATTATATTTACTTAGTCCTTTCTAAATACAAGTTCTTTCCTAGCAAAAGATGAGTTTTTTGAGGCATGAGATTTTTATTCATATGTCATTAGTGCCTACTAAATAAATGGTTTAATGAATACATGTATAAATGAGTTATTATAATTCTGGAGCATTTAGTTTTGTTTTATTGTTCTTTTCATTTATATTTCCATAGTCCTTATGAATATTGTTTTCTTGATTCTGTTTATTAGTTTGTGTAAGTCTTCCCTTTCTTTTCAGAATTGTGTTCATTATTTTAAATACTAATGGGTACGGCAGTATAAATTATGAACACGATGAACTCAAAGAAGCATGGGAAGAACTTTATAAACTAATATAGAGTGAAGTAAGTAGAATGAGGGAAAAAATACACAACAATATAAGTGGAAAAAGCGCCACCAAAAAAATCAAAAACTGATGGTTATATTATTGAAATGGTCAAGTATTTCCAAAAAGAAGATATGAGATGAGAAAAATGTACCTCCCTACCTTCTTTGCAGAAGTGGGGGATTCTGGGTGTGAAACTTTGTGTACGCTATTAGACTCAGTTGGTGTATTGATTAGTCTTGCAGAACTTCCTTTTTTCTTTCTTTTTTAAAAATGTTCATATAGGAGAACATTCAATGGATAGGAAATAAAGATGACATAGGAGCAAAATGTATCAATTTTTAAAAATTGAGTAGAGCATCTCTTAAAAAAAGGTTTATGTTATCATCTGATAATGACATGGAAGTTTCACTTAAATCTGGTTTCAGAGCAATTAACACAGCATGTTATAATGGAAAGAGTCAATTGGGCTGTGGGCAAATTCTGCTTCTGACAGCTATTTGTGTGACTGTGAGCAAGTCATTTGACTTTCCTATGGCTCAGTTTCTTCAACTGCAGAAAAAAGGTGATTAAATTAGGTAGCCACTGAGGTCCCTTCAAGCTCAAGATATCTGGTTCCATGACCCTACTGCAGTTTTCAACAGGTGGCACTTTAATGTGGGGTGATGGTCATCTTTTACCCAAGCAGTACCATTGCTTGGGTGATCGTTATGTTTCTCACTGAATGCACTTACTGGATTGTATACTTATTTGTCAAAATATCTCTGAGTTTCCTTAATTTATTGTTTTTCTGATTCCTGGCACAGTTTGGTAATTTGATGTAGGAAAGAGAATTCAGTGTCAGAATTCTATCTTGTTACCAAAGAAAGTTTTAGATTGTATGAAGAACTAATACTTGAACTCTTGAACTTATCATCAGTTGGCTCATTATTTATTGTATCATTATATCCCACACAGAAATCCCTTAAACACTCTAATAATGGAAAAGTTGATGACTTTAAGCGGCTCATTCTTTTGTGGTCAATCAAGTCTGTGTGAACTCCTGTCTCTTAAACAACCCTCGGGATTACCTTGGCATTGGCCATTAGAGTACCTAGAAAGGAGCTCTATAAAATAGCAGCAGTTTTTTTAAAGAGAACTCTTATAAGAAGGTGCCAGGAACATGGATCGTAGAGGAAATTTTAGTTACGTAGTAGAAATATAATATCTAACAATAATCCTAAAATAGAATATATATAATAATCCTAAAAGTAAATTGTATGATAATAGCAGTAATGATAATAGAGGAAAGCAGAGGCAAAGTGAGAGGTGAAAAAAAATGTGAAAAGGGAAGGCAAGTCATTCATTCATTCACTTACTTAGCACTTATGCCCACTATATGTCAGGCACACTGTTGCCTGGATTCAGTTGGACATTTCTTGGAATGAGACCACACAGAATATTCAACACATAGAGAACACAAGAAAGAAAAAAAAATGGAAAGCAAAGACTGCTGGTTATTATCCATTTTAACTGAGAAGTTTGGAAGTCTATATACTCCCTATTGCTCTGTCCTTAATAAGGGAAGTGGAATGGAAAGAGTTTTGCTCAGCTTTAACCCAAGAAAAAGAGGTGAGGAGAGAGGACAAAAGGAGAAATAAGCTTCTGCTCCTATACTCAAGCCAAGGGAAAAGAAAACAAGATCAGGAGAAAGACCCTGTACTAACTACCACCACCTACACACACACACACACACACACACACACACACACACACACACACATATTGAGGCCAAGAAATAGGGCCTCCAAAATTAGAGTGACTATGCTAAGGCTTCATCCCAACTTTTCTTCCTCCCCTCCAACACTGAAGCAGGTAATAAACACAAGTCAGAACATATGGTAGGGTTTGAGATTTGTTCAGATTTACCTAATTGGTTCCCCATCTCTGATGTCCTAGGCATAAAGGTTACCTTAAAGAGGTTACACGGGCTACAGAGGTTTCTAGCATTTAATTTTGCTAACCTAGGATATTTTTTTAAAAAATGGATCAAGTGCCAGAAAAGAGGAGTGGACATTTCTAGAGAAGAGACAGCTTTTGACAAGAGAAGCTAGACTGAAAAACTGAAATGTTATTGTTTTTTGTTTTGATTTTTTTGACTACCACAACTGTCTTTCTAAATATATTGTTACATCAATTTTTATTTTTTATTTCTGCATGTGAAAGCATAAACATCACAAAGCAAAAACTTATTTATCTTTTGAAGTTTGAAGTTGGGAAAACTAATATTGATTTCAGAAGAAAAATCCTGCTAATAATGAAAGTTGCACTATATACAGAGAATCTTGTCACATCTAAACATTAATCTTCCGTTCGTCTTATGATGGATATAAGCATAACTCTGCTAGATATTGAAGGTAGGCAAATTAATGTACAGAGAAGATATATGCTTTGCCAAACTTCATGAATATTAGATCTTAACTAGAGCTATGCTTCTCTGTTCTACCTAGACCTGTGGCTTCTCTCTATGTATTAATCAACTTTAAAGTTACATGAAGAGAGAGAATAACTTTTAACAAGAATTTTTTAACAGATAAAAAATAAACATATTTGTATAGCACTTCCCCCAATCAAAAAAGAAAAAACTCTGAGTACAGCAGCATGAGAAATCCCTCCAATGACACAAATTACACATTCTTCATGCTTTAATTGATGCTTTAGCTATTTTATGTAACTTTTAGCCATCATTTTCATAGCCCCAAATATCTACAACATCATGGCCAACTTTCCAAACTTAACTAACATGGTTTTAATAAGATCTATCAATGTACCAAATATATATATATATATATATATATACACACACATACATATACATATATATGTACATATACACACATATATACATATACATATGTGTGTATATACATATGTGTATATGTATATGTATGTACGTATGTATGTATATACCCTTCAAAAGATCCCTAACTTGAAGGAGCTTACATTGTACTAGAGGTTACCATTCTAACATGATAACTTGTGCTCCATTTAGAAATCCCAGGGACACTTCCTTGCCAGAATGTTGTGTCTCCATAGGATTTTAATGGATCTGTACTGTTTTGCCATTTTGAAATGCTTTCATGTTTTGAAGTGAGATGCTCATCATTTGATCCAACCAATAACCCTGTGAGGGTAGAAAGACTATGTTTTATCCCTGTTTTAAGAATGAAGAAACTGAAGCCCTAAGAGTTTAAGCAACAGCCTGAAATTAGATAGCTAAGTGATGGTCAATCTCAGAGTAAAGGTAGTTTCTCATCATTGTAATCATAGAAGGGTGTCCTTTGTGTGTAAGGCAGAACATGAATGTCCAGTATTTTATTGTTTCAGTTGAACAGATTCTTGGCACAATATAAGGTTTTATGTTCCCTTGCCTGGAAATGTTAGCATCTGGCTAGAATCCCAAGCAAATTTTAATAAATGTTACAAATATTTTTCACATCCTGAGATTTCTCATTCATTCTTTTGTCTTTTGGAATTTCCTGAAATGATTCTTACATACACATAAAACCTATTGGTGTTATGGCTATATATATTTTAGTATGCATTTTTAAAGCAAGTGTTATTATAGGAATTATTAGAAAAATATTTTGGGGAACAACACTTTTGATCAGTAACATATATATATACATATATATATATTTACTAAATGCAAAACCTGTGATAATACAATATTAAAAATTCTATTACTTAAAAATCAGAAAATGTATATAAGCTCATAATTTCATTACTGTAGTTGTTCATGGAACCTGAAAGAAAACTACAGGGAGTCAATAAGTAAGGCAAACTTTCATTTTTCATAATTATTTACTTGTAATATGTGCACTACTAAGCACAATAATTACTTTGTTTTAATTCATGGTTTGCTGAAGATATACTTGGTAAAACTTTGTTCACATTTCTATATCATTTTATGGATGTACTTAAATTCATCTTCTGTCTTGCATTCTTTTGTTATCATCTAGGGGTGCAGTATGAATTTGTTTCCCTTATTCTTTGTGACTTTGGACATCTGTAGGTTTCCTTTAAATGTGGCATTCATAGATATTAAAAGTGGTATTCTTTTTACAAGTAAGGAAAAAGAGGCCCAGAAAGAGAGTTGTTCAAGGTCATGCATGTAATAAGGGCCAGAGTTGATCCAAGTATAATCACCATGGTCATCATTCTTTGCACTTCACAATGCCTATAGTATTATCTTCAATGTTCATTTATTCTTTAACTGATTTGTATACATTTATCTGTACATAATTTTAATTTTCCTGAGGTCAGGAGCAAACTTTTTTTTTTCCTTTTGTGTCTTCTGAAGTACTTAATATAATGCTCTGTCTCCAGTCAGGACTGATTACTTGATAATGTCAAAGGTATCACCATTCTTCCAGACATTCAAGTTCCCAGCTAAGTCATCTTTGATTCTTCACTATCACTCATCCCACCCCCCACCATATCAATCAGTTGCTAATTCTACCTTCTTAATGTCTCTTACATGTCTCCTCTCCACTTACATCATAACAATTCTGGTTTAGGACTTAACTACATCTCACTTTGATAATTGTGAAAGTCCTAAGTAGTTTCCTTGCATTCACTCTCCCTTTTTCCTGATCCATCTTCCACATAGATATCAGAAAAACACAGATCTTACTAAAAATCTCTCTGATCAAGAAGATTTAATGTCACCCTATTGCCTCTAGGATTATAGAAGACTATAAGGTCGTCTTTTGGTGTTGAAAGCCTTTTACAGTATGTCACCACTCTCTCTGTCTAGGCTGATTACACATCACTCCATTTCCCACACACTGTGCTTCTGCTCTGGGCACTCCCCTAGTTACTATTTACCATATTCAACCCACTATCTCCCACCTCCAGGAATTTATACAGGCATTGCCCCTGCCTTGAATTCTCCCCCTTCAACTCCCAGAAGCCCTAGCTCTCTGATGTAGCTCAAATACTGCCACCTTCAAAAGGCCACTCCTGATTACCTCAGTTGTTAGTTCACCCACTACCTCCCTATTTTACATATCAGGTTGCATTTTTTTTATAGCTCCAGTATTTACTTACCTGTGAATATATTGTATCTTTCTTCCTCTATTTTCCCCATCCCCACCACAATAGAATGTAAGCTGCATAAGGACAGGGATTGTATATAATTATTTTTTATTATCCTTACTATCTTACCACTTCTTATACGCTATTTCATATTATTCTTACCACCTAGCATAGTGGCTGACCCATAGCAGGTACTTAAGAAATAACAGCAGCAATACATACTTGAATAATTGGTGTATTGATTGAATATACTTAAAATAATGAGTAAAGGAATATTACAGTAATGAGGAAAGAAAAAAATTGCAGGGAATTCAGATAAGGCTAAAGGACAAATGGTACTTAAAATAGGAAATCTCCTGAGCAGAATGTTTCAAGTACAGTAAGAGAGGGCCAGGACTTCAACTAAGATGATGAGTAAAGTGATGCAGAGGAAAGGGATAAATGTCACACACAAAAAAAGGAAATATAAGAAGAGTTCAAAATTGGATGTACAGAGTAAAGCACAGTCGTCTCCTTTTCTCTAGTCTCTGAGGAAGAGATGGCACTTCTATTTATCAAGGTTAACTACTCTCTCCCCACACTCTCATTCTCTTCCCCTGCTACCGTCTGCCTGGAACCTGCCCCGTCAATCATTCCTCTATTCTTTCATCTTTATTTTTTCCCTAAATCCTGAATCCTTCCCCACTGCTTAGAACATGCTCCAATCTCCCCTCATCTTTAACAAATCTTCACTTGACCCCTGACATTACCTTAGGCTATTGAGCTATATTTCTCCCTTCTCTCTGCTTAACTCCTAGAATAGTTACCTGTGTTGCTTCTACCTCCTCACTTCAGTGCCTTGCAATCTTGCTTCTGAGCCCCCACTTTTTATTGACTGCTGCTTCATGGGATGCAAAATGATCTCTTGACTGCTAAATTAATACCTTGGCTTTTGTTTAGTCCTCATTCATTTTTTACCTTTCTGCAGTGTTTGATACTGTTGACATGCCCCTCTCTTGATTGATTGAACATAATACTGCTGTCTCTGGGTACGCATAGTACCTATCTGAATAATACTTTGAGTATCTTCTGATCAATTTCTTGTTTCCTCAGTGATTTCTTCCCTTCATTGTGCTGCATAGCACTCACCAAGGTTCTCTTCCTTAGTGAGCTTATCTCCTTCCATTTTCTATTCATTTTTAATTTAGATGCAAAGGGCTTTCAAATCTATGTCTTCAACCCTAAACTATGTCCTGCACTCCAACCCTTTATCTCTAATTTTCTTTGAATCTATATCTGGTAAACATTTCAAATCCAACATGCAAAGCAGAACTAAGTACAGTTCACCAAAAATTCACCCTCTCTTCCAAGTATCCCAATTCCTTTAAAGAGTATCATCTTCCTTCATTCATAACCTTGAAATCATTTTTGATTCTTCCCTGTCCTTCATCTGCCACATCCTAGAAATTGCCAAGTCATGTCAATTTTTACAACCCACATTTCTCATATTCATTCCTCTTCTTTCCACTCACACACCTATTACACTTGTATAGCTCCTCATTACCTCTCACCTCGACTTTTGCAATAGTCCTACTTGGTATCCCTGCTTATCTTATCTTATCTTACCTCTTCCCTCTCCAATCTATCCTCCAAATGGCTTCAAAATTGTTATTCCTAAGATGCTGAGCTGATCATGAGACTCTTCTACTCAAGAATATTCTGTAGTTGCATATTGTCCTTAGGATATATCACATACAAAATATTCACTTAAAACCCGGCATTTAAAGATATAAATAATCTGGCTAATTTCCACCTAATTTCCAGACTAGTTGGTATTACTAAATTTTCTGCATTCTGCATTCCAGCCAAACTTTCTTGTAAGCTGTTCCCAAATTCAAAAGTCTGTAATGTGCTTTTATACCTTTCACAAATGGTACTTCATTCCCAAAAGGCAGTGTCTTCTTAAATTTGCCTTTCAGAGTGCCTGGCTTACCTCAGTGTTCTTCTCAGAAGCCATATTCTGCATAAATGAGAAAGCTTTCTGCCACCACCTGTACCTCTTGTGGTTACTAATGCTATCTACTTCTGCAAATAATTTTGTATTTATTTTTTATGTTCTATAGATTAAATTATTTGTGTAGATATTTTAAGGGCAGCTATGTGGTACAGCAGATAGAGTGCTCAGCCTGAAGACAGAAAGACTCATCTTCCTGAGTTCAAATCTGGCCTCAGACATTTATTAGCTGTTTGACCCTGGGCAAGTCACTTAACCCTGTTTGCCTCAGTTTTTCATCTGTAAAATGAGCTGGAGAAGGAAATGGCAAACCACTCTAGTCTCTTTGCCAAAAACCCCAAATGGGGTAACAAAAAGTTGGACACTCCCAAAACAACTAAGCAACAAAAATGATAACAAACTACATATTTTAAATCTACTTAAACATTTTACAAATTGTGAATTTATCACCTTACACATTGCTATCCTTCCTTCTTTCATCTCTTTCTTCTGTCTTTCTCTTGTTTTCTTGCTACTTTTTTTGTGATTGTTGGGATTTTTTGTGACTAGGTTTATCTATTATACCTGAGGTGGAAATGTACTAATTTACAAACACAATTCTGATTGCACAGTGGATAGAGCACCAGCCCTAGAGTCAGGGAGACCTGAGTTCAAATCCAGTGTCAGACACATAACACTCACTAGCTGTGTGACTCTGGGCAAGTCACTTAACCCCAATTGCCTGACAAAAAAAATCAATTTATTTTTAGTTTTCAACATTAACTTCCATAAGATTTTGTTTTAAATTTTCTCCCCCTTCTGCTTCTCCCCCCCACACACACACACATTGGCATACAATCTGATATAGGCTCTACATATACATTCATGTTAAGCATTAGTCATGACGTAAAGAACAATTAGAACTAAAAGGAGAAACCACGAGAATGAAGTAACAAAACAAAACAAAGGAAAAGGAGAGCAAATCAAACTCCCTATTTCTTTCCCTGAGTGTGGATAGCAGTTTCCATCATGAATTTTTTGAAGTTGTCTTAGATTCTTACATTGCTGGGAAGAGCCAAGTTTATCAAAGTCAGTCATCCCATAATATGGCTGTTACTGTGCACAATGTTCTCCTGATTTTGCTCATTTCACTCTGCATCAGATCATGTAAGTCTTTCCAAGTTTTTTTTGAATTCTGCCTGCTCATCATTTCTTATAGCACAATAACATTCCATTACATTCATATACCACAACTTGTTCAGCCATTCTCCAATTGATGGGCATCCTCTCAATTTCCAATTCTTGGCCACCACAAAAAGAGCTGTTATGAATATTTTTGTACATGTGGGTCCTTTTCCCATTTGTTTGATCTCTTTGGGATACAGCCCTAGAAGTGGCATTACTGGGTCAAAGGGTATGCACAATTTTATAGCCATTTGGACATAGCCCCAAATTGCTCTCCAAAGGGGTTGGATCATTTCACAACTCCACCAACAATGTGTTAGTGTTCCAATTTTCCCACGTCTTCAACATTTATCATTGTCCTGTTTTGTCATGTTAGCCAATCTGATACGTGTGATGTGGTACAAGGGTCATTTTGATTTGCCTTGTGGTTAATTTCTACAGAAACTTTAAACTGCTCTACCTTTATTTAGGTACCCTAGTGCCCCCCAGCTCCCAGGGATTCACCATATTAGGCCTAGACTTCTTAGGGATACTCAGTTGACTTTAGCCCTCCTGCAGCTCAGAATGTATGAACACATGAGATCTGCCAGCCTCAGCTTTCTCCGGTAGCAGGGATTATAGGCATGCTCCACCATGCTAAGACCAACATATAGCTTTAGCTTTCTAATAAACCCCCAATTTTTGTCTGACTGGACCCAAAGAATGGGCTTTCTCAATAGTACAACTGTATCTCCAGGGTTTCTATTCAACTCTGATCTCAAGATACCCATTTAAAAAAAAGGAAGGCCTCATACTGGCTGTCTTGACTTAATCAAAGCTCTAAGTTCCTCAAAATTAAATTTGGGAATGTCCTAAAGCAAAGGAAAGGAAAACTATTGTTCTACTCTTCAGTTTAGGTAAGTCATGATTGCAAAAGGAACCATCGAACTGCTTGGGAAAGGGGACACAATTTTAAGGGAGATTTTCTTGATACCTTATAATGTTATCTTAATTTCAAAGAAATCTACTTCAAGGGTTTGAGTATTACTTATATAGTCAGTGTCAGAGTTAGTTTTCTGAAGTAGAGGTATATGACATTTCTTTATTTAGTAAGACAGCCTTTGACATTATTGACTTTCTGATGAGTGTATGTCTATATTTCAACTGAGTGGTACATCTTTACATTAAACGTCCATTGGTTTACATAGTATCTCTTTTAATAAGGTGTTATATCTAACACACTGTTTGATTTAAAGATGCTTAAATGAAAGGGGGAAATTAGTAAATGATGAGTTTATTTCTCAATACTAATCTATTATGGCAGTGTTACCTTAAAGGAAATTTCTGAATTCCTAAGCCTTGACGTTAGTTTGGCAAGCAGACAGCACAGATGTAGCAGAAGGAATATTAAGACTAATTTTGTAACATCAATCTCTGTATCATCAGGATATTCAATGCAATTAAGCCCTCTTTGACAGACCAAATTGCCAGGGGGAAGACCGTACAGATTAAAAAGCAGGCATATAAAAACACAAACTTCAGTAACACTTGAGACAAAAGACTGCGTGACAGAGTTTGGGACACTTTGGGGTATAGCATGTATGAAATTTTTATTCATTAGGTGACTCTGAAAACAACAACAATAATAGTTTTGTTCAAAATGGAAGTTTCTAAACTTTTGCAGAAAAGCAGATGTCTAATTATAAAGTGTTGGGGAAAACTGGGAAATTTATGGGGTGGTCTCTAAAAGGCTGTTCGCACTATCATTTCTTGAAGTCACACGCAGTTGAAAGGGATGAAATCTTAGGGTTATGATACAAGATAAAAATATCAGAGATATCTACAAATAAGAAACTATTGAAATACCAGAAAAAGTTAGCCACCATTACCCCAAAAATAGAATTTAGAAACAAGACAGGAATACAAAAAAAACATGAATGATAGTAATAGTAATAACTCATATTTGCATAGCACCTTAAAGGAGCAACTCTACTTTTTATTCCTAAATATCCCTAAGTAGAAGTCCTTATATTAGTACCTTAAATGATTAATTTTTATATAATAGATTGTTTTAGAAAGACCAAAAAATCAAGTTTCCTTTTAATAATATATAGTGACTAACAAATTTTATCATGATATATCAGAGAGATGTCATTTTAAGGAATAACCTATATTTGTGAATGGTTTATACCATAGTTGAACAATGTATTTCTACCTATATTGTAAAGTATTGTTTTATAATCACTTATCTTTTTCACAACTCTTTCTAATCTGTGTATGCATGTATATATTATATATGCATTACATACACGTATATTTTATTTATATGTATATACTTTAAAAGTAGTATATGTTACTGAAAAACTTTCTTTATAGAAGCCAAATTTGAGGGTGGGAGGAAATGCATCCTATATTTAGAATACAATGATTTTATATTTAAAAATAATGATTGAAAAAAACTTGCCAAGGAAAGGTGATAAGCTTTTTCTGGAGGCATGATGATGGTGGAGTTGAAACCAGCAGTGCAGCTGGTGGGAAATGATTGGGCTACCAGCTCTCTGAACCTTCTAGAGACTTTTGGGGGAGTTTTGGGAGAACTAAGTTACCATCCTAATTACCATCACCTAGATTTCTATGCTAGCCTCAGCAGTTTCTCTTTTAGCTTCTATATGTTTTTTTTTTAAGGACATCCTACAAAGTGCTGCCAGATGCATCTTCCTAAAATCATTTTCCTCATTTCATTGGAATAGGAGAGAAGATTGACAGACAAGTGCTGCATATGTAGTTTTGTAGTTTTCCAGACTCTTCTGCTAAAAAAACAAAAAACAAACAAACAAACAAACTAGAATGGTACCTTTTTACCTGCCTCATGGAGTCTGCCATCTACTTTTCAAGGTTTTCTGAACTTTTTTTTATCCAACTTAACTCTCGTTATTCCTCAACATTGTCTGATGTAGCCAGTCTTGCTTCTCCATTGTTCCATGCATGGTTTGGATGTTCTTTCCCCCGTACTTTTGTTCATCATCTTTCCCTAATTTGAATATTCTATCCTCTAACCATCTTTCAAAATCTAGCTGGAATCCCAATTCTTTTATAGAGCTTTCTTTGGTACCAGCCTGCACCAACCAGTCTCCTATAAATTCATATCATGAATAGCATCAGAATCACATATATTAAGTACCATTTAATTGTCCACTAATTATTTCATATATTTCTCTTCCCCCCCCAGGAAGAATTTAAGTTATTTGAGGGAAACAGCTATATCTTATACTTGCTTTTTTCTCTCATGATTCTGAGTATATAATATGTACCTAATAAGGCAGCTGGCTAGTACAGTGGATAGAGCACTAGACTTGGAGTCAGAAGGACTTGGGTTCAAATCTGGCCTCAGACACTTACTAGTTGTGTGACTGGCAATTTACTTAAGCTTTGTTGGCCTCAATTTCCTTATCTGTATAATGGGGATAATAGTAGCACCTCCCTACAGGGTTGTTGTGAGGATCAAATGACATAATAATAGCACTTAGTGTAATGACTGGCACTGTGCTGTACAGTAAGCACTATATACATATTAGCTATTATTAATAATAAGAATAAAAATGCTTTTATAAATTGATTATAAATTGTGGTAAGCAAATTAGATATAATTTATCAAATTCCTTAATCTTTGCCTAACACTTTCATTAGTGGGTATACATGCTTTTAATAGTGTTTAGGTTAGAAAATAAAGGGATTAACTTCCTTTTAGTTGGCTCCATCTTCATGTGGGTGGAGCCTCATAGTCCTAACTAATTCCTTCAGGCATGACTTTTTGTGTGGTCACCACTCTCCGGCCCTGCCTCTGTGGTAGGAGAGATTCTTCCAAATTTGTATGGGATAACAAAGAAATTGAAGGTACATGAAGCAGCAGGCCTCAAAAGACTGAACTCCAACTCTTACTCTGCAGAAGTTACTGAACACACATTCAGGTGTTCTTAGGCTTTTTTTTTTGGTACAGTTTCACTTGGACTTTCTTTACTTTGGGAAGTTATAAAATATGAATCAACAAATTTCATTTGGGCTTAACTTTGAGCCCCCATGCTTGGATATCTCTTCCTGAATACAACAGTATCCATTTACTTCCAATAAAACACAGATCAATAAAGCATTAATCACCCATGCAGTGTTACTGAAATCCTTTTACAGCAAATGGCAAAACAGAAAGCAGACTAGGAAAAAAAAAAGGAATAGTACAGCAGATTCATCTCTCCTTAGAGAAAGAGAAGGTATTGTGGGTAACGGGAGGCAGAGTATGAGTGTGTAGAATTCACTGGATTCTGTATCACAATATGGTGGGCACAGCATTGACTCTTGAGTTTCCTCTCGGTCCTGGCAGCAGAATCTCATTGTTGTCTTCTTATTGCTTCCTGTAAGATTACAGCTGAAGCTGATTGAGTATGAAGAATGGGGGTCAGGGGAGAAGAGGGTTAGCAGCAAATCTACTTTCTTCTCACAAGTCTATCTACCATGTTTATGGACATCTTTTCTGTAGTTTTAAAAAAAAAACAGTACTACTTCTCTGGTTGTCACCTGATGATCTTCATATCTCAGATTGTCATTTTATCTCTTTCCCTATTCCATTATCTTTCCAAGTGGAATGCTTTTTGTCCATGTGGTGACTTCATTGGGAAGGTTTCATGTGAGCTAGACTTTGGGTACTCCATCTCTAGCATGGCTGAATTGCTTTGGTTTTTTTAGGTCATCTCTTGGAAGATGTTCTTGAGCTGCCTCTAGATGAGGCTTTCCAGTGGAAAAGCTGAGCATTTTGGAAATTTCATTCCATTATGCACACCAAATCTGACAACTCTTCCAAACTTTGTGGATTATTTAGAAGATCTCAAATATCCAACTTTGTTCTTACTAGGCTGTGGTGTATCTGCTCATCTCAACCTGCCTGAGTTCTTTTCTTCAGAAATTAATGCACTTGTCTTTGTCATTCACTGAATATGGAATTCACATGAATTACAAACCTTGATGTTGCCCTTTTGCCTCTGTGCTAAAATAGTGACTCAGTGAATGCAGCATAAGTACCCATAAGGCTTCAAGTGAAGGTCTAAATCTTCATTTCTATTGCTAGACTTTTCCATTTTTAACCTATTAATGCACCAGATTTATTAAAAACAAACAAACAAACTACTCTCAGGGTTTCTGAATTGGCAATCCAATTCAGCATCTGCCACTTCACTCTATCCCTCATACTTCTTGTTAGTTTGGCTTTGAAGCTGCTACTTTTGTCACTGATAGTTTCTCCTACCTATCATGCCATCCACTTACTTGCTCACTTCTAGCCTTTCAACAATTTCAACTCCGTCTCTCCTTTAACACGAAGCAGAGACAAACTGCCCTTTTAAAGACAGTCACCTCTATCAAGGATGGAATAGAAAGACAATGGAGAATTTAGATCTGTTAGCAGACACAAAACACTAGTATCCCACTTACATGCATCTGCATCCTAACATTGAAACAGCTGGAAGTAGAGACATACTTTATTAGTTATAATAAAAATAAGATAAAAATTACTAGGTTCAAATTTCTTTATTAATAATTCTGTATCTATATGGGAAGAAGGGGGGAATGCAGTAAGTGAAATCCCATGCTTCTAAATTAAAAAATATAAGAATAAATAAAGCATTCAATAATACAGCTAAAATTAGATGTATATGAGGATGTTAATCTGCACTAGGTTTTACAGGCCAAATTATTTGAAGGGTTCCTTTCTACATTTTCCTTAATATTATTTTCTGATATAATAGAAGTAGTGTTAGATTTTGACTCAAAGTATCTGGGTTCAGTTCCCAGTTCTGCCACTAAACAACTGTGTAATCTTCAAAACATCACTCAACTTCTTGAGGTGTTAGTTTTTTTCACATATAAAATCAAAGGGTTGAATTAGATGTCTTCTTATATCTCTTCCATCTCTGAATCTATGAACTCTGAACAGTTATGTCTATCATATAAATTGTTTACCTCATTCTGCTTAATTTGTTCTGCATCAATTCATAAAAATCTTCCCAAGTTTCTCTGGATTATTTATATTCTTATTTCATACAGTATAATAATATTCCTTTAAATTAATATAGCATATTTATCCACCCAATCTATAGGTATTCATCTTCCTTCTAGTTCTTTGTTACTGAAAAAGATATTTCTCAAATGAAATCTATCCTGATCTTGTCTTAAAATTTTTATGTCCTGCTCGTTGTCTATTTGCAGTAGCAGCCTAATATATTAAAATATGTTTGAAGAACATATTTTGAAGAAATAATTCAATGGTTGGTGTATCCAACTGCATGTCTTAATTTGGACAATAGATATTCTTTACCCACTTGGTTTTTCTCTTAGCCCAATCTTTTTTGAGCTGCTATAGATGTCATTGAGGAGACCCTTTAATATTCTGGGGGTTGGTGATATGAACAGTTATTTTCAAACAAAATTCTTAGAGGACCTTACCAAAAACATGTCATTCCTCTTCTATTTGGACTCTACACAAGATATTCTCCATGACAGTGGCAAACATTTGCCTGTTTCGTGTCTTGCTCAGTCTTTATAATCTGAGGATTATTGGACAAAGTTCTCTGTTTCCCTCTCTCCTAGAATGTTGCACTTTTTATACCTCACTAATATATGAAATTTAAAATAGAAAAGTCTGAACCTCAACATTTTCCTTGCACTTTTAGTTTCATCATTATCAGTATTGCCACCTTTTTATCTGGCTCTGGTTTCTAAACATGGAGTCAAATCTGACATTCGGCTTACTGAATGAGGAGTCAGGAAGACCCAAGTTCAAATCCTGCCTCAGATACATACTACCAATGTGATGCTGGGAAAATCTCTCACCATCTAGATACCAATTTGCTCATTTGTAAAATAGTGAAGTTAGACTTAATGACCCCTAAAGTCCCTTAAACCTCCAAATCTGTGGTGCTAAATCAGTTATTCAGTCAATAAACATTTTAAAGATTATAAGCATTAATCATTACTTAGTTTCTAGAACATCTCTTGCTGCCATACTTCTCATTTAGGTCTTACTCATCACAAGAATGACCCACAACATCTTCCTACCCCTCTCTAATACTGTTTACACACTGAGCTTACACACCCCAAGTGCCAGTATATGCCACTGTTCTCAGTGCTTAAAAAAGACATTGCTAATGTTGCTACTTTTCATATATTTGAACATGTCTACACACCTAAATGACCAGCAGTACCTGAATACATAAAGACTTGTTTCACCATTTAGACCTTTTCCACATCAGGAATCCATCTTTCACTTGGCTCAAACTTTCACTCAAATTGTACTACACAATCTCAGCATACTGCATGCTAAATTGATCTGCCAACATTGTTCTCTGGCAGCTGGGAAATCTGCTCTATCATTTGAGGTTGAGATTGACTGGGTCCTAGAGGAATATTTCTGTTTCTGCTCATTCTTCTTACAGTTGTCTCATTTCAGCTTAGCAAACAGTAGTTTATCAGGTTATTCACTGTCATCTGTCTCCCAGTCATGTCCAATTCAGTGAATGTATTTAGCAAGAGCCATTCCAGGGCTGGTAGATTGCCTATGCCATAGATCCCTGGGTTTGGTAATCCCATTTGGCTAACCAGTATTAAGAATGACTTGAAGATTTTACTGATCAAACAATTGAGGAAGTTGGATATTATATTATGGCAGTCTCAGGTACTATAGTCCTCCCAATCCTATAATGGATCATATTTGGCTTTTTGTTAGATCTCACTTTTTTTTAAATCATGGAATCTTTATCAGCTGCATCATCCTCTATATCTGATTTCTCCCCAGAATCCCAACTGTACTTTTTATCCTATCCACTCATCATATTTGTATGAGTAGACAAAGCCCTCCCTCATTTGCCTTCAAGTAACTATATATGTCATAAATCCATTCAGAAATATTCCATAGGTAGTGGAAAGCTGCATGATTAGATACAGAACTTTGTTTTTATAACATAATAAATAATAAGATAATTTTATGGAATTTTTATGGAAACCTCTTCCTTGCTTCTTTGATACTCCTACCACACTTGGAAAAGCTAAGTACAAGCATACAGGGCATATGAAAAATCTGATACTTTATTGGCAGCAACAAGAAATAAGCACCTACTTTCCTCAATTTTTCTGGATGAAAAAGTGATAAATTCCACAAAGGCCTGAGAAGCCAGAAGACAGTATCTGTCTGGCAGAAGTATGCAGGATATAAACAAATGTTTTAATAGGACTCTGGAGTTACATGACCTTCAGCAATGATACACGCACAATAAATTAGCCTTCACAGCTGTGAGTGCAAATCTGTAACTGCAAACATCATCTGAAAATTAGCACCATGACGGATAATAATCGTGATGTAGGAACATATTGATCATAACTAAAAGACGGAATACTTAGCCTTAGAGTGGCACACATGATAAAAAGCTATTTGCAAAAATCATTAAAATGTTATCCAAGAAAGTTGTGAAAACAAGTCCAAATCACATCTATTTCTATCCTAGAAAGTATAAGGAACATCAGATTAGCAGCAGCAACAGAAGCATCTTTAGTATTTAGTACGTTTGGAGTATTCCCCAGATTTTGTGGGCATTTCTTAAGGAATTTGAGGTACAACCCATTTACAAAGGACATAAAAGAGGCATTGTGACTAATAGTAGGTTCTTTGCCATTAGAGGGGGAAAAAAGGCAGAACATCATCATTTTTTTTCCCTGAAGCTATTTTTATGAGATTATTGTTAGAGACTTGAGGTATTAGAATTACTTCAGTCAGATAGGAATTGGCTAACCATGTCATTTTTTTAATTGTATGGGAAATTTCAGGTGAGATTTGACAGCATTTAGAAGGAACACTGGCCTAGGCATCAGAACACTCCAGTTCCAGTGTTATGCCTGCCGCTGCCTGACTTGGTGGCTATAGGCAAGACTCTTCACCTCTCTTGTTCTCAGTCTCCTTGATTGAACTATGAATGGATTGAATTAGATCTTTAAGTTTCCTTACCAGCTCTAATCCAAATGACTCTGTGAATAGTAAAATGTAAGCTCCTTCAGGACAGGGGTGTCTCACTTTTGTCTAGTATCCCCAGTGCCTATCATAATGCCTACCATGTAATAAGTGTTTAATAAATGCTTGTTGATAGATTCTAGTTTTAAAGTAGTTAGAGTCATTAGAGACTGCAGTAGTAAATATATGAAAGAAAATATGTATGACTGACCCCAAACTAAAATCACAAAACTGAGAATCTTTGGAAACCACTATCATATAATCTTAGCCACCAGTGGCAACCAACCAGTAAAGGATGTTTCATTCAGATTCAGATACCAATGCTAATTTCTAGTAGACCACTGAAATAGCATAAACTATGTTTCATTTATCCACCTATCTATTCATTGAAAAAGGGTTTAATAAGTAAGCCCAGTACCTAAAGTGTGTTAATCTCTGGGGAAGATAGAGATTAATAAGATCTGGTCCTTTACCTCATTGAGTTAAAATTTTGTAAATATTGAGTGTCTTTTAAGTAATGAAGAAAAAACTCTCAGATTTCTCAAAACATTAGAGAATCTGAGTTGAGAGACACTACAGAAGTCATTTTGTGCAAACTGTCTCCAAATAGGAATTTCTTATGCATCCCCTCACAAATAGGTAGTCAACCTCCCTTAAAGTCCTCCAGTGATCATGGACTCACTACTTCCTGAGGCAATTTTTATTCTCCTTTTGGATAATTATATTTTTTCCTTACGTTGATCTAAAAATCCATCTCTGTATGGCTTTGACTTGTTATTCCTAGTCCTTTCTCTAAGGCCAAGTAGGGCACATGTAATCCCTTTTCCAAATAGTTCTCTAAATATTTAAAAATGATGGACATTAATATCTCACCACTCCCTGGCCAAAACAAAGCCTTCTGTTTTTCAGGCTAAATATCTCTAGTATTTTAACTGATTTTCACATGGCTTGGCTCTCTGGACAGAGTATGGAAGAAGCTAACAGGTGGTATAGTGGATAGAGCACTGGACCTAAACTCAGGAAGACCTACATTCAAATCCTGCCTCAGATACTTACTAGCTGCTTAACCCGGGGCAAGTCATTTAACTGCTTTCTGCCTCAGTTTCCTCATCTACAAACTGAGAATAATAGCATCTGCCTTCCAGGGTTGCTGTGAAAGGCAAACAAAATAATATTTATAAAGTGTTTTGAAACCCAAAAGCTTATACAAATGTTAGGCATTATTTTTGTCATACTATGTTGATTACAATGACTGTTGACTGTTATGTGATAGTGTTGACTCATACTAAATTTGTAGGGGCACTAAAAATGCCAAATCTTTCTTACACAAACTGTTGTCTAGCCATTTTCTACTTGTTCAATTGATTTTTTAATTCAATTTGTCCCTATTGAATTTCATCTTCTTAGATTCATCCCCTTATTCCAAACTTAGAAATTATTTTTGGATTCTGATTCTGTCATCCACATATCAGGTAGCCTCTGAGTTTCTTGTTATCCATCAAGTTGAGAAGCTGTGCTTTCTACATCTTTATCCAAGTCATGCATAAAACTGTTGAATAGGACAGGACAGATAGAGCTCTTTGGCATCCTATTAGAGACCTTCCTTTGGGTTTATTTAGATTTGTTGAAAAACAGTTTTTCATATGGTTGTTCAATAAGTTTTTTAATTGCCTAACTGTACTGTTGTCTAGTCTGCACTTTGCTGAGAGGAAAACATCCTAAGATGCTTTGTCAAACATCTTGCTGAGATATAGCACCATTTCTCTCACGCTTCTTTTTTTTTCCTTTTTATTAATGCTACCCCCCCCAAAAGAAATGAAGTTAGGGTAGAGTGGGTGTGCATGTGTGTACATGCATGAGTGTGTATGTTATATATATATATATATATATATATATATATGTGTGTGTGTGTATGTATATATACATATTATACATACATATATATACAGTGTATATGTGTACACACAAATACCTATAAATATACATGTATGTGTATAACACCATATGTGACATATAGGTAATACATAGATCACATACATGCATAGATACATATTCCTGTATGTGTATGCATATACAAATATACATGTGTATCCTGAAAATTCATGATAGGAGTCTTTTAGAAGGTTAAGTATAAAGTATAAATGGTGGGTCAACAAAGACACATAAAGGAAGAATTTAACAAATGGTTTATTGGTACCATGAAAAAACCCATTTTTTTCATATTTGAGCACTTCATCTTTGGAGTACATTTTAACTCCATCTCCTCTTTATAGTCACTGGAACACTCTGAGTGTCAATAACAACGGGCTCACAATTTGACCAAATCTTGTGGACTGATCAAGAGTTTTGCTGTCTTCGATCTTTAGGGGTTTGCTACCTTTTGCTCAAGGTTTTTTTCTCTTTTTTCCCCTCACCCTAAAGACATAAGAGACCAATGCTACATTTCATTTACTACTCTGAGTGGAACTTAAATGTGTAATGAATGACATTATGACATGCTCTCCAACTTCTCTCACTTTTATTAGGTAGATAAGAAAAGTGGAATAAAATTATTTTTGAGTAACAGAAACCCAAAATCTTGCCCCAGTGTTCTGGGTTACATTCATCACTCCCGTTACTACTCTTGTTTCTTTTTGGTATCCATATGTTTATGCTGAACATTTTGTATTTGTGGCTAGGTTGGTCCATAATCACAAAGTCATTTTAATGTTTGTGCTTTCTTTAATTAGATCTTAATTGCTTGGATGTTGAGAGCTTTGCCTTCTATTTTTTTTTCTTATTCCCTCCCCTCCTCTCTGGCAAACATCTCATTTCTTACAATGTTTTGCCAATAGCGAAAGTTTAATGGTACTCTGTCTCTTAGGTCATGGCATTTACAACATTCTACATAGCATTGTAACGTGTACATATATTATTTCCCCTGATAGAAGGGAACCCCCTTGAGGGACAGAATTTTAGATTATTTATCTTTGTATTCCCTTAGTTCTTCACAATGTGCTTTTATGTGACAGTTATTCAATTGATATTATTGAATGAGTGAATGAATAAGTTAATATGCTTATTGAACTGAATCTATATTGAGAGAATCTCTCTAAGGGACAGCTAGGTGGCACAGTGGATAGAGCACCAGCCTGGAGTCAGGAGGACCTGAGTTCAAATCCAGACTCAGACCCATAACACTCACTAGCTGTGTGACTGTGGGCAAGTCACTTAACCCCAACTGCCTCATGAAAGAGAGAGAGAGAGAGAGAGAGAGAGAGAGAGAGAGAGAGAGAGAGAGAGAGAGAGAGAAAATGAATATATATCTCTGGCAGTAAGAAATACTTAACTGCTTCAAAAGAATTCTTTTGCTGACAAAATCCTCAGCAAAGAATGTAGTTGAGTGTGTCACACTTGCAGGATCTATTGTTCCTACTTTTTTTTTTAACCAGGATAACTCATTTTCAAAAACTAGCTATACTCTTGATATCTGATCTGAAAGAAGGTATTGTGTGAAGCATAGTGAGTTCTGGTCTGTTTATCTTTCTAACTATGTTTGAGAAATAAGGCCTTTATCAGAGAAACTTGCTTCAATTTTTTTTTCACAGTTACTGTTGCTAACTGTATTTCCCTCTATCCAGTTTTCCTCATTTATTCTATTCTCTCTCCTTTCACTGCATCCCTCCTCAAAAGTGTTTTGCTTCTGACCACCCCCTCCCACAATCTGCCTTCTCCTTCTGTTATCCCTTTCCCCTCTTATTTCCTATAGAGTAAGATAGATTTCTTTACACAACTAAGTATGCATGTTATTCCCTTTTTGAGCCATTTCTAATGAGAGTAAAGTTCACTTACTCCCCCTCATCTCCCCCCTCTTCCCCTTCACTATGAAAACTTTTTCTTGCCTCTTTTATGTGAGATAATTTACCCCATTCTACATTCCTCTCTCACCCCTTAATTTTATTTTTATAGGTATCATCCCTTCAGATTTAACTCACACCTGTGCCCTCTGTCTATATACACTCCTTCTAACTGCCCTAACGAGAAAGTTCTTGTGAGTTACAAATATCACCTTTCTATGTAGGAATGTAAACAGTTTAATCTTAGTAAGTCTCTTATAATTTCTTTTTTCTGTTTGCCTTTTTATGCTTCTCTTGAGTCTGGTATTTGAAAGTTAAATTTTCTATTCAGCTCTGGTCTTTTCATCAAGAATGTTTAAAAGTCCTCTATTTCATTGAATGTCCATCATTTTCTCCCTGAAGGATTATACTCTGTTTTGCTGGGTAGGTGATTCTATTCCTAGCTAATCCTAGCTCCTTTGCCCTTCTGAATATCATATCCCAAGACCTCTGATCCTTTAATGTAGAAGCTGTTAAATCTTGTGTTACCCTGACTGTGGCTCCATAATACTTGAATTGTTTCTTTCTGGCTTCTTGTAATATTTTCTCACTTGACCTGGGAGCTCTGGAATTTGGCTATCATGTTCCTGGGAGTTTTCATTTTGGGATCTCTTTCAGGAGATGATTGGTGGATTCTTTCAAGTTTACCCTCTGGTTCTAGAATATCAGGGCAGTTTTCCTTGATAATTTCTTGAAAGTTAATGTCTAGGTTCTTTTTTGATCATGGCTTTCAGGTAGTACAGTAATTTTTAAATTATCTCTCCTGGATCTAATTTCCAGGTCAGTTGTTTTTCCAATGAGATATTTCACATTGTCTCCTACATTTTCATTCTTTTGGTTCTGTTTATTGTTTCTTGATTTCTTATAAAGTCATTAGCTTCCATTTGTTCCATTCTAATTTTTAAGTAATTATTTTCTTCAGTGAACATTTGTGCCTCCTTTTCCATTTGGCCAATTCTACTTTTTAAGGAGTTTTTTGTTTCAGTGAATTTTGGTGCCTTTTCTTAATTTGACCAATACTGCCTTTAAAGGCATTCTTCTCATTGTTTTTTGTACCTCTTTTACCATTTGGCCTAGTCTGTTTTTTAAGGTATTATTTTCTTCACTATTTTTTTTGTGTCTCCTTTACCAAGCAGTTGAATTGTTTTTCATTATTTTCTTGCATCACTTTAATTTTTCTTCCTAATTGTTCCTCTGTCTCTTTTATTTGATTTTCAAATCTTTCTGAGCCCTTCCATGGCCTAGTACCAATGCCTATTTCCCTTGGAAGCTTTGGATGTTGGAGCTTTGACTTTTTTATCTTCTGAGTGTGTGTTTTGATCTTCCCTGTCATCATAGTAACTTTCTATGTTCAGAATTTTATTGTGTTGTCTGTTCATTTTCCCAGCCTATTTCTTCACTTTTAACACTTTATGAAAGTAAGCCTCTTCTTCCAGGGTGGAGGGAACCCTGTCCCAAGCTTCAGGGGTTTTGTGCAGCTGTTTTGAGAGATAGGTCTAGGGACCTGTAAATTTTCAGTTTTTCCAAGGTGGTGTGATCTAAGGAGAGGTGTTTACTATCCTCCTGGCCTGTGCTCTTGTCTGTGAGTGACCACAAGCACATTTTTCTACCCTGAAACTGTGAGGAGGGCCCCCCCCCCAGCTCTGGTGTGCTAGTGCTCCTTCTTGCCCTTGGACTGCCACCCAGGACTGTGACCTGGATCTGACTATGGGCAAAGCAAGAGAGTCCTGCCCCCAGTGCCAGCAAAGAGAAACCTGTAGTCTCCTTCTGACCAGTTGTTCAACCCCCTTATTGTCTATGGACTGAGAACTCTGGAAGCAGCCACTGCTGCTGCTGATTCAGTGGCTCCCAAGGTCTGCTCGTGATTCACTGGGTCCAGGGTTGTGCTGGCATGGCCTTTGCTAGACTATGCTCCACTCTCCCCCATGTGTAGCAGCAAACCTTTCCTGCTAACCTTGTGAGTTTCTTTGACATCTGTGGGATTAGCTGTCTGGAAGTTGCCACTGCTGCTGCTGATTCAGTCACCCCAAGGCCTGCTTCTGGTTTGCTGAGGCCCAGTCTTTTGGACTGCATTTCCTCTTACCCTGATGCAACATACCTCTCCTGTTGACTTCTAAGTTGTTTTGGGCTGGAAAAATTGTTTCACTGCCTTTTTTTTTTGCTTTTTGGTGAGGCGATTAGGATTAAGTGACTTGCCCAGGGTCCCACAGCTAGTAAGTGTTAAGTAAGCATCAAGTTTCTGAGACCAAATTTGAACTCAGGTCCTCCTGACTCCAAGGCCAGAGCTCTATCCACTGCACCACTTCGCTGCCCCCACTCTGTCTTTTTGTGGGTTCTGCCACTGTAGAATTTGTTTAGATTCATTATTTGAAGGTATTTGGTGGGGTTTTCTGGAGAACCAGATAAGTTCTTGCCTTCACTCTGCCATCTTGGTTCCACCTAGCCATCATATGATTGTTTAAAAAAAAAAGTAGGCTATAAAGTAAAGAGATGTTTTCTAGTCTTGACTCTTCCAATTAATGCTAGTTGTGGTATTTTTCAAGGTCTGGAGTCACATAGACTCATCTTCCCAAATTCAAATCTGCCCTCAGACACTTACTATCTATGTGACCCTGAGCAAGTCATTCAACCCTGTTTGCCTCAGTTTCCTCATCTATAAAAGGAGCTGGAGAAGGAAACAAGAAAGTACTCTAGTATTTCTGCCAAGAAAACTCCAGATGGGTTCCTCAAAAGTCAGACACGACTGAAATGACTGAACAACAACAAAATATTATGAGGCAGCTAGGTGACACAGTGGATAGAGTGGCCTGAAGCCAAGTAGACCTGAATTCAAACCTAGTGTCAGACACTTACCGGCTGTGTGACCCTGGGCAAGTCACTTAACCCTTTGCCAGTTTCCTCATTTGTAAAATGCACTGAAAAGGAAATGGCAAATCATTCCAATATCTTTGCCAAGAAAACATCAGATGAGATCATAAAGAGTCAGACAAGCTAAAAATGACTGAACAACAACAACAAAGCAAATCATTTATTATAAGCCCAGATTTAATCCATACATAAAAGGCATGAGTTAGCTTAATTTGTCTATGACCATCCAGCTCTATGATTCTTAATCTGTGATAGTTACATCATTACTAGAAAAGGTACTGACAACAGGTGAATTAGACTTAGGATTTCTTAATACTACAGCTGCCACTTTAAACATGTCAGATAAAGTATTGGACGATATAGCCTCCATGGCCATTTAGAGTTATACTCTTTTGTATAATCCTGAGTTTCTAAGATTCTAATAACTCTAAAACAAAAAAAAACAAAAACAAAACTTCATTTCATGATGTTTTTAAAACCCTTTCTTCTTGAAACCTTCAATCACGTATAGCATCCTCAGCTTATAAATACAATTCACATTGTCAAGTAAGAATTATATGTAGGACTGAATACATTGTACAACTCATATCATTTTTAGGGTTATATCGAAAGGGATTAGAGATCACTTAATAAAGAGGAGTCTGTCAAGAGACAAAGGGATAGAATCAATGGCCCACTTTGTTATTCAGCTTAGTTTAACTCTTTAAGGTTAAAAAAATTGTCAGTGTTATTTGGATCATCCATTAATTCATTTTTAGAATATCATTGATTCCTAGCCTTACTAACACAGTATATAACCAGCAAAATTGTCTTGGAAAATCAGTTTTCTACAAGGTTGCAATGTCCCTTCATGGAACAATAAAACATTAGAAAAAACATCAAAGCTATTTCTTATTATTGTTGATTTGACTGTGAAATGTGCTTTACATTCTACCTTTCCCTAGTTTGCCTGCTAATTACTTACACTAAATTAGTGAAAGACATGAATTGTCATCACAGCCATTTCATAAAAACTAGACTGGACATACAAAAGACACTTTTGTCTCGGTATGAGAAGTTCAATGATTCCTCTCCCCCTCTCTAGTACTTCAGTCCCTATCATTTCAAGTGTCCATTCTGTGGGAACTACTGTACTTTCTCAAAAGATGATCCAACTTAAAAATGAAAGCAAACAGTCCACCTTCAAAGCCAAATCTGAAGTTAAATATTGGTACCTGTATGTTTTTCCTGCAAGCTTCATGTTTAAAGGGAGAGGGAAAAGTAGTCTTTTCCTTCAGAAACTGAAATACACTTCCTTAATTCATTCCCCCAGGCCAGCAAAAATTGCTAGGGATACACTGCTTGATAATTATTCCATTCCCTTTATTTGGGAGGCAGAACAGCCGAAGTATTTAATTGGCTGTTGTTCTTATTTCCAACTTCATTGCAGGTGATAAAACTACTCATTTGTTGCAAAAAAAATTAATGTATTAAAAAAAAGAGAACTGGTTAGCCTTCTATTAAGGGCCTTAGTATGAAACCTTTGTCAGCAAATCAGCTTTTCATCCATCAGATGTTACAATTTTTAGAGCACATTACCAAGCTTACAACTGATTTCTAGACTTGAGATAGCATTTCCTTACAGCATAGGCTAAGGGGTGGGAGGTAGGAGACCTTATTTTAGTTCAAAAGTTGTTAAAAGTGGTGTAGAGAAGAAAACGATATTCTCCTACACGTCAGAGCTGAGACATAAGTTAACAGCTTTTTTTCAATGTACAATGATCAAATGATGTTTTAGCAGCCTATCAATCTAATGAATTATTTGAGTAGGAGTTAAAACAATGTGAAACATTTGCTGTACAGAGGAGTAAGTGTAATGCCTAGTGAATATGAAACATCTTATCCAGCAGAAACTTAAGAATCTGAGTCATTAAAAAAATAAACTCAGGATTTTATAAGGGCAAGTGTCACTAACAGAATAACAAGGATTTGGGGTCTTCTAAGGTTCCCTATTCTCCTCCCCACTCAAAGAAAAGCTTTGGGAATTGAGCTTCTTCTAACCAGATTCCAGGAATGTGGGAAATGGTGGTATTAATCTCTTAAGTCTACACATCACCATTATCTCTTAATAGCATCAGGAAAGGAGCCTATGGGGAAAAAAGGGCATGATTAAAGGGAAATGTTAGCCTGGCTCCAAAGAGCAGCCTTCCAGATTGAAAAACAAATGCCCTAGTAATAAGATAGACAAAAGTACATAGACTAAAGCTGCTAAAGGCTTTTTTAAATACATCAACATAGTGTACTCACATCATCAATAACAATGAGTACTTGTTGTGTGTCTGTTATAACCTCTTTTATATATTGGTGCCTGGAGACAGAAATTCTCTCAAAGAAACATATGTGCCTAGACATTCTGACCTAAATTTTCTATGGAATTTCAGAGCACTATACTCCTTACAAGTAATAATAATAATAAATATATTCGTGGGATGATAAATTTAGATTCAAACTGGAAAGAAACTTCGAGATCATCTAGTTCAACACCATCATTTTTTTTCAAATGAGAAAATAGGTTCAGGGAAGTGATATGAATTGCTCGATATGCCAGAAGTAGTCATCAGTTGAGTGAGTATTCAAATCCAGGTCCTCTAATTCTCTGTCGTATACTTTTTCCATGATACTACTCCATCTTTCAAACTTCTGTAACATCCAACTCTTTCTAGTTTCTTTTTCTGGTTGCCTTTGTAGTTGTCTGTAAGTTCATGATTCTTTGTCCTTTTATTGGTTAGAGAAGTCATGTTGACTAGATTGTTTTACTTAGATGGTGAATCTAAATTTTTTTCAGTAAATGGTTATGTTTGCTCTCCAGGTATCTCAAATCTTCTGTGGCCACTCAATAGGTATTGAATACCTGCTGTGATATTGTACAAAGTGTTGTTTTAGTCATGAAAGGTATAGTGGAAACCTTTCTCTAATTTTGCTATTATGAATCCATTCCATTTTTTCTGCAGGCAAACCAGTTTGCCTTCACATGGAGAAGGAAAGTATTTTTTTTTTCAAGCAGCTCCAAGGATTTTTCTATATTTAATTCTGATCATCCATTCTGATGGAGGGGAATAGTGCTATAGGTAACATAAAACAGTGTATAAGCAAAAAGTCATCCACTGTGTATCTTTGGTTTTTTGTAATAGCTTATAAAAAAATTTGAATCTTATGTGTATGTGATATTTTATGGTTTAAAAATTGTTTCCCCTGCATTTTCTCCTGTCTCTCATAACAGCCTTGTGTAGTAAATACTATTAATATGAACATCTTCATTTTGCTTATAAGTAAAGCTGACATTCATAAAAGTTAAATGGCTTACACAAGGACACACAGCTATTGAGAATCAGAGCCCAGTCTCCTTATTCCATAATCCAGTGATCTTACTGCTATAGCAGTGTGCCTTGTAATAGACTAGACTTTCTAATTCCTTTCTGATTTGGTAAATCAGTCACTAAGATAGCTAGTGGTTTAGAAGCATGAAAAATATTGCTCGAGAAGGAGAGGTACCTTTCCACAAATTCCTAGGTGGTATTTCTTAGTAAGCATCCCATATCAGAATTTTTAGGAGGATTTTAACTTCCAAACCCAGAAAAAAGCCTTCATAAATGTTCATTCATTCTCTCATTCTCTCTCTCTCTCTCTTTCCTCTTCTTTTTTCCCCTCTCTTCTCCACCCTCTCTTAATCTGTCTCTCTTTCTCTCTCTCTCCTCTTCCCCTTTCTTTTCCTCCTTTTTCACCTCCCTCTATCGCTCCCTCCTTTCCCTCCCTCCAATTTGACAGAACTTCCAAACAAAAGTTTTGGTGAAACAAGTAAAAGCATAGTTTAATTTAGTGGTTTATTTTGGACCATTCACCAGGCTTTTAAAAAAGGCCCACTGTTTTCAAATATCTGCTTAGAAGTAGGTTTTGATAGAAGACTTTATTAAAGACTTCCTAAGGCTGTAAGTTATTTTTTTTTTTATCCCCGGTGCTTAGCACAATGCCTGGTACATAATAGTCACTTAAGTGTTTGTTGATGGAAGTAAAAATGTGGAGGATAGTGAGTTATGTAATAGAATGATGATCTTGATGATGATGATGATGATGATGATGATGATAACCTTGTGTGTGTATACTACTTTGCTTCTTGCAAAGTGCTTTTGTACCCTTTATGTCATTATTATCAGTATCTCTGTATTACCCATGTTACCACATGTTGCCTATTATTATAGGGCAGCTAGGCAGTACAGTAGTTTAGAACCCTAGACTGAGTTCAGGAAGATCTGAGTTCAAATCTGGACTCAGACAGTTACAGTTGTGTGACCCTGGGCAAGTCACTTAATAGCTTTCTGCCTCAGTTTCCTCATCTGCAAAAAGAGAATAATAATAATAGAACTTGTCTTAGAGTTTTTGTGAGAATCAAATGAGGTAACATTTATAAAATGCTTTGAAACATTAAAACACCATGTACATAATAACTAATATCTATGTGAGCTACACAAGAGATAGGAAGGGCAAGTAGTATTATTTCCATTTTTTCAAATGAAGACACTGAAGTAGAAGGAACACAAATTGCTAGAGCTGGAAGGGACTTAGTCTAACCCTATTATTGTATTGATGAAGAAATTAATTTCTAAAAAGTTGACCTGATTTCATAGAAGTTAAACTGCTTATATGTGGTAAAACAATGACATCATCTAGTCCATCCTCTTAGGTTGTATACAAAGAAATAGAGGCCCACAAAAATTATTTGCCTTATCCAAGGACACACAACAATGTAAAAAAGTTGAAAAGATGGTTCTTAGTCCAGTTATCAAGCCATGTAATGCTCATTCCTTTAATCTTTGCTCAGAGTTCCTTAAAGTTACTGAATCCTGATCTCCAGAAGGTATATTCTTATTTGAAGACCTGACATATCTCTCTAGACTTCATTAAAAAATGAATATTGGTTTTGTACCACCACCACACTCTCCTCCCCACACCCTGCCAGCCAAACACGTATTACATATAAAACATTGTTTTTTTGAGGAATGTTGGGGCAGAGACTAGACCTTCTTATGATTTCATTGTTACGAGTTACTCCCTCTACCATTGTGGATCTGTAACCACTCTACAACATAAAGCTTAAGAGTTGCTTGGGGACACTGAGAGGTTAAGTGACTTCCTTGCCCAGGGTCACTCAGCCAGCCAATGTCAGATGTGGGATTTGAACCTGGGTCTTCCTGACCACTAAATCAGATTATGGCATGTTACATTTTTTAATATTAGAGCTAGAAGTGACCTTTAAAGGTCCTTGAATCCAACCCCTTTATTTTGCAGATGAAACTGAGTCTCCTAGAGGTAAAGTGGCATGCATCAAGGTCACAGAGGTAGTAAGGAGAACAGATGAGATTTAAACCCAGTTCCTTTGTCACCAAATCCAGTGCCCTTTGTAGATCTAGATATTATCATCATAATCAGCCATGTAACTCTGCCAAATATGTTTAATCCTCATACTGATACTGAATCCAGACCCCACAATAGATATTATGGCTCCTAGGACAGACATCATAGTAATTTGTCTATAAAGAAACATTTACCATCTACATAATAACAGTAATTACAATTATATAAAGAAAAAGGGGACCTTTGTATAGTGACAGGTTCAAACAACAACAGGATAGAAAATTGGCAAAAACCAACCTAGTGACTATTCCCTTCCATCCCCTTATCCCTTAGTGTTGCAGTCATAAATTATCCATAGTTCAGTAATATGGCAAGTGTGTATTGCAAGATTATGCAGCAGGATTGTAGCATTTTGTTCTAGGTGGCCTGGTTCTAACTGTAAGGAAACTGCATGTCACACAATGTCCTTTCGGCTGCAATGTGTCACGTACTCAAGTGTGACATGTCCCTACATTTGACTGAGAGACACATGGCTGAAATGCTCAGACTCCTATTCCCATTTGGTGTTATCATGTTTTCCCATGTGTGCTGTCGAAAACAGTTAAACCCAGACTCTACCTTTCTCCTCAGCCCTGCAGGCAAAAGGTTCAAAAGCCAAAGAAAGAGAATTTCTTTTTGTAAACCTGTCTCAACATGTATTTGAAAGTCAGATTTGAACCTGACGGGCTGAGGAAAGTGTGGATACAGCTTTCCTTAGGTAGGCACTGAAACTTTGGAAGCAGACTTGTTATTTGTCAGAATTAAAAGGTGATCTGGAATTCAGCCCAAAGTCATCCATTTGTGCAGGAATTGATTATAAATCCCTCAGAGAATTTAGTATCTCTGTGGTACTTCTAAATACTTTTCCTCCTTATATTCAGTGTCTTTATAGGAGTGTTCAAGAAAACATTCACACAAAGTTTCACTATTGATCACAGAAAAAGCCCATCAGAATGTTACCTTTGCAAAATAAAGAAACTATTTTTATATATTATAAACACTTTTATGCCAAGAGATCCCTAAGTGCTTATAGTTAGATGTATAAAATGCAATCAGACATGTCATATTTTTTCTTTTGGTATTTTTTTTTTTGAGTGGGAGGAAAGTCAGGACCAATGGATTTTTTTTTAAAATCATTGTGAGGGAACTCCTAGTATGGAGACACTCTTCACTGATGTAGATTGGCAACTCATCTTTAAATTACCATCTTAGAGAGTTTCCTGGGTCACTGACAGATTAAGTGACTTGTCCATGGTCACATAGCACATATGTGTTAAGCTCATGCCTTTCTTACTTCAAGGCCAGCATTCTAAATAACCAGTATTTCATGTACCTCTCATCAAAAGGAGTTATACACATATAATAAGTCTTTATTCTAAGTGTCTGTTAGTAAAGTTTTAATTTAATAAATCACTCTGACTGACGCTTGTGTTTTATATAGTCTATAGGAGTTTGTCTTCTTCTATGTCTCTGTCAGACCAATGTGGATATTGGGACTGAACCTCTTATTTCATTAGTATGGGGGGTTCACTGGTAAGGAAACTATTGATCCATGCATGTTTCACCATCTTTGCAGCTTATAGTTTTAGACAAGTATCAATTCAACAAGTATTATAGTTACCTTTAGTTCATAAGATAAAAGAAGTAGAATTGAAAGGGACTTCAAAGGCACTCTAATCCAACCCCTCATTTTAAAGATTTGTAAATGGAGGCATGGGGAATATAAATGACTTCTATAAGATCATACAGGTAGGAAGCTTCAGAGACGGGATTTGAACACAGGTCCTTTGAATCCAGAGCAGTGTTCTTTCCACTATACCACACTGAATTTGGGGAATGGGGAAGAAGTTATAGAATAGCATTTCCCAAAGAGTGTTCCATGAAACCTAAGTATTCTACGCAATGTAAACAGTTTTTCTAAAATGTCAAATATGAAATTTTATGTATAACAAAGGTACTTAGTTGTGTCCATTTTTCTAAAATGAAAATAGGTTTAATTTCTTCGATTTCCTTCTAAATTTTCCCAACTTCTCTTTCTGCTGGGGGTATTCAGTACTTCCAGACTTTGACAGACAAGCCTTTATTAGTTTTGTCAGTGTATTTCAATCATGTGTTCCATGGCCAAATCAGTCTGAAAAATACTTTTGTCTAATGTTGCATAGGAGCATTCAGCATTATTTAAGAAAAGAAGGAAAGGATAGATTTACAAATAACTATGGGAGGATATAATAGAATAAAGCATTAATAAAAGCTAGTAAATAGAACTCAAGATAAATCAGGATAATTTTGAAGCCAAGACCCAAAAGAAGTCAGTTAAGTGAATTTGATATTTTATTGTTGTTATTGCTGTCATTGTATTACAGAGAATATACACGCATTTGTTGTAGGCAGATGTTTGGATTCTCCCAGTGTAGTAAGACAGAGAACATGAGAATCAGGTGGGAATGACTCTAAGAAATGAGAAAGGGTTATTGATGAATAGACAGCGATGAAGCCAGTGGGAATTTTGAGTATTTGCAGTAGACAATTCACAGACCTTGTATTTTTAAAACTATTTTCATAGATATTGTGATCTGTGGGAATTTACCATTAGTGACTCCCACTATGGAGACAGCCTGGCATGGTAGCTGGAGTCCTGAGCTTAGAAGACATAGGTTCAAATCCCTCCCCTCTTAAGATTTATATAGTACATAATGGACAGATTATGATCTGAATTGTTGTAAGGAGTTCTCATTCATGGAAATCATTTCCCACACATTGTCATTCTCATTCCTTTGGTTTACTCCATACTTTACTAGTGTGCACTGAGGGGCATAGAACTGGCTTCATTAATAACAGGGTTACAAAGTTTCTCAAGATTTTTTTTTGTAAACCTTCAATCCAACCTCGAAAAAATGACTATAACATAAGCACTAGAAGGCTGATTATGTTTCATTGTGTTTATCAGAAATTGAGAATTGGATCATTTTCTTTCTTTTTCATAAATTATTGTCTTACACATGCTGTATGTCTGTGATGCTAGGCAAGTCATTTAGGCTGGTGGTGTTCTAGGCACCTGTATGCATTGGTTGAGAAATATCCTCGCTTGCATCTCCCCATAGCAGTGAAATCATTGCCTAGTCCCTGTACCTTGCAAAAACTATAGGCCTAGAAACTATTAGCAAAGCAAAAGTCATGTACTGGGAATAAACTTTCACTCATACCAGTTTGCTCAAACATGTATTTTAATGAAGAAGTTTCTGACTTCATGTGGTTTTCAACACATCATAAATAGTTGATCTGTAAAAATTAATTGTTTATATTCTGGAACATCACATTTATTTCTAATTTTTAACTTGAGAACTCATAATATAGTTTTGAATAGTTTCTACTCACTCATGTAACTTCAATCTGTGATGGATACCATTTGGTAAATATTCTTCACTTAATCAGTAAGCCAACTGTAGTAGAAATTTCTAATGTTTTTCAAATATTATTTATTATAAGTAGAGTTTATAAAGAAAAAAGAAAATTGAATGACCTACAGAATACAAGTGGAATTTGGAACTTTATTACATAATTTTGTGGCATGTCCCTCTATATAAAAATAAATATGGTTTCATGACTGAATAATGAAAGCACATAAAACTTTAGCACTTGTATCTGTTCAGCTATATTATGGGACATACTCTTCTTGTCACTAAACAATATTTTAGGATATATTTTTCTTGTCACTAAGCAATAGGTGCCAAATACCCTGAGATTTTGCAGCACTGACTGAACAATAATATAAAATGTATTCTGCTATATATGTAACATACATAATATTAATAGTTCTACAGCAGTCAGAAATGAGATATGAAGGAGTGAGCATAGCCTAGGTCTTATATTAGTGATGCTATATTAATTATGACAGAGAAGATTTTTCCATTATAAGCCTCAATTTTAAGAGGCTTGAAACTTTCCCATAGGAATTTTTCTCATGACAGTTTTTTTTGCCAACTAACGAAAATATAGATTGTTTTTTTAATGTTTTTGAAAGATCACATCTAGGCATAATTTTTCCTACCTAATAAAACATTTTTTTCAAATACTTTACTTTCTGATTCCTCAAAACAAAATAGCTTTTTAATGACCTTGCAACTTGTCTCCAATGAAGAAAGTTAGAGCCTTTGGTTTATGAAAAAAAGTTTGATTTGCAAATGATTAAATTGCAAACATTACCTTATGTTTCTTCTGTAATTAATCTTGTGCTTAAATAGTAGTTGGCCCACTGCACCTTGCAAATCAGAGGGGCTTTCAATTAGTTGGTCAGTTACACAAAATTAGGCCACATGGATACAATTTCTGTGCTTACTGAAAAAAGGAGCACTAATGCTGAAAATTGGTTATTGTTGTCTGAAATTGCACATTAAAATATGATTGCAAATTGCAAGAGTTGGTTTAAGCTGTAGAAATGTTCATTAAAATCCTACCAGTAAGACAGCTAGGTATCTGCAGCCAGAACTGCCCCAGTTAGAGCGGAGACTCTGGAGCAGAGTGAGAGTGGGCCCTGGAGTTGAGAGGGAGTAGCCCAGGGAGCCAAACCCACAGAATCATGGTCAAAGACATGCAGCCTTCCCTGGCCCAGACCTAGTGCTCCAGGGTGCCCATGGTGCAGCCCTACCACATTGCCACTGCTACTGGTGTTGTTTCTAGGGACCAGAGCCCAGATTGTCCAAATGCAAGTGCCAGCAGAGGTTCAGGACATTCTGGGAAGTGATGTGAAGCTCCCCTGCTACCTTCTATCTAAGGAAGCTAAAATCCAAGTGCCCCAGTAATGAGGCTCTGCTGGGACAAGCATGAGGGCAGCCAGAGCATGGCCATCTTCCATCCACACATGGTGCCTGCTTCCTAAATTCAGGGCCCTTTAACCTGGATATGTTATTATATTGGAAACTCCAGGGAAATTAAGGCATACCTACTGGATTGCCACTCTGATGTTGAAGGTTTGGAGGGCTGAGGATGCATGAAGCGGGGCTGACTTTGGTGAGGAGAAGGGCCACCTCTTCATCAGAGACTGCGGTAAGGAAGAAATGGTAGTAGAGGGGTCAGGAGGTTGTAAGACAAGGAGGAAGGACTTGTGAGCTGAGCAGAAGGGGAGGAGGATGGGGCCAACTACACCTGTGAGTTCACTACCTTATGCTCAAGGAGCAGCAAAGGAGTTATATGGCTCAGTGCTGACTGAGACCTAGAACCATGTGAAGCCCCAAGAGGTGACCTTGGACCTGCAATGCCCATGGTCCATTGAACCTCCACAGAGAACTGTCTACCTGCCCACATCTCCTGGTTCTGTCCCCTGCCTGATGAGGGCACTGAAACAAGAGCAGCAAGGCCTGTGCCTGGCACCTTTACCATCACCAGCTGCTTTATCCTGGTGCCCATCCATCAGGCAGATGGGGGAGAGGTCACCTATAAGGTAGAACATGAGACCTTCTCAGAGCATGTCCTACTATCCCTCACGTTTTACATGGGATACCCCACTGAGGTCTCCATCTCAAGCTAAAGTGACAATTGGTTTGTTAATCAAGTTGAGGCTACCTTGAGTTGTGATGCCCAAAACAACTCTGAGCCCATAGCCTACAAGTACAATATGACCATAGGCCTATCCATCTCAACAGCTGTGGCCCAGGGACCCTGGCTCATAAGTGATACTGTAGATAAGTCAGCCAACACCACCTTTGTCTGTAGTATTGCCAGTGCTAAGGGTACCAGAGCAGACCATCTGAGTCAGAGATATCCCCCAGGCCTTAGTAGGTCCAATGATAGGAATGGCCTTGCTGCTGTTTCTTTTGGCAGGGATAGGTGAGGTGAGGCATGGCATGGCCTTTGCTCTGCTGAGGAGGAAGCAGGAGATTGGCAGTGGAGGAGTGGGCTCCTATCACCCTAAGACCCAGTTGTTTTGAAATGGGGGGGGCAGTCCTCCAGGCCCCTGCGGCCACAGTTCCAACCAAGAAGGATTAGGAGGAGGAGGAAGAAGAGTAGAGAGGGATCATGCTGTCTCAGCCAGGAGCAGAGGATGACACAGAGTCCAAGCTGGAAGGCTACCTCATTTCCTGGAAGACAGTCTGCATGTGACATCAGAACATAGCTACCTATCACACAGCCCCAACCCAGAGAGATCTGAGTTTGGCTCAAGCCATCATGTACGCCCTCTTGGAATGGGGCCAAGAAATCACACAGGTATATAATTCTCCTACTTCCTCACGGATTCATAGCCCAATGGAAATACTGAATGGGCTAACCAGACTAGAAAGACGGGAGCTCATCTGCCACCCTACCCCTGATTCTTGGAATTTGAGGTGGGGCCTGACTCGGACCTGGGAAAGTGGGAGAGAGGATGGATGGGCATTCAGGTAGTACTCTCTGTTTTGCCCCCAACCCCAGGCGAGACTGGGGAAAAGAATCAAAGAGACTCCATTTTTATATAGGGTTCATCCCCTCCCCAATCAGTCTCCTCCCCCAAGGGTTCAATAAAGGACCCCTTGAGGGGGGGATATCTTGTCAGGACTCTCTCAGTTCTCAAACGTCTGAGTTCAGTAGATGTTTCATGTGGGAGTCTTACAGTTAAGACCTAAAGATATTTGATATCTGATAAAAATATTAATTATGCCATTGAGGTTTCTGCTCTGTCCTTTACCAGATATTTTAACAATCTGACGTTTTAACATATAAGGAACAACTAGAAGAACTACCAAATTGCAGAAAGAGTATGTGCATTTCTTAGAATATTCAGCCAATCACTTCCTAAAGGTGGAAGGGAATTTAGGGATCAGTTGGTCCTCACACACATGCCCATTTTATGGCTGGGGCATAAACATACTTGTGATACTGTCTAAAAGCAAGTTATCCCAGTTCCTAGCCCTGTGCTTCACCCAGTCACACTGCCCTTTTTATCCAGGCTACATTGTAGGCAATTCCTAATAATCTCCAAATCATGAGTGACATCCTTATCTGATTCTGACAAGATTAAAATAGTGAAACAATTCACAATTTCCAAATTATTAATTAATGTATATTATGGCATAGCAATTAAGTATACAATGTGTCAAAGTGAACTTTCCACAAAGATGGTATGAACTATATAATCCAAAGACAGTATCGTTCACTGTGATTATTAGACATGTTCTATGTTCCTTTATTGAAGAAGAAAAGTAAGTGCTTCAAGTGTGGTTTGGTTTTGTTTTCCACTAGTAGTGACATAATCTCCTGAAATCCCAAGACTCTTTGGTGAAGTCTCCATGAATCAATGGAATAACTTGCAAGATTACAGTGAACAGCTCAATTCATGTGGCTATGAAAGAATGCTTCTCTGCTAGCTCTTATCAGCAGCAAAGTTCTGTCTTGCAGCTGATGTTGAATGGGTAACCTAAAGCTTCTTAAATATACACACATATGTATAATACCACTATCTATCTTTTCAGTCAATCCATCTGATATTTCCAAAGTCTGGCAGGCAAAGAAAATTTGCTTTCTCCAAATTAAACCTGATTTCTAGGATCTTTGTTTCTACTTTCAATGTATTCCAGAGATTATCATTTGAATGGAAAGTTTTCATCTTGAGGTCATAGTGTTTTAGTGGTAGAATGACTTATAACAACTTCTTTTGAGATATATGATGTAACATACGATGTAGCATAATATGATGTAATATAGGTTCCTCTGACAAATGGGAATAATTAGTACTCAATATTTTGCTGGCATTGAGTTATTTAAAAGTTACATTTTGATTCAGAAATGTGACCCCAGAGAAAATTCTGAAAATAAGTGACTGAATCTATAGTTGATTTTTTGGCCTTTTGAGAAAAGAATAGGCTTATGGATACTTCATTCCAAATCATATACTTGGAGTTTTACTCTGGCTTATCAAGAAAGAGAATTGTTATTTTGCACAAAACAAAGGCTCTTCTCTTGGGCTAGTAATACAGGGTTATCCCTAAGGAGAAAACTTTCAATGGTGTGTAACTTTGGGTGAGCTATCTGAATTTTGGAGGACTCCATTTCTTTGTCTAGAAAATGAAACACTAGAACGGGCAAAGACTTTTAAGAAACTCTAGGCAGGGGGCAGCTAGGTGGCACAGTGGATAGAGCACTGGCCCTGAAGTCAGGAGGATCCGAATTCAAATGCGACCTCAGGTCAAACACTTGACACTAGCTGTGTGACCCTGGGCAAGTCACTTTACCCCAATTGCCTTAAAAAAAAGTGTAGCCAAATACTCTCCTTATATAGCAAAAGATCCTGAGGTCTTGAAAGAATAAATGACTGACCTAAGTTCACACAGATTATTAGGGTAGAATCAGGACTAGAAATTGAATGTCTTTATTTCCAATTCAGTGAGTTTTATTTGTTTTTACTCTACCCCACTGCTTTCTGCTGATATTGGCTTACATTTATGTAGTATTTTCACTATTTTCCAAAACATCTTTTATAACCGTTATTTCATTTTATTCTAACATTTCTGTACTATAGGTAAAGGGGAAAAAAAACTAAAATGGGATCTGCAGGTCAAATGACTTACCAAAATCTATGTGGCAAATTTGATCTAAGGCTGAGATTAGAAATATTTATTTCTAATGTAACCTTATACAAGTGAAAATGCAAAACTAATCAAACTATACTTATGAAACTATAGATGTTACTACATCATGCCTTGTAGAAAGGATGGAATAGATATGAATTAATATGAAAAAATTGTAGATCACAGTCTCTCTACTATATTTAAAATAGAATTTAGAGGGATTTTTTTTGTTTTTACATTTCCAAGATTTTCCCTATTTATCTCCCACTTCCCCTCCTAGAAAGCTATCCCTTGTAACAATGTTAAAAAAAAAAAGGAAAGAAAAGAGAACAAATAAAATAAGCACAATCTATCAAAGCATCGAAAATATCTGACATCATTTACAATGTTCCTTACCTAAGGTCCCCTCACCTCTACAGAGGGTACCTTCACATATCTCTTCCTTGGGAGTAGGCTTATTCTTTATAGTTTTACAACTTTCTGTTTTTATAGTTTTGTGCTAGTTTTTTTAAATTTATTTATATTATTTTAGTCATTGTATATACTGTTTTCCTGGCTCTATTTACTTCCTTTTGCTTCAGTTTACATAAATCCAAGTTTCTCCATATTCATGATATTTGTTGCTTCTTACAATACAGTAATATTCCATCACATTTATGTATCTGTTTAGCCATCCTCCAATTCATATGCATCTACCTTTTCTCTAGTTATTTGCTACCACAAAAAAAGTGCTGCAACAAGTTTTTTTTTTCATATACAAGGAATCGTTTGAAGGAGAAGGAGGACTTCCTTAGTTTAACTGCCTATCGGTAGAATATTTATGCCAAAGGGTATGCACATTTACTTTTAAAATGTGTTGATATCTTCTGTTTTTACATCACATGTGTTTCCTCCTGTATCCTTCTCCTGTCATCTTCTAAGATCTATCCCTTATGACACATTATTTTGTAGAGAGAGAAAGAAGAGAAAAATATCCTCAAAACAGTCCAATATACCAAAAATCTAACATTATATGCAATGATTCATACCTGTGAAAACTAATAGGAAAATCTTCTTATATCTCCTCTCTTCTTTGGGGTCAGACTTTGGAATAGCTTGTTCTTTTTCATTTCATAACATATTTTCAGTTGCTTTGTGGTTGTTGTTCTTTGCATTTGCATTGTTGAATTTATAGTATACATTGTTTTTTCTGGCTTTACTTGTTAGATTTGTGTTTACAAATAGGAACTATAGATGATTTTTAAAAAGTGGGCAAAGTCTCTATACTGTTTTAAAATTAGCTTCTGACAACTCGAAATAGGTACTGTAATTTAGAAGAAAAACTAAGAATGGGAAAATCTGCCTTGAAACTGTTAAATGAAAATAAAAGCATAAAGTTTAATTTTGTGAAATTGTGTGTCTCATTGCATTCTTGAATATGTACAAAATGTGATTTGGCTTCTTTGTACTTGAGATTATGCAATGATATGCTCAATGTGAACAAAAGAGTGTCTTAGTCAGCATTTGTTGGTGTGAAACATAAAATCAGAATGGGAAAATATTGTGGGTTTATGTGCATTTGAATATAGACCACTCAAATTTTAGTGGACTAATTTTTCCTCCCTAGTTTATATTTGATTTGAGTCATGCCCTATCAATGAGTAGATATCGTTTATCTTCTTTCTACTCATTTTCTACGGCAGCTCTCTTTTCAATAATCATAATTGCCTCCTTTCAACTAATTGTGATGTATCCATGTTTTTATGTCAATGTTCAGTCTCCCAAACTGCCCATAATATACAATTAAGTGTGCACAAAGATACCTAATACCTCATACATACTCATCCAAAATATACAAATGTCCAAGGAGAACAGTTTAACACTGCCCTAGGAACCTTAATGTTCCTTTTACTACTTTAGAAAATGTTCAATTAGAATTTTTGAAAAATAGTTAGCTCACTTATATTAGAACATTGTTTCCTTTCAGCAGAAACAAGCAACTGGAATACGGAACCTTTAGTATGTAAGTATGGAAGACAAATGAAAGCATGTACAATTGTAAGAGAATAAGGATGCCTTTCCCCTGAGTTTTTGCAAAAAAAAAAATATGGTTAGATCAGGCTAATAACAGACTTCACAATACCATTCAAACTAAAGAACATTGTGGAAAAGGTAAAAAACTATCTTATAGTCATGCTGAATCATTGCCCCATTCAAATTTTCATATATTTTATTACATGAAATTTGTTGAGTATATTATGTATACTCATGCCACCTAATTAAAATGATTAATAAGTTTTTTTCACTGATGTTAAAATGAAGCTAGTTCCAGGACAGAAGCTTTAGAAAACAACAGAAAGACTATACACCTTTCCTATGCTTTTAACAAGGCACTCTGTATAAAATTCCAGGAGAAACTCTTGACCTTGATTTGCAAGCCTCTGGTATTGAGCTCTTGAATAAGTTGCCTTTTGGCTAAGTCCTTTAGAAAATAATGGTTAAAACTACAAGGCTTCTCCAGGTTGCGCAGAGGAAGAATATCAAATAACAAAGTTTATTTCCTCATAAATATTATTTATACAGCCTAAGCAAATGATTACATAAGATTAGACCTCTTCTTTGAGAAGAAGATAATAAGATTCAATCAAAGAACCCAAGTATTATTAATTCATTCCAGTACACTATAATGCACTGAAAAGTTCAGAGAGAATATTCACTTTCTATAAAAGGTTTTGTATTGTGAAACCTCATGAATTGAAAATATTTCTTTAGATTTTGAGAAACAATTCAAAATTGGAATACTATGTTGTTTTGGTATAGTCAAATTCATTTTCAGACTGTGATACTAAGTAGTTCTTTTTTGGGGGTTGAGGAAGGGGTTTCCACCAAAAATGGCTTTCCTTTTTGTTGAAAGAGGTAAGAGTTTCTTGGTAGGAAAGTATTTGTGGAGAAAAGTTTATTGCTGTAAGCATATACAATAAAAGAATCTCATCTCCTAGTGATTTTGTTATTCATATAGGTGAAATTTTGGATGTCTTAGATCCTTGTATTACTGAGAAGGATTAGGTCTATCAGTATTGGTACCTAATAGATTATGTTATTCCCTTCTTGAGCCAAAATTGATGAGAATAAGGTACAAATAATACTCATCTCCCTCCCTTCTTTCCCTCTGCTGTAATAAGTTTTTGTGACTTTTCCTCTACTGTAATTTACCCTTGTCTGCCTCTTCCTTTCTTTTTCTCTCAGTACATTTTCTTAGATCAAATTAATCCACTTACTTGGATCCATTTAACCCACTTGATTAGATTTTTTTTATCATTACATCAAAGTCAACTTATACCCATCCCCTTTATGTATGTCCTTTTAACATGGCATAATAATACAATTCTCAAGGGTTACAAGTGTCATCTTCCCTTGTTAGGGATGTAAACAGTTTGCCCTTATTAATAACATATTATTTCTTTCTGTCCCATTTACCTTTTTATGTCTCTTTTGAGTCTTGTATTTGAAGATCAAATTTTCTGTTGAGTTCTGGTCTTTTTATCAGGAAGGTTTGGAAGTCCCCTAGTTTGTTGAATATCCATCTCCTACCCTGAAAGATCATGCTCATTTTCATTACAAGTCCCTAAAAAATACAATTGGCAAAATAGAAAAAAAAAGTACACTGAAGAAAGCAAGTCTCTAAAAAATTCTGTTGGCCAAATGGGAAAGGAGGTACAAAATCTAATGGAATAGAAAGAGAAATTCTATTTAAAGTTACGGTAGACATTATAAAATATTTAGGAGTCTACTTACCGAAACCAACTCAGGAACTATATGAATACAATTACAAAACGCTTTTCACACAAATAAAGTCAGATCTAAATAATTGGAAAAACATCAGTTGCTCATAGGTAGGCCGAGCTAATATAATAAAAATGACAATTCTACTTATTTTATTAATTTACTTATTTAGTGCCATTCCAATCAAACTACCAAAAATTATTTTATCGAGTTAGAAAAAATAAAAAGATTCATTTGGAGTAACAAAAGGTCCAGAATATCAAGGGAACTAATGAAAAGAAATGCAAGGGAAGGGGGCCTAGCCATTCCAGATCATAAGTTGTATTATAAAGCAGCAATCACCAAAACTGCTTGGTACTGGTTGAGAAATAGAGTGGTGGATGAGTGGAATAGGTTAAGTATGCAAGACACAGTAGTCAGTGACTATAGTAATCTATTATTTGATAAACCCAAAGACCCCAGCTTTTGGAATAAGAACTCACTCTTTGATAAAAAACTGCTGGGAAAACTGGAAAAGAGTATGGCAGAAACTAGGCATAAATCAAAATCTCACCCCATATACCAAAATAAAGTCAAAATGGGTCCATGATTTAGATATAAAGGTTGATACTGTAAACAAATTGGGAGAGCAAGGAATAGTTTACCTATCAGATCTATGGAGAACAGAAGAATTTGTGACCAAACAGGAGACAGAGAACATTACAAAATGCAAAATGGATAACTTTGATTACTTTAAATTGAAAAGTTTTTGCACAAACAAAGCCAATGCAACCAAGATTAGAAGGAAAGTAGAAAATTGGGAAAGAATTTTTACAACCAGTCTCTCTGATAAGGGCTTCATCTCTAAAATACATAGAGAATTAAGTCAACTTTATAAGAATACAAGTCATTCCCTAGTTGATAAATGGTCAAAGGACATGAACAGGCAGTTCTCAGATGAAGTAATTAAAGCCATCTGTAGTCATATGAAAAAAAATGCTCTAAATCACTATTGATTAGAGAAATGCAAATCAAAACAACTCTAAGGTACCATATCACACCTATCAGATTGGTCAACATGACAAAACAAGAAAATAATAAATGTTGGAGAAGATGTGGGAAAATTGGAACATTAATGCATTGTTGGTGGAGTTGCAAAATGATCCAACTATTTTGGAGAGCAATTTGGAACTATGCCCAAAGGGCTATAAAAATGTACATAACCTTTGACCCAGCAATAGCAATTCCAGGGCTATATCCCAAAGAGATCATACAAATGGGAAAAGTACCCACATATACAAAAATATTTCTAGCAGTTCTTTTGCGGTGGCAGAGAATTGAAAATTGAGGGGATGCCCATCAATTGGGGAATGGCTGAACAAGTTGTGGTATAAGAATTTAATGGAATACTATTGTGCTATAAGAAATGATGAACAGGCAGGCTTCAGGAAAACCTGGAAAAACTTGTATGGTCTAATGCTGAGTGAAGTGAGCAGAACCAGGAGAACGTCGTATACAGTAACAGCCATGTTGTGCGATGACGAATATTGATAGACTTAACCCTTCCCAACAATACAAGGATCTAAGACATCTCCAAAGGCCTCTTGATGGAAAATGCTATCCACGTCCAAAGAAAGAACTATGGAATTTGAATGCAGATTGAAGCATACTATTTTTCTCTTTTTTTTCTCTTCTGCCGAGTTTTGTTTCCTCTTTCTGGTGGTTCTTCCCATTGGTTCTAATTCTTACTTACAACATCACTAATGTGAAAATATGTTTAATAGGAATGTATATGTATAGCCTATATCAGATTGCATGTCATCTTGAAGAGGGAGGGGGAGAGGAAGGGGGAGAAAAAATTAAAGCTCAAAAGCTTATGCAAAAGCTTATGCTAGGTGGCACAGTGGATAGAGCACCGACCCTGTATTCAGGAGGACCTGAGTTCAAATCTGGACTCAGACACATAAGACTTAGCTGTGTGACCCTGGGCAAGTCACTTAACCCCATTGCCTAGACAAAAAAAGCTTATGGAAGTGATGGTTGATAAATCAAAATTAATTAATTAATAATAATAAAAAAGCTAATAGAAGAAAACAATTTGTTAAAAATTAGAATTGGGCAAATGGAAGCTAATGACTGAGACAGCAAGAATCAGTCAAACAGAAACAAAACATCAAAAAAAATACATGAAAATGTAAAATGCCTCATTGGTAAAACAATTGACCTGGAAAATCAATCCTTGAGATACAATTTAAAAATTTTTGATCTACCTGAAAATCATGACAAAAAAAAGAGCCTGGACAGTATCTTTCAGGAAATCATAAAGGAAAACTGTCCTGAGGTAAAATAGGCATAGAAAAAATCCACCAATCACCTCCTGAAAGAGATCCCAAATTGGAAAACGCCAAGGAATATAATAGCCAAATTCCAAAATTACCAGGTCAAAGAGAAAATATTGTAAGCAGCCAGAAAGAAACAATTTAAATATCACAGAACCGCAGTCAGGATGACACAGGACCTTGCAGCTTCTACATTAAAAGACCATAGGGCATGAAATATGATATTCCGTAAGGCAAAGAAGTTTGGATTAATTTTTAAGCTGAAGAAATGTTGCAAAAAAAAAGAAGAAAAGAAGAAGAAGAACTTTGAGTTGAATTAGCTATCAGAATAGGAAGGTGACCAGATTATTTTTAAGTATGTAAGGTCTTGGATAAATATTAGCTGTCTTTACAGTTTTTATAATGGACTAATCTTATGCAGGGACTGAGTCAAGTAGTTGAGAATTAGTATAACAATTAACTTTTGTTTACTTTCAGAGTGTTTTCATTATAGCAGCTGTTTTTCTAAGGTATCAGAAATAGTTGTCACACTGAAAACTGGTTGCCAACACAAACACGTATTTACCTGAGGTGGAAGGGGAACAGGTAGACTTAATTTTTTTTTGACAATAGAGATTAGTAAGCATCCAAGATTCAAGAGTTTCATTACTTTTGGAGAACTACTGGAGAAAGTAATTTATGATTTGCCTTCTGCATACGACCCTTAAAAGTGACTTTTAAAAATTCTCCTTAGCCTAATAATATTTAGCTTTACAATTACTTAGTTAATCCACTAGACATGGCCTTTGCTAATTGACATTAGTATGTCAGTGGCATTATTTGGTAGCAGTAATATATGATTCCATTCAGCATCTTTCGACTTACTATTGGTGTGTGTTTTAATACCCACCTCAGCTTCTTTTTCTTTTCATGTGGTCTCCTCATAAAGTAAAGGAATGGATTCTTTCTCTCCATCATAAACTCATATATCACTAAAGTTATATAAGCCTATCATACATATTTACATATAAGTACAATTTAGAATTTTACATCTTATATGGAGCTCACCAAAATGATATAAATGTAATATACATGTAATATGTTTTACATATATACATTGATACATAGATCTTATATTTTTCCATTTCATATAGAACTCATTGGTGACAAGAAATCTGCCTTATTCCCCATGGTCTTAGAGAAAAAAATCACCTTTCATAGAGTCTGAAATTCTGTACATCTCTTCTCCTTTTCCTGATGCTAACTTTATACTAGATCCCATTGTTTTCTACTCATTCTGGATCTTTTTTGCCATTGTTATTCCTTTAATAATATTTTCACTATCTTCCTTTCCACGGGTACCTGCCCATCTCCTTTCTCTTAAAAAAATTAACTTATTGAACTCATATCTCATCCAACAACATTAATCTCTCCTTTTGCTTCCAATCTCATTCAATTTATAATCTATAAAAACTTACATTTCCAATTTATCTATGATCTCATTAACTGCCTTTCAAATGGGATTCTATTCCCATAAGTCTGCTGAAACTATTATCTGTAATATCACCAAATTCAAAGATCTTTTTTTAAGTCCGTATCCCTTTTAATCTCCCTTTAACAGCTGACAATGTTGACTATGTGTTTCTTGAAACTATATTCCTCCACCTTGATTCTTGTAACACTTGACTTTTCTAATTCTTTTCCTACTTTTCTAACCAGCTCCCCTCTCTCTCTTTCAATGAACATGTTTCATCCTCCTACCTCCTGGTATCTAGGACCTAGCTTTTACTGTCCACATGACTCTGTCCTATATGAACATTGGCTTTTCATTCTATTCCTTCTTTCCTTCATATTTTTTTTTATCAATTTGTTGATGGGTTTTGGAAGTCAGATAACTTAATAATTGATGGTGTGGCTACTTATAAATATGTATGATGTCATATTCAGAATTCCCTAATTTTATGGTTTCCATGTTCCTTTTCTGAGTTCTTTCTCTACAACTAATACTCTAATTTTTCTAATGAAAAGGGAAAATATCTATTCATAACCAAAAGTACCCAATGAATTCCATTGTGTAGTGATCCCAGAAGGATGAACTCTAGGTTTCAGAATATCTCCTATGACCTGATGGAAACAAAAGCACACCAATATGTTAATAAGGTATTTTAAATTAAGCAATCTGACTCTTTAACTCTTTGCTTTGTAGTAAGCAAAAAAAAAATCAATACTTTTTTGTTGTTGTTCAGTCATTTTTCAGTTATGTCCAACTCTTTATTACCCCATTTGGAATTTTCTTGGCAGAGATACTAGAGTGGTTCGCCATTTCCTTCTCCAGCTCATTTTACCTATGAGGAAAGTGAGACAGAGTTTAGTGACTTTCCAAGAGTCATACAGCTAGTAAGTGTCTGAGGCCAGATTTGAACCTGGCCCTCTATCCACTGTGCCATTTAGCTGTTTCCATATTTTATATAATAATAATAACTACCATTTATATGGGCAGCTCTGTGGTAGAGTGGATAGAGCACAGGGCCTGGAGTCAGAAAGACTCATCTGCCTGCATTCAAATCTGGCTTCAGACACTTACTAGCTGTGTGACCCTGGGCAAGTCACTTAACCCTGCTTGCCTCAGTTCTTCATCTGTAAAATGAGCTGGAGAAGGAAATGGCAAACCACTTCAGTATCTCTGCGAATAAAACTCCAAATGGAGTCACAAAGAGTCAGACATGACTGAAAATGACTGAACAACAAAAACCATTGATACAGCATTTTCTAAGTACTAGGCACTGTGCTAAATACTTTGCAATTATTATCTTCTTTGATCCTCATAATAACCTGTGAGGTAGGTGCTATTATTATCCCCATTTTACAGAAGAAGAAACTGAAGCAAACAGAGCTGAAGTGACTTTTCCAGCATCACACAACTAGTACATGTCTAAAGCCTGACTTGAACTCAGACCTTCCAGACTCCAGTTCCAGCACTCTTTACACTGCCTTATATATGTCTGAAATATAAACTAGGAAAAAACAAATGTCATATCCATCAAAAATTCAGTTTCGAATGTAGATATACAATAAAAAAGTAGAAATTATTATACAAATTGTATCTTTTATGACTGACGAAGTTGTGAAGAATTTCACACCGATTTTGGAAAGTACATTTGAATTCAATTGTTTCACCTCTCTAATTAGATTTTTAAGCTCCTTTAGGACAGATTGTGTTTGGTATTTCTCATATGTCCCCCATAGCACCTACTAGAATGCTAGTCATTCATTAAATACTTGTTCAATTATTTTAAGCATAATAAACACCTACTATGTACATTGTCAAATATTGACAATTGACTATTGTCCATATTGTCTATGTTGACTATACTCCTTGCTTCATTGCTCTATTGAACAAAATCACCACGGAAAGTTAAATTGAATTAACATTGCTTTTTAGATCATAATCAAGTTATACTTAAAAAATAGAGAAATCTCTTAAAGCCACAAAAGGACCTCAAATAATAATGCCATGATATACGGTGGAGCCCCTCTTACATCAGGATGAGAATTAGAACATAGGAAGTCTGTATTGATGACAACTGGCCCATCTTTAAAGTCTTCAGTAATTAAGTTAATTCTGCTAATACAAGGAGAAGGAAGTCAGTAATGAAGATTAATTTTAATTTATCATAAATATTTAGTTGAAATATATCTCTTTAATAACACACATACTTATTACCTGTCATTGTATTTTCAAAACTTAGGTTTCTTTGTTTTGTTTTTTAATTAAAATAGCCTTTTAAGCAGTAAGCAACTTTACCACAAAGATGAATGTCACTTCCTAGCAGAATAAAATGTATCAGGTTGTGATGGACGATCTCTGGTGAGATGGTATGGTTACAATAGTTCAAGATTATAGTGCTTTCAGTCTTGGCAAAGGTTTGGAAACAAGAAACTCTACCCTAAAGAATGCTGAGAACTGAAAGCATGCTGAAACATGATGCCACATAAATGTTTCTGTGTTGTAAAACCAGTTCACACTAAGAGGCAGATCATCATTTTGGTATTTTGCTTAAAATATGAATTATATAGTTATCCAAATTCTCCTAGAGTGAATCACTTCCTTGTAGTGACCCAAGGTCCCTGGCAAGCTCACTGATCTTTTCTGGATGCTGGTGTTCACATATTTTGCTTTAAATTGTGACTTCATGTATAAAAACAGTTGACAAAATGTGTAAAACTATTGTTACATGTGTAAAAGCAACTTCTTTTCTGAATAAATGGAATTTTAATATCCTAAGACTTAATGACCCTCTCAAAGTGTTTAACTTACTCCTAATCAATAATTTACACAGTGGCTGATGAAGAAGCAAAATGGTCAGGTTGTCTACAAAAGACTTGTTTCAAGGGAGCTTCCAGTTTTCTTGCTATATGAAGTGCTAAAATCACGAAACCTTTGAACAGTGTTGACATGTGTCACTATAGATTTGTATTATCAGTGTTTTATTACATAATATTTCATTGTAGTGAACAGAATATCTGCCCTGTTAATTTTAACATTATAGAATACAGTCATATATTATAAATAAAGTTACAGAAATGGGAAATGACTATGGTAAAAAAAAATGTAAAGAAATGAGCATGACCCAAAAGGAAAACAGGAGGTGGACCTAATGAAAAATTTAAAATAAAACTGAAATCATTTTTATCTTTGACTTCACATGAAAATGTGTATTTTAGAATATATACTCTTGGACTCAAACAATTTTATCTTCTTCACCATATCTTTGCTCAGGTTGTTCCTCAGGCCTGGAAATACTTTCCCTTCTCACTTCTACCTCTTAGAATCCCTGGTTTCTTTATAAAAAGGTACATTCAAATACTGTTTCCTACACAAGGCCTTTCCTCAACCTGAAGTTGCTAGTGATTTCCATTATCACCAAATATGTAAAATATAGAGAAAACAACATATACTTTCAGTATGTTATTTATATTTACATATGTGCATTTTGTCTCTTCCAATAGAATGTAAGCTCCTTGAGGGTAGGGAATGTTTGATTTAGTTCTATGAATTTTTAGTGCCTAACATATAAAAGATGCTTAATCAGAACTTATTGATTGAATGATTAATTAGATCAGGTATATTCTTTATTCTTTGAACCTAAAATTGAAGATAACTAGAAAAGAGGTATTATTAGATAGATACATGACAAAGGAGTGTAAAAAATGAATGTGAAACATATATAAGTTAGTGAAAACTTTAATACTCCCATAGTATTTCTTACAGGCTTAACGACTTTTGAAAACTGAAAGAGTACCACGGGGCTAAGAAAAAACCTGAATAATAAGAAATATGTTACTGCTAGTTGGTTATGGTTAGGTTCTCATTCTGTATTTTGCACTTGAAAACAGTACTCTGAACACAGTAGGTACTTAATAATTGTTCAGTTGTTCTTATGTTATTCTCCCACACATAAATACACTTTTATGCCAAAAAAGTTCATTATAAGGTAATATAGAGTAGGTCATTTAATAAAAAATAAATCACTGGGAATCAAGGGAGAAAGAATAATTCATAGGCATATCATTTAAAGTCAAAGAGAAAACTATGCATTGTGCTTCTGGTGTATTATACCCTTTCTCTTTACAAGATTAGAAGCAATCTTAGCATATGTTAGGATTACTACACATCAATTTACTGTTACTGGTTCTCCTTGAAGTCAACAGCACACAAAAATTATTCATTTTAAAAATTCATAAAGTAGAAAAATACTACAGGAGGAAATTGGTTAATATAAATATACCTAAATGTATTTATCCATGTCAAAAAAGTACAAATAGCTCTTAATGAAATTAAGACTCTCAAAAAATTTAAATAATTATATTCACTAATATAGCTTCTTACTAGAAAGCATATAATATAAAGAACCATTCTTTTGGCTATTTCTTTCTCTTTAAATGCATAGACTTCTAGAAAGGGTTATAAGTCATTCACATCTTGGTATGAATTTGTTTCTCTGATCAGGACAAGGAAATAATGGGAGTTTTGAGGTGGGAAGGACATTTTGGAACATGTAATCAGTATCTTGGGAAGAAGGCCTATGAGACCCACACTGAGGAACTGAATGGTGGGTATTTGGAGAGGAAGAGGAAAATGAGAGGAGGAAACAAGGCACAGTATGCCAAGGTCAGCTGAAGCTAAAGACAGATGTAGCCTCCTTTTCTAATTTGCCTAGTCAGGGCCTACTCAGTCGTTTAAGGAGTACTGCTCTGAAGGACCTACTTACATGTACATGATCTGTAGATCTCAAGAACATTCTTGAATTAAACATATCTTTCAGGCATAATTAAGCATCATATTTGTCTGTAGTAAAGGAGTTTTCAGGTTGTAAATATTTATATTTTTCTTTCACATAAGGCTTTCTCCTTGTTTTCTTTGCTAAAATCTGTTAATTATAACAAAATATTGAAAGAAAAATCTTTAGACACCATTTTGAAACTATGATGGTTAGATGACTGAATTGTAATGAAGTTTCCTTTCAAGAAGAATAATTGCATCTTATGTTTTAAAATATCATTTTTTCTTAAGTTTATCTTTCTTTGATATATGTTACAATTAGATAAGAGACCAAAAACTAATTTAAAATATTGAATTACTACTAAGTTTCAGTGGAATTGAAATTTATTAGTGCTAGAACTGATGGGACAACTTTCTTTTTCTTTTTTTGATAAAAGTTGGCATATCACTATAACTTAATGAAAAGTACAGCAATCCTATATCCTTGAGGCAAAGAACTATTTGGATGTGTTTGAGAGTATTTTTAACTATTATCCCACAATCGCTCTCTATTCTTCTGTCTCACACATCATAGGTAGAAGTGTTGTTGCAAGGTGCCAAAATGAGCTATTATGAATTATTGTATTTTGAAACTCATTGGAAGTACAGTTGTCCCTGAGCTTTAGGGATGTTGCTTGTAGAAACCTATCAGAAATATATTGCGTATGTATTTTAGTTCAGTATTTTGAGCCATTCAAAGACAGAGGATATAGAATCCTAAGTTATTAACAAATTATTATCAAGACATTTATTTCTCTTCTTCCTCTTTGAAGATTAGTTTATCCCATTTGGGGACTTGGGTTGAAATAAAAAGAAATTTGCAATAAATGGTGCTTCTGGCTAGAGAGTTTCTATGCTTGGACTTAAGGGGTAAAAACAAATGGTTCATTCAACATATGACACATGAAATGATACTAGGGTCAATTAGTGAAACAGATGTCTTTTTTTTCTTTCTTTTTCCTATAGAAATGATCTCTTTAGGTTGGTTCAGTTGGGGGTGGAGGGGGTGATTCTTTTTCTTTCTTTTTTCCCTGCACGAAGAAAACGTAGGTTGATACCATTTTTATTGTTCTGCTGGGGTGGGAAACAGACCATATGCTTTAGCATTTTGAATGGCTAAATCTAATGGGGGGAAAATGAATTGATCCTGGGACTTTTCTCCCCATCCTCAGTCAGCCCCTTACCCACACACAAGCCTGGCAGATGGGATCATTACTCCAGATTTCTCATTGATTTAGGGTTATCCTGATGCTGTTGCCCCAAGTCAAAGAGAGAGGGGGAGGGGAAGAAATCAAAGGGGCCGCAGAGGCGAGTTAGGCTGAGTGAAGTCTGGAGGGCAAACTCGTGTCTTTGGCTGTGGCAGTGTAAGCAGTGCTGAAACCCACCCCTCCGTTGGAGCTAAGGCAAAGGCAGTAAGAGTTGGAATCATCTGATGCCGCTGCCGCTGCCACCCGTTTCCAGGGTGAAATTTTATAGGGGGGAAAATACCCCTAACCAGCAGCAGAGAAGATCTGATATCACCTAGACGAACCAATGTAATCTTTTAGGTAGGTTTTTCAGAGAAATCCGCATTTTAAATACCAGCATTCACCGCCAAAAATGCGGGACGGAAGTCAGAGCTGGTTTGAGAATGAGAAAAGCCTCTTTACACCACGAGTGTTTGAAATGATCCGATGAGCAGAGGAAGTAGCTGCCAAAGCTCAGGCTGCTATTGCCGCTGCTGCCACTTCTGCCGCTGCTGGGTTCCTCGCAGAGGGCTGGACAGAGCAAGCCCTGGTTTCAGCACCAAAGGCGCTGGACAGCTCTTTGCACGCTGCACAGCCGCCTGCCTGCTTTTCCCCCCCTCTCGCTTTGCATTACTGTACAACTGGAGATGCATCTAAATTACGTCCTGTTCAACAACAAGTAGATTCTTCCTGTCCGGGAACTACAGTAGACGATTCTGTCAATTAAACTGCATTTTCTTCTTTTCGGAATTGGCCGTCAGGCGTAATTATCCTGATTTCCCCCCCTTCCCCCCACCTTTGCAGGAACGAGTCTTTGGGAACCTGGTCCACCCAGGGATGTAAAACTGTGCTTACCGATGCATCCCATACGAAATGCTTATGTGATCGTCTCTCCACCTTCGCCATTTTGGCTCAGCAACCTAGAGAAATAGTAAGTAACAAAGGGAAAACACGGTTTAATGTAAAGACAAGGATATTTTGTGGAGTGTTTCTCCAGGGAACCGGATTTTAGATGGGGGAATGTACAATATTACAGGATGGCAAAATTAGGTTCGTCTCCACCTTGGCTACAGTGGCTTACTGAATTGAATTCCAGTTGGTGTGATAGAACTAAATCCTACTCAATTTTATGTCTTCTAACTTCAATGTTCTGCAGTAAAGAATTGAGAAAGCTTTCTCACTGTAATGCTAATGTGCTGCAAACTTTCAAATCAAATAATTGCCAACTTATTTTTTTTAAGATTGTAAAGCTATTCCAAGGAATTTATAAGGATACTGTTGATAGTGGAATGAAAATCCTAGACACTGTAGCTAAATACATTGCAGATCTGCATTGGATATTTTCAGTACAGATTTTTAGGTTGTCTTCTGATATTTGGGAGGGAGAGGATCAAATCAAGTTTTCAGGAAATCACTAAATATAAAAAAGTATTATCAGTCCTTATAAGTACAAGAGGTTTCTGAAAATAGTTTCCAAAAGCAGAGAGTTGTGAGGTAATGTTTAAATGGGAAATAATGTGCTCATCTTGTGTATTATTAGAAATTATTTCCAGAAATGAACATAGCAATTCCAATAAATGTTACATTTCAGCCTAAATTTGGCCTAAATGAGTACCAGCTTCCTCTCTTATATAGATGAAAGAACATAACCTCTGAAATAGAATTTTATTAAATCTCCAGGGCTTTGAAACAGCATCTTTTAATGTACCCTTTCAAACTTTCAATGCTGAAAAAATACTTCTGCAATAGCAGTCTTATTGCTTATTGCCATGTTGATTTCTAAACACAGAAATCACTTAGGTAGTAAATGCTTTCTTTTATTTGCATTAAAGAGAAACAAGATATTTTTCAAGGTCATATGTTTTACTACTATTGTTAGTATTGTGTAAATTAACTCCACATATAATATTCATTGGCAAAATAATGAAATATATTCCTGTCCCAGAAAATATAATTTCTCCAGGCTGCCCAGAGACCAAGGGAAATTAAATGGAAGAATACTTGACTTAGGACAAAGTTGCTAAAGTCAGAAAGTTTGATAAATTTTAAGTAAGCATGAACTAGATTTTGAACAGTTAAATGAATAGTAAATGAACAACAACAGAGTAAATATTATTAAATATCCATAGAGAAATTACTGAATATATTTTTGGAAGGAAGAGATATAGCTTTAAATTTTAGCTAGAGAATGATTTAACATGTAAATGACTATCAAGTTAGATTCTCAAGTCTCTGTTTTAAAATAGATTATTAAGGTGGTACAGTATGATTAAATATTTTAAGCACACAAGGCCTTATTTATATCTTCATATTGGGGGTTGGAGAAGGAGAGGAGTAATTGATAGAATTTGTCATTGGAGAGATGAAAGCTATGGCAATGAAGTTGTTCCAGAGACAAACTAGTCTTTGCTGGTATTTCTTAAATGGTAGTTTGGTTTTACTGAGTTTGTACTCTATCATTTTAATTTTTATAAAATGCTTCTCTTCTTGTTTGTGTGTGTGTGCACACACGTGTGTGACTTACAGATCATGGAATCATCTGGGGCACCTTCAGTAACACTCATAGTAGGCAGTGGTCTGTCTTGCTTGGCCTTGATCACCCTAGCAGTTGTCTATGCAGCACTATGGAGGTATGTATTTTATTTATGCACTTGATTGAAATATTCAGTGGCTTAGAAGTAAATTGGGGGATCTGATACCCATTATATATCTGTCTGCTTTATTTATTTTGTGCTACAATTCTAAAAAATGATTATAACAATAAATTGGAATGGTTTATCTGACTTAATTATGTGCTGACCTGTTGTTGACAATATAGCATTACATATTCTTTTAAAAATGTTCTCTTCCCTCTAGTCCTAATGGCTTTGGTCATTAAGTGCATAGTTGTGCCATTAATTAACACTTTCTTTTTCCCCCTCATCCATGCATCAAAAGATTTCAAGTTTAGGTCTATATAATGCTCTCTCTGTTCCTTGCTTTCCATTCAGTACAAGAATGAAATTGGAATATTCAGTATAACTTCTCAGTTACTCAGTTAACTCTATTTCTGAGTTTTGTACTTAAGAATTTAGAAAGGGCCAAATAAACTAACCTTCTCTCTTAAAGCTTTATTTCTCAACACTCTGCTTCAGCTGCTTATCAAAGGCCTTGGTGGATAGTGTTTCCTCTTTCCCATCAAAGAGGGACAAATCAAAGGAGGCAATAAGTAGATAAAATAAGTAGACAAAATAAGAGAAGTATTAGGGGGAAAATGTACCATAACATTGATTGGAACATAATTCTGTGGTAAATGGAAGAAATACTTTGGATTTTTCCTAAGGCCTAGAATATTGTAATAATAGCACCCATAACTTTTGTTATTGCATTGTAGCAGCACAACTTCAATGTTGACATTTGTTCTATCCTAAATACATTTACCAAACTACTATTGTGAAATGATATAAAAGTATGGGAATCATCTCTAATTTGTCAATTGCTTGCATTATTGAAAATAGTGCAGGCATAGATGGTGTCCTTGTCCCCAATAGTTTGTTTTACAAGTCAGTCGGTACCTAGAACACCAACAAAAATGATTATCAGCTCTCAGTAGTGGAAGACTATTTGATTAGACTTGTTATCTTCATTTTTGTCTTTGTTAAGCATTCTCTTTTTTTCTCTAATGAAGAATGCTTCATTGGCTGACTGATCAATGAAGTTAACTTGGTCAAGGATATTAATTCTCTTAATTCATAGCAAAATAAATGAGCTGCTTAAAGTTCATATGTATAAAGATTTCCCTACAGTTAAGATGTTTGGAGGATTTAGGGACACGTTTGAGGCAATGTTTTCTGATGGAATCATCATTTTCTAGTGGTAAAGGATTCACCCCTCCAAAGAAGTCTTACAGAAATGCTTTATTATGATGTGGAAATGACAATGGGTTCTTAAAGACTATGTCCATGGAGAGTGTGTTTGGGCAGCTTTTAGAAGTATAAATCTTTAATTACTTGTGTGGTGGATACAGCCATGGACCTGGAGTCAGGAAGACCTGAATTCAAATCTGGTCTCAGACACTTACTAGCTGTGTGACCCTGAGCAAGTCTCTTAACCTTGTTTGCCTCAGTTTCCTTATCTGTAAAAAGAGCTGGAGAAGGAAATGGCAAACTACTCTAGTATCTTTGCCAAGAAAGGGGTCACAAAGAGTCAGACACAATTGAAATGACCTCACAACCACTAGATATAGACTATATGACTGTAATCTGAGGGCCAATCTTAAGTGGGCCTTAGAGAGGCTTATCACCAGGTTGACTAAGGCTGATGAATTTTTCAGTCACAGAACCTCTTGAAAGCCATTCACTAAAGTACAGAGTGTGTTATGATATGCATTATTGGAGAGAATACCCCAATGAAGAAACCATGGACCATTGAAGCAAAATATTGACAGTGTTGGACTTTAATCTATAGCAATGGTGGCAATTCTCAAAAAAAAAAATTGTAGCTTAGTCTGCCCAAGAAAATATGGGCATGAACAATCATGAGTATTTCAGGACCTAGAGGTTGGTGGTTGGAGAGACAATTACTCTAGACATCCCTCGTGGGCACAGGTGTGGGGTAGTATAGTAACTTCTTTTGCTGCCCGAATAACGCTTCCTGCAGAATGAGGATTTATCTTTGGGCTGGTCATCATTTACTGCCATAAGTACACAAACATAATTGAAAGGCATCCAGAATATACTTCTACTTTCTGTTGTCTGAGTAAGTCCATCAGCAATCCATTTTACCACTTCTATATGAAATTAGGTTCTCGTAGGCTTTAAAATTACTGATGGAAATATAGGCAAAATTGAACAAGGAAATATGTAAGATTGATTTGTCAATTATATGGTCTCTTTCAAATTAAGTCATACCTACACATAGGTACAATTAGGCAGATGATTGTTCAAGCAAGCAATCCACATGACACTTTTTTAGAAATACTAAGACACTAAATAAAGGATGAACTCGTTGCATGTGAAGAATTGGAGAGGAAAATGAGAAATAACACATGCATTCCCATCTATAATCTTTATGACTATCCTGAGAGTTGAAATGATAATAATTTCTTCATAAGTGAATGTGGAAAGGCCCTGTAATTAAACCTGAGTCTAATTTTGGTGGTAACTATTTGGGTTGGTTTTGAGGAGAAATGGAATGCCCATTAAATTGTAAAAGTAATTTTTTACTTTGCTCTCCTGAAATGTGCCTTCAAATTTGGAGCTTGTCACTTGACAATTACAAAATTAGGAGAAGGAGCATTTGGTTTTATATTCTCGATTCACTGCATCCTGATGTTTCATATCTAACATCACACTATAAGAACAGTGCCTATTGTGGAACATATTTACTTGTGCAAACAAAGCATCAACAAAGCATAAAAAGGTGGAAGGTGTTATTATAAAGCATTATAATATCATCCACTGAGTTACCACAGGACATATATAAATAAAAGAAGTGATCAAGCATTTATATTTTGGGGGTGATTTTTGAACAGAGTGCCTTCAGAGTGCTATCATTTTTTAAAAATTCTGGATAGGAAAAAAAAGCTTTTTTAAAAATTACATGTATAAAAAGAATTGCCCCTTGGGGTTTCTATCACAGCACAAAAATAAAGCAGTTATTTTATATTTTGAAACACTTTTATAACACATGTATTACACATGATACATATGTGCATATATGATCATTCTATTACTTTTGATTAAGAATGGCATTGCAAAATTTGTATTTATTCTTTTTAGGTTGATCTACACAGCAGTGCTGAGAATATTTTATCATATTTGTTTTAAATTTCCATAATAGTAAACTATGTATTTATAGAAATCACATAAAAAAGTGAACCTTTAAATTAATTCTCTGACTTCCAGAAAACTGGTAGATTCAAAAGCATAGTTTAGAATATGTTAAAATATTCTTAACCATGTAGTGATTTTGAATTATGCAGACTTGGATACCAATCTGAATTGGTTGCTTTAAGCCCTTGGGAAAGCCATTTGGACTCCATTTTCTCATCTATAAAATGAAGAGACTGAACTAGTTGATAACTAAGGTCTCTTCCAGCTCTAATTCCCATGAATTCTACATGATACCATTACATACTTAAATCACAAAAAAAAAAAACCTCTGTAAAATTTTGCATTTAAAAACATTTTCTTATATGTAATAGACCATGTTTCTGTAGGCCTAATTATTGATGAATTTAAAAGCTGTACAAGATAAATCTCTGCCTATTTCAAATTTTAACATTTGCAATTATCCCTTTGGACAGGTATATCCGATCTGAGAGGTCAATAATCTTAATTAACTTCTGCCTATCTATCATCTCATCAAATATCCTTATACTAGTTGGACAAACTCAGACGCATAATAAGGTATGAATGTTGGTTTTTCGAATTCCATTTTTCTTTTATATTTCTCTAAGTTAGAATCACTCATTTGTCATCCAAACATTAATTGTCAAAAAAAAAAGATAAGCAAGAAAATTCATATACTTGTTTCTGGACTAAAGTATTCCCTATGCCCTCAAAAATGTATCTCCATTGGGTTGGTTCTCTCTCAGATACCCTGTTTTCTGTGGTAAGAGTGTTTTCTAAACACCAAATCAAAGCTCAGAGAGTTCAAAGACCTGAAACATCAAAAGCAAAAATTGTGACTCATTATCCTAATTGTAATAGGATTGCCACTATGTTTTGGTCTTCTTTATTAACATACTGACACTCAAAAGGCAACCATAAATTGCTTAGAAGTTGCATGCTGCTCTCTAAATGAGCCCAAGGAAATGTGCCTACAGGGAATAATAGAAGAATGTCCTAGCTGGGCTGTAAATGTTGTATAGGCACTATTCCAGTTGCAATGCATATTAGACTTTTTAAAAAATTTACTTAAACCAAAGAATTTAAATGTTTGTCTGAGATGGTGAGTCTTTAACTACAGTGTTCTTTCTTGTGGTATTAAGGAACATAGTTGTTGTTATTTTTTTAATGATATTTGTGGGTCATATTCCCAAGTACATCAGACCCTTTCTGAACTCCTTTAGAAACCCTCCCCCACTTCCAAACTCAGAAGAGCTTTTCAAAATTAATTTAATTAAAATAGCCAGTTTGAAAGCTTAAGAAACTAATAGTTCCCTACAGTTCTGGGCATCTTGTTTTTTCCTTCTTACCTCTGACCAAGAATTAAGTTGGTTCTTTCATTTTGGAAGTAGAAATTCAATTTTTATTAAATGTTTTGTTATATTGGATAATCGCAGTATATTTATCAACCTGAAAATTCTTTTGTGTTTATGTTCTCTATACCCTAGACTAAGGATGATGATATTTTTTTTTCCCATAAGGACTTCTGAAATGCATAGTGTTCAAGGATCTTTCTATGGCCACATAGTAAAAAAGCAGTTTTTACTTAGGTTAACAATTTTTGTTATCTTTGGATGGGAGGAGGGGAGAGACATAGAAAAGGCTGCTTAACTCACTTGATTTTTAAAAGTTGGGAATGGGGGCATTTTAAATTGTATTTAACAAATAGAGTAGACATTTTAAAATGTGTTCCACTTTTATCATTATGATAAGTTTAACTGAAGGGAACAGATAAATTGGAAAAAAAGGGAAAGGAGAAAAGTGAAGGAGAAAAGAAAGAGGAAAGCAATATTAAAAGGGAGTTATCAGAGCAGAATGTTTGAAAGGTTGGCTTAGAGAATGTAGGATTAGACTCTAGGTACTGAGCAAGTGATTAGTGAATTGCATATTTCACATTTGTTCATAGGATTTGGGTTGGAGGATGGTCTGATAGCTATCCTTAGAAATGCTAATTAATTGAAAACCATTCATTAAATGTTCTTTGGCTTAAAACATTTTGAGATTGCACTCTGATTGGAGTAGACTCACTTTGTAGCCCATCCAGGGAAAATTCTTCAAGGTACAACTACAGTGACCAAATCAGTGATATAATTGGGCCACAGGTCAGACTGAATCCTTAAGGTGGGGATATTTCCTCTCTTGCCTTGGACTGTATTATTCTTTTTATGGTTATTTTGGTAAACATGCCTTATTTAGCTAATAACAATAGCTTCAATTTATGTATTACTTTGCCATTACACAGTATTTCCAAGAACATTATCTCATAGTGATTATCTAAGTTATTCTATGATATAGATAGTACAAATATTGCTATTCCCATTTTCCATCTGGCTAACCGAAGTCTCAGGGGAAGTAAGTCTGAGTCACAATTCTAATATATTGACATAATCTAGAATGGAATTCCTGATGTCTTTAGGTCCCAAGTGCACTATTCCTTTGGCCACAAGCTAAACAGCCTCTCTTCATTTGGACATGTATTTCTAAAACTGGAAAAGCTTTGAAAGTTATTATACTCCATGCAATATAATAATAGATTCATTCAGATGCTTTTCTGTTTATTGTCATAATTATTTATAATCTAAATTGTGCCTTTATTTGTTTAATGTCTAAAATCTGGGGGGGGTAAGAAAAAATGATGGCTACTAAAGACTTTCTCTTATTTACTGTGTACTCAGAGTTCAGAAGGAATATAATATTTTATTTTGTGTAGTCCTCATAGGGAAAACAATCAGTCTGGCTTAGAGGAGAGAAAGCTGGCATTGCAGCTAAGAAGTCTTGTGTTCAAATCTCAACCCTGCTGTGTACTGGCTATATCACACGAAGCAGATCACTTCTCTTATCATTAGCCTTGAAAACTCTGAGGTTATAAATTTCTGGGAAAATGTAGACCTGGATTTTGAGAGGAAATTTCCTCATCCAAAAATAAATTACAGTCTCAGTCCCTATCTTTCCAAGTGAAAGATAGTCCACATCATACAAGTCATTTCAGGAAATGAGGAAAAATTAGGATATACCTACCAAGACATTTGTTTTGTTTTGTTGTTAAATTCTTCATTGGATCACTGAATAGTTGGTTCCTTTCATCAGTGAAATTATAGGCAAAAATTGTGTTATCCAAGTGTCAGCTATGATTCTGACCAAAAATGTTCACTTTGGTGATAGTAATAATGGTTATTGATGGTCTAGATGGTAGTGATAGTGGTGATGATGAGGATGATAATGATGAGTAATCAAAATTGATCTTCAGATAAAGTTCTTTTTGTATTGCTACATGTCAGAAAATCTTTGCAAGCCTACTTAAATATCTTGTAGATAGGCCTTAGAAGATAAATAAATATGAAACACCAAGTTCTCACTTTCATTATCCCTCCTTCCCATGTTTCCATGGGAAGAACTGTGGAAGTCCTCACATGAAATCTATACTTCATGTTGTCAATGAAAATTTGGTATATGGGCCTGTTTGAACTGGATTGGAGAGTAATAGTTTCATTTTTAAAAAAAAGGAAAGGGAAGAAGAGGAAACGTGTCTATGAGAATTATAGAACTAAGGTATGTGCTCCAAGAAAAAATTGAAAAATTACAATAATGATGGATGGCAAGTGGATTTTATTTTGGTTGTGCATGAGACTATTGTGCTGCTATGAGAACTTGTCACTGGGTTTAATTCCTTACCCAATTTTGATTTATTTTAAAACATTCCCCTTAAGAAAAAAGAAATGGAAACATTAGGGAATGTTTGTCAGTGTGCAAGTTCTCTGATTTTGCCTACAAAGAATATCTGTTAGCTTATAGTAAAAATTTACATTTGAAATGGATTTATAAAATATTTTGAGCTGTCATTTAAAGATCTTACAATTCTTGTTAAACTATAGTTGTCATTGTTATTTGACATATTCACCCATTTTGGATCCTGAGTTTGTGGGCATTTTATTTTTTAGGGGAAAGTAGGTGGGTAGGATGCTACAATTGCTCATTGAACAAAACGAAAATGTAGGCAAGCCTTAAACTTGCCCTTCATTTGCTGATTTTAAGCACAGTAAGAATTTCAGATATCATTTCCTATATTTATTCCTAAAATAACAGAGTAAAATCAATTATAATACACTTCATTATGTTTTAAGCTTTCTCATAAAGTAGAATTGCACCTTGATCTCTATGAGTATTTAAAAATTTAGCTAAAAGTCTATGCATCTTTTAAATATTAACCATACAAAAATTGTGCCTTCAAGAAATGTCACCTCTTGAGATGCACAAGCTCTTTATATAGATATTATTTGTGTATATGGAGGGAAGAGTATGTGGGTGGGTGGGTGTTAACTGAACCTGTTGAATAAAGCCACAATTATTACTAGAATATAAAAAAGAAAAATGTATAGGAAATGTAGATAATGATGTATTTATACTAATATCCATAAGTGTGAGTATAAAGAAGAAGTAAAAATTAAAGACTAATATTCATACTAGGTAACAGATTGATGAATTAGGTTTCTGTTCATATTTCTCTTATAAATATTAAAAGCTCATTCCTTTAAGAGTTTCTGCCTTGAATACAGGATTAAGAATATCAAGTGTTAACTGGGTTTGAGCTATGAAATGTTATATGAAATTCAAACACATTCCCATTTATTCTTGGACATCAATAACTTCTATCCTCCATCATCTTGTAGAAAATAAAAAATAATAATAATTAGTCTTGACAATAGACATGTAAGTAGAATCCTGATTCATATGCTTCCTGGTTGCTTTTCCCACTGAGGAGAGTAGCAAGTGTTATATATACTAAAATACAATATACATAGATAGAATAGGCTATGTGTATCATTTATACTGAGACACATCTATTTATATCTTACGCTTGTGTATGCATATACATACATATGTACATATACACATATGTATATATGGCTAAGTCTATACTGTATGCTTAAAGGAAGTACTGGATATATATGCTATGTTTTATGATCCTTGATGGTAAATCAAATTTAAGTTTATCTACCTGAAATGTTTTACTAGTATGTAAAATTTATATTTCATATTCTCAAGATGTAAAAAATAGCTTGACTCCTTGGATTCTGTCATGTAGATGTTTGGTTTTCTGTAGTGGGACTGGGGGTGGCTTTTTCTGGTTAAATATCTTTATCAGAGACTATCCTAACTTCGCTGTGGCAAAACTGAGATACTCTTTATACTTAAAAAGTAAATCTTTATGTGTTGCTATATGTAAAATGTGTAATTTATTTTTAAAAGAATTGGACAAGAAATAGATGTCAAAATATAACTAAAGAGGAAGAGAGAAAATTTCAAATACTCCCATTGCTAGAACAATTTTTCTTTAAAGCAAACAAACAAAAAGAAACCATTTATACTTATTCAAATATTCAGTTTCAGATAGTTGGCAGACACTTTCCTCCCTTGGGATATCAAGGAAAGAAATTCTTATTAAAACCTTTAACTTCAAGCACCTTGCTAAAGCCATAAGATAAATGAGATTTTGTTTGTTTTAAGAAAGCCAATGCTAAAAGAAAGTTGTAGTAGGAAGAATCCTGGTAAGTGATTATGGATCAATAGTATCATGCTTTCATTTAGCTTCAATATCTCATTTCAGTTCAACAAACATTTGTCAAGAACTTTGTGTACACAACACTATGCTAATCCCTGGGGATATAGAAAAATTAGATGACATGGTCAAGAGATTCAGAGTATAAGGAATCTGAAAGCACATCACATTCTATTCCTTCATATTAGAGATGAGGAACTGAGTCCTAGAGAGTCTATATGACATGCCCAAGATCATAGTGTAAGAATCGAGCTTTTACTCCAGATCTAACACTATTTCTACTTCACTATAGTGTCTTACCTTCATTGAGCTACAGTCTGATAGGAGGGAATGATAGATACACAAAGAGCTAAAATACAAAATGAAACATGATAAAGACATCATACAGGGGTGCTAAAGTGCTATGTCATTAATTAACGGTTGACTCATGAAGGAGATGTCATTTCACAAAAATTAATAAAAATTTTAAAAGGATGAAGAAACCCAGGAATATTAAAATGTTTTGTTTTGCACTTTTGCTGATGAAGAATACCTAAAAGAATGTGTCAATTAAGGTACCTTCATTTGCAAACCTCAAAACTCAGTTAAATGGAAATATGTATCACCCCTTAATAAAATGTTTTTACTTATAGGAGATCAAATTAATGATGTCAGTTTTATAAGTTGAAAAAATGTTATTGGGATGACATATTCTATGATTTCCTTGCAATAATAGACAAATAGATTGATTCACATTATACATTTCCCTCAAGCTGAAAAAAAAAAGGTTGCCATTATATTAAGAATTCAAGGAATAGGCAGAGGAAATCAGTTGGTAAGGGAAAATTTGCCATAATTATATATGTAGAATACTGGGCCATAATTGTATTTAAAACAATTACTCTTTAGGGATTATCTAATTCAGCCCCCTCATTTTATACCTATGAAAATGATTAAAGTAGTCCAGAAAGTTAAAATGATTTTCTCAAGGTGAAGCTTGTAGTATAGAGCAGAAAATGATTTTAATTCAGGTTTTCTGATTTCAAATCCAAAACACCTTCTCAAATATAATCCTTTTGAGTTAAAATCCAGAACATCTTCCCAAAAATAATGCCCGAAGTTTTATGTCTTGGTATCATCTTTGCTGATCTTCAAGTCTTGTATTTGGGATATCAAGGTACAATATGGAGTAGAGCTGCCATTCTCTAAATTTACTTTCTTTTTAAAAGTAGGTAAGCTTCTCTCCAGAAATCAAAATTAATTTATTTAAAATGTGTGCTAAAGTCTGCAACTGAATTTATTCTCTAAGTTTCTCAAGCATCTGAATTATTGGCACAATATAGATATCCCTAAGCTGTCAAGTCTGTAAGCCTAATTCATATTTTTCAGCATGGAAAGTACACATTCTACAGATGACACATAAAAAAGCCATTGGAGAGAGCTATGATACTGGTAGTGATTCTCCCCTTGAGTCAGTCCATTAACACAGTCCTCTTTGCGTAGGAGCAATGTAGCTCTCTCCTTTCTTCCTCTTCCTCTCCTCCCAAAAAATGCAAGGAGCTCATATAAGGACATATTTCGGCACACAACACCAATCCAAATCTACCCTTGTTTACTGAACAATTTTTATAGGACTACAGCATGAATACAAAATTCAGTTCCACAAGTTTTGAGCACCCACTACCTGTACGGTACTATATCCAGTTTAAAAACTATTTATCAAGTGTCTACTGTGTTCAAGGAGCTGTTTTGTTAGATAACTAAGAAATGCAAAACTCTGGTCGCTGCCCTCAGGGAACTTAAAATGGGGGAAGGGTAAAAAAATGAAATTATATAAATAACTATAGTATAAAATGAAATAAAATGAGTGCATAGCTTAGTACAACATCCTAAGAAAGCTATGAAGAGATTTATTTAATAGATTTTCAAAAAGAACAAAATATATGTCATGGTTTTTACCTAGGTTCTTTCAAATAGCCATTGTTTTCTATTAAGGTTAGGTTTCTCAGCATCCATTTAAAACCAGGCCCAGTTATACCTTGTAATGCTTAAGTAATGAATGTATCTATCCAAAAGGTAAAAGGAGGCATTTAATAGAACCTGATTCTTGGGACTAATAGAGTAATAGCATAAGTGTGTGTTTTCAGGAGTGAGAAAGAATCCTCTAAGTGTATAGATGTACTGTATTTTATCATTTAAAAGCTTTCTCATTTTTCTCCTATGAGTGTTCTAGTGATATGGAAACATGATTATGTTGTGTAACTATTTCCATATTATCTTCTTTTCTTTTCCTTTCTGTGCCATCAAGAAAAATGGATGCATTTTATTTGGACTTCATTGCCCAGAGCTATAAATCTTTTGATTATGCTCCAGCTCTGCCTTATTGAATGCTTTTCCCTTTTCAATAAGGTAGTGATTGCTGTTGGACTGATTAATATTTTTCAGGTTTTCTAAATTGTCTTTTTATTTCAGCCTGCTCACATTGCAATACTGTCTCATTTGGCTTCATTAGCAATTGTGTTGTAAATAAAAAGACATTAACCATCTGAGGTAAACAAAATACTATTTACCTATTTTCTCTGCAAAAAGTCGGTGGTAAATTCAATTGAAAACAAATGGCAAAAGTGAACTACACAGATAGGGAAGAAGTTAATTATTTTCAGTCTTATCTGATGATCAGTTTAGGATTTAGTTGACTGGTCAGTATGGATGCCTTAAAGGGAGCTTGTGAGAATTTTGAAAAAGAGGTACATTTTTAAGGAATGCATCCACCTTCAGATCCTTGCATTTTACTTTGATGATAATAGGGCTTGCTTAGCAATGCACATCAAGAGAATACTAAATCCCTCTGGGTACTATATAGAGTAGCTCAGGTAGTGTATTTAGAGCATTTTGTCAATTCTGGCTATGAACTTATTGGTTGTGATTCTAGGGAACATACTATTCCCTGTTCTAAGGCTCCACTTTGTTAAGATTGTAGAGAACATTAAGGGTTGGGGCAGGGAGAGTGAGAAAAGAACACTGATTAAAATCTCTTTGGCTGGCAATAAAAATTCAAATTATTAAAAATTTAAGCTTTGTTTTCATGGATGCATTTACGCTGAGAATTTTTTAAAAAACATTCCTACTGGCACTAGCTATGAGATAGAAATCAAAGATGTCACTAGCTAGGTAGGGCTAGGGGAAAACTGGTATACTTTAATTGAAAACAGTACTAATGATGATGAGTGGATACTTATTGTTTCCCCTTGTCCATTTTCTCTTAGTATTCCTTATACTGGGCAGTTTCAGAAATGAAGAACATATAGCATTTGAGTCCCTTAGAAGAAATTCTAACTAAAAGGGTTGGCTTATCCAAATAAGTGTATTGCCATTAAGAATTTCATTTTTTTAATTGGGGGGGGGAAGAATAATTATGGCCAGCAAAGTGTAAAAACACAAAGATTCAATAGCTTTGAAATAACATAATATAAGTTTCTGATAATAATATAAGTTTTTGGGTATACTGAAACTCACACCATCTCACATAAAGAATTAGACAAGGTACAGGGGCAGCTAGGTGGCACAGTGGATAGAGCACTGGCCCTGAATTCAGGAGTACCTGAGTTCAAATCCAGCCTCAGACATATAATGCTTACTAGCTGTGTGACCCTGGCAAGTCACTTAACCCCATTGCCTAGCCAAAACAACAACAACAACAAAAAAAGACAAAAACAAGAATTAGACAAGGTGCAAAATTACCCCTTTCTTATATGCTGTGCTCTGTTAAAGAAAAGACTATTCAAACCCAGAAAGTGATGTATAAAGCAAAGTTATTGCACAGTCTCTTTATTATTCTTCTTATCCCTTAAGTAATGGACATTTTCCAAAATTCAGCCCCTAGACTTTTCTCTTCTTGGCAAAGTATTATACTCAACTGACTTCAGCTATTTCCTCTATGAGACAACTCTTAAATCTCAGTGTTCCTAATAACAGGCACTGTGAGGCACTTAATAAATGCTTTTTAATGTATTGATAAAATGGACTAGTCAGTGTTCTCCCAATCTTGTTCTGCTTTGTCCTGCTTCCATGCTCTTGAGTATACTATCTCTTACATGTGGCTTTCCATTTACAATTCAGTCAACAAGCATTTTTGAAAGACCTAATATGTGCCAGGCACTATGCTATACTGGGCTTAAAAATACAAGCAAATAAAAAAGGCTTTTATTTTTAAGCATGACTTCCTCAATAAAGCCTTCCTTAATCTTTCTGGCTAAGACTGTGCCCTCTTCCCTTGTCCTTTTCAGATGACCCTATTTCATGTCTTTAAAATCCTCTTTACTAGACTGTAGAAAAATGGAACTATGTCCGTTTTCGTCTTATTAGCTCCATGCCTAGTATTATGCCTTGCACATAGTACACAATAAATGTCTGTTGTAACAAATTGAACTGAATTTAATTGAAATGCTATTATAGCAAATCTCTATCACTTTTTTAGGGTTTATGGTCTAGAAAGGTAGGACACAAATTAGATAGAACTTGATTTTTTAAAATTCATTTGTTATTTTTTAAATTCATCAAAAGCTTTTGAGTGCAAACTGTATGCAAGGTACTTTACTAACTCTAAATTTAGTGGGTTTTGCTATGTCACTTAATCTTCCCTTACCTCAGCTTTGACATATATTAAATATCGTATAATTATATATAACCAGAATGAAGTTGTAAAGGTTAGTATTTTACCTTTTTTCTCTCTTAAGAGAAAGGCACAAAGTAATAAGGAGAAAAAAATCAGGCAAAAACAGAAATAATATGTAATTTTTAATTCATTTAGTAAAGAGACTAAGTCTATAAATTCATGATGATTTCACTTCCAAGTAGACAAGATTCAATAAAAAAGCAGATTCCACAAAAATAATACTTTTTAAGTAACATATATCATATGATTTCAATGAGTAATCTTACTAGGGGCAAATTCATCAGCTCTTCTGTTGTATTTCCTTAATGCTCCCTCCTGTTCCAGTGTTCAAGAACATATGGTTAGTTTCAACCTTCAACAGACCCCATGAAGATCATTTTTATGATTTTTCATTTTTGCTTTTTCCTCTTCTCTATTTGTAATGCCTTCTTAAGGTGCAGTCCAACAGTTATCCCACATGTGGAATATCCATAGGATCTGGCACCAAAACAAACAGACAAACACTGGAGAGTAAAAATTAAAAAATTAAAAACTATAAAACTGGACTATTTTTTTTTCAAAGTTGTAACTTCTCACTCATTTTTAGGTATAGAGATATAAAAAGGAACATAAAATAAATTAAACAGAAGCAAAGAAAACATTTTATTCAATTTTGGACATTTCAAAGAATCTATTAATTTAAAGTTTGTTTTCTAAGTAAGCTGTTGCTTTTTTAGAGATCATGTCCACCAAACAGCAGATGTATTCCATATCTTCTTTTTCATGAGTTGACTGAAAACCTATCATTTATTGTATAGTAAACCAAATAGTACAAGGAAGGCTTTGGGCAAAAATATTTCATGTCTGTGAGGTTTCGTGTTATAAAATCAATCAACCAGCAACTCATTATTTTTCCCTCAAAACTCTCCCCTCTTCCCAATTTTCCAAATGTTGGTGAAGGCACCACCATTCTCTCAGTTAACCAGGCCTTAGCTCTGTACTATCTTTGACTTCCCACTGACAGTAACCATACATATCCAATCTGTTGTTGAATCTTGTCACCTCTACTTTCACAACTCCTTTTCTGTATGTCTTGTACTCTGTACTCATACAGTGATCATTAGCCTTTCTCAATTTTTGCCTGAACTATTGAAATAACATTCTAATTGTTTTCCTTGCCTCAGTACTCTCTCTCCTCCAGTTCAGTATCCTCTTGGATTACAAAGTGATTTACCCAAAGCACAGATCTTATCGTGCCATATCCCTACTACCTTCTAAGTCCTGCCCCCACTGAATAAACTCTAATGGCTTTCCATTACACACAGAATGAATATAAAGTCCTGTGTCATTAAATCTCTTCACAACCTGGATGCTTTCAGTTATCTTACACTTTATTCCCTTCTGCATATTCTATAATCCAACTACACTGTTCTATTTGCTTTTCCTCTGCTTGATGCTCCATCTTAGAAGTGCATACTTTTACACTACCCCTGCCAAGAATGCTTTTCCTCCTCAACTTTAATGCTAACCTTCCCTGGCTTCCTTCAGAAATCAGATGAAGTCCCATCTTCTACAGAAAGCCTCACCAGCCCCTTTCCTCCCCCTTGTGCTAGTACTTCTGTCTCTGAGGTTACCTTCCATTTACTCTGTGTATATATTTGTGTGTACATAGTTATTTACATGTGATCTCCTCCAGGAGAATGTGAGCTCTCTGAGGACAGGGAGAATGTTCTTGCCTTTCTTTGTATCCACAGTGCTTTGCATGGTGTCTGTCAAGTAGCACACATTTGGTGCTTTGTGACCGACCAATTTATTAAATATTTACTATGTGCCACACACTGAGTTAGGTACTGAGGATACAAAATGAGAAAATACCTTCCCAAAAGGAGCTTACATTCTGTTGCTGATCCTTAATCAAACTTCATTGCTTTAAAAAAAATTGACTTAGAAGATGTATAAGGAATATATTGTTTACCATAAATGCATTACTTTTCTTCAAGCATGTTTAATTTCTTGTAGGGAATAGAAGTTAAAAAAAAATTAGTACAGATTTATCCCTTTTTTTTTCCTGCTGCTAAATCTGGTGCCAACCTAGCAAAGACTGACTGCTTGGATTCCCTTTTTTTAAAATTTCTGTTGCTAATAGTTACTTCTAGAAAGTTCTTTCTATGTAAAATTTATTCCCTTTGGTGAATTTATTTCACCATAGGATCATAGAACAATAGAGCTAGAAGAGAATTTAAAGATTATCTAGCCTAGGGGTTCTTAAATTTTTTTGTGTGTCATGGACCCCTTTAGAATTTGGGTGAAATCTATAGGCCCCCTCTCAGAATACTGTTTTGTTGCCTACCTTCATAATTGATGGAAATGGTAAATTTCATTTAGAAATTAATAAAAAGAAATATATATTTCCCCATTTTAGTTCACAGACTCCCCAAAATCTTTTAACAAACCAGTTGCTTTTTAAATGTGGAGCCCAGGTTAAAAGCCTCTGATCAAGCCAAAACCCCACATTTTACTTAAAAGAAAACAACAGAAGCCCAGAGAAGTAAAATGACTTGCCTAAGGTCACACAGCAAGCAAATGTCAGAACCAGAATTCATAGTTTTATTCCATGTCTAGTGCTCTTTCCATTATGCCACACTTCCAAGGAAATCCAGATGGTATTAATAAGTGAGCATTTGAAGGTTCGCTCTCTTGTTTTCTACCAATATTTTAGTGATGCTATCCTGCTGAGCTAAAGATAGGAATCATTCTGATGATTATGATTTAGAATCAACTTAAACTATATTTTGGAATATTATCTACTTGTGAATAGACCAAAATTTATTCCCAGTTCTATGCACAACTCTGATGTTCATTTGCTTGGAATTACTTTTTGTTATTGTCTCTACTTTCTTTTAAAATGTCATAAAATGAAATGTTAAAACTGATCCTAATCTATAGTTGGGCTTTTCTTAATGAACATGGCTAGAAAACTTCAGAACTGTGCAGGGAAACATGGTTTGGGATTTTTGGTTTTTGGTTTTTTCTTTTTTGGTAATAAAAAGGTTTCAAGTTGTTAAAATGGTAGAATTACAGAAATGTCACAAGTTTGTCTTGCAAAAGTTTTCTAAGTTTAAAAAGCAGATATAAAATATTTCTTGATATTTTGTCTAAATCAAAGTTCATATCTAGTATAAGCAATTGGAAGAAAGTGAAAAGAAGTTTGACTCAGAATATGAGTTCAATGACTGTTGAAAATAGTTCATATTTGTGCAAAAGATTCTAATTTTGATTCTTAAGTCTCTTCTAAAATCATGAGATACAGATGAATTATATTCAACTAAGTCATTTTAGCTCTCTCTGGAGTCTCTATACAGTTAACCTGAACTATACAAATGAAACAGTCTAAATGTGATAAATACACATATATAACCTAAAACAAAATTAACTTTTAAGCCACTGATTACAGTAAAACAACACTGCAGACATTTAAGAAATTTGCTAATCCTCTGTCTTCTGTTACATAGCATATATTTCCGTTAGTATGATTGAATTTATCAACCAGTGGCATTTACAAGTGTATCTGGAAGGTAAATGATCAATGTCAGTAATGGGTAAAGAGTAGATTTGGCAATACTAATGTAGACAAGAGTGAGATGTATATATTCTATCAAAGAGATAGTGTCAGTAAAGTTCTTTCTGTTAGTGGCCATCATAACAGGCCAAACGCAAGTACTGCTAACATCTCTTTCCATTTCAATGTACATGCCCCATACCCTTATCATTAATGTGTGTGCTCTGCAAATATATTATTCCCAACTAAAGGCACAAGAGACTGACTATTGCCTTTTTAACTCTAATAAAATATATTATTTCATTGATTTTTAAGCCTGTTATTTGAGTGGAAAAAACATTTCATGAACCTTTAAGCAGCACATTTTACAAATTAAATATCAGTCAAAAAGTAATTGCTTGTTGCTATATAAGGACAATGCCAGATTTTTTAAAGCTAGAAGACATGTGATTCTTTTTCAAAAATGATTTTAAAATTTCTTATAATATTTTAAAGAAAGTTAAAATTAGCCTAATCTTGAAAAAATTGGGAGCAAAAGTCTCTTATTTTTAAAAGGAGAAGATAAAATATAAAGTGTATATCCAAATAATATAACAATCCAAAAGTTTCATGTTTAAATGTTATTTCCATATTGCTGTAGTTTTAACTTCTTAATATTTCAAGCAGACCTAGAATATATTTTATCAAGTCAGTGTGACTATTTTTATGAGCAAGTCATGAAAACCTAATTAGTAAATCTCTGTGGCTCAGGCTAATACCCAGGCAAAATAATAGTCTATTTCTCCAATGGAAGAAGAAAAAAAGTGCTTTTAAAACAAAACGAAAATGTGAAGAATTGAATTTAAACCATGTAGTCCTCACTTTGGGACAAAATTCATGAGAATATTTTCAGACTACCAAAAAAAAAATCTTGAATGGGACCCAACATTCTTCTTCATTATATTAGTTTGGTTTACATTGATTTTTACTGTAGATTCAGCATTGTCTTAAAGAATCAGAGGGCCGTGCATTTACCTTCCTCATTTTAGATCTTAATTCCATACCAGTTGGTGGAATCAAGTAATTGGTCCTTAGGTTTTAAAAATCCTAGGACTTGAACATTTGAAGAAGGAAATTTATTTTGGCAATGTTTTCCTTTCCTTTTGTCAGTGCTTCTTTTGGCCTTGCCAATATTAAGACATTTTCATCCCAAGGATTTTTCTTACTTCATGGGTAGAAATGTACACATAGTTGCATATTTCAACTACTTCATTCATTTATTAATTTAATAAGTATTTGTTAAGCACCTATGTGCAATGTATTTTTATAGTCAATGAAGAAAACAAAAATGAAATCCAATCTCTGACTTCAAAGAGCTTAGATTCGAGTATATTATGTATTTAAATTTTTATTATCATTTATTAAAATACATTATTTCTTTGTGATTCCTTAATCATTTTCCCATATTTTTTAAAATCCCACCTAGTAAAGTATTAATCACCAAGCAGTTGCCCATTGCAACATGGTAATGGCAGGGTGTTTTTTTTCAAGAGAGAAGAAATATAACTTTTCAGAAAAGGCTTTAAAAATATTTATATTGCTTAAAAGACAAAGTTGAAGTTAACCTATTCCTGGGCAAAATTCTCTTGAAATTGAGTTTGTCGTTATAAGAAAAGGAAAAAAAAAATATATATATATATATATATATATATATATATATATATATATATATATATATACATACACAGAAACACATATTAATTATTACCATTGGAAACAGTTCTGGATAAATTGTGTATTAGCAAATCAGTGGGACATTTGAAGGAGAAAGATTATTTTTTAAAATCATCTTTTATGTTGTTTGCCAAAAATAATAGCCATTTTGTCATTTTAATTAACTGGAAGTATTCTTAGAATATATCTGATTATTTATAAAATAATTATTTTAAAGTGTTAACATTAGAGTTAATTGTAATTATTGATTGTCTTTTCCCATAAGAGCTCTTCTGAGGTATCAGACGAAGCCAGGTCACAACACTTTTCAAAGTCACTACTTTTGCTGCTACAAAAAGAATGAAATATTTGCCTTCATAGGTAGATTGGCAGGCAGATTTGGTCTGGCATGTTTTAAAATATGATTGATTCCGTATTAGCAAAGGTTGTTTAAAATAGTATTAATATCATGTCATCTGAGCCTTTTGAGATAGTTACAACTATGCATTTGATGTGTTCAAGATACATGAGAAAGAGTGGGAGGATAATTCTATTTCTACTTCCCACCAGCTCTGAAACAAGTTGGCATGAGTTCTCTGCAAAGGGATTTTCGAAAGAAGTATTGTGTAACATGACGTACATCTAATGAAGCTTTACTTGTTTTTCAAGGTGTTTTTGCCTTAATCTTAAAATCAGAAAGCATTAGAAGGCATTTACTCTAACCTCTGATTTATACCTAAGGAAACTAAGGCCTTTCATTTTTAAATGGCTGTCACTCTTACCTAAAAGGCTTTCTCTCCTCACCTCTCCCTCCTATCTTGTTTGATGTCTTTCAAGTGTAATCTAAAGTCCCACATTCTGCAAGAAACCTTTCCCAGTCCTCTTTAATCTTAGTGCCTTCCCTCTGATATTATCTCCAATTTGTTCTGTATGTATTTTATTTCTATATAATGGTTTGCATGTTGTCTCCCCCATTAAACTGTGAGTAACTGGAGAACAAGGACTTTTTTTGCCATTCTATCCTTAGGGCTTAGCACTGTCTGGCACATAGCAGGCACTTAATAAATGATAGTTGACGTAAGCAACTGGTTTTGTCACAAAGGTGGTGAAGCTAGGATTTGAACCCAGATTTCCTGATTCCCAGGACAGTATTATTTCACTACAAGATGTTCCCACAGTTGAAATTATTCTGATAATAAATTAGAATAGTATTAAAGAGCCCTTCTTACAACCCAAGAAATTTAGTATACTTACCTGTGCAGGAGGATTTCCATATATTAAATTTGATTTACCACACAAGTAGTAATATCATGGCTTTTTAACTAGATGGAAATTTGGAGGCAGCAAGGTGGCACAGTGGATCAAGTGTTGGGCCAGGAGTCACCTTCATGAGTTCAAATCTGGCCTGAGACACTTATTAGCTTTATGACCCTGGGCAAGTCACTTAACCCAATTTGTCTCAGTTTTCTCATGGGCAAAATGAGCTAGAAAAGGAAATGACAAATCACTCCAGTCTCTTTGCCAAAAAAAAAAGCATAATAGAGAGTCAGACAACAACAAACAAACAGCCACACAAACAAAACCTTGGAGGCCATCTAGTCCATTAATTTTAAAGATGAAGAAACTAGGGCTCAAAAAATACCAACTGGTTTCATTGTGGTTATATAGCTAGTGTCAGAGGCAGAATTTGAACCTGAGTCTTCCTTACTTCAAGCCCAGCACTCTAACCACTACACCATGCTGCCTCCTCACTAAAGTTGAATTCAGATGTTTCTTAACAATATGGTGGTAATACTGGTTTCTCCAAGGATGTGCCAACCTAGTTGAAGTTCTGACATATTCTACTAAGCTGGAAAGGCTTTGAATATAGACAGAGTTCAGCCTAGTTATTTTCAGAGTGGTTTATGACCAGGTTAGCTGAAGGATGATGATTTCTTTTTTCAACCACAGCTACTCTTAACTTCTGCTCATTTACTGAATTGTAGAAGTTGTGATCTGTGTCTGTGGAGGAAGTCTCAATAGTGATGAAATGACAGATTTTTGAAGTAGTGAATAGAACACTAGACTTAGCATTGGGAAGATCTGGGTTTGAATTACCTAGGACACTTACTAGCTATGTGACCATGGGCAGTCACCTGATTTCTCTTCATTTCAATTTCTTCACCTATAAAATGAAAGAATTGGATGTGAACATTGTTAAGGCTATGACCTATGAAGCAAATTCAGGACCCACCACAAAGATTGTAAGACACACGTTCCTAAAATCATAACATTTTTATACATGTGAAAGTAATCTGAGTGCCACTACAACTTTGTTACCACCAGAAGGGCGGGAAAAAAGACTGAAAATAATTATCCTTATATGGAGAAAACATTATTATGTACCTAAAAATGAAAACAATAAATGGTCTTGCTTTGTCCTTATAGAGTTGAATTCTCAGTAGAAATAGAGAGCAGGAATGTATAAAAGGCAGACAAAATAAAAGGTAGCTCATTTTCATCTGGAGAGATCAGGGAAAATTTCATGGAGAAAGGTATCATCCAAGCTGGTTCTTGAAGGGAGAAATTTCAACAGATCTTAGTAGTAAAGGTTGGGGAGGAAATGTTCAAAATCTATTCCAGATATGGAGGAAACTATAAGCAAAAGCAGAGATGAGAAAGTGGTTTGTGAGTTATCTTTATTTCATATTTCATATTCAGATTCTAGCTTCCTGGCATAATGGATAGAGAGATGTTCTTGGTGTCAAGTGTCTCCTCTGACAGATCCTGGCTATGTTACTATAGCCATTTTACTTAATCTCTCAGGGATCCAAGAAAATCTCTAAGAACGAGTAACAAAGAAGTTACTGATCTGTATTAGTGGAGGGAAGTTCCTTACTAAGAGTTCTCTATGCCAATGAAATCACAAATCTGAATCAAGAAAGAAAAGGAAAAAAAAATTAAACAACAAGAACCACACTAACACACACACATACCCAAACATATACACAAACACGTATTATATATTTCATTTTAAAAATAACAGAAGGCCAATAATTGTCATCATTATAATCATCATCATCTTCTACAAGCCACATATCTACTAACAGGATCACTGATTTATAGTTAGAGATATCGGAAGTTATTAGTCCAACCCTATCATTTTACATATGAGGAATCCCAGGGTAAGAAAGGTTAAGTGACTTACTCAAGGTCACACAGATAGGTAGCAAGCCTCAAAGGTAAGATTTGAACAATCTTCCAGTGACCCTTACATTGCATCAAAAATATTAAATAATTTACCTTAGGTTCTGCTTATGTTCTCTTTTTGAGAAATGGTGATTTAAATTGATTGTCCAATTGATTCTAATAAAAGGAAACACTTTTTAAAAGAACAAAACTGATATTTCACACAAAAATAAGAAAGGAAATATCAGCTGAAGGAGCTATACAGTAAACATGGAGCAGAGGAAGTGGACATAAAAAGCTGTGCTACTATGCTTGATTAAATGCAATTAAAAAATCTGGAGATATTAAGATAGAAGCCATAGGTTTTGCTCTCAAGCAGCTTATACTTTAATAATGGCGAGAGGAGAGTGTCTATTCTAATTATGTAAGAATGTGTAAGCAAAATCCTGGCCATGAGAAAAGCCAGGATAATAATAGGATTTGGAGCATAGCATGAAGTATAACATAGAAAGGTCAAATGGAGTTAAGATTGGATGAGGGGGTTAGAGACAATATGGAGAGGCTTCTTGACATTGAACACTTAATTTTTTTTTTTCAGGAAATGAAGAGCCAATGAAGTTTTTGAAGTAGTGTAGTGATATAACATTGGAGCTTCGGAAAGCTTATTCAGTCAATAGTGCAGATGATAGATTATAGAGGGGATAGAAAAGAGGTCAGAATATATTACAGTAATTTAGATAAGATGGAATGAGGGCATGAATTAGAATAGTTACAGTGGGAGTGGAAAGGAGAAGCATAGAAGGATTCCAGAGACAGACATGACATAATTTAGCAAATATTTGGTTCTCTTAGTGACAGGGGAGAGGAATAATAAAAGAGGATTCTACAGTTATGATGGGTGATAGGGAAAGTGGTGGTGCATCATCTATGTTCTCTTAAATTTCGTAGATTGACGTTAGAACTTTAGAGCTGGAACAAGACATCTAGTCCAGCCACATTTTTTTTTTTTACAGTTGAGCAAACTGAGACCTAAAGAAGTAATTTGCCCAGGGTGACAGAACTAGAGCAAGCCAAGGGTAGAACTTAGGTCTTACAAAACTTCAGTCAGAAGTCTACTATACATTAGAATAATAGGTAAATATCCAAACAGAACCCCTGATGCAGATAAAATAATTAACAAGAGATTAGTCCCTTTTTACAAAGCTGATTGAGTATACTTTTCTTATTATTTACCTGAACCTTCTGAATTGATAATTAACTTATGGAATTATGAAATGGAGGCAGACATGACCAGTTCTTTAGGAACTCACTTGGAAAGACCACAATGGCAACAGATAGTAAGGCTTCCGTCACACTTTAATAAGGCACAGAGGGTGCAAAGCCAAATGGCACAAAGGGCTAAGAGTACAGATGCAGGTAGGGTGGGGATGGGAATGGAGTGATAGAAGAAAACAAGTGGCATGGGGAAGAGAATGGGGAGAGAGGCATAGAGAACCACTCACAAAACCATGAATTGAAATCGGGAGCAACATGAACCCACATAAAGATGGAAGAGTATAGGAGGGGCAGGGGTTTGGGGTCTCATTTTACATGGTTTTAGTGGGAGATTGTTATCTATGCCATCTTGGGGTTAATTCATTAACATTACATCATCTCAAAGTTATTAGCAACATTGGTGTTCTGCTAGTCTTACTGTGGATGTTTAGAGCTTACTTGAGATTTATATAGCACGGGACCAAAACACCCTTGACAGTAATACCTAGATGGCTTTCCCTGATTTAGTGCATAGTCTAATACATACATAGTACATAGTGAGGATATAATATACCTTTTAGTTAATATATGATATAACTCACAAATTATGCTTCTTTGATCTTTGGGACAGTCCCTATGTGACTTCTAGGTTTCCCTTTGCAATCTTACTTCCTACTATTGTTACTTGTTACTAGATACTTATAAACTTACTTCTTATACTAACTAGAAGGCAAGGGCATGCTAAGGGGAACCAGAACAAGATACAACTCTGGCTTTTTGCTTGGCAACAAGTCAGAAGTCCCATTTCTACTTCAATCTCCAAATAATATGCTTAGTTATATATAACATGCTTTTACGTTTTGAATGAAAATTATGGTAAAAAATAAAGATGAATAAACTTCGCTAACAGGGATAAATCACCATGAATCTATTAAGTGTCTGCCATATGCTGAAAACTCTGCTAGGTGCTGTAGATGCAAAGGCAAAATTAAGCAGTCCTTGCCCCCTCACATTGGATCTTTGAAGCAAACACATGCAAATGCAAAACATTCATAAAGTTGAAAGATGGTAATTTGGGTAATTGGGGAAATTTCTATAGGAATTTGGGGATTTTTTTGATGTTAATATTGCCATTATTAAGTTTTGGGGAAAGTAAACAATGATAATTATATGTTATATATGCAAAGACAAAAGTGAGTCAGTCTATGCCCTCAAGGAGTTCCTGGTCTAGGTGAGATTGCAATTAATGGTGCCTTTTAATTAAAAGTTTGAGCTATAGCTGATCCTCATCAATCTTATACCCCCAGGTCATACAAAATCTGGCACTTTCATTTACAATTCAGATTAAGTGAAATACCCACCAAAAATCCAACTAGATTTGCTTTAAATTTTTTGAGTCTCTTTTAAAATAATTATTCTTGTAAAAGAGATTTTAATATAATGATATGTTTAAAGGTGGAGCATTCTGATTCAGCTGATTGGCTGTTTCAGTAGATGGAACCAGTGATTGCATTAGGCAGAATATATATATTTTAAATGTTGAGTTCCAAATTCTCTCCATAATTTGCTTATATCACCCTTTATGTCTAAATCATGTGTCCATTTTGACTTTATCTTAGTATAGTGTGTCCTTTTTTTCCTATTTCCTTTTGCTCTGTTTTTTGATCCTCCTCTTTTTTCTGTTTTGTTCACATCAACTTTTAAGTTTTGCTACCCAACTCATTACAGTGTTTCATATTCTTTAATTGCTGTTTTTAATCCCTTTTTTCCCTCTGGTAGCCTCTCCTTTTACAAATATGCCCATTTTACCCCTCTTTAAGAATACATTTTTAAGAGAATTCAAGAACCCAATCAGCCTATTCTAGATAAAACTAAAAATAATTACTAGAATTTGTTTTTCTCTTGACAAAGAAATCCCTATTTACAATAGTTACAAAAATAGCTCTTTGTCTCTTCTCTAAATGTTCTGGAATATTGATGAGTTTTGCACAGAAGAATATGTACTAGACAATACAGAGCAAAAGGTTTCCAACTGTGAGCAAAGTAACTCAGCTCAATTAAGAGAGAGCCCCAGGCCTCACTCGAAGGGAAAATCCCCAAAGTTTCCAGTGTAACATGCTTGAGCTAGGAACATGATGAAGATTACTAGCTTTTCTTCTGTCAGTTTCTTCCCAGAGTCTTAATCTCCTTTCAGCAACCTGAAGTGGGGTTGGCATCATCCATCTTCTCTCTCAAAGTTGGATGCCAGAAGTGTGTGACTGGACAGCAGAGATTGAAGAGAATCAAGAAAGACAAAAAAACTGAAGAGATCTCTCCCTCTTGTCTGTCACCTCCTTTGCACCCCTCAGGCAGGCAGGGGACAATGATCTCTTCCAGTAAAGAGATACAAATAAATTTTGGGAATTGGGTCACATATACAATCTTAAACAAATCACTTAATCTCTCTGAGCTTTAATTTTCTTAACTACTGAAGTGAGATTTATACAATACTTGTATTATCTCATAGATAGGCTTACTGCAATGGGCTATTCAATAACTATTCTGCTATACTCTTAGAGAGCTGTCTAGATCACTGAGACATTGAGAGAGTTGCCAAGGGTAACAGGGCCAGTATTTGTCACAGGCAAACAGTACTTGAACTCATGTCTTCCTAACTTCAAGGCTGACTCTCTATCTGTTCTGCCAGGCTGGTAAATTATTATTTTTATTCACAATGCCCTACAAGGATGATTACTCTTGGAATCCATTCAAAAGAGTCTAGTTATTAAAGTAGCAAAAGGAGTTTATTGTCTATAAGGCAGTTCATGGTCTGAACCCCAAATAGAACCTTCAGAATGGTTTCTAACATTAGGCCATTTTATAACTTTCAGTTGATGAAACCACATAGCAATCATATTAGCTTTTAACACACTCTTCAAGCCCTTATTACTGCATGCACGCATAGCAATGTGCATGTACATCCACATTCATATATGTACACACAGATATATACATCCAACTTTCTTGAGCCACACATCTGTATTTCTTCTGCGACTCTTATTAAGTTAAGCAAAACTGAGATTGTCAGTGACCTAGTCTTGGAATATTGACTCTTATATGAACAAACCTTTGCTTATTCTTTCTAGTTTCTTTGTAGCATTTATGCCCATGTCTAAAGTTACAAAGATAACATAATTGTGGTTATAAGACAGTGCCTCTCTTTTCCGGAGAATAAAAAATGCCCATTTTATTTTCCTTCCTAAAGCATTTCTTTAAGCTGGTCAAAACTTAAAATTCATACCATGTAAAAATGTGAAAGAACACATTTTTCAAATACATAATTTTTTTTGGAGGGGAGGGCTCTAAAAACAAAATTATTCAGTGTTTATATTTATCCAAAGAGAATGTAAAGTTATTGGCTGAATCTAAAAATAAGAATTGCTCTTAGGTTGGCATTTTTATTTTTGTTTCCACACTCTCCTTTCACTGATACCATTTCTCACTATGTTCTTGGAAGTAAATTTTCAATTGGCTTATGAAAAGGAAATTTCATTATTTAACCCTATAGCTGTGATATAGAGAATTAGGTAAAATTTATTTCCTCTTAAAATTTTGTAGGACTACTCCTCTTAAAAGTGAAATGCCCATCTATATAAAGCACATTACTCTGAGGTAACAAGTTGGTTTGTCTTTCACTCTTTGCACCATTCCAGTAGGATTTTGGGTAACTTCACCTCTAGCAGAAAGACTTTTAAGAAAGCACTATATATTTAACCTGACTCAATGGTGGCTTATGAGATCTTTTAGAAAGCTTTCAAGAAATGTTTAGAGATCATTGTTTTGTTTTGTTTACCTTTCACCATCATTTTTCTTTTCTAGAGTGGGGAAGGGAAAAGAGCAGCAAACAACACAAACTAAAATGAAGATGGAGTTCAGTGCTCCTTAGAAAGGCTTATGGACTAATTAAAGATAATAATTAGCAATTTAAATATATCTTCAAAGAGTTGTACAAGGCTTTAATTGGCTCTCATTGACTATAATGGGAGTGGAGTGGGGAAAATAAGCTTTATGTGCCCTTTTTTTTCCTTTAAAGTAATTGTGCCAGGACAACTATTTAAGATCATTTGTGTCTGCATTGTGCTGGTAGGGGTAATAGCCTGTAGCCTTCTGTAACTTTTAATAAGATATAGATGGATAATTCCCCATTGAACACTCTGAAGATGTACTCTCTTAGCCTTAATATCTCCAGAGATCTTAGCACAAAAGCCATATTATTTCATACATTCACTTAACTCTATGAAAGATTTATTGTGACAGATGGAACATAAAAGCAGAGTTTGTACTTGTCAGGGTATTAATCTGTTCCCTCGGTGGGATGTTAAGTTTTTTGTATTATATATAGCAGCCCCTTCCTATTAGACTATTTTTTAAAGCCAAATAGCTTTTATATTCTTGGCAAAGTTGGAAAATACCAAGTAGAGATGCTTTTTTGCATCAAGAAGTTAAAACAAGGAAATTAACTTTGTCTCTAGCTTGAGAAAGCATCAGTGTATCAAAACAAACTTTATTGTTTGAAAGGATCATTTTAGTTCCATGTAATTTTTTTTGTGAGTGAAGGTAAATAATTTTTAATCAGGTATTAGTATCTGTTATCTTGGCATTAGTCAAGAATATTTGCTATTTCATTATAGAAAGTAAGCTCCATTGGCTTCATTGTCATCAGTCACTTTGACAACTATAAAATCTTAAATGCGGGCCCAAGAATTATAGCATGAAGATAATGCTGTTACTGTTGTATAATAGTTAATTCATCAAAAAATTAAATTCATGACACTTCAGATGTACAGTTCTAATAGGTATTAAAATATTCATGAAAGTGGAATATATATGTATACATTTGCAAATGAAACCAAAAAGCACATTCAGTGTGAAATGTATTTATCTTCCCATAGTTATTAATGTGACGATTCAATGACATCACTTCTTCTTGACTGAACTTGAAAATAGTTAGAATACTTTTTAGCCTGCTTTGTTTTATTGCATTAATCTTTGAAAAAATATTCATTGACATAAAGGCTAGACTGCAAGGCACAATGAAAGGATATAGTTTGGATGCTGTCCTATAGGAATCTATCATATCCCTTTCCAACATCACTTGTCATATATAATTATGGCATTTTAATCAAAATTTAAAATGAATTCATTCAAAAGCAAAGGCATGGCCCCATTTTATTGCCTGTTAGAATTGTGTCCCTGTTTAAGTGAGGCAGCTATTTGCTTTTGAGCAAGGAAAGAGTCACATAAAGAGTTTTGACATTATACTCAACTGAATTTATTGCTCTTTCTACTAAGCTTCTTTGTAAGCAATCACAGTCCTGACAAGACTGCTATGTTAACACTTTAAAGCAGCTGGAGGGCTGATTTGCCTACAAACTCCTGGGGCATTGTGGGTGTTCTACTCATGTTGCAACAAGCAGTGACAGATTCTGCTCCCTAGAGCGATGGTACCCTTTATTCCTAAGGCCTGTGTCCCCTTTGTTCTCAGCAAGCAAGCTCTTCTTTGGCTAGAGCCTTCATATTGATTTTTGTGTGAAATAATTGAACTGATTTAACTTTACTATTCTACCACTTCTGATTTTACTCACTGTGCACTAGAGACAGTCCATATCCCCCTCTAGCAATCACATTAACATTACTTTCATTGTCTCATTTACCTGGAAGAATGGACTAAAGTTTGGTTTGGAGCTGAAAGTCTACTGACGCTGCCAAGAACAATGATAAAAGCTGTCCTCACCAGCTAGAGTCATTTACTGAAAATTCATTTGACAGTGTTACAAGTATAGAAGCAAAATCCTTGTTCCTATAAAGAGAAATGATGGATAAGACTTCATCTCAGAGAAATACTTTCCTTCTCTCTGTGTAATTAAACCGAACTTTCTATTTTGACAAAGTAGTTCTCACCTTTTATTCTGCAATTAAGATCAGTTTTATTTTTAGGACATTCTCTTCTTGCATACCAAGGTTGGCATTGTATCAAATAGATAGATAGCAAGTTATAGTCCTTCTGTGATTTTCTTTCCATAGTATTAAGCTTTCATGTTACTTGACACTTTAGTAGGGCCACTCAATTACTGATTACAAATTGTGGAAGACTTTTATTTCTTCTTTTTAAGAATGATGTATTCTTAAAAATTATTATCCTATATCTTCATAATGTATCTTCCAAAAATATAAGGAAATGAGACAAAAAGAAAAGTTTGCATTGCTATGAGCTTTCATTTAGGCTTAAATATATTTGATAAACAGATGTCTGTTCTCTTCAGTGCATTTAACTAAGAAATGGTAGAATGATTTAGAAAGATGAAATACTCCCTATTTTCAATATTATATATCAATGCTGCCTGTTACTTGTGCAACATTGGCCAAGTCACTTAACCTAACATAGAACCTCAGTTTACTAATCTGAAAAATTTAAAAAAAGGTCAGTCAAAATAACTTTTAAATTTCCCTTCAGTTCCAAATCTATGATATATCTGATGGGTGGAGGGTGTTAATTGCATGTGCACACATGAGCAGGCTACTCGATAGATTGTGAATGGTCAAAGGGAACTCAGGAAAAATATAATGAGAGATTGGAAGGGGATTTATATCATTGGTATATTAGTATATATTGTTACATATACATATATCATTGGTATATAATTATAAATGCAAATAGCCTCCTACCTCTTAAACCCCTCAAATCATATAAAAGCTCCGAAGTCCTACAGAGTTCTGGATTCACAAAATATTAGAAACATCCTTTGACCTGTTAAAATAGTAGAATTGACTATAAAATTAAACATTTTAGAGTATTGTCATTAATTAAAGAGATATTCTTACCTAATGCTAAGGCATGAAATGCAAAGTTTCTTAATTTTGCTTTTTCACTCATCAAGGTTACATGCATCGTTATCTTGGGTTTTAGAAAGTTGGAGTCATTACATTTAATGCACATGATGCTTCCATGCAGGCTGATATTTTGAAATTAGACTCCCTGCCATGAAGTCTTATAAAGAATGGGTCTTACAATAGCTAAGGTCTTCCACGGTTAGAGCTTTCAGTAAAAAAAAAAAATATCAAGTATAATCATCACTTAAACAAACTGACAAGTAAGCATACTGTTATTAAGGCAGCAACAAGGAAAAGGACCACAGTTTCACTAAGAAGGACTTTAGAACTTGGGGTAATCTTTCTTTTCCTCTTCTTTTTTATAGTCTTCATTTATGTGAATTGTGTATTTAGTATGAATTTTGCTTGGGAGTAGGTTGTAGTCACAGAGAAGAAGAAATCATAAGATCATAGACTTCCTTATTTCCTTTGGCCCCCATACATGCCGTTTTACAAAATAATGAACTGAGGCCTGAATTCAAGTCCCTCATTTCAAAACGTCAGCCTGAATGGAGTAGAAATGTCCATTAAATGTAACATACTCATTCCTAACTCTAAAAATTCTACCATAACCATGCGTGCAACTTGGATGAGTCAAAGTATAAAGGTAGGAAACACTTTATTTTAGCCTTAGTATCAGGTAGGGAAATTCCTTTAATTAATGACAATACTCTCAAATGCTTGATTTTATAGTCAATTCTACTATTTTAGCAGGTCAAAGGATGTTTTTGATATTTTGTGAATCCAGAACACTGTAAACTTTGCAAACTTTGCAAAATATGCAAAGGATGTTTCTAATATTTTGTGAAGGCATACAACTTAACCTCTTATTGCCACCCAAATAACTTTCTAGGACTATAAGTTACAAGGAAGGTGATGATCTATATTGGTGAGGAAATTCCTCATTCACTCCACTTCCCCCTTCAAAAAAAATCAGACTGACCTCTAATTTTATTTGGCTAATAAATGATAGCTAGAACTAAGATTCCAACCCAGATGCTCTGGTTCTGATGTTTCTGTCTTTGAATCCCATTGTCTCTGGAGATCTGTCACCTATAGAAGACTAGTAGGCTCACAGACCTTGATTACTGTTTCAGGAAAGCATACAAGACATCTAGGTGGCACAATGGATAGAGCTGCCGGCCCTGGAATCAGGAAAAGTCATCTTCCTGAGTTCAATCTGACCTCAGACACTTACTAGCTTTGTGACCCTGGGCAAGTTACTTAACTCTGTTTGCCTCAGCTTCCTCATCTGTAAAAGGAGCAGAAGAAGGAAACAGCAAACCATTCCTGTATCTTTGCCAGGAAAACTCCAAATGGGGTCATGGAGAGTCAGACATGCCTGAAACAACTGAACAAGACAAGTGCATAAATCAATTATAAACATGAACTGAAATATGTTAAAAAAAATAAGCAATAGCTGTCAGAACTGTATCATATGTTATTCTGTCACTGTGAGGGAAGGTCAATATGATCATACCCATTTGTCAATTAGGAATCTGAGGAAAATAGAGACTAAAGCTCTGTCTATATCTAATCACAGTGAATGATTAATGGGATCAATTCAGATAACATAGTGCTTCTGGCATACATAAAACCTGAATGTGTTCATTTGTGAACTTATTTTATCAATGGCAGACAATGACAACACCCTACTTTTGTAAAGTACTATGTAGTGTACAAAGAACAGTTATGTACCTTATCTCATTTGATTCTCATACCCACACTGTGAGGCAGGCAGGATAAATATGATTATCCTCATTTTACAGAGAGAGAACTGAGGTTCAAAGAGGCTATCAAATGGTCACAATACTATTAAATGGCAGAGTTGGGGCATCAGCACAGGTCTTCTGTATTCTAATTCTGGTTGGTTTTTTTTTTTTCATTATACTCAACAGCTTCACTTTAAAAAAGAATCTGATATTTACTGACTTCCAGCCTCAAATGTTATCAGTGTAAGAATTTTACCATAACATTAACATAAATACTATACACTGACCATTAAAACACATAAAGATATCATATGACATAGTCAATTCAAATTAACTTTAAATATATCTCAATACAGGTCATTTTGACATTGATTGTGCCTCACAGTATTTATGACTAACAATCTTAGTTTAGTGGGGATATTTTTAATCAAAAAGTTGAATTAAAAGGGAACTTCACAAGCAATCATGGAAATTAGTGGAACAGTCATTTTCTGTTCATTAGTTTTGAGGCTAGAGACAATTTCTTACTTCAAATGATCAGTCATTGTGTGTTAAGGATGTTGTGAAGATTAAAAAATGTGCATAAACCATGGACAAAGAGAATGTGGTCTTAGTTTCAAAATATTCCAAAGTTGTATAAAAACCCAACACCTTTACATTCTGCTATTAATCCTGTATGTAGTTGCTGCCTATTTACTAAATCCAGCCTCTGATTTATTTAATGTTTGATAGTTCAAAGTGGAAACGGATTTAATTGAATAATTCAACTAACTTCAATACATTAGGGTAACTATTTATCTAAGACCTTACTACGGTACAGCGGAAAGAGCATTGTGCTATAGAGTCCAAAGACCTGAATTAAACTCCTAACTCAGATGCAAACTATCTGTGTGACCTTGGGCAAATCACATATTCTCTCTTGGCCTCAGTTTCCTCATCTATAAAATGAGTATATTGGACCAGATGATATTTGAGGTCCTTTTCATTTCTAGATCTGTGATCCTATGAACCTGATATGTGCTGGGTACTGGGAAGCAAAAAAAAACCAAAACAGTTCCTGGCCTCATGAAATTTACATTCAACTGTATATGTGCAGTATTGGTTGTCTTCCACTTCAAAAGCAACAGTTTTGGTAAAGATTTTTAAAAAACAACTCTTGGGCTCTCTTAAACACATGTAGGTATAAACTGAAGCATCTAAACTTATAATAACATCTTTCAGATTTATCGATGAACTGAAAATTAAACAAAAAACCTCTTTGGTTTCAACCAATGTTTCTTTTAAAAGTACATCAATCTAACTTTTCTGACCTAGTAAGTAGAGTACACTAAACAAATAGAATATTTCTTTAGTGATTCAGGACTTCTTGTGACCAAAAATCACCATTCTCGAGATAATTTCTTGTTATAAAAGGCTTTAGATATATGAAGTATAAGAGATTAGAATGAATGTGATAAATACATACTGACCCCAGAATTTACTAAGATATTTTAATGAACTGTGATTTCATCAATGTGTGTACTTTTTCCCACTTGAAGTTGCAGTGAGGGAGTAAAGGAACCTGGTCCATTCAAGATGCAGAGGGGCAGTCCTTACATCTTTTGACATTTTGAGATCACTTTCAAAGCATGCAGCCTATCCATTGGTTATCCCTCACTAGCTACATCCTGACTTCTCTGAATTTTTTTTCCTGTCATATGCCTCTCTGATGACATCTTTTACACTGCTTTTTTCTACAGAGTAAAAAATAAATTTATTCCTAAGATGAAGCAGCCTTTTTTAACCCACTTGTGTACCTCTCCATTGACATTTGGGTGACCCTCTTGTATAATCTTCATAGCCATACAGTACTACTGATAAAATATTGGCATAAAAAGTTGGGCAACACATAGCCCCAGAAAACATCTCAGAAATGTTTTATTCTTATTGTTAGAATATTATTACAGTGATAATGATGGTGTTGATGGTGATTAAAAACAAATTCTTGGCATCAATTTGTTTTGCTGTTGGTTTCTGTCTCTATAAAATTGTGGCCCTCCCCTCAAAAATCTGATTACTTGATAGTTTGGTTAGCTACATTCAAGTGAACTAACTTTCTCAGTGATTAGTAAATTCACTCTAGTAAAGGAGATTACAGCCCATCTGTGTCTGTCCATCGCATGGAACCCTTTTCCAAGTTCTTCTAGAAATTCACTACAGCAGGTCCACACAAACATACAGGAAGAATTTCCAAGTTTTCATTAGCTATAGTCTTATAAAATGAAGTTTTATTTGTTTGTAATAATAATGATGATATTGATGATAACTCACATTAATGTAGTGTTTTAAGATTATAAAACAATTTCTTCTAAGCAATCCTGAAAGTTATATAATTCACTTATTAGCACCCCTAATTTACATTAATCTCTGAAGCAACTGGACCTCTGAGAGGCTATATGGTTTCCACATGTTTATTCAAGGAGTAATTCATCACACCCAAACTTCAAATTAATTTTCTTGATTGTGGGTTTTTCTCTAGTACAAAACAGAGTATTCACTTCATTATTTTAAGTTTTTCTTCTAAGAAGTAAAATTGGGTCACCTGTAGAGCATATTTGGCAACATTTCCATCAGCTTAGTGAAAATGTCAGTGTGTGTGACTGATGAATATAGGTAGTTTGGGGTACACACATTGCGTACACTACACATGATAGGAATTTTGTCATGGTAAGATAACTAAAAGGATTGTGAGTAAGGTTTCCTAGTTGTTCTGGGGATTGGCAAATAACACATACATTACAAACAATTGTAACCAAGCTGAATGTGTGCTAGGAGGTTTAAGACTAAAAGCAGCCTACATTTTCCTCTAGTTTCACTAGTTTTCTTTGCCCATCCATCCGTTGCTTCTATGATGCATACATAGTTTGGCATACTCTGGCAGCTTATAATTGGCCCCTTGCTTCTCATTGTATGGAATTGCTAAAGAAAAACAACTGCATGTTAAGTAGTTGTTAATGGCTAATGAAATCCTTCAATGATTTTAATCATGATGCAGTTCACCTGCTGAGAAGAAAAGATATCATATTATAGTCTATTGAGCTCCAGAATTGCTATTCTTCTACATGTTGCTTTCCTACAAATTCTACACATGAAAGGAAGTAGTATGGTTCAGTAGAAAGAGATTTCAATCTGAATTTAAATCTAGCCCTGCACTTGTTATCAGTGTGACATTGAGTAAGTCTCTTTATTTGTCTAGGTATCAGTTCCTCATCTTTCTAATAAGGAGAATAGATTAGATGGCATCTTCTAGCTTGAGACTGGAAGTCTCTTCCAGCTCTAGGGCTATGGTCCTATGAATGAGTTTTTGGAATGGATGATACCTAACACCCTGTTCACTTCTATCCTTGATCTTAGAAAAGTTATTAAAATTTCACAAAAAAAGTTATTAAAATTGTATAACAATTGTATAAAAAATTTGATGTTTTCTAGGCTAGTAAATGGAGCCTTTAGCTCCAGGAAATACTGTGTGGGTCGAAAATAAAACCAATTTTGTGAGCTTTTCCCTTGTCCATACCTTTTAATCCCTAGTACTCATCATCAAGCCACTAAATAATTTGACTTGATTTGCAGTCTTTATACCAAGAACTAGAAATGTTCTTATTGATATATTTAAGAATTAAAGGAGTAATCATGAACTGACTTTATTCATGCTAAGTTATCCATTTCTAAGACTGCTCTTTCATTGGCATGAAAAAAAAAAGAAATTTAACTCTGATCAGGAAAATAAGGACATGCCTATAAACCAGACAACAGATCTGACTGCCTGTTTGGGCTACATTCCAGCCTCACATTTCTTTTCCTGGCCTGTAGAATAGGAATTGGTGGTCATTAGAATCCTGGCCATAGGATTTTACTAAACAAGAAATGCATTTAGCACCTAATTAAACCTGATTTTTGTTACATTCAATCTACCCCCATTCATTTCACATTAATACATCTATCAATCAACAAACATATTAAGTACCTACTATGTGTCAAATGAGAGGCAGCAGTGACATCTATTGCCTATCAAAGTTTAAATAGCTTTGTCTCCTCACTCTAAGGTTATGATGACATCTTAATTGTTAAATCCAATTACTTTTTCTCGGTCCTCAGCCTTCTTAACATATTTGCGGCTTTTGATACTGTCATTCCCCCTTCCCTTAGGTTCTGTGACAATATTCTCTCTTCCCTTTCTGTCTGTCTATGCTAGATTATAATCTATATTCTGTCCACTAAGCCTAAGTATCCCCTAAGGCTCTATCATGGGCTCTCTCTCCTCTTTTCTTTCTACAGTATTTCTTTTGGAGGTCTCATCATCTTCATAGGTTCAAGTATCACATCTACTCTGAAGACTCTCAAATCTATATATCTGACATGAATCTCCTTCCTAGACTACAATCCTTCATCCTTTTGTAAATTCATATGTTCATTAAGTTCCTTTCCCTTTTCTATCTTTTTCCTCCCACCCTACTTGCCAAATCCTAAAGATATGACTTCTACATCATCTCTCTGATCATCCTCAAAATCCTCACCACAAATCAACTAAAGTAATCACTTTCTTCCTGAGATCTTCCATAAATTTTAATTTTCACCTTTCTAAAGTACTTATTTTTGCATCATAATTATCTGTGTATGTGCCTTCTCCCAGTACCAGATTGTAAGCTCCATGAGGGCAGGCATCTAGTGTTATTAAAACTTTTCATCTCTGCAAGACATATATGTATGCATTTTATGTGTGTATAGAGATACATATATGCATATTATATATTAATATATAACATAGATATAAATATATATGTGTGTATTAGAATATATATTTAAATTTCATTTTATTTGATTTGACCCAAGGTTTCAGCCTGTTAAGATTTGTTATTGTTGTCTTTTAAATCTTGGCTCTGTCATCCATTGTGCTAGCTGTCCCTCCAGTTTTATGTCATTGGCAAATCTGATAAAAGTATCATCTATATTTTTATCCAAGTAATTAATAAAAATGTATATATAGCATAGGTCCCTACATATCCTTAGGGCAATTCACTGAAGACTTCCTTGCCAAAATTACAAATTCACTATTAATAGCTACTCTTTGGGTCCAGCCATTCAACCACTTTCAAATCCATGTAATTGTATTATTGTCTGACTCACAGCTCTCCATTGTTTTCCACAAGAATAGAATGAGAGGTTTCATCAAAAGCTTTGCTATAATCTATGTAAACTCTCTCTACAGCTTTTCTCTGATCATTTTAGTAACCTTGACTAAAAAGGAAACAAGGTTAGTCTATCCTGAAGTGTTGTTGCTAAAGCCAAACTGATTCTTTCCTGCAGGCCACATATTCATTTAGAAAATCGCAAACTAGAATTACCTATGTTGTATTGTACTTTTATTCTATTTTATTAAATATTTCCCAACTACATTTTAATCTGGTTTGAAGGACTCGGGCATGTAACACCTCTATGATATTTCAGCTATCACTAACAGTAGTTCAGTAATTATATTTCAAGAATATTGTTCATCTGGGCTGACGGACTTGAATTCATCAAGGGCTGTTAGATGATCTCTTACAATTGTCTTAGCTCTCGTAAGCATAGATTTGTATTAGCCATTTTTCTTCAGTTCTTTCTAACTCAAAAAATATTTTATCTTGGGCAAAGAAACGAGAAATAAAACTGGAATTGAGTGGGTTTTTTTCTCTTTATCAGTTATCATTGTCCTTTTCATCCCAAGCTGCAGTCCTTGCTTTCTTCAATCTTCTTCTTTTCCTTAATATGGCTTAAAAAAATGTTTAGTTTTCTTTGCAAGCTTCAGTTCATTCTGAGATTTATTTTTACTCCTGACACTATTTTTACAAGATCAAGTTATACTCTCACAAAGACATACTTAAATATACCTTTTAAATTTGACTTAGTAAGTTCTCTGTGAATCCGGGTTGATCCTTTTAGATAATTCCCTTTTTCCTTTCTCATCTGAATTGTTTCTCCAACCACACAAGTAACTGGCTTTTCCCAAATATTATTAAAAATAAGTAAATAATGAGTCAGTCATATTCCACCTAACACTTTTTTCAACCAATAAATTTTTTATAGAATTATTAATGCATTAAAACCATTCCCCTCTAATATTGTATAATGTCAGTTAGGCAGTCATCCATTTATAGCGTAATTCCTATGAAACTCCCTGTCCCTTATAACTTTGTTTTGCATCATATCCTGTTTTCACATATCCAATTAATGACATTAGTGTGTATTTCTATATCCATTTCCAATTCAAACCAGCTGATCACAAAGTGATAGATTTAGAGTTGAAAATCACATTTGAAGTTGCTTAAACCAACCATCTCATTTTACATATGAGTTAACTGAGGTCCCAAGCTGTTGTGTCTTTTTCTTTATCTGTTAATTGTCTTGCCCAAATTCACACAAATAGTAAATAACAGAGCAGAGACTCAAACTCAGTTTTTTTAACTCCAAAGCCATTGCTCTGTCTATTAAGCTGTTTTTCTCTCAGATACAATGATGCTGTATTAAACGATCATTTTTATTTACTATGAAATGTAAGATACTAGAATTAAAAATAATAGTATTTGTACTTCATTTGAATTTGGCATGGATATTGATTTGCATTAGCTCAAAATTGCCAGAAGGGCTGTAAACAAAGAATAATGATAAATGGCACTGAGTTTCAGAGAGGTGTCTTCTGGAATTCTTCAGGGGCTGGTGTTAGGCCTGTTCTTATTTAATGTCTTCATTAATGATCAGGAAGACAGAGTTGACACCATCTGGAAGAGAGAGTTAGAATCATTTTAATGAAATTCACAAATGGCATCAAATTGGTAGGAGTTGCAAAGCACAGAGGACAGAGAAATGATACTAAGCAACCTTCGGAAGTTCAAAATATGGACAGAGAACATCTGAGTTTATTTTTTAAGGATGTAAATATAAATATATACCTCTCAACCACAAGACCTTATAAGTTTGATTCAATTCAATGAGCCTCTATTAAGCACCTACAATGTACTAGATACTATTGGGATTCAAAGGAAAAAAATGAAATTGATCTGAAATAAAATAAAATAGGAAAACTCTGCAATATAGAGTTACTCAAATGCAATGCAATCCTGGCAGTCATTTTTTTTTAATGTCTCAGTGTAATAATAGTTTAGGTTGAGTATCCCATTTTAATCTCTGTTCTTCTTTTGATAAAGTTCTTTTATCCAGGAGTAGGGTTTTTATACACTATATGCCACTGATTATCAAAGGTTTCTCAGTGAATTTACTGATGACAGACCTCTGAAAGAGGAATATGTTAACTCCTTTTTCTCTACTTCTATCCCTATTACCTTATCTCTCCAATGGCATTCTTCAGATCTCAAGTTGCCTGTCAGTGGGGTTCTTTAAGAAAGGACATTTCTTAGGCAATCACTATCATTATATTTTGAACCACCACCACCCATGTCCACTAATTTAGGGGAAAAAATTAGAACATTGTTCCATGCTATTAAACACTATTTCTTCTATATATGTACAGAACAAATCCAACAAAATATCTCCTTTGATACTTCATCACGGCATAGAGATACGAGTTTTCAAACATCATGTTAATGGAGTACAGAGATATTCAGATCTTCTTACCAAACTGACAAGGTCCCAAGTGTGCACCTGCAGATAAATCATGTTTGTCATCCTGGGAATGGTCTAGTGAAGTATGGAAAGGCTGCTTATACCAGAAAATATTCTATGAGGTGGTGAGGGAGTTTTTGTTGGGTCTTGAAGTCTTGTTGTTTGTTTGTTTGTTTGGATTGTGGCAGCTAATAGGAGGGAGTATTTACACTGATGAAATCAAAGACTCTTCAGAGTATTAGAGTATTCACAGAATAATGCTGTTCCATGATATATATATATCCAGCATGGAAAGATTTTCTATACTTATAAAGGGCACAGATGACTTACAGCATTCATAGAAATAAAAACACAACTACGACAAACTGCAATGGGGTAAAGATTAAGCATTAATAAATAGTGTCCTTTTTTCAAAGTAACACAAAGTACTTTATACCCACCATCTCATAAATTCTCACATCAGTCTACAGAAAAGTGTTGTCTGTTATTTTTTAAGCTGTGGGTTGTTATTTGTGATTTGTTGTTATGGAGAAGGAACTTTTTCCCCTAACATTACATGAAGTACTCAGGTGCTTTTATAGGGCTTCCAGTCATATTAGTTTTCTCTAATGTCTTCCATTCCATACAGGTCATGGTTTCCATTGTCTCAGCTGTTGAGCGTATCTTTTTAGCAAACAAAGGCAAATTATAGGGCACCAACTGAAATGTCAAGTTCATATGTACTTTCATGAATTTTCAGGGCAAGTGAACATGTGGTACCTTTTCAGTATTTGCCACATAATTATTTCTTGAACAGTACTAAATGTGACAGTCTGGGAGAACAGGTTGAATTCATTTTTCCAACAGAAGTATTCTTACATTCCATTCAGTTGCCTCTCCAAAAGGCAAAGTAATTCTCTGCTGTAGCATTCCCTTCCTTTCATCCAGTCCACAGAAAATAAAGTTTAATCAGCTATGATGTTACTTTGGTGGACGACTCTTGCAAATTCTTTGTGATGGTGCATAAGTGTATGAATTCATCCATTACAAAGACTGAGATATTAGAGTCATCCCATAATAAGTTCCCAAATTAGATCACTTCCTCCATCTTATTAATTTCACCCTTTCTGTCTCTTTTCATTTGCCCTAGTCTCTGTCTTTGGTGAATAGCATTGGGATCTAGTGATAAAAAAAAATGTCCTAGTAGTCCATAATTCTGACATCCAATGGCTTTACTGAACTCATGATGACATATTTAGAGCTGGAAAGTACTTTAGAGGCCATTGAGTTTAAGCCTTTCATTATACAGATGAAGAAATTGAGGCAGATAGAGGTGAGCTGACTTGTCTAGGGTCACAAAACTAGTATCTGAGGTAAGATTTAAACCTAGGTATTTCTGGCTCCAAATCCATCATTCTATCCATTAGTTGTTACATAGTAAAAAGAGCATAGATTCTGGAGTGAGAAAAAATGAGTTCAGATCCTATGCCTGATGTTTACTGCCTGTGTAATCTTAGGAAAACCATTAAAGCTACCAGGGCCTCAGCTACATCATCTATAAAATGAGCAGGTTGGCTTACATGACTTCTGGGGTCTCAGCTCTAAATTCAGGTATTAGGAGGTTTCTACAGCAGTATTCAGGAGTTTTGAAAAGAAATGGGACCTATTTTTAGATATAATATGTTTCAGTTTTGATCCTAACATTACTAAGCCAAGTCTTTATTTCCAAGCCTCCATTTTCCACTTCCCTTCCATTCCTACTCATTAACAATACTACAATACATTGCAAAACACATTTTTATATTTATGCCCAGTTATCTATCTGCTTGGGAAAAAACTCCAAAATCTACTCTGACTGACTCTGATAGCTCTTATTTATTTGTCCCAAAAATAATTATCATTTGGCAATTTTTGGACCACCTTAGTAAGCTGTATTGTTTTTTTCAATAGTAAAAACATAGTTCTGATGTCTCCAGTCTCAAAGCTGGTGCCTTTCCAATATCAAAAAGTCAATTAAATTATGGAATATATTATGGGTGACAATTGACACCCTTGTAAAATGCAGCCTCTGTAAAGAAATGCTAATTTTGGTATATTCCTAATGCAATTAGAGGGGAAAAGAACACAGTGGGAAAACAAATCACATAATTTCTTTAAGCTAAAACTAACCTTCAACACATATACAAACATGCACACTTTCATGCTATGAATCTAGCAACCCTTCTATACTTCCCCTGTATCTTATCTCTCTAATCAAAATCTCAAAGTAGGGAGAGAGCCATGAATCTATTAGAGAAAAGACTCCCACTGCTATACAAAGTCTATGCTACTCATAACAAGTACAGATTCCTATTGAATACCTGATTGACAGGTACTGAAGTAAGCGATGGAAGTGTTCCTCTCCAGATTGGTGATAGAAGGGAAGTTAGGGAAGGGCAAAAAAAAAAAAATGGTTTCTTTAATATATCTTTGGGGATCTTTGAGCCAATTCCTCAGTAGTGTTTAAATTTAGTAATTGGTAGAAGGAAAGACTTTTATGTGGAGGAAAACACCGAAGATTTTGGCTCATATTCTTCACCATAGCAGGGCTATTGTCACTCTCTTCTCTGAGTTTGAATGGTCCAACCAGTGGGATATTTTGGCACTATGACTACGCTAACTTCCTTTGAACAGAATTGCTAATCCCATTATAGCACAAAAACAAAAAAAGTATGTAATTCAGTTGGATGCTAAACTCTCCAGAACAAGTGTCAATGTCAAAAGAAAACCCCCTAATCTCATGATTAAGAACAAACGAATGCATAAAAGAAAAACTTCAAGGAAGATACAAACTTACCACAATAGTAAAGGAAAGGTCAGCAGGATCCTCTTTCTTTCATACTAATGGCCCACTTACAGATAGTCAGAATTCCCTCCTGAAATATAGCTGTATGCCAATTATTTCACACGAAAGTTTCATCAAAAGAATAATGTTACTTGTAGAGCTAAACAACTCAGCCCATCTCATAGCTGTTTAATTAAATGACACAAACCAATGAACAATTTTGTTCAGTACTGTAGGGCATAACTTTCCATCGAGAAAGGTTTCCTAAGGTAGATTTTCTGAATGCTTGGTTGCATGATGGTTCCATGTGGTCTAAAGTGAGAGAGCATGAAATTTCTAACTTTACAGTAGGGGCATTTATCAGCCCTGCTTCTAAGATCAGATTCAAGTATAAATTATGCACCTATCTTCAGGTATCTACAATAATTTATAGAATCAAAAGAAAATAGGTCTAGAGCTAGAGGGGTCCCCGGAGGTCATTTAGTGCAAGCCCTTCTTTACAGATGAGGAAATTGAGGTCCAGCAAGGTAAAATGACTTGGCTTTGAAATTAGATCTCTTCCGACTCTACACCAGTGCTTTCTATTATATCTGCAATGTTTCTCCCACTTTCTAGAAACCATTCATTCTCAGAAAAACAAATAGAAAATTGTCATAATGAACCAGAAACTTTTTGGCACCTGAGGCTGAATGCTTCAACTCTTAGAAACCAAATACAAAGTCAAATGCCACCAGGAGAAAACAATTGCCCTTCCCTTTAAGAATCTCAAGGGATATGATAAATTTAAAAACAATAAAGAGCAACTTGGGTAGATATGTAGCAGCCCCAGATATTTGGACTCATTCTAGGTTCACAGAACTAAGACTCACCTTTCTGCAATTTTCAAAATGTTACTCAGGATAGGGGAAAACCATACCCCACCAGACTTCACCATGGTGCAGATTGTGACTACTGAATTTGAACCAGACTGATCAACACCTCATTCATAGTGTGTTTTAGTAACATCCACCCCTGGCAAATGGAGTAATATCACTTTTCATATTGAGAAATGAATGAAACAGCTTTGGAAGAATTTGGATTATCCTTGTTTTATCTTCACTTCCTTAGGCTGGTTTTCTCCTATGTAAACTGAAAAAACTGGCCTTGAGAAAGCATCTATACCTGGGTACCTCCACTGTGTCTTCTTTCACTCACTTTTAAACCTTCTCAATCTAGTTTCCAACCTCATCATTTAGCTGAAACTCATTGCTTCAAAGTTATCATTGATCTCTTAAATATCAAAGCTAATGGCCCCTTCCCAATTTTTATCCTTCTTGACTTTACAGCAGCCTTTTATACATCAGTCACATTCTCCTCTCTGGGATTCCATGGCACTGGTTTCACCTGGGACAACTCCTACCTATCCAATCCCTTCTTCTTCATCTCTTTTGCTTAATCTTTTCTTTTTCCAGATCATGCCCAATAACCATGGGTGTCCCCAAGGTTCTGTCCTAGGCAATCTTTTATTTTTCCTCTGTACTATCTTGTTTGATGAGCTCATCAGAACAAGTATCATCTCTATGTAGATCACTCCTAGATCTTTATATCCAACCCTAATTAATCTCCTGACCTGCAGTCCCACATCATCAACTGTTTTAGACATCTCACACTGTATGTCCCATAAGCATCTCAAACTTAACACGCACTAAACAGAACATATCCTCACTGACCTTCCCAACTTTCTGAATATTGTTTCCTAAAATAGCTGTTTGACTATGGCCAAGTCACTTAACCTCTGTTTGCCTCAGTTTCTTCATATGTAAAATTGGAATAATAATAGCATCTACTTACCAGGGTTGCTGTGAGGATAAAATGAGATAATACTTGTAAAGTGCTCTGCAAACCTTAAAGTGTTATATAAGTGCTAGCTATTATTGCTATTATCATTATCATTATTATTATTATCCTCAACTCCTTGCTCATAATCACCCCACATATCTAATTGATCAAAACTAATCATTTCTACCTTTGCAACATCTTTTATATGTCTCCTTTCTGCTCACATAACCACCACCCTAGTACAAGCCCTTACCATCTCACACTTTGCAGTAGCCTTCCAATTGTTTTCTATATTTCAAATGGCTCCCCACTCTAATCAACTGCTAAAGTGATTATCTTCTGAAGAGCAAGTCTGACCACGTCATACCTCTATCTACTCCCACCACTACACATACGATAAACTACAATGATTTCCTATTACTTTCAAGATCAAATATAAAAACTTCTGTTTGGCATTTAAAGCCCTTCACAACCAGACCCTTCCTGCCTTTTCAATCTTCTTACACATCCTCTCTTCAATGTATTCTAGAGTCCAGCTACATTGGCTGCTTGTTGTTACTAAAGCACCATACTCCATCTTCAGACTGCATTCCATTTGATATATTCTGTCCCTGGAGTACTTCCTTTTCTCAGCCTCTTAGTTTCCCCTCAAGATTTAATTTAAATTGTACCTACTGTAAAAATCCTTTCCTGGTCCCATTTCCTACCCCCAAGCCCTAGTGTCTTTCTTCTGAGGTTATCTTCCATTTACTCTGTATATATCTTATATGTACATACTTATTTGTATGTTGTCTTACCCATTATAATGACAGCTTCTTGAAAACAAGTTCTGTGTTTTTGCCTATCTTTGTACCCCCAACATTTAATATAATATCTGGAACATAGCAAGCACTGTTGATTGATTGACTAAATGGACCATCCAATATATAAGATCCTTTTCAGCTCTAAAAACAAAAAATCCTGTGGCTAGCATCTTCAAAGAAATGTAAGCAAATAGTGGAAATAAAAAGTAATATATAAGGTAGAAATATCTTGACAGGAAGAAAAAGTGTCCTCCATTTACTAGGCCAATCATTTAGAATAATGGTTTATATAGAGTACAGTATTTTTTTTTATCACCTCCACATCCAATCCCACTCATATTATGGAATACTTTCGAAAGGGGGGAAAAAACACTCTTCCTACTTTCCTGAAGGGATCTTGGCTCTCTCTCTCACATGAATTCTAAAGAGAAGTTCTTCCAAATTAGATTCACTTGGCACATGGCTATGTATCAGTATTAAACCATCTGATTCTAAAAGCTGCTTTGAAGCAATAAAAATTCTTGAAATTTACTCAAAAATTAAATGACAAGGGGAGAATATGTAGGTACTGTGATAGTAGGATTATAGAGACCCAAAGGAAAATGCTTAAACAGATGTATTCATTTAGTATAAATAATGGATAGCTAGAAGCTATTAAATGAACTGAGTTTGTTTGGTTTTTTCCCTCAGAGAACAATTGTTTGTTTGTTTGTTTGTTTTATGACTTTTGTTTTTATATCTTACTTTTTTTTAATTTATCTGCCCCTTCCTGCTAGCCAGTAAGCATTCTCACATATTGTGTATGTTTGTGTATATATACATACATAAATGTATACATAACATATATTTTTTAAAGAAATAGTTCAGGCAAAACCATCCAATATATTAACTGTATCAGCTAGTCAAACAACATTTATTAAGCACCTGCTAAGTGACAGGCATTTTCCTAGGTGCTGGGATACAAAGAAAGATAAAATATGATCCCTGCTCCCAAGTAGTTCACAGTCCAATGGTATGACAGCATGTTTACCACTCCATACCTGTAGTCTATGACCCACCTCTGCAAATAAGAAAAGGAGGTACATTTTCTAAACTCTTCTCTGAGCATAAGCTTGTTTAAATAGGATTTAGTTTCTTTTAACACATTTTTCTGGGTTCTATTTATTTCTCTCTATATCTATTCATGTAAAGTCTTCCTATTTTTCTTCGTATTCTTCATGTGCTTTTTTTGGTGACATGGTAATATTCTATTGCATTCATGATCACAATTTATTTAGCCATTCCTCAATCACAGGATCATAACATCATATGATCATCGCTTTAGAACTGACAAGGACCTTGAAAGCCATCTAGTACGGTTCTTTCTGTTACAGATAAGAAAAACGAAGATCCAAAAAGAGTGACTTATCCAAGGTCATACAGGTAGTGAGACAGGCAGGATTGGAACCTAGCTTGGTTCCAATTGGACCCCCCAAAGCGAGTTCTTTTTCCACTCTACCACACTCCCTCTCACTGGACACCATTCATACCACACTGCCTCTCAATGATGATCTACTGTGTTTCCAGTTCTTTGCTACCCCATGAGGCCTGTTAAAAATGTTTTAGCATATATGGGATATTTTTGGGCCTTCTTGGATATACACTGCAAAATGGTATCTCTGGGTCAAAGACTACAGATATTTTAGTCATTTTTAGCTTAATTTTGAATTGTTTTTCTAAAACAATTGGACTAAATTACTATTCCACCAGCAGTTTGCCTGTCCTTCTCTGTCCTCTCCAACACTATTCCTATCTTTTATCATCCCTGCCAATTTTCTGAGTGAGGGAAAGGCAGAGTTGTTTTGATTTGTGGTATCTTATTACTGTTGATCTGAAGCAGTGTTTCATATCCCTATTAATAGTTTGCAATTCTTCTTTTGACAGACTTTTGATCATATCCTTTGACTACTTATATATTCATGAATGGCTCTTATTCTAATATAATTGTATTGTTTTATATGTTTTTATATATGTATATATAATATATCCTCTTTATATATATATAAATATATATATATATATATACACACACACACACATATATAACATGATATCAAATTCTTACAAAAGGTATTTGTTGCAAAGATTTTTTCCCTGATTAATTTTCCCTTCTTGTCCTAGCCACCTTGATTTTGTTCATGCAAAAGCTTTATTAATTCTATGGAACTGAAATTATCTACTTTATTCCCTTTATTCTTTGCTTAGAAATATTAACTATAAGTGAGCTTTTTCTTCCTAACCTTGTTTGAAAGACACCTGCATTTATTTTACTCTTTTTTTAATGATGCGACCTATTATGGTTGCCATATATCTATTTGGAACTTACTGTGGATGTAGTGTAAGATACTACATTTATATCTGTATCTAATCTATTTGTGCATGTATGTCTTCATAGAAATAGTTTTACTTCTTCTCTTTCTCTCTTCCTTCAATTTCCCTTGTTGTATTCCTCAGTTGCCTTTAGCTACCTATGATTTCTCTCTTCCATGACTCTCTATGTGTTCCCACCCTTCCTAATGGTGTCTCATGTTCCAAAACCTTATCACTCTCCCTTCTTCCAACTGTATTGAACTTTCTTCTGTCTCCGTTATTCTGGGCCTGATTATTTTGCAACTAATCCAAAATGGTGTATCTCTGCCAAGTATAATTAATGATAGGTACAAATGGATTAAAAGTTCTGAATGTTCACAACAGCTTGCCATTTTAAAAGGGTCCTGGAGACAGAGTACCCTAATCCAAACAAGTGATTCCTTTGGAAAGAATGTGAGCCACTGTGGCAGGTCAGTAAGTGGTATATTTGGGGTCAGGCAGACTTTTTGATGCTCCTCCAATGGCACCTCATTAGCATCTGCCTATACCACTTCTGCATAGGGACCACCCTGTTATGAGATATGAGTGACCCAGACTCATCCTATAGCTTATAGGTGAGAAGTCAGACTATCTCAGACCCACAAAGCAGGAATTCTTTGCAGGTTTCCTTGGTATCAGGAAAAATTATGTTCCATCACCCCACCCCTAAGAGCAGAGGATAAAGGATTTTGTGCCATCTACCAGAATTATTTCTATTATTGTAGTCTATAGGGACATAAGCCATTGTAATTACTAGATATAATTCTATGGGTATATGTTTGTGTGTATGTGTGTGTGTGTGTGTGTGTGTGTGTGTGTGTGTGTGTATAGGTACCCGCATGCTAACACATTCTGAGTTGTCAAACATACATGCATTTTCTATCTTCATTTGTCATTGAGTATATTACCCTTTTGCGTGTGGATTAAATTATTGTTTAGTAGAGTCAAATTCACAGAAAGGGGGATTCTTCCTACCTATTTGGCTTCATAGACAATACACAGAGTAGTCACATCTTTCTTCACACTGCCCCTCAATTTCCACAGCTATAGGCAGGCTCCCTTTTGGATTCCTTTGAGTAATGAAAATAGTTGATCCCTGTTGCTTTCATGGGAAAGGTCAGAGCCTAGAAACATCACTTTGGGCTTGATTTGATTGACTCCTGTATCTAGTTTCTTGTTATGCTGCTCTGGCATCACGAAAAACACCAGACTGTCAGAATTAAGGCTGCAGGCCTGGCTGAGCAAAGCCTCTGTACAATTCTGTATGAAGGCATCCCAGAAAACCATGCCAAGAGTCTTCCCCTCACCAAACAGTAATTGCTTTTCAGCAACCTTTCAGTTCAGGGTGTTTTGCTCTGAAACTCTCTAAAAGGAATGGAAATGTAAGCTAATGGACAGCATTCTCTATTACGGTGCTATACATCTTGCCCTCAGAAACAACTTGAGTTCCTTTGGAGGGAGTACTGTCACCTATCCTGACAATTGACTGATGGCACACCTTGAAAGCTGCTACTTACTCCTATAATGTAACCAGTGTTAGGTCTTTTGCCACGCTTTTAGCTCCTCACACAGAAGTCAGGAGATAGATGTGAATAAATGACCTTTTGGGAGAAATACAGGGATCAGCAGTAGGGTCAGGGAACTTACCAGAAAAAAACACTAAAAGTTAGGGATATGAGCAGAAAATCAAGATTAGATTTAACAAACAAGACTGACATTAAAAAATAGAATAGTAGAAATGCAGGTTTACAGTAGGGGGAAAAAAGTCAAGAAAACTGAAGGTAATTGCAAGTGCCTTTGGAAAGTATTAAGATTCTCCAGGTAGACCATTAGGATTTATGGACTGCAAGTACGTGTTGCAGAAGACATGATTGAACAAGTACCTAAGTCATCATTTATTGTGTTATATGTAGTATACTACTGAGTATTCGGAGAAGACATAATAAGTAAGTCCTAGTTCCTGCCCTCAAGGTGTTTATAATTTAAGTAGGTGGGATAAAACATATACGATCAATGCAAAGGAATGTTTCAGAGAGATTCATATTTAGAGAAATTCAGAGTCAAAACACTCTGAACAGAAGGCTAAATGCTGAGAAATAGTTGGGGAAATCAGAGGGGGAACTTACAGCCTAGTTTTCTAGTAGTTTGTACGAATCCAGTCATACATTGAGCAAGTCATGGGCAAATGCTTAATAAATGAATTTTCATTAATTCACTATAATGTGTAATAATATTTTTCTTTTATTCGTAATAAAAAAAATTATTCAAATAAATAAATATAGTTATGTGCCATGGGGAAAATTCAGAAAACCTAATTCAACAACTTCCTAAAAGACTGGAAGACTGGATGATTAGTCAAAAATAAAATACTTATACTACAATATGCTTAAAATTTAACCTGAACTATAAATAGGGATCAGAGCAGCACAGGGCTCAACAGGAGGTAGTGTCTTGAAACACTATTTGGTGTCCTGAGCAAAGCCCTGGTTTTCCTGAAGAAGTTAGACCTCTAAATCTACTTTCCTCTGACCAGAATCACATTATACATGGATTACTGTTATCCCTTCCATGGGAGTTAGGGGTTTGATACCCCTGTGATTTGGAAAATCCATGTAAAAATTTTTGGCCCTTCCTTCATATCGGAGAAGTCTGAATTTTTTCTTTTTCTTTTATGGGTTTTTTTAAGTACCTTATTGTAAAATTTGGGTTAAATATTTGGTGACAGGCTCTGTGTATCCACAGCTTCTGCAAAACTCCCCCCAAATTCCCATTTTATTTCTTATGCCAACCTGTGATATATCAGAGCCAGGATGGAGAAAGTCATGACATGGAAGGGATAACTATACTACAGTAGTCTCCAAATGAGTATCTCTTTCTGTACTCCCTTACTTATACTATACTGCATACCGCTGCAGGATAATCTTCCTAAAATATGTCTTTCAAATCAATTCACTTTTCAACAACAAACATTTATTAAGTACCTGTTATATGCAATGTCCAGTGTTAAGTGACAGAAATACAAAGAGGAGGATAAATGCTCCAGCACTTGTGGTAGAGTGGAAAATAAGCTTCAAACCTGGAGGACCTGAGTGCAAATCTTGGCTCAACCACTTAATATTTGTGTGAACCTGAACAAATGACTTATCCTTTCTGGGCCTTCTTTTCCTCATTTATAAAATGATAGGGTTACCTTAAGAACAGCCCCTGCCTTCATGGAATTATCTTCATTGTGTCCCTCTCCTGCTCAAGCATCTACCATTATCCCTCCCACATTCAGCCTCCTGCATGTGCCAGCTTCATCTTTCCCACCTCACTACTTCTCCCATTGATCCCTAATGTTAACCATCTGCTCCAGTTGGGCTAGTTTTCTCATTGTCACCCATCTGTGACATGCCCATTCCCCCATCCTTGACTTGATCATGCTATTCCTCCTCTCTGGACTCTCCCTAATACTGTTCCTTACCTATCTGAATCCTACTCATCCTTCAAAACCCACTTCAAATCCTGCTTATTCTATGAATCCTCAGTGAACCACTCCAGCCTACACTGAACATTCCCTTCTCAGGGCTTTATTTTTTGTAGTTGAATGACATACTTAAGATTTAATTGTTGTTGAATTGTTTCGTGATATTTAAGGCTTTCCAAAAGCAGTCCATCTAGTCCAAACTCCTCATTCTACAAATGAGAGAACTGAAGCTGAGAGAGGTAAGGCCAAATAGGCAGTAAATGTCAGAGGTGGGATTTGAACCAAGGTCTTCTGACTCTAGATTCGTTCTTCTTGTCAATGCACCATGCTGGCTTTAGTATCCTTGCTGACATTCACTAGCCATATGATTATAGGAAAGTCACCTAACTTCTCTGACTTTCAGTCTCTTCATCTATAAAATGGGAATAATAAACTCAAACTTCCTACCTCTTAGAGGCTTTTGAGAAGAAAACATTTTATAAAGCAAAAACTGCTATATAAATACAAGCTAGGGTTATTTACTACCTATTGTCTATTTTTACAATCTCGTTTCTCACATCTATGTAGTGGTTCAATGATTTTGCTCACATATGTCTATTTCACTACCATAACCTATCCTGTCTCGATTGGCATATTGGGCAAAGAACATTATGGCAAAGATCACAGATGCAGGAAGACTAGGCCTGGCAGTATGAGAGTGGGATAAGCAGTCCTTCCACAAGGCCATAGGAGGGGCTGCCAAGTCAGAGATCCAGATCCAAGTGGTGAATGCAGCTGTGTTACCCTCAGAAATATTACATCAGTGTGAAAATGTTGGATTCCTTTCAAATCGAGAGTTTGGATAAACATGTTCAAAAGCAAGTCCCAGTTAAATCAGCCATGGGCTCAGATTAACTATTGGTTTGGGAGCAACTCATTTTAAAGGTAAAAGAAAAATTCAAAGAGAGAAAAATTATACTGTCTGGCTCCACGCAAAAGCCTCAAATTCTCTCAGGGATTCTATTTCTGCATAATGCCAATGCTTCCAAATCTATAAAGCATTAGCTGTTGAATTTTTTAACCTCTCTGAAGAGCTTAGCACTGACTTTAGTGATTTTATTTAATTTAATATTTATCAAGCAACCTATAGTGTACTAGGTTGGGCATGGAGAACACTAAGCCATTTCTTATTAAGTGGCATTTCCATGCCTTCAGCATTTTAGGCATTTGGTACAAGTGTAGATAGCACTGTGGGTTTTTTTGTTAATTGTTTGAGCATTTCATACTGACAGTAAAGAAAAATAGTTTGAGGTTTGAATGTCTTCTTTGGGTCATTTGGGACTTGTTTTTATTTTTTCCTTTCTATTTGTCATTTCCAATTTCCCCTTCAGATTCTCTAAGTTGTTCTTCAATATCTGAAAGTGCCCTGTACTGAATCTAAAACCATCTCTACCTCCATGAGGATCCTCCTAATAACTTCCCAGGTGAGAAGGAGATCAGGGCAACTCCTTTCAGTCTCCCATTAAGAATGAAGAGTAGAGGCCTTTCTACCATCTGGCTCATTTTCTTGTACATTCAGTGAATAATAGGGAAAATTTAATTCAATACTCTTGTTAAATACGTACTATATGCAAGGCAGAGGCAAAGCATAAAGTCAATAAGACTTAGGTTCAAGTCCTATCACTGAGACACAATATAGTGACTATGTGGCCATTGACAGCACCTCTTAGAGCCCTCTTAACTCTCTTAAGACCTGCATTGATAGACGGAGTTCCTCATAGGGATTTCCCTATGCCAATGAAATCACAATTAAAGACAAAACAATATACAAGCCACTATGCTATGTGGAATACACTGGGAATACACAGAAAAAATAGATATAACCTCTGCTCTAACTATGATACAAATTATAAGATAAAAGTACAAGAAAGGTCCAAGGAAAATGCCTTGAAAAATGCACAAAGAAGGAATAACTTCCAGCTGGGTGATAAAAGATTGGTGAAAACTTTATGAAGGAGGTAGAAACTGGGTAAGGCCTTAATGGAATAAATAGGATATTATGGGTATGATGAGGAATCCCTTGAAAATAAAGGAGGTGGCATAAGCCAAGGTCTACAGAGAGGAGAAAGTAGAACAAAAAGGCATGGTTAATAGTTTAGGCTAGCTAGGGAATAGGAGTGAGATAAAGCTGAAAAGGAAGCATACTGTGTGATTGTGATGGGCTTTGCTAGATCAAGGAGTTTTGTTGCTTTTTTTTACATCAGATAGTAAAAGTTTTGGAATTTTTTGAATAGAGCAACCTTTGCTTTAGGAAGACTGTTTTGTCAACAGCATGGAGGATATGTTGGAAAAGTGAAGGAGCTGGAAGAAGAAAAACAAGATATGAGGTTATTACAGTAGTCTCAATGAAAGATGATAAGAGAACTGAACTAGAGTGATAGCAGTGTGAGTAGAAAGGAAAGGATATAGTCCAGAGATATTGAAAAGATAGAATTGATAATGTGTATCAACTGATTGAATGGGGATGAGAAAGATGGAAAAGTCAAATATGAGTATGAGTTTTTGAGTAAGGATAACTAGAAAGAAATAGAGAAGTTAGAGGCAATGTTTAAGGGGGATGATGATAATTTCAGTTTTTGACCTATTGAATGTGAAATACAGGAATCCCAGATAAGGATATCTAACAGACAATTGGAAATGTGGGCCGGAGGGGGCGGTGCTCAAGGTAGAGGTTAAAAGGGGAGATGAAGGTTCGGGAATCATCTGAGAAGTGACCATTAAAACCATAGGAGTGAATGAGATCACAAAAGGGGCAGTATAAAGTGAGAAGAAGAGTTAGCCAATGATAGTTAGGAGGATAATGAAGAATCAGGTAAAGGAACAGAGAAAGAATGGTCAGAGAGGAGAACTAAAAAAGTATTGAGTCACAGAAGCCAAGAGTGAAGAAAATATCAATAAGGAAGAGATGACAGACATTGTAAAGTGATGAAGACAGGTCAAGATGGATAAAGACTAAAAATAGTCCTTGAATTTTATGATTAGAAGTTCAAGGATAAACTTAAAGAAATTGACTGCATTAGGGAATAGAAGGCAAGTTTGAGGAAAGAATTGTAGATAAAGAAATGTGGATAGGGAGTAGTCTAGCAATTTGTCCTAGAATGATGATTAAGAAGAAGAGAGCATGGCATAGTAGAGTTGTAGGAAGAGTGTTTTACTAATCTTGTTGTTTTTAACTTAGGGAAGACCTAAGACTAGTTGTAGACCAATGGAAGGAAATATTATAGGAGAGCTTGAAGATTGAGAGAAAGATTGACAATTGAAGGAGAAAGGATATAGAAGGGATGGGAAGAAGAGTACAACTTAAATAGCTTACTTTAACAAAGAAAGAGGAAGGTGAAATATCCTCTGAGACTAAAATGAAGGAAAGAGTTTAAGTGGAGCTGGGGGAAAGTTAAGGGAGCTTACCTTTGATGGCTTCAATCTTCTTAATAAAACAAGAAGCAAGATCTCAGTTACCGAGCATATGTTCCCAACTCTGCCTTTGCCCTCTTTCTGTGCCCTGTTGAATATCACAGAATCATGGAATATAAGCAACTAAGGAGTGAGAATTGTTCCATTCTTTGTATTTTCATCCCCAGAGCATTGCATAATGCTTGGTATATAATGAGTGCCTAATAAAATACCTCAAAGGACATAATCCAACCCATATTTGGACAAAACTCCCTGCTATAGCATGCATTATAAGCAACAGTCTTTTTATCTTTAACATTTTATTGCTGAGACTTTCCTGTCCTTCATGAGATGACATCTTGTAGAGTTTTAGCCTTAATTCTACCTAGCCTTTCTCTGAATTCTTTTAAATCCTCTTCTTCTTCTGTTGAATTCCTGTACATCCTTTAGATTTTAATTCAAATGCTACATCTTCTATGAAATCTTCAATGGAACTTCTTGTTGATACCAACAATCTCCTATAGACCACACAAAGCACTTTGTATTTTACCTTTTTTGATGTACTTCTACATTATCATGCATGCCTTACCTCAACTGTATCACAAGTAGACATTTAATGAATATTTGTTGAATTTCCTGAATTAAAGGTCATTTACTGAAAGTAAGGATAGTGTTAGAGGGTTTGAGGGGAGAGAACATGATTTGGAAGTTATTATAAAGAATGTGAGAAGGAGTCAGTCAAGGGTGGGTTAGAGAATTACTGTACAGTAGCAAGCATGCACAATGGAGATTCTTTTTCATTTTAAGATTTTCTATTTTGTGTTACTCTATACTTGACATACAACAACTAACATGTGCATTTCTGTATGCAAAGCAGAAACTAAAAGAGAATTGTATGCACTTGAAACTGTGAGTCTCCATTATAAACAGCTTGCCTTTTTTAAAGCACAAAACCATGTTAGTTTAAAGCTGTACTGCTTCTCAGTTTTTCCTTCTGTTCATTTCTCTGTTTTTATGTCCTTCATTGACCTTATTTCCCCCTTTTTTATACCATTAGCAGTATTATTTTTCCTCCTCAAATACCACCTGAATTAGAAAAAAATCCTTGTGACAAATAAGCATGGACAAAACAAAAACAAAATAATAAATACACGTTTGTCAGGTCTGACATGTATGTGTGTGTGTGTATACACGTGTGCCATTCTATATCTCATGTTTATCACCTCTATCAGATGGTAGATATCATATTGCATCATCAGTTCTTTGCAATTATAGTGGACCATTTCATTGATTGTAATTATTAAATCTTTGAAAAGTTGTTATTATTTCAAAAGTTATCATCATAAATTATTCTTCTAGTTCTATTCATTTCATTCTTCATCCATTCATGTGAGTCTTCCCATGCTTTTTTGAATACATCCCCTTCTTCATTGCTTAAAAACATAATATTCTATCATATTTTTATGCAATGAGTCATTTAGCTGTTCCTTACAGCATGATTTCTTGATTTTCTCCTGCATCTTCTGGCAACTGGAGCATGAGAAATATCACATTACAGTCAGTAGAAAGAGAAGTAGGTTTAGAATTTTAGAATGTGAGCTTGATTCCTTTTTCTGCTATTCAGTAATATTGAACAAGTCACTTAATTTCTGTGGACCTGAATTTCCTTATCTATAAATTGGGAGAGTTGGAAAATATGATTTTAGAGAGTTGGACAACATAATTTCAGAGGTGCCTTCCAACTTCAAATTTTATGAATCCTCTAAAGAAAAAAGACAAATGATTCAAAAGTGTTTGCTGAAATGTTTGTTAAAGAATGGAGGAGAGAACATGATTGAAGCAGTTAACTATTTGGGCCAAGATCAGGTAGGGAAAGAAGAGAAGCCCAAGCAGGAGTCATAGACTTGAAGAAAAAGTAAAGGACTGAGGATCTTAAACATCATTATAAAACCAAAGAATAGGAAGTTGTGAGCAGAAAAAAAGAATTTGATAATTTAATATGTTGGAGGTAAAGCAGTTTTAGGTGATAAGTATCAAATGTGACCACTCTAGTAAATATTAGTGAGGTTATGGAAACAGAGAAGATAAAAGAATTGTCAGAACCAAATGTAAGAAAAGGTAATCATTATGAACAATGAAGTCTCTGGGAAAGTGAGAATTGAATAGAAGGCTTATACCCTAACACCAAAGAAATAAAGGAAGAATGAGTACATCTTGGTGTTCAATAAGAGGAAATAGCCAATTTTTGATGTAATACTCCCCGTAAAGGAGGCCTTGTATTAGCTAGAAAATGTATTACTCTTGACCATTTTTGCATCAGATTTTCTTCAAAAGCCCTGTGTTACCTATAACCCCATTACTACCAAAGTTGGCATTCATATTATCATGAATCTCATTCCAAGATTTACTTGACTTTTAATCAAGGAAAATTCACCTCCAGTTTCATGACATGGAAAAGTATCTTTTGCATACACAAACATATACTACCTCCCCTCTTATGCTTTCTGTGCCTTCGAAGGTAACCAGTTAATGTAATAAAGTAATTAGTATTCATTACAGAGAGAGATTCAAATGAAGATAACCTGAGAATAATGGGTATCTTTATATTCTGAGTGGCCTTCTGGATATAATATCTTACTTTTGTTATTTAATTCAGAGGTGAAATTCTAACAGTGTGACTTTCCAGGAAAAGTGGTAGAAAATAATTCAATGGCAGGTCAATAAGGAAGATTTTTTGAATAACAGAATTATCTCATTTTTTACACCATGGAAAGGTTCCTATTCTACCTCCATACAAAGTCAGTCCTGTGGATCGCTGTAACATTTCTGTGAATATATGAGAAAGTAGAACTTGTAAAGGTATTACCTGGATCCATCATGGTTCTTTAAGAATAAATCTTTCCAGACCAAAATATCAAATAAGCATAGTACCCTAAATATAGTAGTCATTTAACAAATCTTTGTTGATAGAATGAATAAATCAATGATGTTTTTTTCAACTTTAGCAGATCAGGGAAATATAATAAAAGTTGTATATCTGGACATCAGCAAAGGATCTTACAAAGTTACTCTAGTTCTGTTTGGGACAAGATTGAAAAAAAGGGGTATGGAATGGATAACAATATAGTCATCTGGATTAGTAAGCATAATAAAAGACTTGCTGATCAATAAATGAATTGGTATCAACCTAAGCAAATTTTTTGGCGTTCTAAAGAGATATGTCCTCAGTTTTAAATTTTTTTAAATTACCTATTATTTAGATATTCTGCAATCTTCCAACAAAATGAAAGAGAAGAAGAAGGAAGGAGCAAACACTTATATAACTACTATGTGACAATCACTGTGATAATTTTTTACTAATGTTATCTCATTAGAGAAGGCAAGCTTATCAAAATTGCATATGGGTAAAAGAATTGACAGTCATGACCAAAAATTAGGGTCCAAAAAAATCAAGTTTCAACATGGATCTTAACCTAATCTGATTAATTAAAAAGAATTAATGTAGTCATGAATAATACCTGGTTTTAGGGTCCATGAGACTTGGCTTAATAATTTACATAAAGAAGAAGTGAGATTCTAGTTGATTTCTGGTTTAATATGAATTGGCATTGTGGTATAGATGGATGTGATAAGTGAGAGCAGACTTAGATTGCCTTGAGAAATTGTGGTCACCTAGAAAAAGCTATGTTTTAAGATTGCCTGATTTTTTGTCTTTTCCACTGTCTATGCCCTATCCATATTCTCCTCTTCAAAATTGGCAGCCAGCAGGCATCTAGGTGGCACAGCGGATAGAGCTGTGGCCTTGGAGTCAGGAGGACCTGAGTTCAAACACCTTCTCAGACATATAACACTTACTAGCTGTGTGACCCTGGGCAAGTCACTTAACCCTGACTGCCCCACTAAAAAGCAAAACAAACAAACAAAAAAACACAAACAATTGGCAGCCCTTCTCTCCTTACCTGCTTCTCTTCTAAAATACTATATATCTGGAACTTTTATGTCTGAAAATTCCCAAGCTAGAAATTTTCATTTTCCTACCTGACTGGAACCTTCTTGACTGTGAATTAAGAGATGAAGGCAATTAGATTTGGCTAAGCTGGACCCTCATCCCTCCCTTTAGAATATTTGAGCTGCCCTGATCCCAAGGCATAGAGTAAAGATGGACCTAGGGTCCCAGAAAAAAAAATTTGGTGTAATGTTGAGTCTAGCCTTGGAACAGCATCTTGCTAAACCAATGGTCTTAACCAGGGGAATAGATTTCAGGGGATCTGTGAATTAGAATGGGAAAAATATGTCTTTATTTTCACTAACCTTTGGTTTCCTTTGTGTTTTTATGTATTTTATTTCATGCACTTAAAAAAATATTTTGAGAAAGGTTCCATAGGTTTCCATCAGACTGCCAAATTTATGACATAAAACAAGGTGCTAGAACATGATAGACTCTTTCAACCTGCTTTGGCCTAAAGATCATCATGCCTGAGGCTCTTCAGCAACATCCCTTTTGAATACTTTACCTTCTTTTTCTCTTCTCATAAACACTTTGGAGGTGTCAGTACTAGAATATTATGGGGGAATCATTGGCTCAACCCAGTATGAAAGGGTCAGCACTAGCCTTTGTAGGGGGTCAAAAGGGTGATCATTAAACTATCCTAGTACCCTTCCTTTGTTACCCCTGTCTCCCTGTTCTGTTCTCCCTGTATTGTCCAAAATAACCTATGTAGCCTTCCCTTAAACATTCCAAACAAAAAGTCCCATTGCTTTGAGTATTAACTAACTTCCCCAATTCTTCTTCAAAGTTCTTTTGGTCCCAGCAACAGACACTAAAATAAATGTAATGTGCAAAACAAGATAATAACTGTACTCACTACAGGTCAGATGACACCTGGAATAACATGTTCAGTTTGAGGTGATACATTTAAGAGAGGCATTGACAAACTGTGGCACATCCAGAGGAAGAATATAGGATGCAAGGGAACCTGAAACAATGTCATAGGAGGAATATATTTCTTCTTTTGGTCCTACGATTTCACTAATGTAAAGAACTCCCTGGTCTTTCCCCTGTCAATGTGGGTCTGCATATAGTCTTAAGTCAGAAGTTCTTAACCTGGTGTCATGAACTTGCTATTTTTAATATTTAGATGATTGTATTTATTTCAGTATAATTGGTTTCCTTTATAATCCTATGTATTTTATTTTATTCAATTAAAACATGATTCTGAGAAGGAGTCTATAGGCTTGACCTGATTGCCAAGACTCAATAACAAGAAAAAGAGTAAGAACTCCTGTTTAGAGTATTTTCTGTAGGCACTGAGAAGTTAAGTGTCTTTCTCAGGATCAAAAAACCAGTTGATGTCACAGGCTGAACTTGAACCCAAATCTTTATCATTTGTGTGACTCTGTCTGATGTGTAAATTTAAAGACATCTCCTTCCCAAATGTTCCTATGGACTATCAGTGCCTGACTTGTGGTAGAGCCTTCTGAGCTCATTTTGGTTTTATCAGCCACAGTTGGACACATTGTACCTTGACCCTGACATTATGATGTCATTTTGGTCCTCTTCAATTACAAAGGAAAACAGCAACAAAAAGGGTAGAGAAACCATCGATATTTATGATGAAATAGAGAAAATAGAAAACATAATTAGCTGTATCCCAACTAATGATTGAAGGGCTATGATGCAGAAAAGAAAAAAATGAATTTTTCATTCCAGAAGACAAAATTATGAACAGTAGTTAAGACAGAAGAAAGACCTTCCCAACTGTCAACATTATCTAAGAATGGAATGAGATGCTTTGTGAAGTGATGAGTTTCCTGACATTACAAGTGTTCAGTCAGAGATGGAATGGCCATCTGTTTGCTTGTTATTCAGGGGATTGCTTTCAAGGTATAACTAGCCTAGGTTGGACTAGGTGATTTTTAAGGACCCTTGCAAATCTGAGATTTTAAGATCTGTTCCTTGGGAGTGCTCACTCAACCAAGGGAAGAGAATAACACAGTAGAAGAATAGCATAGCAGCCAAAGTGGTTACCCAGTGACTAAGCTAAAGATACAGGGCCTCTTTTTTGTATTGTGACTGATGTGGCAAAAGCCTCTGTTCTCACTTCTGACTGGTTTTCATTCCAAGTCCTTCAGAAATTTAGATTCCTTCATAAAATTCCTTCCTTTCCTCTGCAGACATACAGAATACTGCACTCTTACCTTCTGAACTCCCATGTTTAATCAGAGAATACTGACTGACTACATTGCCTTCTCTCCTATAGTGCATCAGAACTACATTTGCATTGCTGTGAGGCCCAGAGGAAGCTTTATCTCAGTGTTCATGGGGGTTACAAATTGGTCCAAAAATGCTCGATTTGTGGGAAGCCAGCACATGCTTCCCTGTTACCTTAGAAAAGGCCTTCCTTTGTTTCACTACAGTTTCAAGCAGTCACCTAAGCTTCCTGAGAACAGAAAGCAGGCCCCTTTGCCTTTAAATTCTGCCCTTTTACTTGTGTCCATCACTGACTAATCACATTGTGTTCTGCGGCATCTCGTTTGCCAACGTGTCAAACATGCTTGGCATAATACAATGATGTATGTCAAAGTATGGAAAAGCTATCAGAGAAGCATCTCATCTTCCCTCCAGTGCATGCAGCCTTGAAATGGAGAGAAAAGAAAGAAGCCTGTTGAAAATCCCCAGAAGCACTGAATTTTCTTAGAGAAAGGTTGAGTTTCTCAGCAGGCAGCTGATACATGATTTGGGACCTGATCATGTTAGAGGAGAGACTCAGTTAGAGTAAGCTGCTGAGCTCTCAGTGGATTAATTGAGTTGACTATCAGCATGAAGGGGATGGGGATGGGCTAAACCACATTCATCATTAAGATCCCTCAATGATTATAGACCCTTTCCCAGGAGAAAGTCAGATAGTAACTGGCCATTCAAATATAAGATAGAATCCTGGAGAAGCTTGGCACTGTATCTGTGGTTTGCAGCTAAGAATAGCAAGGTTAATTACAGAAGGAAGTGACAGAAACAGGAAAGTAGCAATCTCACCAAGCAGAAGTTGCTGTAATCCTACTTCTAAAATAATTAGTAACAAGGCTTATCATGGAGTTGTCAAAGCATTAACTCTTGAACTGTTTTATATGTGCTGAAGATTCAGAAGCTGAAGTCCTAGAAGGAAAGATCCATTAGGAAATTAAAGTAGTAGAATTCTCCTTCTAGTCTTTTTAGAAATAATAATTATTTCTTAGCCTAAGTAAGGTTCATCTGAGGTAGTGTGGGTCATTGGATAGCTCCCTGGCTGCAGAGTCAGGAAGACCTAGGCTCAAATTCTTCTGCTGCTACCATATCTTGGGCAGGTTACTTTCCCACTCGGTGGACCAGATAACTCTTTAGAGAAGGGCTTGACCTTTTATGTGGCATGGGCCCCTTTGGTAATCTGGTGAAGTCCACAGATCCCTTCTCCATATAACATTTAAATTAATCAAAATGCATAGGATTACAAAGGAAAACAAAGATTAATGGAAATAAAGATACACTGTCCCCTACCAAGTCCACTCTATGCCTTTGACAACAACTGTTACTATATGACCAGGCCCTATGATGTATGATATACGATATTCAAACATACTTGGAAATTGAAACTTTTTTTGTACTAAAGAATGAAATGTGGGCAGAGATTTTAATCCAAATAAATAGAAGTAATTACATATATCTGATCAGGCATCTATTGGTTTTCCCCAACACAGGCATTAACCCATATATATCTATATCCAGATAAATATAGACAAAAATAGCAGGGTAATATATAGAGACACAAATAACAGGGTACTCACACACACACACACACACACACACACACACACACACGCCTAGGGTTAATTTCTACATCAAGGAAAACCAATATGGTTCTGCTCAAACATGTGCGGTCATCTCTACTGGTTGGTTTAAATATTTCAATTTCCAAGTATATCTGAATATTGCATGTCTTGAATTTCAGAGGACTTGGTCATATGTTAACAGTTCTAATCAAAGGCATATGGTAGACATGGGGGGGGAATATATCTTTATTTCCATCAATTTTTTTGTTTCCTTTGTTATCCTATGCATTTCATTTGATTGAGTTAAAATATTATATAAAGATGTGTTTGTGCATATATATGTATATGTATATAGATGCATATATACACATATACATAGACATGTTTATGTGATGTATATATACATGTGTGTGTATGTGTGTGCATATATATATACACACATATATATACATATATACATATATATGTATATATATGTGTGTATATATATACAGTCACATAGCCACACACATATCCATGACTATCCAATGACAAAGAACTGTGGAAAGAAGCCTATATCCCCAGCACAGTTTGAGAAGTCAATATTAACACTATAAAAAGGAGATGGTATATTGAAGAACTGAAATTAAACTCATGCAAGAATCTAAAAGAAGTCTGTAATAAGCTTAAACTTTGCCTTCAGTGGGTTTTTAAATATTCCCTTATTAGAACTTTTTTTTCTTTTTTTTTTTGGATGGGGTAGAGGAAATGGGGATGAGGCAAGAGTCTTGACCTGTTAAGGACTTAAAGATTAAGTGACTGCCCATGGTTATACAGTTATTACATATCAGAGGTAGGACCTAGGTCTTCCTGAATGTAAGGTCAGTGTTCTATCCATTAATTCATACTGCCTTTCATTGAAACTTTAAAGCAAAGTTTATAAATGAAGTTTAGTAGAAAGCATTATATTACAAATTTAGCAATTGAGAAATGCAATAATAGCAGCTGGTAGCCAGATTAATTATTGATTGAGACAGCAACCCTTGCCATATATGGTGGCTTGCTCATGTAATTCTTATCATCAAGGGAGGAGAAGATGATAGATTACTTGATTTCAGGTGGTCTGAGATGCAGTAAGACTAAAGCCAATGGAAGTTTGGCACCATTGTGGTGAGCTCCCTGGAGCAGAGGATCACTAGATTGCCTTAAAAGGGGAAAACTGGGCCAGGTTGGAAATAGAAAATATCAAAGCTTCTTTGTCCATCGAGAGGGGGCTCAGGCCTGCAAGCAGCCACTGCACTTTTGGGTGAGATGGGATAGGAAGACCTAGTCTCAAAAAATGATAACAATAACTATAATAATAATAGCTAGTGTTTAAATGATGTTTTAGGGTTTGCAAAGTACTTTACATATATTATCCCCATTTATCTGAGCCATATAGCAACCTTGTGGGTAGCTACTAGTGACATAATTGCCCACATTTTATAAATGAAGAAATGGATTCAAAAAAATTAGGTGACTTGCCCATAGCCACATGTCTACTGTCAGAATCAGGATTTGAATCTAGGCCTCTCCTGTCTCTAAATCCAGCATTCTTTTCACTGGATCACACTGCCTACTCATAAGGGTTCAGTTCATGTTCAACCTCCACTATGAATCAAGTCAGACTGCACTGACAAGAGGAAATTAGCTCAAGGATTCACACGCAGTGTAAGGAAATAAGCTTATTAAATATTTAAATAGGATTTTAGAGGGAGAATGTGTCTCCTTTTGCTCAAGAATCCTTTGAACTTAGGGCTTCTTATTTGTTTGGGGTCATCTAAGCATAGTTTGGCTAGAAAGGGATAGTAGAGGAAGTAATTTGGCAAGCTGCCTGAGTAGTCCACTTTTGTCCTCTGGGTCTATGGCCATCTTCCAGTAAGTCTCCATGGTCCATCTGTTCCCTTTCTTAATTTCTCTTTATGATTCATTTCTCTAAATTATAGCATCAGTTATTGGAACTGAGTAATTCTCATATTTACTAAGGAGTCTTAACTTAAAACTGTCTCCCTTCCCTCCCTCCACTCCTACTTCTGAATCTGAAACAAAACTTCATCCACTGTTTCCTCATTGAGCTAGCCCTATACTGAAGCCCTTCCTAACCCCATGGCTGACATTTTTCTAGGGATTGTAGAATCCATAATTGTGACCCAGGGAATATTCTGCTAGAACCACCTGATTTTTTAACCTACTTTTAATACGGTCTGAGGTTGCTAACTGCACCCTAGAGCACCCCTTATTCTTCTTCTTTCATCTTCAGAGCAATTGATATATAAAACAAAGAAACCCATTGCATGTTCTTTGGTTTCCTAGGGACTCCTGTTGTTGAAAAGATCAGGATTGGACAAAGATTAAGACATGCTAAATGCCTTTCTAACAGTTTTAAGGGTGGATTTTTGTTGAAGAATAAAAAAAATATGTGAGGTTATGCTTATAGTGTCTGGGAATCCTATATAAATTGAGCTTGTGTCCACAGGCTCAGAGAGAATATGAAGTATAAAAAGATTAGTGCTAATTATATATTTCTCTCCAACCAGTTGGTTCCCTGAAGAATTTTTGTTCAAATTTTTCTTTAATTTTAAATATATTTTCATGTATAGTACTGAGGTAAAAAGCACAGATGGGAGAAAGAAAAGAGTGGCATTAGTTCTTCAGCACATCAGGAAGAAAGGAGGGGAGGGGATTGGAGAGGAGAGGAAAAGAAATGATAGGATAATAGAGGGGAGGGGAGTGGAGAGGAAGGGAAGAAATAGAGAAGGAGAAGGGTAACGGAAAGAAAAGAGAGAAAGAGAAGGACAGTGAAAAATCTATTAGGTGGTGTACTTTACCTAATATAGGGTCTCTTCTTTTAAACTGCAGCTGTTTGGTTTTTCAAACTCTTCTGACACTTCCCACATTAGATTTATTCACATGTCATTCTTCAAGGGCAGTGTATTGCTCACTCTTAAAATAAGAAGAACACATATGGCACTTACATAATGAAGATAAAACTCAAGCACTGGGTCTGGAATTACTCACTTTTTTGCCTTAGAAGAACTATTGCTTGCTGTAAAAAGGTTCAGCTCTCAGGAGATAGCACCTTAATTTACCCCTCTGAAGATATAAGGGATTTGACATATCTTTGCTCTTAATGTAAGCAGCATGGTATTTTATTTAAAAATAAATTCAAAAAAGTCTTGGTTTCAGTGGTAAAATCAGATAACATTCAAATCATCTTTTTTATACTTCTCACATTCTGGTTAAGTTCCCTTGTACTTTTACTGCACATGTCTGGCCAAATTCCAATCCTGGGTTACACTCAGCATCAGCCTTCTCTGCTTATACTCACATGCTTCTCAAAAGAGCTGCCAAAACATGCTAGAGGAAGCATCACAACCATATTGACTACATCCATTACATATTTATGTTATCTGTTCTCAACTGGGACCTTGCTGCTACATGATAAAACTTGTAGTCTTCCCAAATAGATTCTCTATGACATTCCTGATGGTTGTTGTGCCTTTTCTTCTCTTCCTAAACATTCTATACTACTTCCTCCACTTCCCTCTCCCCAGACAACTTTACTTACCCTTACTGAGAAGAGGGGCCATTTTAAGCTAATGTTTCTCCCTGATTTAGACTTCAAAATCTCTTGACCTAATCCCTGTACTTTAACTTGGGGCCTTTCCTTTGTCTATATCCTGCCTGCTAACCGTGGATGTCCATCCACTCCCCAAGTCTGTAGCCTGAGTATTCTTATTTTTCTTTTTCTTCATCCTTTCTCATAGTGACTTAATTACTTCTCATAGGTTTATCAATAGCCTGTAAATGGTTAATTATAACCTATAAATGATTCTTACCTCTAGATATTAAGTCCTAATCTTTTCCCTAAACTCTCACATCAATTGTCTGATCAGTGTTTCCAATTGGATGTCCTTTAAGCATTGCAAATTCAACATATCAAAAAGGCAACACATTTTCTTTCCCTCTAAACCCAACCTTCCTTCAAATTTCCCTATTTCTGTGGATGCCACCATCATACTGGTATCATGCAGCCTTGAGACCTCAGAATTATCCTTGATGCTTTCCTCAGCCATCATTTTCATTCAGTTGCAAAATAAAATATTGTCAATTTGCTCCCCGGAACATTTATCACATTTCTCCCTATCTTTTTTGCTCATGTGACCATCATCATTATTCAGAAGCACATTACTTCCATCCAGAATTATTGGCAACAGCCTCCTCCTAACTGGATTTTCTAGATTCCCTGCATTCTGCGGCTTCTCTTCCTAATCTTCTCTGCCAAAATAATCTACTAAAACCTGAAATCTAGCCATTCTCAGGAAAGAACCTCAGTGACTCCTTATTGTTCTGAGGATAAATATAAACTCCTCTGCTTGATATCTAAAGCCCTTCACAATATGGTCCCAGCCTCCTTTTCCAGACTTATTTTTTACTGCTTTCCTTCCTGTTCTCTTATGTTCCAGCCCAACTGGCCTACTCACTTATTTCAAACCTAGCATTTCATCCCCTACCTCTGCACTTTTGCAGAAACTGACCTCCCTCCTTACCTCTCTTAGAATCCCTTGCTTCCTTCAAAACTTAGCTTATATGGAGTTCCTCTTCTGGGAGCCAAGATGGCGGAGCGAAAAGGTAGTCGCTCTCACCCTCTGCTATCAACCTCTGAAAACCCAGAAAATATCACCCCAGGAAAAAAAAATCCTGGAACAGCTGAACTAGAAGAAAGACAGGGAGCAGCAGTACAGCAGCCCAGCAAACGACTCTCCCAGTGCCTCAGCAAAAATAAGGGAATCAGCACTAAAAAAGGTCCCAGGCAGATAAGTACCCTGCAGAATTCATCTGAAAAGAGCTGAAGAAAGCAACCTAAAGACTGAGCCTTGCTGATTCCAGCCCAACATCAGGTAAGCTCTCAGAACCTCCAACTGTCAACCAAGAAGAGATCCTAAATCCCAGGTGGTAGAGCAGGCAAACAACAACACCTGGACCTCTGAGTGCCTCAGTGAGGGTGGGAGAACTGGTGGAAACCAGCTCAGAAAGCCACCAGGTGCCTCGGCACTCTACCACACAAAGGAATCTCCCAGTGCATTAGCAGAAACGAGGGAGGCAGCATTGCAAGGGGCCCCAGGCAGATAAACACCCTGCAGCACCCATCTAAAAGAAAGCTGAAGAAAGCTAAAGGAAAGGAAAAGCAGGCAACCTAGAATTGCCTGAAAGTGCCAGCCTTGCTGATTCCAGGCCAACACAAGGTAAGCTGCCAAAACCCTATAGCCTCCAATTGCCAATATAAGAGGCCCCAGCACAGAAAGCCAGTGACCAAGACCTAGGCTCCCAACACAAGAAGCTTGGGTCAGTGCCCTCTGTTCCCCAGCAGGGGAGCTCAATCTCTTTAAAGGCCAGGGAATAAAGAAACACCATGAGTAAAAAGAAACGTACCGTAGATTCATATTACAAGAAGAGTGAAGATCAAGACAGAAATTCTGAAGAGGACAACATTGTCAACAAACCCACATCTATAACGTCAGAAGGGAATATGAACTGGTCTGAAGCCCAAAAAGCCTTCTTAGAGAGCTCAAGAAGGATCTGAATAGTCAAATGAGAGAGGTAGAAGAGTCCTTCAAAAATACAGTTGACCAATTGGAAACAAAGTACACTGAAGAAAACAAGTCCTTAAAAAACACAATTGGCCAATTGAAGAAGGAAGGACAAAAACTAACAAAGAGTACACTGAAGAAAATAAGTCCCAAAACTTAGCTTCTATGCTACATTTTACAATTAAAATCAACTAGCATTTATCAAGCACCCACTATGTGCCAGGTTCTGTGGTAAATGTTGAGGATACAAATAAAGGCAAAAAACCCCAAAATGCAAAGCCCCTGTTCCCAAGAAGATCACAGTCTAATCGAGGAGACAACATGCAGACAACTACGTATAAACAATATGTACACAGGATAAATAGCAGATAATCACAGGAGGAAAGGCACCAAGATTAAGGAGATCTGGGAAAGATTTCCTTTCTAAAGAGTGATGTTACCTGAGAATTGAAAGAAGGCAGAATTCAGGAGGTGGAGGTGAGTACTCTCCCTAGAGAGTCCCAAGCATTGGGGACAGCCAGGGAAAATGCATGAAATCAGCTGATGGAGTGTCTTATTTCAGGAACTGGATGACAACTGTGATCCAACGGATCACAGTGTTACTAGATCGCAGGTATGCGGAGTGGAGTAAGATGCAAAAATGAAAAAGGGAGAAGGGACTAGGTTATGGAGTGCTGACAAACAAGTAATTTTATATTAGATCTTAAGAGATAATTGGGAGCCACTAGAATTTATTGTTGTCGCTTGTGTCTTGTTCTCAAAGAGGACCATGACATCAGGAGGGAGATGTCATGACTCGCAAATAAATTAGATTTAAGCGAGGGAGAGCTGTGAAAAGTCACCAGCCTCACTCACTCCTCTGGAGCCATCTGGGTCCAGTGGCAAGATACAGATAAGGATGACTGGAGATGGCCAGGATGCAGTGGGAGGCTTTGGCCTTTTTGAGCTAGTATCTTTCCCAGGTCTCAGTTTGTCTAAGGCAATGCCCATTCGGTGAATAAGGCTACATAAAAAATGAGGCAAAGAATGGCCTCTTTTACTTAGTCAAAAAAATTAAAATAAAATCAGTCTAATAGGGGAAGAATATCAGAGTTTTTGGCCAAAGCAGAAATGATTGCTAGTTACACTCACTCTGAGCCATCAGAATCTGAACAATGATCCCAATTGAGGCTTGGTCTGGAACCTACTGTTGGCCAATCAATGAGGGCCAGAGTGATTTAGGTTTAAGGCATGGTCTGTAAAAAAAGAAATCTATACTGAAAACCCCAAGATATCTTGCTAGGTTTCAGCGATCAAAATTCATATTCCTTTTGGCAGAACACCTGCAGGTAATGGTATGATTCCATATGTGGACAGAGAGAATGGAGAGGGAAGAAGGGAAGGAAGGAAGGAAAGACTTTATTAAATAGAGAAGTAATGTGGTCAGACCAGTAATAGGAAGTTAGGAAAAGGGATGGGTTTTGGGGAAAAGATAGTGCATATGTTGAGTTTAAGAAGTCTATGAGATATCCATTCTGACATGGCCAATAGGCACTTGAAGATACAAGACTAGAGGTCAGAAGAAAAGTTAGGACCGTATAAATACATTTGAAAATCATCTTTCTAGAAATGATAATTAAATCCATGGGAGCTGAGGAGATCACTAAGTGAAATAATATAGAGGGAGAAAAGAAAAGGGAGCAGGAAAGAGCCTTTGGGTGCTCTTTCCCCTAAAGGGAAAGAGAGGGAGAACCTCCAGGGTTAGTGGGTATGACCAGGTTGAAAATCCTGCAAAATAGACTGAGAAGTGATTAGCAGGCAGAAGGAGAAGCAAGAGAGAACAGTGTTGTAAAAACCTAGAGAGAAGAAATTATCAAGGAGATCAACAGTGTCAGGGACAGGAGAGAGGTCAAGAAGGATAAATATTGAGAAAAGGCTGTTAGATCTGGCAATTAAGAGATGACTGATAACTTTGGGGAGTACAGTTTCAGTTACATGAAGATGTTCGATGCCAGAAGTCTTTCTTGATTACTTTTGTTCTTAGTGTTCTTTTCATCCACCTCCAATTATCATGTATTTATTTGTCTACTTACATATTGCCTCCCCCCAGTAAATTGTAATTACTTGAGGGACAGGACTATTTTTCATTTTGTCTTTCTACCTACTTTGCCTTGTACATTGTAGGTGATTAATAAATTTTAGTTGGATTTTATTGTATTAAATTCAGCAAATTGATAGTTGCCAAGGAAATCAAAGAAGTATTGTGCAGAGCTCTGTTAATTCCAATTCAGAAACGGTGTATTCAACTATTTCTGCAACAAGCCTTTTTCTTAATAGTTTGGCAAAAACAATTAAGCTTTGGCAATGGAAGGAGGAAATAAATAAATAAACCATGAAGTATACTGCCTGATGTTACTAAAATCTGTAGCCAACTCTCAATTATCTATACTAATGGAGACAAGTATCATTGAGATACAGACACAATCTGTTAGTAGTGGAACATTGTTCATCAACATTTTGTGACAGTTACTAAACAACTGAGCAATTTTTATTATGAATTTTACCTTGCTTCTTTTTGCCTGAGGATATTCCAGTATAGGTGCTAATGAGTAGTGGTAATGGACCTAAGGAAGGAGGTGAGAAAGAAAACCCCTAAATATGTTTGTCTAAAATTGGTTAACTTAATTGATTAGCTCCTTCAAGCTTCCTTGAAATCAAAGGCATGGACACTGTCTACTGATATGTCACAGTTAGTTTTGCTCCATTTCATACCCATACTTAGACTCTTAGCCATGACCTGAACAACGTACACTTTTTTCGATTCACAAGGGAGATTAGGAAAAAGAATATAGATCAATCAAGTAAATTTATTATTGCTTTCCCCTGTCCAAAATACATTTTTCTGGCCACCACTCCCCCTCTATGTGTTATCTTTTGCCATTAGAATGTCAACTGTTTGAGGGCAGGGATGATCTTATTTGCTTGTATTTGTACCTCTAGTTCTTAGCACAATTCCTGGCCCATAGTAAGCACTTTGTCATTTATTAATGCTTTGTCATTTTTTTAATGGAACAGTAGTTTCCTTCCTCAGAAGGACTATACATAATCTACATCAGCTTGTATTTATGTACCATCTACGAGGGTGTCTCTACACTCTTATTCTCTCTGGAATCACATAAAACAATAAATTGCAACATTGTCAATCCCCAAATTGTAAACACACCTTCATTATTGCCTTATCAGCTGAGATTTCAAAAGTGAGGATTGTATAAAATGAGAAGTAGTAATTTCTATTAATAGCAATAACCAATAGCATGAGTACAGAATTTTATTTGTTTTAAATCACAAGAAAAACATTTCTATGGAGACTAACCTTGGTGTTCATTACAGCAGTTAGGTGGCACAGTAGACAGAGTGCAGGGCCTGGAGACGAGAAGTCAAGTTCAAATCTGGACACAGATACTTAATAACTATGTGGCCCTGAGCAAGTCACTTGACCCTGTTTACCTTAGTTTTCTCATCTGTAAGATGAGCTGGAGAAGGAAATGTCAAATTACTCCTGTATCTTTGCAGAGAAAACCCCAAATGAGGTCACAATGAGTCAGACATGACTGAAAAATGACTAAACAATAACAAAATGGAGATTAACAACCAACGCCTGTAGTTCTTACAGTATTTCCTTGGCAAGTTCCTTTTCAAAGAAAGAGACTTGTGTGTACTATCAGATTATTTAAAAAAAAAATAGTAACTACATATTTTCTCTTTTGTGCCTTCCTAACCTCCACAATACACATTTTAAAAGGTGGTAGGATAATAGATTTAGAACTGGAAGGAAATGTAGCGGTCGTTAAGTCCAAACCCCTAATTTTATGGATGAGAAGACTGGGGCCCTAGGGTCAAAGAGCTACTAAGTATCTGAGGTGGGATTTGAACTCTGACTCCAACTCTAGCAGTCTACTACATGGGGCAATAATTTTCAGGTGCTAATATGAATAGTTTTATTTTCCCTTAGAAATAATGAGAGGCCTATAAAGGGCAGAGAGTTGTGAGACAGAAATCCAGATCAGCACAGGAGGTAGTAAAAACATGTTATCTAAAGATTATTATAACAGGAAGTGAATAGCCATGTTCTCCATTTAGTTCTGAGGAAACAGATGGCCTTGCTTCTAGTAATAACAATGTTTGATGCTTACAAAACCTTTCTTCTAAAGCCTGCTTTCTTGTAATATTTCATGTTCTCACACATGCTATGAGGTATCTATTGACTTGTGGGGTAGCCAAAGCCAGGTAGAATTATCCTCAAAGCTCCTACAGAAAGGTGGGAGTCTAAAGACAGAATTTTTCCTCACCTTCGTTTCTAGACAGATGGGTATATGAAATAAGCATTTTATTAGCACTTATTATTTGCCAGATGCTATGCTAAGTGCTTTACAAATATTAGGCCTTTTTATGCAAGTATTAACAACTCCATGTATAGGGTGTCCTTTTCCAGTGAAATGTTTCTGCTACCTTGAAAAATGTTTTCTTTTCCAAGAAAGATGAAAAGTGAGTGGCAAAAGGCAAAAGTCCCCATTGGAACATAGCTTCACCATAATGAAGCAACATCACTCTAACCCCACGTCAGCCTCACCTTCGGGGCTACAAATTACAAAGGACGAGAGCACTAGAGGTGCACAGCAGTAACTGTGGTTCCCAAGAAGTAGCCCACGGCAGTTTTTCAAATCCAAGGCAGTCCTACATGAAGTCAATAGCGATAATTTATATACTGATCCTTCTTGAACAGATTAGCTGTGAGCTTCATGGTATACGAAAGATCCACTCTGAAAATAATTTCTTGCTTGAAGTTGATTCTATGTTGCATGCTACTTACAAGAGCAGAGCTTCCAGTAGTTAAAGGTGGCCCACTTTGAATAGGTTTTTTGATGTTAAGCTATCTGAAGGATACATATTTCCTATCATTAAAGTATGAAAGAAGCAAAGGAGTTGGTTCTGAACTTTTGTCCCTCAGCAATTGAGAAAGATTGAATTACCAAACCTGAAAAAAGAGAAGTGTTGATTGACGGAGCACCTAAATGGGAGTGTTTTCAAAGGGTGGTTTCGAAATCATCCAACTCCACTAGGTGAAGAGGAAAAGAGGCACCTTTGGGCTTATGAAGAAATTCCTCAGAATTGCAATATCAGCCATGGTAGGGAATAAGGAGAAAAGATGCAACCACACTTGAAATGGGAGCTTTTTATATATATTTGACAAGCAAGGATTTTCTTTAGCTAGGACAAAAATGGCATGGTTGGGGGGTGGGGTTTCCCCTGAAGTGACATTCCTGAGGTGTGACATTCTGTGCCATGCTACATCTTCATTTTGCAGTGTTCCCTAAGTAGGAGGAAGGAAGGAAACAAGAATTAGGTGCCTACTAAGTAACAGGAACCGTGCTAAGAGCTTTACAAACATCTCATTTGATCCTCACAACAATCCTAGGAGACATAGGTGTTGTTATTATCCCCATTTTACAGATAAGGAATCTGAGGCAAACAGACATTAAGTCACTTGACCAGGGTCACACAGCTAGTAAGTGTCTAAAGATGGATTTGAACTCAGGTCTTCCTGAGTTCAGGCTCAGCATTCCATTTATTGAACCATCTAGCTGCCTCTATTTGACTGTGGTAGGTAGAGCATGTGGTATCATGCAAAGAGAATTAGCTTAAGATTCAGAAAATCTGGTTTTAAATCCTGACTTGTTTTCTGGTTTACCATATTCCTGTGTAATGGGTAACAGTTTTTCCATTCTTTTAAAAATATCAAATGAAACTGACTTTGTAAAACACACTTTCAGCGAATGACTTGAGAAATTAATAGTTTTTTTCCCCACAAGTCTGAGCTAGGCCTCCTTTCCTCTCCTCTCCTCTTAAATATCTGGTCCCTCTTACCTTTGCCTTTTCTGTCCTACTAACTCTCACCTTTCATAACTCTTTATATCTACTCCTTCTGCTCCCCTTTCTCAACTACCGAGCATTCCTGAAAAAATGATAAAATCATCATGATAGGGTACACTACAGATTTATGCGCTCTAACCTCAACTAGTCTTTCCCTACTACAAAGGAATCCTTTTTTAAAAAAAGAATATTTTATTTTCCCCCAATTATATCTAAAATATTGTTAACATTTTTTAAAGTTCTGAGTTCTAAATTCTATCCCTCTCTTCTTCTCCTCCTCACTCCACAGGGATCCTTTAAAAAAAAAATCTCTTATTGACACTCTAACACATTCCACATTATGTTACTTTTCCACTAGCCCACAAGCCTCCACTTTTTCCCAGTCACTCTCAGCAAATGAGTTCACCTTCTACTCTCTCTTTTTCCCCCTTCTCAAAACCTCTCCATGTCCTTAGTTATCCTGTCCTCTTTCCCTCCAGTTTTAAAGAAAGACTCTTCATCATTCACATCTCAACCCACTGCAATCTAGGTTCTATATAGAGATGCTATTGAAACTGGTCTCTCAGTAGGCTTGGGGATCTTTTTGTGCTCTCTTTCTACTTCTCTGTTATGTGATACTATGGATTCTCAGGTACAGGTTGTGGCCTCTGAGGCATCTTCCAACTATGATAATCTGTTAATCTGAGGTGTGTACCCTTTATCTACATATGATATAGATGTAGATATGTCTTTATATGTAGATTTGTGTCAATAACAATGAAAACTTCAGATGTTTTCCAGCTGTGGGACCCTGAGCAAGTCACTTAACCTCTGTTTGTCTCTGTTTCCTGATCTGTCAAATGTGTATAATAGAACCTAGTTCTTATAAGCAGCTTGTGAATATAAAATGAGACAATCTATAAAGCACTATGCAACCCTTAAAGTGCTATATGAATCTAATGATGATGTTGATGATAATGATGTAAACTTCTTAAGGGTTGGGACTGTATCAAATTCTAAGTTCATATCTCCCTGCTTCCCACAATGATACTCCTTACAAAGTAGATAACCACTTGCTGAACAGACAAAAATTTGAGATACTCAGCAATGAAAAAACTATGCAAGTAAATTCTTTGCTAACTCACCTGTTTGGAGAGTAAGAGTATTATTGTTGGTGATATCTTTTGGTTTACTATGTACCCTTGTATCATGTGTAAAACATCAATGTTTCTAGAGTTAGACTTTAATAAAACATGCTTAGAACCAAAACTAGACCAAGCATAATTTATTATGAAGTGGTGGTGCCTCAGGGTTAACATTATCAAACCAACAACAACAAAAATAATAACTAGCATTTTATAGAGCTTCAAGATTTGCTGCATGCTTTGCAAATATTTTACCATTACATCCTTACAATAATGCTGGGAGGTACTATTATCCCCATTTTACAGATAAGGAAACTGAGGCATATACAACTTAAGTATTTTGCTCAGGGTCACACAGCTAATAAGTATCTGAGGTCTGATTTCAACTAAGTCTTCCTGACTCCATGTCCAGTCATCTGTCCACTGTGCGTAGTGAACATCAGTTATCATTGGGCTGACAAAGCATATACCTAGATCTGGGCTGGCAAATCATAGATCTAGACCTAGAAATAATCTCAGAATCCACACAATCCAAACCCTTTCTTTTATACCCATGGAAACTGGGCCCTAGGAAAGGAATGTGACTTGGCCAAGGTCACAGAAATAGTAAACATCAGAGGGAGTATTTGAACCTAGCATCTCCAACTCCAAAATCAGTGTGACATGCTACATGCTACATAATGGAAGTTACCAGTTGACAGAACATTAGCGAAGCCAATTCTGATACCATTACTGTAGCTTCTTTCATTTAATGATGTCAGAGACTTGTAATGGATAGCAGGCTCGACTTTGAGTCAGAAAGGCTTGAGTTCAAATCCCACCCATGGCACAAAGTAGCTGTTACTATGTATTACATGAGCTATGTTACACTTAACTGCTCAGTGTCCCAAGCTACTCTCTAAGACTAAGTTTCAGAAGTATTGTCAAAATTTTCTCTGCCAATGCAGAGCTTGCTGACTGGCAACTGATCTGCAGCTTAAGAGTCTTCAGGAGTTGCCTGAGCCACTGAAAAGTTAGGTGACTGCCCAGGGTCATAAGTACTATTTGTCAGTCAGGATTTGAAACCAGGTCAGTCAAGCAATCAATAAGTATTTATTGAGTGCTTGCTATATGCCAAACACTATGCTGAGTTCTGGTGAGACCAAAAAAAAAAAAAAAAGCAAAAACACAGTCCCTTTCCTCAAGGAGCTCATGTTTAATGGGGAGACAGCATACAAACTCTGTTTCTATCCCTGTTCACAGTATCAAGCGGGCTTCCTGTAGAAATTTTGTAGAGGGAATTTTCACATCAGAATTTTCCTACACCGGTGAAATTACAGATCTAGACAAAAATGATAAGGTGCTGTCCTTCACATAAAATAACATCATGGTTGAGCAGTTGCTGGTTGTTTTTCCTTGTCATGGGAAAAGATTTACACCAACCTCCCCCATAGACTCTCAACAATGATGAAATTTATGATAGCAGAAGAGAGAAATCCACTGACAACGTAAGGAAATGGAATTCATGAACTTGACCTCATTCTTAATGTTCTAACCAACTAAGCTAACTCATTTAAACAAACAAATAAAAAAAACCCAGAGAAATAAAGGATATTTCTTGACCAGCAGAGGTATCTGAAATAGAGTTATTTCAGGTCTTTAAATATTCTGTCAATCTGATCTGAACTTCTATTATTTTTACTGAGAATTTTCAACTAATCCTAAGAAATTTAGAATGTGTTAGTAAATTGTCACCTCTTCAATGTTGTCTACATAAGCCCCAGGTGAACCTCTACTGAGTTGTCATTCATTATAACATCCCTTGTTCATCCAGACCATGGGGGTCAACCTTAGATAGAAACAGATCCCCACATACTGACTTAGAAAACTAGAAATTAACATTATCTATGTCACATTGTATTTTGTTAAATATTTCCCAATTACATTTTAGGATAGTTCAATCTGTACATGGGAGTTTTGTGCAGCGTGTGGCCTCCTGGCTACGAGACTGACACCTCTGATCTAGACCACTCTTCTTTGTATTCTCCTTTTTGAGATTCCATCCTCCATCATTGACACAATAACATGACCCGTGTTCTCATTCACAAGGAAAAACATTTCCTATTTTGAAACCATTCTCCTCACTTCCCATTCAATGATTAATTATCTCCATAATCCTGCTCCAAATTAGATTTTGTAAAATATGCTCTTTTCTTTTGGAGTGGTTGCTCATTTTCTTTGCAGTAGCTATTGTATTTGATTGTGGTCTGGAAATCAAGTGTATGAAATATCTTTTCTAAATTCCAATTTTGCCTGGATATGACATCAGTGGACTAATCAGGCCTGCTGACATCATCATTTCTCTTTATTTTCAGTGGTACCTGGCATTCCTTTATAAAGTCCAGAACAACTAAATACCATTATTTTAGTTCAGCTTTTTACTCATGGTACTCATGCTGACTCTTAAGTTTTAAAATAATCCATTCTTCAGAGGCCCACCTCTGAAACAGCAAAATCACGTTCTCCTAATCTAGTTTTTGGTCTTTGGTCTTTGAATAATTCAAACACAGATATGATTTTACCATAATTCTCATTGCATTCTATTAGGATGAGAGCCAAGTAGGAGCTATATTATTTTAAGACAATTAGAAGGCTCTTTTCTCCCTCTTGATTTCATGTTGTACCTTATATAAATTTGAAACTTTTGGAAGTTCTTCCCTGTCTTCCTCTTTTTCCTATAATAATAGCAATAGCTTGCTAGCATTTATGTAGTACTTTGAGTTTTGCAAAACACTTTATTAAAAATTACCTCATTATATCATCACCACAACCCGAGAAGATAAATGTTATTATTGTCTCCACTTCACAGATGAAGAAACTGAGGTAGAAGAAACTGAGGTGACTTACTCAGGGGCACACAACTAAGTGACAGAGGCTGGGTTTGAATTCGAGTCTTCCTGATTCCAAGCCCAGCATTCTATCCACTGCACTCTTTTGTCCATTATCTGACTTCCTATATAGAGGGAGGGAGGGAGGAAGGAAAGAAGGAAGGAAAGAAGGAAGATGAAGAATTTTAGGCATATGGAATTTTCATGCTTTTGTCAAGAAATGAATATAAAATTAAAACTTGAATGTTCTTGATTCTCCCTAAATTTAGCCACTCTGATAAGGCGCCTTTCATATTTCACTACAGCTTTTATTGTGTTATGCTTATTACTATGTATTTGCATGTTTGTTTTATTGATGTTTTCCTAAGCTTCGTGGGGGTGTAGATTGTGTCTTGTCTACCACATATAACTCCATCTAGTACAAAGTTCTCCACACACCATGAACACTCAATAAATGTCACAGACTTAATTCCTGACTGACAAAAAATCCATTAACAAATAAGGAAAAGAAAAATCTCTCTGGGCTGAGCTGTTCTTTCTGAACAAACGAATGTTGCCTGAATAGGATTTGTAGTCATTGCACACAAAAGCCACGATGTTAAAGCAGCCTGAATTTCCACCATTTGTCATTTATATTCAACCTGAAATGTTGTACTCTTTGATTGGGGTCAGTACCGCATGTGTTGGAAAACTGAGACTCTAACTCAGTGAGACTATGGGCTCTCAAATGTAACGGCTTAATAGAGAGTCAAGCTGCAACCTGAGTTTCATATTAAAGCTAGGTTGAGTAAGGAATTTGTTAATGTATGATTTGCCTATGCCTACTGTAATTGGACACATTTTTTTTTCATTCTGGGAAGTAGCACAGCATAACAGAGTACAGCTGAATTAGGAGTCAGGAAATGTGGGTTCTTGTCTCATCTCTGTCACTAATTATTAGTATTAATACTAATTATACATTTATGTAATGTTTGAAACCTTACAAAAGTTCTTATAGCCCTGTGAGGTAGGTAGAACAAGTACTTTACCCTTATGTTACAGGTGAGGAAACAGGCACGGAAAAGTGAGCTATCTCAATCCTGGAGTCACTGCTAATAAGCATTCCCTTTCCAGTTCTAATGTTCTTTTCACTTAGAGCTTGCAAAATTTTTTCAGCCTCTGGGTCTCCATTCCCTCAACTATAAAAGGAGAGTGGTCAAACTAGGTGGAGTATTTGTTCCTTTCTAACTCTAAGAAGCTATGATCCTATTGTTTTCATAGTTGTAGTGATTTATTGCCTCTTCAGCCGACTCAGCCATTCATTCATCATTTGGGGTGGGGGAAGCCCCTTTAAAATACACACGTTTTCTTATTTTTCAGGAGGATACCAGGATACTAAGTTCCAGTAGGGGTTAGACAAATGAAAAAAATCTTCCTAGGGATACAATATCTTAGAGGTTAAAGCAATTGAAAATTGTCATTTTAGGTTTTTCAAACCAAGCTTAAATTGCTACTGTTTCTCTAGTCTGATTTTAACACTAACATTTAATGGCTTTAATTTTATGGAATTAATACTTCTACCATGTGTCTAAAAATGTGACTTTCTATCTCAATAGACTATAATAATGTTATTTTTATAGTGAGCTTTTAAGGTTACTGGAATATTATCAACAACTCACTTTTAAAAAAAATGCATTACAAAGTTGATAAATCAGTTGCTTCACTAAAACCCATTAAGCTAGGATCCATGGACCCGGAGAGATTCATTGATAAATCTCTGAGGTACATGAACTTGGACAGGAAAAATATTATATCTTTCCTTTAATGAACTTCTAACTGAAATTTAGCATTTCCTTTGATTACATCTAACTCCATTTTCACAGAAGGAAACTCTGAGTTTTCAAGACTTGAACCCCTGACACTCAAGTCCTATGCTTTTTCTACAATTCCACATGGCTCCCACATTAACCCTTAAAGAAAGTGTTGCTAGTGTGCTGTGAACTAAGGAGCTCTTGCTACCTCCCCCCAATACCCCTAATGCTCATGCAAAAGGCCATATATAGAAAGAGAAACCTAAAGAAACTAGATTGTAGTGAAAAGAATACCAGACTTTGAGTCAGGACAGACCTGGGTTCAGATCCTTCTTCAACACTTAACTTTCTGAACATGTAAAATGATCATAATAGGTCATAACCACTCACAGATGGTTCTCATTATTGATCTGTACAGAAGCTTTGACCTACTCTGTTTCTTACCTGTGTCAGCTTTCTCCTCCTTATTGGTTTGCCTTCTACTTCCTGGAGGGCTCACATCTATACCAGTGCCAGATTTAGCGCAATTCATTTATACATATTCCATGGAAGCTCAGGAAAATCATGCTTTTCTCCACAATCAAGAGAATTTTCACTAACTGAAAATAGGAAGTTCAAGTATTTAGAAACAGAAATATTTTATTGTATAGTTATACTAGACAAAAGTTTTTATTGTGTTTCATATTGGTAAAATTTGTCCATTTGTTGAAAGGTACCTGTCTCTTTGTGCAGAAGAAACATCCTGAACATAGTAGTTAGAATATTGATTGGGCTTGGAGTCAGTCAACAAGCATTTAATAAGCATTATTATGTTCTAGGCACTGGAAGTATATGCTCTGGAAGCAGGAAGATGGTTCGAATCTCATTTCTGACACAATCTATGTGACTCTGGAAAAGTCATGCAGTCTAGATTGGCTTTAGCCTTACAGGAACTCAGAATTCCTGAGCTCAAATGATTCACCATCCTCAGCCTTCCCTAGTAGGAGCCATTGCATGCCTCTACCACCATGCTTAGTTTCAGCTTCCTTATTATTTTACAGATGAGGAGGAAACAGAGACCCAGGAAGCTGAAGAGACTTGCCCAAGGTCTTACAGTAACAGAGCTAGGACTTGAAGCTTGGTTCTCTGATTTCAAATCCAGGGTTCTTTCTCCTGTACCATGTTAAGACTTTCTAGGGCTCCTGTGAGGATCATATCAGTTATATTTGAAGCACTCTGCAAACTCTATAATGTCAGCTGCTATTAGTATTTAAAAGAAACTGGGAATAGGAGTGTGCGGTAAATTACAGGAAGAGATAAATGTCCCCACCTAAGCTCCACATCACCTTCCATCTGAATTTATATCCAGTTCTTCTCCTCTCCTTTTGCTAAAACAGAAGAAAAGGGCCAGTCCCTAGAGGAAGTGCAGGACTAAATGCTTAAGGATCTGGTGGGGGAAGGGGCAGAGGAGAAAAGAAGGAAGCCATTATCTCTGGCCTTCTGCTAGGGTGACAAAATTCATTAGCAGGCATCCATGATGAACCTTGGCCACACTGGTGTCATTCAGAATGAAAACATTAGTGCACCACTGGCTGGTTCACTTTGAGCAGTGTTTCTAGGGCTTTTGTGAGCTATACAAATCAGTTCATATGACTGATGACAATGGCTTGAGAATATAGATTAATTAGAAATATCTCTACTTTTTGAAATGTGTTTTGAGTCATTAAAACAATAAAGACTAATGATTCTAATTTGTAAACAGAATAAATAAACTCTTCCTCAAGTAAGACCTAGTTCTTCTGATTTCTGCCAAGTTTTTGAAGCTTTGTTGACCCAATGCGTACCTCCTACTAGAGTCATGCTTTTGTCCATTTTGGCTTGCTACAAGTCAGCAGGAACTTGATATTTAGATCAATGCTAACGCACATCCTGAGTGTGTTGGCACAGTCATCCCTTAATTTGCTTTAAATGATCCTCTGAATCTAAACAGTGTTATCTCACAATCCTAAGGTAGGTAAATGAAAATAAGTGACAGAATTATGATTTCTTAGAGCACTCCTGTTCAGGGAATTTCTACCACCAATGCAACCCATTTCTGACTTAATAAACCATAGGAAATTGCCTGGTTAAAGTTAAGTGACTTGTCCAGACTCACAGAGGTAGTAAGTGTCAGAGGTGAGATTTGAACCTATGTCTTCCTGCTTCCAGCTCTGACTTCTAGTACTTAGCTAGTGCACAGTAAGCACTTATTAAATGCTTATTGACTGACTAACTAAGTTCAATCAATATTCTATCTACTGTGCTTCTCCAAAAGGAAGAGATATGTACCTTTTAAGAAATGAACACGTTTTACATATATGGAATGTACTACAAACATATTCCTGGCATATCCATACAATTTATAACATTTTGCTATTTCTAAATGCTTGAACTTCTTTTCATTTAGTAACTTAATTCTTTAATTTTAGAGAAAAACATGATTTTCCTGAGCCTTCATGGAATATGTATAAATGAAGCATCTGTTATATATTATATACAAATATTCTTATTCACAAAAGACTACTTTTTAAAAAATCAGACTTTCTTTTTATGGATGATAATCCATCCAAGTTTCCTTTATCACAAACATATTTTCAGCAAAATGTATATTTTAACATGTATGGAATATAATATTATCATTATTGGTATCTCACTAACATTCCTGGAAAGTGGTTTCTTGCAAATAATTATGCCCTTATTTTTTAAATGTCTTTAAGTTTTTACATCATAATCATTTCCCTATCTACTCTCTCTCCTTTTCCAGAAACCTTTCCAGTAGCAAAAAAAAAAAATACAGCTAAGCAAAACTGACCAACTATAGCAAATGGATGTTTTCTTCTGCCACATTCAGCATTCATAACCATCTGACCTCTGGATTCATTATTGGCTCTTGTTTTTATTTTGAGTTCATCTATTGTTTTTATTTGCATCATTGTAATAAATCAAATAGCATTTATTAGGTACTTCTTATGTGTCAAGGATAATGCTAAGTGCTGAGATACTTAAAGATAGAAACAAATAGTCCCTGACCTCATGGGGCTTACATTTGACCTAGTATTTATTTTTCTCCTAGTTCTAGTTACTTTGCTCTACATCAATTTATCAAAGTCTTTCCATGTTTTTCTGAATTCCTTGTGTCATCATTGGTTACAGTTACAATGGAAAAAATATTTCCCATTACATTCATATATTACTTCAGCTATTCCTTAATCAATGGGCAGTTTCCAGTTTTCTACTAACATCAAAAAAAATGTCATTTTGTATAATGTGTTTTCTGTCTTTCATCTCCTTGAGGTATTTGCCTAGCAGGGGGTCTCTGGACAGTTTAATCAGTATTTTAGCATAGTTCCAAAGTGTTTTCCAGAATGAGTCGGACCAATTCACAGCTCTACCAGTAATGTATTTGTGCATCTGCCTTCCCCTTCACACTCTCCATCATTGACTATTTCCATTATTTATCATTCCTACTCATTTTTCTTTTTAGTTATTTGAAATGTATTTCCATATGGTTTCTCTTTGTTTTCATTTATTCCTTTGAAAACATCTTGATCATATATTATCCATTGGGGATCATGTCTTTATTTTAAAAGAAAAAATTGAAACAGTGATTTGTCCTTATGGCAAGTGAAGGCAGTTATTAAAATTAGTCAGTACTGTTAAATTTTTCTCCACTGCAATTGCTGCTCATGAAGCTTTTCTTACAAGCTTTTCTATTTACTACAGTAAGCTGTTTTGAAAGGAGATCCAGATGTTCAAAACAGAATCTTCCTATACCTTCGCAAGAAGATAGACAGAAATGATAATCAAATTATATTTATGTGTTATGCTTTCTTAACACGTGGACACTGTCTTAGGCATATAGAAGAGCTTCCACTTCATAGCATACTCTCAGGGTTTATTTGTCCATGTGTTCATTTTCTAAAGAGTCTTTCTGTGCTATTGCCTAAAGAATTTAGGTTATGGTAATTCTTCCCGTCACAAAGGAGTCGGTAGGGGAAATCCTTATCAAATTATCATAAGCAGGTTAGAACTCTTAGTTTCAGCATGGTATAATGGGGAGAATGCTGACCTGAGGACTACTGATGACTTTGCACCCTGGAACTAGCTTATGACATTAGGCCATTAGAAGCAAGATACCTGTTAACAAATGAGAAAGTCTCATAGATATGGGGCAGGATACAGGCTTTGTCCTGGGTCTCAGTTTCTTCATCTCCAAAATGATAGAAGGGACTGGATGATTTCTAAGGTCCTTTCTGGGTCTAACATTCTATGATTGCCTAACAAATTAGGCAAACAAGTGAATAGACTAAGAATTTGGGGCCCAGAGAATTAGGAAAGGTTAATTTCGCAGCTGTCCACAAATGACATTGCAGTCGATTACCATTAACAACAGCTGCTAGAAGGACAATCATAACTGAGAAACAGTGGTTCTTGACTTACAACTGTGCAATGAGATGTTAGCTGTAAGTGACCTAAAAAAACAAACAAAAAAAAACCTCTGAAATTCTTACTAAGTAAATGACATCAGGGCTTCAGTTTAATGGTAAAGAATGTTGGGGCTTACAGTCATGCTGCATACTAATTCTATCTGCTAAATGCTAATTCAGAGCAGCTAACTTCTTTACCACTGCAGTGCTATGTCCACTGAACCCCCAGAAGAGAATAAGGTGCATTAGCTTATGTATCGAAACCATGCAGCCAAAATATACGTTTGGCAATATTAATTGTTTTTATGCTTTAAATCGGTGCTACTTGGGAAAGCAAAAAGCAGTTATCATTTATAGACAGGCTGGTATCTTCATAGTTTATCAGCATCACCAACTCATAAGAATAAATATAATACAACATCTATATCTTTTCATTTACCAGAAAATAATGCCATAGTACATTTGACCAAGTTTTACATAGGGTCTAGAATTGTCATTGACTGAAATAATGGCACACTAACTTTATTAGGAAGTATTTTATTATATGCCATGGGTTGGGAATGCTTAGCACTAGTGAAAATAGACTCAAGATTTTTTTCAGGGACATAATTGTTCTCAAAGGGTTAACTGATACATTCAGGAATCTTTATGTTCATTATACGCATTTTTTAAAAATACAATCTGAAAACTAGGCTCTATGTATTGCTAATTTATTTCTATTCAGAGCGGGAAATTAGGTGACGTAAAAACAAAAGATATCAATAAAAAGCATTTTTTTTAAAATGGTTGTTTCTATTGACCAGGGACAGGGATGTTTCTGCCCCGGGAGGCAGGGATTAGGGAGGCAAAAAGTACAAACCACTTGCTCTCCAAACATTGAAGAGCTGGGATTGGATATGACTCTGGTGCTCAGGCCAAAGTTCTGTATCTTCTTGGACCAGGCCAAACTCACACGTAGCTAAAGCTACATCCCAAAACAATGTGGGAGAATGTACACCTGGAAGAAAACTTTTATATGGAGCATGAATTTCAGGCCCAGTGTTGAGACCTTTTGCTGCCAAATATGGTACTTGAAGTCCTAATCTTCTTAGGGCTAGGCATGGCATCTAAGAGAAGGCAGTGCTTTATGTACAGTCTCAGCCTATTCAGTGCCAGACATAGTGTCTGCTATCCCATACACACCCTAGAGTAACATGATGTTTATGACTTACAGATGTATTCACAGAATCACAAAATTTGAAAATTAGATGGGATCTCAATGTTCACTTAGTTCAACCCATACATGAAAAGAATTTCTAGTACAACTTACCTTACAAATAGGCTACCTACTATTCAAAGAAGGTTTGAAGAAAAAAGTATAGTCATTCAAAAAATGTTGTTCATATAAAGTACATTTTAAATCTATACATACTGTCACTCTATAATGAATGGAGTACTGCATTTTATTCTGCTCTATTATCACTTCACATGATGAGGAGTGAACTCTGACCTAGCAAATACCAAAAACTGACCATTATATTCACCAGTTCCATTTCTATTCAGACAACCCAATTCTTGACTCATGTCCCTCAGTTTTCAGGCCTGCTGTGTTTGATGTTTCTAGTTGCCCAGCCTTTCTCATAATTCTCCATCCTGATGCCTAAGAAAAAAGTAGTACCTCGATGCCTATTGACTGGGGATACAAGGTTGATTTTCCTACAGTAGTACTACTTACAGATATTGGGTGGTCTAAATGTTGTGTTCATTCTACACTTTTCAACATCTTTTGTCCACTTTTCCTTTTTTTACCAGATGTCAGAGAAACCTCAGGAGACTCACTGTCTCTTAGATTCCTACAGATGACTTTGTCACCTCCCTGTTTAGAGGGCTCTTCTGGCATATATTAAATATTTAACCCACAGCTGGTTGTTATCCCTTCTGTCAACCAGCTACATTCTTAAAATTGTAATGCATTTCTGAGGTTGAAATGTATTTGGGAGGGAGGTGAACTGTGTGTATGTGAAAATGACTTCTATGTTTCCCAGTGTGTAAATATAGAATTAGTAGACTCCTTAAGTTCCAAAAAAATAGAAACCCTATTTTTAACACTCAAATTAGCAGAAGTTTCTCTCCACAATCAATCACTGTCTCTTATATTTAAAGTACGTCACATGCATGTAGTAGAGGAAAATTTTGTATTAATTCAGAATTGTTCTATGTATCTAGAACCATTTTTTACAACTACCAAAATGCCTTTGAATAGGGGGGGAAAGGCATTGAATAGAATGGGAAAGCAATTAAAATGCCTGGGGTGAAGAGGAAACTATGGTGTGGAGAGCTGAGTGGTTCAGCTCTTCCCAGGCATAACCTCTTGGTTAGTTTGGAGGGTAGGGCAAGGGCAGCAGTAGGATCTTCTAGGTGGAAAAAATAAATAAGCAAGTCTTAAAATGATCAAATCTGTAACCAAAAAAGATCTTCACAGGTTGGAACAGTTAATCGGGCCTAATATAAATCCTAAACTTATAATTTAAAAAAATCAGCTATATAATTAGAGAATAGGGCTAACAAGGCAGAATTTTTAGTGGACCACAAACAGCAATGAGAAATGGTTGTCTCCAAAGCTAATTCAATCTTTAAGAAACAACAATAATAAATTTTTTGATGCCTTTTTATTTTAATGTTTAATTGATATAATTATCCACTATTCTTCTAAGCCTGGGACTAATGCAATCTTTTTTTTTAAGTGAATGGTATCGGTGCTTGTGTTTATATTCTCAGTGCCAAGCACAGTGGTTGGGAAATAAGTACTTAATAAATTCTTGTGGACTTGACTTTTGGTTTTACGTCAACTATATTACTCATTATATCCTTCTATCCTCCCCAGAGAATGATCCCTTATAACAAAGACAATAAAAGGAAAAAGAAGTTCAGTAAAACTAACCAATATACTCCTCAAGTCCAATGCTATATGTAATATTCCACACCTATAGACCTCCACTGCTTCAAAGATGTGCATTCTCACATCTGTCCTTTGGGGTCCATTATTGACCATTATTATTATATACTATTCAGTTTCATGTATTTGGGTTATTGTTTTTCCATTTAAATTGTTGTAGTAATTGTGTATGTTTCTTTCCTGGTTCTGCTTTCTTGACTGCATCATGCAAGTTTTCCTGTGCATCTCTGTATTCATCATGTTCCTTAGTTTCTTATAGTATAGCAATCTCTCATTGCATTCATGTGCAATAGTTTGTTTATTAGCGCCCTAATTGATAAGCATCTACTTGGGTTCCTTTAGTTTTCTACCACAAAAAAAATTCCTGTGAATATCTTGGTGTATATGGTATGTTTCTTTTCTTTTTTTTTTTTTATTTACCTCCTTGGATTATATGCCTAGTAGCTAGATCTCTGGATCAAAGAATATGAACATTTTAGTCAATATCCTCATGTAATTCTAAATCATTTTCCAAAATGGCCAGACCAATTCACAGTTCCACCAAGAGTACAAAAGGAATGAAATATTAAACTACTTTAGTATCAGTATAATGCCCTAAAACAAAGGAGGCAATAATCCCACTAAACTCCTACCTAGTCCAATGTTAGGAAAGCTCTAAGCATAATTGGCTATATCAATAACAAAACCAACAAAAAACATATGATTATATTAAGAGATGCAGAAAAAGCTTTTGACAAAATACAACATCTGTTCATATTAAAAACACTAGAAAGCTTAGGAATAAATGGAGTTCTTCTTAAAATAAGTAGTATTTATCTTAAACTAAGAGTATGTGTTATCAGTAACAGAGATAAACTAGAAGTCTACCCAGTAAGATCAGAGGTGAAGTCCATTATCACCACTATTACTCAATATAGTACTAGAAATGCTAGCTATAGCAGTAAGACCAAAAAAAGAAGGTATTGAAGGAATAAGAATAGGTAATCAGGAAACAAAATTATCACTCTTTGCAAATATGATGGCATACTAAAAGGATCAACTAGAATCAGCTAAAAAACTAGTTGAAATAGTTAACAACTTTAGAAAAGTTGGAGGATATAAAATAAACTCACAGAAATCTTTTCTATACCCTACCAACAAAACCCAGCAGGAAGGGAGAGAAAAAGGAATTCCTTTTAAAATAATTGCAGACAATATAAAATACTTGAGAGTTTACCTGCCAAGACCTATCCAGGAATCACATGAACATAATTACAAAGCACTTTTCACACAAACTCTGCCATGGTCAGACCACATCTGTAATTGTGTATTCAGTTCTGCAAGCAGATTTTAGAATTTTAGACGGAACCTTTTCAAAGGATGACATCTTTGTGTTGTGAGGGAATCTAAATTAATGTCATTGGTTATAGGAACTTGGAATATTTAGAAGAGGGAAGAAAAGACTAGGAAGTTGTAATATAGTTAAAGGAAAAAGTATTAATACTCTACCCAGTCTTTTAGGAATGTTTGCCAGAAACAGTTTATGTTATTCTCTATCAAAGTATTTCTAGTTTGTAGAGAAATGTCCAGACATAGTTCCCAATGATCTCCAACAATTTAAGCTAACATAGGAATCTTGAATGAGGAAAAGATTATATGTTAAAATAGGGTTGCAGAGTTAACATTCTAAAATCTTTTCTCAATATCTTCCCTAACCACTGCCCTCCAGTGTTTTCTTGAAATAAACAAAGAGAAATTCTCCCTGAAATCAGTAATTTTTTTTTTAATGAAGCAGATTGGGTCAGAGCAGTTGTGGTTGAACCTCCTTCTGGACATCAGGGAGGTGATGCCATGACATGCAAGTGAATTGGATTAAAGTAAGGGAGGGCTATGCAAAGTCATCATTTCTCTTCCAGAGCCATCTGGGTCCAATGGCAAGATATAGATCAGGACAACTGAACATTGCCCTGGATGCAGTGGGAGACCTTGGCCTTTTTTAAGCTAAGGTCTTTAACAGATCTCAGTTTAACCGAGGCAATGCCCAGTGATGAAAGCTAGGTAAAAAAAGAGGCAGAGAATGGCCTCTTTTACTTAGTCAAAAACAAAAAAAGGAAAAGGAAAAAAAAAAACAACCTGGGAGGGGTTTCTGGCCAAAACAGAAACAATTGCTACTTACATTCATTCTGAGCAGTGTAACTTTAGGGGATGGGAAAGGAGAGAAGCCTTTAGAGTCAATCTCCCAATCACTATAGATGTGAGGAAGGCAATGATTTTTAAAAAGGCTAAAAGTAAAGCAAAATAATTCTAAAGACTAGAATTATTCTTTGTTCAAAGTTTTGGTTATCACTCTTCATCTATTTCCATAATAGTTTTACTAAAAAGGAAGATTTTAATATGCTTCCACTTTAATATGCTTTAATATGCTTCAAGTACTTGAAGAGCTGTTGTGGTCAGTTATTTAATAAGCATTTATTAAGTGCCTACTATGTACCAGATACTGCACAAAAGCTGAAGATTCAGAGAAAAGCAAAAGGCAAAAGACAGAAGCTTCTGAAGAAGCTCATACCTAACAACAGAGACAACAGGCAAACTACATACAAACAAGATATAAGAAGATAAATGGGAATAAATTTAAGATTAATTATGTAGTCAGGTTGAATGTTAAGAAAAAATCAGTGCACTTTAAAGTTTTGGGAAAGGGAAGAGAAGAGAATGGCTTTTCCTTTTTTATGGTAAAGCATGGAACTACGACTCAGAATGGAAGTAATAGAGAGGTTCATTTTGTTTCAGTGTGAGAAATGCATACTAACAATGGAATGAGCTCTTTGAGGTGTTAGTGAGTCCCCATCAATGGAACTGAAATTTTGTCAGGGGTTCATGCCTCAAGTATGAATTGGACAAGATGAATTTGAATGTCTTTTCTAATTGTGGGCATTTAAGATTCTAATTGCCTCAACCCTCTACTTCAAGCTTATTTAGCCTCTAGAGACAAGCAAAGAACACATTGACAAACCCAAGGACTTAATCCCATCCATATGCCTGATTTATTCAGGCTCTTTTCTAGCAGGAATTACATTCCTCAAAATGGAGCCATTAATGAACAGAATAGACTTAATACCAAAGTTGAAGCACAGACTTATTTTATAGGTCAGTTATGGGTAAAGGAATAATCAGTATATTCAGAGTGATTAAATTACATGAGAAAAGATGCCATGAAATCATAGTTGCATATTGCCAGTGACTCCATTAGCTTTTCCAAATGATCTGATTAGGACACATTGAAATGTAATAACACAGAAGCAATGTATTAAGTACCTAAAAACACTCATGATACTTCTTTTTAACTAGGCTGTTTGCCAAACCTTATTTTATACTTTGCTGTTGCACCTTAAATAAGATACTCATGAAGAAATGTAATCCTGGATCATTTTTTTTTCTTCTGTAAGATACTTGTACTTACTAATATGATCTTAATGTCATTTTAGCAGATAAAACAACAAAGAAGGAACTGCATAATAGATTTGTACTGAGGATTTTTCAGGTGTCTTTTTTAAAGTTATGCATTAAACACTAAACAGTCATTGAAGAAGTCACCTGTATTTAATGAAAAGAAACCCATCATATAATTCCATAGCCTTCTCCATATGGTAAGAATTAAAAGAAAATCAAAGTAATCAGGAAGTTTAATCTGTACCCTGGGATTGAGATTTGTAACCAAATTCTTCATGAAAAAAATTAATATAAAAGTGAGAATTAGGATTGTTGTGTCTTTGTAACAAAAATGCCTTCTCTGGTAAAGTGGTATGATAGTACCCAGTACATATATATAGAGTGCTAGAAGCCATATGTCCATTCTGTGTCTATTTTTTTTAAACAAATTGCTCCCTATTGCTTGTACTGACAATAATTGTATGAATATGGTAACATTTTCAGGTGAAACAAATAAAGTTATGATCCTTACTTTTCCTCATCATCCTTTTTATACCCAATCAGTTCAATCGGTTGCCAAGTTTCATATCTACAATATCTTTAGTTTCTACCCCATTCTCTCCACTCACATGACCACCATGCTAGTTTAAAACTTCATTTTTTCATCTAGGCTATTACAGTAACTTTGTAATGATTCTTCTTGCCTCAAATCTCTCCTCTCTAATATCTATCCTTGATGCTTCTACCACAGTAATATTCATAAAGCACAAGACTAATTCTAAAGCACTCCCCTACCCAAGATTCACCACTGATTGCCCTTCATATCAAACAGAATATCTTCTATTTGGCATTTAAATCCTTTTATAATCTGACTTCAGCCTATGTCTCTACACTTATGACATATTATTCCCCTTGTCACACTCTCTGGTCCAGGCAAACTGATCAACTTGCTGTTTTCCTAAGTGAAAAAGCACTTTGTAAAGCACTTAGCACAGTACCTGACACACAGTAGGTGATTAATAAATGCTTGTCTCCCTTGTCACACATAACCTTCTATCTCCTTTCTCTGTGCCTCTATAACAGCTGTCCTCTATGCTTGGGATATAGCTCAACTCAAGTGCTTGCCTTCCTTTCTCCTATATGAAGCCTGTTTGAGCTGCTACTGGTCTTTCCCCTCCTGCCCTGTATATTACCTTGAATTTAAGTAATATTTTTCATACACAGATATGGTGTATGTTGTCTTACCTGACAGAATGTAAGCTACTTGAGGGAAAGGGTTATTTGATTTTTGTCTTTGTATCTTCATAGCCTAGAATAGAGCCTAGCATACGTTAGTTCATTTAGTAAATACTAGATCAACAAGGATGTAATAAGCACCTACCATGTGCCATGCATTGTAGTAAGTGCTGGGGATACAAAGAAAGGCAGGTTCAATTAAAGTTAATCAACAGAGGAAAGGTTAAAGAGGAGTTAAATGAATGTTAAAGCTTAAAGGAAGACACAGAAAGTCTTCTTGTAGAAGTTGAAATTTATATAGCAGGGTGACACGGTCAGACCTGAACTTTAGAAAGATTAATTTGACAGATGAAGGGGGATGTAGGGGAGTGGGGAAAGACATGAGGCAGAGAGACCAATCAAAATGCTACTGCCATAGTCCAGGAGTAAGGTGATGAGGGTATACATCTGGGTGGGGACTATCACCAGAGGAGAAAAGAGAGTATGGAGGAGCAATATAAATTGACAATCCTTTCAAGGAAAAAATTATTCTCCCTGGATATTCAATGTGAGTCTCTTTATTTTCTACAGGGCATTTGTACCACGACTACTGCATTTTTGCACTTCTTCTTCCTAGCTTCATTCTGTTGGGTACTGACAGAAGCGTGGCAGTCATACATGGCTGTAACAGGAAAAATTAGAACTCGACTCATAAGGAAACGCTTCTTGTGCCTTGGATGGGGTAAGCACATTTATAAAAAAGTACACTTTCCATATCTCACTAAATTGAATTTAGAGGGTCAGATTTTGAAATAGGACCATTCACTTTTTTTTTACTTAATTGTTTTTTATCTTTGGAGATATTTGGGGATAGAAATCCTGTGCATGATAATAGTTCATTCTGAAAGTCTGTTCATCATTTGTGAATTGAAAATAAGGAACAATTTTCAAAATTACCTACATAGGTGGCCAATTACAGTTTTCCCAGTGCACATGCCGTAGGACATGAAACTCAGCTATGCAGAAAAGGAAATGGCTTCTGCCAATTTATTTTTTCCTAGAAATGTAAAAACTCTATAATTTTTCAAGACCTTTATGTATGAGAGGTTAGGTATAAATCCCAATTAGGTGCACCAAAAAAAAACTGTGAGGAAAAACTGGAAAGTGATTCAAAAACTAATTTTACATCAAAAAGAGGAAGCCAGATAGAGAATCAGTGGGATCCTTGTTGATGGTGGGCACAAGGAGAACTCACAGATGAAAAGGAGTTGGATGACAGACTGAATAAAACTTTTGCTTCAGCATCCACTGAACAGAGCATTACGGACATTCCTGCTCCTCAATTTCCTATTACCAAAATAGATAGGTGAAGTTATTGACAATATTTGAAGCAAAAATTACAAATCAAATGTAAACACGTCATCAGAACCAAGTGGTATTTACCAAAGCATTCTGAGGCCACACAAGAATGAAATTAAAGGAGCTGGTCAAAATACATAAAAGATGTCTGCTATGACAAAGGATTTGTAAATTCACATATGATACTTACTTGTTGTGAGGATTCCAAAGGGAAATCAAGGAACTCTTTAATAGTGAATCCCACTCTGTATACTGGGCAAGCTGGTGTTGTTGATGGTAAAGGGTAGGATTATGGATACTTATTAAAGCCAACATTCAAGAAAAGGTGCTTTCTGTAAACTATGACTATCATTTATTGGATTTCATTGAGAGGTTACATAGCCATGTGCATAAGGCAGGATTTACTTAACCTTTTAAAAAAATCCATCGAGGTTATTAAAAATCACAAATGAGTTAGAGGGACTATTGTGTCATAAACCTAGTACTTCTCTGGATGAAGAACTATATTGATTAGGGTTTCTTAGAAATTCCTACTCAGATTGATTTTGTTTCATATCATTAGTAATGACCTGTAGTATATAATGAAACCCCTAAGTTTGTATAACACTGAACAGTTCTGTATTGTACCCTCTCCACCAAAAAAAAATCACTTTGCATAAATTTTGAATTGGTTTATCTGTATAAATGTTGTTTCCCACTAGTAATACACATTTTATACATATATATGGCAGGGATTTTAGATTTTTTTTGTATCCTCAACCCCTGGAGAAATGAATAAACTAAACAGTCAATACTTATTGAATGGGTGAATGAATGAAGAGGCTATCTAGTGGGAAAAGATTATTTGAAGACTGATCTGTGAAAAAAAAATGGCAGATGAGTTTTGATGTAGGCAAGGGTAAAGTAGTGAATATAATGAATAAATATCCAAATTATATGCATAAAGTTATGAGCTATTAATCATACTGCAGGAAAGGGAATAGGAAATAATTTCCCATTTCTCCCACCCACCCACTAGTAGAATGTAAGTGCCTTGAGGGCAGAAATGGTTGCATTTTTTGTTTTTGTGTCTCCAGTCCCTAGCTAAATGAATAAAGTAAAAACTTAATGCCTGTTGCATAAATGAGTGAGTGAGTGAATGAATGGATTAGTAAAAGCCTTTCCAGTGGGGATTCTATCTTTTGAAGAACAGTGTGAGTAAAAAAAAAAAATAAAAAGCAGCTGGTGATTTTTTATGTGGGCAAGTGTAAAGAAATTCTTGTAATGATTGAATATCCAAATTATATGCATAAAATGAAATTATGAGTTATTAATGGCCAGTAAGGAAACAAAGAATCATTGCTCATTTTTTAATGAAGATATTGGTCCAATGTGACTATAACCAAAAAGGCCAAAAAGTGTTGTGAGATTATCAAGAAGGATACAAACCAGAAAATAGTATCCTCCTCATATAAAATTAAGAACACTACATATTGCTGGAGTTTCCAAATCTGACATTTCAAAACGAATATAATGGAATTAGAAGAAATCGAGAAAGTCCCCAAATTGACTACAAAGAACATATGAAGGAAGATGCTATCTGCATCCAGAGGAAGAACTGATAAATGGAATTATATATAAACCAGGTGTGGAAACAAGGATGTCCACTGTCACCAATATTATGCAATATTGTATCGGAAATCCTAACAATAACAATAAGAGAAGAAAAAGAAACAGAAGGAATCAGAATAGGGAATGAGGTAACAAAACTATTTCTTTTTTGTAGATCTGATAATATGTGATATAATCACTAGGGTGAGGAAGGGGAGAGGAGGAAAAAAGGAAAGAAATTGACATGATAACTTTATTGTACATTTAAAAGGAATAGAAAATTATACATAATAAATTTGCAGTTTCATGAGCAATCATCTTTTTATAGAAATGTTTGTTTTATTCTATAAATTAAAAATAATTTTTTTAAAAGTCAAAAGCAAGTCAAGTACAATGATTGAGGAGGAAGACAAGAAAGTCACCATATGTGACAGAGTGAAAATGGGTTGAGAGTCTTCATTTGGAAAAGGTAAAGCTTGAGAAAGAATATAAACAAAATCTATAAAATTTATTCATTATGTGACTATCATACACCCAGATTCATTTACCAAATCCTGAAATATGAGGAAAAAAGGGGCCCCTCTTTGAAACTTGAATGAGATAAGTTTAAGACTCATGAAATGATGACTTCACATGGAAATTCATTACCCCGAAAGGCAGTGCAGGGATCCTTATCAATGGATTCCAAAAAAATTAGATCATTGAATGAATGGAATAGTCATAAATGTTTGCTAAGAGAATTTTCTATGCAATTAACCTTGAAGATTCTCACCCATATCTCTTGGTGTGTCTTTTGGCAAGAGACTACAAAGCTAAATGAACCATAACTGCATAAGTACAGAAATTCATATGTTCCTATATTCTCATGGTGGAAAGTGGATGATATGGATTGAAAGTTAGCACATTTCACTCAGTATGTGATTGAATGAATATGTCACTGCTATTATATTTCATCACCCATCTGTGTTTTGCCTTCTGGCTTTGAATCTGTAGGTTTTCTATAAATCAGGATAAACCTACCCTCTTTCAAAAGAGAAAAGGGGGGGAAGCTAGAAAGAAACATCAAAACTATTATTAGCTCATTGTAAACCAATGTCAAATAAAGTAGTTACCTAGCAACATCAGAGCAATGCTCTGGGTTGAAAACCTAGTTGCCGCTTTAATATTCTCATACTTGAAAGAAACCCTGTTTTCTTCTGGAACCATGTTTTGCAAAAATATTCATCCATATGCAGTTCTTCCATTTTCACTTCATACAGTATTTCTTAGGCAAACAGGTGATTTAGAACTGAAACAAAGTTTGGTCTTTGCTTTCCTTGCAGGTTTACCAGCATTAGTAGTGGCCATTTCAGTAGGCTTCACCAGGACGAAAGGATATGGCACTGATCACTAGTAAGTCCATCCACAGTGATAAATCATGTTTGTAATTAAGTTAATTATCAAATAGGCCTCATCAGTGCTCGTTTCCCATTGCTAATGACTTACATTTTGTGCAATGAGTCATTAACAATTGCAGAAATTGCATCAGTGTAGAATTAAGGAGGGGATATTAAATGCATGAAGGTTATAGAATTAGAGCTGGAGGGCTTTGTGGAGCCCATGTTCACAGTTAGCATTTTATAATTTCATTACTATGTCTACCTATTCTGTTCCTTATGGATGTTATTATGCCATAAACATGTTAGGAGAGTGAGGGGCATGGTGATTTCTTTGTAGTTAGCATGGGTAATATCAAGGAATGTTTACAACTGAATAATTCTTGGCACACTTTGACTTCAAATGTCAATCTGACACAGAGTTTACAATGTCACTGTAAAGACACCACATGCATATTGGCATCAAGCCTATGTTGTCACATTTGTCAAGTCAGCCAAACTACATAAAATAGTAATATAGGGTTCAATACAGTTGCTTTGGCTCAGGGAGCCAGCCCAGAAGTGACAGTACTGTTTATTAAATAATCCATATTCAAAAGTGCTTTCAAATGATTTTTAAAAAGTGTCTTAATCTATGTTTGTGTGTGTGTGTGTGTGTGTGTGTGTGTGTGTGTGTATGTATGTGTGTGTATGTGTATATACATCCAAGGTGGGAGTCTGGGGAACAGGAAGGAAGGAGAAAGGCAGAGTACAATGCTTCAGGACTTCCCCACAACCAAATCTAAAACCCTCCATAACAGAAGAGTAGGAATTTCCTGAAGTTTACTGGGGAAGCTCCTTGAGTAAGAAGATTTGAAGCAGAGAGATCAGTCTTTGGGAAGAAAGAGTAGCATACTTTCATCCAGTACCAAATACTAGATACCAAATACACTACAGAGCAGAATTTTTAGGAGGTATGATGGACAATAGACACAGTCAGGTCAGAAGATGTAGGGAACATGGAAATATTCAGAACAAGACAAGTAGAGGATATGGAAGATAGACACGATTAGAGCAGGACAAGTAGGGGCCATGGAAGTTCAACAGAGATGATCAGTTCAAGATATGTAGGGGGCATGGAAGATGGAAATGGTCAGAGTGGGTCATGTAGAAAGTTCATGGAAGATGGGGATAATCAGAACACAGAAAGGAAGAATCAGCTATTGCTCCTATGAGGATTTTGCAGAGGGTTGGGTGTGGAGGGATGGAAAATATTTCTAACCTGGGGGACTCTATATATAGGGCAAGTTGTGGCTTATAATAGGCCCTAACACATTCCTTCCACCTCTTACCTCCTATACTTGACCATGTTAATACCCATAGTTCCCAGCTCCTTTCCTTCCAGGGTAAACCAATATTTTAGAAGGGAGCCAGGGGAAAAGAATTCATGTTATTTGGGTGGTTAAACATGTAGCCAAAGTGTAGCCAAGCAGCTACCCTGGCCTGTGATCCTAACAGTTGGGTTCCACAACTTCCATCATTCTCCTAGAAAGTTTCTGAAGCCAATATTGCACTCAAATACCCTGCAAAGATTGTAAGACAAATGGTTTAATACTGAAATATTGATCACACTTTCATGTTATAATTAAATTTTTGTTCAAAATACTAGATCCTAGGATGAAACTTCTAGGTTCCATAGTAGTCTGACATCCAAAATTTGAAGATTCTATAGTAATATTAAGAAAAAAATAGAGGATAAGCATGTCTCATTGTTAAAGACTAGCCTTTCTATAACCAGAAGGGTTCATTCCATTCTTATTCCATTCTATACTCAGATCAATTATGTGAATTGTAAAATAATGGAATTTCATTATATAATTGATCCTTGATGTTTTTATATAGTGAACATAAATTCATCTACATATATTTTTATTCTTCTCTAATTTTAATAAGGAAACAGAAAGAAGGGAGAGAAGAGAAAAGCAATTATTGGAAGGCAAGTTTTAAAATGTAGAATTCCATTGTTTAATTGAAAGCAAACTCTACGTCCAGAATCAAGACTATTAAGTCCTGCTAGCCTATTCAAAGGGACCGTTGACACATGTGAAGGCATGATTTGGGAACCCTCTTAGGGAACTGAGTCCTGGTTTCCTATTTATGTACTGCATAAACTAAGTGCTTGGCATGCCTCAAGACAAGTCTGTAGTGATCTATTTTAGTAGTTATTACAGCTTTTATTACCATTAATATAAATTCATTTGAATTGTAAGCATCCAGGGTATGAGGAACATAAGGCATATGCCTTAACATAATATCTGTCCTTGAGGATGTTGCAAATTAAGATAGAGAGATTATTTCTTCAATGGATCCATTATTTCATCAATGCGGGCACTCTCTCTGGTGGTACAGGTTATAACCCAAGCATTACTTTTGATCCTAGCTGACTGTTATCTGTGGTTTCAAGTAAAAAACTCTATTGCTGAGTTTGGAGGTGGGGGAATGCGAATCTACTCCATATTCTGGAACCATTTCTGTAAGACTCTTAGCATGACATATATTCTGTTAAGCCCATGGATAGACTGTCCAATATATTTGATTCTTGTCACATGACTGGCCCACCTCCTTTTCCTAGTCTTACATCTCATTGGTGATGCCCTTTTCCCTGCTTCTCCTGCCTAATTCTTTATTGATAACATATTGAATCCCATTCACTCCTACCAAGTGCTTCTCTATTGCCCTTTGGAGAATCTCTAATTTTAAGTCTTAGAAAGAAGGGGAGGTAAAGGGAATTAGCATTTATATAGCCCCTGCTATGTACCAGGCACCATGCTAAGTGATTTAAAAATACTTCATTTGATCCTTACAATAACCCTGTGAGGTAGGTGTTATTTTCCTCATTTTATGGTGGAGGAAACTGAGTCAAAGAGATGTTAATTGGCCTTCCCAGGGCCATACATCCAGTAAGTGTCTGAGGCCAGATTTGAATTTGGTTCTTCCTGACTCCAGGTCCAGCACTCTATCCATTGCACCAGTTAGCAGACTCTAAAAGACCTGCTACTCAGCCATATAACATCACTGGAAAAATACAGATATTAAGAAGATAAGTCTTTGTATCTGGGAAAGGCTGAGAATCATTAAAAGCACTGTATGACTCCCCTTCCCACTCTTTTCTTCTCATTCAATCCTGGGCTATTCCAGCCAAACTGTATGTATTAATTAAATAGTTCTCTGGATATCCATCTATCTGCATAATGAAGTTTGGAGCAGTAGTAGCACACTCAAAAAGAAATAGGGGCCACTAATCCATACAGAAAGTCCTTACAAGCAGCATATTGACTTATTGCTATTATCTGTTTTATCATATTTTTTGAATGTTTCTCAATTATATTTTAGTCTGGTTCAGGCCACCCATGAAAGTGTTGTGTGTTGCATGTTTGACATCTCCAGTCTGAAACATAGTATTCTTTATTCACATGCTTTTTCTTATGTGGGTAATGAAAACAGACTCTTTTGAATGATTTTTTAAGGTTCTGCATTGTTCTAGGGCTTTATGTATATAGCACAATGTTATCCACAATAGGATAATCTGGAGAAACTCATCAACTAAATATTTGAAAATCTGATTTTGATTTAGACTCTGTGCTAGAATCTTACCTAAGAGTGAAAAACATCTCTCTCTTCTTATTTTAGGTCTTGTATAATATTAAGAAATAGAGAATTGTTGAACAAATGTTTCCTTTATATCTTTCAAGGTATCATGTTTGTAGTGTATTCGTGAAGGGAGAGAATTTTAGAGGAGAGCCCATATAGCAACATTTTTCTCTATTGAATTAAATGTTTAATTGTCAACAAACAATAAATATAAGAAGATCTTATATTTTAGAAACCTTTTATTCAGATGTGTGATTGTAAAGGGGATGTATGTTATGGAATATTATTTGCAAAAGCCCATTTTTTTTCCTTTCCTTTGCCTTTATGAAGTAGGTTCCTCAATGTGGGCATAGATTATTCTCATAAAAATTTTGGAAAGGGTCTTATGTACCAATAATTCACAGGTCATAGATGCAGAGCTCAAAGAGAGGTCAGAAGCCACTGAGTCAAATTCCCTCATTTTACAGATGAAAAAAACTGAGGCCCAGGAAGGTTATGGCTTGCCCAAAGTCACACAGGTGGTAAATGTCAGCTATTGATCAGTTGTCCTTTTTCATAATGATAAGGTTCACGATTTTTTCCCAAGTGTTTTCTATTCTTGGTTCTTTTTCAGAAGCTAGCTCCCCCTATCTCTCCCAGGCTAGAAATGCAATGACCAGTCATGGGCCTGATCCCATGGCATAGAAGCTTTAACCTGCTCTGTTTTTTCTAACTTGGGTTGATTCACCAGCCCAATGGCCGTTTGCTTCTAGGGATTCACCATCTTCTTGTTGGACTTAGTTCAAGTATCCAATCAGCTTTAGCTCTACTACAGTGCAGAACTACGAAATTCAAGTGATTCACCAGCCTCAGCCACCCCTAACAACAGGGGACTATAGTCATTCATCACCACTCCTGACATATTTTGGCTTCTTTTACCATGTACTGAGAATTAAAATTGCCTTCAAAATTGTATTATCTCTGGCATAGTCCTCTTTTGTGTACATTCTAGACTGGCTGTTCTCTTTATTTTCTTATTCCTATATTTACTTCTTCATTTAGCATACTGTGGACTTTATTGTTAGAGTCTAAATAGAGTCCAAGGATTCGCTATTATGGATAGAAAAAAGAGCTTATTAAAGAAATATGTAGAGGTCTTTTCCAACTTTTTTTATCTGTTCTTTGTTCTTCCATTTTCATCTTTCAATGCCCTAAAGATGAGCTACCTTAGTTATTCCTCTCACAAATATATCAATAAACTTGCTTTTTCATAAATTTCTTATTGTTTTGTGAGGTAAGATACTTGTGATCTTCTACCATCCTTTTCTGTAACATTTTTCACAGGAATTTATTTTCTAAACTGGTATTTCCCACAGCTGCCATATTTCTCTACTTGGCAGTAGTAGTTTACTAGTTAAGGCAATTTTTAGACATTTTGAGTCTTCTCAACGTGATGATTGATTTAAACCACCTAATTTCCATAGATTACAGTGAGTTTCCATGTTTGTTCTTTAATCCATTTCACATTTTTTACATCAAGTGTTTGTTTAAATAAGTTAAACCAGAGTTGCTTCAACTGTGTGCCATGTCCTTCATTTCTTTTTTTTTCTTCTAATTTGATCTTTGTTCTAACAAGCTTGCAAATTGGCAATATACAAGAGACTAATTCAGAAATGTTTCTCACATAACAACCAGTCATTTCTTTAAAATATAATCACTTTCTTTTTCTTTATTTTCTTTTTTGATGAACATGGTATTTACCATATTCAGTGCCTCATGATTGTCTTCTTGAAGACACTATTCATGTCCTGTAGCAGGGATCAGCAAACTACTTGATGATCTAAGAAATAGTTTTTACATTCTTAAAAAAGTAAAAGCTATTCTTAGCTCTTTGACTGTGCACAATCAGGCAGCGAGCTAGATTGGGCCTATGGGCTGTAATTTGATAATACGTGATCTATAGGTATGGGGCTAATATATATACTCTGCCAGTTTTTCTCTCAAGTCTTATACCTGAACCGTGTAACATATTTTTCACCATCCTCCCTTATATTCAAATTTGCATTGAAATTAGCTGTATTAAAAAACATGTTGTTTTAATTTGGATGATCTTTTTATATTCTTCATATACCTTCCCTACTTCCTTATGCTCTACAGTAGATGTCAGTACATAAGTTGCTGTTATCTTCCTGGTAGTTTTTGGTTTTGGTTTTATTTTTTCACAAATGCTTATCATGAATACTGCAATATGAGATGACCAATGAAATAATCATTCTGGGTGCCTCTGGATGCATGATAAAAGCATGGATGGGGGAGGGGTTGCATACTAAAAAGAAATTTTGGAATAAACTATTGTTCCCAAAGGTTAAAAACAAACAAGTACCTTAAAAGATGGGAATGATGACTTGTCCTCAGTAGTGTGAAAAACTTCCCTCAGGCAACCTGCTCCTACCTATTCTAAACTATACATTCAACCAGTGACTGGTAAGACAGGTCACCTGTGGCAATCTACATGCCATCTCCATTTCTCTAGGTAATGTGAGAATGAATGTCTTTCCTTATATGCTTTCCCATGGCTCTATCCATATAAATTTATATTTTTTTCCAAATGCCAAAAATGAAATAAACAGAAGCTGCTTTTATTTCCATTCAAAATCTAAAATTTGGTGAATTAAGTATGCTGCAAAGATATAGAGGCAAGTAACGCATGCAAAATGTGGAATATGCATCTCTTTGCAACTGTTGCTTTTAAACAAATTTCTTCCAATATATTGAAGGCCTTCAGGAAGAGCAGGTAAATGGCATGTTTGAAACTTTTAAGACTAGCTGTCTCTGCTTAAAAGTGCAGTTGAAAATTTTGATAGTGGATGGCAAATAGCATTTTTAATCCACCCTAAATTTTACTTCGGGGCCGAAAATAAACACAGTAATGCTCACTGCAATGGTAATTTTTCCTAAAAGTTTTAAGTACCTAAAATAATGTTTTATACCAAAAAATTCCTTTCCAGTGAGAACTGTTCAATACATGGAATGCTATAGTTCAAGTCTCTCCCCCTTTATGTGTAATTTTATATGCTTTTCCAATGTTCTAGAATGCTAAAGAGAAATCGGTAAGCCAAATTGTTTGTTTCATGCTTCAATGGTTTTATACTCATCACTAATTTTTGTTAGTTCTTATCTAATATTCTTTCCAGCTGCTGGCTATCTCTTGAAGGAGGGCTACTCTATGCTTTTGTTGGGCCTGCTGCTGCTGTTGTCCTGGTAAACATCAAAATCACCTTATTTTCTTCTCTGAGCAAAGAAAGGCTATTTTACAACAATTAAATTGACTATTTCACTAGTCATTGCATGTTGTATAGAAGTCTTAGCATCTGATGCACTGTTATGTTGATTTTATTTGACTTCATAATGCTCTACAGGAAGTACCTGACTACTCTGAAATCTTATTTTGAATTGCAAGGAATAGGGGGAAAGTGTTCATATGTCTGGGCTTTCATTTATACTGTGAAATTACAATTGTGTAGGGAAGCTGTGGTTAACTTAAAATCTTTGCCCTTTAACACACAACATTTCACTTGTGCATTATTTATTGTAAGGGCCTTTGCCATGCATTCCTATCTGGAATATCTCATAAAGGTCCCCATTTCTCAAGAAAGACAAAAGCATAAGCCAAAACAAACATCTATGAAATACACAAAGGTTATGATTTTTTTTCCTTTTGTGAAACCCAGAAGTAATTTCTTCATAGCTCTAACTATAGAATATCCTCCAAAAATGAACATTAATTCTGCTACTAATTTGCCTTTGTCTCTCTTAATGAGGACATCTCATTTTATTGATATCAAATCTCTTTCTCCTCAATAAATCTGAAGAGTGGGGGGGGGCAGTCTGAACTAAATGCAGAGATCCTCATCTCTGTGAAATTAGCTTTCTAATTGGAAAACTGTTCCTCAGTTTCTTAAATGATTCATGCAATAAATTGGAAGCAAATGGCACAGTTTGCTCAGGACTCTAAATGTATAACTTTCTTTCTTTTAAAATTTGGTCTTTTCTGCCCTTAAATGTTTTTAACATAGCAAGGAGCTAAAACTACACATGATTTACAAGAGAAATAAAATCCAGGCACATGGTGAGATAAGGATCTAAGAAAATAGGAAATATTAGACATGCTTTTATCTGTTGAATTGAAATCTTGATTCAGTGCATAGGATCATTTCCCTCAGCTACTATGTTAATGTTTCACTAACCCTAAAATAAAGAAAACTGTTGTGTGTGATAGAAACACTGCTATTACAGTCTTTGGGGGAACAATCAATTCCTGTCTGCGTGCTACAATTATAACAGAATCTATAACAGACAACATTTCTCCTAGTTTCAATAATAAGAAATCAGAAGATAAATAACTCTTTCCTTGATTAAATGGTAACTTGGCAGTTAGCAATTTTTTTATGAGGAAAGGGATTTATACCCACTAAAAGTGGTATGGATCTTCTTTATAGCATCATTTAAACAGAGTCAAATTATAAAACCCACATGGCTTGAGTGAATTCAGGTTTAACTACTTTGTGTTGAAATCTTCAAATCATTCTATAAACCAAAAAGGGGAAAAATGCTTTCTTGAAATTCCAATATTAGGTTTACTCATCTGTAACAGATGATTCTGTTGCCCCATTCAGAAATAATATCTTGGGTAGGGGGGCCAAAAGAGAAGAAGGAAGAACAAAGTAAAACAAAAAAATATATATTCAGTAATTAAGTCCTGTGAGTGAGTTGACTTCAATTAATCAGTTCCTTTTGATGCATCGCTTTTTTGGACCAATCCTGAGAAGCTGTTATAAACAGTTAAAATGAGAGACATTTCATTCCAATATTTGCATTTCGATGGAGAAAGAAAACTATGTATGATTACATCTCAGCTGAAACATCTAAAAGATTTTTAAAGTGAAAGTAAGAGGAACTATTTTAAAAGGAAATATTGTAAAGTAAAAGGAAATACTGAAGAATATTTAATAGAGTGTACTGTAAAAAAACAACAACAACAACAACAACAGTGTTTTGATAGCCATCTTGAAAAACTAATTTCTTAAAAGATCCCAGTGATCCACCATAGATTTGTCCTTCAGTTGGCTCTCTGACCCCAAAGCCTGGAACAATGACCCAGGTCTGATAGCAAAACATCCTTGCTTCATATACCCAATACCCTAGGTTATGGCCAGATTATCAAAGGTATAGGTAAGATGAGGACAGGCTTATATAACCAACTTGATTTTCTGGTTTTAGGACCATCTGGGGATAGAGGAAAGGGAGGAGAATATCAGATTACCTTGCTAAGAAGAGTTAAGGGGACTGCAAGGAGATAGTTAAAATCTAAGTTTTGTGTATTTACTGCAAAAGATGAAAACTGAGTATGTTTAAAAATTATTAAAGTAACAGTCTAGTATTAAAACTGTCAAGTATTGCAATGTGTATCTGGAAAGTGACTGTGAATGTTGAATTGATTAGAGATTGATTTCAAGCATAATAGATGTTACTAGATTACTTTCGCTACCATTGAAAGGTCAACTGTTGTTTCTATTTGACAGGTCAACATGGTGATTGGCATTTTGGTATTTAATAAACTTGTTTCCAGAGATGGGATCCTAGATAAAAAGCTCAAACACAGAGCCGGGTAAGCTGCAATTGGTAGACTGTGAAGATTCTTTACCAGTGAATCTCATCTTTTCAGTTCCAGATACTCATCAAATGCATTTGACTGTGCTTTGAATTTTGTTCTCCATGTACTGATGTGTTTGGTAGATTTCATCCATTCCAAAAGTTGCAGTTGTACTGTCCTCAGGGAATGTGACCAAAAATACCCAATCATAATAAAACACAAACTAAAGTATTAAGTTAATTTTTAAATATGCTGATTTTGGTGTTGCCCACCAAAAACATTAAAACCTAATGTGTATCTATGAAGTAATTGTTCTTGGATGGGGCACTAAGTTATTCCTCAGATGCCCTTGTTCCTGTTAGTTAAAAGAAAAAAAAAATAGGAGAGGCAGGTTAAAAAAAAAAAAAGCTTATGGTTTACAGATGAAATGCCTGCCAAGTGGACGAAAGAGTTTTTGTGTTTTCCTCCAGAAATTTACCTTTGATGTTTTATGTTAAAATCTAGTTCCTCATGTATGACGATACCTTGTCAAACAGCATTCTTGCTCTGGATTAGTCTTCTTTGCAGTGCTTGTAACTACACCCCACCAAAATGAGCTATTTAGAGTTTTCACATTCACATTTCATCTGCTTATAAAATTGATAAAAGCATCTCTCTGAATTAATTTTACTGTTATTGTATTACCACCATAGCTAATGACTTAATGAAGACATTTCATAAGCAGATCGATGTCAGCTTTCTAGGGTTACATTGTCACCCTTTGCAAGCTAGTAGAAATGTGAATGAAACATTAACTCTCTAGTTTTCCCTTTGTATCTATATATATATTTTATACCTTTCATTTTCACCTACCCTTTCTCTCTCTGTTAGAAAGTAATTGCAGTGCAATTCAGAACTTACTCTGCAATTGTTCCCTTTTCTTTCATAACCTACAGGCTATATCTGATAAGCTATCTAGTGCTATTTAACATTTGTAGTATTTTATCACCTAGTGGTAAGAATTTTGACATTGCTTCAAAGCAGTATTATCTTTGTGAAGATCTTCATGACAAAATAGGTTAGTTACATGGAACATCTACAAGTATATTTTGCTAGTGTAGGATTAATTGCTTTTAACATGTAAATTTGAGATCATTCATGTCATATCTGTGGTTCTGTTTTAGGATAACAAAAATGTTAGTCTAGATAGTTGAGTGAATATAACTTTCCATTTAGTGTTCATACATCATTCACCCTCAAAAAATAATAGTTTGAATAACCTCAGGCTGAGTATACACACACACACACAACCCACTTCTTGATGGTCCAAACAAATCTTGAAAAACTAATTTCCATACCCATAGTTCCCCACACTAATGAAATTGTACATGCAAACAACATGTGTGTATATATGCATATATTCACATATGTTATATGTCATTGTTTTAATGTATTTTAAAATGAAATTTTATCTGTAAATAACTATTAGCTAATTAATGAATTAGAATTCTATTTATATGTCTATTGTGAAAGATAATGATTTATTCACATGAATAAATGCTGAGTGCCTTGGGAGCAATTTTAACTTGCAAATGTATGAAATTCCAAAATACTTGTAGAAATTCAAACCTATTTCTTATTCACTGATGAACACTAATAGCTTCAATGAAAGGTGAAATTTAATTCTAAGAAGCAGAGTAGAGCAAGTAAGAATAAAAATTACTCTAATTGATGAAGTTGCTATATGGTCTTCTTTTCTATAGCAATGAACCTCTATTCTGTCTTTAGCCATAACAAATACATCAAGAGTTCAAATGCTTTTTTGAAATAGTTTTATCAGTTATACCATAATCTATATGAAGTGTAAATAAAAATGAGATACAAATTACCCCTTCAAAATTATCATCATGAAGATAAGGTATAAATTGTACCAAAAATAAATGGGAAAGACCTGAAGTCTGCATGTTAGGGATGGATTTGGAAAACATATAATTCAGTTATTAATATAATTCAGTTAAATAACATTCTTGCATGTAGAAGCATAGCTGGTCTATAAAATAATTTTTATACTGTGATTCACAGGGATTTAATCAATGAATTATGCCTATATAGAGCATTGTCTCTGGAGGGAAAACTTTTTTATAAGATTAATCAATTGTATTAGATACTAAAATAACTAAATATGTGGCACAGTAGCATAAAGAAAAATTTCTGTTAATGTCAATATCTATATAAAATAGAATAGCAATGATTTTCTTAAAATGTTAATGAGGTATAATAGAATGACGAAAATAGAATCATAGAATCATGTGCACTCCCAAATCTCAAAAAGAAAATTCCACTAGTGTTACCTTTTCTTTTCTGTTGAAGTTCCCTTGAAGCAGCAGTTTTACCTTAGCAGCTTAAAGGAAAGGAAGTAGGCTAGGCCATATTGTGGAGAGAGCACTGGACTTGAATCAGGAAGACATGAGTTCAAATTTTCCCTCAGACATTTTATTAGCTAGGTGATCCTATGCAAGGCACTAAAGTTCTATTAGCCTTAGATTATTCTTCTATTAGTAGGAGATAATGTAATATCGTCTGTGAATCTTAAAACATGCTAAATTAAGGTTAGGGATTATTATTGTTGTTTTTGTTTTTGTTAGGCTAATTTATAGCCAGAAGGGTAAATTATATGTGAAAAATTTCTTGAGACTTTTCCAGAAGGAAGAGGTTAGAGTCATCTCAGGAAAGCAAAGCTTTGATGCATCTGGTATGGCATTTTGATGGGAAAATTTGCATTGTTTTCATTCTTGAAAGATGATTGACAGGCAAGGCACGAGGGCCTACAGAGAGTAAGGGATAATATTTGGAAAGGTGTAATTGATTCAGAAGGTTGTCAAAACAAAGTTCCACTTGTATCAGATGGCTTAGGTGAGATGGCAAAGATTCCTCTTCTTCCATTGGCACTCTGGAAAATAGCTATTGCTTGAGCACTGGGCAAATCTTAAACTTTGGGAAATTCAAGTCTTCCTTACGTGTCAGGATCTTTCATTTTACAAAGCAAAAAATTCCTAAAATAATATACCACAAAACAGGTATCTGGTGTTGTTTAAAAAAAACTTATTATTGCCCTCATATTTTATAGCACTTAATAGTAATTTCATCTATGTTAATTTCTTTTGCGTTTATAAGCAGTTCTATTAAGATATGTAGTAGAGTTATTTTCTTGGATTTAAAATTAAAAGGCCTTTGGATTATAGACTTAGAACTAGAAAAGACTCAGAGGACATCTGATCCAACCCACTTAATTTTCATATTGAAGCAGAGAGCATAGGTGACTTTCCCAAAGACACCCAGGCAGTAGTAAGTGGCAAAAGAAGGATCAGAATACAGGTCCTCTGACTCCTGACCATTTTTTCCACTGCACCAGATTACCAACTTTAAAATTTCACCAGGGGCAGCTAGGTGGCCCAGTGGATAGAGCACCAGCCCTGCAGACAGGAAGACCTGAGTTCAAATACGGCCTCAGACACTTGACACTTACTAGCTGAGTTACTCTGGGCAAGTCACTTAACCCCAATTGCCTCACAAAAATTAAAATAAAATAAAATTACATCATGATAAAAATTATTATCTCTATTGTTTTGGGGTTTGGGTTTTTTTTTAGGCAATTGGGGTTAAGTGACTTGCCTAGGGTCACACAGCTAGTAAGCGTCAAGTGTTTGGTCTGAGGCCAGATTTGAACTCAGGTCCTCCTGACTTCAGGGTCCATGCTCTATCCACTGTACCACCTAGCTGCCCCTATTATCTCTATTGTTAAAGGCAAATATTTTGAAGTTAAGAAAGGGATATATAAATTGTAAGAAGAATATCTCCATCATGAAACGTTCTTCTTTCTCATCTCACTCATTCGTGGAATCAGGGTTAGAATTATAATGCTAAAGGTGTCTCAGGCCATTTTGCACCAGGTACCATTGCTTAGGATCAGTCTTGACTTAAGACAAATGTAGAATCATAGATTTAGAACCTCATTATTTTACAGATCAGAAAACCAATGTCCAAGGAGGCTAAATGATTTCTACAAGATCACATGAGGAGTAAATGGTAAAGTCAGGGTCCTCTAACTCCAAATCCAGTGCTCTTTTCATTCCACTATGTTGTCTAGTCAGTAATTATATTTTATATTATTTTATGTACATTATGTTCCACATACACATCAAACACCTCAAAGATCCAAGCTCTTTAAGTCTTGTCACGAGCTTTATTTCTAGAAAAATATGAAATTAGATGAAGGTAATCCTAAAAAGTTTCTTCTAAGTAAAAAAAATGGACTAGAGAGACATCATTTCCCTCATCAATATTTCTTTTTGGAGACGCAAATGAGACAAAAAGGCAGCATAGAAATATACTCTTGAATTATTGGCACAAGGCAAAATGAGATTTCAGTTAAATTACCTTTTATTATAGCAAGCTAAGAAACTTATGCCATGCTTTTAAAATTAACATTTAGTAACCCTTGGCCAGTGGTCATGTTTTGAAGGTCTAATAAATAAATTAGCTTTACTAAAGAGGGAAAGATTCGTGTATACTTTCAACCATGAAGAGACATGTTACCTGTGAGACAATAGAAAGACAAATGGCAGTAACTTTGCCTTAAAAAACCTAGTATGAAAACAGATTTTGAATAGCAATATGTTGTCTCTTAAAAAGCTGAAACAAGCAAAAAGGCTAGGTCCACCTAAGAAAATCTATTTTGCTTCAAAATTTGCTTCAAAAATACATAAGGTTATCTGTCAGGGCTTTCATGAAACAAATTGCATAGGGATATAGTGGCCTTTTTTATGAGTGGAGAGAAGGGAATGGGATATTCCCTTTGGAATGGCATAGTAATGCAAGTGATTCAAGGTCAGTTTATGTTTTTCCCCATCAGATAAAACTACTGTATTTCATATAGGCTCTACTTATATTCCTTTTTTTTTTTAGTTTGGAAATCCCTATTATCCATATTGCTGAGTTGAATTAATCTATTTTCCCACATTTTCAACATACAAATTCCAAAATGTGCAGAAGAACTAATTTATTATTATATAACAAAGGTATACATACCTAGCTAGAAAGTTGTTCTGTAACTTTACAATTATGAAAAATAGGAAAAAATATTATTCCACATATAATCTGAATTTAGAATTGGAAGACAGAAAATATCATAGAAAATAATTTGGAAATACTTTGGTTCAAAGCTTTCTCCTTGGTTTTGCCATGAAAGTATTTTATCATAATATATCAAGGTGTATATTTATTTTCAAGAGAATTGTTCCCCCAACAGTATATGTGTAACATTTTCCTTGTACTTTGGAGTTGATCACATGATGCAGTGGATTGTAAACTAGCTAAATTCCAAGCTAATCTGAAAAAATCCACAAAAATCTTAGCTGACTGGCTAGAGTTTTCAACAAAATGTTCAGACATGGATATTTTGAACTTAATGCTTGCCTGTGTTTTATTAAAGCAGAAGAGTCTATCATCTTTTTTATTCCCAACTAATAATTCATTGTATTTCATACATTTTAGCCTCTATATTCAGACCATCCTAAAACATGAACAAAAATTTAAACTAACAAGAAATTTAAGCATATAAACCCATCGTGGGGAGGGAAATAAATAATACATTGAGAAAGGATTGGGGAAAAAAAAGAAAGGATTGGAAGATTTTTTTGCATATTTCTGCTTGTTTTAATAACTTTTAAGATGTTTGATATTTTCCATCTCATAAAGGTATCCACACATGGTTCTTTCTCATATAAATGGGAATACCTTTCCTGAAGACAGGAGCACTGGTCTGAATAAAGGGATTTCATTGTATGTCTACACTAGCACATGCTTATGTTTAGCTTAGTGTATTCATCAACTTTGATCTTTAGGCACAAGGGCCATTAATAGTGTAAATAATGAAAATATGCTTTGCATGGAATGAAGGCCCAGAGTGTTAAAAGTTAATTTTTTTAAAAAAACTGTGTAGTACAAATGCAGCTTTACAACAGCCTAGCACATTTCATTCATCTTTGATAAGTACTCTTATTTTTCTGCATGAAATCGTATTTAAAAGCTAACTTGCAGTAGCAACGTTTTTTTTGGTGAAAATTCAATATTTTGTTCTTTTTGTGGGTGTTCTGTTTGTTTGCAGTCAGATGAGTGAGCCTCATAGCGGTTTGACGCTCAAATGTGCCAAGTGTGGAGTAGTTTCAACAACAGCTTTGTCAGCCACCACCGCCAGTAATGCCATGTTAGTCCTAATCATTTACATCTTCTTGTTACAAATCTTATACAGTGCATGTAAAAAAATGCTATGATGAAAATTGTGTTTGCTAATATTATAGCTCTGAACATGCTTAAATATTTATAATTGGCAACAGCCTTTATAACTACCATGGGATATTCTGTATAGAAAATAAAATACTAGAATGTTATAAACTTTATGGTTTCCATGTTAATGGTCTTGTTGCCACCTGTAAAGATGCCTGGTGTAGCGGTGGGTTTGGTTTCTGTTGTGGGACTGGCACATAGCATTATGTCATGTGGTTTTCTCTGTCTCTGAATAGGGCATCTCTTTGGAGCTCCTGTGTTGTGTTGCCTCTCCTGGCTCTGACATGGATGTCTGCTGTTCTGGCTATGACAGACAAAAGATCTATCCTCTTTCAGATACTTTTTGCAGTATTTGATTCATTGCAAGGCTTTGTTATTGTCATGGTCCACTGCATTCTTCGAAGAGAGGTAAATAGTTTAACCTTCAGGGAAAAGGGAAATGGATTGGGAAGGGTTGGAAAGGGTTTGGACTTCCTAATGTGTGTGATCTTTCATTTTCTATATTAAGTTCTTTAGAGTAAAACCAGTTACCCAGAGAACTAGGCACTCAGAAGCAGAAATCAGGCTTTAAGAAATTATTTAAAAGCACCACTATTATTCAGAAAGAGACGGTTTCAAATAGATGGGGTCTGCCCACAGGAAAGAGTAACTTCCAGGTACCAGAGATAGGGATGAAAGACTATGAAACCAAACTGAAAGATCAGCATATTTACACAGGAGAATGGTAGATGAGAGGGCAAGGTGGTACAGTTGGATTAAGGCAACAAAAGAAATGGGAACTCCTCATCTGTTTAGATTGCGCTTCTAAAGACAGTTCATACCTCATCCTCTGATCTGTATTTTAAATGATTTCATTTTAAACAGAGAAGTATTAAAGATTAATGAGTAGTTCTTTTGGCTCTTTATTAAATTGCAGGAAAGTTCACTAGTGTATAAAAGAGGCTAGTAGTTTTGATGTGTGTGTTTATACTTAGCAAATAAAAAAGCATGCTCAATTTGCATGATTGGCAGTAATTGTCCATGGCAGCTGGGGAATCTATGATGGCAGAACTCCTTCAGGTAATATTTGAAGTTTGTTACCAGGAGTGAGTGAAGAAACAAGCTATCCTTCACCATCGCAGCCACTGAACTTCACCAGATGTCCCCAGAACTGTGATTTGTTTCAGACTTGATTTGTTTAGTGATGAAATACTATTTTCCAACCTGGGAAAAAGAGTTCTGAGAGCCTGCAAACACTGACACGGTATTTTAGAAGGTTACTTCATGAGTCATTTTAATGTTTGCCCTGGGGATGAGTGGAGACAGGAACACTGAGAACCCAAAAGACTTGGCTCCGTGTTGAGGATTTAAAGAGACTGTTCTACCTTGTCATTTTGCAGCATTTACCTTGTCCATTAGAAATTTTAAAATGTGCACATACATGCACGCATTCATGGTGTTCTGTAAACATAACTATTGTCCTTTACCCAGTCATAGACTTTTAAGGATATTGCCAACCCCCTAAGTAGCTTACAGATGTCAACCTCCCGTGCACGTTTATTGCCTGCAAGCCTCTTATATGACAGCAATCAATGGATTCAAATAGAAAATTTATTTACATTGCTTAGGAGGTAATTTTATAATTAAAAAATATATATATTATTAAAGTTCTAGCTTCAAAGACTGAGTATTCCAGCATCACCAACAAATTACTATACAGAGCTTCAGGCTGAAGAAGCTACCAAATATCAACTATTATTGTTGAGGCTTGTTTGTTGTTGTTGGGTTTTGCTGTTGTTATTACTGAAGGGTAACTTCTTTGAAGATGAGAGTGGTTCTAATGAGACTTTTTCACTGGCATCTAGTTAATGCTCTGTTTCCAAAACATTCTTTGTCTATAATCTTGTTTGAACCTCAAATAAACCCTGTAGGAATCCACTACCTTCATTTTTTTAAAATATAAAACTAAGGCTCAAAAAAAGTTAACTGACTTGTCCATGATCTCATACCTATCAGAAGCAAGACTCCTTCCCAAGACTCCCAACTTCAAATCTAGCATTATTCCATATTGCTTCTTTTTAGACCTTGGATAATAATTATCCAACAATTTAATTCAGTCCAGCATGGCTCCTAAAATCCAGGTACTATGCTAGAAGCTGACAGTGGACCTGAGATCTGAGGACTTGGATTTCAGTCCTGGCTCTGCCACTTTTAACTTTGTGACCTAGAGTCTCATCTCTGAGCCTCAGTGTCTTCATTTAATAAGATGAGTGGGTTGACCCCTTCCAACTCTGAATCAAATGATCCTAGAGAGACAAAAATGAAATTCAAGGCAAGTTCTGTTCTATTCAAACTATATTTACCCTGAGATTTTGCTGTGTTTAATGGTGTAATTAATATTTAGAAGCAATGAAAATCTTAAGTTTCTGCCTCTCTAGGGCATTTTTCATAGATGAAAAAGAGATTTTACACAGGTAGTATGCCTCCAATTTTAACATATTCTATATATAATAAGCATTTGAATATATGTTGATATATGCTGAATTGTAACCTTCAGGTACACTAGTAGAAAGGAAGAGTTCCCTTTCTAAATAATTTGCTTTTTTCTTCAAAGAAAATATTTTAGTCTTCCTAAATGCTCTGCTGACATTAGATAGCCTTAACTTATTTTTTGATAGTCGGGTATCATTATAAAGGCTTATTTATTTCAGTTGTTTTGATTAAAATGGTACAATAATTTATTTCAAGCAGGAATCAATCTCAATTTTCTTACAAGAATAGCAACTTTATCAGAAACCTAATTAGACTCTAATTAATTCAAATTATTCAGGGCAGCTAGGTGGTATAGTAGATAGAGTGACAGGCCTGATGTCAGCAAGACTCAGCTTCCTAAGTTCAAATCTGACCTCAGACACTTACTAGCTGTGTTAGCCTGAGCAAGTCATTTAACCCTGTTTACCTCAGTTCCTCATCTGTAAAATGGTCTGGAGAAGGAAATGGTAAATCATTCCAATATCTCTGCCTGAAAAACCTAAAATGGGGTCATGAAGAGTCAGATCCAACTGGAATGACTGAGCAACAAGAAATCCAACTCACTCACTGAAAGGGTTTCTACTCTTTTCTCTATTAATGGAGAATAAAGCAGAGACAGTCTATTATACATAATAACTTTTAAAATAAGTTGAAATTCATGGAATTTATAGCAGAAAACTCCTTATAAAACATGAATGCCAAACTTCCTTCAATCCCAACACCAAGATGACAAAGCATGTATCTACTACTCATGTAACATCTTCTTGAAAATATTGTCACTTCTCTGCATCATAAATCCTCATTTCAGTTAAAGCTGAATCTATACCAAACTCAATATAAGGAGATTGTGTTACTTAAGGACCAAAAGAATATAATCAATTATTGGATTAATAATTTGATTTCTAGTTGTTAGTTATCCTCCCCTTCACCTGAATGTTTTTAATTTACTTTGAACATATTCTATATCTTTATCTGTACAAACCAATCGATAATTTTTTATTAGGCATCAGAGGTACAGGGACAATGAATGACATAATCCCTTCTCATAAGTCAAGTCAACAAGTATTTGTTAAGTGCCTACTGTGTGCCAGGCTCTGAGCTAAGCCCTAGAGGTACAAAGAAAGGCAAAAATACTCCCTGCCCTCAATGAGCTCACAACCTAATGGAAAAACAGTGTACACATGGAGCTTAATTTGACTAGATAAGAGAATTCACATGTTAATATGCATAAATATAAAGTAAATAAGTGCAAATATATGTAAAGCAGTTATATGCAAGGTAGTGTGGAAGGGAGAGCAGTAACAATTGGGATCAAGGAAGGCTTCATGCCTGCTGTCCTTGCCCTAAGCAACATCATTTGTTGACTCTGTACTTACGTTATTGTTCATAACTAAAAGAATAGATATCTTTCTGCAGCAGGAATCCCACACCTCCCTAAAACACAGATTCCACAAACATTGTACCTGAAGATAAATGGTCAGCCTTATGATACAGATTTTGCCTATAATAATCAAACTTGAATCCTACAGGAGATCCCAGAGACAAATGAGTTCTCTAGTTACTGAATTTCCACTTATAGCTTTTCTTTTCTTGAGTGACTCAGAAAACATGATAATATTTTAGTGTAATCCCTTTAAATTTCTCTAACAATTTATATAAACACTGCACCATATATTAGATGGAGAGAGATTTGGTGTAAGAAATGTACGCAGCAAAACACAATTTCCACTTTCTTTGTGTCTTTTAATATGTATTGTAAAAATGTGCCTATATACTGTCTCTTTAACAGCCCTTTTCTGTCTGTTTCTTTTATTTCTTCTTTAAATTATTTTCCCCAATAATATTTTAAAACACTTTATGCACATTAACTTTTCTAGTTTCCCTGTGAAGAAAGTGGGTGTTCACGTAGGAGGAATGTAGCCTGTAGTATAAAAGAGAGAAAAGAAATGAAATACTCTAATGCTCGCATTTTAACGGTGATGCTGTGCATAGGACATAATTTCTTTGAGAAGTAACCATGCTTTCACAAATCTTCAGCCTAGCATTGTTTGCATATAAGGAAAAGAGAGAGAAGGGGAATATACCAATGGCTGTGTTTCTGCCAGTCCAATTATAATGTTTACACGAAAATTTTCTTTAGTAATTTCTATTTCTTTAATAATTATAATTCACATTTTTTGAGTCAAGACCTAGGTTCAAATCAAGGTTTTGTTACTATCTTTGTCTACCTCAACTGCTAAGTTAATCATTCTGGGCTTCTGTTTCTTACCTACAATATCTGAGGACTGGAGCTATGGAAAGATGGAAATCCTAAGGGCACACAGCAAGGCCCAAGATCCTTATGTCACATCAAGAGGTCAGGCAATAAACAGTGTTTGGTGTAGAGCCTGGAAGACCTCAGGGTGCAGTGGTAGGACAAATCATAAGGCCTAGTGGTCCTACTAACTTTCATCTAACCTAAGCCTTTGCACAGTCAAGTAGCCTAGGATGGTGTCTTGGCAGCCCAGGATCAAAAGAGGGGCAAGGGGGCAGCTAGGTGGAGCAGTGCATAGAGCTCTGGCCTTGGGGTCAAGAGGAGCTGAGTTCAAATCCAACCTCAGACACATAACACTTACTAGCTGTGTGACTCTGGGCAAGTCACTTAACCCCAATTGCCTCACCAAAAAACAAACACACACACACAAATAAATAAATAAGAATGTCAAAAGAGGGGCAAAAGGGAAAACCAGGGGGAAAGAATTGTATTTGGAATCAGCTGACCTGATATCCCCACTCTGTCACTTAATACCTATGTGACCTAGTACCGCTTTGTGCCTTAGTTTCCTCATCTATAAAATAAGAGGGTTGAGCTACATAACCTCTAAGCTCTCTTCTAACTTGATATAAATGATCACATGAACTTCTTCACACTTTAACTTTCACAAAGTTATTTTTTAATCATTTACCTCAGAAGACATTTTCTCAACATAGTTATGCTTTGTCACTTTGCTTTACTAAAATTACAACTGCTTCTTTGTTTCATCTATTTTAAAATTATCTGTTTCATGCCCTTTAGAAAATAAAAAGTATAAGTGATATTTGTGAAGAGGGGGAAGAAAAATTGATAAAAAGAGGGAAAAAACCCTTCATTAACAATCCAAATTGTTACAACTTTGCTATACTTTCAACTGTTCATCTTAAATCTCTGTTGTTAATTTGGATCAAATGAAATAACCCTGGAGCTCCTAGGAGAAATGCACACATGTTTTCTCATTTTTCTTCACATTTATTAACTAGAATCCATTAAGATTAAGCATGTATTCTGCATATCCTATTTACTTCCTCTGCTTCTAAATTGCTAGGGGAAAACAAGCCAGAGAAGAGTTATGAAGTCTGTACAGTGGTTACCGTTGCTAGGAAACACCTTCCTTGGTAGCCGCACGTTCAACACATCCATCTCTCTCGCTGTGTCTGGCTCAAAGACAACGTTGCAGTTTGATTTCAGAAGGAGAAGGGAAATAAGATTGTGATACAGACTAAGCTACTGTAAGGTCCTTTTGCTAAATGAAAGGCAGAAGGAAAGTGAATACTCAAGTAGATAATTTCATAATTTCCATGTCAGGGTTCTTTGGCAGTTCTGCCATAAAAACAATGGGATATCAGGTTCAGGGCCCTCTTTGCATGTAAAAAAGCTTAGAATTGTATATTTGTAGATACATGTGTGTGTATATATATGTATATGTGTGTGTGTGTGTGTGTGTGTGTATATATTTGTATACAAAGCATTGATGTAGCACCTAGTATAGGTCAGGTACTGTGATAGGTGCTAGGTATATAAAAAAAATGAAGCACCCCTTGCCCTCAAGGAGCTTACATTACAACGAGAGACAACATGCACATATGTAGGTCCACATAGTTATATAAAAAAATACAAAACAGATATAAGCTACCCTTGGAGAAGAGAAGGGACTGGTAAATAGCTAGGGAGACCAGACACTAGCACACATCCAAACATATATTAATGTGCATATTGTCTCCTAAGAGAGGCAATTTGGTATTCATAGTAGATAGAGTCAGTATTCAAGTTCTTCCTCTGACATACAATGGCTGAGTGACCATAGGCATGTTCCTTAACCTCTTAAAAACCCAGGCAGCTCTCAGAGAGACAGATGTTTCTGATCTCCATCAGTGGAAGGAGTCTTTATACTGGAAGTCTCTGGCTGTGATCAAATCACAGGCACAGATCACTCCACCCCAACCCCCCAAATATCTTCTAAAGCAGAAAATTAGATTGTAAGCTCCTTGAAAGCAAGAATTTTTTCTGGTCTTTCTCTGTATCACCAGATAGCACAGTGCCAGGCACATAGAAGGTACTTAATACAGACTTGTTGTTTTGACTTTTAGTACTTACAATCATGGACAGCTTTATTCTTTGCTGCTTGTTCTCATTGATATCATCATCTATAACTAATATAGCACATGGTATGAGGGTGAGTATTGAATAAAACAAACAAAAGAAGCAGTGTCTTTGCCTGTGTTTCACATGCAGAGTGTTCCAAAAGTCTTGGTACGGTTCTAAGCTATTCATGTCCCAAAAGTCTTAATGCAATAATAATCTATTAAAAGGTTACTAATAGCTTAAAAATCTAGCTCTCAAAGCTAAAAACTGCACTAAGACATTTGGGACACACTTTATACAATAAATCTGCTCAACCAGTCAAGAAACTATTTGAGGGGAAATATATATCTGTGTGTATATACATATACATATATATTTATATATGTATATGCATACATATATATTTGTATACACACACACATATATACATATATATATATTATATATATAATATATATATATATGTGTGTGTATACAAATATATATGTATACGCATACATATATATTTGTATACACACACACATATATACATATATATATTATATATATAATATATATATAATATATATATATTATACATATATATATTATATATATAATATATATATATATAATATATATATATATATATATTCTGTATCTCAGAGACTAGATGACTCCACAGAGAGATACATGAATCTAGAACCCTAGCTATTTGTAGAATGTAGAGCAATGAGTTGTGAAAAGCTTTGAAGACCTAGAAGATGAAGGACTACAGTGTATCTCCAACACCTGGAAAGAGGATATAGATTTTGGACTTGTGGATTAGTGGGTACATTATAAGAAGACTTGAAGATAGGAGATGACTTCTGAGTTGATTTAGTGCTTTAAATGGAAGAAAAGGGTCTTTGGACCAGCAAATGGAACACAGGAGTTAGGTGAGTTTAAATATGAAATAATCAGGGACTCCTAAGCAATCGCCACTAAAAGATAGGGAAATTGGTTCTTTAATAGAGAGTAGGTGGAGGAGAGGGACCAAAGTCCTCAAAAGAAAGGTATGTCACAAAAAATAGCAACACAATGCTTGGAAATAATTGGCCTTGAAGCACCCCTTCCGACAGAGTAATAGAGGAAATGATAAAAGACCAGAAAATCATGTTGAATTAGTTCAATTGTCACATGACTAGGTCTTTGGCCAGATGGTAAGATGACCATGCCCGTATAGAGAAAGCTTTAAGATTTACAAAGTCTTTTCTCCCTGTCAGAACAGCATTGTGAGTTAAGGAAGGAAAAAGGAGAACAAATTGATTTTTCCATATACTTTGCTCTTCTCCAGGCAAAAATCCAATAGTATATATATATATATTTTTCCACTTCCATTCTGATTCAGATTTTTGTTCAGCCTGATGACATCATGAACTGATATTTAGCAAACTCCTATGATTCTCTGATAATAACTAGAGGCTTATGAGTTTTAAAAGGAATATTAAATTAGCCATCTGTAACAATTATTTGTGAATATGTTGACATATAGAAAGCCTATGACCAAGAGAGTCAACTCTTGGCTTACGTACCAATTGGTAATGTTAGCTCTTGCCTGCTAATCACTTCATCTCTTCTGCAGTAGCCTCAGTGTACTTTTCCAGCCCCTTCAATTTGCCTTAGAATTCCCAGGTTCCTTTAAAGCCAAGCATAATGAGTGTCTCCTCCCTGATAAGGCCTTTCTTCTTCTGCCCAGTTTAAGTGCTCCTTCTTTCACCTCCTGTTTTACTCTCCTCCCTGAAGAAGGTGAACTCCATGTGGGCAAAGAATGTTTTGGTTTTGTTTTTGTATGATTTTTTTAAAACAATGCCTTTCACATGGTAGGTATTTAATAACTGCTAGTTACATTGAATTGCATTGTTGAATTGGGAGCGTGGGGAGGGGGCAGTGGCAATACAGAGAATAAAGTGGCAGAGTTGAGAAAATAACTGCAACTATCACCGGATTGGCACATGTGTCACCTCCTCTCTGCCTGCTTCCCTGCAAGTCCTTGCATCGAATACCTCTCTTGAGATAAGCCTAATAACAACTCATACAAAGATGTATATGTTGGGCACAAAGATTTAGAACTGACATATCTCTATATCTTGTATTTCCATAATACTTCTAAAAATATGAACATCACCATATTAATTACAACATTGATTACTGTGCAGTTTGGGAGTAATTAGAGCTACCAATGGGCTCTAGTTATTCTACTTTATTGCTAAGTTACATAAATCAGACTTCTAAAAAATTGGTGCTGCTAACATTTCGTGATATGCTTCATGCAATTCAGAGTTAACACAAGTCATGAGAGTCCATCACTTCTAGAAACTGATAACATGGAAAAGAAAAATCAACTGAAAATCAGTTGTTATATGGAGGGGAAGAATGCAAGTCACTAACAAAGAATACATGATTGTTTCCTTGATCACTGAAAATTTCCTTTAGGAAATCAGTATCAAGCAAGCAACACTAGTGATGATGACACATCATCATCATGATGACCCAGACTTTTTTCTTAAACAAAAGTCACTCATTTTTTGTTCCCCCTTTTCCCTTTCCTGTCACTGAAGCAACTAGTCTTCATGACTGTAATGTCTTCCAGATTTGTTTATGTATTTCACAGATGAGATACCTGAAAGCCAGCCTACTAGTTCACCTTGTGATCAAATGGGAAAAGTTGCCTTCAGATTGAGGGACTGCTAAGAGAACAAATTATGCAAGTTGGTGGCAATCTACTTGAAAAAAAATCAGAATACAGAATTGCACATGAGACCTTGTTTCTGGGATAGGGAAAAAGAAGAGAGGGAAAAATAGTAGACTCCATAGGTGCCAAGCCAATATTGATATGCAGACTATTTTACATGTGGCCTAGTTGCTCTGGGGCATTACACATAGAAAGATTTAACCATCCATATAATGACCCCTCAAAAACGTTGTTATTGTTTTGTATCTATAGCTAGTAAGTACATAAGCTTATACATGTCCTTATTGTCCTCCCTAGTAGAATGTAATTTCCTCAAGTTTCATTCTTTGTATTTGAATCCTTGGTATCTGATACAAGTAGGTATTTAATAAAATCCTTGAAAACTGAATAACTAGTAAAGCTTAAATAGTGAAATAATTTATTTTAATAGCTTAAAATGGCTTATGTGATAGGAAGCTTAGAAAGACAGGAAATGAGATCTGTTTGGCCCCAAGTCCACATAAGGAACCCAGTTCAAACTACTCAGTCTTATTCATGGAGGTTTTCTAAATTGGTCTATTGCCAAACATTCCTTGGATGATCTCCTTGAGATCTCTAAATCTGCCAATGACTTTCAAGGTTATCCTCTGGAAGCTTTTTTTCTGAAGGAGTACCAACAAAGAAGCCCTTCTATAACTTCTTCTGTGACTAATTAAATCACTCTCTCTATAGGAGATGGACAGTAAAAAGACACATCCCTGACAACTGCTTTGAACTCATTTCTCATCCAAGAATTCTTCCTTAATAAGGAAGATTTATAGTTTCCTAAGGGAGTCCTAAGAACAGCTCCCAGAAGGAAACCGCCAGAATAACTTACCACGTATGTGGTGTCTTAAGATAAAATGACAGCCATATTAAAAGACTTTCAGACTACTACAGACTATTAAATTCTTTATCTTCCTGCTCCTTATTTTTGTAAACCTATTCTCCAATTTTTTGTTACTCATATACTCATGAATCTGTGATCTCATTGATGTGGCTATTTTACACTACAGTACAGAGTACAACTCACCCATGCCTGCCCATCTAAAATGATCTTTGCCCATGACTTTCCATGAGTTTGCCAAAAAGGGTCTATGCAACACACTGGAGATCTACCTTGAGCATGACAATGATACCAGCAGAGTATCAGAGCTGTCCACTAGTTATCTCTTTCTCTCACCACATAGCCAGTTCCTCTTCTATCATATAGTTCTCTAATGGCTTACCTTTACACTTCTTCTTAATTCCTTGTTTAAAATGAGTTAGTCTTCCTATGCCCATTTTTGTATCCCATAATTTTATTTTAAAGCCCTAAAGATTTTAAAACTATTGAAATACCTACCCCAATACCCAGTTTAGTTATTTCATTGGATAGTCTTAATGTTCTAAAACCTAGACAGTACTATAACTTCACCTGGACAGAGGTATTTTGAAAGAAGGGAATTTCAGTTTTCACATGTTCCATAATTTATACTAGGCTGCATGGTACAATGGAAAAAGCAGTGACTCTGGAGTCCAAGGACTTTTCTTATTAGTATCATACGCTATTCCTGGGTCTCAAATTTTGCATCTATAAAATGAGAGGGTTGGATTAGATTACCTCTGAGGTCCCTTCTAGCTCTAGAACAATAATTTTAGGGGGCGGTTTTTGTTGTTAGTCAAACTAGTTTTGTTTTTTAGTCAAATAGGAACTAATACAAAAGACTTAGTATTACTAGAAGCAGAAGACTTCAATGAATTTTGAAACAATTGAAAGATCTAGAACTATCTTAAATCATCACCTATAAAAATGATTCATCTGTATCACTACTTAAATTCATTGACTTATTCACAATCCCTTGTAAACCAGGTATAAGAGATTAAATAATAAATTCAATTCAACAAACATTAACTACTTGCTATTTACTTTGTATGAGTTTAAATTACAGAGAAGGTATCAATGTGCATAGATAGAGGGAAGTTCCTCATCTGGAAGAGGGAAATCACAGGTTTAGCCCCCCCACACCAAGCTAAGCACTGGAAGAGAAATAAAGTTTACATAAAATACAGTTCCTGTCCTATTGGAATTTACAGTCTAGCTAGGGGATAGAAATCAGAGTTACTTCTGTTATTTTGAGATGAGGATAATAATAAAGGAGGAAAATATTCATTGCTTCATAATCCCTGGAGGTTATAGTTATGAACCTTGACAGAAATTTATCAGTTCTCTGAAAAAAAAAAAGAGGGCAACATATGAATTCTGACTGTATTTGATTTTTTAAAAAATTCTTTTTGGTCTAGACTTGCCACCCTAAAAAACGTGCTTCCTTTTCTCTTTTCCACTATAGTGTTGTTGTTGAGTTGTTCTATTGGTTGTTTTTTACCAATCAATAAAATCTAAGTTATTTTTAGATCTTTCTAAGCCCCATAGACAGCTTACAAAGAAGAATCTGTCTATATTTACCTGATGTGAACCAACCAGAAAAAAACTGGAAAAAATTAACCAACTGTCCAAAATTCGTAGATCTATGAATGCTTAATATTGTAGATATATCCTTTTCTTCTTTCAGAGTATTGGTTTTTAGAGGCATCCTTCCCTTACCATATGTTAAGCTTCATGAAGTTAGAAATGGCATCTCATCACATAATTTGAGTTGGAAGGGTCCTCAACAGTCTTCTAGATAACCAAACCACAAAAGGAGACATTACTAGAACATATCCAACAAATAATCATCCAGCCTGTGCTTAAAAATTTCAAATGAGGACAAAAACCCACTGCTTTCCAAGGCAACCCATTCCCCCTTTTGGATAACATTAATTGTTAGGAAGTTTTCCCAAGCTTAAATTCCCACTTTGTAACATGCACCTTTGTTTCTGGTGCTGCTCTGGGTCCAAATAAAATGATGCTATTGCCTCTTCCACATGAAAGCCATTTAAATACTTGGAGACAGCTAACATCAGAACTCTCACCACCACACCTTGCTTCAGGAGTCTTCTCTTCTCCAGGCTAAATGTTCCCAGTGCCTCCAACCTATCCTCATATAGCATGGGCTCAAGGCCCTTCATTATAGTGGTTGCCTCATCTGGCCACTGGCCACTTTATCAGTGTTGTTAACCTATGTGCCTCAGAACTGAGCACAGTGGGGCAGGTAAGTGGTGCAGTGGATAGAGCACCGGCCTTGGAGTCAGGAGGACCTGAGTTCAAAGCCAGCCTCAGACATTTGACACTTGCTAGCTGTGTGACCCTGGGCAAGTCACAACCCTAATTGCTCCAGAAAAAAAACAAAAACAAAAACTGAACATAGTATATATATATTCCAGATGTTCGCTGAACACATCTAAACTTTTCACTCTCTCTAACGCCTACCTTGATAGTCTATACATAGTAGACCTTAATAAAGGTGATTGAACTCAACATAAGAATACATTCATTATTCAAGGCATTATCTAATCTGGTCTTTCTCCCACCCTCCCACCTCTGGCATCTTAGACTACTTATTTAATAATTTACCTAGACTGTTCTATTAATTTCCAAAATTTCTCTCCCTTTGGGAACCTAGGGAATATTGAATAAACTCCCCTGTAAATCAATGGGTAAATCTATATAAATAATAATAGATAGCATTTATGTAGTGTTTTAAAGTTTGCAAAGTACTTTGCTAATGTCATCTTATTTTATCCTCACAACAGCCCTGTATGATAGGTGCTATTATAACACCCATTTTAGAGATTAGAAAACTAAGACAGGGAAAAAGTGATTTGCCCAAGATAACATGACTAGAAAGTGTCTGAGTCAGAATTAAAACTCAGATATTCACAACTGCAAATCCAAATATTCATTGTGTCATCAGGGACAGGGAGATATTTCTTACTGAAAATTCCAGGAAATTTAGTACTATAACTAAAAAACTCATACAGCTTTTGAAATGACTGTGGACTCCTGGCATTAGAGAATTTAGAGATGGAATCATCCCCTTTTTACAGATGAGAAAATTGCTGCATTTTGAAGAGTCTTGCAGAAATACTTTCATATTTTGACATCAGCCCCAAATCTTTGGCTGGATTCCCCATTTTGAAGGTCAGGAAATAAATTATGACCACAGTGGAGTCATTAATAAATGCATGATATTTTTAGGGAAACCTTTCAAAATGTATCTTGTCAAGCAGAGGTGCCCAACACAAAAAAAAAAAAATAGGGAGCACCAGAGAATCCAAAAGGATCCCCGCAGGCTACATATTATCTGTGTTTTATTGTATTTGTATGTATTTTGTTCATTCTTTTCCAGTTACATTTTAATCTGTTTCAGGCCACACTGGAGAGTGTTTTGGGCCACATGCTGTAGCAAGACACATGTTTGACACCTCTACTGTAGATCATTAAGACAAACAAAACAAAAGATCCCCCAGGGCAGCCTTCCCGAATATTATTTATTCCATTTTTTTAAACTATGTCCTATTTGCAATTGCCCTAAGGCACAATTGCAGACAACTAGCATATTCTGATTGTTGTGACTACTCTTCTGTGGATTGTCTTAAATACAAATATGTTTTTGGTGCTGGCTTCATCAATTCTTGTTTCTGCAGACCAGATAAATATATGATCAGAAAAAATTTTCCTCTATTACACTGTGGGTTTATTGATGGATTCATGAACTACATCAGACCCTTAACCATGCCATTTAGTCTATTTTGGAAGTAGTCTCCAAAGAGGGCCATGAGGGGCCCCAAAATAAATGCACAGAAAGGGCTTGTTTCTCCCAGTAAGTCACTCATAGGGAAAATCTAGTGGAATTAGGCCTATTTCCCTAAAACTGACAAGGAAAAGCATCAGACTAGGCCCCACAGAACATGTACTTTTATTATTAAGTCTAAAGATAGGAAGTTATCTTACCCTACTTCTAATCTACCCCTGCAGTGGAGGATAGTTTCAGATTATCACTTGTTCTCTAGAAGTTCTTTCTCTAGGACAAGGTTCTTAACCTGCACTCTACTCTGTCAAATTTTTTTGTTTGTTTTTAATATTCTAATAACTATATTTCAATATAATTTATTTTCTTCGTATCCCCATGTATTTTATCTAATGCATTTAGAAACATTATTTGGAAGAGTCAGATTGATATGGTTTTTTTAAGGATTTTCAAAGCAATTTTCTCACAATAATCATATAAGTTTGTAGATGAGGAAGCAGCTCCAAGAGGGAAAGGTAACTAACTACTTATTGGACTGTTGTTGTTGAGTCATGCCCAACTGTCTGTGACCCCATTTGGAGTTTTCCTGGCAAAGATATACGAATTGTTTGCCATTTCCTTCTCTAGCTCATTTTACAGATGAGAAAACTGAGGTAAACAGAGTTAAGTGACTTGGCCAGTCACACAGCTGGTAGCGTTTGAGGCCAGGTTTGGACTGAGGAAGATGAATCTTCCTGACTCCAGGCCTAGCACACTATCCATTGCACCACCAAACTCATTGGACACCTAACTAGAGCCAGGATTTGAAAGCTGAATCTGCATCAAAACCCAAAGGAAAGATCTCTGGCAATAGAAACAAAGGATATGAGTTCAAATCTATCCTGATACTACCTGTATGACCTTGGGCAAGCCACTCATTCTCTCTGGGCCTCAGTTCCCTTATCAATAAACTAGATGACCTCTGAAGCCCCTTCTAGCTATACATCTATGAGCCTGTTATTCTGAATCCAGTACTCTTTCTACTACGATTTCTATTACCGTTGTCTCTAAATACCTGCTAGAGGGCATGCTGTGAGTCAAATGATTTATCCTTAAACATGGAAGGAGAGTGCAATTAAAATGATCATATGCTTCTATCCGGTGATATTTTTTGACTTCATCTCTACAGTAGGAATATCCTTTGACAGTGTGAACAGTAAGAATTAGCACCACTTTCTTCACATACAGCAGGTTACTAAGCCCTAAAGGCAGAAAGGATATTTTCTTTCTGAGGATCCTCTACACAGAGAGTGGAAAGAAAAAAAAAAACTTTAAATCTCCCTCCTATAGGAGGATCATAGATATATCTCATTTCTTACAATATTTCAAATTCTGGTGGAGATTCTGCCAAACTGGATAGTAAATTTCCTGTCCAGGACATACATATTGTTTTTAACAGTAGGAATCAATCTGCCCTTTGGCAAGCCGATGGTCAGACAGAAGAATTGTTAGTGCTGAGCCAGAGACAACCATGTTGATAGCTGCAAAGTTCTCAGTTCTTATCTCCATGGACTGACTATCTGGCAAACTATAAATCTCCCTAGGAGAGAAGAAAGCCTAAGAATTCATGTATTTACATTAAGGTGTCATGATAAAGTGAGCATTAGATCATAAGATTTAAGCTTTTGTTCACTTCATGCTTAAGTCACTATATGAAGGCAAAAAAAAAAAATCAATATTTTGTCATCCTTTTCACAGGTTCAAGATGCATTTAGATGTCGGCTAAGAAACTGCCAAGATCCAATCAATGCAGACTCCTCAAGTTCTTTCCCCAATGGACATGCCCAAATCATGGTGAGTTTTTACTTTGTCCTTAAAACTGTCATTAGGTAATAATTTTTTAAAGAGAAAAAACAAATGTCCTTAATAGTAATAATGATAATAGTAATAATAATAGGAAAGACCAAATGAGTGAGTTAATTTTTGGCTCATTAATCTTTACTTGAAGAATGTTATAATATTCATATTTTATTAAATGTCTATACTAGGATTCCAGGGTTGCAAATGTTTAGATGCTGCTCTTTTATTACCCTCCCTGCTCCCACTTAGCAATCTGAAGGAGGTGATTGCTTTTTGGAAGGAACAACTGGATTAAACTTTTAAGGAAGACTCTGGTGTTTATTTAGAACAGAGAATGTGATGGGTAGTACATTTTTTGCTGTCTTCAACACTTAATGGGGTGACATCCTTCCAAAGAAAGAACAACTAGGGAATTGTAGAGATGGTAACAATACTTGTTGAATGAAGGCATATTTAATTATAACCACTTGTATTTGCCTTGACATCCTATTTAGAAATCAGATGAGATGGATACTCTAGGTTTTTAAATGGCTAATATTTCATAGATTCTCAGAGCCTCTTTGTTTCACTTCAGTCCATATCAAAGAGGCCAAGTTAGACACCATTAACTAAAATATGGGAAGAGTCAATACTTAGAAAAATTATGTGCCCATACACATACAAGTTTTTAGCTTTAGAAAATTCAAAGATGACATTGAATAGCATGGGGCCACGTTAATCACTTTGGCTTTTTTTTCCCTTCAAATTAAGCTATCAAAATAATAATTGGGGTTTTTATTTGCAGTTATTTTTAATTACAGGGAAAATATAAAGATTGGACTAAAATACAATGAGGGGTTTTTTTTACCAGATTTGTGCTTATTTAAGTATAATAGATGATCCTGACATTTTTAAAATATAAAGTTTAACGATTAAGCTAGAGACCCTTTCTTGTTGCTTGGGAATGAAGATAATTTGAAGAGATATTTTGATTACAAAGAGAGGCAACCTTGGCTTCATTACAAGAAATAGAACCATAAACAATATATTTGATGTTGCCATTTAAAATAAAATACAAAGTCTATTTTAAGACATTTATATTAATGTGATTTGCAAGTATTTCTCATTTTTTGCTGTTTATAAAATGTCCCTAACATTCTTTCTTTAAAATCATACTCAGGGGCAGCCAGGTGGTGCAGTGGATAGAGCACCAGCCCTCAAGTCAGGAGGACCTGAGTTCAAATCCGGCCTCAGACCAAATACTTGACACTTACTAGCTGTGTGACCCTGGGCAAGTCACTTAACCCCAATTGCCTTAAATAAAATAAAATAAAATAAAGTAAAGTAAAATCATACTCATATTTAATATGGTGGTCAACATCCTCAATAAAGAAGTCACTATGTATTATGTTATCTTATTTAAAATGTCATGCCATCTCCAGTCATTTTTATTTAATAATTTGTGTCTAGACAGTATTCTTGAAAACAATCTAATTATTAACAAAATATTCTCTTTTTGCACAAATATTCTCTCTTTTGCACAAAGAAAAAAAATCTGCCTAATCAGATATCTGAAAATTTCAGATTATCTGGGCAGTGAAAATGGAGTTCTCACTAAGTGATCATTGTTATGTCTTATTATTTGTTGTTACAGACAGATTTTGAAAAGGATGTGGACATTGCTTGCCGTTCAGGTAAGAATCTTTGGATGCTACAGTTGTTATTTCTGGTATTAAAAAAAAGTCAGGAAGTTTCATCTAATACAAACATAATTTCTATTCATGTTTATTTCATACGTTTAATTACATAAATAAATGTCTTTAAAATGTTTATTTAGAATTAGAGCATCTTAGCTTTAGTAGGGAACTTAGAAGTCAATCTCCTTCCTAGTGTCATTAAAAGATTCCTTCTATATGATCCTTAAGAGCTGTCTCTGAATTCTTCAAGCCATGAAGCATCCATTGCTTTTTTCCATTGACAAACAACAATAATAGTTAGGAAATTCCATCTCCCTGCAACTTTCACTCAATACTCATAGTTCTGTTCTTGGAGCAATAATGTCTATTCCCTGTTGCATATGACATACCACCAAATACATGTCTTGCTAAGTCTTCCCTTTGCTTTTGCTTTTATACTGTTTATGACACCATTTCTAGACTGCTTTACCATTGCTGGTTGCCCTTCTCTAGATGCTCTCTATTGTATCCAAAATGCAGTACTTATTGGCATGTAAGTTTTGAAGACCACATTTGAATCATTGTCAAAAACTGAGCTAAATATGTGCCATGGTCTTGCAGCATTTATCATTTTCTCTATAACCTCAGTATCCTGAAACATGATATGGGTAGATTTTCAAATCTGAGTGCATTTAAGGTAGTGAGGTATTCTTTTCCTTGCCTAATAGGAGATTAATATTTTTGTCCACAGAAACTCACTAAACTATATTCTAAGATTTGGAAGCGTTTAAACCTCAATAAATAGTTCATCTTTATTAAGTACCTACTTTTTGACAGGTATTATGCTAGATTCTGGGAATATGAGTAAAAAGAATGAAGGAATATCCCCTCTAAAGGACCTTATATTTGTTATAACAGAGAGACAATAAATACATAAGTATACAGAATGAATTTAAAGATAAGAAATACAAATAATGGAAGGTCTTTGTGGAAGTTTATACTAACAGTTGGGGGACTGTGATCAGGAAAGGCTTCATGCAGAAGATGATCTTTGAGCTGCGTCTTAAAGAAAAAGAGGGCTTTTATGAGGCAGAGGATTGCATTCTAGGCATGGGGAATAGTCAATACTAAGGCATGGAGACGAGATATAAGAATGTTATGTGTGAGGAACAAGGCTAGTTGGACTGGATGGGGAATAATGCACAGTGATGCTGAAAGGTTAGGTTGGAGCTAGGTTATGAGGGTCTTTAGAAACTAAACAGTTGATATTCCTTCCCAAAGTGAATAGAGAACCACTAGAATTTACAGAATAGGAAACTGACATGATCAGATTTGTGCTTATGGAAAATCATTTTGGTAGCTATACAGAGGATACGACAGAGTGGGGGGGGAACTTGGAACAGTAAGACAAGTTAGGAGGCTGTTGCAATTATCTAAGGAAGAGGTGATGAAAGCAGCACTGCAATTTAGGGGAAAGATTGGGTGCAAAAGTGTAGATCTGTGAATCATCTGCACAGAAAATCCATGGAAGCTAATGAGGTCACAGAAAGAGAGAATATAGAGATGGGGGCTAGGAGAGAGTTATGATGCATGTTAAAGTATGTGATATGGATGATGAGCCAACAAAGGAGACTGAAAATGAGCTATCAAAGAGTTAGGAGGAGAACCAGGAGAAAGCAATGTCACAAAAGCTCAGAAAAAAGAGAATATCTAGGAGAAGAGTGTTATCAGTAGTGTCGAATGTAACATAGAGGTCAAGAAGGATGTGGACTGAGACAATACCAACAGATTTGGTAATTAAGAGATGTTTGATAACTTTGGAGTGGGCAGCTTAATTTAATGGTGAGGCCACACTGCAAGAGAGGACAGGAAGTGGAGCAAATTAGTTTAGACAATTTTTCCTAGGAACTTGGCTGAGAAAGAGAGGAAAGACATAGGATGAGAGCTTGATGGGACGGTAGTAGCTAGCAAAAGTTCTGAAATTTGGGGGCCCCTTGAAAACTGTAGGGAAATAACCAGTAGAAAGTGAGAGATCAAAGATTAGAGAGAGAAAGGGTATAATTGAGAGGTCAGTCTCCTGGAGAAAATGAGGGTATTGGGGAGGAGAAAAGGAGACAGTCAAGAGTGCCATAGAAGGCTCAGGGAATGAAATCATCAGCAGACTGGAGGCCTGGTAACAGAAGAAGAAAAAGGAGGAGGAGAAGCACATATATCGCCTAAGGTTTGAATGATACTTTGCATTCATAATCTGATTTGAGCCTCACCACACACCTGTATAGAAGCTTTAATAAGGAGAATGGTGACCTCCCCATCAGAGACTGGGGGGAAGTAGCAGATAGAGATGATCTGGAGAAAGGGGAAATTGGGAATTCACATAAAATGGCCTCAATTTTCCCAATAAAGTAAAGCAGCAAGTTCTTTGATAGAGTGAGAGAGGGGAAAGATGTAAGAGACTTGAGGAAAGAAGAAAAGGTTGGAATAGCTTCTAAGGGTAGCAAAATAAGGAATCAATTAAGGAAGAATAAAAGTCTGCCTTGCTGCAGTCAAAGTCAAGTTGAAATTAGATTACTTGAATTTATAGTGGACACAGTCAGCATGGTTTTGTGACTTCCTCCAGCTCTGTTCAGTAGCATGAGAGTAGGAATAGAGGAAGTAGAAGGCTGGAAAAATCCATGGCTAAGAATTGGCAAGGGATGAAAATAGTTGTAGGGCAAGGGGTTTGAGCATTGATGGCTGTGTGGAGTTGAAGTGTTGAGATTGGGGAAGGAAGAAAGTTAAGTCAGTGTGATTATGGCCTGAAAATGTAATGAAGATTGAAGATCATTATGAAAGTGTAGAATATGTATAGAAGGGCTGAGGAAGAGTGTTATAATGAAATGATAGGAAGCTATAGTCAGATTAATGTCAGAGTTTTTATTAAGAAACTGAAACACTTAAGAGTAATGGTAGATTTAAGAAAGATTCTGAGCCAGTCCTTGACCTATACTCCTTAAAAAAGGAGGATGCATGACCAGGATCTGGTAAACAGGAGCCTACATTATTAGAAAAAGGGAATAATTTTTGATGTTATAGACTTTGTCATAATAACAGTGCTAAGTCATGGTGGCAAAGAGAGTGTTTGGAAGAAGCAAGGTAGAGCAAAGAGTATTCCAATTCTCTCCCCCTTCCTCCAGGACCAATATATTGGAAGGCATGTATGTGATGGAAAATATGGTCAGAGTTGCAGTGTTATCTGAGGTAGCCAGGTCTCACTGAAGGCAAATGGATGGGAAGATGTGAGAAAAAGAGATACAGGATGCAGAGAAGTTTATTCACTATGGAAAATTAGGGAAATTCTAGAGGGCATAGTGAAAGCCATTGGCAGAGTTGGAGTAGGGAAATAGGTGGGGTATGGTTGAGAAAGGTAAGTAAGAGAGAATGGGAGGTGTGCAATGGGGATAGTTGGTAACTAAGTGGCCAGTGATTAATACAGGGATAGTGAAAGAAATAGGTAATGGATATATCCCCACTGGTGAAATCACAGATCTTTTGAGGCATTTCAGCAAGGTATTCTTTTGCTATTACATCTCATATCTTGAGCTTTAATTCCTATCATTTTCTTCTCACATATATGTAACTAGATCAGTATGTACTGGATCTTCAACTGGAAGTCCCATTGATATCTTGAACTTGGTATGTCCAAAACTAAAAAGACTAAATATGAAGTCCTCTGTTTGGCACGTAAAGGTCTTCATAACCTGGCTCACTGTACCTTCCCAGTCTTCTTACACTTCCCTTCCCCCCCATATACCCTATAATCTAGCAAGATTTGTTCCTTGAATAGGATACTCTATCTCCCATCCCTTTGCCTTTGCACTGGCTGTCCCCTGTGCCTGGAATCATCCCCTTACCCCAGGTCTGCCTCCTTGTTTTCCCTGGCTTCAAGACTCAGCCCAAATCCCTTCTTCAGGAATCCTTTCCAAGTTCCTCTAGTTACTAGTGCCTTTCCCCTTCCTATTACTTTCTATCTACCATACATACTATCTAGATATCTTGTATATACCTGGGCAGTGAGAACAATTTTCTAACACTTCCTCTATGCAAGTTAAGCTAGTTTTTCCTTAAAAGGTATTCTAATCAACCTCAAAACTTGATTGACTCAAGGGATTTAAGGTTTAGGCTGCTGGCATCACTTCATAGTCTCTTGAGTACAAAATATCCATGAGAAGCTCAAGGCTTCTCTAAAGCTTGGCTAGTGGACCATGGTGGGAAACTCAGACAAGGGATATTTACTCAGCAGAATCATCTCAAAATGTTTCTAAATGCACATCCTTGCTCACTATAGCATGTTATCCTTCTGCTATAGCTAAATAAATTATTTTTTTATTGACTGTTTAATGACTTGCAACCATTTCAGTTTGTTCTAATATCAAACATAAACCACCAGGGTCCAATTCCAAGTCAGGCCAAACTCAGAAAATCCTAATTATTTACATGTTGTCTCTCTCTTAAAAATGTAAATCCCCTAAGGACTGAGAGTGTTCTGTCTTTTTTTTTTATATCCCCATCACTTAATAGAATGTCTGGCAATAATAAATACTTGATAAATGCTTCTTGATTGACCATATATGTAGGTATATATAAAATGTTTATATATGTGTGTGTGTGTGTGTGTGTGTGTATACACACATACACATATTTATATACAAACACATAAATATACTTTTAAAGAAAATCTAAATAGTTGATATGCCTCTCATATATGGGAAAAGTTAGCCTTATGGTTGCCTTCACCTGAATTTTTTGAAAGTACAGAATGACTTAATTTTAAAAGTATAGATGGCAGTAGAAGATTGACTCTATGAATGAAAAAATAGAGGCTTAGAGAGATTAAGAGACTTGCCCAAGGTTATGCAAGTAGTAACAGATCCAGGTTTTGAGCCCAGGTCCTCTCAGATCCTTGGGCATTCCCTCCAAGACTAATTTCTATCAATTCTGTATGCATCTTCTATTTGCCTATTAATATACATGTTGTCTCTCCCACTAGAATATAATTTCCTTGCGGGCAAGGACTATTTTGGTTTTTTTCTTTGTATTACCAGTACTTACCATAGTGCCTGGTACGTGGTAATGGCTTAATGAATTATTATTCATTGTCTGAATCTGATTCCAAATCCATTGTTCTTTCCATTCTATCACCCTAGATAGTAACAATTATAAATTCATTATTATTGATGTCCATCACTCTTCTACAAATTCCACCTCTCTAGATTCTTGCCTTATTTTTGTATGTAACTAATAGTTTAAAATTTTTTAAGTGTTCTGTGAGATCTGAAAGCTTTAAAAATTATTTTTTATTTTCATGAAATTTATTAGCTATATAATCATTACCCAAACATAATTGCTCATTAACTACCATTCATTTCTAGTGCTTTATTTTAAAAGACACAGAAATAGATTTTTTAAATCCAAGTTCATTTTACCTCCTGCAGAGGATTAAAATGGAAACCCAAATGAAATGGGGGCTAATTTTAAAATGTTTGATGTGCATATGATAAGATTTCAGTATCTAAAATTACAAAATCTAATGAAATAGCTGCAAACTTTCTTTCTGATGGAAAGGTGCAAGATGAATGATACAAGCTTAAACTTATATTGAAGGCTTTTTTATAATAAGTACCAATTTGCAAAAGGGGCAAATACTCAAAAACTTTACCTATGTTTTAGTACATAGAAAGTAATTCTTTTATTTGATAATTGGAAGAGGAACGTAATACATGTGAAAGCCTTTATGAGGAGACAACATAACAGTGAATTTCATAGTATATAAACCAAAATGAATGTTACCAGATTGTCTCCATTTTGGAGAGACTGAAAGGTCAGGTCTGTGGGATTGTGTTGAACAGAGGTGAAAGGAGATGATGGTTATTTGGGATAGAGGAAGTTATATCACTACTGTCATACTTATGCCTACAGAGCACTTCAAAACAGATCATTGAGCACAACCAACCATGAGTTAGAGCACTTCCTTCTTTAAAATAGCATGTCTTTCTTTTAAAGTAGAGTCAATGTACCCCTGGAGCTGACAGTAATTTCAATTGGAAAATGCCTAATTTAAGGGGGGAGGGCCCTACCCATTTGTTCTCCATTTTTAGATCCTGGTAAGGCCTCTATTTCTTAATAACCCAAAGCTTATGAAAGAAAAGTGAGTCACAGAGGCTTAAATTATTTTATCTATTTAAACTCAGTTGGTGATTTTCATATACATCCTGGGGAATTAGAGTACCAGAACTGGTTATGTTAAAAAAAAAAAACCTTGTATTTAAAGCTAAATATGATAAATACTTCTGTTCCCTGTACCCACTTGACCAGATGGACTTTAATGGATAACTGCTCATTAATTTTCAGTGATACAACTTTTATTGGATTCTTCAGGTGAAACAAGATAGGAATTACTGTCATAAATACATTCATTCCTAATTATCTCTATTCAAAAGATAATTTAGTAATGATTACTAGTTATAGAGCATTTGTAGAGAAAAACAATGAACATTTTAAAAAGCATGAACTAGTTCATAATTCCACAAAAGATTTGCAGGGTGGGTAGATGAGAAATCTAACTTACACTCTTTTTTTTCCTAAGAGGTTATACATTGAGTTACTCACATGTTACTGTATGCTGCAATTTTTAAGGCTATTGTTCAGATTTTCAGAAAGCAAGTTTCTACTTAAAGTTATGGTGTACCAGAGTTAATGTAGTATATTGATATAAAGAGTAGAAGTTTCATCTTTATAGGAAATTGCAAAGATAATTTATAAACATATAAAAACATAGTTTTAAAGGAGCACTTTAGTGTTATTAAAGAATATCTCAATATTTCAAAAGATCCATGACTTCATCAGGGTGTATTCATTCTCTCTACCAATACAAATCTTTACCTGTCCCCACTTTTAGTAGATATTATAATGAACTATGTGGTCTAAAAAAAAATCATCACTTCATGGCCAACATCCTGGTTGATAAAACCCCCTACACTTAAATGGGTTCTTCCTCAGAGGACAGCTTACACTGAAAGACTTCCCATTTTGACAAAACCATCCTGTATGCCATGTTAAAGTAGTGAAATAGGACTTCAGTGCAGGTTGTTAAGGAAAGGAAATCAAAATAAAATAGCCAAAGAGAAAAACAAAGGAGGACACTAACGAAAAAACAAATGACTTTAAAAGTACAGTGCCTTTCATTTCCAAAAATGCTGTCTTCTAATTACAGTTCTTCATAAGGATATTGGGCCTTGCCGGGCAGCTACAATAACAGGAACATTATCTCGGATTTCTCTGAATGATGATGAAGAAGAAAAGGCAACAAATCCTGAGGGCCTGAGCTACTCAACTTTGCCTGGGAACATCATTTCCAAAGTCATCATCCAGCAGCCTACAGGTCTGCATATGCCAATGAGCATGAATGAGTTGGCTAATCAGTGTCTGAAAAAAGATAACAGTGAGTTACGGCGAACTGTGTACTTATGCACTGATGATAATTTGAGAGGGGCAGATATGGACATAGTACATCCTCAAGAAAGAATGATGGAAAGTGACTATATAGTGATGCCCAGAAGCTCTGTTAATGCCCAATCAGCATTGAAAGAGGAGAGTAAACTGAATATTGGCATGGAAACCTTGCCTCATGAAAGGCTGTTGCACTACAAAGTCAATCCTGAATTTAACATGAATCCTCCTGTCATGGATCAGTTCAGTATGAATTTAGATCAGCACCTTGCACCCCAGGAGCATATGCAGAATTTGCCATTTGAGCCTCGCACAGCTGTAAAGAACTTCATGGCCTCTGAGCTGGATGACAATGCAGGACTAGCAAGAAGTGAAACTGGGTCAACGATATCCATGAGCTCCTTAGAGGTCAGTGATATGGAAATTGTTCCTTGATGTTTGACCCTCATTCTTGGCTTCTATGGTCCCTCCCTTTAAAATGTCACTATTTGGAAAAAGCTACATTTTTTAAAAATCACATGTGACTCCTAACAGTGTTATATTTACTTTGTGTGTGTGTGTGTGTGTGTATGTATGTGTGTGCATGCATACATGTGGAAAAAGTTGGAGAGTAGGAATATTATATGAATTGGTTAGTAGACATGATTTAATCCAAAGTGTTTTGTAATCACCTTATTAATGAATCATAATGAAAATGAGCTTTATTAGATTTTAAATTGTTTAATTGTGGTTAATAATAATATGTCTGTCTTAATGAAAGCCAACACCAAGCTCTCAGGTTATTCAATCAGCATCAAGTTTTGAGCCTCAGGGCTTCAGTAGAAATCCCAACCAAGTTAATGTCTTCCTTCCTGATCTCTCTGAAGTAACAAAGGCCCCTAAGATAGGTAAATTAATTGTTGGATTATTCCCTTAAAGTAAAATCAAAATCTAAGTTTCCTACACAATCATAAGTAGCTAAATCAGAATAGTTTTGTTATCATTTAACATAATAAAAAGTATTTTCTGTTTTCTCAGAGGAAATAGAGTTCTCTGAATTTCCATAAAGGGTAACTTTTAAAGTATTTTATACTGAATTCTGGGATGCCTGTCAGGGAGTAAATCAAGTAAGCTAAGAATTATGAAAGACCAAGCCCATTTCCACTCTTGTTTTATAAAACAAGGCATTTCAGAGGATAATCAGTAAAATTTTCTGAGTCTTACTTAACCATAAAATGAAGACAAGCATAGTAAACAACTATTTACATCAGCTGTTGAGTCAGAATTAATCACTTATTAACATATGAAAAATATTTAATGTATTACTGTAGCCACATAACTTCCTAAATTTATTTGTAATCATTTATTTTTTTACTCTTTAACTTTTTTAAAATCATCCTGCAACGTTCATTCAAGTTTTTGTCTTACCCTATCTGTGCTGCAGAGATCTGTCTGTTTGTAGTAAAGGAGCAAAATTAGCAATCACTTTTCCTGATGCCTCAAAAGTCATAGATTGCAAGCATTTGCTCAGGAGTCATACTTTATTCTGGCTCAATCTAGTGGGCCTAAAGTCTAATTGAGGAGTGTCGCTAAAGAGAAGTTGTCTCTAAACCATCTCTAAAGACAGTTTATCTGTCTTCTATCTGGTAATGTACTTGTAAGATATTCCCTGGTACCTACCTTCAACCTTTGTTCATTCATTCCCAGAATAAAACAGTTTTCCAGGAATAACCCAGAGTATAAGCTGCCTGCTCAGGGTTCCTCCAGGGCTAGTTAGGACAGAAGCATTAGAACTGAGGGTGAGTCACACCCAGAGGATGGTAAGATATCCATTAGAATAATCTCTCTGTGGTACCAGCTTTACTATAGGATTTCTTTTCCTGGTTGTTTTAATATCATAGACCACTAATAGCCCTGAGTAACTCTTTTCAAAACTGTAACTTACATAATAAAAACTGGACCAATCACATGGTGAGAGCAAGGGAGAACAGATAGACAGCCTAAGTGTTTCATTGATATCCTTGCAATTTCAGGAGAAAGCAAAGAAGGCCTATAGCCCATGGAGGGGAACCCTGTGGCACACTTAAGGAAGGGCATGGAAAATAGCCACACAGGATAGGCAGGCTTAGATGGGTTGTAACCTGCATCTGTGTAGAAAACATCCAAAAAGATGAGATCACAGATTTGTAGACCCTACGTGAAAAGTGACCTAGCAAGTCAAATCAATAAGCATTTATTCATCCTTCAATGAAGCAACTGTGTAGTGCTTTGTATAGAGTGCTGGGCTTGGAGTCAGGAAGACCTGAGTTCAAATCCAGCCTTAGCTACTGTGTGCCCCTTACTTAATATCTATTTGCCTCAGTTTCCTCATATGTACACTTATACCAGTATATCCCTGTCAGAGTTGCTGTGAGAATCAAATGAATTATTTGTAAAGTACTTAACATAGTGCCTGGCACATAGTAGGTGCTATATAAATGCTAATTCCCTTCCCATCCCCCCCCCACTTACTATGTGCCAAGCACTGTGCTAAGTGCAGGGAATACAATAAAAGCAAAAAGAAAGACAGTGCCTGCCCTCTAGTAGCTTACATTCTAATGGAAGAAAATAACATCTAAAAGGAAGCCAACATGGGGAGGGTAGACTATATCAGATCAGGGGCATGGTAGAGAAAGTCAGGAGCCAAACCTAGAGAGAAACAGCAGATATACTTTCCCTACCATTCTCTTACCATTCTATTCAATTAAGTGGGCAATAATGATCACAAAATCAAAAATAGTACATTGGTTCAACAAATTTCATCAATGGCAGAGAGATCAAAAATAATTCAAATAATCTCTGAGAATTTTTTTGAATATTCAAAAAGTTCTCTAAAATGTATTCCATTCAAAGAGTATCAAAATGGCTTGAATGTAATCACATCTAATTATTTTCGTTGAAAAAAAATTTATCACATGTAAAAATCTAAAAGTTTTGCTAGATGTAATACAGTACACATTGTGTATGTCTGATCAATGGACTGTACTTCCAACTATTGTAACATGCAGTAACATTCCATAACCTTAGTACAGAATAGTAACACCACATTCAATGTATCATTCAGCTCGGTCTCCTCAAAAAAAAAAAAGCTGCATTTAAATACCTTTGGAATCATGAGGCATATGTCCTGAAAGGAAGAATACTCAGCATTCAGACTGAAATATCAGTTCTCCATATTCCTTTTTAAAAACATTTAATAGTTAATTAGTGCTTTGGGTGATCAATTTATGAGGTAGCTAAAATAAAATGTATAGATGTGGGAATGAATTATAAAAATTAGCATTTATATAATGCCTTTCATTAGAAGATCCTCAAATCACCTTAAAAACATGAATTCATTTATCTTCACTTACCCCTCTGTGTGACCAGTTGTAATCCGAGAAGTAAAGTGACTACTTCAAGGTGACAGAGTGAGTGTATAACAAAGTCAGAAATGGAAACTTTCTCCCCTGAGTGGGAGGAATATCAATGAGTCTCCACATTAATAAAATTATTCTTGAACTTGAAAATTCATTTTTGCCTTGTGTAGCCTTAGACTAGTAAATATCGTGACCTGAGAACTAGGAACATACTGCTGTCAGAGCATCAGTTGGTCCATCCACATAAAGTAATTAACCTTTTCTAGGAACCTGAGTGGCTGGGAATTTGGATCAATTACTCTCAATTATCTATCAGAATTTACAAATTTACATATCAGAAGTGAATTAAGTTGATTTGATTTGATAAGAAAGGGGGACCAAAATGAAGGCTTTATGAAAAAATATATAGTTCTAAATCTAGAAAGAAAAGCATGCTGGCAAATATATTCTACAAATATAATGTCAGTGGGGGGAAAAAGATTATTTATGCTGGGTGTTTTAGCAAGTGATACATTTTAAAAGGTGTTCAAAGAAGAGGAAAATGGGACAAAAAGAATCCAAGTAGGGGGTGGAACCTGGTCGAAATGTATCACTCCATCCCCTCCTCATTCCACTAGCTTCCAGCTACAAATCTCAGGAGTCCCTCTGACAGCTTGGTTTGTTGGTCTATTGAAGCAGCTGAGCCCAACCCAGTTCTATTATAGTCTTAAATCTTTGTAACACCTGATGTTAAACATTTGTATTTTGAATTGCAGATACCCAGAAACATCTCTCTCATTTATAATACTATTGCTGGGAAACTAAATGCCCTTGATAATATCATTTTGCATAAAGCATATATATAATATATGTAATATATATATATATAATATATATATATCATGTCTATATATATATCAATCATGTCTATATATATATGTATATATATATATAGATATAGATATAGATATATGTCTATATCTATATATATACACATATATATATACATACATATATATATATATATATATATATATCTCATGTCAGTGGTGCTGTGCCTTTTGTACTGAAATGAATTTTTTAAAAAAGTGACAAAACATGGAAATTTATAGTGTGGAAAAAAGACTCCCCCCCAAAAAAAGAAAAAAGAAAACATAGAAAAATAGAAGCCAGAGGATCGAAAGCCTTTAAAAGGGCAGTTCAAGAACCCTCTTAGTAACAGGTTTTGAATCGAGGGGGGTAGGGGAAGCTTAGGAAAAAATGAACAAAGGTGAAATGAAAGAATAACTTCTTAGAAAAGCTGGTGTTTATATAGTTCCCCATGGTAAAAAAAAAAGGGGGCGGGGCTCAATGATACAATCTAAGTGGACGAGATTAATGATGGCTTAGTGAGAGGCTAGCATTAGGGAGGAAGATGTTGTTTATTGTAGGCAGGGTGTTTAGGCTGTGGTTTGAGAAGGATGGTGATGAGCTGGTGAGACATTTTGAGTGACAATTATGCTAGAGATTAAAACAATCTTATGTAGATTTACAATCTAGTAGTCTCATTAGAGGAACAATTTCAGTTCCATTCAACAGTAAGAGGTGGCATGGAATAGTGGATAGGATAATGAATTGGTCTCCAAGACAGTACAACCTACATTCAAGTCCTCCCCCGGAACCTCTGGGCAAGTCACCCATGTTCACAGTGCAACTCTTTAAGAATATAAGTTCCAGAGAAGATTACATTGTTAAGAGAAGTTTCTTCGCCTAGTACTTCCCTATGCCAATGAAATCACAGATCTAATACCTCACTATAACATTTATAAAGTGTCTTACTATATGCAGAGCACTGTCCTCAGTGCTGAGGGAGATAAAAATTTAGTCCTTCATCGTACAGAGCATCCTACAAACGTAGACCAATTTTGCTCTGTGTGAAAATATCAGGGATATTTTTTTTTCTTAGTGAATAACTTGTATTTTATTGGTGAATAGCTGATATATGATTAGAGATAAAAAGTCATCAGAGTGGAGGAGAGTTCAGAGTCTTTTGATTAATATTTTAGGTCATCCATAAGGATGAGAAAATCATTAAGGCTAATAGCAGGAGGATATGGGATAAAGAAGACAAGCATGACCCAAATGTTGGAAGTGTGTGGATGAACAGCAGACAACAGCATCCAAGCAGTGTAAGAGATGGTGAGAGAAGTAGATAGAGAAGTGTTTAGGGAATGACACTAGGAATCCAGAAGATATTCTCAAGAAAGGCCAGCAGAGGAGGAGAGGGACTTAAAGAGCTGTGTCTTCATGGGCATCCACGTCTTCTTTAGGTTATTTCAGCAAGAAAGAGGTTAAATATAAATCCATGATGAAAATTGCCCAAAATTGCAAGAGGATGACATAGACTGGGACAAAACAAAACTACGAAATTAAGAAAATAGGGAATGTATGCAAAAAAAAAAAACTGCCAGAGCTGAGGGAAGGTTTTAAAAGTCTATAGGAAAGTGAGAAGAGTCAAGGAGGAGAAGAAGAAAGAGGAAAGAACTGCAGACTGGGAAGGAGGAGTTGAGAGCATAGAGACAGCAAAATGGAATAAGGTGAAAGAAGAGTAGGCAAGGGGAAAAATAAGACCTGAGGTAGCATAGCAGGATAGCCTAATCATACCAAGACAAGGGAAGACAATGTGGAATAGACTTGACATGCTGAGAAAATAACAAAGTTATGCTTAGATTAGATGAAGAGAGGAGTGAATGAAATTGGATGTGGGTTAAGGGAGGAGAGAAGAACTATAGGTATATCAAACACACTGGAAAATATCAGATTCCAATCCCATCTCAGACACTAGCAGTATGATCCTAGGCAAGTCACTTAATCACTCCTGGTGCTTCAATAAAATTGAAGCAGTTGAAATCAATGGCTTATGAGGTTCCTTCCGGCTCATGATTCTAAGTGGCTGGAGAAATCACTGGGACTACCAGGTTTAGTAATACTTTCCAGCATAATTTTGACCTCTGTGCTCAATAAGTTCTAGTGAAGGGATGAAGTGGGACCATCTCTCAAAATCTCAAATCTCTCAAAAAAAAAAGACTTTTTAACATGTTATAAATATGATAGATGGTCCAGTCAACAGAGAAAGAACAAGCTGCAATTGAAGGGACAAATCACTTAAGCTCAATGGGCCTGAATTCCTCATCTGTAAATAAGGGGCTTGGAATCTGTCATTTTCAAAGTCCCTTACAGCTCTAAATCTATAATCCTATGATTCTGTAACAGCCCATGTCACATGTGTGTTGGTATACGTGAAATATGGCAAAAATGACAGAGTAATGTCCCCTGTATAATGGTGGATACCCCTTATGCCATCAGGGCAATTTTATATGAGAGCATGGGCAAAAATTGTACAAGATGAACAAGGTTAGATTGGCTATGATTTTCATTATTAAAAATACCAATACTGGTGAGCACAGAGCCATAATAGTATTAGAATATTAATTCTCATATCCATGAGGGCTGTGGTTATATGACAAAAGATAGTCTTCTAGAAAATGCTAGTTAAATTATTGGTGTGATTGTTGGCAAACTTGAATTAGCTATCAGATAAATAGATTGGGGAAGGGGGAAAATAGAAGGAAATGAGAAAATTATTTTTGTTTTCTATACAGAGTGTCTTATTTTCAAATAACTTGGAAAAGGTATGAAGCTGGGCATCATGGCACGTATCTTCAATCCCACTGCTGGGGTAGGCAGAGGCTGGTGAATTCCTTGAGTTCAAGGGGTCTGTACTAAGTCAGACATGGATATGGGGAATGCCTGAGAGTGGAGGGCCACTAGGCTGCCTAAAGGGACTAACCAGGCCTGGTCAGAAAAACAGCAGGTTGAAGTTTCCCTATGTTTCAGCATTAGAATTAGGATAATTGGGCTGCTACACAATCTGGGTGAGATAGGGAGACCCCAGTCTAAAAAAAGAAAAAAAACCTTAGTGCTAGACACTGAAGAAAGAGAGAGGGAGGGAAGAAAGGAAAGGAAAAAAGGAAATAATGTCTGGGGGAAGGAAAAAGAAAAAAGGTAATTTATTATTTGATGATTTTGTAAACAATCTCCTATTACATATATGGAAATTATTCTGTCCTCTTTAAATTTTTGAAGACATTATGCTTGGTTGTGTGAAGGTAAAAGCAGCCTCAGAGACATTAGGAAAGATGGTAGATAAAGGCCAGTATTAAAAAGAAATGCATCACATTTCAGCTTGAGTCAGGATTTTAGCTTACCAGAGAACATGAAACTAGGAGGAAAAAATATTGAAAAAATAACCAGAAGTCGAAATTTAGGGTGGAAGCAGAAACATTTACCACAAATTTGCCTCCTTATTTGGTATTCTCCTCTTTCCTTCTCTTTCTCCACCAGTTCTCTCTCACACAGCCTGATTGGAATCTGACTGTTAATACCCTTAGAAAGCAGCATCCAAACTACATGAATCTGCTTCCTCTGTTGGACTTTTCAGCCACAATGAAGCTAAAATTATCCAAGTTCAGCATCTCATATGCAATGTTCTGTAATCACTTTTGTCTTCATTACTCTCTAAAACCTATAATATGATGAAGATGATGATGATGATAAAAATAATGACATTTATAGAGTACTTTAACATTTGTAGGGCATTTTCCACACACCATCTGATTTAAGCTTCACAACAACCCAGTGAGGTAGGTGTTACAGATCTTGTTATCTCCATTGTACAGATGAGGAAGCTGGGCTCAAAGAGGTTATGCTCATGGTTACCCAGCTAGTAACAGAGAAGGAATCTGAATTCAGCTTTTAAATTCAACACTTTGCTACATGACACTAGTAGAAAACTATAATAAGAACCTAAAGTTAACTCTTGATGAGTTATTGAGTGGCTGTACGATCAATCAGAAGAGTATCATACCTAATGTTGTGGGGGAAAGTGGAAAGAATAAAGGTTATATGTTTATAATTTTAAAAAGCATTGGCTTTAGAATGAGAGGAGATGGGTTCAAATCCTAATTCTGGCACCTATTACTCAGGCAGGACATTTCATTAAAAAAAGCTTGGGATTTGAAGTTACAGGATCTCAGTCTAGATACCTGCTCTTTGTTTAGGCATTTTCCAGTTATGTCTGACTCTTCGTGATCCCATTTGGAGTTTGTTTGGCAAAGATACTGGCATGATTTGCATTTCTTTCTCCAGCTCATTTTATAGATGAGGAAACTGAGGCAAACAGGATTGAATGACTTGCCCAGGATCACACAGATAGTATCTGAGGCTGGATTTGAACTCAGGAAGAGGAGTCTTTCTGACTCCAGGCCCAGCGCTTTATTCACAACGGTATCCAGCTGCCCAAATACCTGCTGTGCCACTTATTTAACTGTGAGACCTCGGGAAATTTGGTCAATCTCTAAATTTTAGTTTCCTCTTCCCTAAAGAAGCCCCTAAGATAGCTCTAAACATATGGTCTTCTGTTTTCCAAGAGCATGGTAACAGATTTAGAGCTAGAATAAATAGGGTTTGGGCTAGATGATCTCTATGATCTCTTCTAACTTTAAGATTCTACAATTCCATTATTTAGTTTATTTATTCCAGAAACAGAAAAATAGATATTAGTTTGTAACCTTATTAGATTATAAACTCCTTGAGGACAATGACTGTCTTTTGCCTCTTTTTGTATCCCCAGCACATAACACAGTGCCTGGTACATAATAGGTGCTTTATAGATGTTTAATAATGTATTGATTTGGAGATACTTACACCAGGTGAGGCTAAGAAATATGTGAGTTTGAGATTTGTTATGCCATAGTTCCCAAAAGTTGTATCTAAGTCATCATCACCTTCTCCATTCAGAAGTTATCCCACATTGGTTTAATTTTCTTATTCATAAAAAATAATAATCCCTTCATAGCTGAGGCATGCTAGAAGCTAAATACAAAGTTTTATGACATTAGCACTTTGAAAAAAATCTCCCTATTTATAAATCTACTTTTGTACCTCAAAGACAACTCAGAAGGCTACAAGAGGAATTACTTTGGGATTATATTGTATATGCCTCATTTCCTGATGGAATGGATTATAGAGCTGCAAGCATAATGATTTTATCCCTAGAAGTCCTTGAGTCAATTGTCCTAGTGGGGCTTCCATTTTATCCTATGCTATGCTTAGTTAATCATGGGCAGCATTTATCTCTGTGAGTTACAAAGGGAGGCTGTGTCAACCACTACATTCTAGTCTCAATTTTCCTACAGAAATATGGCTACCATTTTTCTGTACTAGTATGAAAGCTTGCTTAGTGAGGAAAAACACACACAAAATGTGGGCCACTTGTGTGATGATACCCAGGGGCCTGTGCTGAATTGATACTTAAGATCTAGTGCACAATTCTGTGGCCTTCAGCTATGAAGTCCAGCAAAGAGCCTGGTGTCACCTGTACATTTTTCCTTTCTATGTCACCATTCATTTTGTTTCTGCGACACAGTGGAATGCTACTGAATTGCTATAATTTTAAAATTGAAGGCTATATATAAAGCAACACAGTGTACATTGCATTTAGATCACAGGATCAGAGATTTAGAGCTGGAAGGGATTGTAGAGGTCATCCAACCCAAAGCTATGACTTTGCAGGTGAGGTAACTGAGTTTTGGAATGTTTAAATGACTTGCTCTTATAGGTCATATAGGTACCAAATGCCAGAGTCAGGTTTCAAAATGAGAAGCACTGACTTCAGATCAAATCAAACTCTATTTGTAAATTGCTTACCAGAGGGACTGGGATATAGAAGCTGTTTAATAAATGCTCTTTCCCTTCCTTCCCTCCTCAAATCCAGTGTTCTTTTTACATATCTTGTGGCTGCTGGCAGTTCTCAACATCATGTACACACACACACACACACACACACACACACACACACACACACACACACATTCTTTCCCTCTCTCCCCTTAAATCTGTTTCCCTAGTGTGGGCTCCCATATATTTCCATTTTAACATGCTCAACATGGCCAGAAAACATAGAACAGAAAGAACCTTACAAAGCTCACCATTTTCTTTAACCATGTTCTGGCTTGCTCTTCCTTCTCCTGCCTAATATTTATCCCCCAGATGGTGGGATTAGGGGAGGGGGAGATGGGAGACAGCAACCGGCCTCTATGCAGATGTGCTAAATAAAATTAACTCAAAGAAAAATCATTTTGAAATCATTTACTCCCAGACTTCACATCCTGAGAGGTTTAGTTTGGAGTTGCTATCAAAGGCTTTATTCCTGGAAGTGGGGGTTATTGCTCATAATGTAATAGAATCTAAAGACTTAGGAAAGATCTCTCAGTCATTCTGCCAGTCATCTGTCAGTACAAAATATTCCTTACTGTGGAACTTCTAGTATCCTGCCCAGTCTCATTTGCAGTGACACATATGATGAAGATTTTCCTTTGGGAAATTATTTGGGAAATTATTTAGCAATTGAAAAGACTTAGATGTAGAGAGATTTTTTTTCTCTGCACACTCTCCCTAAAATTTTCCTCTAAGTAGTTTCATACTAAAATGCATTTCCCACTCTTAAGTCATAATAAATGATTCTTTCCTTTTCCTAGTGATAAGCACACACTTCATTACTTCAAAGGATCATCAGGGTAGGCATTCCTTTCATGATACATAACCATAGATCTTTCATTCCTTAGACAATAATTAGATTCTGTGGCCAAAAAGGGAAAATTCATTTCCTGGTGGCTAAATATGCCTGGTACACCCACTTGAACTTAGGGTTGTCCTTAGACAATAATCTTGCAAATTGCCTCACTCCTCCTGGCTTGCATTTGACCAGTTCTTAATGCTTTCTTTTAATTAAGCTCACTATATTAATTTCACAAGCCTCTCCAATTTGAGAATGGTGTTCTTGTGTGTAAATGGTGGATCTCTTAGCTTTTATTCTCCTTTGTATTTTCTGTAGCATCTGACATTGTAGATAACTCCTTTCTTCTTCATATTCTTTTCTCCCTTCGGTTCTGTAATACTGAAAAACCCCTGGTTTTCCTTCCATCTCTCTGATTTTTTTAGTCTACTTTGATGCTTCCTCTTTCCACCTCCTCAGTTCAGGTGTCCTGCACATGTCTATTCTCAACCCTCTTTCTCTTCAGTTTCTATATTCACTGTCCCTTGGAAGCCTCATTTACTCCCATAGCTTTAATTATTATCTCTAGAAAGATGAGTATCAAATCCATATCTACACTCCCAACATCTCCCCTTAACCACAGACTTCTTAACTTCAGCTGTCCAATGGAGAGATCCACCTGGATATCTCACTAGCACCTCAAACTCAACATGCCCCAGACTGCATAATTATCTTTAAAACCTTCCCTTTCTCCAACTTCTCTATACCTGTCAATAGAACCTCTGACCTCACAGTCACTTAAAGCTTGAAAGCATAGCACCAGCTTTAATTCATTTCCTTTTCCCCGCCCCTAGTCAAGTTAGTTTTTGAGTACTGTCACTTCTATCTCTACAATATCTCCCTTATCTATTCCCTCCTTTTTCCTCCTACTGCTACACTGCTGTAGTTCAGGTTCTTAGCATCCCTCCTCTGAACCATGGCAATAGCCTAACAATTAGCTTGGAGTAGCACTTCTTTCTCCAATCTATCCAACACATTGATGCCCAAGCCATCTTCCTAAAGCAAAGATTTGATAATTGTCTTCCTTACCAAAAACCTTTAGTGGTGCCCCATTGCTTATAGGGTAAAATATGAATTCAGTCTACAGTCTGGTTTTAATCTACATATCCAACCTTATTTCACAGTAGTTTTCTTCATGCACTCTATCTGCTAGCCACATGGGACTATAAGCATGATGTGGGTAGAGACCATTATTTTTCTTTGTATACCTTAGAATAAGGGATAGTGGTACTGTGGATAGAGTGTCAGGCCTAGAGTCAGGAAGATCTGAGTTCAAATGTGACCTCAGACACTTACAAGCCATGTGTCCCTGGGCAAGTCACTTAACCCTGTTTGCCTGAGTTTCCTCATCTGTAAAATGATCTGGAGAAAGAAATGGCAAACCACTCCAGTATCTTTGCCAAGAAAACTTCAAATGGGGTCATGAAGAATTGTACACAACTAAAAAATGACTAAATAACAACAAAAACTACTTATCTTAAAATATCTAGCAAAGATATATGCCATTGTGATCATGTGAGTATTTTTTATGAATAAACAAAGAAATGACATATATTGGGGCACCTATGTGGTGCAGTAGATAGAGCTGTGTCCTTGGAGTCAGGAAGGCCTGAGTTCAAATCTGGTCTCAGACACGTGACACTTACTGGATGTGTGACCCTGGGCAAGTCACTTAACCCTGACTGCCTCACCAAAAAGCAACCCCCCCCAAAATATGATATATAATTTTCAATATGGTCATTTTTGCCTACTAGATCTCATTTTCTTATTTCTAGTCTTTGTAACTATCTTTCTAGCATAAGGAACTTAACATCTATGAAATGCATGAGGCTAAGAGGGATGCAAGTAAATGTTAATCCATCAGATTTCTGATGTTTTTAAGACATTCCAGGTTATTCCATGTGCTTCTATAAAAATAGAGTGAAAAAAATAAACCAAATCAAGCATCCTCCTTGACACTCCTTTAAGTGCAGTAGGGAGTGTGATTGTTAGACTCACTGAGTTCTAAGTGTAGCAGGATGTGCCTGGGTGTTATTCTATCACTTTTCTCCCCTCTATCACGCCACAACTCTAGTCTTTTAAAATGTATGTTACTCCATGCAGTTGGCTTACAACTTTTTCCTATTCTGGCATATTTTCCTTTATACTTCAGGTATTACTGACAAGTAAAACTGTGTTCAGGACTTAGGCAAGACTCAGTTCAAGTGCTATGTCCTACTTAGAGCCTTTCCTGATTCCTCCAGCTGTTAGTACCTACCTGTCCCTCCATGAAAAAAAAAAAAGCTTGTATATATTTTGTATCTATTTATATATGTTCATGTGGTTTCACTCCAATGGAATGCAAGCTCCTTGAGATCAGGTACTGTTTTATCTTTATAACCCCCAGGATCTAGCATGGTGGTTACTTAACAAGTGTCCATTGATTGATTGTTTCATGCTTAGAAAGTACAGATTGTTTCTGATTGACAGGCTCCAATAATTTAACTGGACAATCAGTCAACAAGAATTTATTAAGTGCTTACTATGTGCTAGGCACTGTGCTAACTGCTTGGAATATTAGAAAACATCTCTGTCCTCAAGGGTCTTACATTCTAATGAGAATCATAGCATATAAATACCTAAATACATCTAGGATCTGCAGTGTATGTGGCACTTTCAGAAGGCAAGGCTTTATCTAGTAGCTGGAGTGACTAGACCTGTAGAAGGTGAGGTTTGATCTGAGTAAGGAAGGAAGGAAGGAAGGAAGGAAGGAAGGAAGGAAGGAAGGAAGGAAGAGAAGGAGGGAAGGAGTGAGGAAGGAAGGGAGATGAAGAAGGAGAGCATTCCAAGTATGGAAGATGAACTAGTGCAAAGACATAGAGAGAGAGGAGATTGAGTGTTGCATATAAAAGCCAGGATAGCTGTACCATAGAGTACATAGAGAAAGGTGAAGTGTAAGTGAAGTGTGGAAAGTTAGGAAGGAGTCAGGCTAGTAATACAGGGAATTTGATTTTGATACTAGAGGTAATAGGGAGCCACTGGAATTTGTTGAGTCAGGTTGGGGAGCATGGACAGACCTACACTATTCCTTTGGTAGCTGAGGATGGATTGGAATAAGGAGAGGCTCTGGGCAAGGAGACCAACCACCAAGCAATTGCAATAGTACAAGTATGAGGTGATGAGGGAGCGGAGAGGAGACATTTGAGAGATATTGGGAGGTAGAAACAACCAGATTTGGCAGCAGATATAATATGTAAGGTAAGTGAGAGCACAGTCCAAGATGACACTAAGATTGACAACCTGGGTAACTGGCAGAATGGTGGTATCCTTGACAAGAAGAGAGATTTTTTTTTTAATGGAGAGGCTTAGGGGAAAAGATTTTGGACACTTTTGAGTTTGAAACAGTGAAATATGCAGATCCAAATGTCCAAAAGGCAGTTAATGATGCAGTACTGGAGCTCAGAAAAGTTAATTGGTCTGAATATATAGTTCTCGGAATGATCTGCATAGACAATTGAAACCATAAGAGCTGATCTCACTAAGAGAGTTAAGATAATGGGAATGACTTGTATGAAGATTCAGTAAAGGAGACTGAGGATGGGTCAGACAGATAGGAGGAGATTACAGGAGATGGCCCATGTTACAAAAACCTAGAGAGGAAAGAGTATCCAGAAGAAAGTGATCAACAGTGGCAATTGCTCCAGAGAGGACAAGAAGGAAGATAATTGAGAAAAGGTCATTTGATTTGGCAATTAAGAGATCTCTGATAACTCTGGAGAGTGAAATTTCCCTTGAATTACAGAGTCAGAAGCCATATTGCAAAAGATTTAGTAGAGTGAATGTAATATAGATGGCTTTTTCAAAGAAGTTAGCTGAGAATGGGAGGAGAAATAAAGGGCAGTTATCAGGGATGGTCAGATCATATAAAGGGTATTTTTTTAAGAATAAGATGACATGGACACCTTATTTGTGGGCAGTAGTGAAAGGGAGAAAATAGAAGCTTAGAGAGAGAACCAGATGATAGTGGGAGCAGACTGCTAGAGCAGACTGGAGGTGTATATGTAGAAGAATTAGCTTTGGCAAGGAGAAGGCCACCTCTTCAAGTAAGACTGTGGTGAAAGAGGAGAGAGGTGGAAAATATCTGACTGATGTGAGATAAAAAGGGGGAGTTATCAATAAATGGCTTTAATTTTTTTTTCACTGAAATATGAGACAAGGTGATCAGCTGAGAAGGTGGGGGAATGGGATGCCATGGGAAACTTAAGAAAAGCAAGAAGGGTTGAGAGTATAGGTGAGATTGAGTTAACAGATTTCTGCAGTAAACCCAAAAAAGCATGATTTTGCAATTTTCTTTAGCTCTGTTCATCAGCACAGGCATAGAAACAAATGAGTCCAGGATTAGTCTGGCAAGTCAAGATCAATAATAGGATGACTGGGCAAGGGATTCATGAGTAGAAGATAGTGTACAGTTTAACTGTATAAGGTATAGAGAAAGACAGAATGATAAAATATGATCAAATAAAGGAATGTCAGAGTTCATCAACATGGAAGTAGGACACTTACAAGTGATAGCAAGATCATCTGAGATGGAATGGAGGATTAGGATATGGGAACTGAATAGTTTGAGGAACTGAGGAATATGGTTAGGTATTTATAGGTTAGGTATCTGAGGCAACACAAATCTGTGTGTTGAAGTGTCCTGGTATGGGGACAGGAATTGGGGTAGAGAGAAAGACTGTGACCCTGAAACTGAACTCATTGAGGAAGGAAGGAGAATGTCCTGTGAGGAGATAGATAATAGCTACCAGGATCTAAATTGAGAAATATTTAACTTGTGTGACCCTCAAAGGAGGAGAAGTTGCAATGTGACCAGTGAGTCTAGGAGTATGAGAGAAAGTGTCATCAGAGTTATAAAGGGCTGCCAGGATTAAAGTGTTACTGGGAAGCAGTGAGAAAGAGTGAGAAAGGAAAGGGTTTGAGGTGAATGGAAGTGTATTAACTATGGAAGAGGCATTCCAGAAGACGCAGTGAAAGGGGCGACACTATCTAGAGTGGGACCAAAGTATATGAATAAAGGAATAGTGATTTGGTATGGAGAATGGGTTTCATACAGAGGCACCAGGTGGATTAAGAATTATTGGGATAGAAATTATAAGAAAGTAGGAATATGCTTACCATTGGATGAGTCTATGCAGAGTATTGATGGCTGGAGAGAAGTAATCTGAGCAAAGTAGATGAGTAGACGCCTTTACATCCTCCCTGCTAGTGGTAGGTGGTGATGTATCCAGCTTCACAGCAGGAAGAGAGAACAAATGATATGACCCAGGGAATCTAGGAGGTAGCATTTTGAGGTGAGTCTGTACTAGAGAAGGCCTGAGGGTGAACTACTTATTAAGTAGTTGCTTTGTGTCAGTTATTATTCTAGGCAAAGTGAGCACTAATATCTGTGAGGATCTGGAGAAGCCTTAAATAGGGAGTAGTGCTTAAGCTGCCCCTGGTGGGAAAAGGTAGAGATAAGTAAAGAGAGAATTCCAGGCATATGCAAAGTCACTACAGTCGGACATAAGAGATTGTGTCTGAGGAACCACAGATAGCTTATTTTAGATGGAATGTAAAGTACAGGAAGAAAAGTAGTGTGATGTTAGTATGGAAAGACAGGTTGGATCCAGACTGTGAAATGCTTTAAATGCCAAACAGAAGATGTCTCATATACCAGATGCAATAGGAGCCACTGAAGCTTCTGGAACAGACCTGTGCTTTAGATATAATCAGTTTTGTCATAAAACTTTATTACTGGTCACTAACAACCCATCTCCTTTTACCCTACACCTATCTTAAGGGGCATTTCTAGGCTTTAAGAAATTTGATTTACCATCTGGGTTTTCTGTTTGATTCAATTAACTTTGACTGAATTATCCAAATTGATTTTCAGATCAAGTGTTCTCTCTTACCTGGTGGCTCTCCAAGGGTATTTGGCATCACACTATCCCCCTTTTTCTCATTTTCCCAGGGTTCTTAGCAGGGAGGAATGTATGGCATGGTTTGCCCACAGGCTTTATAGGCAACACTGCTTCCAAGCCTGGCTTTGACTTCCCCTCTCTTCTTCTCCCCAGTGATTTCAAAGCATTAGGGAAAGAAGGTAGAACCTTCTCACAAAGAGCCCGAGTACCCCTTGGTCTCCATTGTGTCAAATCAACCAGTGAGTGATGCACCTTCCCGAAATCTGTGCAAAATCATCATGCTGTGCAGGCAGTTTATCACCCCTCAATTTCCAGTCTTCCCTTTCCCACCCCCAGTTAGGATTCTTTCATTAAAATCTATTTGTTCCATTTGTACTTCCTTAAGTCCTACTTCCTGCTCCTTTTTCTGCTCTCCCCTTATGTGAAAATTAAATTTTAATGAAATCAAATATAGATGGGTACTCCTGTAAATAAACCTCGATTTTCTCCAATATTTCATATTGACATAGGTGACATCTGCTGACAGAAGCAGAATTTATGTGTAGTATTCCTCTTTGTTGAACCTGCCTTTTGCGAATAACAGATGGAGCCGTTAGCAGCCTCTCCCATCTCTTAGCCAGCACAGCTTAGTTTTCAGAAGCTGACAGGGCAGCAATATGGCTTTGATCACCTGTGGCCACAGAAGGACCCCTGGATGCCTGCCACACAAGAGCCCCTTGCTTACAGATGTCTAAACTTTACTTTTTTCCCCTCCAAATCTTACACTGTCTAATTTTGGAACACAAAGGCAAAGTTCACAACTAATGTGCTGAGATGCTTTGCTGAAACTTGAACGTTTGGAGCTTGGGTTCTGCTGTATTAAAAAAGAACTCTATTTAACACATACTTACAGAATGGCCTGCTAAAACATAATGCCAAGAAGGCTGAATGGTCCGAGAGCAGAACTGAAACACTGGCATTTATCTAAACATCTTGCAGTTAAGTAAGGTGCAGGATACCAGACACAGGTTTCTACTACACACTTAAAGCAACCAAAGGAGGTAGGGGTGGGGAAAGGGATGTTATTAATACCCTTTTGCAGACCTCTCTCCATGCATAATGTCATATTACTAGTGCTACTGGAAAGGAGTGTTGGAGACAAGATATAAAATGGTTTTAAAATGCTTCATGTCTCAGAAGAAAAAAAAAGAGACTTTCTTTCTGGGCCTTCTCACAAATTTCAATTCAAGTGAGACATTAGGTCTGGAGAAGTTCATTAAAGTGAGTTTATTGCAGTATTTTTGTTTCATTTTATTTATTTTTTAAGAAAGAGATTTCTGGTATCTAGATTTCTGTCTACTGAAATGTCCTTTGGTGTATTTTTCCCTGGAGGGCTGACTCATTTTAGGGAGGTTTTCAGTTTTGTATTAAAGTATAATATTTGTATCTTATTCTAGTTATAGCTACCTCAGGCTTCTTTTGCAATAAGCTACATTTTATTGTGGTACTCTATATTTATCCTAATGCTCAATAACTAAAACTATTTCTCTCACTTTTCTTTGATGTTAGTATTTGGCTGTTATGTTTATTGAAGTGAGGCATATAAATATCAGAGAAGGGAAAATCAGAAGAGAAGGAACAGAAAGGGAAGAAAAGATGAAGCAGAAAAAATTTGCCCAAAGGTTTACAAGTTGCTTTTACTCTGATTTGAAGTTATAATTGCCTAACAGTCTGGTTTTATCTTGAAAATCTTTTTAAAAAATCACTAAGTTGTCAAAAGAATAAATTTTCTAATCTAGAAAATTACTGTGTTAGCGTCTCAGGATTTTGAAAGGCCTGTTCCACATTTACCAGCCATAAGCCCATTTAGCTGGGTAGTCAGGTAGCACAGTGGATGGAGTACCAGGCCTGGAGTCAGGAAGACCTGAGTTCAAATGTGGCCTCAGACACTCACTAGCTATGTGACCTTGGCAAATTACTTAACCCTGATTGCCTGTTTCTTCATCTATAAAATGAACTGGAGAAGAAAGTGAAAACTACTCCAGTGTCTTTGCCAAGAAAATCCTAAATAGGGTTACAAACTGAAGTGATTGAACAAAGCCATTTAGACCCCTCTCCTTCCACTGCTGTCTATCCTCACTTTGCTAAGAAAGCCTCAGAGGCAATGTGGTATAGCGAAAAGGGTACCAGACTTGGAATCAGGAATTCAACGTCCAGTTCTAATGTATTAGATCTGTGGGCAGCTCACTTAACTTCCCTGAGGCTCAGTTTCCTCTTCTGTAAAATGGGGACAATACATGAGCTGGAACGCACCTTACAGGTCATTTAGCCCAACCTCATCATTTTACAGATGAGTAAACTGAGGCCCAGAGAGCTACATTGTGACCTGCCCAAAGTCATATGTGACTTAGGTAGTAAGTGGCTGACCAGCTGGAGATAGAAATCAGCTCCCCTGATTCTAAATCCAGCACTTTCCACTAATGAACATACCTTTCAGGGTTCTTGATAGGATATACATAAAGTACTTTGCAAACCTTAATGTGCTACCCAAATATCAGTTGGTTTTGTGCTGTTGTTAATTATTGTTACCACTCCTATGTTATTCTCTTCATCTTTTTTTTTTTTTAATGTAGTTCAGCTAAAAATGGCCTTGGGACAAATCACTGCCCTAATAGTATGTCTTACACAGTTTGTGGTCTGGTGACTCTAGCCTGGTAGGGTAGAACAACTTGCTTTCTGTAGTTGAAGAAAAGTATTAGGCTCAGCCTTTGTGCACTCATTGAAAATATCCTTGGTACAATTTCAGTATCAATAATTAAATGTATTCCAGATTTATATTGTACTTGATTATTTTTTATTTCAGGAACACAAATTGATTTAAAAAAAAAAGACCTCAGAAATTGTATTTAAAAGCTAAGGCCACAAAGATTAAGTAACTTAGAATAAGATATTTTCATCAAATTTGTCCTAGATATGTAGCATGGTCTAAACTTCTATCAAATTGGAAAGAATCCTTTTCTTCCCAAGGGCCAGCAATTAGAATTTTCTCACATAATGGATTATTAAGTAATGTGATCTTATAGATGTATTTAGAGGAGATTGCAAAATCTTTACCTCTGAAGCTCGTACAGATAGGCAGGTTTAGAATGATTCCCATGAAAGCATCAGGTTTTCACTCAAACTTTCCAGGATTCTTATTCTCTGTGTTTGTCTTCACTGCTTCAGGAATATCCATTAACATTCTTTCAAGATTGAGTAGTAGAGAGATGAATTTAAATGATGAAAAAAATCTGACTTACTTCTAGAGCTAGATACAAGTGAAGATGACGCTTAAGAATACAAATGAATTTTTAGCATAAAAATATATACTCCCTTAAATCATAGTAACTGGAGAAGGGGGGAAGGCAATTTTATTGAGATTTTCCCAAAAATAATTATCAAAGTATGTGACAGGTTTCTAGAAATTATTTTAAATCATAATATGCATGGGTTCTTTTGTGAAAAGAAATATTCCTAAAACCAAATTTCAATTAGGAAAGAAAGCTGGAGCATCTATATTGAAATTAATGAAATTACTTGCATGGCTAAACCTAATTTTATTGAATTCATTTTTTTTAATGCCTAACAGAGAAGAAAATCACGATATTCGGACCTTGACTTTGAAGTAAGTTTGCATGAATTATTTTGTATTGTAAGTTATTTAACTGTAAAAACAATACCTAAACTTAACATTCTGTATAGATAGAAAACTTAATATTCTAATAACATCAAGCAAAACCCAAAAATATTTAAGGATAATTCATACTATATAATTGGTAGTTAACAAAATTATTTGTTGTTTAAAATGCATTAAGAATATTCTGAAATGCAGTTTTCCAGGATGAAAGCAGATCTATCTGTTGACAAAACAAGATCATGTGAAGATAGAGAAAACATACTAAAAAACTGTAATGAATGGACATAGCAAAAAGGGGGTAGGGGACAATGGGGGCTATTGAAAGGGAGTATTAGTCACATAATTTACTTCTACCAGACTGTCCAGGAAAAGAGAGCTTTACTAATTTTTCACCCTATCCCCCACTTTTAGCAATAAAAATGGCTCACATTTATATAGCACTTTAAGGTTTGCCAAGCAAGTTCTTCATTATTGGGAAGGTAGTGCAAAAGCCAAAATTTCAGTTTTATACATGAGGAAACCAAGGCTCAGAGAGGGGATATAACCCACTATCCAGAGGCTAGTAAGTGGCAGAACTAAGTTTTGACCCCAGGTCTTCTGACTCCATTTCCTCCTTGCTGCCCTGATATGTGCCTGTGTTCTCTAAACACAGCCTATGAAAGTGTTGATGAGCTTTCCCTTCCCCTCCCCCTTTTCAAAACTGACATATTCTGCCATATTGTACTTTGCTGAGAGTTTTTATCTTTGACACAGTCACCAATGTCTCCCTTCACTTCCATCATTTATGTTTTCCCTTACACACCTAGATTCCCTTTTCCTAAGGCTAACTGATTGCCCAGTGTGCTCCTGTGTTTAAAAAAAAAATCCATTTCCAAAGATATAAACAAGATAAACATTTTCATTCTCTAATCTGTCCCAAAATGATATTGGCAATGTAATATAGATGTTGGAAATTACTGCCAGTGCACTATTTGAGCAGCTTCTGTTAAGTACCAAATACTGATTTTTAGGGTTTTATTTATGCACCTAATTGGATAAGATTATTTCCTATTGACATAATTGAGAGTAATCTGTTACACATTTTTCTATGCATATTTGGACTTCTGTAACAATTACTTAGAACTCAATAAACCCAGGGACATTTTCCAAACTTCTCAGGGGAGAAGTTCTTCCAAACAGAGCTAAATGAAACTTTCTGTTTGAATCAAATCACTAACTTGGATATGAATATAAAAGTCCATTTTACAAAGCACATTATATGCCTGAGGTTTGATTTGCTTGTTGTTTTTCAGAATTACTAGTGGCTAAGCACTTTTCTCCCCCTAAACAGTGTCTAAGGAAAAATAGACCATCTTCTCAGACTAAATGATTCAAAGCAGTAATAGACAATCTGTCACAAATATGACTACTCAATGGCTATCTAATTCAACCACCTCATTTTTTGCAGATGAGGAAACTGAGATCTAAAGAGGACAAGTGGTTTCTCCAGGGTTATACAGGTGGCAAATGTCAGAGATGAACTATTACACAGGGATGGGGCTAGACTTGTGATTTCATTAGTATAGAGGTCTCTGAGATGAGGAAACAATCTCTCTCAATCTAGGTAGGCATCTTCTTAGCAACATAAAGCCTTAGAGAGTCGAAGTTGTCTAGAGCACTTGACAGGTTAGTTATTTCCCCAGGGTCACATAACTAGTATGTGTCAGAGATAAGAATTGAACCTAGATCTTTCTGACTTCGAGGTCAACACTCTCCCCACTGATACAAGCATCAGAAAATGATACGATAGAATTCATACATACCCCTAGAACTGTGGGTGGGCAAACTGAATTTTTAGCCTAAAACAACAGAGCATAGCTTCAAATAGAAAAATATTAAGAACTCTCTATTTTTATAAATGTTTTTGTTCATTTTCTGTAGCAGATATTTCCAAAAAGAGCAGGAACCATATTTTTTTAAATGTCACATGTTATCCACTCCTAAAATGTGCAACTTTGTTTTCTGGAATAAAATGGGATCTTTTGTTCATCCAAACTAGAGGAGATAAGGAAAGGGGCAAATTAACCCAATATAACCCAGAAGTAAAAAATCAACAGGCATTTATTAAGCACTTACTTTGTGCCAGGAATTTAATAATGAAACTAATTATAAAATCAAATTTACTGTGCAACCAACCTAAATTATATAATCACAAAGCATTTTAAAAGACTCTTGAATCATGCTGTGGCATTCAAGGCATTGGGAATTCCATTCTCTTTTAGAATGTTCTCTATGGCAACTGGCACCAAGATACAGGAAACTGATGCTTCTTCCCAGGCCTCAGAGGAATATTTTTACATCTTAATTTATAGATGCAAATCATCCTTTCATCAATACATTTCTAGTTGACCAACACACATTATGCATCAGAAACCAGGACACTTTGTTCAGCTGTATAATTGTTGGGTTTGTTATGTGATTGCTATATTGTGTCGAGATTCACAAAAACCTAAATAGTGCTACTTGTGTGCTTGAGGGAAAGAACTAGTTTTCCCTTCCTAAACAGTTGGGTGTTACATAAGACAGCCTCATCTGAAAGTTGCATTTATCTGAGGATGTAACACTGATTAGGGAGTATGGGCTTTGTTTTATTTTCATGAACTATTTATTGCCAAATACAAAAGGATGTATGTATGTGTTTTTTATTATTACCATGTGAAATCTGGGACCTTCCTAAATGACCATTCACAAGATACATACAATGTGTTCCCCTTCTCCCTCTAACACAGATTACTCAGGTTTGCTTGCCTCAAGATCCCTGACACCCACACAGAACTTTTCTGTGCTCACACCCTGACTTCTGCCTGTTCCCACTCAAATAGTTCTAATTAGGAGAGCTTGCTTTGCCTCTGGGTCTCTTGAAAGCATCCCCCTTTCATGCCTCTACAGTTTATAACAGATATACTAATAATATCCAGTCATCTGTGGTATCCAAAACCCCTTTTGTGGGAGTTTGCATTAACGTAATGCTTTAACTAAAGCTCTGTCAAATAAGGCAGTCACCTTTAAAACAGCCCTGTATTCCTGGGAAAAATAGAGCAAACACTGAAGGGACCTCTGTACCCTCTTGCACATGCATCAACTCTATAAATATATTCAGACCCAGTTGTGTTTTCCTGAGATCCTTTAACACTACCATTTCTAGCTCTTGGGGGTTTCTTAAAGAAAATCACAGAATTTTGCTATTTCAACTAATAAGTCCTGGTAAGCCAACTATCCTGTGTTTCTCTACCTTCTCCATACTCACTTAGTACTCCAGGAATGCATGATTTGATCTATGTAGCCAAATGAAATAATATCATTTAAAGATCAAATGAGATAACATACATAAAATGCTTCATAAACCTTGGAGCTCTCTACATATTGACTATTATAATTATTATTAGCCCCAGGATATTGTGATAATAATATAGTATATGTTATATTATAATCACATTATAATTATATACAATTATGTATGATTATATATCATATCACAATATAATATATAATATTATATAATACTAATAATAGCATAGGCTTTTAACCTGGGATCTCTGAATTTTTTTTTAAATCTCAATAACTTGTATTTCAATACATTTGGTTTCCTTTGTAACTTTACACATTAAAAAAAACACATTATTCATAGGCTTCACTAGGTCACCAAAAGGGTCCATGACACAAAAAAGTTTAAGAAGTGTTGATATAGGGCTTTAAGGTTGGAAACCACGTAAATATGTGATGTTATTTGATCCTCACAACAATCACGTAAGGTAGGTTTTATCATTATCCTTGTGTTGTAAATATGGAAAGCAAGGTACAGAGAGGCCAAATGATTTGCCCAGGGTCACAGAGATGGATAGAGAGCCGACCACAGAGCCAAGAGACCTGGATTCAAATTCTGCCTCCAGGTACATACTCTGGCAAATCACTTACCCTCTCAGGACTCTAAGCAAATTTCTAAGACTCTAAAGTTGAAAAGAAAGTCCCAGCTGCATTTGTGCAGGGTGTTTCTTCATTCAAGAGTTCTCTGTACCAATGAAATTACATGTTCCATCCCTATCCCTTTGTTGCTATTGGGTACAACATTCACCAGTGTAGGCTGCAAACCCCTGGCCCCCCAACTCCTTGGAAGATGGCCCTTGTCAGTTGCTGAGGATAAAAATAAATCATCACTTGGAAAGCAGCCCATTAGTAATAAGCATCTAAGAATCAGTCTCTAAACCAGTCCTCACACGACAGTTGCACAGCATACTTCTGGAACCAATAACTGAAACCTTTCCAGCTCCCTAAGACCTATCAGAGCTTGGACTTTGCTACACTACCTTTGAGAGGACAGCGGCATCACCTCAATGCCACAATGAAGCAGCCCATGAAGGCTTGAGGATCCTCTCCATACTACCAAGACAATTTTATACCTGTAACAGTAAACAGTTGCAGTATGTGATGATAAAAAAAAAAAGATAAGATAGGCAGCTTATTAAATTTCTTTAGATCCTTTGTCAGTTTTCTTTTAGGCTTTGAAATTGTAATTTGGAGAAAGGAAAGATAGCCACTCGCAAATTATGGAACTTTTCACAGTTCCTCGGAATCAGTCTCATGTCTAGATGTGGATTGCAGGTAAGGGAAGCTGCAACTCAAATATGAACCCCCATTCCTTTCATACCCATATCCTCCATTACTCCCTTAGTTTAAGCTGTGATATCCAGAGTTTACAATAGCCTGCTATGAAGAGATAACTCAATGCAAAATAGTGAAGAAGAAAAGAAATAATCAGTCTTGCATCACTCAGGAGTGAAGGGAGGGAAATACGCATTTGTGAAGTGGCTATAATGTGCCAGACACTGTGGTCAGCATTTTACAGATATTATATCTCATGTGATCCTCATAAACAATCCTGAGAGGTAGGTGTTATTACTAGTCCCATTATATAGATGAAGAAACTGAGGCAAACAGAGGTTACATGACTTGCCCAGATTCACATAGCTTGTAAGTGTCTGAGGTCAGTTTGAACTCAGGTCTTTCTGACTCCAGAACTGGCACTCCATCATCTATACCACCTATCTTTGTAAAAAGGCAGAAAACAGTAAGGATGAGGAAGTGACTTCCTGAAGTCAAATTATTTCCAACCCTTCACAGACAGGTTGCTCTCTTTCTCACTCTGAAATATTCATGGGGCTAGAGATTCCAAAATTCTCCTCAGTAATAATGTTCAGTGCATTAGAGCCCTGAAACAGTAACAATCGTCTTCTGAAGACCAGGTTCTTAGGAACCTCAGCTATCTAGAAACCCTGAGAAGTTAGCAGGGGGGCAAAGCTCTTGAATACTAAGAAACTGAATTTGCACCAAGACTCGTCTCAGGCCTTGTACCAGAAAATTAGACGTAAGATACATGCTAAGATATGGCTCTCCATAGTAGAGGCAGAATAAGAAAACAAGAGACAAGGACAATAAGAAAACAAGTGAAGGAGAGCCCAAGGTCCTTTCAGTCTGGGTCCCTGTGCTCTCAGTACTCTCTGAGGACAACACTATGTCACAATATTACACATTAATTGATGTCTAGAATGATCAAGAAGGAATTAAGTTCAATATTCTCTATTTAGCAGTACGCAGCTATGTGGCACAGTGGATAGACTGCTGGGCCTGGAGTCAGGAAGAATCGTCTTCCTGAGTTCAAATCTGGCCTCAGACATTTACAAGCTATGTGACCCTGGCCAAGTCACTCACTCTGCCTCAGTTTCCCCATCTATAAAATGAGCTGGAGAAGGAAATGACAAACCACTACAGTATCTCTGCCAAGAAAACCCAAAGAATCAGAACAAATTTGTTTGAAATGTGAATAACAAATATTCTTTATTTAAAAAGGAAGGGAAGTGTATGGTTCATTTCTGAAAGACTTTTATCAAAAATGGTTCAATTAATACTTTGTCACTTAAAAGTCATTAGTTATCTGGACATTTTTACTTAGATGAAATATCATGATCCCTGACAGTGTCAAATCCATGAGCCATTACTGTTCTTTGAAAAATTCCCCTTCCTCGGTGAGGATTAGACCATATGTCCTATAGTATCTAGGACCGGAGGGGACCTTAGAGATGAACTGTGGAATCCCCTCATTTCGCAGTTGATGCTGGGTTCAGAATCAGGAAATCTAGGTTCAAAGCCTGGATCTTCCACTTACTATCTATGTAATCTTAGGCAAGTAACTACACCTCTCTGGACCTCAATTTCCTCATCTGTAAAATTAAGGGATTCAGCGAGATGACAATCTAGCATCTTCAATCTCTAAATCTATGATCTTTTGACATTCAAGGGAAAGTGACTTATCCAAGGTCCCATAAACATTGAGAAGTTGATCTGGACTTCAAACTTGCCTCTTCTGTCACTGAATCCAATACTCTTGCCTCTATACCACACCATATTACCTTGCTTTAGGTTAGTCAAGCACCTTTATGAACACATACCCCTCTAATTGCTAACCTACCAAAAATTGAGCCCTTTTCCACCTGACTCTCAAGACATTAACTGAGGTGAAGGAAGTCTGTATTAAATACAGACTCCCTTTGCAGAAATGTTGACTCACCCTCAGCTAGTAATAAAGCTGATTTAAAGCTGTTTCCTGCTACTATACATGGAACAAGTGAAGATCAGCTGTTTGTCATCTTCTCCCAAAAACTAATTGTGAAACCAAAAATCTTCCCTCCAAAAACTGTGAGTCTTCCTTCTCAACCAAAACTGATTTTTTAAAGTAGATTTTTTGAGTCCAAAGATTTGTGGGACTTGTCTGTGGTGTATCAGTTCTAAAAGGGCATTGTTTGTGTCCAAAATCTAAACTATAAATACTGAGACTTTCCAGTTTGTTGTTATCATAAAACTTGCTACAGTCTGTCTCAAAGTACGTCTACTTTGTAATACAAAAGGCATCAAATGATCACCCTGATGTTAATGTGATTAGGAAGGTTTATGGCTGTGCCACAGGTGAGACAGCAGGTCCTCTCTGGACATGGTTTGTCTGTAGCTTCTGGTAAAGATGTTTGACCATGTTGACCTGAACAACATGGATCGTACACCTAGCACTAAAGGATGTTGGTCATCAGGGTGTAGTTATTTTTTTTTAACTTAAGTAGGGAAGAAATGTTTAGAAGGCTCCATTTCATTATTTATTTTAATCACACAATTTTAGAAATAGTAGGAACTTTACAAATAAATTTGGTAGTTAAATTGTTTTTCCCCCCAGTAGCCACTTCTTTCTGTCAGTCAATCAACACGCATCTGTGAAATGCCTCCTATATACCAAGCATTGTGCTAAGTTCTCAGAATGCAAAGAAAAGCAAAAGACAAAACCCATCTGTCAAGGAGCTCACAGCCTAACAGAGTGGACAACATACAAATAAATATGTATTAAAAAGATATATGCAAGATAAATTGACAAACAGAAAGCATTAACATTAAGTAGAATTGGGAAAAGCTTCTTATAGAAAATGGGAAGTTTACCTGGGACTTGAAGGAAGCCAGGGAGGGCAGGATACAGAGATGGGGAAGGAGAGAATTCCAGGCATAGGACATAGTTAGTGAAAATGCCCAAATTCAGGAGATGGGATGTCTTGTGAGAAGAAAAACAAGAAAGCCACTGTCACTAGGTCATGGGGTACTCACAAGGAGGCACAAAGTATAAGAAGACTGGAAAGGTAGGATGGGGCCAGGTTATGAGGGGCTTTATAACACCAAACAGAAGATTTTACTTTTGATTCTGGAGAAGAGAGGGAGCAACTGGAGTTTATCAAATAACAGGGTGATGTGCATTAGAGCTTTAGAAAGATCATTCTGAAAACTTAAGTGGAAAAGGATCATTTCAAAAAAGTTGAGAGAGGTGGGGAGGGAGGGACAAGGAGAGGGAGAAGTAAATAATACCCCTTTACTCTAGCCCCAGTGCCAATAAAGAACCAAAATAACCAGAAAAGTAGACTAAGAATAAGGAAAATCTATGTGAGAACTTGTAATTAGATTGAGAAAAAGCATCCAAAGCATGAGTAATGCAAATAAATAAATAGCAAAGGGAAACCCTTGCTGTTTGTGAAACCTACAATCAGTATAGCCAGAGCTAGGGCAAAATCTCTTTTTTTTCAGGGGTGCTGCCTGGCTAGAAGCTCTCTCTGGCATGATCATCCATGACCTACAGGCAATTTCTTCTCAAATAGTAATTTTTAACCAATTGGAACTGTTGTTCTTGTGACAGGCTTAGGAGACTTACTTGAACATAGTATCATGGATCTAGAATGGAAACAACTCTAGATATCACCAAGTCAAGCTCCGTAACTGTACAAATGGGGAAAATGAAGCTTAAAGACACTGATGATTCACCTAAGATCCCAAATGTAGTAAGGAGCGGAGCTGGAATAAGAACTTCGGTAATGTAATTCAGGCATTAGCCCTGAATATGGTGAAACAAGCTACTGTGGAAGAAAGGTCCAATATGCTGGCAGGATTGAGTGGTCTAACAGATAACTCTCCAAATCATTTTAATTGACAAGCATTTGTTTTATCTTTTAAAAAAAATTCATCTATCCCTCTCATACCACTCCTTCCCTTTGAGCAAATAAAAAAGTCAAACATAAAACACAAAGACCTCAATACATACCTGCATAGTTCTGAAAACCAGAGTCCCACACTGGCCATATCCAAAGTATGTCTTCTTTCTACATTTTAAATTCATCACCATTCTGTCAGTACATATGGCATATTTTGTCTTCCTTCTTTTGTACTCATGCTTTATCATTGCTCAGTGAGCATTTGTTAAGAGTCTACTAGGTGCTGAGTATCCAAAGAGAAAAAGAAAACAAAACAGACCTTGGCCTCAAAGATCATTCTACTTGGGGGAGAATGACATATAAAAGGATAAGTGTAAAAGATGAAAATCTGAGTGGGGCAGGAGGGAGGAAGAGCAACAATATCCGAAGTGTTCAGGAAAAGCTTCCCAAAGGAGAAGGCACTTGAGGAGCCCAGCTTTCAACGATGCTAGTAATTCTAAAAAGCAGGGGTAAAGTAGGGAGTGATTTCTAGTAATGAGAGACAGCCTGTACAAAGGTAAAGAGGTTAAAACCAAGTTTGAGGACCAGGAGACAGGCCAGTGTGGCTGGAATATAAAGTGGAATGATGCTCAGTAAACTCAGAACGATAAGCAGGAGCCACAATATAAAGGACTTAAAGTGTCAAGCAAAGGAGTTTGTATTTTATACTGGAGGCAATTGAGAGATACTGAAGATTATCATACAGGAGAATGACATAGTCAGTTTCATGCTCTAGCAAGATTCTTTTAGCAGTTGTATGGAAAACATATAGAGAGCAAAAATACAGAAAGTGGAATGTCCAATTAGAAGGCTGGTACAATCGTACAGGGAAGAGACAGCAAGGGCCTAAACTAAGTTGATGGCTATGTGAGTGTCTCCCCAAATAGAATATAAGCTTTGTGAAGGCAGGAACCATTTTTGCCTTTCTTTGAATCCCCAGCACTTAGTATAGTGCCTGACATATAGTAAGTGCTTGTTGATGGACTGACAGCATCTAACTGAGTGGAGTGAAGGCTGTAGATGTGGCAGATGCTGTGAAGGAAGAATTGGCATACCTCTCACAGAACTTCTGGGGGCCCTTTGCTTTGAGCATTTACTGTCAAGATGATCCTGAAAAAGCCAGTGATTCCTTGACAGCCAGACCTATTAATAAGTAAATGCTTCCAGGTAGAAAGGTAGGAACACAAATGTTTCACATCTAGCTTCTAATAATAATTTCTATGTACTCAATTTTTTTTAACCTAGAACCATTAACAAACCATATCAGTTGTATTTTATATTCAAAAAGCTTTGCAGTCATTTTAATATTATTTTGTGACTATGTACACAGTAGAACTTTCTGTCCTCAAAGTGCTTATGAAATTCGTTGATTAGTTCCTCACAAGAATCCCACTCCTATAAGCATTTATTCATGCAATTCAGATATAGTCCTCATTCAATCAAAATGTGATTAGGAATCCTCCAAGAAAACCAAGCATCTTCTTTTTCCTAGAATAGAGTTGGGGTTAGGTTTGTTCCCCACTGATGCTGAAATAACTTTACTTCTACTAAAGTACTCTGCTGACTGACCAGATGAAGAAAATATAAGAAAATGAATAGACAAATAAGTTCAAGGGGCTAGCCAGAGAGATTGTGGTGTGTCAAAGCTGAGCATTATCAAAAGGGCAGAAATAAAAAATGAAGAACTTAAAATTGCAGGAGCATAAGTTTAGGACACGAACTCCATAGAAAGCAAACGCAGAAAGGAATAAATGGGGAAAGGAAGAGCTGCTCCGGTGAGAAAAAGAAACAGGAAATCTTCAAAAACCTTGATTAAAAGAGATCGAAAATCAGGAGAATATAAACTGAAATGGGAGAAAAGAAATGCATAAAGGTCCATGGGTGGGGGGAGGGAGGGAAGTTCTATTGCTTATAAATAATAAAGAAGCAGTGCTGCCTGTCTAGTACATGATGAGCCTGGCACAGTGTCAATTAGACCTGGGTTCAAATCCTCTCTTTTATATAAACTGAGTGACCCTGGGTAAGTCCCTTAACCACACAACTCAATGGCTGAGATTATAAATTGAAGAGTAAGTGTTGATATTCATTAGTGAAGGGAGTTTCCTCATAGAGAATTGAAATTACAGCTTTGAGCCTCATTCTCCCCCCAAAAAATCCAAGAAGCAAAATAAAATGCTCTTTTATATCACAGATAACTGAGATATAAAGCTAGAAGGAACCTCAGAGACAGTGTCACTTTACAAATGAGGAAAATGAGGTCCAGAGAAATTAATGAAGGGAACTTGACTTTATTAGAAAAGGTAATCCTAGAAAATCTGACCCTGTTATGCTATCTGGTAGATGTTTGATTTCTCTTGGTTTTTGGCTTGGACCAGTGTTTCCATTGATGAATTCCCTGTGTGAAAACTCTTTCCACTGACAGCAAAAATTCATCTATAATTTACAATCTTAGTGAGTTGCGTGGGGGCAATGAGAAGTTAAATTATTTGCCCAGGGTCACACAGGATGATGATGATGATGATGATGATGATAACATTTGTATTGAAATATTAATAGAAATAGTATCTCATTGCAGCCTTATATCAAGCCTAGGAGGTAAGAGCTAATATTATCCCCATATTACAGAAGAGGAAACTGAGGCAGACAGAAGTTAAGTGATTTGCCCAGGGTCACAGAACTAGTAATTGTCTAGGGCAGGACTTGAACCCAGGTCTTCCTGACTCCAAGGCTACATTATACTAATGTCTCTCATTATTTTATTAACATTAGCTATTTTTGAAATCCACAAGGAAAATGTCACAATGAGATGTTTGTTTTGCCCCAGTTGAAAAAAATGTAAATAGGGAGAGTCATCAACTGAAACTCATAGCCAAGATTCTACAAGCCAAATTATTTTAAGCCTTCTGATATCTATCCTTAGTTTATTTAATAGACTTGGACTTGGTACTAAGGGTAACATTTTTTATTATTAAAAAAAAAATTAGTTCCTACCTTACCTAAACAGGATGTACTATATGATATTTGCCAGCAAAGGCCACTTTGTCTTTTAAAATACCCATTGTTACAGCAAATTCTCTCTGTCATAAATCTGTACCATCTATCACTAGTCAAATTATATTTGCAAGGTGGCTCTTCACCAAGCCCTGCCATTCTGTTTCTGCTATGCTCCCCACAACTGATGTGAAGCTAATGGCTCTATAATTGCTTGTTATGTTTCATCCTATTATCATTAACAATGCTGCCATTTTCCTGTCCTCCACTATCTGATTTGTTATCAGTGAATATCTGGAGCTAAAAATGTCAAGGGTTGGGATTATTTGGGTATTATGAGATTTTAAGTGGCAACATCTCTCACAAGTAGAATGAACAGAAAAGACACTGGCTTAAATCCAAGTTTACTGTGTATAAAAGATGTGAATCAGTATTGGTGTAAGAAAGAAGATCCTTTCATGTTATTAAATTAAAATTTGAATTCTCATGATATATTTTCATTCTTGCTCCTGAAGAAGTCAAAATACACTCCAAGAACGTCTTTGGGGACAAAAGTAGACACTACAGACCTTAGGCAAATATATCACTTTAACATTTTCAAAACAAATCCTTATGTTAAGAAATTAAATTAGCTATTTGGTTCTGAACCAAGTGTCCAAATAATACTTTAAGTTAGACAGGTAGACTTACTGATATGGCACATGTATGGAAATCAGCTCTGTTAAAGACCTCTCATTCCATAATGACTATGGGACTTTGGACTAGACACTTACCCTGTCAGTGATCAAGATAGTTCTAAGACTATATGTTGCAGAGAAGGGAATAAGAGAGAGCAATTTTCCTCATTAAGAGTTCCCTAAATCACAGGTTCAGTCCCTATCTCTGTATTACCCTATGCAAATTAAGTAACCAGAAGGCCTATGAATGAACATGCTAGGGAAACTAGGGAAATAGATTATGTATCTGGTCCTAGAGGAACACATATTAATGCCCTCTTCCTCAATTTCTAACTTCTAAAAATTAATGATTTTATTTGAATTCTGGCTCTCATCCTCAAGAGTTGGGAATGACTTCTTTCTGGTCAATATTTATAAACTGTGTCCTGCAAATTCATGGTATTGCTTACATAACTTTTTTCTTTCATTATTATTTTATTAACGTTGCATTCTCAAAAAGGTTCAGTGCAAAATAGATTCCCCTAAATAATTTAACACTATATATGTATTTGTGGAGCATTGAAGTCCATAGCAATGATTTTATCAGTTTAGGAAACATCCTGATGTGAAAAATCCTTCCACACATACAGATACATATAAACAATTTATCTGTAATTTACAGTCTTAGAAAGTTGGTTAAGTCATTTGCCTGTGATCACAGAATTAATCTGTGTTAGAGCCAGAACTTGAACCCAGGTCTTCCTTACCTCAAGAATAACCTTCTATTCATTATGTCACAACTCTTGAGAATATCACATGAAAACACTTTGTAGCAACAGAGTGCTATAGTAGTCATTGTAATATTAACAACATTAAATTTGAAGGTGGAGTAGTGGGTCAGTGGGGTAGTATGAAGAAATTGGATGGGGATACTTATGTATTTTTAGGAACTACTGAATTTCACATTTTATTCCATGGACTCTAATGATTACTTTGTTCAAGTAAGTAGTCATTCAGTTAACAAGCATCTCTTAATCCTTTGCTATGTGCCAGGCACTGTGCTAAGCACTGAAAATAGAATTATAAGCAGAAAGAAAAATAGTTCCTGCCCTTAAGAAGCTTATATTTCAGTAGGGGAATACAACACATAATTGGAAGCTGAAATGCAGGTGGCAGGGAGAGGAGAGAAAAGAGGAAGGCACCAGTATGGAGGGCAGCATATCAAAGCAGTAGATAATATAGAAGTGAAGTCAAGGAACAAAGACGTGGCTGGCCTGAGACTCCTCCTTAAAGTGGAGGTCCTGGGAGGCACCAAACCGTTGGAGGGAGAGGCTGCAGGGATAACAGATATATCTAATGTCTGAAATGCAGAGCGGGAGTGAGCTTCCAGACTGAGAAGGCTTCTAGTCCAATGTAGAGAAGCTCTGAGAGAATTAGGAGTACAGCCTGGAAAGGAACAAAGAAAAGACCACCCTGTGCCTCCTCCTCAATCAGTCAGTTGTTATCATTTTTAAGATTCCACCATGAGTCAGTCACTTCACAAAGTGCTGCAGATACAAAGAAAAGCAAGGTAGTTGCTCTAAAGGAGATAACAGTCTAATGAGGAAAACAATATTCAAACAACCATATGCAAATGAACTATGTACAGGATAAACTGGAGATCATCAACAGAGGGAAATTGCTAGAATTAAGGGAGATTTGGAAAGACTTCATGTATTTGAAGCTGATGCTTGTTCTGTGAAGTTACATCAACCCTCGGCAATTACACACAAGAGTTTAGAGCCTATGTACATTTCAGTTAATGTAGTGTCTTGGGTCAATCTTTACAGCAGGACTAGGAATTCCTTTCCCCTTTAGTACAGCCAGATCAGATTTTTGTGTTTATAGAAATAAAGCATAACAAGTAATATTTACCCTTTCAAGAATTGAGGGGCTTGTGTGCTTCATGCATCCAGATTTATATATACATATGCTGTAAATATATACATTTTTATGCATTTGCATATTCTTTTATAACAATTTTGCTAAAAAACAGTTTTAACTTTGATGAAAATCTTACACTGAGGTGATTGCATTTGTAATACATCTGTACTATCACAAGAAAACTATTTTTGGCAGTCTTGTAAGCAGAAGGAAAATTCAATATTTTATGTACAAAAACTGCTGAATAAGAGACCAAAGAGGAGATTTGGTGGAACTCATTTACATTTGCGGAGTCTACAGGGACCCCCTGACTCCTGCCAAACTCAATTTGCCTTATTAGCAAAGAGAAAATAATGAATCTTAAATTTTAAAAAAAGCAAAAATCCAATTAGGAATGAAAACCATTCTGTCTTCCCTTGCAGAAGGTCATGCATACTAGGAAGAGACATATGGAACTATTTCAGGAACTAAATCAGAAATTTCAGACTTTGGACAGATTTCGGGACATACCAAATACAAGCAGTATGGTGAGTATACTCTTATTTAGTCAGCTCAATTCACTGAATGTAAATTCAGTACACCAAGTATTTAATGCCCACCCACTGTATTATGTTCCTAGGACCCTGCTAGATTGCTGCAGGGGAATGCAGAAGAAATATATCCGAGGAGGTATGATCTCTGCCCATACAAAGCTCACAATCTTCTTGGCTAGCCAAAATGTCTGCTCATAAAAAAGAGAAGAATCCATCCATGAACCGATGTAATTAGGTGCCAAAATGAGTGGGTTAGTTGACAAATGTGACAGAAACACCTGTCTTTATGCTATGGAATGACCTCACTTATCATTAAGAAGAAGATATTTTTTTTCAAAGGCTTATTTACATGGTGCAAAGCAGACTTCAAAAGATCTATGATTCCATACGTGTATTTATTTCCTCCATTGATGCAGAATACAACTCCATGATGCATTACTGTGGCATCTGCACATAGATTCAAAGGGCCCGCATTTTATAGAACAGAAAATTGAATCCCAGAGAGCAAAGGTGGCTTGTCCAAGGTCATACACTGTTGTAGGCTGGTCAGCCCTCTCATTGTTCTTCACAACCACCCTAATAAATTAGATCTTAATGCCTCATGTTACCCCATGTGCCTTGAATGCTCTTACCTCCAAGTTTTGCCTACCTAAAACCTAAGCATTCTCCACATTCAATTTCAGTCCTATCTCTCTACTCTTCCACCCTTCCCCCAGACCAGAATCCTCCAGACTGTAATAACTGTGGTTGAGAGGCAAAAAAAAAAAAAGACTGAGGTCTATATTATTTTTTTATCTTGTTTCATGAACTGCCACGTTCAAAGAATCCATTACCAAGATGCTTTTGTAGCCCCCTCATACTCAATTTCCCACCTCTGTGCCTTGACCATGACTGTCTCCTATGCCAAAATACACTTCCTCCTAACACCCACTTCTTAAAATCCCTAACTTTATTCAAATCTCAGCTAGCTTGAACTCCTCTCATTGCAGTACTAGTTAGCAAGTGATATTTCCAGCTATCAGACTCATTTAGCCTGCTAAGGATGTAAGTTCCTTGAAAGCAGGACTACTTTACACTTATTTTGAATCCCCTAATGTGCCTAAGATGGTGCTATACTCATAGCAGACATTTTATAATCAGAAATTGATTACTTCCCTCCACTTCGTCCTAACCATCGGGCACAGATTTTTGGCCGACAAATGACATTAACACAGTTCTCTGCCTTGAGATTAGGTGGAAGTAAATTCAACAATTCCTCCAAAAAGACTGAAGCTGAATTTGAAATAAATTGAAGAAATCATATCTTCAACACCTATCAAATCCAGAAGGCACACGCAGCTAATCCAGCTGGCTGACCAGTGTTGTATGCAGTCTTGATTTCCCCCTTACTCTCTAGTCTGAGGACTAAATCATTAATGGTACAAATATATGGATCTCAGTATCCTGACAGTTTCTATTGCCCTTCTGATTAAACATCTCTGTAGCTGCATGACTTTTCTCTATTTACTTAAATTTCTATGTTGTCTATAAACATTTATTACTGCATTAAATGGTAGGTAGGGGAGGCAAAAACTGTCTTTCCTAGATAATTATTGCCCTAACTCTTCAAGAATGGGGGGGGGGGAAAGAGTTCTTTATTCTGTTTTATTGATGATAAACTTGTAAGATATGAGTTCATTATCCCTAATTAAGTCACATTATTTGTAGTAGTATATTATTGCTGACAAATCTAATTGGATAGGAAAAGACATTTTAAAAATATCAATTAGGCAATTTTTATTTTTATCTGGTTATTAACTTGTAACACCTAAATGATAGTAATTTCATAAAATAATAATTTTTTTAGGGATAGAAGGAAACTTGAAAGATTATCTTGTCCATTTTCATTGCTCAAGGCAAGATAGTAATCAAATCGCCCCAGAAAGATCATTGTTTAATGATCTCCAGAGAGAGAATTTTTCCTCTTTCTTTCTTAAATATATCTGTGTGCATGTCACACCCAAATAGCTGTTCAAAATCCTCCTTGCTGCAGCCTAAACCCATTCCCCTCAGAGAACTGTGTCTCATCAGCACAAGGCTTGAAATTAGAACAGAAAGAAGCCAGGTGGTTCAGGATATCATATTAGGTGGGAAAAGCAGAAATGGGATTTTTACATTGTGCAAAAATTATTTAATACATTGAGTATTTATAGGAAGGGATGAATAGAGGGAAGGAGGAAAGCATAAAGGAATGAAGGACTTATAAATGCCTACATGCTAGACACGTTACAAATATTATATCATTTGATCATCAATACTACCCTTAAAGGTAGGCACTCTATACTCCCCTCCCAATCTACAGTGTTATTAAAAAATCATACTTTCCTGGCAAGTGCCCTCTGGTTATTACTACCTGCCACTTCTTCCAGCTCCCCCCACCCAAATTCTGAGGCTTCAGTGATGGTCATGATAGCTCCTCACCACAAAAAGACTGCCTTCAGGGATGTGACTCGTTCCTTCAGAGCTCCAGAGGTAGGCATTATAGAAAAATCAGGCAAGGGCAGAGTGACTAACTACTTGTTCAAGGAGAGCCTTAAAATGACGCCAATATTGTTTAAGTCCTCTTGTTATTTGTTATGACAGGCAGTATTCAATAGTGGATAGTGCCCTAGCCTCAAAGACCAAAAGTCTTTGTTTTCAAGTTCCACTGCTAATAGATGCATACTAACAGTGTGACTGAGCAAATCACTTAACCTCATAGCGCCCTAGGCAGCTCTGTAAAGCTATATATTATAGTAAAAGTGAAGACCTTCATTGGTAGACAGAGTTTCTTCCTCCAGGAGTACTCTAAGCCAGTGAAATCAGATCCACCCTCTATCCCTATGATTCATTAAAACAAATTCTTAGAAATTAAACAAGACCAGGGGTGTGCTGGTAGGTGATTAAAAACCAGCTCTCCAAAAGAAACTCTATAACAGCACACATTTAAGTTTAATCTTATTATTACTATTTTTTCCACCACTTTCTTAGTCTAGAGACAATCAACAAAACAGCGAATCAAGCCCTGATTGTAGTATTTGCTCATTTCCAAGGTGTAAATGCTCACAATGAAAATTTAATAGTTATAGCTGGTATGAGCTGCCTCCAGCACACCAATGGACAAGACTCTAAAGTAAGAATCAATACAAATGTTTTTCAGCTACCCCAGGGAATAGCCATCAAAGTTATTATTCAAAAATTAATTCCCTGACATCATTTTTATGTTCTTGTTATTGGTCTCCTCATAAAAGCAAAAGAGGGAAACATTCCAAATATTTAAAGACAGCGAGTGAGCTCAGTTCTGGTTGATCCAGTTTTTATACTAATGTTACATTCAGACTTTTTTTTTTAAACTTCCAAGAGAGGTGGAGTCACTGGATGGAGTGCAGCAAATAAGCCAGACGTTTGTTTTATGTCCTTCATTAGTTAATCACTACAATCACAACCTAGATGACTTTGGACAAATCACTTAACCTCAACGGGACTCAGTTTCCTCAAATATAAAAAGAGGGGCTTGAACTAGATGACTTCTCAGGTCCCTTTCAACTTTGGATCTATAATCCTGCAGTCCTATAAGAAACTGGGGGAAAGGGAGAATGTTTAACTTCTTTCCACGAAACATATTTGAATTTCACAAACATGAGCTTATTGAGTTGGATATGTCAGCATAGAAAAGAAAAGGAAGATGTTAGATCTGCAAACAAGCTGCATTGTGTTTTAAATATATTTTTAAACTAGAATAAATATAATATAAATTGTATTATATTAATCTAGAATAAATATAAAAAATGTTTTTTTCTTTAAAAAAAGAATTAATGAAGATAAACAATCCATGTTCTCAGGAGTAAAATCATTTTAAATTTCAAAGTAAAATAGCTGGGGAAGTGTAAAGAAACCTAGACCTGGAGTCAGAGGATGTGGGGATGAATCTTGGCTATGGCATTTATTACCTGCAAGGCCTTTTGCAAATCACTAGGCCTCTGTAAAATGAAAAACTTGGATTAGTTGGTCTATAAGCTCCCTTCACCTTCTAAATTTATGATCCTAAGTGAAACTATTTTTAAAACTATTCACTCTTTATTCTAATGGGCATATTTAGCAAGAGGACATTAAATAGCCAACATCCTCTCCCGAATGATGATTCATGTTAGCAAATTTCTGGATTAAATTTAATAACTGGGCAGTTGTGCAAAGCACGGTTTCCATTTGATGTTTCCTCATAGGACTAAGCAATATGACATTCAGATCAATATGCTGTAATTTCACATCAGTTTGGTAACACACAAATTGGTCTGATGGATGGTTTCTTTTGTTTTTTTTTTTTAACTTAGATGTCAGTAATGATTTCTGCTATAAAGCTCATACACAAAACTCCACCTATTATCATGTTTCTTCATTTTGTACTAATTGTCAAATAACTTGTCATTTAAAACACAGTAATTTCCATGGCCACAAAAGAGCACAAATGCTATGCCATATAGACGTGGTCAGGACTCTACCAACAGTGAGATGCACCCTTCCCTCAGAAAAGGCATGATAAATTCATTATAAGATGATATAGTGGATATAGTGCTAGATTTGGAGCGAGGAAGACATAAGTCTTCCAAAATCCTTCCTCAGATAACCAAGTTAACACTTTTCAGACTCAGCTTTTTCATCTATAAAATGGGGTAATAACACATTTCTCCAGGTTGGTGTGAGAATCAAAAAGATAACATATATAAAGCAGTCTGTAAACCTTAAAGCAATATCTAAAGTTATTAATATTATTAAGCATTAGGAGAAAATCAGGAAATGATTCTAGAAAAATAGCTGACTATTTGGCAGAGGGGTCTTCAAAAGCTCTGTTATTCAGGAAATGTTTCCCAGAAAACTGAACAATCAGAAGGAAACAATTTGTAAAACTGGAAACGAGTATCCAAAATATGTATGAGAATATGGAAAGTTGTACAATGGAAGAAGTGAAAGAATATGGAACAAGGGAAGATGAGAAGTATTTGAACAATACAAAAAGAAAAAAGAAGGAAAGGAAAAGAAAAGAAATGTGAGAAAGCCCAAAGGGGCTTAGACATCTTTGATTTTGGTCTGGAGACCACTACCAAGGTGTGTAATCATTGGCAAGTCTTATTATCTTATAATGGCTATCTAATAATCTGAGCTCCTTGCCTATATCTCAGAAGATTCTATCACCAAATTGCCAATTTTCTATCATTTAATTTGAGTTTCCCTTCCTTGCCAGAACTAAGGGCCCTGGCAAATGCCCCAAACAAGCCACTCAATGACCATAGACCATGTGGGTACAGTGGAAAGAATGCTGGATTTAGAAGTAAAGGCCCTGGCAGCAAGGTGGCACGGTGGATAGAGGACCAGACCCAGAGTTGTGAAGACTCATCTTCATGAGTTCAAATACAGCCTCAGACACTCACTACCTGGGCAAGTGACTTAACCCTATTTGCCTGTTCCTCATCTGTAAAATGAGTTGGAGAAGGAAATGGCAAACCACTCCAGTGTCTTTGCCAAGAAAACCTCAAATGAGAGCATGAAGAGTCAGACACATGAGTGAAACAACAATGAGCCAAGCCATCTGGGACAAGTCATGTAACCTTTCTGTGCATCAGTTTTCTCTCCTGTAAAACTAAGTGGCCTCTTAGGCCCATTCCAGCTCTAAATAATAATAATAGCTAGCATTGTAAAGGAAAGCTCTTTACATATGTTATCTCTTTGATCCTTACCACATCACTGAGGTAGATGCCATTATTCTTCACATTTTACAGATGAAGAAACTGGGTCTAAATGAGTTACTTGCCTACAGCCACAAAACTAGTGTCTGAGCGATTAAGAGTCTAATCTTACTAAGATTCCTTCCCTAAATGAGTTTATTCTCTGTGCTCCTCCAGATTAGCTCTATGAATCACAAGTTAGAGACAAGGTGCTCATCTACTCTTTTTTCAATGCAAACGAATTCAAATCAGGCCTGTTCCTTGGCAGCTGGCTGCAATTTCAGATCCTCTCTGTAATTACTTAAGCTGGATTAAAGCAGCAAATAGGCAGTTACCTGAGACGCTCCAAAAAAAAAAAAAAGACACCAATCCCATCCATCACATAAATGGCTTTCTTCTCTCCTTTTCTTCACAGGAAAACCCAGCACCAAACAAGAGCCCATGGGACACTTTCAAAAACCCTAGTGAATATCAACATTACACCACAATAAATGTTTTAGACACAGAGGCAAAAGACGCTTTGGAACTAAGACCAGCAGAATGGGAGAAGTGTCTGAATTTGCCTCTCGATGTGCAGGAAGGAGACTTTCAAACAGAGGTGTAACAGAAAGAAAGCAAAATATACTGCTATGGAAAAGAGATGGCTCATTGCGCTGACACTCAAGACTTGGGAAGCCTGACATTCCTCTCTGGACATTGTGGCTACCGTACATATGTCAGGATCTTCATGTGCCAAACGTCAGTGGTGTTTTCGTACCATATCGTCCCGCTAGGCAAGCTAGTGGAGAATCAGGTGTACAATTCTTACCATCCTGTGTTGTAAGTAAACGTGGAATGGATTTGTAAGGTAATCTTTATAGATAAACCTCAAGCAACGATTCATGTTGTAACTGCTTCATTTGGTTTAGTTTTCAGAAAACTTCACCATGAAGCACAATGTATATATTTATGCAGTTTTTAAAGTTTATAACAGTCTGTTTGGCCATTACTACACTTTTTACTTTATAATATAAAAGCGAAGTTTTTGTCATTAAATGAATGTTTGTTGAGCTACATTCTTCATTGCTTTAAATGCAATAAAGTAATAATCTCACTTTTATATGAATAATATATTTCACATCTTTATTATTGCAGTTTTCTCCAGAAAGCTCAGAGTAGCTTTCTCTGCTGCAGCTGTGTATAAAATATTTAAAATGTTGTATGGTGTAAATAAACTTTTGTCTACATATCAGTTTTTTAGTGCATTTTATTTGGGATTTATTGAATTGAAATTTACATATTTATAAAGTTTTTTTTTTAATTCAGATACCGAAAAATGTATTCTCGGTTTTAATGGCATACCGTTATTACTCCTTTGAGGCTAATGATTTCTCAAATGTAAAAGTAGGTTTGTATAATAGGTTCTGTATTTTCTACTCAAAACGCTCTTTGGAACAATGTACCATGTAAATTCAGCTTGTCAGAATTCTGCTGCCATCATTCTCATATATAAATATGTTTTTTTCTATCTTATGATGAAAACACAACTAAGAGAAAACAGTAAGATACCATGCCAAAAAAAAAAAAAAGGAAATGCTTATTTTAAATAATTGAGGGCAGTGCATGTATCAAAAGAGAAGCCATGTGTGCTTACAAGTTCTTCATAGCATATAAGAAAAACTGCATTTATGCAGGATTTAAAATCATCTCAGATCCATATTCTATAACAGAAACAAAAAGGGAATGTATTTGGCAGCTCATAGAGAGGGGAAGGCTGAGGGAAGCTGTTGGTGCAAACTGTCTCTAGCTTCATTATAAGCCATGCTGGTGACGTCACTAGCCCCCTCAGATCACATCAAAGGAAATTTATTGTGGGACTTGTTTAAACTTTTTTTTGGTTGTTCTTCAGATGACTGAACATTGTATTTATGATACTGTGGCAAGGAAGGGTATCTCAAGTTTTCAAGAAGTTTATTCAAACTTGTCTGATGTTAAACCTGAGCTGCATTATCTTTTGTGACCAGCCCAAGTCTCTTAGCACAGGGGCAGTGGCTGTAATGGCTTTGGAACCAGTTTAGCTCAGGCAAAGAGAAAATGACCTACTTTCAGACAGAGGTTCAACAAAAAAGCCAACTCCACCACCAAGCTGGAGCCTTAAAAAACCAAACAAACAGCTCAGGCTTCATTCCTGTCGTTTGTTTTTATTGTTCTCAATGTAAAGATTTTGAAAAGTCTATTTTTAATCAAGTTTTAAAAAATAAACATTATCAAAATATGCAAAAAAGAATATAACTGTTAACAAAAGCCTGATTTTTCTCTAGCATAAAATTATCATGCTAATTATAATATGGTCTTAAAATTCATTAATGTTCTATGAGATTTTTTTTTGTTTTAGAAATAATACTGTCAAGGTATAAAACACACACACACACACACACACACACACACACACACACACACACAAACCTTACTATTCAGCTTAATTCCTGTAACATGTAGTTGGGACTTAAGTTTCTAAATAAAATCATGAAACTATTCAGAACACCAAATGTAGAGACTGCAGAATATATGAAGTCTTGATTTTTTAAAAAAAATTAAAACCTACAAAGCATTAGCATGAACATTTTGGTAAATATATGAGTTTCATGAGAGGCAGCAAGTGTAGTGGATGACAAACTGACCTTGGAGTCAACAGGAAACCGGGTTCAAGTCCTGCCTCTGACATATATTGGCCATGTGACCCTGGTCGAGTCACTGTGCTCTCTATGCTTAAGCCACGAAGAAAGTGCTGGCTTGAATTAGTAGAAGGAGCTTTCTTAACCAATGAAATCACAGGTCTAGTCCCTCTTCCTGTGAGTTTAATACACCAGATAGAAAAGTACTGGGGGCAGGTAGGTAGAGCAGCGGATACAGAACCGGCCTTGGAGTCAGGAGGAACTGAGTTCAAATCTGGCCTCAGACACATAACACTTACTAACTGTGTGACCCTGGGCAAGTTACTTAACCCCAAATGCCTTGCAAAAAATAAAGTCTTCTAAAATATGAATTATACAGTGTATTATACAATGTAATGAAACAATTAAAATTAAATAATGAACTCCCTTTATAATTTTTTTTCAGTTCCAATGACTTACAAAATGTTTGACAGGTTAATATTTGAGATATAAGTAGTAAACTAAAGGCTTAAAATTACTAGGCCCAATTGTTGGATGCGTGTAAGCAGGCTTTATGCAGGCCAAGACTCATACACTCATAAACTGTCAGTTAAAAGGGACTTTACTTAGAGTGCAACAGATGATTGTAAGTGGGATTCAGCAGCTGTGGTTCCTAGTAGTTTTTAGTAACTCAGTCAATTGAATTACCCTAGAAGAGAGGTAGATAAACTCCATTATGGAGAATACGGATAATCAAAAAATCATTCATTTTTGCTTTGAAAGGTTTCTTTTTTCTTTCTACTAATATAGGGTACTCTGCTCTTTAGGTAATTCATAGTACCATATAAAGATATACAAACATATTCGTATATGCATATATATATGTATACATATATATATATATATATACACACACACACACACACATATATATACATATATACACACATATATATATACATACATACATACACACACACACACACACACACATATAATTTTGGACTGAACCTCTCATTTCACTGGAATGTTCATTGGAATTTCTGAGCAAACTCCCTCTACTAAAGCAAATCAATACCTACTTTGCAATTTATGGTCTTAGTGAATTACCTATACAATGACAAAGAGATTAGATGACTTGCCCCCCATTAACCAGTATATGTCAGAAGATAACTTGAACCCAGGTTTCTCTACCATACCACACAACTTCATATAAAATAAATGTATGCATGTATGTTTTGTAGCTATAACACAATTGCTCATGTACATATATACACTCATATGCACTAAATTTGTTGTTGGGCAAAAAGGACAAAGACCGTGTATGTGTAAAGTTACAGAGGGAATATGATTTGTGTCAAAGGAATGAATATCTATAATAACAAAACCGCAGAATAGATCCTTAAAGTATGAAAGTATGCAACATATATTTGTACACACATGTATATCTACATGTTATCTATGAGAATATAAGGATGTAATATGTTCTGTGTATAGATGCATTTTAATAAGTTTTTATGATTTCATATGTAAGTTCATATAATTTCATATAAGTGAAGAAATTTCCTCTACTAATAGAAATTTGCACTCGGTCTGCGATTTATAATATTAGAAACGTTCCTGAGTGAGCATTGAAATTATTAAGTTACTTGGCCAGGGTTACACAGTCAGTATGTGTCAGAGGCAGGAGGTAAGCCCAAGTCTTTCTGATACCATAGCTGGTTGGCCCTTTATCCAGTACGTCACACTGCCTCTCTTAAACCTATCTAAATATGGGATAGGAATATATTTGCATATGTGATCTAGATGCATTTTTTCATATATGTTGCTATATCCATATAGATATCTGTAGAGATGTATATTTTCATGGATATACACAGACAGATATGGACAAGGACATAGAGTGTAATGGTCAGCCCGATGAGTTTGCATTTTGTCTCAGAAACAAAGGAATTGATTTAAGCCAGGGAATGATATAGTCAGAATTTGTGTCTTTGGAAGATTCTTTTGGCAGCTGTGTAGAACGTGGGTTAAAGAGTGAAGGGAGGGGCAACTAGCTGGCGCAGGCCCTGAAGTCAGGAGGACCTGAGTTGAAATCTGGACTCAGACCAAACACTTCACACTTACTAGCTGGGCAAGTCACTTAGCCCCAATTGCCTTTAAAAAAAAAAAAAAAGAGTGAAGGGCCTGGAAACCAGAAGACCAATTAAGAACCTACCAGAATAAACCAGATGACAGGTGATATGATGATAAACTAGTTTAGAAAGAAAGAAATGAATGGTAGACATTTTTTAGAAGGTGATATTTGGTTTCTTCCTACCCTCTTGTTCCCTACCTGGAACATATTACTTCCTCTTCCAAACATATGCAAAAGACTAGCCTAAAATAAGGAGGGTCTTTCTCTAGAAATTTGTGGGATTATACTTTCTATATGGAAGAAATATAATTGCTCTGTTCTATAAAGATTTCCCCTCTACCTTCTACTAGGCTAGAATAATCCAAGACCCTAATAATGCTCTAAGCATGTAATTAAGCAAAATATGTGACAATGTTAAGAATTTGAAATAATTCTCTATAATTTATAAAGTAGATAAACTACCTAGTAGTTATTGAAGGTAAAGGGGAGGAATAAGCATTTCTATAGCACCTACTATGTGCCAGGCACTGTGCTAAGAGCTTTACAAATATTATCTCATTTGATACTCACAACAATCCTGAGAGGTCTATGCTATTATCCCCCTTATACAGGTAAGGAAACTGAGGCAAACAGAGGCTAAGTGACTCACCCAGAATCACAAAGCTAGTAAGTGTCTGAGGCTGGATTTAAACTCAGTATTCCTGACTGACTACCAGGCCCAGCTGTCTGTCCACTGTGCCACCCTCAGTTGGCTCCAGCTAGGCAGAGTTAATTAAGAAAATATACCTAAGTTGATTAGAGTAGATACAGACTGAAAAACATTTACCTTAATTTTTTACTATTATCAACATGTAAACTTCATTGCCTTAACCCCTGAACTACTAATTCATGGCATCAAAGTAAGAATATGTGTAGTGCCTTGGATGTCAGCTGTGTCAATTTATTTCATTTTGGAAGAGCTAACATATGAATTAATATTGTGATAGGATCACATAATCCTGACTCTAGAGCTGTGAAGCCATCTGGTTCTACCCACTCTTTTCACAAATGAGATAACTAATTTTCAGAGAAGTTAAGTGACTTGCCCAAGGTCACACAGGCAAATCTGGACTCAGACCAAACATTTGACACTTACTAGCTATGTGACCCTGGGCACTTAACCCCAATTGCCTTAAAAAAAAAAAGAGTGATGGGGCAAGATGATTGCAGAGTGGACACTGCCTTCCAAATAATGTGATCTTCCAGGACAAAGAACACATACATTCACAGGCATTGTTATTACTTCAGTTCCCAACTCCTGATACCAGTAATTCATGCAATAAAAATTTATTAGCGCACAGCACTCTAGGCAAAGTGGGGGGATTTTTCATTTTATAAGCATATTAAACATAGTCTCGATACTCGAGGAGCTGACAATCTAGCTAAGGAGAAAAGAATAACAGTTTAAAAATCCAGGGCATGATATGAAATAGTAGTAAAAGCAACTCAACTCCTATCTTCTATGAGATGGACTTTGAATTTGAATTGGAGAAGTGGAAGAGGAAGAGTATTGTGGCCAGGGGGAACCACATACACACACCACATACACACACACACACACACACACACACACACACAAACAGTGGAGTTGGGAGTAAGTGTGGGTTGCCCCAAAAGAATGAAGAGATTAACTTTGCAGAAGCAAAGGGGTGTGTGTGTGTGTGTGTGTGTGTGTGTGTGTGTGTGTGTGTGTGTGTGCGCGCGCGCGTGGAACATGTGGGGGTGGTTGTTAAGCTGATCCCAAACACTGGATAACCTATGTTTACATGTAGCTTTGGAATATACTCTATGATCTTCTGCAGAGCCTTTACTTTCCCAATTCTTCAGCTCAGACAAATATTATAATTTGTTGGCAGAGGAAAGTAAAATCAGATGTTTAAAAAAAATCAGGTTTTAAAATTTGCTGCAACTAATCTATAAAATTGGGTATGCCTAAGTAGATTAATTAAATTTTAACACCTTCCCAATTTTTTTTTAGGTAAGGTAAAAAAAAACAAAACACAAAAGCCAGGGTTGTGAAAGTTAAGCTCTAAGATTTTCAACCACCTGAGGCTTTCTTGGAGAATATTATTGGCTCCAGTTGGCTCAACCTCTTAAGTCTAAATCCTTAACTAGAGGCAGCTATTTACAACACTTTGTTGAAAAAACAGAGCAAAGTCTCCATGTGCCCACATCAAGGAAAGCAAATGTTTAGCCCAACAATTTCATTCAATTCAGCAGCATTTACTTTATGGCAAAGCTCTGTGCTAAGCACTAGTCTTTGCATAGTCCTGGTCCTAAAGAAACTTACATTCTACTGGAGATCTGCCATATGCACATAGGTAAATTTCCTCATCTGTTAAATGAGGAAGTTGGACCGAAAGTCCTCTCAGATCCCTTCAAACTCTAAATCTATGATCATCTGATCCTAGGTTAATCCATGGTCATTTGTAGGAGAGAAAGTACACTAACAATGAAGAGATTCATGGAAGATTTCATAGAAGTGGTAACAGAGCTGATCCTTGAAGGAAGATAAAGATGCTAAAAAGCCTAGAGGAGAATGGGGTATATTTCAGGCCTGGAGTTAAAGTGGGAAGGAATTCACTAGGCAGGACACAGTATGTTAAGTATGGAGATCCACAAGTAGGATACAATGAAAAGTGCACAAAGAGTATTATGGAATAAGGCTGGAAGGGTAAGTTAAAGTTAGACCTTAGAATGCTTTGAAAGACCACCTGAGAAGTTCATAGTTTGCCTTAGAAGCACTAAAACTTTTCCAGCAATACAATGGTATGATCAGAATTTGTACTGTAGAAATTATTTTCAGTGGTGTGCTGGAACCAGCTCCAACTGGAACCAATGGTCAAATTTTCAGGATGACATTTACACCTTACAAATCTGCAAATTTTACAAATCAGGGCTTAATATGTCCTTGTTGTTGATTGTCTAGAGCTAAGAAAGTAATGGATAAAATGTCAATAATGCAAATTAAACTTAAAAGTCTGTCACATATATGTTTTCCTGAGGGCCAGTTGTTAAACATTTACCAATAAAGTCATGATTATTTTGGTTGCTAAATGAGAGATGGAATGGATATAGGAGAAGCCGAAATCTGGGAGAGCAATGAGGAGGACAACACAGAAGTCCAGTGAGAAGTGAGGTGGGTATACACTAGGGCAGACCTGCACAATCAGCTCTTGGGCCACTTGTGGCCCGCCAAAGGATTTCTGGCAGCCCAAGAATGATATAGGGTCATCACTGCTCACTCTCCTGTTTGTCATGTGACCTTCTGCAATCAATCATTGTCAGTCTATCTCTTGTCTAACCTACCTGCAGCCCGAAGAAGTTTTAATTTTGGCCCCTACCTACTGCCAAGTTGTTCAGGTCTGCATTAAGGTGAAGAAAATGGATAAATTCAAGACTTCTTTTGGAGATAAGAGCTTAGATTGGATGGAGGTGGGGTAAAGAATCAAGTATGACTATAAGGTTACAAACCTACAAATCTGTGTGACTAACATGGTGGTGACCTCAAAAGAAAAAGGTCTATAAAAGAGGAACTTTCAGGGGAAGATGAGTTAGGTTTTGAACTTGTTGACTTCAAGATTCCAATGGGACATCCAATTGCAGAGCTACAATAAGCAGTTCATGACATTGGTTGGGAATTCTGGAGAGAAATTGGAGCTGGTTATATAGGTTTGGGAATGTTCTGTGCAGAGATTATGAATGAATCCATGGGGGTAGATGAGATCACCAAAGGAGGGAGTGTAGAAAAGAAGAAGGCCCAAGACTTGCCCTCTATACAGGGATTACCCTAATATATATACTTAGTGTGTAGGAAATAAAAAATTATTTAGCACAGGAGAATAAGAACAGCATTGCCATTGAGATGTATGAAATATGTAGTCATGTCCATGAATAAAATAATGTAATTTGGTATAGAAAAAGATATTTGGAATAAGAGAATCATGGGTTGCTTGAGCTTGACAGGACAATAAAGATTACTTAGCTTGACCCCTAATATTGTAAAGGAGACATAAATTTATGACAGATAACGTAATATGGAATTATAGAAATAAGAAATAGTTTAGAAAGAGAGAACTTGTTAAGGTTTATCCAGTGCTCACTGGGTACTTTAGCAACCTAGTCCCCAAAGTAGAGAATGATATGGGATATAGGATCATCGATGTAGAGCTGGAAAGGGGAAACTGAGTCACAAAGAGTTTTCGTTCTTTTGCCCACAGTTGCACAGCTAATAAACTTCTGAAGTGGAAGTTGTACCCAAGGCTTCTAGACTCCAAGTCTAGTGTCCTAATCATGGCACTATGCTGTATCTCGACAGCACACCACAGCTTGCTGGAAATGTCCCCTCAGAAACACTAAACTCCCTTTGTTCCAATTCTTTTCTCAAACAACAATTTTCTAATTGAAAACTTCATCTCCTGAGTGCTGATGTGACAGGACAAGAAGGTCACACACACATGACTAGCACCAATACACGGGTTGATACACACATATCTCTCTGTAAATTGATAGTTATTCTGTTTTACAAGTCAATTTCCTGTGACCTTGGTTGGCAGGAACCACTAATCCAAATCCTGATCCTTTCTAGTTGAAATGACAAAAGTGACTTTGAACCTGCAAAGCTGAAGAAAAGACATACCCCACTACCACCCCAAGGTACAGAAACCCTAGGAGGTCCAGCCTGGAATAGCCATCTGGTCTTATTCTTCTTATATTAAAACATGCTCATTAAAGGCACCAATACTTCTCTTAACTGCATCCCACTTAATGATGGGCCTGGAGGGACCTTAAGGTGTTACTGAATATATTCCATGGCCTAGGGGAAGCCCTGTCTGTGCTGGTACTAAAATAATCAAGGAAAACTTTGCCTTTTGATTTAAAATTTCCAGAGAAAAGATTGCACAAGAAAACCTAGTAGTAAGACATTCCATATTAATGCCTTATTACCAATGCCATATTAATCAAAGCTCCTGTTTTGGGTCAATGTTTCCAAACAAATACCAAGCATTTTTAGTCTATTTCCTTTATAAAAACAAAAACAAGCAGGTCACTTTACTAACCAATGTATCCATCAATCAACAAGCATTTATTAAAGATTGACTATGCGTCAGGCAGCATTCTCAGCGCCAGGCATATAAGAAACAAAAACGTGGTCCCTCTAGGAGCCCCCATTCTAATGGAGAAGACAACATGCAAAAAACATTATACATAGAAGATATATACAAAGGAGATGGAATGTAATCTCAGAGGGAAGGCACTAGCAGGGGCCTTGGGGGAGGTAGACAATGGAAAGGCAGGATTTGACCTGAGTCTTGAAGGAATCTGGGGATGCCAGTAGACAGAAGAGAGGAAAGGGAGCATTCCAAGCACACAGAATAGGAAATGAAAAGGCATGGAGCAGAGCTGGAGTATTGGGTGTGACAAGAGCAAGAAGGCCCATGTTGCTTGATCACAGAGTAAGTGCAACAGAATTAAGTTTAAGAAGTTGGAAATATAGGCAGTGTCTAGGTTGGAAAGGGTTTTAAATGCCAAGAGGAAAATTTTATGTTTCCTCCTATAGTTAATAAGGAACTTTGTTGTTGTTGTTCAGTCATTTTGGTTGAGTCTTATTCCTTGTCACCTCATTTGGGGTTTTCTTGACAAAGACATTGGAGTGGTTTGCCATTTTCTTCTCCTGCTCATTTTACAAATGAGGAACTAAGGCAAACAAGGTTAAGTAACTTGCCCAGGGTCACACAGCTAGTAAGAGCCTGAGGCTGGATTTGAACTCATGAAGATGAATCTTCCTGATTCCAAAGCCAATGTTCTATCCACTGTGCCACCTAGCTGTCCTTAACAAGGAGCTACTGGAGTTTAATGATTAATGATGGACTGGAGTAGAGAGAGAGGCCAAAAATGGTCCAGCTGTGGGGACCCATACCAGGGCAGAGAAGCTTTGAGAGCCAAGGGAGCACAGGGGAAAGAGCAAGGGAGAAGTATATGAGAGATGTGAACTTAGAAACACAAATGATCGAAGGAAATTGTGCAAATACAGATGCCATTTCTATAAGGTTTTAGCTCTGGAAAGGACTTTATAGATCAGCTATTCCATTGCCCTCACTTTATAGATGAGGAGAATAAGGTCCATAAAGGAAAGGATCACACCACATTGCTAGGCTCACACGAGCAATAGATATTCAAATCCAAGTCCTTGACTCCAAAACCAGCAGTCTTTCTGTTACATCACACAACTTTGGGAGATCAATTTTCAGATCAATCACAATCTTTAAAAGAACCTATCACCCTTCTCTTGTTGGCCTAACCTTCTTAATGCAATGAAGGGCAGGAAGAAGGAATAACTTCTGGCAGCACCTCGTCCTGGAGGATCTAGCCTCCTTGTCACTTGGAAGAGAAACAGAATTGCCATCCTAATCTTATTGCTAACTGCCCCTGTCTCAGAATCTTCCAGCCTCAGCTCTTCCAGAATAAGTATTTCACAACTCAGTCTTCACACAAACGACCCATCCATAACCTTTCATTATTTATTTTAGTTTGTTTATTTTTAAAGACTGGATCTCCCTCTCATCTAAGCTAAAAATACAACTCACCAGTATGATCTCACTGATGGTTGGCACAGGAGTTTTGACATACTCTGGCTTTTTTCCAACATGGTCCAGTTCACCCTTCTTTGGGTAACCTATTGGATCTCTTGCTTCTGGAAGCACCATATTCATACAGGGTTTAGTGAAAACACCCAACTGGCTTTAATCCTATTGAAGCTCAGAATTCCTCAGCTCAAGCAATCCACCAGCCTCAGCATCTCCTGTAGCAAGGATTACAAGTGTCCACCACCACGGCCAGCTATTCTAATCTCTTTAACCAGCGGCGTGGAGTTAGAGCATTGTCAACTCCTAGGCAATCATTCATTTTTCCTTTCGATTTTCTGATTTCCTTTGACAGAACTATCCAGAGATCAGCCACCTCAAAAGACTAACTTGTTGGGTTACTTTGTCTAAAATAAAACATTTCCTTTTGTTTTGGGGTCAGATGTAAGCAGCCAGAGGACCTAAGGTTTAAGTCTTGTCTCCACCACTTAGTATTTGTGTGACTTTGGGCGAATCACTTGGCTTCACTGGACCTCAATTTTCTCTTCTATAAAAGGAGGGAAGGGAAGGTAATAATCATTTACATAGTGCCTGCCATGTGCCAGACACTGTGCTAAGTGCTTTTTTACAAACTTTTTTTTGTTTTACAAACATTGTTTCATTTGATCATCACACCAACCCCATGAGGTAATCACTATTATTATCCCCATTTTACAACTGAGGAAACAGAGGCTAGTAGATGTTAAGTGACTTGCCCGGAGTTCAAACTAGGAACTGTCTGAAGCTGGATTTGAACTCAGGCATTCCTGACACCAGGCCTAACCCTCTATCCACTGGGTCACAGGCTGCATCCTAACTCGATGATACCCGAGGTCCCTTCTATGATTCTAGCATCCTATGATATGCACAGTGTGGGAGCTTAACCCTCACTTTATCTTAGGTAACCAAGGCCAATACAGAATTCTAAGAAACACTGCATGTACCTTACATTTTAAGGCCCAATTTAAACCTCTTGACCAAGGGAATTATAACATGACATCTTTGGTAATTATAGCATCATCACTAACAAGTTATGTACCAGTCCCCTAATGATAAAATGTAATGAGTGGATTAATCAGACAGGAGGGATATAAATTGCCACATTCAGCTCTTTGTTAGATATGTTGAATCAGGTGGCATGCTGGCTATGGACTGACTGAGCACTAGCATCAGTTTTGCCAATCCCCCAAGAAAGGCAATAAAGCCAAAACAAACCTCCCCCACTGTCAAATCTGACAATGAAACAGTGAGCTCTTCAAAAAAAAAGCCCATTCCACGGTCCCATGAAAAGATAGAGAGGGGAACTGTTGGCATACACAGATCCTCCAATTAATCAATAAGTTGCTTTCTGTGGGGAAAAAGGAAATTGAAGATGAACCTAAGTATACTTGAGTTTGGAGGTGTGCTTGGAGATGTTTGTTTCTCTTGAAGGAAACAGAGAGGGCATTTTATCGTAAGAGGTACAATTTAAAGAGAATTTTTGGTTTTGAAATAAGTAAATTGGTGAGACAGGGTCCCAAAAGTAGGAGTAATTTTTCTCTGAATTTGTGACTAAAAGAAGGGGGAAAGGTTATTGAATAATATTACAACAAAGTATCTTTGTCATAGGATCCTAAGATTTAAATTTAGGGCTTGAAGCAACCTTAAAGGCCAAATCCAATCCTCTTATTTTAAAGTTGAGGAAACTAAGGCAGAGAAAGGTTAAATAAGTTGTCCGCATCTGATTACCTTGTCCAGACTTTCTGGGGCATCTGTCTGCTGAGAGTGTATGTTCTTCCAATGACAGTAACATCACAAACACCATGTATTCCTATAGTCAGAATATTGGCTGCAGCCCACAATTTCAAATGCTCCACTTCACCACAGCTGTGTAGAGATCCTCCCGACCGTATTTTAATTAGCATAATTAACAGCCATTGCTCACAGCCAAAGTGGGATGGCTTTTCTGTGGAGCTTATCACCTGATGCTCAAAGCCTCGGACAGTCATTTCATCCTTTAAAGAAACCAGTTTTTACGGTAGCAGCAGATCCTAGAACCAGGTGGTGTCCCTAGAGTGGTCACATCAAACTGGCCAAGAAAAACCTACAGATTCCCTCATATCATTACAAAGGGATATGCATTCCTAGTTCCTTCTGGCTAAGCAAAGACTGCTACAGAAATATTGGATGTGTTGGGGATAGAATTGGAGATGGGGAAGTCCATTACAACTCTTACTTATGGCCACAGATGCTGAAGCAACAGAACCACTCCAATTTGGGTTGTTGTTTTCACCCTCCCTATGGTATCAAGGTATAGTTACTTAAGGCTGTGCCGAGCAAGTACCTGCATTTCAGAAATTTTCATGCTGTTAAAAAGAATTTTTTTTAAAAAAGGCTGCAGGCGGAAATGAAGACTTTGTGGAACAGAAATTGTAGAGCAGAAAGCAACTTAGCACTCTGCCTGAAGAAAGGTTGTCTTTCAGTACTGCCTCTCCCTAACAACCTATGGATTAGAAACCAGGACAGTCTCTCTACCTTCTCTAAATGAGAAAAGAAAAGGATTGGGGGTGGGGAGGAACCTGTAGGTAAACGGAGAGAAGTATACAGCATATGCTGAAGATAACAAAGAAACAAGAACACAGGTGTGTCTTTCTGCCTCGGAAATGAATTGTTAGAATCACTGGAAAAGAAAACCTAGGTTGTCCTTAAGAAGGCATTGTGCAAGAAGTAAGGATAAGAGGCACTGGAAATCAGGTGAATGACAGGACACAATGGAAAGGGCTAGAGAAAGGAAAACAAACAGGTGCCACTTAGGTGAGGTGGGCTGCCATGCTATTCAATTGTAAGCAGATTTGCTTTGAGCACTGGCAGTCAGGAACTGCCCCTGTGAGATCTGCTATGCAATGGTTTTCCAGGGCCAATTGTTCCAAGAAGTAATGAATTAGATAGTCTGATTTAGGTTTCTAGATGGTATAGTAACCTTTACGCTGGACCTGGAGTCAGGAAGAAGGGTTCTAATCCTTCCTCATTAGCTGTGTGACCCTGAGCTTAAAATTCTCTGTCTCTGTTTGCTCATCTGTGAAATGAGGGACTGGGCCTGGATGGCCTCTAAGGTCCCTTCTGGTTCTAAATCTATACTTCTATAACTTTGTTTCTCTTTTGAATTTCTTAGAGGAGCCACACCGGAATCCTGAGAAAATTGATATTTGAGAGAAAGAAATAATGGAGGAATTTACAGGAAAACACCTTTGGACACTAGGTGGTAATTTTTGCTCTTTGAATCAATGAATCAATCAACAGCCTCTTATTAAGCACGTACTACATATGAGACACCAGGAGAAGTGCTGGGCATACAAAGAGAAAAATGAATTGGCCCTGGCCCTCAGGAATGCTTTTCTTATAATAGCCTAAAGTTCCTTTATATAATATCCAGCACCACTGATTCAGATTTAAAACTAGAAAATCTTTTTTTTTTACTTTATTTAGCCTCAATCTTGTCCTCATCATAAAGACAAACATTCTATTCCAATGACCCAGAGGAAACTTTGTTTAGGAGATTTGTGTGGTACTAATAATAGCTGGAGAAGGAAATGGCAAACCACTCCAGTATCTTTGCCAAGAAAATTCCAAATGGGGTCACAAAGAGTCAGACACAACTGAAAACAACTGAACAATAAAATAACAGTAGCATTTATATAGCTCATTAAAGTCTGCAAAGTATTTTACATATATCATCCAATATGAATCTCATGCCCCCCACTTTATAGCCTCTTCAGGCAAAAGCAAAATGACCACTTATCAGGTATTTTATAGTGGGAATTTCATTCAAGTATACATTAGATTAAATCCTTGGATCATATATTTAGAGCTAGATGTGGTTTTAAAGACCATCAGATCCAAAACTCCTTATTTTTCAGCTGAGAAAACTGAGGCATTTGACTTCCCCAGGGGGTCTGAGACAGGATTTGAACACAGGATTTCCTGACTCCAAATCCAACACCCTATCTACTCTGCTTTTCAAATAACTGCTGAGATCCCTTCCAACCATCAAATTCTGTGATTCTGTGATTGAGTTGCAAAGTTACTTGCCCATGGTCATACTTCTGGTACCCATCAGTGAAAGGATTTGAACCTTGGGCTCCCTGACTCCAGAACCATCATTCTATGCATGGTGTCATACTCTCTCTGAAATTCAATGAGAGGAAAGAGAAACAGAGAAGATAGAGGAAGAGGAAGAAAAAGGAAAGAATAGGGAAATGAGAAAAGAAAGATAAAGAAGCTGTCCAGCTGCAAGTACTAGATACTGAATTACTCTTCCTTTGCTCTGGTTCAGGAAGAAAAGCTGTAAAAGGAGGATAATAACACCTCACCTTCTGAAGGGAGATGGACTACACAAGCTGTTCTCATAAGGTCTCTTCTAGTTCTAAGATCTGGGATGGTAGGAAATGATTTTTCTAAGAAAAATGAATACATACTACTAGTAACCATGCAAGTCTTCAAAGCTTTGTTGGAGTGACCCAGTAATAACCATAAAGATACCATATACATTAAAACTGTATTCTTAACAAGAAAGGGGTCACACTAGTTCCACATCCTGTTATAGACATCTTAGAAACAACAGATACTTGAATAGAGTGTTCGACCCAGTCTTCAGGTCTCTCTATTGGGTAGTTGATGAGGAAGATTCTTCTATTCTTCTGTTCCCCAAAGCATTGGTTTATCATGCCTATACCACCAGTAGCATTTAATGGTTTCTCAGTGAATAACTTACATATCATCATTAGCATTTAATCATTTCCCAATGGGTAAGCCCTTTGAAATTTTAGAAGAAACTTTCAAAAAACTTTGAAGTTTGTTTTTAATGAGAAGGAAACAATGAAATGTTCCTTGTTATATTGGGGGGGGGGGAATGAAAACTTCCTCATTATATTCTAAGAGAAAAGAGATAAAAGAACACATTACACTAAACTTTCAGACCAGCCCAATACATGGCTCTCTAGAGGTGAGAGAGTTCCTATCTCTATAAAGTGACTCACTCAGCATTGCCTGATTGTTGTCACAATCTACTACCATATTGATAATGAGAAGAGAAATAGGCATATATTATAAACTGTGATATATAAGAAACACACTTAATAGAATATAAGCTTCTGGAGAATAAGAGTTGTTTTATTACTTGTATTTATATTCCCCAGGGCCTAGCAGAGAGCCCAGCAACTTGGTAAAAGGCATGTTGCTTAATTGATTGGCCCTGTTTTGTATATGGACCAATTTACAACAACAATTCACTGTTTTGGTTTTTTTCTGGAAAGGAAGAGCCATTTCTTTTAGCCACCTCTGTGGTAGGCACATGCATGTGCCCTTCTTGAGTGACTAGGCCCTCTACCACAGGTGGCTTATCCAGCAGAATGTATGCTGCATGAGGGCATGGACTATTTATTTTTGTCTTTATAATCTCAATGGCCAGTGATGTGCCTAGCACATAGTAGGTCCTCAATGAATGCTCAAATTGAACTGAGGGTGTTAATAGTATGATTTCCATCTAATAGAGGATATACCTATATCTATTTAGACATAGATTGGTATGTGTGTGTATACCCACACACATTATATAACATGTGACCAGCCAAGGGAATAGATAGAAAATGGTACAAGCTTATCTTTATGAGTATTTTTTTTAATTCTGAGTTCCACTTATTTTGTCTCTTTTTCCCCTTTTGCAATGCCTTGCAAATGTTAGGAGCTTTTAAAATGCTCACTGGATTAGATTGGATTGTTGAATGAATCTACTGGGGCTTCCAAGGTGCTAGACATTGCTGGAGAAAGTCAGGAACTCGCTATTAATTCACACTATATAATCTCAGCCAGGGTCTCAAGAGCGATGTGAAATTCCTTTTATTATGTATTATTGATTCCCTAATCTATCACTAATTTCCCACAACACCCATTCTAAGCCTTTCCACATCTATTTTATATTCATTCAAAAGACAAGTATCCACTGTATGCTGAGCCCTGTTGGGGGATACAGAGATGAATATAATATCTTCCCTAGGCAAACCTCCAATCTAGAAGACAAGGTAAGTATGTAACTGTCACATGAAACAAAATATATAAATTGCTATAAAAGAATCAATCATGAAGAGCTATAAACATTCAGAGGAACAAAAGTACACATTTGTTAAAGATATCATGGGGGCTCAGGGAAGGCCTTATTTTGATCACAGTGGGCCTTAAAGAATAGGCAGGATTATTATAAGCAATGATCAGAAGAGTATTCCATGTGGAGGGAACAGCATGGGATAAGGTACAGAGGCAACAGGAATTATTCAAGTAATTGAGAGTCATCCAAATAGTGATGACAACTGAATCCATAGTGATAGATGAAAATGAATAAAAAGGGAGAGAGTCCAACTTGACTGAAGTGTAGGGTATATGTAGCAGAGAAATAGAAGCTAAGACTGAAAAAGGAATTTGGGTCTAGAACAGGGGTGGGGAAGCTGCAGCCTTGAGGCCATACATGGCCCTCTAGGTCCTCAAGCAACGTCCTTTGACTGAATCCAAACTTCACAAAACAAATCTTTTATTAAGGGCTTAATTAATAGACAACTGGAAGCCATTAAAAGATTTTGGACAGAGAAGTTAAATAATCAGAGGAATGCTTTAGAGAGATTAATCTAAAGTATTGCAAGGGATAGATTCTATCAGGAGGGAGACGAAGTTAGGGTAACCAGGAAGGAAAATATTACAATAATCCAGGTGAGAAATAATGAGGATCTGAACTTTGTAGTTCAGGGCAGCTTTGGGTGACTAACTATTGTGGTACTATTAGACAATCACTGCAGATGGTGACTTAAGCCTGAAATTAAAAGACGCTTGCTCCTTGGAAGAACAGCTGTGGCAAATCTGGACAGCATGCTAAAAAGCAGACACACTACCTTGCCTACAAAGGTCCTTATAGTCCTTAAGTTATGGCTTTTTACAATGGAAATGTATGCCTATGAGAGCTGGATTATAAGGAAAATTGAGGCTTTTGGACTGAGGTGCTGGGGAAGACTTTTGAAAGTTCTTTGGAAAGTGAGGAAGTCAAATCAGCCAATACTTAAATTAGTTCAGACTATTCACTGTAAGGTCAAATACTGAAGCTAAAACTTAAATACTTTGACCACATGAGAAAACAGGATTCACTGGAAAAGACCCTGATGCTAGGAAAGATTGAAGTCAAAAGGAGAAGGGGATGACAGAGAATGAGATAAATAGATAATATCGTGGAAGCAATGAACATGAGTTTGGACTTGGGGAGATAGTGAACTACAGAAGGCCAAGTGTGCTACGGTCCAAGGGGTCATGAAGAGTCGGACAGGACTGAACAACCGAAAAACAACAACTATTAGAAGAAATAGGAAAGTCAGGAAGAGAAGCTTGTCTGGGGAGAGGAAAGGAAAGATTCTGGATTTATTTTTGAGTATGGTTTAAGCTTAAGGAAACAGAGAAGAAAGGGTGGAAGCAATCAAAAGGCTAGGAGAATAAAGCAGCACAATCTCCCAGTGACCCAGGCTCACCTCTAGGTGTCCAATGTCTGCCTCTCTCTCTCTCTCTCTCTCTCTCTGTCATTCTGTCTCTCTCCTTCCCATCCCTCTCTCCCTCCCTTCTTCCCTCTCTTTTCCTCTTTCCATTTCCCTCTCTCAGTTCTCCCCCACCTCCGCATATCCAAATCTGTTGGCAAGTCCACTAGATTCTACCTTCATAGCATCTCTCTTTTTAAAAAGTCACTTTGCTCCTCTTATACTGCCACCCACCATCCTGGTGCCAGTCCTCCTTACCTCATGCCTACACTACTGTGATAGCCTTCTGTTTAGTCCCCCTGCCTTAAATCTCTCCCCACTTCAGTCTATCTCTCACTCAGTTACCAAATTAATCTTCCCATAATAGCAAAGGTCTGATCATGCCACTCCACTTCTCAACAATTTTCAGGGGCTCCCTATTACCTCCGGGATCAAATATAAAATCCTCTTTTTGGATTTTAAACCTTTATACTCTGGCCCACTTCCTCCTCTCAGTGTACTCCAGGATTCAAAGACACTGACTTCCTTGCTGTTTTTTCACACAAGACCCTCCATCTCCCAACATCATTTACTGTCTGTTCCCCATGCCTACAATGCTCTATTTACACATATCCCCTACCTGTAAAGCAATCTTTTCCCTCTATCTTTTACCCCTTCAAACTACAGTCTTATCTCTCCTTCCCCTACAAGACTTCTTAGGATAGTAGTCTACATTTACTGCCTTCATTTCTTCACCCCAGCCTGGTCACTTTTTAACTCCTTGCACTCTGACTTCTGCCTCTACAACTCTACTTAAATAGCACTAAGATCACCCGTTATCTAGAGTGGCTAGACTGTACAATGGATAGAGCACTGAGTCAGGAGTATGAAAGACCTGAGTTCAAATCCAGCCATAGACATCTACTCGCTGGGCAAGTCACTTAACCCCATTTGCCTCAGTTTCCTCATCTGTAAAATGAGTTGGAGAAAGAAATGGCAAACCACTCCAGTGTTTTTGCCAAGAAAACCCCAAATGGGCTCACAAAGAATCAGATATGACTGAACAACACCTCCACTGCCAACATCATCAACTCCAATAGCCCTTTCTTGCTCCTAATCTTCCTTAGCCTCACTACAACATTTGACACTTTTTATGTTGTACCCCCTCCTTTAAAATTCTTTAATCTTCTGTCTTATGTAGTTCTAATCTTCTATCATTGTTTCTTTAATGTCTCCTTTGTTAGATCTTCATATTTCTCCCTAAAGATAGATATTTCTAAGTTTCAGTCCTAAGTTTTCTTTCTATATCCAGTGTCTCCCATTTGTTGGCTACTAGTTTGTCATAGACTTTTACTATTTACCAACCCTATGACTTCCCTGACCAAGACACCTCTCTCTGACCTCCATTGGCATTTGTATATTGTCTTCCCCTATTAGAATGCTCCTTAAGGACAGAGATTGTCTTGCTTTTGGTATTTTATCCCTGATACTTAGTATAATAGTAAAGGTACATAGCAAATGCTTTTAAAATGCATTTTTCATTCATCTATTCCTTTCATTCAGATGAATGTCTTAAAACTTAGGAACACCAAAAAAATTACTCCTTATCCCAGAATCTGCCTCTGTTTCCCCATCCTTCTTCCTTCTTTTCAGCTTCTGATCCTGCCATTTGAGTCACTGACAACTTGTGAGTTGAAGCTGTACAAAGCAGAGTGGAAAACAATAGAGAATTTTGATATGTTCCTAGTCTGTGGAATAATGTGGGTTGAGAAACACATTTGCACTCTCTGCTCAAATGATCAGTTTGGTCTTTTTTCATGACTTCAGCCATCACTACTATATAAATAACTCCAAAATCCATACATCTGGTGGTCATTGCTTCACTGAGTTCTGGTACTTCATTTTCAACAACCTGCCAACCATTTTCACCTGTATTTCTATCAGCACCTCATAGTCAATATATCCAAAATGAAACTCTTTATTTTCCTCACAGGATCATAATCAGAGATCTAAAGCTAGAAGAGACCTGAGAATTTTTTCTAGTCCTACTAAATGCATTATTGATGGAGTAGTGAATGAACATTTGTTAAATTCTTACCCAGTGTCAGGCACTGGGTTAAATGCTGGGAATACAGTGGGAGAAAAAAAAAGCAAAAATAAAGATGGTCCCTACCCCAAAAAAGATAACTCTCTAAAGGATGAAGACAACACATAAAAAGGAAGCTGAAAAGGGGGAAGAAGTATGGAAGGATTAAGGAATGTGATGGCAGAGAAAGTTTAGAAGGCAGCCTGGAGAGGAATGAGACATGGCTGGCTTTCTGCCCTCCTTAAGTGGAGGTTCTGGGAGAACGCATCCAATCACGGGGAAAGAAGGAACTTCCAATATATGAATTCCAGGACTGGAATGAGCTTCCAAAATTACAGTATTTCTGTGGCATGGTTCAGAAAGTCCAGAGTGCCACCTAGAATGAGAAATGAATTTACAAAGCTAGTAAGTGTCTGAGATTGGATTTGAACCTGTCTTCCTGACTCCAAGTCCAACCTTCTATATGCTATGCCAGCTGTCTCTCCATAATAATACAATACAAATATAACACTTAATGGTCAACCAAGAACTTTGGCATGTATTATCTCCTTTGAGCTTAATGAAACTCTTTTGAGATTAGGAGTAGGGTAGGTATAAGGACACCATTGGGATGGAACTAGGATTTCATTGACAAGGAAACTCCCCCTACTAATGCAGGTTGGCCTCTTGCCTACAACTTAAAGTCTTTGAGAGTTGCCCAATTAGAGGTTAAATGATTTACTCAGGATCACAGACAATGTTTTAGAAGCAGGACTTGAAATTAGGTCTTTCTGGCTCCAAGGGGAGCTTTTCTAGCCACTAGGCTTTTCAATATTGAAAAAGCTTAAGTTATTTATCCAAGTTCACCCAGGCTTTCCGACTCCAGGTGCACTATTCTTGTCACTGCACAGCACTTGTTTCATGGTCTGCCTTGCATTAACGGTCATCGTCTCGTGTAAATTGAGTACTTGCCTTATCCCCATATTATTCCCTTAAGGCTTAGAACTGTCTTGTCCATCTTTCTATCTAACCACAGCATCTAGCAGAGTGGCTCATCCATAATAGGGACTTGAAAGAATGAGTGATTATCAGTAGGCTTCTGCTCTGAATTTGGTTTCCTAATTAGGCTTTCCTACTGGAAAGGGATATTTTTCACTGTAAAGCATTAAAATAAACCTCCTCTGAGTTTGGGTGAAGTAAATCAGGTTTTTTTTTTTTCAGGACTGATTTCTCTCTGGATAAGGCAATAATTCCAGACCTCTTCAGCTAGAAGAATGTACCCTGAAATAGGAGATAACAACAACCTAAGTCCTCTCCTGATTAGTAGCCTACCTACTAATGGGCCAGTTTTGGAGTTTGTTGATGGCACTGGGCCTAACCAAGTTATTGACTATACAGAAAAAGCTCCTAGAGAACAGGTGCTATTTCTTTTTCTTTTCTTTTTTTATATTTAATGTATTTTTATTTATTTTGCTAAATTTTTCCAATTACATTTTTAGATTAATTTGTTTTTAGTTTTTAACATTCACTTTTATAAGATTTTGAGTTCTAAATTTTCCTCCTCCCTCCCGTCTTTTCTCTCCAAGACAGCATGCAATCTGATATAGCCTATACAGGACAGATACTATTTCAAAGAATCATGGGAGCAACGTTTGGAAGGGACATTAACATCATATAGACTGACACCTCAGGAAAATGAACTCTAAAAATGGGAAGCGACTTGTCTGAAGTCACACAGGCAATAAAGTAATAAAACTGGGTTTTGTGAAATTTAGATAACTGATTTAGATTACTGATTAATAGTTAAGAGATTTAGTTAATCATTGGAATGAATATCTATGGATTACATTTGGATTTACTTGTATAGGCCTCAGCAGTAGACTTTGTAAAGAGTTTAATTTCTCTAATTTTAAGGGCTACAAACTGATCCTGTCTCTTGAGGGAAATAAAGAAGATAGATGGAAGATGAGTCAGTCTGGTCAGGAGATGTTTACCCAGCACTGGGTCTCTCTGGTTTTGAATGGTTTCTGGCACTTCCAGAGGATGTTAACTAACTCTGTATTTTCCTTGTTGTTATGGGTCCTGAGACACCACCACCACCACCCCCTCTTGCAAGTCAGCATGATTAAGCAAAATGTACAGCCCACACTTCACCTCTGTTATAGACCAATCACAGTCTTAGTCTAGTTTGCATCACTGGACCATTTTTGGTACCCTATATAACCTGCTGCCTTTTTGACTGTATAAAAAGCTGCTCTGTCAGATTTATCCATGGTCACTGAGGGGCTTGGAATCTCACTTTATTGTCAATTGCTAACCTTACTAATAAATTGATTATGCTTAAAACTTTGTGCCTCAGTTTCTCTTTATTGCATTTTTATCACAAAAGTTTCAACTGATGTTCCTTGGTTCTAAATTCAGTGCTTTTTTCCACTGTACTACAAATGCTAGAACTCATCTCTTTCTTGGTTTCCCCAGGATTTAAGAGTCTTGTACATAACAGATGTTTAATACATGTTTGTTGAACTAAATTGAATTTTATTCCCCTAAAGCAGGATTTCTCAACCTTTTTATATATCATGCCCCACCTTTGGCCCTCTAGTGAAGCCCATAGCCCTTTCTCAGGATTGTGTTTTTAAAGGCATAAAATAAAATGCAAAGGATTACAAAGAAAACAAATTATATCCAAATAAAGCTATAAAAATATGTTTTAGAAAAGCAAACTTGTGACCCCTAAATTAAGAATCCCTATCCTATACAATTCATTTCATATGATAGAGTGGTTTCAAAGCACACTGCCATTTTTCCACGGCTCATTTTTAATACTATTGGCTTCATAGTTTAATCTACTTTTCTTTCCTAAAATAACAAGACATTTGTGCTCCCTAGAACAAGCAGAACATTTTTACACAAAGAAAGATTTCTTGTTTACCGAGGTTTTGTTGAAATCATACAGAAAGATATTTTCGTTGGACCTTGAACTGCTAAAATAATGAAGAATGTCACCTTCAGCTGCTAACTACCTCACTCTGGAGATAACCTTTTCAAATGCTATCTAACCATCTATTGTAGAAATTATTGAAATAACTTCCATTTCTGGGCTTCAGTGTAGGAATATATCCTGTCATGAAGACTGGGCCTTTTCAGAACACTTTGGAAGATATTCAGATAATGAAACAAATATTACATTAAATTATGCATTAAGTTTACAGGGAAGAGGTATTTGGATTTTTAAAAAACTGTTAAAAAAGTTACTACAGTACTTGTACTCAGATGTTCAGCCTCTAATATCTTCTCCATTGGAACCAAGTAAATGAAAACAGGTGACCACTGTCATGAAGCAATTTAGTTCTCCAGTAGAGCATTACAGAATGGCTTCATTACGAAAAATTGGCTTATTTGGCAAGTTGCTTGTTTTATCCAAAGATCATAGTTAGAACCGGATGGAAAATGTTACACCACAAATTTATGTTCACAGTATGCCCTAACATCAAATTTGTAATTTCTCAAAGATGATAAAAAAAGAAGAAGAACCTGATGGGATACACTAAAGAGAATGAATGAAAAGTGTTCTTCCCAGGACATAAAGGTTCCAAATATACCTCAAGGGTAAAGGAACATAGTGTGTGGATAAGCAACTCTATTTTAGAATACGGCCTGATATTTGGAAGGAAACATAGGCCATAAAAAAGATTAGTCCATCACAAAGGGAGCTTGGGATCTTATCCCTTTATATTTTTTTTCTTCATGGTTATCATTACATTAATGAAATTGTATCAATAATTGCTACCTATTTTGACCACTGCCTCAATACTTCGGTAGATCTGGATAATTTTCACCTATGAATAACTTACAGGCCCACTCTAATTCCTGTCCATGTTGAGTTTGATGTGATTCCATGACAACCATTTCAAAATATCTCATAGGCAATTGATTATATGAGACTAGAGATAAGGAGGGAGAATAGGGTTGGATGTATAGATCTGGGAGTTATATGCATAGAAATGACATAGGTCTGGCAGTTATCTTAATAAAGGTGACAGTAAAACTCTTGAAGGGGTATGGTAGTTCAGACCCTCCTCAACTATGACTAAATACTTATGAATCTTCCTTTTCTGGGAGAAGTTGTCTTATTACCACAACCTAGTAGGTGGGAAAAGAGATTGTCAGTAGGCACCCTAAAAAGATGAGGTCTTAAAGCTGGTCCTGGTAACTACAAGAATAAAAACAATGCCACATACTGCCTATAAGTGAGTAATTCCCAGTGTGATTCAGGCAACAGTGAGAATAGTGTGGTAACATCACCAGAAGTATCAGCAGTAGGAGTTCCCCTTCCATGTGTATTCTCTAACTGCATTTATTCCCTAAATGCATGCTTCTTCATGTGTGTTCCTTAGCTACATGTGTTCCCTATGTATGTAGATATGTTTCCTACATGTATACCACTCCATACCTGTGTGCTGGTCATGTATGTTCTCTATTTGTGGAACTCCCAACTTTTAATCCCTCAACAAGTCCACTCTTTCCACTGGTGTTATGTATATTTTTATCATGGTACAGCCAAGGTCAATGGGGGAAAAAATGTTCTATCATGACTATTCTCATTATACTATTTCATTAAATGCCTTTTGCTTTCAACTACTTGTGGTCCCTAACTCATAAAAATAAACACATCAATGGGGGCTCTTGAGTAATGGTTTTGCTTAGATGTGGCCCCTATAGTATATTGAACCTGGGATAGCTTTTCAGGGGATCTATACATGAGAGTAAAGTCCCAGGTACTATATATTAAAAACTAGATTCACCACAAAGAACCAAAGTGGGCTTAAGGCATTACTGGAAATTGAGTCAAGCTGCCAAGTTTCCACAGTGAAGATAGGGTATTGTTTTGTATTCATTAGTATATTTTGATGAAGGAAGACAGTGAGATACAATGGGAATAGGACTGGGCATAGAGTCAAAAGATCTGAGTTTGAGAGTCTGCTTTGACCCTTTCTAGTTAAGTGAAATTGAACAAATCACCCTAAGTGAGATACAATGGGAATAGGACTGGGCCTAGAGTCAAAAGATCTGAGTTTGAGAGTCTGCTTTGACCCTTTCTAGTTAAGTGAAATTGAACGAATCACCCTACTCTTCTGAACCTTGATTTTTTCACTTCTAAAATATGGATAATGATACACTTGACCTTCCTCTCTTGTGGTACAGCCACACAGTTCAAATTTAAAGCACTCCATTACCATAAAGCACCATATAAATATCTACTAGTATTACTATTAGAATGAGCAAGCTTCCACTTCCTATTCCCAGATAAATTGGAAAAAAGAACGATAGAAATGATAAAACTAGCATAGCTCTTTGACTAAATCCAAACCTCACAGAACAATAATGCAGGTTTCCAACCCCTAGAGTAGAACAACAGAATTCAATAACCCAGTGTTTGATGCAGTAGAAATATAAATTGTCTAGGAAAAACTCCTTATTTGAGAAAAAAACTATTAGGAAAACTAGAAAACTGTCTGGAAGAAATTATGTTTAGACCAACAAATTATATCATATTCAACAATCTATTTTATGTGGATATATGACCTTAATATTAAAGATTAAACTATTTTTTAAATTAGAAGAGCATCAAATCATATATCTTTCAAAGCTATGGTTAAAAGATGTATTCTTAACCAAACTAGAGATAGGGGAAATTACAAAAGATAGACAACTTTGATTATATGAAATTAAAAAGCTTCTGCAAAGACAAAATTAAGTCAGCTAGGGTTAGAAGAGAAGTAGTTGAACTGGGAGAAAAAACTGTATAAATATCTCTGATAAGGGTTTGGTACTGAAGATAGGTAAACAATCAAGATATATACATGAGATCAATAGCTATCTCCAAATACTTAAGTGGTCAAAGATATGAACAAACAGTTCTCAAAAAGAACTGCAAAGTATTTACAACCAAATGAAAGAATGCTCCAAATCACTAATAATATGAAAAATGTAAATCAAAACAACCCTAAAATAACTTACATTCTAAAAATTGACAAAAATGACAAAAAATGACAATACTCAATGATGGAGGGGTGGTACACACTAATACATTGTTGGTGGCACTGTAAAATGATATAGCCAATGTGTTAAGAAATCTGTAAATATGCAAACAAAATTACTAAAATATCCATAACCTTTGAACTATGGACTCCATTACTGGACTTATACCTCAAGGAAGCCATTGATAGGAAAAAAGTGTCAACATATGCCAAATTATTTGTAGCAGTGCTTTTTGTGATAACAAAGAATTGTAAACAAAGTAGATGACCATCAATTAGAGAATGGCTAAACAAACTGGGGTACATGAACGTAACAGAGTATTATTGTGCCTTAAGAAATGTGCCTGATGAATATGGAGAAGCATGGAAAGAGCTATATGAACTGATACAGAGTGACATAAGCCAGGAAAATAATATACCCAACAACTACAACAACTTAAATGGAAAAAACATCTACTCACTATTCACCTTGATAGCTAGGTGCTACAGTAAAAGAGCATAGATTGTTGGACCTGGAGTCAGGAAGATCCAAGTTAAAATCTAGACTCAAGCACTTACCAGCTCTATGGCCTTGAACAAGTTACTTTTGGATAATAGCACCTACCTTCTAGGATCGTGAGAATCAAATAAGATCATATTTGTACTGAGCTTGGTACAGTACCTAGAAAATAATAGACATTATACAAATGCTAGTTATTATTAGCCATTCACCAAAAATATCAAGTGAATATATGAAAAGATCAAAAAGTCCAAAGATCAAACAGAACTCAAATGAAGAGATAGGAGGACACCTCCTGCCCACTCTTCATGGAGGTGGGAGGTTCAAAGTATTTTACATTGCACTGACTTTTGGACACTTTCATTGGTGCTGTTTTTTTCCTCTCTAAAAAATATACAACACATTAAAAGGGGGCCCAATGGCAGGGGAATAGAATGGGATACTTGGGATAACTACGATGAGGTGAAAAACATAAAATCAATAAAAATTTTTCTTAAGAAAAGATCCATGTTGAATGAAGAAGATCAAAACTCAGAAGATAACAAAATAAAAATTATTGCATCCAAAGCCTCAAAGAAGAATGTGAATTGGTCTCAGGACCAAAAAGAATTCTTGGAAAAGTTCAAACAGAATTTTAAAAATCAAATAACATAGAGAAAAAGTTGGGAAAATAAATGAGAATATGAAAGAAAATCATCCAAAACAAGTCAACAGCTTGTAAAGGAGGCACCAAAAAAGAAACAAAGAAAATAACACTTTAAAAAATAGAATAGGTCAAATTATAAAAGAGGCACAAAAATTTACTAAAGAAAACTCCTTAAAAAGCAAGATTGGCTGAATGTAAAAAGAGCTACAAAAATTTACTGGACAAAAGTTTCTTAAAAGGTCAATGAAGAAAATAATTCCTTTTTTTTATATAAATTTATTTATTTTTAGTTTTCAATATTTACTTCCACAAGATTTTGAGTTCCAAATTTTCAACCCATCTCACCCCTCCCCCCATCCCAAGGTGGCATGCATTCTGAATATCCCTTCCCCTAGTCTGTCCTCTCTTCTATCTCTCCCCCCCTTCTCTTATCCCCTTCCCCTTCTCTTTTCCTGTAGGGCAGGATAGACTTCTGCAGCCCATTTCCCATATTTCTTATTTCCCAGTAGCATGCGAAAGCATTTTTTTAACCTTATGTTTTTAAAACTTTAGGTTTAAAATTTTCTCCCTTCCTCCCTCCCTCCCCACCCACCCTTATTGAAAAGGCAAGCAACTCAATATAGATTATACATGTACAGTTATACAAAACACTTCCATAGTATACATGTTGTAAAAAACTAACTCTATTTCCCTTAATCCTATCCTGCCCTCCCATTTACTCTATTCTGTCTTCTGACCCTGTCCCTTCTCAGAAGTATTTGCTTCTGATTACCCTGTTTCCCAATCTGCCCTCCTCTCTATTATCCCCCTGCTCTCTTGTCCCCTTCTCCCCCTATTTTCCTGTAGGGTAAGACAGATTCCTATACTCAATTGAATGTGTATGTTATTCCCTCCTTAAGCCAAATCCTATGAGGATAAGATTCATTCATTCCCTCTCACCTTCCCCTGTTTCCCCTCCACTGTGAGAGACTTTTCTTTTCTGGTTGTTTTTTTGTGAGATAATTTACCCCATTCTACTCTCCCTTTCTTCTTCAAGTATAATCCTCTCTCATCCCTTAATTTTATTCTCCAGATATGACCCCTTAATCTTCAACTCACCCTGTGCCCATCTATCTATCTATCTATCTATCTATCTATCTATCTATCTATCTATCTATCTATCTATATCTATATATATATATAGATATATCATACATATAATTTTTTCCTCCAACTACCCTAATACTGACAAAGTCTCATGAGTTATAAATCTCATCTTTCCATGTAGGAATGTAAACAGTCCAACCTTAATAAGTCTCTTATGATTTCTCTTTCCTGTTTACCTCTTCATGTTCCACTTGAGTCTTGTATTTGAAAGTCAAATTTTCTATTCAGCTCTGGTCTTTTCATCAAGAATGCTTGAAAGTCCTCTATTTCACTGAATGACCATTTTTTCCCCTGAAGGATTATACTCAGTTTTGCTGGGTAGGTGATTCTTGGTTGTAATCCTATCTTTGCCCTCAGAATATTATATTCCATGCCCTCTGGTTCCTTAAAGTAGAAGCTGCTAAATCTTGTGTTATCCTGATTGTGTTTCCACAGTACTTGAATTGTTTCTTTCTGGCAGCTTGTAATATTTTCTCCTTGACCTGGGAACTCTGGAATTTGGCTACAATATTCCTAGGAGTTTTCCTTTGGGGATCTCTTTCAGGAGGAGATCTGTGGATTCTTTCAATTTCTATTTTGCCCTCTGGTTCTACTATATCAGGGCAGTTTTCCTTGATAATTTCTTGAAAGATGATGTCTAGGCTCTTTTTTTGATCATGGCTTTCAGATAGTCCAATAATTTTTAAATTCTCTCTCCTGGATCTATTTTCCAGGTCAGTTGTTTTTCCAATGAGATATTTCACATTGTTTTCTAATTTTTCATTCTTTTGGATTTGTTTTACAGTGTCTTGATTTCTCATAAAGTCACTAGCTTCCAATTGCTCTATTCTAATTTTTAAGGAAGTATTTTCTTCAGTAATCTTTTGGACTTCCTTTTCCATTTGGCCAATTTTTCTTTTTAGGGCATTTTTCTCCTCATTGGCTTTTTGGACCTCTTTTGCCATTTGGGTTAGGCTATTTTTTAAGGTGTTATTTTCTTCAGTATTTTTTTGGGTCTCCTTTAGCAAGCTGTTGACTTGTTTTTCATGATTTTCTTGCATCACTCTCATTTCTCTTCCCAGTTTTTCCTCTACTTCCCCTTACTTGCTTCTCAAATTCCCTTTTGAACTCTTCCAAGGCCTGGGACTGATTCATATTTTTCTTGGAGGCTTTGGATGAAGGAGCTTTGACTTTGTTGTCTTCTTCTGGTTGTATATTTTGATCTTCTTTTTCACCAAAGTAAGATAATATAGTCTGACTCTTTTTGCGCTGCGTGCTCATGGTCCTAGCCAATTACTTGAGTTTTAAACTCTTTGTTAAGGTAAGAGTCTGCTTCCAATGTGGAGAATGTACTGTGCTAAGCTTCAGGGGTTTGTACAGCTGTTTTCAGAGATACTTGTAGGGACCTGTAAATTTTCAGTTCTTCCAAGGTGGTATGATAAGGGGTGGGGTGTTTACTCCTTTCCTGGCCTGTGACCACAAGTACTCTTTTCTGACATGTAACTGTGAGTAGGGTTTGCTCTCCACAGCCACTACAAGCTCCACCATGCCAGCACTCCTCCTCACCCCAGGATAGCCACCCAGAACTGTGACCCAGATCTAAACATGATCAAAGCAAGAAATTCCTGCCTCAGCACTGGCAAAGAGATTCCTGCAATCCCCCTCTGATAAGCCACTCAATTCCCCCTCCTCAGTCTGTGGACTGGAAGCTCAGGAAGCAGCTGCCTCCCCACGGCCAGCAGCTCTTGGGGAATGGAGCTGAGACCCTGCGCTCCTCTCTCAGCACCGCAGAAACAGACTTTTCCCACTGACCTTCTACGTTGTCCTTGGCATTTGTGGATTGAGGCGTCTGGAAACCTCCACAGCTGCCCAAGATTCAGTCCTCTAAGTCTTGCTCCAGGTTTGCTGTGGCCTGCATGCCCACGCCACACTGCGCTCCGTTCCCAGCCTGGCATGATATACCTTTCTGATCAATCATCCAGGTTGTTTTGGGCTGGAAATTTGTTTCACTCTTTTCTTTTTGTGGGTTCTGCTGCTTTAGAATTTGTTTAGAGACATATTTTATGAGTATTTGGAGGGGTTTGGGAGAGGGCTCAAGCAAATCACTGCTTTCACTCCACCATCTTGGCTCCACCCTGAAAATAATTCCTTAAAAATTAAAATTGGGCAAGTGGAAGCTAATGACTTCATGAGACATCAAGAAACAATAAAACAAAATTGAAAGAATGAAAAATAAATAAATGAAAACATGAAATATCTCATTGGAAAAAATAAGTAACCTGGAAAATAAATCAAGCAGAGAAAATTTAAGAATTATTGAATTATCTATCTTTTCATGCCTTTTGGCATGATCAAAACAAAAAGCCTAGATATAATCTTTTGAGACATAATCAAAGAGGGCAGCTAGGTGGCGCAGTGGATAGAGCACTGGCCCTGGATTCAGGAGGACCTGAGTTCAAATCTGGCCTCAGACACATAACACTTACTAGCTGTGTGACCCTGGGCAAGTCACTTAACCCCATTGCCTAGCCAAAAAAAAAAAAATTTGTAAAAAAGAAAGAAAGAATCAAAGAAAACTGTCCTGATATTCTAGAACCAGAGGGTAAATTAGAAACTGAAAGAATCCACCAATCACCTCCTGAAAGAGATCCTGAAATGAAAACTCCCAGGAATAAAATAACCAAATTCCAGAGCTCCCAGATCAAGGAGAAAATATTGCAAGCAGCCAGAGAAAACAATTCAAATATCATTGAACCACAATTAGGATAAGACAAGAGTTAGCAGCTTCTACGTTAAAGGATCAAACAGTTGGGAATATGATATTCTGGAGGGCAAACAAACTAGGATTACCACCAAGAATCACCTAACCAGCAAAACTGAGTATAGTATTTCAAGAAAAAAAAAGTGAACATTCAATGAAATAAAGGACTTTGAAATATTCTTGATGAAAAGACTAGAGCTGAATAGAAAATATGACTTTCAAATACAAGACTCACAAGAAGCATAAAAAAGTAAAGAGGAAAGAGAAATAATAAGGGATTCAATAAGGTTAAAGATGATACTTACAGCTCCTAAGAACTCTCTCATTATTAGGGTAGTTAGAAGGAGCCTCCATAGATGAAGGGCTTGAGTTGAATGTGATGGGATGATTATCTAAAAAAATAAAATTAATGGGGCAGAAAGAGTGTACTCGGAGGAAGAGGAAAGAGAGAGGTAGAATGGGGTAAATTATATCACACAAAAGAGTTGTGAAAGAGCTTTTACAGTGGGGGGGTGGAGAAAGAGGAAAGTGGGGGGAGCACGTGAGCTCATCAGAATTAGTTGAAAGGTAGATAGAACTCCGGCTTTGGAGTCAGGAGAACCTGAGTTCAAATCCAGCCTCAGACACTTGGCCCTTACTAGCTGTGTGACACTGAGCAAATCACTTAATCCCAACTGCCTCATGAAAAATAATATTATTATTAATAATAATAAATAATTTGGGGGCAGCTACATGGCGAAGTGGATAGAGCACCAACCCTGGAGTCAGGAGGACCTGAGTTCAAATCCAGCCTCAGACACATAACGCTTACTAGCTGTGTGACTCTGAGCAAGTCACTTAACCCCAACTGCCTCACCAAAAAAGAAAAAAGAAAAGAATTAGTTCAAAGAAGGAATAGCATAAACACTCGGGTACAGAAATCTATTTTATCCTACAAGAATAAGGGGAAAAGATAAAAGAGGGGTAGGGCTGATAGAAGGGAGAGTAGATGGAGGAAGGCAAGAATGACAAGCAAAACACTTTTGAGAATGAACAGGGTGAAAAGAAAGAGAGTAGGATAAGTGGCAGGGGGGATAGGATAGAAGGAAATACACAGTAATCATAACTGTGAAAAAATTTTACAGTAAGTTTCTCTGATAAAGAGCTCATTTCTCAAACATATAGTGAAATTTAAAAAAAAAAGAGCCATTCATTAAAGGAAATGAACAGGCAGTTATCAGATGAAGTTATCAAAGCTATCTATAGTCATATGAAAAAATGCTCTAAATCACTATATTAGAGAAATGCAAATTAAAATAACTCTGAAGTGCATTCTCACACCTATCAGATTATCTAATATGACAGAAAAGGAAAATGACAAATATTGGAGGAGAGGTTGAAAAATTGGGATACTAATGTACTGTTGGTGGAATTGTATACTGATTCAACCATTCTGTAGGAAATTTGGAACTATGCCCAAAGGACTACAAAACCATGCATACCCTCTGACCCAGTAATACCACTACTAGGTCTATATCGCAAAGAAATTTTTTAAAAAAGGAAATGGAGCTATATATACAAAAAATATTTATAAAAACTCTTTTTGTGGTGGCAAAGACTTGGAAATTGAGGGGATGTCCATCAACTGGGAGATGGCTGAACATTGTGTTATATGAATACAACGGAATACCATTGTGCTATAAGAAATTATCAACAGGCAGATTTCAGAGAATCCTGGAAAGATTTACATGAACTTATTCTGACTGAAATTAGCAGAACCAGGAGAACATTGTGCACGTTTTTTATCACTGCACATGCACAACCCATGTCAAATTGCCTACTTTCTCAAGACAGGGAGAAGACAAAGACGGAGAGAATTTGGAACTCAAAAAAATATTTTTAAATGTTAAAAATTGTTTTTGCATTAAATTGGAGGAAAATAAAATGTTAAAATATTTTTAAAAGAAAATATTTAAATTTAGTAAGCCAAATAATATTTGTATAATACTTCTTTTTGAAAAGAATTAAAGAGGGAGAGAAGGAGGAAGGAAAGAAGAAAGGAAGGGAGAGAATAAAGGAGAGGAAACTTGGGCTTAATTTCTCCATGTCCTATGTCATTTTTGCCTTTTTCAAATAGTTGGTGATAAAGTTCAGGATTTCTATTTCAAAAAACAAGTGAGGAGGCAGTAAGAAAACATTTTAACAAGTTTAAATGAGATTAAGATGTTAGATATAGATGGATTACAATGAATGATACTAAAATACTTGCAGCTGGTAAGGAAATCTCTAAGGAAACATGGAAATGAATCTTAGAAGATAGTTGGAATAACTGAAAACTAGAAAATAGGATTTGATTTTCTAGATTACAGCTTAAGATACAAGAATGATAGAGTCTTACCCAGAGATGAAATAAATCTAAAGAATTCTTTGCATGTAATAAGCACTTAATAAATGTTTTTAATAGAACTAAAGAAGACAAGAAAGAATTTATTTGCCTAGACATTTGTTGATTGGATCAAAACATCTTCCAACTGAAGACGGAAAAGAATGTCTTCAAATAATGACCAAAAAAAGGAGAGAAACAAATATGACATGACAGTGATTATGCCCAGTAGTTCAGAAAAGAAGGACAGAAACAATGCTTATGGCTTCAGATGCCACACACTATACACTACACTAAGACTGGAGGAAGCTCTTTACTAGAAGGCCATGCTATTTTGTCCTTGATGTTGTCCTCTTCAATGTATCTACCAGTGAAAATAGATAAAGATATAGACGGTATGCTTATCATGTTTTTGGAAGACACCAGTCTGGAAAGGGTAATATGTTAGATAACACTGCCTTAAAGAGCCAAAAATATTCCAACAAAATGGAACAGCTAAAACCAGAAGTGTGAAATTTAAGAGATAAATGGAAAGTTCTGCATTTTGGTAAAAAGAAATCAGATATTCACTTAAGAGATGGAAGAAACCCAGCTAAACAAAAAAAAAAAGAGAGAGAGAGAATGCAAACAGGCTGTATTTCTTAGAGTAATTGGGGGACTGGCCAATGAGTGCCGTGTCCTGAGAGTTTGTCCGATAGGATCTGTCAGCAAGTAAATACTTAATGTCATTTATTGGAGAGGTCTTAATTTTATATTCAGAGGATGTGCCAGTATTCTGACTCTGTTGCCTATCTGCTTACCGTGTAACAGAGAAAAGCCTTTTAATCAACTGCTGAGCTGGAACTGGGTATACATGCAAAAGATTCTAATCTGCTAAATAGACTTTTTTTCTTTCCTGGTGAAAATCAAGAACTGGAAGTTTTCATGGAATTATCGACCTATCCACACCTGGGGTGACATGAAGACATGAGCTCATAGCATAGTTTATCTGTCTCTGTTTTGTTTAGTTTCTTCTTTCTCTTAGGTGAATGAATGTTGCAGATGGAACGGACTAGGCCATGAACTAGTGAGCTTCAAAAAGTAAGAAAAGCCATCAGCGGTAGAGAAAACGAGTTCATGCCAGAACATGCTGGAAGCCATGCCCAGGAAGGAGTGCAGACCAGAGGAGAGGCCTGTGGGATCCAGCACAGGAGTCAATCAACCCAGAAGCTAAATACAATGTTGCGTAGTGAGAGAGTGATTCCTTCCATGGTGTTTGAAAGTGAATTGAAAGCAAATGCTTTGTAGCAACGACTTTAAGTTTGAGCCCATTCTCCCTAGGTATTGAAGCAATTGGGGAAGACAGAGTGTTCCAATTAAGGGAGCTATTTTTGTACTTTGGCATTGCTATGTCTTTTCCAGTTTATATTCTTTTTTAAAATTAGTATTAATTGCTTGTCGACAATAGCAAGAATTTATCACTAGTTAGATTATATTGGAGTAGTAATCACTGATGATTTATATTGGGGACAGCACCACAATGAAGGCTTAAGCCTACAGCATGAGAAAGACATCTTCAACTCCTTAGGGTTACATACAGAACTCTGAGGGGAGCATTTTGTTTGGCTCTGAGAAATTGAACTGCTAGTTGAAATATGAAATAGGAGAATAGACCAAAATCCAATAAATGCTATATTAAAAACTCAAAATCTAGAACAATGGAAAGAATAAGTCCGCCTTCCCTGATCAGGTTACACATTGAGCATTGTGTTCATTTCTGGGTGCCCTCTTTTCAGAGTATCAATGACTGACTAGACTTGGACTATGGTCCATAGGAGGATAATCAAAAAGTAAAGATTCTGATGACTATATTGCATATGGAATGGTTGAAGAGACTGTATGTCTAGTCTGGGGAGAAAAAGGAGACTGAGGGGATCCATTAGAATGTGAGCCCCTTGAGGGGCTATGTGCCCAGCACTTAGTAAGGATTTAATAAATGTTTAGCCAGCCTCTCTTCTCCCTCTATGCCATTCCACTTGGTGATCTTATCAGATCCCAGGGATTCAATTATCATCTCCATGTAGATGATACTCAGATCTATTTGTCTAGCCCTAAGCTCTCTCTTGACCTCCAGTCTTATATCTCCAACTGTCTTTTGGACATCTCTAACTGGATATTCCATAGACATCATATACTTACTTTGTGCAACTCTGCCTCACTTAAATTCAATTCACACACAAACCAAGACATCACTTGTGATGTCATTGGTCCTCTTCAAAAATGAAGGACAAACAACAATTCCAAAACTGAATTCATTATCTTTCCCCACAAACCCTCCTCTCTTTCTAACTCCCCTATTATTATTGAGGGCACTATCTTCCTCCCAGTCATTCAAGTTCATAACCTAGGTGTTATCCTTGACTCTTCTATCCCTGTTACCCCTCATATTCAATCAGTTGTCAAATCTGTTATTTTTACCTTTGCAATGTCTCTCTTATATAAACCATTCTTTCCTGTCTGTCCACTGCCACCACCCTGGGACAGGGCCTCATCAACGCACTCTAGATTATTGCCCTAGTCTGCTGGTTGGTCTCCCTGCCTCAAGTCTCTCCCCACACCAATCAATCCTCTACTCAGCTATCAAAGTGATCTTCCTAATATGTAATATTTAAACCCTATCATGTCATCTCTCTATTCAAGAAGTTCTAACGGCTCCCTATTCCCTCCATGATCAAATACAAAATCTTCCTTTTAAAGTCCTCCCTACTCTGGCCCCCTTCCTACATTTCCAGTCTTCTTATTCTTTACTTGTCCTCCCCACCACCATGTAGTATGTAAGCCAGTGACTCTACCTCCCTGCCATCCTCCAAAGACACTCTGTCTCCCATCTCTGAGAATTTTCACTAGCTGTTCCTCACGCCTGAAACTCTCTCCTCATCTTCACCTACTGGCTACTTTGGCTCCTTTCAAGTATCAGCTAATGTCTCACTTTCCACCAAAAATCTTTCCCAGTCCTCTCTAAGCTTTTTGCTTTCCCTCTGAGATTATATCTAGTTTATCCTGTACATATCTTGTGTGTACATAGTTGTTTGCATGCTGGCTTCCATTAGATTGTGAGCTCCTTGAGACAAGGGACTAGGTTTTGTTTTCTTTGGTTATTTAGGCCTTTCTTTGTATCCCCAGCATTTAGCCCAGTGGCTAGCACATAGTAGGTGCTTAATAAGTGCTTGCTGGCTAATAACAGCTAACTAGTAACTAATTAACTAACTAATAACAATATTAACACCTTGCATTTATATGGTACTTTAAACTTTGCAAAATGCTTTGTGTATGTTTTCTCACTTAATCTTCCTAACAACTCTGGGAAGTAGGTGCCCATTTTAGAGATGAGGCAATGGAGACTGAAAGAGGTTCAGGGGTGGGACCTTCTAGGTCGTTGAGTGCAGCCTTTTGACTGAGTCCAAATTTTACAGAACAAATCATTTTATTAAGGAGATTTGTTCTATGAAGTTTGAATTCAGTCAAAGCGCCACACTTGAGGACCCAGAGGGCCACATGTGGCCTCAAAGCTGTAGGTTCTCCACCCCTGAAGTGACCCAGGATCACACAGCTAGTAACTATCTCAGACAGGATTTGAAGTCAGTCTTTCTGACACTCGAGCTACTGTGCCATTTAGCTGCCTGAAGATCCTTTAAGTGAGGGAGGCAGAACTTGAATCCAGGTCTCATAAATCCAAATCCAATGTTCTTCCTATTACATTATAAAAGATATGTATAAACACATGTTGTAGGATGTGTTTTGTATACCCCAAATTAATGATTTTTAGATCTCTTCCAAAGACTAAGCTTTATTAATTCTATGAGAATATGAAATTTATGGAGATCTCAGGATCACTTGGCCTCTGCCTTCTGAGCACACTGCCAGCCACAAAGTAACTACTCAAAAATACTTATTCATTGACTAATGAATTATTGATGGTCTGGATAAGTAATAAGACTTGGGAGAGGGGACAAGAGGAGGGAATGGAGAACCTCTCTGATATTTATTAGTGTTAAAATAATACGTAATATATTATCAGACTAAAAGTTACAAGTAATCTCCCCTTTTTTCATGCTTACTGAAAGAAAAGAAATCAAAGGGTTCACTTTAGCAGAAGGAGAAAACAAAATGAAGGCTGCAGCTCCAGTTTAAACCTACTGTGTCTCTTTAGGAGGTGTTGCTGAGAGAAGGTGTTTGTGTCCACGATACAACTGGGTTTGGTTTAATGCAGTGCTTTTTATGGTCAAGCTATCCCCAAGCATTTAAACTAAGCATTCTATGTCAGGCCACAGTAATGGAAGGACCGTATTGGGAAATGCACACTGCATGGTATGTGCCAGCATTGCTTTCAAGCAGACTTATGCCTATTGACCTATTTATTTCAAAGGATCAAAGGCCAGCACCATGGGGTCATCCCTTGCACCCTTTATGAAAAGTGCTCCCAGACTCTGCTTTCCACTTGCATCAGCACTGAGAGCACAAAACTGTGTTCTGCACTCTCTTCTCTTGTCTATTTTCAAGTAGGTCATTTCTTTGAATGTTTTTTGGCATTTGTCTTTCACCATATATGTTCCTTGACCAGGCAGCCAGTGACAATTCTGAAGCTTCTTAAGAAATCATATCACCACCTCTTTATCTGTCCAGAATTCTGCTTTTCCTACCTGATGCTCTAGAAGGAGAACCAGTCTCAAACACCTTATAGTTATACCTTCCACCTCATGACTTTCGCCATTGAGGTTTTGAAATATCATAGGTTGGCATAAGAAATTAAATGGGAATATGGGGGCAGTTTTGCAGAAGTCACAGACAACACATGAAAGCCAGCAGACAATACAGAGACTATAACCAAATACTTAACCCAAATTCTACAATAAACTACTGTAAATACCCCATAAAAGAAAAAAGAAAAGATTCTGACTTCTTCTCTGGTTCAAAAGGAGGGCCAAAAAAATTTTGCATGGATTTTCTAGATCATGAAGGCACCTAGTCCCTCACCCCCACAATATGAAAGGGATAACTGTGTACTTCCCCCTAACCCCTCATTCTCCCTTGGATAAGTCACTCTAGCATTGGGGAAATGCCCAGCATTTGACCATGGGCTAGGAAAAAAAACACTAGTAAACAACACCTGGACCAGCCTGAGTATAAGCCAAGTCTACTCTACATATTACCCTTTGCCTCAAGGAAGGTTTTCTCAAGGGAGGTCAAATGAGCTTAGCCTTGCATCTGCCCAATATATATTGGACAGCCACTGCATAGATATAGGAGAGGATTTCAGAAATGAATAGAAGGGGAATGGATTGGATTATGTTTGGGAAATTGTTCAATACTTTAAACAATTGTAAACTGCTTCCTTACACACACACACACACACACACACACACATACACACACACACACACATACATGCACAAAACTCATCTGTCTTATGTTGTTTGGCTATGTATCATGGAAAACCACTATCTCAGAAGAAGGAAGATTACAGGTGACCCAAAGGGCAATAAGAAAATTAATGGTCAGCATCAATGTCCTGCATGATATTACCAATGATAAATTGCACAGAAGAAGTGGCATAAAAGATACTATCCATGAAATACATGATTGGAAAAAAGTGACTAGCTATTTACCTAGTGGTATTCCATTCCCTTAGAATCTGAGAATTCTAAAAAGCAAAGGTGGCAAGGGAGAATATTCCAAGAATAAGATACACATTGTACAAAGCCATGGAGGTGAGAAATGGAATGTCATGTAATGTTAGTACATAAAGGGGTGAAATGTGAGATTGGTCTAGAAAGATGAGTTGGTGTGAAAATGTGAAGTGATACAAATAACAAAAAGATTTGTATTTTGGTCTAGAAGCAATAGATCAAATAAAGCTATGTGAACAGATTAGTGACATGGTGAGACCTATGTTTTAGAAATAGCAATCTCATACCTCTTTGGAAGATGGAAGAAGAAAGAGAAGAGAAAACAGGGAAACAAATAAAGAGGCTATTACAATAGCCTAGGTAAGAGGCAATAAGGATCAGAACTTTTTTCTGAAGACATAAGAAAAGAGATAAGGGAAAGGATGTGAGAAATGTTGTGGAAAGAAAATATATAGAACACTTGGAAATCGATTAGATATAAAGGGTGAGGGAGAATAAAGTTGAGCATTACTACCGGGTTTCAAACATCCATGACTGGGAGAATGATGATGCTTTTGACAGAAACAGGGAATTAAAGAGTTGTGAATTTAGGAGTAAAGATAACGAATTTTATAGTAGACATGCTAAGTTCAAGATGCCTACAAGAATATCCTGGTGGAAATAATCAGAAAAAGGCTTCATAGAGGAGACAGAACTTGAGCTGTGCTTAAAGAATGGGTAATATATTGGTAGAAGGGAAAAGGATGGCTATAATATTCATGCAAAGATAAAGTCTGGAAGAATGTCTGGACTAGAACAATACAAGCAGATGAAATCTATGCTATGGGCAACACAATTTTGAAATCAATGAAAAATCAATAATTTTCAAAATATCTCAAAATAGAGAAAGAATCTGCTGGTTGGAAAAAATCATGGACATAGTTATTGCCCAAAAAAGTGATCAAGAGAACACTAGCAATTGTCAATCCACTTGCCTTTTTTTCTTAAACTCTGTCAAATCATTATAATTTGATCAAAGATATCCTTTGGGAAAATATGAAAAGGGAACAGACAGACACACACAAATTATTTTCTAAAGTAGGTCAACTTTTCTTGGGCATACAACTGACTAAAATAATGTTTTGATTATCAAAAACATTCAGTAGATCAAAACATAAACTTCAAGGCTTTCTGCCAATAAGGATTGTTACATTCACATGCTAAAATCATATGAGATTCCTTGAGAGATGCAACAGAGATATAACTTTATCCAATTGTTCTCTGATCATCAACACCAGATGATCTAGAAGAAAAGGAAGATATGTGCTTACCAATGTTGGCTGCCACTATCTTGGAGAATGCATTACACAAAACCTGAATGGAACAGGGATTTGCAATGGCTGGTGAGATTCTCTAGGTTATCTTCTTTGTGGATGACACTGTGATGATTACATCAATCCCTAAATCCTACTGGGCTTCCTCAATGAGATCTATAACACTCAAAAATCAGCCTAATAATCTGTGAAAGAAGAAAATTATATTTCTCACATTATGATATGTAGTCAAATGGAAAGTTGATAAAATTAATCCAACAGAACATATATTTTGGACAGCCACTGAATAAAGATTGTGAAGTGGGTTCAGAAATAACTAAGAAAAGAGACAGCATTATATTTGGGAAATTACTTAATACTTTCAACAATTTTAAACTGCTCCCTTACATAAAACTCATTTGTCTTCTGCTCTATGGCTATGTATAATGGAATACCACCATTTCAGAAGAATGAAAATTGCAGGTGACCCAGAGGGCAATAAAAAAATTAATGGTCAGCATCAATAGTCTGCAGGATATTACCAATGATAAATTGTACAAAGAAGTGGCATAAAGGATATCATCCAAGAAATACATGATTGGAAAAGGTGTCTGGCTAGTCATCTAGAGCCATGAGGGATAGCAGATGGATAGCCCAATTATCTATATGATACCCCAGGAAATGTTATAAAACAAAACAAAACACACCTACAAGAATGCTTGCATTATGCTGGTTAGATCCTCTATGGAGAGTTTATTATAGGAAATACATTAAATGTTTTTTTAGAAACAAAAGTAATGGATAGATTAGGATCTATACCATTGGAGAGAATTCCCATGTGGATAAAAGCATGAAATCATTGAACTCAGTATTCATGACCTCATCAGCTCCTTAGGGATTAATTACCATTTCCATGCAAACAAATCCTAGATCTAGATATCTACACTATATTTAGCCTTAGCCTAGTCCTGAGTTCCAGTTCTGTATCACTATTAGATATTCCAAACCTGATGTCCCATAAACATCTTGAACTCAACATATTCAAGTTCATTATCTTTCTTCCCAAACCCACATCTCTTCCAAAGTTCTCTGTTTTTGTTGATTGGCATCTGCATCGTTCTGGTTATTTTGATTTACCACTTTAGGAGTATCACAGGCAGAATTTGAACCTTAATCCTCTGACTCCTAAGCCAGTGCTGTTTCCACTGCACCACACGGCCTCCTAATATTGTATAACTCCATTAGTCACAGCCATTTTGGGATATTAGTCATAGCCATAAATGGGATAATTCTGGTGTTAGATACATTTTTTCTTTCAATGAATCAGTTGTAATCATTAAAAGCACTGCACAAGTACCCAAATCCAACACAGCATGTACCAGCTGTTACTATATTGGTTCTATCAAGTCCTAAAATACTACTGGGCCTCATTAATAAGAGTATAACCTAGCAATTCACATAGAAAAAAATAAGTAAGTAACAAATGTATATTTCCCAAATTTTATTGTTCAGTTTGATGGCTGAATTGTAATCTCTTCTGTTATTGCTGGTCTGACTTGATGGGCAGCCGATTCAGCTCTATGACATAGTTTGAATAACATGAGTTTTCCACATAATTTGTTTCCTCACACAAAATGGATAGACCAATATCATCTGAACGAATCTGTCACTGAAGGGGCTTTCAGAGTTCAATGAAATTCATACAATGTCATATGCTAATTGGAGTATTTGGAGATCTCATTACATCATTGATTAAGAATAGCAGTGTCATTTCCCTTTCAGTGAGTAAACCATATGACTCCATGTTTTACAGTTCACTTGATGTCAATATTCAATGGAGTGTTGCACAGAAGTATTTCCCAGTCACATCTATCATAGTTTTTGTTATTAATGTTTGTGTAGAAGATTCCTTGTTTGAGAAAAGTCTTCAAGGTTGCCTTTAATTTTGTCATGTCAATTTTTTTTTATCAATAAATAACATTTATTGAGAGAATTAGCACCACACAGTGCATGGAGGGGCTTGGTTTGGAGACAAAAACAAAAAAACTTTTGTCTGCCTCTGATACATGCTAGTCATTTGATCATGAGCAAGTCCCTTAACATCTCAGTTCCCCCAGGCAACTCTTTAAGGCTATGAGTTACAGGTGAGTTACCCCTCTGTATCAATGGAAGTGTTTTCACACTAGGAATTATCTATAACAATGAAATCAGAAATGCAGACCAAAAGACCCACCCAAAATAAAAAAAGAGTAAGGTATTTGGGGTTAAGTGACTTGCCCAGGGTCACACAGCTAGTGAGTATCAAGTGTTTGGTCTGAGACCGGATTTGAACTCAGGTCCTCCTGACTTCAGGGCCAGTGCTCTATCCTCTACGCCCCGTTCCCTAATCTTTTAAGTTACCTTTGTTACAGTATATGTGTGGTCTCATGGAACTCATCATCTATGAAAGCCTGCCTATTGTGTTTTCATCAAGGATACCCACTTGATATGCATAGACCATTCTCGTAAAGATTGTAAGGAAAAGAGAAAGCAGGAACTTGGTTTATTAGTTGCTGATATCTTCTTGGACATATTTTTCCCTCTTTTGGTAGAATTCTGCCTGTGGGTTTTTTTTCCTTAATCTTCCACTCTTAGAGAAGTCTTAAAAATTGATCCATGTGTGATTTTAAAATTGTATCTCATCCAAACATCCTTCCCAACATTTTCTTAAATGCCTTTGCTACTTCCTTACGTGGTAAACCACATACTGAAGTGGTAGATGTTAACCATGGTGATGATTTTGATATTGCTGCTGACGAAAATAGATCACTATAGAAACAACAGCAGTTCTAGTCCATCTGTTTCTTGCTTTTCCTTCTGCTTTTATCTACAAATGTTCTCTCTCTCTGGGTGATCTGGCTTAGATGCCTGTTGCACCAAGAACTCAGCAGGTTCATTGTTATCCTCCTCCTCTCTAACATTTTACAAATGAGTTTGTACCCTAAACCTGTGTTACCCATGGCTGTCTCAAATCTTCACTCACCAAGGAGATTATATTTTTGCTAATTGAGACAATTATCCTGCATCAGTTAAGCTTCTTTGACTTATTGTCTTTACTTTGATTTCCTAGTTTTTGCAGGTGATATCTACTTTAAACAAGTTAGGCTGGAACTACTATAATTATATACATTGTCCATATCAATTATATCTTTCCTTCTAATCTCATATCGATTTTGACCTTTGCTTTGACCAATGATATGACTGCCCACACATATGACTATAAAATGACTGCTATCACTGTAACCAGTCATTTCCTGTCTATTAAGATGGAGTTTAGTTGTTGGGTTTTGTTTTATTTTGTTTTGCTTTGTTTAATGAGGCTTTTTCATGCTTAATGTCTAGGACCTTCTGACTATTCTGTGGAATTAAGCATTCACGATATACAAGAATGAGGTTTCTAAGTGATCTAAAGGTCTGTGTTCTCTTTAATTTCATGATCCCAATCTGTATTTTCCATCATAGTTTTCTCTAATCTTTTCTGCTTCCATTTTTACATCTGAGTCATAGAGTAGCAAAGTATATGTTGACTTAATTTGGAAGATCTTATCAAGTTCTCACTTCTTTACCCACTATAACAGCTGTTGGTATGAAAACTATGATTATTCTCATGGCTGATCTATATGAACTCTCCTATTTGGCATTGAAAGCCCTTTACAACCTTACACAACTTTATCTTACTAGGCTTATTTCACATTACTCCCCTTCATGTATTCCACAGTCCAGTCAAACTTGTTTTCTAGCACTTCTTCATACACAACATTCCACTTACCATCTCCATGCCTCTACAAAGAGAAAAGGAGATATGGAATAAGCATTTATATAGTGCCAACTATGTTCCAAGGACAATGTGCTTTACAAATATTATCTTGTTTCAGCCTCACAACAACCCCGAGAGGCAGGTGATGTTATTATCCCCATTTTAAAGTTGAGAAAACTGAGGCAAATGGAGGCCAAGTGACTTGCCTAGGGTCACACAGCTATTAAATGTCTGGAGCAGAATTTGAACTCAGGTGGCACAGTGGATAGAGCACTGGGGCTTAGAATCAGGAAGACTCATCTTCATAAGTTCAAATACAGCCTCAGAAACTTACTAGCTATGTGACCCTGGACAAGTCACTTAGTCTTGTTTACCTCAGTTCCTCATCTATAAAATGAGCTGGAGAGGAAAAGGTAAACCACTCAAATATCTTTGCCAAGAATAACCCAAATGGGATAATGGAGAATCAGACATGACTGAAAAACAACTGAACAGCTGAACATCTTCCTGGACAGAGCTCTATTCACCGTACCACCTAGCTATCTCAAAGTCCCCATGCCTGGAATGTATTCCCTCATGATCTCTACTTCTTAAAAACCCCTAGCTTCTTTGAAAACCTAGCTGAGTGCCCCATATTATACAAGAGTTTTCCTGATCACCATAGCTACTATCCCCCCTCATTACTTTTTATTTACTTTGTACATATTTATATGTATATGTTTACATGTATATGTATATGTTGTCTCTCTTAGAATGTAAGTTTCTAGAAGGCAGGGACCATTTTACTCTAGTCTGTGTTCCTAGTACCTAGCACAGGCTGGCATATAGAAGAAACTTAATGAATGGTCCTTAATCGATTGATTGCTTATGCATCTCAAGAACATTATAAGACAAGATATCTAAGTGACTCAGGAAACAATGTCCCTCATGATCTCCTGGTAAACAAGGAAAGAACTATGGGAACTCCTTTATTTGCCTCTCCAGGAAAAAATCTATAAGTTGTCACATTTACCTTCAATTTCCTTATATATCCTGTTTTTATTTATATGAATTATCAAAATGCACACAAAGATAGACAAAAACATGGCACCAGCCTGCAAAGATTTCACATGCTAATAGGGAAGATGACATGTAAACAACTGTATATGGACAAGACATGTGGAAGGTAAGTGAGGGATAATCTCAGAGTAGTGAGGGGATCTGGGAAAGGTTTCTTTCAGAAGGTGAGGCTTAAGGTGAGATTTGAAGGAAGCCAGGGAAGCCAGAAGGTGGCAACAAGAAGGGAGAGCATACCAAGCATGGAGGAAAAACTGTGAAAAGGCAAAGGCTTCATATGGAGTGTGTATGAGGAACAGAAAGGAAGCAAGTGTCACTGGACTGTCCAGCATATTTGGAGGAATAGAATATAAGAAGATTGGAGAGGCAGGAAGAGCCCAGGTTGAGAAAAGCTTTAGATTAGCAATTATTGAGCAACTTACTATCTTAGATCCTAGTCTGGAGCACTAAGAGGTTAGGTGATTTGCCCAAGATCATACAGCAAGTATCCAAGGTTGGACTTAAACCCGAGGCTTCCTGATGACAAGGCTGATTCTCTACCTACCATGTCAAGAATGATTGTAAGAATGCCAATTGTTTAAATAATGTTTTCAGATGGTCTAAAAACAATGTCATTCTTGTGAGCCATATTCTGATACCTCAACAAGATTGCTCCAGAAGTGAAAAGATGCTGCACGGGACAAAGGACAATTTTTCCTTTTGTGGGTGATTGGCCAAAAAATTCACCATTTGCTAGTCAAGCTATTAATGATAAGCCTCTTAAGAGATAGTATGCCAAAAGAACCATAATTAAGCTCCTTGCAGTTTGCTAGGAGCTGCCAGAAATTGTACTTTGTTTTCATACCTTTAAAGGATCACCTCCACATCTATGATGATGAGGCATCAGAGTAGGACTTCTGTAGTGAAATGGCTCTTCGTCTTTATCTTTGGGAAGGGTAAAGGAAATAGAAGAAAACAACTATGGCTTTACTCTTTTCTAAACTCTGGAGTCCTCTCCAGGACTTTTCAAAGATAATTGCCTATAGTTTAGAAAGTTCATGAGTTAATTCGCTTAAGAGCCTGGAAACTATCTTTAAGACTCAAGGAGATCATCTGTAATCTCTTAAGATAATAGGCTAATTGAATACAAGATTACTTTAAAGATGCTTTTAGAAGGAGAGGCAACACTCCCTGGCATATACCCCAAGGAGGTTAGTAACAGAAAGTCCTGCAGATAATAAAATATTCATAGCAGTTCTCTTTCTGGTAGCCGAAAACTGCAACAAAATGAGTGTTCATTGATTGGAGAAAGGGTGAATAAGCTGCAGTATGTAAATATTTGGAATATAATTGCACTGTACATAGCACATGAGGAATTCAGAGAAAGGTGAGAAGATTTGGATGAAATGCTGCAGAGGAAAGAAGGCAGAACCAAAAGAACAACATATATAAAAATTACCATCATGTAAATGACAATACTACAAAGCATTTGAATCCCATTGATTTTAATAAATAATCTCACTTCTAGGGATCTAGTAATAAAACATTATCATTCTCTCAGTAAGAAGTAGAGACTATTAATATGGAATGCAATATATGCTTCCAGATATAGGTTCAGTACTAGTTGGCTTCGTTTAAATATTTTCTTTGGTTATAAGGAAGAGTGCAACAGCAGCAAGGTAAAGAGGATAGGATTCAAAGGGAAATGACTTTTGTAAACAAAAGTCAACAATATTTTTTAAAAGAAGGCTAATTGATGCATGTTTATATTTTATTAGTGATTATACTATGAATGATACATGTTTATAAGACTGAAATGACAGGACATATTATCTGCTTTTAGTAGCAAGCTATATATTTTAAATGCAGCAGCATCTAAACAGAATTCATTTCCCAATATGGGACAAATGCTTTAATTTAATATTTGGCTTTGGGAAGAACATGGGCAATATCTCTCACTTGATAGAGAGACACGGTGGGGGAGGGAGTTCTCATCTGCATAACTAAAGAGAATACCCACATCAGCAAGATCACAGATAAATCAAATCTTTCCAAGTCTGAAGGATTTTTTTTCCATCAAAAGACCCTTTACTTTATTACAGGATTCCTGCTGGATTCATTTAATTAACACTTATCACAAAAATATTTAAAATCACTGAATTTATAAGAATATGATGTACACACAGCTTCAGGAAAAAATCAATTACATAAAGGAAATAAATGTTTGTTAAGCACCTACTATGTGCTGAGCACCATACTAAGAGCTTTACCTATTACCTCCTTTGATCTTTATAACAACCCTATGAAGTATGAGTCTGAAGGATTTTGAAGTAGGTTATTTCTCCACTCTTCCCGTATTAAAACACTCAATTGATCTATTAACTCATCGATGTGGGTATTCCTTCCCAAAGGTGCAGATTATTATTTATCTCTCTGCTTGCCTATTCTACTTAACTTTCGTCAATTCCCTCCCATAAGTTCACCAAGGAGAGTTCATCCAAAAGGCTACTTTCTTCATTTTCTCTTGACATCATAGATAACAATGGAGCCCTGTGGCTATCTATTACCCTTCACTCAGGGCATCTTTATCACTCATACATTTTTCTTTCAAGACCTTCTTCCCTCTTGTTTGCCTTCATAATTCCTCATTTGTAATGCATTACAGCCCACCCACACCCACCATGTGCCATTGCCCTCTGGGTGATACTTCTATTTTTAGCCCTTGGAAAAAAAATACAAAAGGATATAAAAGAAAAGCATTTTGAATCCTTGCCTTTAACATCATGCAAGAGAACAGAATAACCTAACAGGCCCATGGATTTATGTTATTGGAATACATTTCTAACCATACTTCATATTTACATATTTCACCAACTCAGCAAAATAAATGCTCCCTGCAAAACATAACAAAAAAAAAAAGAAATGCTTCATATGAGTTAATTATTTTGACAGTTGAAAAAATGCCTCCCTGGTGGCTGCAAGAGTGAGCTCCTAAATCAGCCTGCTACCGATACTTGACAATTTTAGCACAACACATAAGTACAATGGCATATAAAACAGTGGATGGAAACATGTAGCTCCACCTGCCCAGATATTCAAAAGTCATTTCATAACCATTACCATCTAGAATAAAATTTCTTGGACATGCTCAGTTACATATACCTCAAACGTGCCTCCGAGCCAAAATGAATTTCATTGTTGGTTTTTTTTTAAAGTCTGCAATAAGTATATTTTAGATCTTTTTTTTTCTTTCTGCAGATCCTAATTTATCCGGCCCCCCTTCTCCAGGGATAAAACATAGTGTAGTATATAGATACACACACACACACACACACACACACACACACACACACACACACACAGATGTTTACCCTCTCTTTCCACTCATAGTAATTTCCTTTAGAAAAGTTTCTAAGTCTCCATTTTTTCCCTGTGCATTTTAATATTTGTTGCCAAAATTGCTAAGAGCAGAGCCCAGCCAGCCATCTAGAGCTCCCTTGTCAATCTCAGCAGGCATGAACAGTTGCTGGAGCATGCAGTATCAGTTGCTAGGCAACCTGTTCTTCTGCTGAGCCTGATATTTTAATTCTATAGAGGTAAACTCCTGGTCTGTTACAGCCTTTCAGAAATGCCTTCATTACATAATGTTGGCCATTATAAAAGAAACACCAAATGTTTTTAGAGGGGTATGAGGGGAGCAAAGAAAATTGGTGCAGCTGTGGCTGTGAGATAAGGTCAATTAGGGTTTTTATGTCTAGAAGTATGAAGATGGTGACAAGTTGAACACGTAGCCCTCCACACCTCCACCATCTAGCTCTGAGAAAGTATGAGGTCTGGGACATGGGCTTGATATCACATCAGTTCTTTAGCATGTTCTCTAAAAGTTTCTTTTGCTATTTGGACAGTGAGAACCTGGAAGAGCAAGGATATTTGTAAGGTTCTGATTTTCATGTAAGGAGCCAGTAAATCCAACTACATCTGTGTTAAGTCCAAACCTTGAGAGCAGACTGAAATGTAATTACAACCAAAACCTGAGAACACCAAACTGGGATAAGATTTAAGGTTGCATACCTTGCAAAAATAGACCCCAGAATCAATGTCGGGGGCTTTACAGCCTTCCGTAGCACAGATATAAAAAGGTCGGCCTTTCATCAGTAGGATTCTTTGAGAAGAACTGGTGTCTAGCAGATAAGCTTTGGGATATTGTCACTCAGGTTGCAGCTATAAGTTACTGAGCTGCTCAGTGCCCAAATTCTCTCCTTTGTAAAAGAGGGAAAAAAAAGAATTAAAGCCAACTTTCAGTGATGTTGCATAGAAAGATTACCAAAATTAAAAATCTGAGAATGAAATTGTTAATATTATACCAACAAATGGAGAAAAGAGACAGTCCTCAAAAGTTGTATTTTTCTCTTTCCTTATTTCTCTTTCAATTTCTTCCTAAAGCCCAGGAACATTGAACCTACAGGCTAAACAGTGATTTTGTTCCTGGAGTATGATATGCAACCATTTTTGTTCTTGGAAAAAAACTGCCACAAGGGCTAAAATATGAGCTTAATTAGGAATGAATGAAAAACCATTTATTAAGCAACTATTATGTGTCAAGCACTGTAATAAGATATAAAGGATACAAGTACAAAATGAGATGACCATCGCTCAAGGAATGTACTTTGTAAAAGAGGGAGATAGCACATATAACATAATGGTGGCCAGGGAAGGGAGTTTTGGTTTAGACACCTATAGTGATGGTGAGCAGGGGTAATTGATTGAACTACTAATAGCAACTGTAATGTTGATTTGATTATTGTTCCCAGAGAGTGCTAAGGGAAGGAGAAAGTTAGGGGACAGAGATATCAGAAACAAATTTGAACCCCTTATTAAGGCAGATATAACTATTTCCTATGAAACTAATACTAGTTGAAGAAGCTATTGCTCTAGAAACCAATAGTTTGGTTGTTGTCTTTTTAAAGTGTTGATGAAACTAGCACAAGAGGGATCTCAACATGGAAAGGATGTGTAAGAAAACTTGTCTATAGCTAGATCTGTTTAGTAAATGTTTTATTCATAATCTCTCTTCAGCTATATCCATGTCATCAACATGGAAACCTAACACAGATTTAAGGCAAGGTTAAGATAAGATGTGGTAAAGTATGGAAGGGAAGTCTTGCTGGCAGAAAGCATATATAAAAGAAGGTAAATTACTTTCTGTAGACACTGAAGTCAGCATCTCAGAAAACATGATTGGCAAAAGCAAGAGCAGTGTAAATATACCTTTCTTAGCATTGAAATTAGAAAGGGTGAATTTCAGCAAGAAGAAAACCATTCCTGTTCAAAGATAATATTTAATAGTGTGAAAAAGCATAAATGTAAAATGCTCCAAGGAATCTTGGTTTTTCCTGTGCTTGAGATAAGAGAACATTTTCCTAGCCTTTTTTGACCTCTTTTCTATGATCAAACATTTTCCTATGCTACTCTTAGGATTGAAACAAGTCCCTTTTTTCAATACCATTACCAAAGCATTATGCTAGGTGCAGAAGGTACAAGCACAAACAATGAAATAATCCCTTTTGGCAAGTAGTTTACCTTCTAATGGGGGAGACACATGAATACACATACATGTATGCATATATATGTATGCATACAAATATATGTAGCATGACTATAAAATGAATAAACACAATTTTTTTGTTGTTAAGTCATTTCAGTTGTGTACAGCTCTCTATGACCCCATTTTGTTGGGAATTTCTTATGGCAAGATACTGGAGTGGTTTTCCATTTCCTTCTCCAGATCCTTTTACAGATGAGGAACTGAGAGTTAAATGACTCGCCCAGGGTCACACAGCTAGTAAGTGTCTGAGGTCAGATTTGAACTCAGAAGGATGAGTCTTCCTGACTCCATCCCAGTACTCTATCTACTACACCACTTAGCTGCCCCATAAAAACACAAATATACACAGTAGCAAACACAGGGAAGTTTGGGAGTGAGGGCACTAGCAGTTGGGAATGAGTCAGTCAATAAATCTTTATTAAGTACCTGTGTTGTGCCAAGCATTATGCTAAGTGATGAGGATACAAAGAATAGTTTTTTTAAAAGTCCCTGTTTTCAAGGAATTCACAGTTCAATAACAGAGACAACATTTTAAAAAAACTATAATTGTTGCATATTTCAAGATGCTTAAGACTAGCTACATTGATAGTTTGTATGATTATTATGATTATGGCCTTGCTGTCACAGTAGAGAGTATACTCATTATAAGTCACACACACACACACACACACACACACACACAACTATAAACAATCAAGCTATATACAGGATAAATAGGAAATAATCAACAGAAGTAAGACACTAAAATTAAGGGAGATTGGAAAAAGGCTTCCTATGAAAGGTGAGATTTTAACTGGGACTTGAAGGAACCCAGGGAGATCAGGAAGGAGAGAGCTTTCTGAGCAATGAAAATGAAAATGAACAGACAATGGAAATGCCTGGAGTCAGGAGATGGATTGACTTGTGGGAGGAACAGCAAGGAAGCCTGTATCACAGAGTACACAAAGCACGTAGACAAGAGTATGATGTAAGAAGATATGAAAGTTAAGGAGAAGGGACAGGTTGTGAGTCATCAGGAAGGGCTTCATACAGAATAATAAAATAACTAACTTTATATAGGACTTACTATTTTCTAGGCACTGTGCTAAGCACTTTATAATTTTTATCTCATTTGATCGTCACAATAACTCTGGAAGGTAGGTGCTATTATTATCCCTGTTTTATAGATGAGGAAACTGAGGCAAACAGAGGTTAAATGACTTGCCCAGGGTCACAAACTTAAGATGTGAGTGAGACTGGATTTGAACTCAGAACTTCCTGATTCCATGCTTGGCATTCTATCCACTGCACCACTTCACTGCCTAGAAGATGGTACTTAAGTTGCACTTTAAAGAAAGAGAGAGACTCATTGAACCAGAGATTATAATTAATAGTTCACATGATCCATTGGTATCATGGAGGCAGTAAGGTTGGTAATTGCTAGAGAACTGGACCTGGAGTCAGTAAAACCTGCCTCATAATATTACTTAGCTGTATGACCTTGGGTAAGTCACTTGATTTCTATCTGCTTCTGTTTTCTCATGAGTAAAATGGGTATACTAATAGCACCTACCTCCCAAGGTTGTCAGAAGGATCAAATGAGATGTTTGTAAAGCACTTTGTAAATGTTTAAGGACTACATTTAGTACTATTTGTTGTTATGGTTATGTTAAGAGAAAGTGAGGGAAATAAGGGAGGTATACATTCGGTTGATGTACCATGTAAAACTTATGGGGAGATGTGAACAAGAGTCACATAGGATGTGTAAGAAAGAAGAATAGAGTGAGGATTTGAATTGCTGGAGGGAATACTCACACCAGTGAGATCACAGGCCTACTGGAACATTATTCTGCAGTGTTAGGCAGTATTCTGCCCAAGGCAGAGTCTTTCCCTTTCCCCAAATACAACTTCACATCCCAACAGAATTTCTTCCTGATGAAAGGGGAGTGAAGCGTATATGAATTCTCCTCTATCCAATTCTCTCCTAAAACAAATAGCTCCCAAAGTATAACTTTAAAACTAAAGCCTGGCACCAACAATCTTCCCTCCTCCCTTAAAATATAAGCACTTCAAAGGCCAGGGCCTTATCTTTCCTATGTGTGATCTGAAACTCTCATCAATTATGCCTTATTTCAATTGGGGACAGTGATAGCATTGTCTTGCTGAAGTAATTGACTTTGTAAACCCTAGAGTCCCCACCCTAAAGAGGCAATAGCTATTAGTATTGGGACCCACTGATTTCCACTTCAAAGATAGAAGCCATTAGTCTCCTGGAATCTGGAGAGTCAGAGATGGAATGGGCCTCTGAGGTCCCTTCAGCTCACTTCATCTATCTAGATCTACTGCTTCTTATGCCTTTTTTTTCCTATCACATCAAGATATTGGGGTTTTAATCATCCTTGCCAAGAATGCTAAGTAAATTACATTGCCTCAAGATGCCCAGAAGAGGTAAGCAGAAAGGAGGGAGACTGTAGAATCTAGGTAGTGTTATTTTGAGCATCACTGCAAAGCAACCTGCTCTCACCCATGTTCTAGAAGGTCACAGGAATGGGTATGGCCTCTGCTTTTAGGTGGTGCCCCCTACTAATATGATTCTTGTTTTTCACTTGATCTATTATCTCATCTATATAGGGAACTCCTGATGAAGAATTTCTGTTGTTCAATCTTGCCCAACACTTTTTGTCCCCATTTGGGTTTTTCTTGGCAAAGATACTGAGTTGCATTTTCCTTCTCCGGCTCATTTTAAAGATGAGAAAACTGGAATAAGATGAGAAAACAAGGAACTTGTCCAGGGTCACACAGATAATGCGTCTGAGGCTATATTTGAACTTAGGTGTTCCTGACTCCAGGCCCTGAGTTCTAATTCTATCCACTGTGCTGCTAGGGACTTCTATTTCTAACTGCTATTCAGCACCTTCTATGCTACTGATAATAGAGAATTGCCTAGGGCACTGAGAAGTGACTTTTCCTGGGTCACACAGCTAGTATGTGTCAGAAACAGAACTTAAACCCAAGTCTTCCTGACTCAGAAGCCAGCTCTCTCGTATTATCATCATGCTGACATGATACTGGATTATAAATATAAAGGAGACTGACAAATAACTTAAACAGGAAGAAATTCAAGAGAAAAAAAACTTTAAAAAAAAAACACTGAAAGCCAGTAGAAAGGTAAGAGCTCCTACTGAAGAACAAACTGGTCTAGAGAAAGGACAAAAGGGCATCTTCATATAGCTTTCTCCTAACTGGTTTTCATATTGTGTTAACTTTTGTATTAACTTAATAAATAAGAGTTTGAGTGATGACTTATTGACGTGGGCAACTTAGCAAAACAACCATAAAGAAAAAACTTTAAAATTCTAAGTATCAATTTGCCAAAGTGATGAGAAATCTGAGTCAGAAGGAGATGGGTTCAAGGTTGACATTCTTTTCTTCCCTGTTCATTCTTTCCTTCATTTATCCATCTATTTACTTAACAAACATTTGTTAAACACCTACTCTGAGCAAAGCACTCTGCTAGGAACTAGGGATGTAAATTAAATAGTCCTTGCCCTCAAGGAACTTCCAGCTCTTCTGAGGAGAAAGGTAAGGGCTATGTTTTAAATGTGTCATATTCAGCTGAAAGATGTACCTACGGGTTAGTGAACCAATGAAATGAAAGGATGGCAAGGAGAAAATAAACAGATCTAAACAGTGCCGGAGCTATGTTGTAGTGAAAATAGTCTGACATCATCCAATGCAATGCACAGCAAGTATAAGGCTTCATAACGTCAATTTGTTAAATTAATTGATATATCCAATGGTTCATAAATGTAATTTGCTAAATCCCCTTACTCTCTTTTTATGCTCCGCATCATCAGAATTCTGACAACCCCTTTATACAGCATCATCCATTTAATACTTTGTAGGGGCTTTAGTATTATGATTGAATGTCTTGTTTTCACTTTTAATTCTTCCATTGGATAAACAGCACATAGAATAAGAGCTTGGATTTGGACAGGGCATTAATTGTGGCTGGAAGAGACTCTTGCACCTCCAACAGCACTTCCCTGATTAAGTAAAGCAATTGAATTATAGATTAAAATAGCCAGTGTGCTTCCGTAAGCAGACAAGAAAATCTAATATTCATAGTCTTCACCTTCTGTCCTTCACTTGAAGTTAACTTAGGAAAATAATGGGACTATTTGCAACTCTGTCTAAATGATCAATACTATCTACTTCAATGCATCAAGGGCTTGTACCTTCATTGGTATGAGTACTCCCTGCACCAATGCAGCGTCTCATAGACACACACAGCACCCCCCCACCCCCAATGACTTAGTGGATGTCATTTGAGAGACACTAAGGCAGAAAAATCCATCACCCTGCAGATAATCTGTTGATAGAGCTGTCTGAATTTGGCCAGGTTGGTCATTGGACAAGAAACTGACAGTCCATCTTTGGAACATACTCAACTGACTTCCTTGCTTGATGGAACCTACCAGGTCTTGAGTTTTGCTGACTCAGCCTTCAAGAACCGTGGTTATCCCTATAGTATGATAAGGCATTGGCATAAGATGTCTAGTAGTTTTAAATTCTAGAGAAATCAGCCTGTTTTTCAACGGCAAGGGGGGGAAAGTTTTTGTTTTGCTCACATTTCCTATTTACTTGAATGCAATATTAAAGAGCATGAAATATGAACAGATAATAAGACAAACCCACAATTTAATACAGATGCTGAACCTTGTATTTTCTCTCAGAACTGAGACTGATCACATGTGCTCCAACAATAATTGAAAAGAACTAAATCTTCCCCTTTGCCCCACCCCTTGATACATGTGCATTGTTACCCCAAAAGGCTGCAAATAGCTAAAAATGCCTAAGGTTGCTATTTTGCAAGTTCTATAATCTCAGTTACTTCTGATCAAGGCAAAATTTGGTCCTTTTCCCATTCAGCATGAAGTTTTTTGTTTTTGTTTTTTTTGAAGATTTTAAGAAGACCACAAAATGTATAGGTATTACAGAGTCTGCCCTAAGCAACACTGTTAAGTAAGCAGAATCTATCATTTCAGAACTGCTAATCACTGCTAAGATAAACAATCCTTTTTTTAAGGTTGTTCTGGAGTCCATAAATTTTATTTCTTTTTAGTTTAATTTAATTTTTATTTCAACCTGCAAAAATCCATTTTCTCCTCCTAACATCTCTTTCATATATTACTTTATCTCCTCTGACACTGTAACCACCCTAGTGTAGGCCCTCATTCCCCCTGCCTGGTCTATTGCAATAGCTTTCTGATTGGCCCTGCCTCGTCTCCACCATTCTAGTCCATCATCCCCTCAGATGCCAAAGTAATCTTCCCAAAGTACAGGTCTTAAGATGTTACTCCCCCAGTCAATAAACCTCAGTAGCTCCCTATTCCCTCTAGGATCAAATATAAGGTCTTCTGTTTGGCTTTTAAAGCCCTTCATAAAGTGGCTCCTTCCTACATTTCAAGCCTTACTTCTTTCCACATATTCTGCAGTGACACTGGCCTTCCTGTTCCTCAAACAAGACACTCCATCTTCCAATAAGGCATTTTCACTGGCTTTCCCCATGCTTCTGTCTCTTCTTATCTCTGCCTCCTCGCTTCCCTACTTTCCTTCAGGTCTCTACTGGAGTCCTACCTAATGGCAAGAAATTTTTTTCAGGTCTACTTAATCTGAATGCCTTCCCAATATATCTTGTTTGTATGAGGTTGCTTGCTGGCTGCCTCCTTCCTTACACTGAGCTCCTTGGGAGCAAGAAAAGGTGTTTGTGTGTGTGTGTTGTTTTGTTTTGGTTTTGTTTTGGGGGGGTTGCCTTTCTTTGCATCCTCAGTGCTTAGAAAGGCGCCTGGAAAATAGCAAATAATTAAAAGCTACATGACTGACTGACTGATAGTCCAGAGGTGGGTAGCATGCTTGAACATCAGACTTCTGGAATCCTGATTGGTCATTATATTGATCAGAGTTCTTAAGTCTTTCAAAACTGTTTGTCTTCATGTATCATTGTTAATGTACAAATTGTTTTATGAATCTTTGCATTTCACTATGCATCCATTCACATAAGTCTTCTCAGGTTTCTCTGAATCCATCTCTTTCTTAATTTCTTGTGGCACAAAAGCATTCCATTATATTCATAAGTTATATTTTATCCAATTATTCCCAATTGATGTATATGTTTACAATGGAGATGCAATGTCTATTTAGTGCTTTGTAACCCACTTTATTGCTTATTCACCTTCTTCTTATATAAGTTAAACAATTCCCCCTCCCTCTAGATCCTCAGGTAAAGACTGGATTGCTACATGGCAAGTATATCGTAGAGCTGGGGTTCTTAACCTGGAGTTCAGGGAACCCCCAAGGATTCTATAGATAGGGTAGGGGGAGGATTTATTAATGAGGATGGGGAAAAGAAAATCACATCTTTATTTTCACTAATATCTCATTGAAATTTAGCGTTTGTTTCAATTATTTAAAAATATTAGTCGATAAGCATTTATTAATCATGTTCTATGTGCCAGGCACTGTGCCTAGCACTAGGATTACAAAGACATGAAAAGACAGTCCTTGCCCTTGAATTGCTCATAATCTAACAGGGGAGATAATATGCAAGCATATGAGCTATATAAAGTATAAGTAGGAAATAATCAACAAAGGAGAGGCACTTGGGTAAAGAGAGATTGAGAAAGGCTTCCTTTAGAAGGTGAAATTTTAGCTGGGAATCGAAGGAATTATTATCATTATTATCATCATCTTCATCATCATTACTCTAATTGTTCTCATTCTTATTCTTGTTGTTTGAAGGAAACTCTTATTATTCTGAGGAGTAACAGGGTTTTTTGCAGCTAGGTAGCACAGTGGATAGCATGCAGGGCCTAGTGTCAGGAAGACCTGAGTTCAAGTCTTGTCTACACTTATTAGCTATGTGCCAGCCCACCAAAGGGGTGCATGAGACACACAAAAAGTTGAGAACCCTTTAGGTAGAGGGTATTCTTTTTTTTTTTTACTTTTTTTTGGCTAAGCAATGGGGTTAAGTGACTTTCCCAGGGTCACACAGCTAGTAAGTGTTATGTGTCTGAGGCCTGATTTGAACTCAGATCCTCCTGAATCCAGAGCCGGTGCTCTATCCACTGTACCACCTAGCTGCCCCCTGGTAGGGGGTATTCTTGCTGATACAAAGGTTTAACTAAATGATCTTTGAAATCCTTTTCAATTCTGAGATTGTGTAATTTTCTGATTCTGGGTTAACTTTCCCAATCAATCCTCTACCCCCATTCCCAGAGGTATTTGTACAAAAATGTCCTTCAGATTCAAAGGAATAGTGGAATGACAGGGAATGAAATTGACATTTGGGAGAAGGAGGCCTACCCAGGGCCCCTCTAATTATAGCCAATAGAAGGCTGGATTATTCTCCCTACCCATATGATCTACCCTGATGATAGTATATAAGTTATATTTTATCTCCAATAAAAATAAGTTACATAAACATCCTGCTACATAACTATAAAGAAGATCCTGCATCTCCATTGCAAACACATTGCCCAAAGGTGAATTCCATTCCTCCTTATTATTCAAAACTGAAAATAGACCAATTTGTCAGGTTACTGGATACATTTGATAATTACTGAAAAAAGTTTTATTTTCCCAAATTGGAAAATCTTTCAGTAAATCTTTTAGCCCAATAAAAACTTGATATATCCTTATATGGGCTCCAATTCACAAAATAAATGGTTCTTAAACCAATCAGAAGGAGACTTATTCAATAGCAATGCTGTTGGAATTCAATAAAGGTTAAATAATAATAAATAATAGTAACATTCTGAAATCATTAATCTACCATGCCAACATTTGCCACACAAAATGATCACACATCTTGTTACCCAGGCTAATAAAAATGTCACTTTTATAAAGCATTACATATTATATCATGAAGATTGGGAATTGAAAAGATTTTAAGTCAGATAGTCTTGTCTTGTCTTCTCCCAGGGCAGGGTGAGTGGCCTCCCTAGTAGACATCTGGAGCTCAGCAAATGGACGTGTCATTCCTAAAGCTGTCATGACCAGGTACCAGAGGCCTACTATATTCCATGTCTTCTCTATACTCCTTTTCTCTTCCAAAAAGGCCCTCTTTAGTGGTACCACCTTTTCTCTTATAGGCTTTCTACTACTAACCTTTGTCTGAGAAAGAGGACAGAGATTTTGTCCTTCTCTCTTATGCTGAAAACCACATACAATCATTTGCTCAAATGATTTTCAAGAATTTTATTAAAACACTATAGAGAAAAATGCAGGGGATATGATGCAGACTATTTCATGTCTGTGCTTCTTTCCCTACCAGCTAGCAAAATGCTTGCATGTATTAGTAACTTCATAATTGTTTGTTGATTGATTCTGAGGGAAGATAATTCCATATATGAAATTCCTAATTATTATTGCTGCCTTAGCTGATTGGTTTAGGAGAGAATGAAAGGATACATTTCCCTTGTGAGCGACATGCATAGACACAGATTGTAATCACTATCATTATCATCATCTTCATTTAGAAATAATGGCTGTACTCTAAGCTTTCACCGTAATGCTGTCCTACATATTTCTGCTGTGGGACACCTCCTATTATGTTCTTTCAGGTCTCCAGTGACTAAGTTCTTCTGAATAGGGTCCAAGAATGATCTGCCATATGTTGAATCCTTCTCCATGGAAGAAAAAAATGTCATATACAAGTTTAAGGTGTGATATTTCACCTATAAAGTTACCAGAGCTTTTCCCCTGATTCTAATGAACAACTAAATAGAGGATATGGGGGGAAGGTTGAACACAAAATGATTTGTCATTGAGTAAAAAGTTAGGAGAAAATGTAAAGTGGGACCTACTTTTTCATTTGTTTTGGAAACATCAATATGAAGAACACAAGTAAAATATATACCAGATTAATAAATTTGTTCTTTTGAAAATTTAGTTGATGTACCTTTTTATTGCTGTGTTGTCCAATGATGTCAACACCTCCACCTGGAGTTGTGCTCACTGGGGAGAGCTCACTACACCAGGCCAGCCCCAGCTGCCTAACCACACAATCTTCCTGCCATGTCATTGAAAATTCATGTCCTTGGGGCAGGTAGGTGGCACAGTGGATAGAGTAATGGCCCTGGAGTCAGGAGGACCTGAGTTCAAATCTGGTCTCAGACCAGATATTTGACATTTACTAGCTGTGTGACCCTGGGCAAGTCACTTAACCCCAATGCCTTGCAAAAAAAAAATAGTAAGAAAAAAAATCCAAGTCCTGTCACCCACCCATGCATACTCCACTCCCTGTTTCCCACCTCTTGCTCTGGGAACTGCAATCAAATCAACACTGTTTCTTATGTAGAGCATGTCATTTGATTATCTTATGAGTGTATTCATTATCCTCATGACTTCCCCAGACCAAAACACCCTACCCTGGCCATCATTCTCCTGTATCTGTTGTCTTCACTTAATGGGACGAAAGCTTGTTGTGGGCAGCAACTATCTCTCTTTTTTGTGTGTCCTCAGTACTTACTGAAGTTTCTGCCACATACTAAGCAATTAACAAATGCTTTTGTTTCATTTATTCATTTATTCATTCATTCACTGCTGTATTATCCAATGACATTCTTAATCAGAATCTTTTTTCTATATCAAACTCTTCTCTTTATCGATAACAGAACTACTACATTTAGACTCTATATCATAGTCCTTTATGTGTTTCTAGAGGAAATATCACAGAACTAATTCCCAAGCCTCAGTTTCCTCATCTGTAAAATTAGAGATTGGGACTTGATGACCTCTAAAAACTCTCTAGCTTTGATTCCATGAAAAGGAAAAATAACTGTGCCATTTAAATTTTACAATTTAGGGAATGGATGGACTCTATCACATTACTCATTAAAATAGTGAACACAACTTCATATGGTAGCCTGTCAAATATTATAGTATAACAGGTTACAGTTGGTACTAATCAAAATTTAGCAGTGTGAAAAGTAGAAAACCTAGCCATAATTCATCAGAGTAGTTTGAGGCAGCAGAAGACCAGGGGGAAAAGGTAGGAAAAGATGTCATTGGAAAGTGAACTGAGTGAGAGAATACACTTTCAGCAGCTGAAAATTACCCATCAATGGGTTATGAATTACTTTTTTAAATTGTGATCAAAATTCAAATCATTATTTTAAATGCTATTTGGCACTTGACACTATGGACTTGACTACTAGATAAAATATAAATTCCTAATCCTGGCATTCAATAACCTTCACAATGTGAATCCACATTACCTTTTTAGCCTTGTCTCATAGTACTCCCTTTCTTAGAATCACAGAATCTTAGAAGTGGAAGGAAATTCAGGAGTCATCTATTCCAAACTACAACAGAACAGAAATCCCCTTGACAATATCCCTGACAAGTTCCACTTGAAGGTTGCCAATGGAGTGGAACTCATTATCAGCCCATTCAACTTCAGGTCAGCTCTAACTTTTAAGGTTTCCTTGCATTGAGCCTTAAGTGACTTTTTTTTTGCAACAACCAATCATTTGTCCCACTTCTGCCCCAGAAGGCCTAGTAGCCTAATTTCTCTTTTATATGACAATCCTTCAAATACTTGAAATCATCTATCATATCTCCCTTAAATCTTCTCTTCTCCAGGTTAAAAGGCACAATTTCTTCATCCAATCCTTTCTTGTCCTTAATCCCCTCACCCTCCTGAATATTCCCCTTAGTATACTCAGACTTACTAATGTCCTTCCTAAAATACCATGCCTGTAACTGAAAATCTCGTTCCACATGTTGTCTGACCAGGGTACAATGAATCAAGACCATGGTTTCCCTTATTCTGAATAGTACACCACTCTTAATGCAACTTCCACTTATATTTGGGGTTTCTATTATTAACAATATTTTCAATTTTAGAAAAGGCATTTTAATGGATGTGTTGGTGATCTAGAAATATCTCTAAAAGTTAATGTGCTTACTTCTTTTCATTATATCTCTTTCTGAAGTAAAATTGTTCATTCAAATAAATTCTTAACAGACTCTCGCTTTCATTTATGAAAAAGATATGAAAGCATTCACTATAAACAAAGAATACATTATTACACATTAAAAGAAAAAAGAGCTTTAACAGTTTGGGTAGAGAAATACAGGTAATATTTGTAACCACAGAGTCTCCGTTATGTTTATTTTCATATAACACCCTATTTCATTTTAAGTTCAGGGGACAATGCAATAGTTGTTAAGGTCCATGTCTTTCTGTCTCTTTCAGCTCTAGGATTTTATTTTAGATGAACCCTCAGTTAAGAAATTTCTTAGCATATATGTAGAGGCTGGACTCTCTACCTGACTTTATATCTATCTACCTTAACCTCTCATTTCTTTTTAGTAGAAGCAAAACTCCATTTATCTGAAATATTTACAGTAGATAATGTTGTAATATCTGTGGACAAACAAGAAATGGGAGGGGATTTTTGCAAGGAACCAACCTTTTCTCAGAATTTCCTTCAGTATGGGTCTTTTTCCAGTTATCGATGAAGCCAATGATTCCCCTTCAATATCTTTTTCAGACCTAGCTCAATAATACCTTTGTTCCTAAGAAGTATGATGGAAAGTCACCATGTTTCAAACTCTCAAATCCATCCCTTCTCAACTCACTTAATAATTTGTAGGTGATCCTTGGGCATGGTCAAGTTTTCTAACATACCCAACCAACACTATTTTTTGCACCATATCACTACACTACAAAGGGCTTTCCCACACTTGGTATGTATGTATGCAATATTGTATGCAATGCTATGTATGTAATATTGCTTGATTGGGCATCTTATAACTTACTTTAAGTGAGGTGGGATTGGGTAAGCCAATCAGCCCACCCTTCCATTTCTCTCTCCAGTACCTGGAAAAATACTTTGTACATAGTAGATATTTGATAAATGTTGAATGGAATTTTTAAAAATGTATTTTAAAATAACGTTTTCCAGTTTTCATTTTATACTTGTAAATCCAATGTGTAAGCAGTGCCAGCAAAAGGTCCTATTTTCTAAGGATTTGCATAGCTAGGTACAAAGGGTCTCCTTACCAGTTGGCTAGCTACCAAGGGATGAATTATTTTGTCCATGGCAACACAAGAAACAAAAATTTTGTATGATCTTAGGCAACCCCTTTCTTCTTTTGTGCTAGTGACAAAGTAGTTAAAAAGAGGGCAGAAAGCGCTAAAAATTTCACATTTTGACACGGTCTAAAATGTTAACATAAATTTCGGGCCTCTAGATGTGAAATCCTTTTCCAGTGACCAACAAACTGACATATTATTAGAGGAATTGAATCATAAGCATCTTAATATTAGTTTTATGAATAAAACCAGAAGACAAAAAGAAAGAAAGAAAGAAAGAAAGAAGGAAGGAAGGAAAGAAAGAAAGAAAGAGATATTAGTGCAACTATTCCATAAAACAATTTAAAACCATACCACAAAGTCACTAAACTGTGTATATTCTTTGACCCAGCAATAAGTTATTAGGCACATTCCCTCTAAAAAGGCCAAAAACAAAGGAAAAGGATTCACATGCACAAAGAGAGAAAGAGAGAAAGAAAGAGAGAAAGAAAGAAAGGAAGAAAGGATCATTGCAACATATAAAAATACACAGAAGGAAATTTAGAAGGAGACCACATAACATGGGTTAGGCACATGGCTCCCTCTTCTTCCCCACATTATAGTTTGGGCCCACGCCTCCTCTCCTATGATGGGGATTAGTTTTCTATAAAAGAAGACAACAGAGGACAAATAGAGGTCCCTCTATGCATCTTCTTGGTCACCTAAGGCCATAAAAGATCCAACGGGATCTGAGGGGGTGCACTTCTCCATCATACCCTGCCCTGATGACCTCTTGACCAAACTTGTTTCCTTAATGAGGTGAGGAGGGCTTTCCCTACCAAAGCTAAAGCCAAGTGCTACCATATCTTTGCTGCATTAGGATTATCCCCCTTCTTAACTGTCTAATGATTTACAAGTGCCTCATTTCATCCCAAAATTGAACCTCAACTAAGAGGATGATAGCGTTAGGCCAGCCTCTAAGAGAGACACAGATAAACATGACAGTTTTGTTACTATACTGCTAAATCAATGTACACTTTAATATTCAGTGACATCAGTACAAAAGTGGACAAAAAAGGAGATGGTGAAAACTATGCTTGAATAAAAAGAATCCATAGGCTTATAGGCTATGTAGAAAACTCATGCCTACAGACCAGGTATTCCTAACCTTTTTTTGTTTGTTTGTTTGTTTGTTTCATGGACCCCTTCAGCAGGCAGGTGAAACCTATAAATCCATTCTCAGAATAATGTTTTTGAAGACATTAAATAAAATACAAAGCATTACAAAGGAAACTAACTATATTTAAATATAGTTATCAAGATATTTTATAAACAAGATATGTTAAAAATCATACAGAATTCCTGGGAAGAATCAAAAGAAGAGGTGATTTGATTCAACAACCTCCTCCAATTATTAATTGAAATATAAAAGAGAGTGACATTTGCCAAAAATGTTTCCCACTGTAATACAAGATAATCAAGAATAACTTGTAAGGTAATAGGCCCCAGGCTAAGAACCCCTGCTATAGATTACAAAAGGAAAAAATGGCTTACCAGTTCTCCTTCAAAAGCCAATTAAAGGAGTTGGCAGGGTTGTTTTTTATCACATATACAAAAGCAACTAGAAACATCATTTTATGGGATTCTTGGTCATGGAGATATTGGAGTACTCATGATAAGCATTTGCATTTGAAAAAAAAGTTAGACATCATTAAACCTTCAAAAACAAAAGAATTCATAGGCTTATAGACTATAAAGACGTTGCATGTCTCAACATACCTTTCTTCAAGGAAAGTCAGGCCGCACAGAGTAACAACAAAATTTGTGTATATCTTAACTGAAAGAACTTATCACGTATAAATGTGGAAATCATTTCTGAATCAATTGATTGCATACATTTAGATCATCAACTCCTTAGTGCAAAAATCTAAATCAGTGCTAAATTAAAAGAACTAAAAAGAGAAGATATGGTATTCAAGTAAAACAGCTGCAACCTCAAAATTTTTAACAAGCTATTGCCACTGGAGGGGGGTGGGGAACAATGGAAAATAGACAAAATAGTTGACATTGAAAGAAACTACCATGATTTTCTAGAGAATCTTAAACAATGTAAATTAACTACCAAAACAAAGAGGTCAAAAGAACCTGAAACCCATCATAGCCAGCAAACATTTATTTCCCTGACAGGTGGAAGACAATAGAAGATTATGAGCAATGTCATCTCATAAAACAATAAGATGTGGTAGAAGAAAAAAACAAATTTTAGAAAGTTTAGTGAGAGACTCAGCTGAGCCAGAACATTCCATGATAAGTTATGAAACTGAAAGAAGGAAAATAAACCAGCTGGCAAATGGAAAAAGATTGGTCAACATTTCTACAGCAATTATCATCTTTATCAATAACAGTAGAGCTATAACATTTGTACTCTATATCATAATCCCAGATGCACTACAAAGGGAGAGTCACAATTTCAGCACTTACAGGGACCTCAAGCTTCTTTCATATCAAAGTAGTCATCTATCCTTTGCTTGAAGAATTCTGAAGACAGAATAAGGGAAGGAACTTTATAAACAATACTTTAGAGTAGACCACATATCTAATCAAATAACTGATGAAGAAAAAAAGAAAAATGATACTAAATATTATTTTGCTTATTATGCATTAAATATTTTAAGCATTTGATTTTTTAAACAAAATGCCATCTTTAAGGTTCTCATGCAGCCATATTGCATTCATATGTTAAAATCATACAAAATTCCTGGGAAGAATCAAAAGAAGAGGTTATTTGATTCAACAACCTTCTCCAATTATTAATTGAAATATAAAAGAGAGTGACATTTGCCAAAAATGTTTCCCACTGTAAAACACGATAATCAAGAATAACTTGTAAGGTAATAGGATCATAGATTCAGAGGTGCATCTTCATAAGTCTAGTTCAATCCTTTCATTTTACGGATGAAAAAACTAAGACCCAAAGACCTTAAGTGACTTGCCTATAGTCAAATATCCCAAATATTCCTTTTTTTGCAGATAACCTTGTATTTATTTCATAAAGCCCTGAAACACTATAAAGTATTCTCAGTGAAATCTATAGTCACTCAGGTTCATCCTAATTATTTACACAGGAGAAAACAAGTGTAAGAACAATGTCTAGTGTTAAGACTATGATATGTAGTTTGATAAATAGCCCATACAGCTGGTGTGTGTGTGTGTGTGTGTGTATGTATGTATATATATGTATGTACATATATATGTATATATGTGTGTGTATGTATATCAGGACACTCAAAGAAAATGGATGTAAAGATGTATGGTGAGCATGAATAGACTACAATATATGACTAATGAAGAATAATGTTCTAAAAGTAGCATAAAAGATACCATGAAAGAGAGATACAACCATAAAGAGTTGACTAATCTAATAGTAAGAGAAAAGGAAAATAGATGGATAGAGCTTGTTGCTCCATCAGTGTTCCCTTAATGTCAATAGATTTAAAAGAAAATCACTAGAACATTAAGTGGACTTCTTACAGAGGATTATGGGAGGACGTGGATGAGACTCACACAGGATAAGAAGGCATAGATGGGTTGTGATCTCTACTTTAAAGGGAGTACCCACATTAAAGATCACAGATTTATTGAAATATCTAAGGACACAAAATGGGAAGGACAAAATAAGGGAAAGAAACATAGAGCTTTAAGATGTTTTCTGAAAAAAATATACTACCAAATTACTATAATAATACTAAAAACAACTGAGTCATAATAAACATTAGTCTTGGAGGCATCTAGGTGGCACAGAAGATAGAGCACTGGACCTCAAATCAGGAAGATAGTTTAAGTCCTACCTCAAACACTAGCTTTCACACTAGGCACTTAACCTGTGTCTGATTCAGTTTCTTCACCTATGAAATGAGAATGAGAATAACTGCATCTACTTCCCAAGTTTATTATGAGAATAAAATAAAATAACATTTGTAAAGTACTTTGCAAACTTTAAAGTGTCACATACACACTAGCTAGCTATAGTGGTGGTGGTGGTGATGGTGGTGGTGGTAGTAGAAGAAGAAGAAGGAGAAGTAGAAATAGTGGTAGTGGTAGTGGTAGTGGTAGCGGAAGAGTAAACTCATTTGAAAATGCTTTCCTCCTCACAGGAGTGATGCAGAGACATGGCTATGGAAGGCAGTATGCACTGCCAGATACTGTCATTTGGTTGGTATTTGGATGGCTTGCTTAAATTTTTTTTTTAATTATAAAGACTAGAGAGAGGTATTAGAAGAGAGGTTAAGGAGAAATAATTTTGTATTACCAAAATGCAACTATAACATTGAAAAATTAATGTATGTTTTCTCAGATACTTAGGTTGAATTATACTTATCCCTCTAATATCCATCTTGGAATTCAAATTCTTAATTTGAAGGAAGTTACATATGAAGCACATGTGGTTATCAATAACGGACCATATTGCCTGAATGAGCAGGGAGTAAATCAAGGGACATATTACTGACATACCAAGTAGCTACAATCTAATCACCACAATGCAATCTGAAGGACATCTTTTTATTTTGTGAATCTTACTTCTGTTCAGCTTCTCCTGTAGATCTCCATATAATTAGCTATGAGCCCCATCATAGATGGCAACTATACTATCAGATTATATTGCAAAGAAAAAATTATGGTCCAATATATTAGGACACTGGATGTTACCTTGTGTTCAATCAATTACAAACACTCTGATCTCATTCTTGTTTACCAGAAAGACTCTGTTCTCACATGGAAATGAAAGCAGGCAACAAACTACGATGTGTTTGTGATGCTCATTGTTACTTACTATGACATAATGTTATTAGTTTTTATTATTTGTAAAGCTGTGATATTAAACACTGAATCTAAATGTGCTTCTTTAGGAATAATCGTAATTTTGAGCCAAAATATAATCTACTGAAGAAGGTTTTAATTAATTCTTTTTTCTCATTTTCTAAAATGAACATGTAGCCCATTCAATGTGTGGTTTCACTGTCCCCCAGAAGCTATCTCAGAGAGATATTCTAAGCATAGAGTCCTAGCTCTTCTTTGACTTTTCATACATTCAATCAGCTGCCAAGTTCTACCTTTACAACATTTCTCACATCCATTCCCTTCAAAAAGCTGCCACTCTGCTTCATGCCTGCATTGCCTTTCCTTGAAAGTTAACATTCTGATAGCTTTACAATTGGTCTTACTGCCTGCAGTTCCTACTCTCTTGAATTCTCCTATATAGTGTCCAAATTATTATCCAAAGCACAAATCAGAGTGTGTCACTCCTGTGCTCCAAAATCATCAGTGGCTTACTATTATCTACTAGAAAAACATCAATTCACAGGTGTAGAATTTGAGGACTGCAACTGTGAGTTTCCTATTACACTTCCCAGATTTATTTTACATTATTCCTCTTCATATATTCTATATTCCAGACAAACTAAGATATTAGGTATTCTTCAATCTTGTCCTTATTTATCTGTAAGCACTGGCACAGCCATCTGGCTGTATAATGTATCGTCACTTTAAAATGCTGCTGTCATGAAACCATTCAGTAAAGCAATTTGAAATTATGCAAATAAAGTGATTGAAATGATCATACTCTTTGACCCAAATATTCCATTGCAATGTGAATATCCCCAAGGAGTTTACTAACAAAAAGAAAGGCCATATAAACATTACCATATTTAAAGCAGTACTTTTTGTGTTAGCAAAGAACTGAAAATAAAGTAAATGTTCATTGATTGGTAGTAAACAAATTGTGGCATATGAATGTAATAGAATATTATTTTATTGTGAGAAATGATACGTATGATGATTGCAGAAAAAGCATGGAAAGATTTACTGAACTGATACAGAATAAAGTAAGAAAAGTCAAGAAAAAAACATGCACAATGGTTTCAAAAATATAAGTAGAAAGACTAACCCACACAAAAACACTAAAAGTGAATTTGCAAAATTACAAAGAACACGATTGGCTCCAAAGAACAGAATTGAGAAAACACTCCCCCGCAACTCCTTTGCAGAGGTCAGGGTGCATGGGTATAAAACATTACATATCATGTCAGATTTTTTTTCATCAATTGATTGGCTTTGCTGATTTTTTCTACTTTTTTTAATTACTTGTTTTAAAAATTGACTTTCTGAGAGCTAAAAGGATATAATAGATACAAGTAATGTGAAAATAAAAGAGATTATCCATATTGTCACCCTGAAAGAGGTTTCTCCTGTTCAGGAAGACTCATTGCTAGGTCTGGTCAAATTAATACACCAACCTTAACTACTATCTCCCTTAGGCACTGAGCTTAAGAGCCTTAGGAATTCTTAGCAGAACCAGATCTCAAACCACATGACAAGCTGGTAATCATCAAAATAATCTCCTAGTGGATGAGAAATAGAGTGGTAGATCAGTGGAATAGATTAGGTACACAAGACACAGTAGTAAATGACCATATTAACCTAGTGTTTGACAAACCCAAAGATCCAAGATTTTGGGACACAAAATCACTATTTAACAAAAAATGCTGGGAAAACTAGAAAACAATTTGGCAGAAATTAGGTCTAGACCAACATCTCACATTGTATACCAAGATAAAGTCAAAATGTGTACATTATTTAAACATAAAGAGTAATATCATAAGCATATTAGGGGAGTGTAGAATATTTTATCTTTCTATCAGATTTATGGATAAGGGAATAATTAATGACAGAGAAAAGACAGAGAGCATTACAGGATGTAAAATAACTAATTTTTATCACATTAAATTTAAAAAGGTTTGCACAAACCCAATGCAGCCAAGATTTGAAAGGAAGCAAAAAACAAGGGAAAATCTTTTTACAGTAAGTTTCTCTAATAATGGCCTTGTTTCTAAAATACATGGAAAATAGAGACAAATTTATAAGAATGAATGATTCCCAACTGATAAATAGTCAAAGAATATGAATAGGCAGTTTTCAGATGGCATAATCAAATCTGTCTATAGTCCTATGAAAAAAATGCTCTAAATCACTATTTATTAGAGAAATTTAAATTAAAGCAACTCTGAGGTACCACCGCACACCTATCAGATTGGCTTATATGACAGAACAGGAAAATTACAAATGTTGGAGGAGGTGTGAGAAAATTTAGACACTGATACACTGTTGAGGGAAGTATAAACTGATTCAACCATTCCAGAGAACAGTTTGGAACTATGCCCAAAGAGCTATAAAACTATACATACCCTTTGGCCCAGCAATACCACTTTCAGGTCTGGATTCCAAAGAGATAAAAAAAAAAAAAGGAAAAGGACATATATGAACAAATATATGTATGTATGTGTGTTTGTTGCAACTCTTTTTCTGGTGGCAAAGACTTGGAATTGAGGGGATGCCTATCATTTGGGGAATGGCTGAATAAGTTGTGGTATATGATTGAGACTGAATACTATTGTGCTATAAGAAAGGATGCTCAGGATGATTTAAAAAAAAAAACCTGGAAAGACTTGTATGAACTAACACAAAGTGAGTGAGCAGAACCAGGAGAACACAGTAACAGCAATACTGTATGATGAAGATGAAGCAAAGATGAAAGATGAAGAACTGTGAATGATTTTGTTATTCTCAGCAATACAATGATCCAAGACAATTCCAAAGAACTTATGATGAAAAATGCTATATACCTCCAGAGAAAGAACTGATGGAATTTGAATGCAGATTGAAGCATATTTTTTTAAACTTTCTCTTTTTTTTCTTCCTTTTTTTGTGTTCTCTTTTGTAACATAGCTAGTATGAAAATGTTTTGCATGACTGCATATGTACAATCTATATCAAATTGCTGGCCTTCTCAAGGAGGGGGAAAGAAGAGTAGTGAGGAACAGAATTTGGGACTCAAAATTGAAAAAAAAAGTTTAAAATTATTTATGTGTAATTGAGGAAAAAAATAAAAATTAAATGTTTTTTAAAGAGCTTTGGGAATTACAATGTCCCTCGAACAGCCCTGAACCCTTCATTGAGGGAAGAAGTCCTTGTGGAAAAGAGATCTATTTCTTTATCATCACTAGAAACACCTGACCAACTGCCACCAGCAGGTAGATAGGCACAGAAACCTGGGAGGGCAGTGCACCCCTAGACCACCCATCCTGTTTCCAGCCCCACCTTCAGAGACATAATACAGAGAGGCAATTCTCATGGAGAAGGAGCCAACTGTCCTCACCAACTACCAATCATGTTGTGGGCAAGCTAGCCTAACTAAAGTAACAAGGCAACCTGAAAGAGAGACAGGAGGCAGCAGATGCCAGGAAAATCATTAGCACCACCTTGACCACAATCTCCCCTCACATTCTGATGGAGACATCCCAGGACCCTGAACCTAAGAGCCTTGGGAATGGCAATGTTTCCAGAAAAGTGCTGTCAGTCATCACCCTGGAAAGCAACCTCTGTGGAGATAGGGCCTGTCTTTGTGTTCTTGCAGGTGCTATAATCACATTTTTTGAAGATCCAAGTCAACAAGCCAAGTGAAGAGTTTATTAAGTGTTTACTATGTACCAGGCACTGTGCTAAGCAGAATACATATGTAAGCAGAAAGACAGTCCCTGTACTTGAGAAGTTTACATTCTAATGGGGAAATACAACACATAAAAAGAAGCTATAAGTAATGAGGTGGGGAGAGAATGAAGGTTATTGAAGAACTATAGAAAAAGTCTGGGAGGCCTGGGAAAGCATGGAAGTCTATCCTTCCCATTTCAGGAATCATAATAGGAATAGCTAAAAGACTTCAATTTCCTTTTATTGAAACCTACTTGTTGATACAACATATTTTAGTCCTAAATGATTCTGAGCTAAAGATTACACATGTGTAAATGTATCTGGACATTTAAAATGTCAGTTCTACAAAACTGGGTGGAAATCTTCCTTTTTTTCCTTTAGAAAATATTCTTCATTATATAGGGCTCATTCTCTGGGAGAAAGAAAAGGAAGGACACTGGAGAAAAATATGGTGATATTTTAAAAAATCAGTAAAAACTTATTTTAAAGAAAGAGAGAATACTTTCTAAAATCCCATAAAAGTGTGATTATAAGTTGTTCGTAAATGCTACTTGGAGTAAAGAGGATTTGTCCAACTGAATAATGGTAAGGACCAATATATAAGCAGTGATTGAGCAAAGAAGCAGTTTTGTGTGATGCAGATGTTCATGAATGGATCAATGTCTTCAAAATTTACAATCCAGAGTAGTGAGTTACCCCCAAATGAGTGGGTTTTTCTTTCCCTTCACTTCCCTGCCAGGTTCCCATAAGTCTGTGTCCATTTTACCCTGAAGATATTTAATGTATAGTTGGGAAAGCATGACCCAGGTTTATGTATGGATTGTGGTAATTTTGTTATTTGTGCACTTGCTTTAATATGTGCAGTGGTTTTTTTGCCTTGTTGTTAAAGTTAATTTTAAGAAAGAAAAGTGTCATTATTATAAAAGATTGATTGTGTAAATAGAAACACTTTGTAGAAACTTAAAAAGTCAAGTAGAGAGAACATTTTCCCTCAAGAGGTTCCCCAGTACCCTATGAGAACATGAGTGTAACTGAACAGTAGTTGTTCTTTCTCTAGGAACCTAGACCTGACAGTGTAAAAGCAAGTTAGAGCGAGCAAGCCAGCCCAAGAGTAGGTGCTAACACATACCATATGAGAGGTGTTGCACTTTGGGAGCTGGTAACTATCTCACTCCACACTGGCCTTACACCTGGAATGCACTTCCTCCTTATCTTTAATTGTTGAACTCTTTCTCTTCTATCAATGCCCAGATCAGATACCACCTTTTCCATGAAGCTTCCCTGATACCCCAAACTGAAAGTGAGGTCTATGACCTCAACTATTCTTAGATTCTTTTCTGGATTGCTCCTTTGCTCTGTTATATTCTACTTGGCAATATATTTATTTGTAGGCCCATACATAAGTATCTCTATGTGTGTGTTTGTATCAGAGCCATCTAGGTGGACCTGGAGTCAGGAAGACATGAGTTCAAATCCAGACTTAAACTATTACTAGATGTGTCACCCTGGACAAGTAATTTAACCTCTGTCAGACTCAGTTTCCTCATCTATAAAATAAGGATAATAGTAGAACATACCTCCCAGGGATATTGTGAGGATAAAATGAAATAATACTTGTAAAGTATTTAGCAAATCTTTAAGAACTATATAAATGCCCATCAATTGGGGAATGGTTGAACAAGTTGTGTTATATAATTGTGATGGGATACTACTGTGCTATGAGGAAAAATGAGCTCAAAAATCTTAATATGGATAAAACTTGCACAAAAAAATTAAGAGCAAAATTAATGGAACCAAGAGAATGCTGTACATAGTGACAGCAATGTTGTTTTAAAAACAACTTTGAGTGAATAAGTCATTTTGACTATTACAAATTAAGTACAAAGGACATATGAAAGAAGACACTCTCCCAAGAAAAAAACTGATAAATAAAAGTATGTATAGAATGTTTTTACATACATATACATATTTGTGTCTAATGGTAGCCATCTCTAGGGCAGGGCAGAGGAAAGAAAAAAAGAAATATAAATGATAACTTTAATATATATTTAAAAAGAATAGCAAGTTGTATATAATAGATTTACAGTTTTATATGCAGTCATTTTATTATGCTATGCTATGGAAAGTCTTGCTTTATTCTATAAATTAAAAAATAAAAATCTACATAAATGCTAACTACTATTACAGTTGTTTTTGTTATCACACAAAGATATATCTGTGTACACATACACAGATATATCTATGTGTATACATACAGATAGGTGTATATGTGTATATATACATATACACACACACACACACATATATATATACACATTTGTATGCATGTGATGTGTATATATTTGTATGTATGTACATCTTCTTGTGGTAGAATATAAGCTCCTTGATGGTGGGAATTTCTTTTCATTTTTCATTCATATTTAGAATGAGACAAATTATTGGGGAGACTGTCTTTTTTTTTCATCTTTGTGTTCCCAACACCAAGAACAGCACCTGTCACATAATAGACATTTAATGTATATCTATTGAATTGAATCCATGTGCATTTAATATTTAGAACAACTCTGGGGATTCAGAAGCAGTGTCTAGAGAAGCAAATCTAGGTTTGAAACAAGATGGCTGCTTGTGATAATGTAGAATGGTGTTATGTAAAGGGTTCTGAACTCAGAATAAGTAAACCAGTATTTAAATCCCTACTGTGTTACTTGTTAGCTATGTGGCCATGAGCAAGTTGCTTAACCTCTCTGAGTTTATTACCTTGTCTATGAAATGAGGACAAGAATACACTACTACCACATAAGACTGGGGAAAGTGCTTTGTAAACCTTAAATCAAAATAGAAATAGAAATTACTAATATTAGTGGCAATAATAATTTCATTATATGTTAATAGTCTGTCAATCAATCAATAAGTATTTATGAAGCACCTACTACTATGTGCCAGGCACTGTGCTAAGCATTGGGGATACAAAGGAAAAAGATAGATGGTACCTGCTGTCAAGGATCTCACAATCTAATAAAATAAACTAGTGAATACTAAAAGTTTAAATTTTAATGGAATATAATAACAAATCAGAATATTCATAACTGGTAATCTAATATCAGAATGGGAGTTCTGTGCATTCCAAATGCAACTCTTCTACTATATTCTCTTCAGAGACCTCCTACACGCAGACCTCATTTGGAACGTTAGCCAATCCACAGTGGCAAGAGATTTAGCCTCAGTACCACAGGGTATAAAAGAAGGGTGTTTTAACATGACATTACCATTTCCTTTCCTACTCACTAACCAGTCACTCAAAAAACATGAACTATTTGTGCCCAACCTGCAGTAGAGCTTCTAAACTCATATTGGCCTGATCAGCCATAGTCAGACACACCGTACCTTAATCCAACACAGTGATGTCATTTTGATCCTCTTCAAGAAGGAAGAACACCAACCAACCAACCAACCTCAACAATCCTAAGGGTAGTAAATAGACAAACCCCACAGGCATATCCATGACAGCTATTTTTTTTTCTTGGTTCAAGCCCGAGATTTCATCAGTGTAGAGTCGGTAATTTATTGTCTTAAGAGAGTTGTCTGGGTTACTGAGAAATAGTGGTGTGTTGTTAAATGTTTAATAACCTGCTCTTGGGGGGAGGGTATTGTACATACAACATACTTTTAAATTTAATCTAAATTATTAACATTTTCTCCATCACTTTCTTCAGTCTAGACAATCAACAAAACAATAAACCAAACCCTGATTTGTAACATTTGCCAATTTCAGAGGCAAAAATGCTCATAATGAGGTTAAGTAACATTATCTACAGTTAATATATGTGAGAATGAGGACTTGAAAAGCCTAAGGTCAGTTCTTCACCCACTATGCTGAAATACATCTGCTGAGAATTAATATTCTGACTGAAATCTTGCCTCAGCCCAATCGCAGATAACATAGGGACCATAAAATCTTAGAGATAGAAAGGACTGGAATCAAGGCTAGCTCATTTATTTGAGAAATAAGAAAACTGAGGTCCACCAAATGAAAAGACTGGCCTAAGGTTTCTTGGTACAGGGGGACTCTTCCTCTTTTTCTAGAGAGCCTGCTATTGCAGGTGTAGAATTGCATTCCTCCTCAGTTCCCCTTTAGCCTACATTGTTATGGAATAGTGTTTCAGTTGACTATCTAGCCAACCTGCGAGTTACCATCATACATAGGTTACCAGCTTTTAATGAATTCAAATATAATCAGACCCACTTAACACTAAAATTAGATTGGGTATAAAACATAATTCTTTGATGATTCAAAAGACACTATCAACCAGTGCCTCAGTGGCATAGTTAAGAGAATCAATTATCATTGTATTGTCCTTTAGATGAAGAAAGTTCACAAGATTTGAGTGGAAGCTAGACTGACCCTATGAAACCACCTAGGCATTTCTTTCTGGAGTAAAATGCCTCTATTCTGCTTTTTCACTTGCACAAAAGTAGAGTGCAGAATGCACAAACACAATCTGAGTTATTTGGGGTGTCTGGCTGTGTGGATTCCAAGGTAAAAGGGAGAAGCCATTTCAAGAAACATTTTTGTCTTGCAGAGACATTCACAAACAGGAAATTAAGTCTAGTATCTGTAATAGGAATGACAAGGGAAATGTCAGTAAGGGGAAAAATAGCTACCAGAGCTGGAACTTTTCCCAGACATAGGGTTTAAATGTCCCTTTATAAGAGGTATATGCTTACTTTTATGAGTTATCTAACTATATAAAATATGCATATACATAATTTTCAAACCAGTTCATTGATTGAGAACGTAGGCTTCTACTAATAAAATCTCATCATTTGACCAAACTCCAACAGGTTATATAGTAAATTCTTGTTCTGGTAACAATGAACACAGATCATTTTTGGTCTATGAGATGTGGAAGATTAGCTATTACACATAAAGAGTTTAAGATTCTATTCATTTAGAAACTTATGAGGAGTTTCCTTCTACTTTAAAGATATATTCTGAATACAAGATAGCAATGTTGATCATGTGCTGAATAACAGTAGCACTGGTCTGAAGGATAATGCATTTTGATAGTAATAGTTGTTCAGTCATTTCAATTGTGTCCAACTCGTTGTGGCCCCATTTGGGGCTTTCTTGGCAAAGATACTGGAGTGGTTTGCCATTTTCTTTTCCAGTTCATTTTTTTTTGGGGGGGGTGAGGCAATTGGGGTTAAGTGACTTGCCCAGGGTCACACAGCTAGCAAGTGTTGTATGTCTGAGGCTGGATTGGAACTCAGGTCCTCCTGATTCCAGGGCCAGTGCTCTATCCACTTCGACACCTAGCTGCCCCAAAAGAAAGACTTTTTTTTTAAGGCAATTAGGGTAAAGTGACTTGCCCAGGGTCACACAGCTAGTAAGTGTCAAGTGTTGGATCTGAGGCCGGATTTTGAAATCAGGTCCTCCTGACTTCCGGGCCTGTGCTCTATCCACTGTGCCCACCTCGCTGCCCTTTTCCAGCACATTTTACAGGAAACTGAGGCAAAAAGGCTTAAACAATTTGCCCAGGATCACACAGCTAGTAAATGTTTGAGGCCAGAATTGAATTCAGGTCTTCCTGACTAGTCAATGTTTTATCCACTGCACCACCTAGTTGCCCCTATTTTGGTAGTAGAATTTATTTTGAAAGATCTGTCATCTCATAGTGTATTCCACTATATCAACACAAATGTTAAATCCAGCATGCCTCAGTGGACAGTACTCCTAAATGGCAGAGGAAAAACAACCTTTTAGCACTTTCTTGCCTTCTAGTAATGAAACTAATGTAGGTTATTTTCTGATAAAGGATTAATGGGCAGAGTCCAGATACTTTCCAGTTGGTAGGATTTTCCAGAACTTGTTATCCATAGGCATGGCCTTCAACAGAATAGGAACACCTCCACAATACAATGAAGCATCTTTCAAACATTTAGCTAAATTTATTTCCTCTTTACTTTTCTGTCCAAAATGGCTCTAGAAGTTAAATGTTAGGAAGAAGTTATTTTTTCCTCTTTTCTATCACATAGTATGCCAAAAATCTGACAATGCATTTTTATAAGCTGCAAGATTTTCATCCAGTTTTATAGACCTAGCAAGTTTCAAGGGGTTCAGATATATTTATACAAGTTCAGCTCAAATTCAGCTCATAATCATTTAGGATTAATGCACATTATTATATTGACTACTGACACATTCCAATAAAAAGAATGTGAAGTATTTTAACTTTTCCTATTATACTCCACGAAGTGGGGTGAAGATAGATAAAGGCTATGATAACCTGAGACTAGACCACTTTAGTGCCTTTATGATTTGACTTCCTAGAAAAGCTAACTTCACCAAATTACTACTAACATTCTATTATTTGAAAATGGGGCCATAGACATGTTAGCTCGGTAAGCTTCCCAATATATAGCCAGTCATGGGTGGAAAATAGGTCAGATTCTATTTCCTGATTCTGAATGACAGTAAATGAAATTGTTTATTTTCCTTAGCTGCCTCTAGAGAGTCCAGTCTATAGCACATATATATATATATATATATATATATACATATATATATATATATTTATACACACACACACACGTGTGTGTGTGTGTGTGTGTGTGTGTGTGTGTGTGTGTGTGTGTATCATTGTTATTATCTGAGTCTTCCACCACTTAGGAAGGTGTTTGGGATTCAGCCTAGTAGCGAAGAGTTAACCAAGGTTGTCAACAGTCATAAACCATAGATTCCAACTCCTACTTTGAGAGATAAATCTTTTCATCTAGCCAACTGAAACTCAGCTGCTCAGCTGAAGGAAAGAAGGCTTCTCCATGTATGGTGTTTTAATTTGAATATGTCTTTTAGATTCTAAAATTCAGAGCCGCTATTAGCTCAATGCTCACTGCCCAAATGCCTTAATTCATGCAACATTAGGTTTTAGGTTCTAGGTGATACTCAGTTACTATTCTGGTAATTCTAAGTATGCCACCATCTAGTTATGGTATAGCAGAGTGAATCATAAAAAATATTATAAAATAATGTTGGAAAAACACTAAAGGGACAGGGGAGAAGAGGAATGATTTCAATGATTAAGACATGGAAAAATAATGGATTTGCATATGTACTCCTCAGCGATATTGTAAAATCCCAATGGTAGAAATAAAAGAGCTAACATCTGTCACTTAATGGTCATGGTAAAGAGAAAAAAATTATCTCATTTTACACTGATGAAGTCACAGGCAAGCCAATAGCTCCTGGTTTGTTTTGTTGTTGTTTTTTTCTTTAACTCAATCTGTGTTCTGAATAAAATTCATATCACCCAGCAGGCAGCTTCTATGGCAATTTGGCCATTGTAAGAAGATAATGACCTTTCCTTACCATTTTCCCCCTCTAAAATTTTAGCTTTCTTTATTTTTAGTTCAATTTTAATGAAAACTAACCAGACTAAATTCATTGGAGTCAGAAAGGGGGTAATTTTAATTAACTGCTCCAGGAAAGAAGTTATAGTTGTATTGAGGTTTCTGCATGATTCACTTGGGTCATTGTCTTACTGAAGAGCAACTATGGATGCAGAAATAATTGTCCCGCTTTCAGAGCAATGGTTCAAAAATTACTCACATTACAACTGAATGCTACCTTAAATATAAATGTAACAATTAGAAACTTTCTATCACACTGTGGTAACAAGGGCTCAGTGCAAGAGCAACACTGTTTGCTCTCTGTCCATTAGGGGTAATGCAGATTCACCCTACCAGAAAAGATAAGAGGAGAGCTTTTTATCTATTGTCATTTTAATGTCCATCACTACTGGTTCAATCCTCTACCAGTAAAGTCTCAACCTAGTGCCTCTTCATGGCATGGAGGTGACTCTGGATTCTCAAAGGCAATGGCCATGAAATACAAACTTCAGTACATCTTACCAAGCTGGAAAAAGCTTGTTTACAGAATTTCAAAGCTGCAGAATATATTCATTCAACAAAGATTTATTGTATACTCCAGTTATCTGCCAACCACTATATTAGGCTCTAGAGATACACACACCAAACCAAAAATAGTCCCTGATCTAAAAGCTTGCATTTTACTTGGGGGGAGGGGCGGGGTGGAGAGACCGTGTAGACTTGAGAAACATATACATTTTGTTATGGAGGAAAGGAAAGCTGAAACAACTAGAAGAGTCAGGAAGGGGCTTGTATAGGGGGTGGTTCCTGAGTAGACCCTCAAAGGAAGCTATGAATTTTTGAAGAGACAGAGGTAAGGAGACTCTTAGTGCTAAAAAGGACCTCATATGCCATCAAATTCAAAACCTTCAACTTATAGATGAGGAAGCTAAGATCCACAGAGGTTGTGACTTGCTCAAGGTCATACAGGTAGTTGACTGTCAGAGATGCGATCTAACTCCAGAGCTAATTCTTATTCTATTATACGATGTCACCTCTTCCAGGCATGGGGAAGGAACTTCAATAGACAGGCTCAACAATGGATTGTGTATTCATTGAACTGTAAATTACAAAAATCAGCCTGAGGGTCACAGAGGTTCATCCCCAGAGAATTGATTAGCAGATGAAGACATGTTCAGGAAAATTCACTTCACCAAATAAGGCAGCCTCTAAGGGAGCCGCTACATGGTACAGTGGATAGAGCACTAGGCCTGGAGTCAAGAAGACTCTTCTTCCTAAGTTCCAATCTGGCCCCAGACACTTAATTAGCTGTGTGACCCTGGGCAAGTCACTTCACCCTGGTTGCCTCAGTTCCACATCTGTAAAATGAGCTGGAGAAGGAAATGGCAAACCATTCCAGTATCTTTGCCAGAAAATCCAAAATGGGGTTTCAGATAATCAGACACAACCTTCAACAACTGAACAACACCAACAAAGGGTAATGTGTTTGAAAGTGGCATTGGCGGAAGAGGTACTCACTCCGTTAAAATCCCTTATCCTTGAAGCACAACTTCAATATAAATACAGCCATCTAAAAGAGACCAGCCCAGCATTTCCTGAACAACACAAACAACACCCACAGACAGAGATAGATCGATTATAGCAGGAGCTTAAATTGTGGACAGAACACTGAAAGGCTAATAGAATAACTCTTTGCCACATCCATTGATCAATCAGTAAATGTTTACTGAGCTCCTGCTAAGCCATTGAATTGTCTCTGGGTTTTTTGTCGTCTTAACCTCAGTTAATTCAGCTCGAGATGTTGAAAACCAGAGATACATTCAAATTACTTAGTTTGAAGACATAAAGAAGGAAGAGGAAAGAAGAGGACAGAACTTTGTGAATTTCTTGAATTTTTCTTTCCCATTTGAAATCTCCCAAGTGAGATTTCGGGACAATTGTGTGGTGCAGTGGATAGAGTGCTGGTCCTGGAGTCAGGAAGACTCATCTTCTGGAGTTCAAATCTGGCCTCAGACACTTAATCAGCTGTGTGACCCTGGGCAAGTCACTTCACCCTGGTTGCCTCAGTTCCTCATCTGTAAAATGAGCTGGAGAAGGAAATGGCAAACCACCCCAGTATCTTTGCCAATGAAAACCCACAAAGATTCAGACAAGACTTAAAGAACTGAACAAGTGAGATTTCAAAAAGAATTCAAAAGGAGAAAGGAGAAAAAAAAGCAGAAAATGTTAAGAGTAGGAAAAGAGTACAGTTTAATAATTCAGGTAAAGGACAGAATGGAAGGGAATAGGAATATTTAGGGTAAGGAAAAAAAGAATTTCAGAGTTAATCCAAGATAATAAAAATATAAAGGGGATAAGGATAGCAACATGGCAGAAGGAATAGCCTGAGTTCAAATTCTTCTACAAACAGTTATCAGCTATGTGATCCAAGGTAACCTCTCTGAGCTTCAATTTCATCAACCACACATAGAACCAACTCTGGGCTATCCCTTAACTCACACTCAACAGGTTGGGTGCATTGAATGGACAATAGCTACCTAGACTCAAGGTACTTTGTGGGTCTATATTCCTAAGTCTATAAGTCTACACTCTGAAGTCTTGTAAGACCTTACTGTTGTGTTTGCCTTTAACAGTCAGCCTATAACACAAGAAGCTCAAAGCAAAGAAATCTAAGACAGTATCACAAAAATAGTAACAAAACATTCCCCCCATAAATGTGAGGTACATCATCCCACAAACAGTGCGAGAAGGAAGAATAAGCGTATGCATAATGTACACCGTTAGACAAACATATAGAGAACACACGGCCAATATGGCAAGCTTCTTGGCACTTCTGGGCTTCAGTGTCTAAAACCTTTCTTCTTCTTGTGATATCCTCGCACTGCTCCTCCTTGAAAGTAGAATCTCAGATAGGAAAGTCCCTCATCTGGGCTTCCTGTTTTCTTAAAGCTTATTTCTGAATTGTAGGACTGGCTTTCTTTTGGATCAATAGCCGGCTATCTTTTCTGCTATCAGGGGTCACACTCTTCAAGGCTATCTTCTGCCTTGACTATCTTTTTATCCTACTGCCTATTAGGTTTGGTTTCTCCTATTGGGGGTGAGTAGCTTCACTGTGAGGCACCATACTATAATAAGGGAGCGAAGAGAGAATCAATCTCACCCTTCCACTCACTCTAATTGACAATCCAAGGAAAAAGGCAAGGTACAATTTTCTCTAAAGAGCTGGATTCTTCCTTTGTAGATGGCTTGCGTTTCTTCTGCCAGGAGTCATATTACTTGGAGTTTCCCTTCCTTGACTTTTTCCTAGCAAATGTATCTTTGCTTCTTTTTTATGCCAATTTTTGTTATTTTAATATTTTCAATTAATAAGCATTAATCTTATTTCCCTCTCAATAAAAATAAAGGAAAGCCAAACCTTTGTAACAAATCTACATAGTAAAAAAGAAAAAAATCCTGCACTGTCCACATATAAAAGTTATGTCTCATTCTACATTTTGAGTCCATTAGCTGTCTGTCAGAAGGTGGGAGGCATAGTTTTTCATCAGTCTTTTGTAAGCATGGTTGATCATTGCCTTGATCACTGATCACAAGCTCTTAAGTCTTTCAAAGGTGTTAGTATTTACAATGTTATTATTGCATAAATTGTTTTCCTAGTTCTATTCGCTTCACTCTGCACCAGTTCATATAGATCTTCCCAGGATTCACCGAAGCCATTCCTGTCATCATTTCTTGTGGCACAATATATTTCATATACCATAATTTATTCATCTATTCTCCAATAGATAACACATCTTCCTTTTTTCAGTTTCTTGGTATTACAAAAAGAGATAATGATTTTTATATGTATGGATATTTTCTCTCTTTAGAAGTGTATCTTTGCTTTTTAAAGGGCCACTAAATTCAGGGATAAGAGGAAATTCTTCATACTTGGTTTAAAATATCAACACTTTTTTGTCTATATTATCTAAACCTTCACATTCTGTGATTTTGTCAACTGAAAGGGGGGGGAGGTGTCAAGTGATCAATGACTTCCCGATGAACTCCACTCTCATTATATATTAAATGAGGAAATTATGAGCACTTGCTCCATGGGATTATTGCAATGGCCAAATGTAATGATTGTACAGGAATCATTTTGCTGACCAAAAGGTTCCACATAGAGGCAGCCTGGCATAGTGGACAGTGAGCCCAACTCAGCTTCTGAAGGCTGAAGTCCCACTTCTGATATATAATGGCTGTGTAATCCTGGAGATGTTCCTTAACCTCTCAGTGCCACCAGGAAATTCTTTAAGACTAGCCCACTTCAGAGCAGTTGTGGACTTCTAGTGGTAAAGGGATTTTCCTCATAAGCAATTGCCTGCACCAGTGTAATCACGGATCTCATACAAAGCTGAGGAAAAGTGCTACATAAAGGGCAACTAATGCTGGAAATGACCTCAGAAATCATCTAGCCCAATGCTTTCATTTGACACATAAGGAAACTGGGATTGTGTGAGGTGAAATAACTGGCTTAAACTCAAAGTATCTGTACAGTTTGGTACAGAAGACAGGAGATCTGAATTAGAAGAGGAAGGGGAGAAATAGTACAGTGGTTTTAAAAATGAAATGACTTGATGAATAACATGACAAGCTTACTTACATAGCAGCATTTTCAATCAAATTAAGAGGATACAGAATTTGAGGAGGCAATGTTTTTGATTATCAAAAAGATAAATAATAGTATATGGACAAAACTTTTCCCTGTTTTTAAACCAGTGGTTTATTACTTGATCTATCGGTGACTTCTCTACAGCAAGAGTAATCAGGGAAGACCCCAAAATGTTGAATGGACCCCTGTTACAGGACATGGGAAGTGTTAACATGGACTCTGTAATAACTGTGCTAAATGTTAGAACTTCCCTTCTTCACAGGGGAGCAGGACAGTGGAGTTATACAACAACCAGTCAATTAGAAGGATTTCTGAGGATCAGGGCTGCTTGACATACCTGTAATTCTTTGAGAGTAAACTCTAGTCAAATCTGGAGATGCCTATAGCTACCAGAAACCACAGAATCAGCCTTGACCTGCTCAAGGGCAACCTTCAGTAGCAGCTTCAGACTCAAGACCTTGCTCAGGACTTTCTAAACACCTTACTTCCTGGCTTATTGCGTCTACAGACCTTTCCTTCCCTTTAACCCCACTCCTTGCTCGGAAGCCTCTAAAAATTATTATCTCACTCTTTTCCACACCCCCTTTGAGCAGCTGAGAACACACTCACTCTCTCACTCTCTCTCTCTCTCTCTCTCTCTCTCTCTCTCTCTCTCTCTCTCTCTCTCTCTCTCTCTCTCTCTCTCAGAGATAGCGTGTAAGTTCTCCCTTGCAAGTTCCTCTTCTCAGACAATAACCACTTTTAACTGGTGTATTACACTCTGTTTAATTTCAGGTCCCTTTTAGGGGGCCTGGGGTCTTCTTTTAACAGAATATATGAACAATAATAGCATAAGATGGGCAGGAATGGATGGGTTGAAAAAGGTATTCACATTGATAATATAACAGAATCATTGGCATGTTGGGGCCTAATGATGCTATTTCTTGCTGCTTCGAATGTGGAGGTCACCCAGGCAAGAGTTTATAGGATTTAGAGATAAAAAGTATTTCAGAAATGATCTAGTCCAACTCACTTATTTTACCGATGAGGGAAAGAAAAGGCCCAAAGAAGAGAAGTTGAATTGCCCAAAATTACACAGCTAATACTATAAGTTGTTTATTGGTCTGATTCCAAATTGATTGGTCTTCTACTACACCAGGTTAGCTTTTCAACCTGAGCACCAGTTTTCTCCTACGTTTTCTTCTCAGTATTTGACTTATTTTTTTTCCCTTTTTTTATTTAGAATTTAGCAAATAGCAAATAAAATGGGCATCTGACAAAAGCTTATTTGTTCTTTACAGACTGGCTCTGTGCTCCCAAAATTACCATCCCATTCCATTTCCAAATGAATACAGGAGCCAAGGCTATATCCTTATTTAGGGAACCTAATTCTTGAATAGATTCTTGGTTTTAGATATACACTCCCTGAGGCTGTTTTCTTTCTGTTGTTGTATCCTCTGCACCTAATGAAGTGCCTGGAATACAGTAGGTGCTTAAGAAATGCTTACTGATTGATTAGTACTGACAGCTAGTGCTACAGTAACCTGAATCCAACAAATCTTCCTTCTGAATAGGGAAACTATGAGGTGGTAAAGAGGTGCTAAATACTGTTAATACTCAAGTTGAACTTTTCTCTATGACACACTCAGAAGAAGTGAAGGAACAATGAAAAATAAAATCCTTTAAAGAGAAAATGGGGAACAATATTTACCACACATCCTGGTATAAAGAAAGACAAAAGGGATATACTAATATTCTACCAAGAAGTGAGAAAAGAAAAAGTTGTTTCTGTTGAAGCTATGGGATGTCCCTTTTTTAAGAACTATCTCCCTAATAGAGAGATCTTCCACATTTGATCTCTTGTTCTTCCATTCCATCCTTCATGGTGCTGTCATGCTTATTTTCTTTATTCACAAATCTGCCATAAAATCTTTTAACAGTTCTTTATTGCCTCCCAAATGCCCTAGCATAACCTGATTCAAGGCCCTTCACCATCAGCTTCCAGTTTACTTTTTCAGCCTTATTTCATTATCTTTCTCCACTTATTCTATGATCCATACAATTGGAACTATTTTTCTACCCACTGAAAAAGCTCTGTGCTTTCCCAGCTCTCTACCCTTTGCTCCCACTATTCCCTATGCCTATTCCCCAAGTCCTTCCTCCCTTTCTTTGCTGTTGCTTTCTTACCCATTCCTCAAATGCCAATGCAAAAGCCACTCCTCCAGGCAGCTTTCTCTGATTACCTCTTACAGTAACAACCTTCACCCTTTCAGACCTTCCATAACACTTAGTTGTACACTGGGTATACCTTATATGCATTCTAGACCATAAACAACATGTCTTATCAAAATTTTACATCTTTCCCAGCACGTAGCACAATACTCTGGACCATTTCATAAATATTTATTGAATTTAATCAAAATAGCTCTACTTGAGGAGTGGTTAGTATGATTACTATAGGGGAAGTTAAACCTTTCTTATTAAACCAATCCCACTAAATGTTGACTGCCACCATAGTCTTCCAGGATGGTATTCAGGTAGGGACCACAGGTGAGCAGATAAAAGTGCAACAGCCCTCTGTCATTTGATTTTCAATTAAGACTTGCATGAGTTTCATTTTATTTTTATCATAAAGCATTTTAAAATTGGTTTTATCTTTCTTTTTTATCTTTCCTTCCTTTTTTCCTTCTCTTTCTTTCCTTCCTTCCTTCAGCCAGATAGTAGGAAACCCCATTGCCAGGAAGGGCATCCTTCTTCCTTTGTATTCATCTTGTCCTACCACCCCCCCACCCAAACCAATCCTAGAACTCTTCCACAGAGGATTGGCACAGGAGGCATTCTCCCCTTTTCTCTTCCCCTTTTCTTTAGGCTGCTTGACTTCTCTCAGGGTTACCATGAAATGGAAGTAAAAAATCATATGCCTTCCAATAAGACTAGTAGGCCTTACCATCTGCTTCATTATTGCCTTGTAAGGTCCTCCAGGCCTAATCATCTGCCCTTCCTTTATGTGACTATGTCATCTCTCCCACCACTGAACCCTTAGGACTTTTATCTAAGCCATGACTGAGTTTTCTTTTGTAGGCTGTCTCCCCCATTTTGAGTATGAGATCCCTGAGGAAAAGGACTGACCTGTGTTTCCTATTTGCATCCCTAGTGCTTGGCACATAGTAAACATTTAATAAAAACTTTTTCATTCTTCACCCCCACCCCTTTCTTCCTGTCTTTCATAGCTCCACTCAGGAATTTAGTGGCATTTATGAAAAAGATGATCTGCTTATCAGGATAAAAGTTAAGTGTTCAATTTCGAGTACTACATTTTAGTATTTTCATTTTACAGATGAGGACTATTCTTCCATTTGTACTGCACCAAGACAGATAAATTAATTTATTGAAGAATGCTGGCTCTGATTCAAAATTCACAGCTCTCAAGTTTACTATCTGGAACTTAGCCACTGGGCTATTTGTGTCATTGTTATGCGTATTTGTCCCATTTTATGATTGCATTTCAGATTAATATCCTTGGGAATGATTTATTATCTTATAAAGATGCATCTCCTAGTTGTTGTTGTTGTTGTTGTTGTTTGTCTCTTCTTGACTACTCAGTGTTTCACTTCCCTTTATTTTCTTCTGTCCCCAGTGCTATAAACTAAAGTTTCTGCTTCAATTTTTTCAGCTGTTCCATTAATTTGATGTTTACTCCTCATTCCAATTCACTAATAAAAATGCTAATTACAACTATAGCTAATACCAACTGCTGAGGCACCCCACCAGCTACTTCCCACCTCCAAATGGATCAGTCTCATTTATCATCAGGCTTTGCTTAGTCAGTGAGATTTCAATACAACCAACAGCTTTTCTCCAAGTCCAGTGAACTCCAAAGATACTGCATCCAAGACTTTTCATAAAACCTGTATGGAGAGCAATGTTATTATCTCCTAATTTAATAACCACTGGAAGGGAAATACTAAATATTAATATAATTTATTTTCATTTATTTTCCACCTTATCTATTTTTAAAATGAGCTCATAGATTTTTCTCTATTTACCCCCTCAATATTAATCCCATGCATTTAGCATTGATTTCTCCCATAAGAGGAGCAGTTATTGGTCTTCACTTCATTCTCCTAGTTAAGCTTAGATTGTTTCTTTTCTAAACCTATGATTGTCTTTATAATTTTCCAGACACTTAGAGGTATTATAAAGTGTGGCATCTCTACCTGCTCTCTTAACTATAGTTTAACATTCTAAGCACCACATCTTTTTCTTCATTTTCTTAAAAGCTGTTTTGACAAATTCTTTAGTACTTTGAACTATTAAGGTTTTCATAACAAAAAGAATTGGTTTAAATGAGTATATTACCTTGATTTGTTTTTAAGTCCTCATGAAGACTATGCAATCCTCCTTTCATTTCTTAGAATATCATACAATTCATCAATAGCTAGGACCTTGGAGATTATATAATCATAGGATCATAAGCCTTGAGCTGGAAGGGACCTTTGAAATCATATAATTCACCTTTTCATTTTATATATGAGGACACTGAGTTCCAGAGAGGTGAAATGACCAGCTTCAGGCCACACAGGTAATAAGTAACTGAGGCAAGATTTGAACCCATGTCCTCTGGCTCCAAAACTAGTTCCGTTTTCACTATATTTTGCTACCTTTCTGTATCAGCAGATGCAGAAAAGGTTTTTGACAAAATACAGCATCTGTTTATGTTCAAAAGTACTACCCTAAAAATAAAAGTCTTTTCCAAACTCTTCATTTTACACAGGAGATGGAGTCCCAGTAGGGTTAAAGGATTTGCATAAAATCACAAAGGTAACAACAGAAGTGTGCAAAGCAGGACTTCAGACATCAGAATAGATTCTTTCACCATGCCATACTTCAAGACCTCATTAAGTCAGTAGATCTGTTATCTCATCAATGCAGTATTCCTAATAATTGTATATATCAAATTCATCTGCTTGCAACTCTTATCCATGCTTTCCCATGAATCTTTCATAGGAAGTACATCCAATATAAAGGGATCCTTTTTCTAAGTCTCTTGTATTAGTACACAGACTGACCATCCCTCATTCTTTTATATATATATAAAATTGGTCCACTTCTTTTTCTGATCATATGATCAAAATGATGTTTTATATCGATTCTTTGGAGCAATTCTTTGTCCCTAAAATGTCATAATCTACTTATGATCACTTTGTGTCTCTCCAATATTTTTAGGTGACCTGCAGTTTGTATTCTTCAGAGACTATGGTATTCCATATTTGGTGGACATAGAACATCACCAGAAGAAGACTAGCATTAAAAATACGGATTATTTTTTCCCCAAGGAAAAACTTTGAGGTCATTAAAAGCACTGCACAATTTTCCAAATGCAATGCAGACCATGCTTCTCATCCTGTTCAATTCTATTCCCCATTTACTATCAGTCTATGGACTGACGCTATCAGGAAGGGTGTACGGATGGATCAGCTCAGTGAGCTCTCCATCTAACTACATATCACAGCCTGGGTAATGGGTATTCTTTATTCATGTGGGGTTTTTTCTCCCTTTTGGTGTGGTGAGGCCCAACTCTTTTGAATAATTCTATGGTTCATTTAGAAAGTTCTATAATGTTCTTGGACTGGATGAGTTAGAACAATGATTTCTACAAACAAGAACAGTGTGGAATCAAGACAACAGGCTATCTAATTTCATTATGCTTCTAGAAAGCTTGACATTACTGCCAAGGCAGTGAACAGACTAGGACATACTAATCTGAAGAGACTATGGGGGAATGCATTCCCATAGGAATGAATGGCATGTCTAGGCAGGGCAATGGAAAGCACCTATTTAGCTTGAAACACTTGTTCCTAGAATGTTTCAATCAAAACTCAATCACCAGGCTCCATGCACTGCAACTACATCAATCTCCTTGCTTGCAACGTATATTCAAATTACTAATTTCCATTTGTGTTTCAACTCTACACTACTCCAAATTGATCCTTTGTTTTCCCAACCCAGTTGTAAGACTATAAATTCCTCAGCCATATTCTGCTTGGTTGGAAAACATGGCTGTTCATATGTCCATGGTCCAGTTCTCTTCTTATACACACAATAAAAACAATGCCTTGACTAAACTGTAAAAATGTAGAGTATCCAGTAACTTCTTCCAACTTTCCATAAGGAAGTCCTCTTCCATGCAGAGTCTGCTGAACAAGCTTCATAACAGTGGCAAACAGCTCCATTAAGCACAAGGCATACTGGAATAATCACAGGATTGAATGAAGTTTTCTATGTTGTTGATCATTAAAGGATTGTTATATGATAGAGTTTTTAAAGAGGAATTTGCTCTACTAAATTAAATGTTTTTTTATGGTCACTAAGCAAGTATGGTGGGAGCTTATATTATTTACATCTTTTAGACCACTGGATACATGTAAAGATGTCCTATGCTATAGAATATTGTGTGAAAGCGTTCCTGTTTCCTTCTGATATATTTTTCAAGGATGGCCTCAATACATATAGAGATTAGGCTTTAAATTGTAAGACTAAAATTGTAGAATTTTATTTAAATGTCAATAATAATAATAGCTAACATTTATATAGTGTTTTACAATTATTTCATTTGATCCTCACAACAACCCTGGGAGGTAGGTGCTATTATTATCATCCCCATTTTACAGAAACTGAAGCAAATAAAGGTTAAATGACTTGCCCACATAGCTAATAAGAGTCTATAACTGGATTTGAACTCAAGTATTTCTGACTTCGGGTGCAGCACTTTATCCACTGCATTTCCTAACTATCTCTACCGACTGAATCTCCCAAAAGCTGTGGCAAGTCAGAGAGAAGAAAAAGATGAAGTAATTTCTGGGATATTTCTAACCTAAAGGAATGCCCTAGGTGGGGAGATGCTAATTTCTCCTAATCACAGAGGTCACTATAAAATATTTATGGCAGGACATCAGGAGTTACTGGAGAAGTTGAGATGATGTCAATATGACCTGAAGGAGACTGTGTCAGAACAGCTATGATGAACTCTGCTTAACAATCAGCTAGGACCAGAAAGTGTGAACCAGCCAGCATCTTTGCTTCTCTACTTTTCTTTGTTCTTGGAAAACATTGCCCACGTCCTTTCCCCCTCCACCACTCCAAGAGACACTGGTATGTATGGAGAACTCCCAACTCAGAATATACATTTTGCCCAAACTCTAACTCAGCATTCCATCCCCCACCTATGTGACTTTGCACATGTACTATGTGTCTGGATCTCTTCCTTCTCATCTCCACCTTTTAGAATCCTTTGTTGCTGTTTGTTTCTGAGTCATTTTTTTCAGTCATGTCTGACTCTTCATGACCTCATTTGGAATTTTCTTAGCAAAGTATTAGAATGGTTTGCTATTTCCTTCTCCAGCTCATTTTACAGATGAGGAAACTGAGTCAGACAAGATGAAGCCCAAAGTCACACAATTAATAAGTATCAGAGGCCAGATTTGAACATAGGAAGATGAACCTTCTTGACTCCAGGCCCAGCATTCTATCTACCTAGCTTCTTTCAAAAGTCATTTCATTTCAAGTGTCACTTCGCCAATGGGAAACCTTTCTTGATCCTACCCACCCCCCTTCTTCCTCATATTATTTTGAATTTACTTACTTGTGTACATATTGTATTACCCAAGAGAGAATGTCAGCTCACTGAAAGCAAAAACTGTTTTCCATTTTCTCTATCTCCAAGCAAAGTAGGTATCTAAAAATGCCTGTCGAATACATTCTTGTGAAATTAAATTGATTGCTTATCAAACACAACTATAATTGGAATGGTTTGGGAATAGTCCTATCAACCAAAAGTCTAAATTTTCACCTACTCCGTAGAAACTTTTCTGCCTTTTACCTGGTTAGGTTAATCCCACTGCATATGCTTCCTATTTCCCTCGACTGGCATCTAGGTAGTAGTTACAAAGGGAAGTTTTTTGCCAAGTCAGAAGGTTTACTCAACATGCTGTGTTGTGATCCAACTGCCCTAAGGACATTTAGTTTTAATATTTCATTATACATTACAGTCACTTGATGAACCTACCTATGATTCCTTTCCTGTAAGTTAATTCTATTGCAGCATGGACTACAGTGATTCCATTCCTTTCTATGCTGGAATACCTCACCCTCCTAGAAACAAAGTTGTCTATTGTCCTCACATGAATGCCAATAAGCACATCACCCAGGAAACCAGAGAAGCAATTCTAAAAAGAGCCCTCAAGAGCTGACAATCAGCTGAGTTGCATTGAATTCTGACAGTTACTGAAGCCCATAGACTTCTGTATGCACATGTATGAACTCATCCTTTCCTGGGGGAAAACTCCAAGAGTTTTGGACAGCTTGAGTAAGGAAGGTGGGGGGAGAAGGGAGGCAGCTAGAAATCAGAGGAAGTTATGAAATGCGTTCCCAATTCAAAGATCATGAGAGCCAACCTTTCTCATCAGGAGGGTGAATCACCTCACTCTTGGTCTATTGTAATAGCCTTCTGGTTGGCCTTCCTATTTCAAATCTCTTTCCACTCCAATCCACTAACCGCTAAGATGCCAATAAGTGATATTCCTAAAATGTAGACCTGACCATATTACTCCCCTACTCAATAAACCCCAATCACTTCCTATTACCTTCAGAATCAAATACAAAATCCTCTGTTTTCACTTCTAAAGCTCTTCACAATCTGGCTCCTTCCTACTTTTCAATTTTCCCACACTCGCCTTCCCATACTCTATAATCCAGTGACACTTACCTCCTTGCTGTTCTTCTCAAAAGACTCTCCCTCCATTCTCCTGACTATGCATTTTCACTGGCATTCCCAATGCCTGGAACGCTTTTCCTCCTCACCTCTGCCTCCTGACTTCCCTGGCTTCTTTCAAGCATCAGCTAAAATCCAACCTTCTGGAGGAAGCCAAAGAGTTAGAAGTATGAAAAAACCAATTCTTCTAGCTTCCATTCATTAGTTCAGCTAAACTTCTTATATTTCTTTGTATCTTTTCCTAGCACTTAGCACATGAATTGCAACTCAATTCAGTTCAATAGAATAAGCAGTTACCCTGTGCCAGGAACTATGTGCCAGGGGGTAGGAACAGAAGCAAAAAGTTTTTTACCCTCAAGGAGCTCACATTCCATTGCCAGGAAAATACAAAACAGGCCCATAATAATATTTATTAAATGGATTCATTCTTTCCCCATGTTTCCTAAAACCATGCAATATGATGTAAATTTATATAATTCTTCATTTTGTGGTTCTAACACCATGACAGTTTCTCATAAATCACCTAAGTTTCTGAACACAATTTTCATTAGGAGGTCAGAGATCGACTAAGACATACAATCTCATTTTAATTCCAAAATGCATAAATTAAGGAAACACTGATCTAAAAAAAACACTGGTCAGTAAATAATTGAAGGTACATCTCTGTGCTTCCAATGACATTGGGAGAAGTTTTATCTTCATTGGGCTTTTACAATCAAGTCCTTAAATAGTAAAGCTCCATTAGTTTTTTATGGAGATCAACTTTCCCAATTTAGGACAGGTTTTTTTTTTTCAATTAACAAAGCCTTTCTTTCCTGATTACTCCCTCTGAAACAGAGATGACCATGAAAGAAAAAAGGATTATCATGATTTGGGGAACATCTGATGTCAAGAGAAATAAAGAAAATGAAAAGAATGATATATCCAATGGCTCCAACAACATACATTAAAAGATACTTAAAATGAAATTGAACTGAGCAAGTGGAAAACTAAAAATTATATTGGAGATCAGATAATAAAACATGTCTCCATCCAGGGCAAAAAAGGTAGCTGCTGCTAGGGTAGAAAGTCATATACATTATCAGAGGTTGTCTTAGCTTAATTGCTTTTCTTTGTTATAAGAAGAAGGGGGAAGGGAATAAGTATTTGCATAGGACCTACTATAGACTATTCAATTTTATTTAATTAATTAATATATTTATTTTACAGATCTTACCTCATTTGATTCCCCCAACAATCCTAGGATGAAAACGCTATTATTATCCCTGTCTTACAGTTGAGGAAACAACTTGTCCAGGGTCACACAGCTAATAAGTGTCAAGGCCAGATTTGATCTTGGGAAGGTGAGTCTTCCTGACTCTAAGCCCAGCAATCTATGCCACCTAGCATTACAAAAAGGCCTGACTTCAAGTCCTGAATAAGGGTAGTTAGGTAGCATACTGCCTCTATTCAGGAAGACCCGAGTTCAAGTCTTGATTAAGTTCAGCTAGATGGCATAATGTATTGAATAATGGGCCTGGAATCAGGAGGACTCATCTTCCCAAGTTCAAATTTGGCCTTGACACTTATTAGCTATATGACTGGGGGCAACTCATTGAACCCTGTTTGCTTCAGTTTCTCATCAGTAAAATGAGATGAAGAAGGAAATGGCACCAAGAAAATCCCAAGTGGGGTCATGAAGAGTTGAACATGACTGAAAAATGATACAACTTCCTGAACAGAAGCCCAATACTCTATCCACCGAACCACTAGCTCCCTCCTTAACAAGGGAAGGTTCAACTGGAGTGGAAGTGGTGGCTGTGGGGGGACAGGGACATATTAAAATACAAGTAGGCATAAATACATACATGTGTGTATGCGTATTTTAAAGTATTTCATGTGCTTTTAATAAGAACCAGAAATAAAATGGAGGAGCATCCAACTAGGCATCCCCTGCAGGACAACATGCAGGAGGTACAATAAGGAAGATTTTTAATGTTACTTTAAAAAATAAATAAATAAATGTGTGACCTTGGGATGGGTGACTTAATTCCCATGAGCCCCAGGCCCCTCTTCTATAAAATGCCAAAGTATCTCATCATGAGTTTGTAGCTATGATGGAGAAAGATCTTGAGGAAGTATGACATCCTAGAGAGAGTGTTGGATTTGAGGGCAGATGATCTGGATTTGAATCCCAGCCTTGTCACTCACTACCCGGTGATATTGAAAAAAACACCTAGCCCTCAGGGCCTGAAGGTCCCCACCCCCATAAAAATCGATCAATAAGCATTTATTACATTTTCAGCTTTGAGTTGAAACCAATTACTCTTTTATAGGCTCAAATAGGGTTTGCATATTCATGAAAATGGCAAAGGGGAGGGAGGGATCAGTCACTATTTTCATACCTTCCTTCTTGATCACAAATGCCTGTTTCCAACTCCGATAGGACCTTGAAGATCTTTGAAACACATCTTGTTATTAAAATAGCGTTCACTGCAAAATAATAGCAGCAATTGCTTACATTTGCATAGCACCTTTTTTGCATCCTTGATCTCCTTTGTAATTAATTCACAACAATCCTGAAAATAGGAAAGTCAAGTATAATTGTTTCCTCCTTATAGATGAAGAAACAAAGGGTTAAAGAAGTTAGATAATTTACTCCAATTTAGTCAGCATATAAGTAAATTGCAACTATAAACTAGGACTTTTGACTTCTAGCCCAAAGCTACTTCCATGACCCAACATAAAAATAGCATGTTTTTCAAAGTTAGGTCATACTTTCATATGTGGTAGAACTTAGAAAATAATAATTTTTAAAATTGGCAACCTCCCCAGGCTTTTGTATTTGAAAACTAAAAAAAAAAAATGCTAAAATAATCAGATAACTTATCTTAGTATAAATATATACTTTGCAGGTGAAATATCAGCTCATACATAGACCTGGAAAGGAGCAACTCCCTCACCATATAAACATCATTTTTTTTTTCTATTTCATAACCTCAAATTCTATCTGGTAGAAATTACTCATGTTTTTATTGAGGGTTGGGAAACTAGTTCTCCAAATATATTAACTGTCTAGCCCAATGTTTCACTGACATCTATAAATGGATCCAAGCACTTGGTATTTCTATTCATAAAGTGATTCTGCTTTAAGATGAAAGACTGCAATGGTTAGGAGTAAGCCTCAAGAACACCATGTCAGGTAGAAGTGGGCAAAGCAGAGTTTTCTTCATTCCTAAGTGGCAGGTTTTATGGTTCAAAGACCACAGGCTTCAAGAGTAACATCAAAATACAGATTTGTTATTTCTTGCAATTACAGCATTTCTTTCACAGTGTGCCACCAGTCCTTTCGGGTTCTAGTCAATCACTGTGCTAAACCGCCAACACTGCTCAAAAGATGCTTTATCAGCTGGAATTTTTCCAGGATCCTTTTGGTATTACATTTCAAATAAGTCTGTTGCCATGTCTAACATTTCCTAGGGTTTCTAGATCACTACTCAACTCCAATTTTCTCCATCTACTTATCAAGAAGAGAAATCTGCACACTGAAAAATAGCAGATCAAAGATGGTTACAAGAGAAGTGAAGCCTCTAGAATATTGCGATAAGTATCAGAGAGCTCCTAGTAGCTTTGAATGAGTTTAAGTATCTGGGGGGGGAGGGGGGAGGGGGGAAAGGGGAGGGGAGGGAGAGATTGCTGAATTGTTAAACTTTGAAGAATTATAAGAGATGGAAAATGCATCCAAAGTCAGGAGATGTGCAAATATGCTCATGATTTTTTGGGGGGGAAGATAAATTCTAGAAATAACAGATAAATAAATACTAGTCTTGGATAAAATTCTGGAACATTTTTTTAAACCGATGAACCCCTAGAAAGGAAAATAGTTATTACTGGAAACTAACCAACTAATAACATCTCACTTTTTTGTAAGATTATTTGACTGGTAGAACAGAGAAGCTCTATTGACACAATATATATGGATTTCAGCCAGGAAGTGTTCAAAACCTCTCAAGATAACCTTGTAGAAGAAAGGAAGATATGCAGGCTGAATGATGCCACAATTGGAAGAATCCATGACTATCTGAGAAATCAAGTCCATAAAGAGTGATTGATATTAATATAAAGGGAAGTCGGCAAACCTCAGAGTCAGAGAAAGAATTTTTATCATATTTTTGGATGACATGAATTTGGAAGAGAAAGCTACTGTATGTGATGACAGGATTAGGATTTATGGATGTCTCAAGAGGGGATCAAAATAGCATGATGAAATTTAACAAAGATCAAAGTCAGACATATGAAATATGGGAAAATCAATTGTATGAGCAAAAATATGCAGGAAATATAATTTAATGATAGATCATATTAAAAGGACTTGGAGCTTAATATGAGGAAATAATGTGATGCTGATACCAAAGGGGATGGGGAAAAAAGGTAAAGCCAAGTTAAGCTGCATTAATGCAAGTGTGATATCTAGAATGCAGGTGATGCTAGCCTCTCTGTATTCTGCATTAGCAAGAACACATCTGGACTATTATTGTATTTGGTTCTGGGCACCACATTTTGAGATTAATATGGGCAAAACCAGAGAGCATCTATAAAAGATAACAAATATAATGAAGACTATAGAAACTATGCTATATGAGTAACAGGTGGAGGAACTGGGAATGTATAGCCTGGAGAAGAGAAAGAGCCTAGTCTTGGGAAAAGAAATAGGTTGCTAGGGTTTGTGATAGTGTCATCTAGAGGTAGGTAGAGTAAGCTGTGAGCATAGAAAGATAATCTGTTGGTCTTGACTATTCATGGTAAAAGGATATAGGGAAAGCATTATAATTGATTTCTGCAGGTAAACTCAAATATCATTTCATCCCTCAAATATCATTTCACTTGCCAACCCTCTGATATTAGGACTTATGATCAATAACCTTGTTAAAATGCAAACAAACCTGAGGAAAGAAAAGAAGATAATTATATAATAATCTATCAACAAAATAATTACTTTCTGAATATTTAGGAGTTGATTGTCTTAATTTTTTTTAACCATTCGTAGAAATATTACATTCAAAATTTGCTTGGCCAAGACATTCGCAAGTATGTTATGTTTATGCAAGAAGTAAATAAAAATACAAAATTTCATACTTTTTACTACAGCAAAAATATTACATTCTCCAGCTGACACTCAACTAAAAACCAGTAACTGTATGGAACTTCAGAAATTTTAGATATTGTAGAGTCTCCATGTCTCATTCCACTAAAGGAAGGAAATAATACATATGTGTGCATGTGAATGTGTGTATGTTCGCACATATGCTCAGCAGGTGAATTTACCTCCTATTTTATTGAAAAGATTCAAGTCATTTGAAGTGAATTCTCTCAATTTCCTTCCCTCCCCTCACCTTCACTATGTTATCATACAGTCTATTCTCCTCTCCGGTCTCAAGGGATGATGCTTTCATTTTCAAAGACAAAAACCTCACATGACAGAGCCAGGATCAAGTGAAGAAATATTTATGAGAAAGCTATTTCATAATTTGGGGCCATGTCCACCAAATATTTCAAACATTATTCTCTAGTCCTTACAGTACTTGGTGAAAAAAGCAAAATAAAATAAGGCCAGTATTTCATAACTCTAATCATGTGGTCCCTGTACCAAAACTCTAGATTTTCAGTAATGACGGAAAATTCATTTATTCAACAGTTTTTTGAACAACTAGGTGCAAGGCATTGCAGCAGATACAAAAATGATTGAGACCCATTCTCTGTCCTTATGGCACTTATAATCTAGGAGGAGAGTAAAGAACTATACTCTCCTTTACATATTTTATGATTCAGCCAAAGTGGCCTGCTTACCATTCCTTGTACACAGTGGTAGGCAGGAGCCAGGTCAAACCAGAGAGTCAGTTGTTAACTTTTCAGTGTGAGCATTTACACCTTGGGAATTAGGAGTTGGTGTGTTGTTGATTTACTATGATAGTCTACAGTCTAAAGGCATTTACTGTTTTGTTGATTGTCTGAAGTCTAGAGGCATCTATTGATTTATTGATTTGCCTAGACTCTATATTTAAGAAAGTGATGGAGGAAAATGTTAGTAATGCAGATCTGTCTTGAAAGATTGTGTTCTGCATATAGTTTTTTAAAGTTGGCTGTTAAACATTTACCATATACTACTTCTCACATGTAACACCTATCTTCGTGCCTTTCCATCTACCTCACAGTTCTAGACCTTTATTCTCCCTGCTCCCTTGTTGTTAATAACTTCTCCTTAGAAAATACTTTGCATATTATTTTTCATGCATATGTAGTGTCCCCCAATAGAATGTAAACTACTTGAGGGCAAGGGCTGTTTCTCTTTACCTTTATGTCCATATTACCTAGCATAATCTCTGGCACATAGCAAGCACTTAATACTGTTTCTTCAGTTTTAAATGCACATATGTTACTCTGATATAAGGTATTAAAGATAATATTTCTGTGAAAAATTTGCCTCATCCTAAAAATTCAGAAGAACACATTTTACAAATAATGAGAAATTACTCACTTGTTATGTAAATTGGAGTTTGGCGATATCATATACCTATTTATTTCATTAAAAATATTCTATACCTTTTATTATATTAGTACAAGGCACTTCAGAAAATGTTAAATATGTCTAATGCTAAACATGTTCATTACTCACTAAAATGTTCAACATTAACTTTAAAAAATTCCTTCTGCCAAAAAGTACTTGGATAATCCAGTGGATCTGAAGCCTCATCCATATGGCTATTCCCTTTAACAATACAGATGGCAACCTATCACGCTTTTATCCTGTGAAGCTCATCTATATCCTCTCATGAATTCTATAGAAGGGTTCCATCCAAAATGCAAGAGGCCTTCCCCTACATGTCTGGACATAAAGTAGATACTGTAATTACCTAAAATAACCAGTATTAAATTATTTATCAATGAATAGGGCAAAACATTGCTCCCTATCTTCTATGCCTACCTCCAACAAAACTACTCACTCTGAATGGAAGTCTTATTCATTCTTTCATATTCTCTTCCCTACTTCAAATGTCACAAAGTATAAAGATGATGATAGGGAATATTTTCATTTGTTTGTTGAAAAAAAAATAGTGCCATAGTAGCTTCTTTGTGCAAGACACTATCTTGGGCACTGGGAATATAAAAAATAGACCTAACACAGGTCCTGTTCTCAGGGAGCTTAGAGTTTAATTGGGGGCCCAGTAGAGATGGTAGAGAAAAGAAATCACATAAGTAAATACAATAAAAGGTAGAAGGAAAGATGCCCTGGCAAAATGCTATGGGCAATTTGAAGAGGGAGAGATCCTTATCACCTAGATGGATAAGCAAGAAGAAAGAAGGGTTACATGGATGTGATAGTCTCCGTGCTGGGCATGAGACTTCAATAGATGGATATTGGAAGTAGAGTATAATTCATTCCAAGAATGGAGGGCAGAGTGAAAAATGATCTTAGGAGAGGGAAGGATGGAGGACAGAGTAGTTTGATTTGACTGTAAGATAGGTTATATGATGCTAATAAGGTTGAGAAATTCTAGATGAGGTTGAAGATCAGGTACACTTATAGAGAGCCTGGAATACTAAGACTGGGAGTTGGTATTCATTAGGAAATGGGGATGGTTTTTGGGGGGGTCAGGGTAACATTATTAGAGAAATGTGTTAAGATTGCCGAGGGGCAGCTAGGTGGCACAATGGATAGAGTACCAACCCTGGAGTTAAGAGGACCTGAATTCAAATCCAGCCTCAGACACTTGACACTTACTAGCTGTGTGACCCTGGGCAAGTCACTTAAACCCCAATACCTCAAAACAAGAAGAAGAAGATTGCGGAGGCAAGACTGGTGGCAGCATAGTGCAGTGTGAAGAGCATCTGAGTTTTGAATCAGAGGACCTGAGTTTAGCTCCTGGCTCTGCCACTTATTTCCTTTGGGACTTTGGGTAAATCTCTCAGTTTATTTATCTATAAAATAAAGGGTTTGCCATAGATAGCTTCTAATGCCCCTTTAAGTTCTAAGTCTATGGTTGGAGAGGGATTAAATTGGAGGCCGAAAGACTGGTTAGGAGACTCTTACATTAGTAAAGGTGAGAAGGGATGATAGGTGGAATAAGGATAGTTGCCATGGGAATTGAGAAGAGGGGCCAGATGTGAGAAATATCAGGAGGTAGAATCAACAGTACTTGGCAACTGATTGATTGGATGTGTGGGATGAGGGAGAAAAAGGTATCAGAGATAGTTATAAGTTTGGTGCCTGGGAAGATAGTAGTGCCATTAATAGAAATAGAGATGTTAGGGGAAGAAGCAGAATTTGGAAAGAAAATGAGCTTAGCTCCAAATATGTTGGTTCAAGGTCCAGCAAAAATGTCCAGAAGACAGTTGAAGATACCAATCTGGAGCTTGGGGGTGGGGAATGATGGCCAGAAGTATGTAGAAATGTAGATTTGAGAGTCATTTGCAGAGAACTGATGCTCAAAACCATGGAAGAGATGAGATGATCAGAAGAGAAAGTAGGGGTAGCAGAAGAGACAAAGAGAGACCATGATTAAGGGGTGAAAAAGGAGGACTCTGCAAAAGACAGAGGAGTGGCAGAGATATAGAAGAATTACGACAACATAACATCATAGAAGCCACCAAAGAATAGAGTGTCCAGAAAGAAGCAGTAGTACAAAACCATCTAAAGCACTTGAGTAAGATGAGGGAAGAAAAGAGGTTACTAGATTTGAGGATAAGATTATTAGTGACTCTGGAAATAGTTGTCAGTGGAGTGGTAAGGATGGAACCCTGATTGCAAGGCATCAAGAAGTGAATGAACGGTAAAAAAGCGAGAGCAGCAAGAAGTGTGGAAACTTCTTTCTAGGAGTTTGGCAAAGAGGGAAAGGAGAGAGAATGGTGGCTTAAGGGAGTGGTGGGGTCAACAGAAGGTTTGTAGGCTGAGGGGAAAGAGCTAATAAAATACCACAGAGAGAATAGTTCAGGTGTTTAAGAACACAGTTAAAGAGGTTTCCTTTGACAATTAGGAAAAACACTTCTTCCTCTAACACTAAAAAGAAAGAAAATGAATGAGGACTGACAGATGAGGAGCAGAGGACAGAAGCTGAGGGAATTTACATCAAATGGTTTCAATCTTTCCTTTTAAATGAAATGGGATGTGAAGTTATCTAGATACTAAGAGTAAACTATAGGCTCATCAATAAATGCATAGAGAATTCTGTTATATGGAATCTCTCTATAGGAGGGGGGATGAAAGGGATATAGAAGGAAAGATAAATATATCAATAAAAATCTATTTTAAAAGAAACAGATGGAAGTAAAGCAAATATAAAAGTTGCTAGCATCAGCCACTATGGACAACACATATGCAGAGACCTGAGTGCACCCATACCAGTCAATGAGCTTGACTCCTACTTTTGAAACTTCGTGTAATATATCCTTTTGGGGTAGGCCAGGAAGTCCTGTAAAGGATGGAACTGTGAATTAGAAGGATAGATTTGTGAGTTTGCTGACATGCAGGGAGATGACTTTAGATTGGCTAAGAGACTCTAGAGAGAGAGAGAGAAAGGAGCAGAGAAATGTACAAAGGACAAGGCAAAGGGGGGAGAATGCTTAGACTTTGAAAAGGAATGGGAGGCCTGTGAAACTGCAATAATGGACCAAGAGTAAATTGTCCAAAACGCCACTTGATTCCTGCACCTCCCAGAGACCTGGAAGAGCAGACTTCCAAAGGGAGAATGTTCTCTCTCACCAGTTGGGCAGAGGTTTTGTTTTGTTCCTGAATAGCAGAGCCCCCTGACTTTTGTGCTTTCTATTACCCAATCTATACCTTTCTATTACCCAATCTATACAACTTTCCAGATTATTAGTGGGGTGCCTGCTCCTCCCTTTATGCTATGGTTCTAAAAGACTTCTGTGCACCCAAGTCTAAGCTTTCTCTCTCCTCACTCCACCTCTCTGTCCTTTTGTCTGCTTTTCTTTCTCTGGTTTATCATCCATTCAGGAACCAAATCTTCCTATACATACATATATATATATATTGATAATACATATACATTCACATATATATATATACACACACACACACACATATATACATATATATACATATATATGCATACACACACATTTATTTATTCATTCATTCATTCATTCATTCATTCATTCATTCATTCATACATAGCATCACAAGGCTCTCCTGAAGGGGAGCCTGCCATGGCAAGGATGTGACATTCTTATACAGGGAAAAGCTTTGAAAAGTTTAGAGCACTATCCAAAAACAAAATGCCATTGTTAGGACTTCCAGCATGACTCCAAAAATCTGCTATATGCTAAGGTATCCTAGCTCCTAATGCTTTATTAAAATATCCCAGGGGACTCCTGTAGATAGTGTGATACAGTGAAAAGAGCATTAACTGCAGAGTGACAAGATTAGAGTTCAAATCCCTCCTCTTTGACACTGCTTGTGTGATCTTGCATAAGATATTCGGCCTTCCCAAGGTCTCATTTTCCACATTTGGAAAATGAGGGAATTGGCCTCTGAGGTCCCTTCCAGCTGTAGGTCATGATGGAGTGGGAGACGGAGTGGGAGACGGAGTGGGAGACGGAGTGGGAGACGGAGTGGGAGACGGAGTGGGAGACGGAGTGGGAGACGGAGTGGGAGACGGAGTGGGAGACGGAGTGGGAGACGGAAAGATATTATCAACTGCAGTGTACTATTCTGGCTGCTACCTACCTCATGCTAATCACTAGGCTCCCAGGAAAATATAACAGAACAAGAAAAAAAACTGCAGGTGCCACATATCAAGAAATTATAAATAACTTTGCATAAGTATTGGTACCTGAAGACAAAATGAAAATCATTAGAATCATAAATGCATTATCCCCAGAAAGAAACCCTAAATATGACCCAGAAGTTTAATAAACTCCAGCCATCAGACCAGAGAGGAATGCATAACAAAGTCCCTCTATGGGCACATACAAACAGTTGAACTCCACCAAGAAGAAAACAAGCATTTATTAAGTACCTACTATGTGCCAGACATTGTACTAAGCACTTTACTATTCAAATCTCACAACAACCCTTTAATTTGAGGTAGGCACCATTATCATCCCCATTTTACAGATGAGGAAATTGAGGCAAACAGTGACTTGCCAGAGTCACAGAGCTAGTATCGGAAGCTAGATTTGAACTCAGGTCTTCCTGATTTCAGCCAGCATTCTATTCACTGTGTCACATAGCTGTAAGAAACATTACCTACAAGAGCCTGGGTTCTGAGTGACTCTAGAGCTGAGATTCTTAACTAGGGTCCATAAACTTGGGAGTTTTTTAAATATATATTTTGATAACTACAATTCAATATAGTTGATTTCCTTCTTGCATCTTGTTTTATCATTCTGAAAAAGGGTCCACAGACTTCACCAGACTGCCAAAGACATCTTTGACATAAGAAGTCCTGAGCAAAATAAAATATTATCCATCATCATCAAAATATAGAACTCTATATAACTTGTCTCCATCTCACCTCTGGGAAATTTCCTGCCCTTTGTCAACTTTGTACATGAGTGGTCTCCAAAGCGGGAGGGAGTCTATAAAATAACCCATTGGAATACAAAACAATATAGGCATGTCTTTTATATTTTTTAATCTAAAAAGGAATGGACTGAAGGGAGTTCTACAAACAAGAAGGACCAGTACCTTCACTTATTCATGCACTTTCAATGAATTACATTGTATTGTAGTTTACATGTGCTCAGTTAAGTGGATTTATGGATTCCATCATCAATTTTTAACTAAACTACCTCTCACTAGAATAGATAAGTGTCTTAAAAAGATTCCTTCAAAGAAACCAGGGGAAATGGCAGAGCTGACACTCCTGCTGCTCCTAGTACAAGCACTTTGTCAGCCACATTACAAAGTAAAAACAATGACTAACTGCATATGCCAATAAGTCAGCCACAGAAATTTGAAATTATCAAGATTATGTGAAACATGGATTTATATCTACATCCATGCTTAACAATGAATCTCTCCCTAAGAATATACTGTACCCTGAGATCTTAGCTAATCACAGTATGAAGTCATTACAATTAGCAAAATACTTTAAAAACTAAGCTTTTGTTGGCAAAAATAATGTAAACATATCACCTATAAAAACTTACATTTGCACAGCTTAAAAATTTGGAAGCAGAATTTTCTAACTGCTTTAAAAATCTTCCAAATAAAGAATTTCAGTGGGTAGTAAATCTGTTTATTAAAAATATAAAACTTCAATACCTTCTGAGTTAGCAAAGAAACTAACAAACATCAGGGAAGATGGAAATTTACCATGCCAATTTCAACAAAAACCTCTGAATAATTGGTGTATAGGACTAAAAAATGAGTCTCATGATTTAGTAAGCCAATAACAGCTATACTTCTTCTACTTGGATCATATGTGTTTGTAAGACATCTTTAATAGCCATTTTTAATAGCCATTAAAAGCAAATCTCAAAATAAATTGAACTTCTAATACATCTTTCAAACTATGTCACAGTGTCAAAAACACTATTTTAAAAAAACAAGTATATTCACATTGTTCTTATTAATATTTTCTTATACATTAATAATTAAAACATTAAGAATAATTTTGAGACTGCTGGCAAGAGGTCCTATCCACCAATAGATACACACCCCCAACACACACACACATGCACAAAAAGCCTTAGACAAAATACACTATGTTATTGTTTTTAAAAATTCATTATAATAAACATTGTCTAAAGCCACAAGCTAATGTCATTAACAACAGAGAAATATTAGAAGTTTTCCAAACAAGTTCCAGAATATCAAGTGGGGATGTCTATTATCTTTACTATTCGTCTAATATGGAACTAAAAATGCTTACTATAACAAGACAAGAAGAAAAAAATTGAAAAAAGAAATAGTCGATGAAAAGGTAAATTTATCTTTATTTATAGACAGCATAATGGTTTACTTAAGAGAAATCCAGAAATTTAATGTTAAAAAAAAAACCTGAAAACTACAGGCGAAAAAGTCCATCAATATCATTGATCTGTCTGTACACTCCCTAAAACAACAGCTGGAGGAAATAAAGTTCTTTCAAAGGAACTATAATATCCATAAAATAGTTTTGATTTAGCCTACTAAGATGCTCAGGACTTATAAAAATACACCTCCACAGCACTCTTCATAGAAATCAAGGAAGACCGAAATAATAGACTGTGATTATTTATGATTGGGCAGGAATAATATAATAAAATTGTACTTCATGGTGGGGCATTATTGGTTATCAAGCAGGCCCATAAAGTGTCTGCCTACCTGGAACTGAAAGATTGGTTAGTCAGTCAGTAAGTGTTTATTGTTTATGTTATACCAGTCACTGCGTTAAGCAGAGAGAGAGAAAGGAAAAACAAAGACAAGAACAACCACTCCCTGTCCTAAGAAGCATATATTTTAATGGAGAAACAACATGAAAAGGGAGGAAATCATTTATTAAGTGCCTACTATGTGTCATATGTTTTACAAATATTAGCTCATTTCATCCTTACAACAACCCCAGAAGACAAACGCTATTATTACAGTTGAGTAAACTGAGGCAAAGGGGGGTTAAGTGACTTGCACAATATGACGCAGGTAGAAAGTACCTGAGGCTGACAGTGAACTCAGGTTTTCCTGACTCCAGGCCCATCACGCTATCCAGGGCACCACCACATTGACCCTATGTAACTAGCTATATGGAATATATGAGAAGGTAGTCTATAAGGCAAAGGTATTAGCATTCAAGTGGACCAAGAAAGATCTATCACAAGCTGGATTTCAGCTGAGTCTTGAAGGAAGTCAAAAAAACTAAGAGGCAGATGCGAGGGTACAGAGCTTTTAATCCACAAATCTGAGGAAATGATTGAGTGTAAAACAACTCCAGGATGAGCTTCGATCTTCACTGAGTGATAAAGAGCTGGAATTCATACAATATTTAAGGTACAGGGTCTTTGTTTCTCACAATAACTCTAAGAACGAGGTATTATTATTATCTTCATTTTCTAAATTGAGAAATTGAAGCTGGGAAGTTTAAGCAATTTTCTTAGCATCAGACAGCAAAATTTAATACCAAGTCTGTCCTGTTCAAGGTCCATTTATTGACTCTACAACACATGAACAATAAATCCAATGTTGAGAAGGGCAATCACAGTCTGTGAAAGATTTGGAAATTAAAGTATATTTTTTCAAATGAGATTCCAAAAACCAACTAAAGGGAGACCCCTTAGGATAAAAGTCCTAAGCTATTTGGTCTTATGCACTGTGAACTTATCCAATGAATTATCCTTTATAAGGAAGAATATTCCTATAATTTACCTTCAATTGTACATCAATATTTAATGGTTTCTGGTGATATACTAGTTGATCAGGGCATAACTCTTAGCAGAGATAGTGGAGTAATTCAGTATTTTGGGAGTCCTGACATCCAATATCGTTGAATCTATTCTAGCATTGAACAAAATCATTATCCTGCCATGTGTGTGGCCTTGTGTTCCTTTTTAAAAGGGAAAAAGGTGTCTCTGAGGAAGAACAGGAAGTCAGAATTACCCTGATCCATGGGTGTGCTAGAGCCCTCTCCAATTCTTTTTTTTGTTTGTTTTGTTTTTTGTTTTTGTTTTTTTGTTGATGAGGCAATTGGGGTTTAGTGACTTGCCCAGGGTCACACAGCTAGTAAGTATCAAGTATCTGAGGCTGGATTTGAACTCAGGTCCTCCTGACTCTAGGGCCAGTTCTCTATCTACTGCACCACCTAGCTGCCCCTCTAATTCTTAAATTATAAATACAAGCATTTATACCTCTGAAATTGACAAGCTACAAATCAGGACTTAATTTATTACTTTGTTGATTGTCTAAACTTAAAATAATGGAGAAAATTTTAATCATATAGCATGCCTACTTTTTTTTTTTTTTTGGAGATCCAATTGTGTTTTTTTCTTAGTCAGTGGACATTCTTCAAGCCTAAACTGAGCATCACTGGCCTCTCAGCCGGGACCCAAGAGGGGAGCAGTGAGTGGAAAGAAGGGTAAAGGTACAAAGCAGATATAATCACCATGAGGCTTCCTTCATTCTGTTCTACTTTACCTTTCTCAAAGAGCTAGTCTGATTCTGAACAAATAAAGGAAGATAAATTTTAAAAATAAAATTTAAATTTAAAAAATTAGAAAGGAAGGAAGTAGCTATGAAGGAAGAAAAAGTGGCATATAGGTATAATGGAATATTTTTGTGCCATAACAAATGACAAATACAAAGAATTCAGAGAATCTTAAGGTTTATACTGTTGCAAGGCAAGTTAAGTAGCATCAAGAAAACAAATTATATAGTAACCATAAACACCTTAATAAAACCACACTAAAAAACATCAGAACTCAAATAAGTACAATGGCCAATTTTGACTTTTAGAGGACTGATAATGAACTTAACTCTAGACAGCTCTACAAAAAATGAAATTAATTCTACCATGACAAATAGGATACAACTATGCTGACATGGTTTGTTTGTTTGGTTTTTTCCCCAGAATCAACTGTCCGGATACAGTCAGATCATTCATTGGCTTAGAACAAGAGGCATAATCAAGACCAAATTTGAAGAAAGAATAAAGATGAGGAGATATAGCAGTTTCAGTCCACCTTGTTTAAACAACTGTTGGTGCTCCCAGTATGAAAAAAGGACAACAGCAAAGACATGGACACTATTACCATTTCTTAGAAAGACTAAATTCATATAAAATAATCAACATAGTAAAGAGACTGAAAATGCCCCCAAAACTGCCTCAGTCAACAAACACAAGCTCCTTGCCAAGCAGAAACATAGCAGCAATATTATTTTAGAAGAGCACATTCTAGATTAAGGAAGACCATTTCCATAAACTCATTTGTCATATCTTTACACAGTTTTCTACATGTTTATAATTGTTAAATGTCATCAAAAATAATTGCTATATTTTGCAAGATATGTTTTAAATATCCAGAAAGAGCAATCAGAATTTCCAGCATGAGATCCCTGGAAAGAACATAGATCTCTAGGATATATGCCTAGCAGAATCCATTTAATCATCAGTAAAACGTAACTTATAACATGTAATATAACAGTAACATGACTTTTACTTTGTAAACTGTTCACTAAATGCTTATAAAACACTCAAGCACTACTTTAGTAGAACATATACATTTTCTTTAAGCATTTTGTAAATGAAAACTTTTCAGTTGGGTTCCCAAATACACATATTTTGTCTGCTACGATACACAATGATAGGTTGTTGGTGACTGAACTGTTCCTTAATTAACTATTTATTTTTTTCCATGAATCTTCAGTGTATTTCTACTAAAGCAAAACATTACAAATATTTATTTTAGTTTTCTGGGAATCCAAATCCTAAAATAGCTTGCAAAAAGGACCAGAACCTAAAGTAGAATCAGAGGCTTGAGAGGCTGTGGTTCAGGGGAAAGAGTCCTAGCTTTGGAATCAAAGGATCCAAGTTCAATTCTTACCTTTGATCTTTGCTGCTTTTGCAACCTTGGTAAGTCATGACTTTTTCAGGCTTCAGTTTTCTTCTCTCATTTCAGGTGGTTCTAGAAAGCCTTAGAGGCATCTTTCAGTTTTCTTGCAGAGTTTACAACTGTCTTAAGATTTGAAACAAAGCCTCAGAAATCCTAAAAACATAACAAAATGATCATATGTGATCCTATGTATTATCAGAAAAGGAGATGAGCCGCTCGTGGAGCAAGAAGTATACTGAGTATTAGATATTAATTTATTATTAATATTAAACATCAATTTAATTTGAAGTTTATTATATTTATTACTAAAATGTGTGTTATATCATAAACATATAACTATGTATTATAATATAAAATATGTCATATGAAATATAATCATATTGTAATTTATGTTTATATTATAGTTGATTATAAATTTGGTAAATTAATATAAGGCCTCAATTTAATTACATATTAAAAGAACTAGAGAAGGGATCACACTATGTTTAACCTCTTTTAAAGATTTCTAGAAAGAAATCAGTAAGAATCACCCAGGATGAACCAGTATGGCAAGTTAGCAAACTGTGCCAATGAAATAATTTGATCTATTGAAGTAAGGAACAGACAAATTCATCTCTCTGGACTACAGTTCTCTCATCTGTATAAATGAAGGGGTTGGACTGAATGACCTCTAAGGCCCTTTGCAGCTCTAAATCTGTGACCACATCAAAAGATAGATACAGAAAACAATGCTTTATCACAAGAGACCTGAAAATAGTATGAACAGCATTCTTACAAAATGAGAAGATATCATTCTGTGTCATGTTATTGAGGGAAAGATTTTTCTTTGAGAAGCCAGACCAGATCAGTGTTTTTCATGCTGATCAGCTTAAGCAGCAAAGTCCCCCCAAAAGTAATTTGAGACTCTGGATAACCCCTTGCTGCCCACTAAGTTGGTCTTTCACATCCCTATCAATCAGTCAACAAACATTAATTAAGCAATGCTGCGTGCCAGACATTGTGCTAGATGCTTGAAGTTGAGATACAAGAACAATGAATGAAACTCTCTCTCCTTTCATTAAGTCTAAACTCTAATAGAGGAGAAAAATATGCATGCAAATATATAGTGTGAATATATACATGTGTGTGTGTGTGTGTGTAAATATACATTATGTATATGGTAAATATACACACACATACGTATATACAAGGTAGTTTGAAAGGAGGGCACCAGTAGCTAGAGAAACTTAGTAATAATAAAGACAACATTTATGCAGTACTCACTAAGGACCAAGCACTAAACTACGCACTTTACAAATATTATCTCATGATCCTCACAACAACCCTGGGGGGCGGAATTGTTACAAATATATTGTTATCCTCCTTTTATAGATGATGAGGAAAGTAAGACACATAGAGGTTGGATGTCTTGCCCAGGATCACACAGCTAGTAAGTGTCTGATATTAGATTTGAACTCAGGTCTTCCTGACTTTGAATCCAGTGCTCTCTTTATTGTGCCACCTAGCTACCTAAGAAAAATTTCAAGCAGAAGATCATGCTTGAACTGCAGCTTAAAGAAATGGGGGACTCTGTGAGGTAGAGTTAAGGAGAGGCTACATTCCAGGTAGTTAGCCCTAAAATGGTCAGTACCAGATCTCTTTTCCCAAAGTTCCAGAACTGGTGAGGGACTCCAGGACTTCAGCTAATCTGCCCCAAACTCCGAAAGAGAAATACTTTCCAGTTAGTGATTAGATGACAATTTTTCCTAAACTGTTTTCCATGATTAGTGGCTGTCTCATGTTAGGCCTGACAAAAACTGGGGCTTTCGTCATATGTTTAAAATACACAAAAAGATACACATCCATATACAACCACACACGTGTATATTTACATAATCACCTCTTAAATCTGTTGCTTTCATTCTGATCAACACAATACCAACTGTGATTTCAGAGAATTGAGGACAAAATGTACTATCCATCCACCTCCTGATGGAGAGGAGATGGATGGACTCAGGTTGTAGAATGAGACATACATTTTTGGACATGGCCAGTGTGGGGATTTGTTTTACTTGACTATGAGTATTTATTAAATTAGTTTTGTTTTCCTTTTTTTAAGTAAGAGGGGGAGTTGGGGAGAGAAAATAAGTGATTGTTAATTGAAAAAATAAAATTTAATTTTAAAAAAGTTTAAATAGTGTTTGTAATGGATTCTCACTATTCTTATAGAACAGATTCAAGTGCATAGGTAGCTACAGTACTGTCCACTTGTACCGTAAAGTGCTGAAGGATATATTCTTTGGAAATACCACCACTTAAAAAGAGGACTTAAATAGGATAGGATACCAAAGCTTGTTGGGATATATGGACTTTATGTTGTGGTAGTGATTTGTTGTTGCAGCTATTATTATTGACGGCTTTGGGGTGAGGTCAAGTGAGTACCAACATCCACTCTCTTTTTGGGGGCATCAGAGAGAAGGAAAAAAAATATATAGTGGCTTCCCTGGCCACAGGTAGCAAAAGAAGCAGATGCAATACTTTGTTTTTTGTCATTAAAGCCATCAGAATCATCAACACAGAGGACATTCATCTTTATCTCATTCCCTGGAACACACTAAATAGGTCTTCCAACCTAATAATGTGATGCCCCAAAGACACAGGGAAATGAATGAAACATTGGTTGGGAAACAGAGATAAGGCTAGGAGAAGGAAAGAATATGATCAGCGTGGAGGCTACAACCTCAATATGTCAGCCACAAATCTTATAAATATGATATATCTGTGGGTGCAGGCTCTTCTCTGCTCTTAAAATTTTATCTAACAGCAAAGACGAGAAACACTTCTTTTAATCTCTTACTGGCCCAGAGATTGCATCTTTGCTTTCAGATGAACTCCCCATTATGTTTACGTCTCTCCTTTATATCTCTATTCCTTACAAAATAACACCCTGATGAGCCAATAGTCCAAATGCAGGGCTATACATCCCAGCTAACCCTTAACAGCACACTGTTCTCATTGCTGTATGCTGGCAACTCTCACATTACCAAGTGTCGCTGACATATTAGGGGGATACAAGTAGCACAGCTGCTTCCCAAGAAACAGCTCACAAAGTGTCTCTGATCAGAAGCTACTTGCCCTAAGCCTAGCTATGCTCTTTTCTGCCAACAAAGGATATACCATATGGATGTTAAGGAGGAGATGTGATTTAAGTCAATATCTTGGTGACAGCTAGGAGTCCAAAAAGTGCTAACATCATGAATGATTGGCATAGGTGACAGGTGAGGCCAAGAGGCAGAGCTGCAATAATGAGAAAACTTAAAGGCAAGAGCCACAGTTGCTAAACAGAACCCATGAGAGTCTAGTCCAGAAAGCTCTGAACCTCGGGCATCTTTGTGATATGATCAACAGCACTGTCCTCATATAGGAAGAGCATTGGCTTTAGCAGTATTGTCAATTATAAGAATTCACTAACCTCACCTCACCTTTTTTTTTAACCAGACTACATGAAAACCGATTCTTTTTGACTCATCCAATATAACCTGGCATTCCTTATGTGTAAATGTAGACACCAGCAAAATGCCTGGCACATAGTAAAGCATTTAATAAATATTTTTTCATTCATTCATATGAGCTCTGAAAATAAATAATCAACCCATGGCAAGTATGGATTAAAGTATAAAAAGGTATGCAAATGTTATTATTGAAAACAGATATTTATTTAGCGCTCATTACTAAGAGGACAGATGCTAGGGAGTGATTGTTTCTAGAGATGAAGATGTCACTTCCTTCATCAGGCTTATAATCTAGTTGTGGACACCAGACATGAAAATTTAATAAGTGAATAGCAATACAAGGTGGTAAATGAAAGGTGTTAAATGAGTGTTATAAACAGCAAGTGATCTGAATTCATGCTATTTGACTGTAATCTCCTTGAGGAAAGCCCATCTCATTTTTTTCATCCCTGTTATTTCCAGTGCCTAGTGGAGTGTCTTGCTTGTTGTCTTGCTTGTTGTTTTTTTTTCCTTCTTTTGGTTCAGACTTGTTATTTCATCAATGTGGAAACTCCCTAGTATGAAACTCCTTTCATTGATATTTGTCAGTAACTCTTCTGTAATGTATAGTCTTAAGATTTGCTTGGGGGTACTGAAAGGCTAACTGATTTTCCCCAAGTCATATAGGTAGTATATTATCAGTCAGGCTCTGGACCCAGAGAAGCCAACCATCTGCCCACTACAGTATGCTACCTCTCTCCTTAGACAAGGCAGATCCTTAGATGTCAGACAAATGTTTATTGACTAGAACTGAATTTTAAAATTAGTCCAAGTGTGTTTGTGTTTTACTGAAGTTCCAGTGAGGGCATAGCCAATCCATATTTTTCTTCAGAGTTTTATGAGTGTACCTTGAAATAAGCATGAAGAAAAACATTATCATTGAAAATTGCTTTGCTGCTTTGACTTTATTTTTTTTTATTTTTAGGCAATTGGGTTTAAGTGACTTGCCCAAGGTCACACAGCTAGTAAGCATGTCAAGTGTTTGGTCTGAGGCTGGATTTGAACTCAGGTACTCCTGACTTCAGGGCCGGTGCTCTATTCACTGTGCCACCTAGCTGCCCCTGCTGCTTTGATTTTAAAAAAGTATATCATATCCTTGGAAATACCTAAAAAGGATCTAAAATTTCTTTGCACTATTAAGATAGTGTCAGCATGTGGGATAATTTTTCTGGAGGCAGAAGACCTGAGTTCATATCTTCCTTCTGCCATTCATGAACCATATGATCATGGGCAGGCCATTTAACTTCTCAATTTTTTTTTCATCTGTAAAAGGGGAATGAAAATATCTGTACACTTACCTCACAGGCTTTTTGTGAGAAAAGTCTTTTGCAAACCTTAAAACATCATGACATGAATTATTATTATCTGAAGTGAGGGTGACTTTAGGCATCTACTAGTAGGAGGAAGAAAAAAAAAGATGATCCCACAGCAAATCCTTTTTTCAATACCTCAAAAGATCTATGATTTCATTACTGTGGACATTTCCTCCACACCAAAACAAAAAAAATCAACCAACAAGCGCTTTGTTAAGCAAATCACCTACTGTATGCCAGGCACTAAATCAAGAATTGGGGCTACAAAGACAAGAGAAACATTATTTCCTGCCCTCAAAGAATTCATTCTAACTGAGGAGACAATATAAAATAAATACAAAGTAGCCTCAGATGGGAGTACATTAGTTGCCAAGAGGATCAGGTAAGGAGATTTATGGAGATCTCTTTATGATTTGCTAAGTCCATAAAAAAAAATCACTCATCCCATAAAGGTCAACCAAATGATAGACCCCTCCATACTCAGGTAGGCCAGCCTTAAGACAACAGATACACAGCTCATCCTCAATCTCCTTCCTGCTTGGTAGAACCTATCAGAGGTATAACCTGCTGGCATAGCTGTCAAGAAATCAAGTTCACAATTGGGAGACAGTGACTTAATGAGAAATCACGACACAGTAGAACATATCCAAAAGAATGAAAAATTAGAAAACAATGTGAAATATCTCATTGGAAAAACAACTGACCTGGAAAACAGTCCAATAATTTTTTAAATTCTCTCTCCTGGATCTATCTGAAAGCCATGATCAAAAAAAGAGCCTAGACATCATCTTTCAAGAAATTATCAAGGAAAACTGCCCTGATATATTAGAACCAGAGGCAAAATAGAAATTGAAAGAATCCACAGATCTCCTCCTGAAAGAGATCCCCAAAGGAAAATTCCTAGGAATATTATAGCCAAATTCCAGAGTTTCCAGGTCAAGGAGAAAATATTACAAGCTGCCAGAAGGAAACAGTTCAAGTACTGTGGAAACACAATCAGGATAACACAAGATTTAGCAGTTTCTATATTAAAGGACCACAGGGCATGGAATATAATATTCCAAAGGGCAAAGGAGATAGGATTACAACCAAGAATCACCTACCCACCTTCAGGGGAAAAAATGGTCATTCAGTGAAATAGAGGACTTTCAAGCATTCTTGATGAAAAGACCAGAGCTGAATAGAAAATTTGACTTTCAAATATAGGACTCAAATGGAACATGAAGAGGTAAACAGGAAAGAGAAATCATAAGAGACTTATTAAGATTGAACTGTTTACATTCCTGCATGGAAAGATGATATTTATAACTCATGAGACCTTTGTCAGTATCAGGGTAGTTGGAGGAAAAAATTTATGTAGTATATGTAGATAGTAGATAGATAGATAGAGGGCACAGGGTGAGTGAAGATTAAGGGGTCATATCTGGAGAATAAAATTAAGGGATGAGAGAGGATGATACTCAGAGAAGAAGAAAGAGAGGTAGAATGGGGTAAATTATCTCACAAAAAAACAGAAAAGAAAAGTCTCTTACAGTGGAGGGGAAATGGGGAAGGTGAGAGGGAATGAGTGAATCTTATTCTCATAGGATTTGGCTTAAGGAGGAATAACATACACATTCAATTGGGTATGGAAATCTGTCTTACCCTACAGGAAAATAGGGGAGAAGGGGACAAGAGAGCAGGGGGATGATAGAGAGGAGGGCAGATTGGGAAAGGGGTAATCAGAAGTAAATACTTCTGAGGAGGGACAGGGTCAAAAGAAAGAATAGAATAAATGGGAGGGCAGGATAGGATTAAGGGAAATAGAGTTAGTTTTTCACAACATGTCTACTATGGAAGTGTTTTGCATAACTGCACATGTACAACCTATATTGAGTTGCTTGCCTTTTCAATGAGGGTGGGTGGGGAGGGAGGAAGAGAGAAAATTTGAAACCTAAAGTTTTAAAAACATATGTTTCAAAAAAATGTTTTCACATGCTACTGGGAAATAAGAAATATAGGAAATGGGGTACAGCAGTCTATCCTGCCCTACGGGAAAATAGAAGGGGAAGGGGATAAGAGAAGGGGAGAGAGATAGAAGAGAGGACAGACTAGGGGAAGGGATATTCAGAATGCATGACATCTTGGGGTGGGGGGAGAGGGGAGATGGGGTGAAAATTTGGAACTCAAAAACTTGTGGAAGGGAATGTTGAAAAATAAAAATAAATAAATTTATATTAGGAAGGACAAAATAAATATATAACTTTCCCTCTGAGTTTTAAAATTGATAATTCTAAAAAAAAAAAAAGAAAGAAAGAAAGACTGCACAGCCAAAAAAAAAATCTTAGAAAGGACATTTCGACTGACAAGAGAATAATGTCAAAGGAATGATATTTTCTGCCAGTGTTTCTCTGAACACCTAGTGATATTTCCCTGGAAGTCAGTTGGCACTGTTGGTGGAATGCTAACATTTAAGACTTAACTTACCTTTCAGTAAATTAATGCTGCCATGTACAAAATAAAGTAATTTTTATTTTTGCTCTAAAAAAAAAAGAAATCAAGTTCACCTCCATTTCCCAGTGAGGCAACAGAGCAAAACCTTAGAGAAGAATAACAATGTGAGGCTGTTTTATAAACTTAATAGATCCAAGGGTACTACCACCATGGAAACAGATTGTTTCTATGCAATATTACTTAAATTTTCAAGTCAACAAGCATGTATTAAGTGACTGCAATGTGCTTGGCACTAAGCTAAGTAAGGCCTGGGGATGATAAGAAAGGAAAAATATTTTCTCTTTGCAAGGACCTCACAGTCTAATGGGGAAAAACATGAAAATGACTTTGTATAAACAAAATATATACAAGATGATATTTCAATGACTTAGAGGATATGTGCTCTATATATCTTCCTGTATGAGGAAATCATCAAATAGGTGTTGTAAAGGCAATCTGTTCTTCCTATTGGAGGAGGTAAAATGACCTGCTCTACCTTTTGGCTCATTAGTGAAAATCAAATTGGAAAGGGATAATAGGTGCTAGAACTGGACACCAGGATATGGGGCCATATTTTCTTCTTTAACTTTTTACCCTTCTGTATAAGACAGTCCAGGGTACCAAATTTCAAAATAATTCTCCAGGGCAAAATAAGACAAGTGTGTATAAATGAATACTACCCAATTCTAAACTGAGTAGTACTTAACTTCTAAGCTATTCTCTTTAGCTACAGTTCCCCAGACCTAGCTTGAAAGGTCCCCCTTTCTTACCTGGATTGTAATTGTAGCAGACACCCATAGAACTGATTCTTGCAGCCAATTAGCATAGAGGCTTTAATTTCCTCTGCTTTTCCAAAATGGGCTAGTTTGTCCCCTCTTAAAGTATCCTGGTAGCTCCCTCTGCTCTGGGCCTCACCATATCAAGACTGGACACCTGATCAGCTTTAGCCCTAATGTAACTCAGAACACCTGAGCTTAAGCTAGCAGCAGCATAAACTGTCCTGGGTAGCAGGAATTCTTGGTGCAGTCTACGACATCTGGCTCTGTCCACCACTCTTTACTATATTGTAAGGTAATAACCTTCTGCCATCCTCCTCCATAACATTTGGCAAATGAGTTTCTACTCAGATAGCCAGTGTTGCCTTTGGCTTACTTGGCAGAGTATCAACGGGTTTGTTGGCTGAAGTGGATTGTGGGCCCTTTAGCCTCCTTGTGCTTTATATTGGTCAAAGTCCTGTAGGAAAAGGTTATAATCAGTGTTGCCCTTTCGTTAGCTATTTTCCATTTTTCAGCATCAATAGTTTATCAGTAGGTCAGATTGGAGCTGTCATCTTTATCCTTCCTTTTACTGTAGTTTGGTATTGATTTTGACTTTTGCCCTAACAAGTCAATGGCCTGACTGAACACAAGACAGCTGATTTGGAAGAGGTTGCCACATTGGTGACCTGTCATTTCCTGTTTGCTAAGATATAGGAAATTGCATTTTTTCAATGATATTAGTCTGTACTTGCCTGCCCTGTTCCTCCTGACTCTCTTCTTGAACAGAATGCTCTTGAATCAAACACAGGAGGCTTCCATATAGCCTTTGTTCTATTCCCTCTGTTAATCCTAAATTATATTTTCTAAGATATTATTCATTGTCCTACTCTACAAAAAGTTACCAGCTATCTGTGAATTGATAACATAAGTATGTATTAAATATCTACAATGCCAGTCACTGAGCTAGGTGCCAGGGACACAAGTACAGTGGATGGGGGGGAAATCCCTGCACACAAAGAGCTTACATTCTATTGTATTTATATCATATTAGATCACAAGGTTTCACTCTGGACTTCTCTCTGATATCCCAGAAAGATCTTCATCCTGGAAGGTTGCTCCAGCCCTGAAACTCCCACTTTGGAATAAATACCCTCTGTCACTGCAGCTCCTCCCTCTGATTAGATGACTCCTCCCAGAACCTCCATTTAAGGAGGGTGCCCAGGGTCAGTCATCTCTTCACTTCTCATCTGGCTATAATCCTTATTCCTCTATCTTGTGGCGAGGTACCTTCTTCCCTTCCCCCTCCCCTGTACAGCTACCTTTTGTCTTCCTCCATTAGCATGTAAGCTCTTTGAGGGCAGGGACTGTCTTTTTGCTTCTACTTGTGTTCCTAGTATAGAGTCTGGCATAAGCTTAAGTAAGGGCTTAATAAAGAATTGTTGACTGTTGACTAATGGAGAAGACAGTGAAAACACATAAGTATGTAATATATACATATGTATAGATAATAAATACAAATTAGTTAAATATAAGGAGGAAGAGAGTTAAATATATGGGAGGAAGGGCACTAGCAGTTGGGGGATGAGGTAGGCTTTATGAAGAAAATGGTATTTGAATTTCATCTTGAAGTAAGAGAGTGACTCTATGAGTCAAAGGTGAAGAGAAAGTAGATTCCAGGCAAGTGTGATAGCAAGGGCAAAAATACAGGGAAGGGAGGCAGGGTGTCATGTGGGAAAAACAGAGAGAAGGCTAATTTGAAAGAGGGAGGTACAAAATGTTCAATGAATCTGGAAAAATATGTTGGCGCTAGCCTACGAAGGGCTTTAGAAACTAACATAGAAGTTTATGTATTTTTTAAGAGGCAAGGAGCCATGGGAGTTGACTGAATAAAGGAGTGACATGTCAGTTCTATGTTTATGAAAAATTACTTTGGCAGCAACATGTGGCATGCACTGGAATGAAAAAAGACAAGGCAGGGAGAACAATATGAATGCTATTGCAATAAAGCAAGTAAGAGGTGATGGGAGCCTGAACTAAGTTGATTAACTATGTGAATACAGATGGGATAAGATGTGAGGGATGATGTAGAAGTAGAAACAGGGAGATTTGTGGGTACAGCAAGATATGTGGGCTGAGGGAGAGTGAGGAGTCAAGGATTTTGCTGAGATTACAAACCTAGGAGTCTGGAGGGATAATGGTGCCTTTAACAGAAACACAGCAAAATTCAGAAAAGGGTAGTTTTTTGGGGGGAAAGATGGATTCAAATTTGAAAAGTCTCTAGGACATACATCCATTTTGTTCTCATTGAGTTCTTTGTAGGAACTCTTCCTCTTCATTTGCTTTGATAGATGTTGGTTCATAAATTGCAATGATTTTCACAGTAATCTTTTTGCTTATCCTCATCATAAGCACTGTAAGGGAAGACAATTAGATGTTTCATGAAATAATGTTTCCTCTTGTCATTGGGCATATTTTGAAATCTTTACCATCTTCTTTATTTGTCTCTCCAAAGAGAATCTATGAGCCGTACTTCCATTTAGTTGCAACATCCTTACATCTTTTGATGTCATTTACATGGAGAATGTCAGAATTGATATGGGGAAGTTCCTCAAATAGCATATATACTTATGTGTTGTTGGGCAAAGCTCTCACTTTTGGAATACCAATAGATAAATTATTATTTGTTAATAGATGGGTCAAAAAACCTTAACAAACTGCCCTTTTTCTGCCATTGTCAGTGGCATTGCAAAAGCAGAAGATAAGCAGGGAAGACTAAGGATCATATTATGCTTTTCTTTATTTCATGGTTTGCCAACATCAAAGAATTCATTGTCCAGTAGCCAATCCACTAGCAAAAAAGAAAAGAGAACAAATCCTTAAAAAATCATCTCCATATTTGTAATTCACCAGAAAGCAGTCTCATAAATCATATAGCAATGACCATTATCATTACAATACAGATTGGAAAACAGAGGTACCAGACAAAAAAATAACTTGCTTAAGATCTTATAGAAAATGAACAATCAGAGCTTGATTCCTGGTTAAGTGTGTTATCTACTAAATGACTCCACAGAGTTGTCCCTGGGCTTCTCTCATGCTGTTTTCTCTTTCTCTTTTTGTTAATTAGTGCTTGGAGACTGAATTGTCTGGCTGTTTGATGGGGGTAGAGGAAGGAGAGATATCAAGAAGTCTTCTGGGCATTCTGACAACTTCAATAAGAGGACATTTAAAGCCAGATTCTTTTAGACTCAATATTCTGTGTTTTGATGGAGACTTCAGTCCCATGAGGAAAATACTATTTAATTCTCCAGGGTGTTTTATACCATAATTAATGTTTCCAACAAATCCTGACCCATGTGATTGAGTATCAAGCATTATTTTAATGCTCTCTCTCCTCGGGTGGATTAACTCATATATATTTAAAAACAACACCTTTTTCTGGCAGAATCTGAAATAAAACTATTGCTAAGTTAAGAGAGTGGGCCAATCATCTTTGCAATTATTACATGAAGAAAGAACACTCTCCCACTTCAAGAAACACACCACAGAATCCTAAAGTGTGGCCAGATAGCACGACCCCTTAAAAACTGCCAGTTATCTCCTCCAACTACTCTTCTACAGCACTGGCCTCTTTACCCTGTACTTCATCACTTCAAACCAATAACCGAAGTCACTGCATGCTATGATGCTTTATGAACTCAGAGAACTGATATGGAAGATGAGATAAAACCTTATCTTTCACATGCCTGCTGTGAATTTGCTTCTGCCACCCAAACACTCTTGTATCCTTACATGCACCTGATACCTGACAAAACAAACAACTGCAATCACTTCTTGGCCTGCAATGACAGTACCATTGTCCTGAGGTTCATCTCTCAAAACTGAAAGCCCATCACTGTAAAGGGTAGATTTTCTGGGCTTGTGCCTTCTCTTTCCTCTGTGATCTCTCCCAGAAAATGCTTCTAACACACAATCTTTTCCTTCTCTCTCACTGCTTCTACCTAATCAGGTTCTGGGGTTTTTTTCTCCCTAAATAGTCTTTTCTTTTGTTCATTTTACTTTTCTAAATATCATGAAGCCAAACTACAAATTATGCTATAAATGAGACTCTAAGGAACCACATTTATCTGTTCCATTGATTATTTTATGGTTGTGTGTGACCATAAATGAAGGAGCAAATAACCTCTCATCAGTTTTATTTACTTAGATTAATGTCATTTGGTTGGGGTTAATCTAAAGGGTCCCTAAAATGTTCCAGTGGAGATTAATGGAACATTATTGAGAAAATGGAAGAGTGATTTCCAAAAAATATTCCACCGACCCCTGTAGAAATATTTACAATTCTCTCTTTCCAAGACTATGGAAAATCATCCTCAGCTCTTCCTTCTCCCTCATCCCACATATCCACTCAGTTACCAAGTCTTGATTCTACTTCCACAACCCTCACATCTGCCCCTTTCCCTCCCATCTTCTAAATCACAAACTCACCCCAGACAAGACCCTCATCACTTCCCCCCCCAACTATTACAATATCATCTTAGTCTCCCGGCCAACATTCTCTCCCATCTCAATTCTATCATCCACATAGCTGTCAAACCAATATTCCACATTGAATTTGGGGATTATTGGGGCAGCTAGATGGCACAGTGGATAGAGCACTGGCCTTGAAGTCAGGAGGACCTGAGTTCAAATCTGGCCTCAAACCAAAAGCTTGGCACTAGCTGTGTGACTCTGGACAAATCACTTAACCCCAATTGTCTAAAAATAAAAAAAAAAAACCATAAAGTAAAAAAATCAAAGATTGTCTTTTACCTTTTTTTATATCCCCAGCACTTAGCACAGTGCCTGGCACATAGTCAGCACTTAATAAGTATCTATTGAATTACTGAAATTGAATTCCAGAAGCACATCTCTGTCCATGTGACTCACTTGCTCAGTAAACTACAGTGGCTCCCTATTACCAGTACAACAATAGACAACCTTCTCTGTTTGGCTTTTAAAGTCAATTTGGTTCCAACCTATCTGTCTTAGTTGATTTCATACTCACCCTCCTCATCTATTCTACCATTCAGAGGTCAGCAAGCAATATCAGAGAGCCAAATCCAACCTGGGCTTGCTTTTCTCCCTTTAGTGAGCCAAGAATAGTTTTCATATTTTTAAATAAATGCTTATCTATTTAAATAATTTTTCATTTAAAAATATGAAATACATTCTTACCTACCATACAGTACAGACAACTGCACTGAGTGAAGGATTTGACCCGTAAGCTGTCCTTTGCTGCAGTCATGCTATGTCCCATAGCTGTGTTTTTACAGAGGTTTTTTCTCCCACCTGCCCTAAATGCCTAGAAAGCTTCTCCTTTTTCACCTTCACCTCTTGGAATCCCTGAGTTTCCTTCAAAACTCAGTCCAAGTGCCACCTCCAATCCAAGGCCTTTCTTAACCCCACCCCTGTTTTTCACTTCCTTTCACCCTACCCCTCAAATTATTTTGTATTTACTTTGACTATATTTTATATTTACTTAACTGTGTGTAGGTTGTTCTGCCCTTTCCTCTCCCCCTCCTCCCCAAACTTAAGTTTCTTGAAGGCAAGCCATTTTGTCTTTATAACCCTAGCTCTCAGTACAGTGCCTAGCACATAGCAGGCATTTAATAAATGCTCATTGAATTGAATTGGAACTAAATCTGAAAGAGAATTGAGTATGTTGGAAATTAAACAATGACAAAAACTAAGGATATTATTTTGACCAAATTGGTCAGTTCAGTTAGTGGCTCATTCAGGTTTGATTCATTCTTTTCATTAAGTTGACAATGTTTTCTGCTTTTTTTTTTAACTGATTTGTTGGCCTTTTTTTTTTTAAATGTTAGAACCGAAGAAGCATGTGAAATAGATTGGTTCTTTTTTTTTTCCTTCTCCATCCAGTAATTCACATTTAAAACCCACTTGTTTAAAAAAAAAATGTTCATTAATACTAAAAAGAAAAAAAGTTTCTGAATCACAGAAGGGACTAAACCTTCTCTTTTTAGGAAGTATTTCCTCTAACTTCAGTAAGCTTTTCTCTGCAGTTTATAGTTTTAGAAAGTTGCCTAAAGTACTAAGAAAATGACTTGCCCAGAGTCACAGAAGCTAGTTAAGTGGTAATAGCCAGACTCAAACCTAAATCTTCCTGGCCCCAAGGCCTACTCTCTATTCACTACACCATAGCCACAGTATCATAAACAACTTAAAGATTTAGATAACCATTTTATTTGTTTGTTTGTTTTTCTCTAGTGGCAAAGTTGGATGGGGTAGGGGAGGGCCTGGAGAGGGAATGATTGAAATGATTAGGGAAAGGGAGGGTGTGGCATGGTATAACGGAGAGAACACTGAAACTAGAATCAAAAGAGGTTCAAATCCCAAATCTGCTCCTTACTCTCTGTATGATTCTAAGCAAATCATTTACCCTTTCTCAGTCTCAATTTCCTATCTGGAAAAGGTGGGGGGAGGGTCTGAGGTTTGGACTAGATGAACTCTGAGATCTCTTCTACCTCTAAATCTTCCTTAAGAAATATAAGATTCAACAGGAATCATGCTGTGACGGAAAGGTATTACAAAGCAAATTCCTGTCATGATTTATATCTGTTTCTTAAATAAGTTCTTTGTTGATCTTTAAAGTAGTCCTAAGAAAAAAATTTCACCTAAGTCACATGAATGTGACTATTGCCTTCTACACAACCCCATTCCCTAGTGTGAGGCAAGTTTGCTATTGGGGAGAATATGGCCCTCCCTACACATACAGTATGCACCTGCAAATAACTGATGTTGGGCAAAAGCACTTATCTATGTACATTCATTACACTTAGCCAGAAAGCAATGCCTCTCTGTAAGGAAAAATATTGCCCCATTAAATAAAGTGTCATCATTGAGGAACAATAATTCTTTTTTATTTTCCTTGCGAGGAAATCTTAATAACTCACTCATAACAGTTATCTCCCAGTAAACACTGAGTTCACGAGGAAAGACGGTTAAGCAATATTAATCTGGTATGAATACCATAGGCTGCTTCTAACCAGGGAGAGTTTACATATATATTGCAAATCTACATACCTCTGCAAGCCATTGCCCACAGCAGGAGACAAAAGTAAAATCATGCACTCTTCCCACCCATTCCCCCACCCCTGTCCCAATTTCAACCCCTCCATTTGTGGAAGGCCACATATCAAGAGAGAGATCTTCCAGTTCACTGAATGGAACTAACTCTAACCTTCCTGGCAACCACAAATTTTCATCTGTGAGAACTATGTTTCATGAGTAATAACGAGTAATTGGCATTTTGATGCCCTTGGACTCTAACCAAGAAAAAAAAAGTCTGTTTTATTGCTTTTCCTCTAACTGGACTGGCAGTTGGGGTAGAGAGAAATGACTTGCAAGGGCAAATATTAAATGCCAATCTTGGTTCTTAAAAAATGTCTCTATGTATATAGGATCAAAGCTTTAAAATTGGAAGGAGTCTTAAAGACTATCAAATCCAACTTTCTAATTTTATAGATGAGGGAAATGAGGCACAGAGAGTTTAAGAGACTTGTCCGTGGTCATGGAGTTAACGAGTCAAAGGTGGGGTTTGAACTGAGTTCTTCGTAAGTCCAAGTCCAAGGCCCTAGGCACTTTGCTGTGTGCTACCCCAGTAGATAATATCCCTTTTGCTATACATACAGATATATATTTGTTTTTGTTGTTGAGTTGTTTCAGTCATGTCGGATTCTTCATGGTCCCATTTGGGATTTTCTTGGCATGGATACTGGAGTGGTTTGCCATTTCCTTTTCCAGCTCATTTTACAGGTGAGGAACTAAGGCGAACAGGGTTAACTGACTTGCTCAGGATCACAAAGCTAGTGTCTGAGGCCAAATTTGAACTCATTCCCTCCTGACTCCAGGGCCGGTGCTCTAGCTGCCCCCACCTACCTACCTACACACACACACACACACACACACACACGCACACACTTATATGTAGATATAAATACATACAAAATATGTAGCTATAAATACATACAAAAATATTGTGCAATTATATACCCACATGGACACACACAGAGCCCCTCTGCTAGAAGTATTTTAATCCAGAAAAAAAAAATTGGCATTCTTCTACTCACAGAGCCATTTGTCTGAACTGGCAATTTGCCTGCAGGACCTCCCTCCTGACAGAATTCTTATCATTAAGGTCAACTGTAAATTTGGAGTAGTCAGCGCAGGGCAAAAGGAAAACATAGTCTGAAATATTTCCCTGAAACTTGGCACCAGATGTAAACATTGAATGTATGGCTGGAAGCATCAGGCTTGAGGAAATAATTTGTGCTGAAAATCAATAATTTTAAATCCCTCACTAGAGTTGGCTACTTCAGTACAATATCATTTTTTTTCTTAACGATAGTTCCTTTTTTTTCCTCCAAGAAAGAAAAAAAACATTATATGTGAACAATGAAAGTGGGATAATCTGACAAAAGCACTAGATGGAAAATGTGACTTTGGGCAAGGCAGCCACGGTTGGGGCCTCAGTTTCCTCAGCTGTAAAATTAGGATGTTGAGCCAGAGGATCTCTAAGGTCCTTTTTTCAATTCTAAAATTCTATCATGGCTCTATGTTTCTACCAGGGACAATAAGTCTCTAATAGCTAACCAATTAAATTATTCCAGGGATTTTTGTCTCTCTCTCCCAAAGGATGGAACTGGTGTTTCATTCTGTTGCAGATGCTAAAACTGAGAATTGCCTTCATAATCACAGCAACAAATCGTCAAAAGGAATCATGCTTGGATGGAAAAGTATTACAAAGCAAATTCGCTTCATGATTTATATCCATTTCTTAAATCCATCAGAAGTACACAATGGATCCAAAGTGTTAAACACACACACACACACACACACACACACACACACACACACACAGAGAAACACAGAGCTAGTATTATGTAGCTTAAGGGGTTCAAAGACAAGTAACATCCCTTAAAATAGTTTTCCACTCCAAACTAAGAATACTGTTAGGATCAGCCTACCAGATGATAAAACTTGCTTTTGCCTCCATGCCTTCTACCTCAGCCAGGTTTTCTTCATTAACTATTAGTCATAGTAATTAACCTGCCCCCTGTTAATTATTTCCTGCTTTGAATATATTTCTTTGCACATAGTCTCCCCCATTACATTGTAGGACAGGTACTGTCTTTTGTCTCTTTTTGTATCCCTACCACTTAGCATAGTGCCTGGCACATAGAGAGCACTTAATAAGGGTCTATTGATTGATTTTATTAGTTGGTTACACTAATTGGCTTCTCTTGTCAGAACAACCACATAAAAATTCAGATCCTGAATTACCTGTCTGGCTAAAAATATCAATAAAAAGAAAAAGAAGATGGACTAGATCTATGATTCCACTGATATACAGTACTCCCAGATGAGGATCTCCCCTCCCTCCACCAACACATAAGAGTTGCCTAGAGCACTGAGAGGTGCCCAGGGTCACACAAGGAACAGGTGACAGGTAATATGGGAGCAAAGAAAACCTGCTAGAGGTAGGTGGCACAATACATAAAGCAGTGAACTTGGAGTCAGGAAACCTGAATTTGAATCATATCTCAGACTCTTACTAATTGTACAACTCTGGGCAAGTCATTTAATCTTTGTCTGCCTCAGTTTCCTTATCTGTAAAATGAGGATAATGATAGCACCTACCTCGCAGGGTTGTTGTGAGGATCAAATGAAATAACAGGTAAAGTGCTTTGCAAACCTTAAAGCACTAGATGAATATTATCTGTTAACTGAAGTATCAACTCCTGCCTCTGATGCATCAATAACTCATTTCTATAGTGCTTTATGGAAGCACTTTTTTCAGGGCAATCTCGTGAGAGGGGTTGTACAAAGATTATTAACCCCATTTTACAGAGAAGGAACTGAGGCTGAGTCTCAGAAATGTTGAGCGGCTTGCTCAAAGTCATGTAGCTGGTAAATGTCAGAGTAAGGATTTAAAACTAGGTCTTCTGATTCCTGGACTTCTTGTTCAGTCATTTCAATCATGTCTGTCTCTTCCTGACCCCATTTGGGTTTTGTCTGGGTTTTTGTTTGTTTGTTTGTTTTGGTTTTGGTTTGGTTTGGTTTTTGGCAAAGATACTGGAGTAGTTTGCCATTTCCTTCTCCTGATCATTTTACAGACAAGGAAACTGAAACAAACAGGGCTGAGTGACTTGTCCAGAGCCACACAGCTAGTGTCTGGGGTGAGATTTTGAACTCAGGTCCTCCTGACTCCAGGGCTATCCACCAGTTACCCTAGACCTCTTACCATTATCCAACCTAGTCTGTTCTTCCATGTTATTTACTTGCATCCTCTCACTTTGCCTTATTATTTTGATCCATGCAGGTCCTTTGGCTGTTGACTGTTTGTTTAGATTTTAGATTTCCTGCCTTTCTCTGCCGCCAATATTTGTGTCCTCCTGCTTTATTGTCTGTCAGCTTGGCTTCTGACCTGCTAATTTCCCTAAGATTTTTCTGTATGGCCAGACTCCAGCTTGCTTACTTAGTTCTGCCTCACAGCCTTGCTCTGACCTATAATATCTGGTTGAATTTTCACTCCAAGATTGTGCACCTGGTTCCAGACCCCCCAGGTTTCAAGCCCAGCATGCTGCATTGTCCATCCCATTACTTCACCCACCCCAAACCCCTGACTCCTGGCCTAGACAACTCTTCTAGGCTTGTCTCCCTACAATGTTCATCACCTATTGCCATCTATATTCTGGAGCTGACAGCCCCTCTCAGCTACCAGAAAATGGATAGTTTTCAACTTTAACAAGTTGTGTTATCCTCAAAGGTCCTCATATACAAGGATTAGCTGAAGCCTCAGGGAAGAATAAACAGCTGAAAACTGATCAGCACAGATTGTGTCTCTTGTAGATATCTACGGCATCTTTTACCCATGTATTATAGCACATGGAAGGCAGTAAAGGCTTATTAATGATTGATTATCTGACTAAGGGCCTATAGTATTATAAGGCTAATTAATTAAGTGGAGAATCAGCTTCACAAGCCTCATGTCCACCATCAGACTGCCTTCTCTAGGGATGGGAAATGGGCAGTGAATTTAGCTAGTGCCACTCCTTTAGGCAGATCTAGTTTGTAGATAATCATGGCATTCATTATTGCTCACTCTTCCAGTTCTATGGCCTGCTGTTTGTGGGTCTAGAGTAGCCATAACACTGGACCAGTGGAGACGCTAGTAACCACCCTACCCACCACCACAACAACAAACAGGCGGCAGCTAGATGGCACAGTGGATGGGGTGTTGGGCCTGGAGTCAGGAAGATTTGAGTTCAGATCTAGCCTCAGACACTTGCTAGCTGTGTGACCTTGGGCAAGTCACTTTACCTCTATCTGATGAAGTTTCTTCAACTGTAAAAGAGAGATAGCAATAGCACTGACTCTCAAGGTTCTTGTGAAGGTCAAATGAGATAATACTTGTAAAGCACTTAGCATGGTGCCTGGTATGTAGTAGGTGCTTAATAAATGCTTGTTCTTTCCCCAACCCCCCCTTAAAAAGAAGACCTAGGACCAAATATTGGAGGTACAGCAACAGCTGCTGCTCCACTCCTCCATGTTTTCACACATGGCTCCCTCTGTACTCACTCCACCCAGCCTGACTGCAAGTTCTTTCTTACCATCATTTCTAGGCTGGTTCTCCCAACGATACATAAGCCCCCTTCAACTATCTGACTATGAAATATCCTGGCAGACCTGTCAGTGCAATCAGCCACCACTCAATTCAGCTGTTGTCAGGAGCCCTAGGATCCTGGGAAAATCTCAGAGAATCATCCACTATCTTCTGCATGCTCTTCCTTTCTTTCACCACTCCCAACCCAAATGCCCCCCCAAAAGACTACCCTGCTCTCAAGGAGGTTACTATCTAGTTAGAACAAAAATTTAATGTTTACAAAATAATAGAAGATGATATTCAACTAAGGGTTCAATCGTGAGCTACAGACAGGAGCAACTAACTATAAGAGCCCAAGGAAAAGGGACTTCAGGAAGGACTAGAGTGGTCAGAGCAGATTTAATAGAGGAGGTAGGAACTGAGCTAGTTCTTGTTGAATGGAAGAGATTTAAATGAGCACTGGAGAAGGCAATCTGGATGAAGGGAGTAACATGACCAAAAGGCCAAAGGTCATAATGGGTTTTGGAGAGAATGAAGAGACTACAGCTGAAGGTATGCACATGATAGGGAATAGTTAGTGGGAGGAAACATAGATCTTCACTCTAATTTCTCCTTTCCAAAGCCAAAAATGTTCTAATCATTCATTCTGTCTCTCTTTCATGTGAATTTTAAAAGCTTAAGAAAAAATGATTCATTTCAACTTCCACAAACATTCACTGAGTGCTTATTGTATATAGAGACAGAACTATGCTAGGATCTAGGGGAAGATACAATGATAATATAGATCACAATCCTCTCCTCAGTGAGCTAACAATGGAGGGGGGGGAGAGTAATGTTATAACACAAACAGCTATCTTTAAAAATGACCCATATTAAAGGACATGAAAGGTATCAGCCAAGTGCTATGTAAGATGCAATTGGGTCTTGCATGAAGTGGTGAGTATTTCAGTCACAGGATGTACAAAGCTGCAGAGGCAGGAAGTCACAAGGCATGAAGAGGAGATGGTGGGTAGTCCAATTTGGCTGAAGTAAAGGTGAAAAATAGATAACATGAGAGAAATTTTTAAATTACTAGGTTATAAAGGGCCTTGGATACCAAGCTAAGGAGTTTGAACTTTACCCAGTAGGCCACAGGAAACTCTTAAAGGTTTTTCAGAAGAAGTGGGGCATGATCTTATCTATGCATAAATCATATTAATCTGGCATCAGTGAGAGGAACAGCTTGTAGCAGAAAGGCAGGAAGACCAAGTAGAAAGCTATTATAATAGTTCGTCTGGGCATTGATTAAGGCCTGGACTAATGTTATTCATTGGGAAAAGAGAAGAGGTGACAGTTGCAGGAGAGATTGAAGAAGTAGAGATGATAGAATTTGACTATTGACTGGATATGGTAAGGAGGAGAAAAATCAAAGACAACCTCAATGTTTCAAATACAAGTGACAGTGATCCCACTGGCAGAAACTGAGGAGCCAGGAGGAGAAGCAAGCGTAAGGGTAAAGTTAATAAAAATGATTTGTTATAGGCTGTATTTGAAGTGCTAGTAAAACATCCAGGATGTGGATCTAAAGGTTGAGAGAAAAGTCAGTGCTAGAGATACAGCTTTGGAAGTCATATGCGTAATGATGCTTAGAATCAAGGGAGAAAATGTGTTTGCAAAGGAAGACAGTATGTAAAGAGCAGAGACAGAGGATGGTGTATAACCAATGTTAAAAGGGACAGAGAGGGACTGGTTAAACAGGTAGAAGGAGAAACAGAAAAGTGCATTGTCCTGGAATCCCAGAGAATAGAGTATCCCGAAGTAGGGTATGGTCAGCCATATCAAACCTACAGAAAGACCAAGGAGGATCAGAACTAAGATTTAGATTTGTTAATGAGGCTGTTCATGATCTTTGAAAGAGTAGTTTCCAAGGGAGTGGGGACAGAAGCCAGATTGCAAGGGATTGAGGGTGAGTGGGTGGTAAGGAAATAGAGACATCTGGTAGAGACTATTTGTTTTTTCAATTTTAGCAGCAAATGAAAGGAAAGAGATACAGCAATAGTTTAATGGAGATAAAGGGTAGAGAAGACATTTTTGAGTTTAGGAGAAGCCTGAGTACCTTACAACAGTGACATGCAAAGTAGACATCAATTATAAGAAACAGCTCTTGGATTTACCCCTTCCTCTCTATTTTCCCTGCCACCAGCCTAATCCAGGTCCTTATCACCTCATGTCTGAATTACTTTTCTCTCCTAGCCGGTCTTCTTGAGTAGTCTCCACTCCCTTTGATCTAGCTAACTGCCAAATTAATCTTCCTGAAATAGTTTTCATTCTGGAATTATAGTTGGAAAGTTACATAATGATAATAGACTCATCATAATGTATCACCTGTGGAGCTGCTGGGGCATCACTATCCTTTCCACCTTAATCCTTTTGTCTCTAGAGATTTAACCAGTCACCCAGGTCATAACAATTAGCTCTTTATTTTTTTTAGCCCAGAGGTGATATAATAGCCTCTTAGGTGTACATAATTCTTTCCCTTGGTGGAGTTTATATTAAATCAAAAGTTAGGAGTATAATTACAATCACTAAGTGCCCCTACTTAGGAAAATTCTTAATACTTAGCCAGAAGTTTGACTCTCTGCCTTAATTTAAATTTATGGTTTCTCTAGCTATCTCCTGATTTCATTACGATTGAGACAAAATCAGGCTATGGGAAATATTTGGGTAAAGAAGTGAGCAGAATATTTTACAGTGTCCATTAACAAACATGGGGGCAGGGTGGGAACCTGAGAAAATGGCAGATGCTTTTTGGAACTTTCCTGATTCCTTAAAGAGAAACTTCAAGAGGTAGTCTACCTGTAAGACTTCTATTCCAAGATTCCTATGGAGCTAAAGATTTTCCTTGATTTCTCCCTTCTCTGTCACAATTCAGTCCTACTTTTTTCTTTCTTTTTTTCTTTTGGCTCTGTGCCACTGACTCTTTGTTGGCTTGGCTCCTTAAGTCCTGGGTGACTGGGGAGGCAGACACCATCTCCTGCTCACCTATTAAAAACCTTCAGGATTTCCTCTCAGTGTCTATCCCAGACTGTGAGTGTCTTTTATGAGCTCTAGGGCATGAGTCAATTCTCTCTCCAGCTCAAAGACCGAGATAATCCTAAATTATTTCTCAGGGCTGAGAAAGGAATGATTGTCCCTGTGAACTACAAATCCCAAGATGCCACTCAGTTCTCAAACTCCTGTTTGAGAAGGATATATAAGATATAGATAGATACATAGATACATATATATATATATGCACATACACATATACATATACATGTTGTATATCTATATATACATATATACATATACACACATATATACATATACACATATATACACACATACATACATATGTATATATACATATACACACATGCATACATATATATATATGTATCACATACACATATACACATACATACATATATATGGAAGGGACCTTAGAGGCCATTGAGTTCAAACATCTCTTATCACAGATGATGAAACTGAGACATAGGTTAAGTGACTTGACCAGGTTCACACAATTAGTAAATGTCTAAGGTAAGGGATCTGCCCTATCCACTACACAGTCTAATCCCCATGTTCTACAGGTAAGAAAACTGAGAGGTTAAATGATTTGCCTAGTCACAAAACTAATTAGTTACCATTCTCACCTGAACCCAGGTCAATTCAATGAAACAGATGTTTATTAAGCACTTACTACAAGAAAGGCAGTGTGGAATATTAAGAAAATATTGACTGATGGTGGAGGACCTTTCATGACAAGATGAGTTTGGTTTTCCTCTTATTTGTATGACTATTCTCAGTTTCCTCTGCCCTTATTTCCCACCTGGCTGCTTGCCTGGATTTCATGATTTCCAGAAACTCACCATTCTGCAAGATGAAGACAGCTCTGAAATTCATACCTTCTCACCACATCTCCCTGCCTCTGGTTGGATAGGGTAGAGTGTGGACATTGGAAAACTATTCCCAGATCTTTCATTATTTAAGGAGAATGTTTAGGGCATTCATCTCATCATTTCCTACCTGGTTATTTTTCTAGATCACAAACTCTTCATCCTGCAAGATGAAATCAACTCTGTGACATACCTCCTCAGATCATTTCCCACTCTAGCTGTAAGACTTCATCATTTCCTGTTAAGGGGTACCTACCCTCTTTTTCAGCTTCTTTTGCGTTCCCCCCGCCAATTAGATTGTAAGCCCTTTGAGGGGAGGAGCTCTCTTACTTCCTTTTTTAGAACCCTGGTGCTTAGCACAGTGCCTGGTACCTGGTAGGTACTTACTTAATAAATATTTATTGACTCTGACTCTGACTCTGACTTTCCTGGATCATCCTCCATTTCCCACCTCCTAAATTTGAGTATACCCTGAGTCTCTGTATTGAGATTTTTTTTTCTCTTATTATTATTCACCTCTACGCAGATAACTCACATATCTATATATCCAACTCTCATCTCTCTCCTGAGCTCCAGTCCTGCATCACCAACTGCCTATTAGAAATTTCAAACTGAATATGGCCATAAGTCACATTTCAAACTGAGAAGGCTATAAGCCAGTCCTGCACAACATACAGCCCACGGGCTGATGTTGGGTGGCCCATGAAAAACATAGCCTTGCCACAGCACACTCTCCTGTTTGTCACATGAACCACAGCAACCAAGCACTGTCAGTCCATCTCTAGTCTAACCTATCTGTGACCAGAAGAAGTTTAGCCTATTTTAATTTTGGCCCCTACCTACTGCCCAGTTGTACAGGTCTGCTATAAGGCATCTAAAATTCAATGTGTACAAAACAGAACTCACCATCTTTTCCCAGTCCCTTTCCCCTAATTGTCTCCTGTTTCTGTCAAGGGCACCATCATCAAGGCACCCAGATTTGAAAAGTGAGCCATCTTTAACTCCTCTCTCATTCCACATATCACATCAATTGCCAAGTATTGTTTCTACCTCAATATCTCACATCTGTCCCATTCTCTCTTCACACAAACACCACCCTAGTCTAGGCCATAATCACCTGAACACTGGCCTCCCTGCCTCAAATCTCTTTCATCTATCCTCCTTATAGCTGCCAAAGTGATTTTCCTAAGACACAAGTCTGAGGAAGTTATTACTCAATAAACTTCAGTAAGAGACCAGAAAAAAAAACGGTTGAGAGAACTGACAAAAAGAGGTAAGAGCTTGAATTTGAGCAGTAGAATTGACAGTGAGTATGGAAAGGAGAGGACAGGACCCTGGGTAACCAGGAGGATGGTGGTGCCATCAACAAAAGGAAGGAATAAAATAAGCATTTATTAAGTGCCTACTATATACCAGGCTTTTTGCTAAGCACTTTATTAATGTCATCTCATTTGATCCTCACAACAACCCTATGAGGAAGGTACTATCATTATGCCCATTTTACAGTTAAGGAAACTAAGATGGACAGAGGGCAAGCCACTTGTCCAGGCTCCTGCCTCCAAACACCCAGTAAGTGTTTGAGGTCCTATCTGAACTCAGATCTTCCTGTCTCCAGGTTCAGCACTCTCTCTAGTGTGCCACCTAGCTGCCAGAAATAGGGATGTTAAGAAGAATAAGGATATTTTCTGGAAAAGATGAATAATTTGTAGGATCATAATTTTAGACTGGAAGAAATCTTCGAGGCCACCGAGTACAATCCCCTCATTTTACACACGAGGGAACTGTGAGAGAGAGGTCAAGTGACCAGCCCAGGTCACATAGCCAGTATGTCTGAGGTGGGATCTGAACTCAGGTCTTCTTGACTCCAAGTCTAGTACCCTATTAACTGCCTCCCATTGTTTGTCATATGTTGGATATAATGAATCCTAACTAGGAGAACAAAGGTGAAAGAGGAGTCTCCACCAGCTCCTCTGCTTGTCACTCCCCTGTTCAGAAGCCTTCAACGTCTCCCCTTTGGGTACAAGTCTGAACCCCTTGCCTTTCTATTCAAGCTCTTCCATAACTCACCTCACCTTACATACCCATTCAGGTAAGTCCTTATTCCCTAACATGAACTGCCCAGTCTAGCCAATCACTATGCTTTCTAAAGCAATCAGTCCTGCTTGCAGAACTTTAATGAGTGAGTTTGCATAGCAGAGGGGCCATTTTAAGCAGCTATATTTAAACACAGGTCAGCTGCTGTGTGTGTTTTATCCTGGAGGCAGAAGACAATGCTTTGAGAACTAGAACCTTCGAGGGAGCGGCAACGCTGGGTGATGTGGGGCCAAGGGGCTGTCTGGCTCTTGCCATTGCAGGAATTGGCTAGAGGGAGAAGGCAGGCCTGGCCCAGGGGTGCCATAGTAATGAGACACCTGAGGCTGGCAGCTATTTCATATTTAGTAGGCTAGTGGAGGACTATGGGGATGGTGGCCACAGGAAGGAAGCACAAGCACTCCCTTGGATGTGGGCAACCATAGGAGAAGGCCCATTAGCCTTGTGCTACTTACAGTTCTGCCACAACACACAATTGGCGTTATTAAAAAGCTGACTGCAACAATTATGTGGACATGTTGCCACAGTTGTCCACAACTGGAAGGGAACAGGATAAAATCTCTCTCACCATCTAATAATCTTATTAGCGCTACATTAGATGACTATCATAATTATTTCCTAACTCTTCTTCCTGTTTCCAGTCTGCCCTTTCACCAATCCATACTTCAAATCACTGAACAATCTACCTAAGGCACTGCTCTAATTATGTTACTCCTTCAGTTTTTTCCTAGTTTCCTCTTCTAGAATGAAGGACAAAACAGTAGCAGCAGCAACCTATAAATAAAGCATAAATTCCTGATCCCGGCATTTAGACCTCACCATAACTTGGCTCCAAGTTTCCTTTGCATCCTTATCTCATCTTTAATCCCACCCCCATCACCTCTTCTAAGTTTCCTCCCAATGTGGTTACTCTTTACCTTGTCTCACCCGATCTGGCCTCTATACCTTTGTCCCTCTTTCTCACACCACTTCCATCTGTTCAAGTCTCTGCCCTCAAGGACTAAATCAGATGTTGCATCCTCCATGAAGTTTTCCTGACAATTTGGGTTGAAAGTACTTTCTCCCTCCTCATTTTTTTTTCAAAATTTCTCAAAACATTTTGAGTGGATATCTCCTTCCCACTTATTTCACTCTCTCTTGTACTGTGGTTATACATGTACTTGTCTTTCCTTCTATTAGATTATAAGTTACTTGACAGCAAGGTTTATGGCACATCTGCAGGGAATGTATCCTTTGGCATAATGTTTCCACAGGAATGCAAGGACTGAGACAATTCCCAGCTGCCTTCATTGCCAGCGTGAGTTGGAATTTTGGAATGAAAATATGACATCTGATGCCTGAGCAGGCTGCAGAATTCTGAAGGGAAAAAGAGAGATAGAGAGATGGCAGCCAGAGCCAAAATATAGTCTAACTCATTCCCCTGCCATTGCTGATGTTAGATTCGTGATAGGTGACATTCCATGAGTGCTAACTTCTGGCACATTTGAGTGGTGCCCCCTTTTAGTGATGGGCTGCAAGAAGGCTAGACCAGGAAGCCCAGAGATGATCGAGATTTTACAATGCTTAATGTAGAAGCCCAGTGCCCGGTGCTAGAATTACCTACAGTCAGAGTGGCTGTCATCATTCTTTGCATGACAAGGCACTCACTTCCACAACAAGTACTATAATTGATGGCTATCAGCTTCTCCCCCCCCTTCCCCATGATGTTCTCCAAGGCAGGAGATGGGAGGTATAAAATAAACAGCTGAATGCCCTGACTTCTGCTCACAAGTTGGTATGATAAAAGAAGGTAGAAACTGATTCCAACCTATGGGGATGAGGTTTGCCTTCAGATAGAGGGTGAGAAGCGTTTGGAATATCATGTGCTATGCTATAAATAGCAACCAGGTTGGTTTTGCTACTTAGTATTTTACTAATCTAATTAAACTATTGTTTAACTCTCACCTTAAGGTTTTGCCTTTCTTTGCATCTCCAGTGCTTAGCACAGGGCCTACCCCATAGTAGGTGCTTAATAAATGTTTACTGACTGGCTTTAAAAAAAAATACTGAATCTGAAAAGAATGGGAGTAGCTGGTAGGTGGGGGCAGAGCTCATGAGTGACAGACACATCGTGATTGATAGATAACTCCTAAAATTATAGCTTTGAATGTAACAGGAGAGACATTATACAGGGTGACTGACAGTCACTTAGCACTGACATGTTCAATCCATTACACATCCATCTTTGTATATTCAGCACCTTCTACAAAGCCATCCCTTAATAAATGGTTTTTTGAATTGAATTGAATATGTAGTATCAGTTTAGTTTCATATTGTTGTTGTTTATACTCAATTTTCAAAGAGGACTGATGACATCACAGGTGATACAAATGAATTGAATTTAAGCAAGGCAAAGTTGTAACAACTTCACTCTCTCTTCTTGAATAACTGACCTCCAGGGGCTGGGCAAAAGTCATAAGTTTAGTTTCATATTAAGTAGACCCAGAATAGTATTGTGGGAAACATGCTGACCTTGGAGTCAGGAGAGAAATGGGTTCAAATCCTGCCCCTGACACTTCAGTTTAACAAGCATTCATTAAGTCCCATCATGTGCAAGGCACCATGCTAGACACTGGATGTACAATAATTAAAACTCAACAGCTTCTGACCTCAAGGAGATTACATTCTAATGTAGGGATATATTGTGATAAGTAAATAAGAAGTAATTTGAATAAGGAAAAACATTAACATTTAGTGATATGGATAGAGATACAGTAAAGCTTCACAGGGAAGGTCAAGAGATACAATGATTCTAAGAGGTAAACAGGAGGAAGTGGTGTAGAAGGCAGCTCCAGTGAATTCCTTAAACAGAGACGATGGCTTACAGGTACAAAAAGGTATTTGTTCAAATTTTGGTTTTGCTACTTCCTAATTGGAAGCCTTGAGTCTTCACTCGTCTGGACTTCTTTCTCCTCACCTGTAAACTGAGAATGTGATCCTACAAATTTCAAGGTCAGGAACTGGCTAATTATCCAGTTTGGCTTGAATTGGAGTGATTTGATTGGGGTAAATAAACACCTCCCCTTCTCTTCTTTGTATTGTTAGAGGATTATGAATGTGAAACACTGTATCTATTTTCAGGCTTTTTTCAATGGTTATTTTTGCCAAACTGATTTTGTCTCTTTTTTCTTTTTTTTTTTTAAATAAGGGATGGCTTTGGATGAAGGGGGAATATATTAGGAAATGTAGGTAATGTAAAACAAATGAACAAAAATTTATTTTAAAAAGAATATTGCTGTAGTTCAAGGTTTAAATAAATATTTCTTGAATTTACTTGAATCTGTTTTGCCTTGGTTGGTTCCTTAACTGCTTTAGCCTTGTGGGTTTTTTTGTTTGTTTTTTTTTACTGTTACTTTTTTAGATTTGATTTCTGCATGTTGATCAGGCTTGCATTCTAAGTTGGTTTCAGCATCTGCTAGCCCTTCCCTGTCTCCCATCTTTAATATGAGGCTTTTTCTTTTGATACTAGTACTGTTAGCTTGGAATTGTATCCTACGCAGGGCCCCATGTCCCCTGCTTTTATGTTCCTCCACCACTGCCTAGCAGTCCCTACTGCCCCTATATTCTAGTATTCTGATGACTAATTCCTGATGGCTGAACTCAAGTAGTCTGGTCAAGAAACTGGGGGAAGCAGAAAATGAAGCAGGAAGGTACTGTTGGTCTTCATAAGCTATAGGTGGTACTAACTGCCATATGGCCACTGAATTGGAAAAGATAGATTTGTGTCCCAGTCCTAAAGAAGTAATGCCAAAAAATGTTCAAATTACCAAACAGTTGCACCCATTTCACATGCCAACAATGTTATGCTTAAGTTTCTGCAAGTTAGGCTTCAGCAATATATGAACCTAGAATTACTAGAACTACAGGCTATTTTTCGAAGGGGCAAAGGAAAAAGGGACCAAATTGCCAACATTTGCTGGATCATGGAGAAAGCAAGGGAGTTCCAGAAAAATATTTACTTCTTTTTCATTGACTATACTATAAACTCTTTGAGTGTGTGGATCACAACAAAATGCGACAAGAGCCCAAAGAGATGGTAGTGCCAGATCATTTTACTTGTCTCGTGAGGAACTTGTATGCAGGTCAAGAATCAACAGTTAGAACCAAAGATGGACCAACTAATTGGTTTAAGATTGGAAAAGAAGTATGACAAGGCTGTATATTGTCACCTTACTTATTTAACTTATATGCAAAGTACATCACATAAAATGCCAGGTTGCACACATCAAAAGCTCGAATTAAGGTTGCTGAGAGAAATATCAATAATCTCAAACATGCAGAAGATACTACTCTGATGACAGAAAGTGAAGAAGGATCAAGAAGCCTCTTGATGGGAATGAAAGAAGAGAATATAAAAGCTGGCTTGAAGCTTAACATTAAATTTAAAAAAAATTAAGATCATAGCATCTGGTCCCATCACTTCCTGGCAAAAAGGGGAAGAAGAAATGGAAGTAGTGTTGGATTTTATATTCTTGGGCTCAAAGATCACTGGCAGATATGACTGCAGTCATGAATTTAAAAGACCCTTGCTCTTTGGAAGGAAACCTATGGCAAATCTGGACAGCATGCTAAAGAGCAGAGACATCACCTTGCTGACAAAGGCCTATGTAGTCAAAATTATGTTTTTTCTAGTAGTAATGTGTTGGACTATAAGGAAAGCTGAGCACTGCAGATTCGATGCTTTTGAATTGTGGTGCTGGAGTCTTTTGAGAGTCCCTTAGACGGCAAGGAAATCAAATCAATCAATACTTAAAGAAATTAATTCACACTATTCACTGGAGGGTCAAATACTGAAACTGAAGCTTTAGTGCTTTGGCTGTATAATGAGAAGATAGGACTCATTGGAAAAGACCCTGATGGTGGGAAAGATTGAAGGTAAAAGGAGGGGGTGGCAGAGGATGAGATGGATGGAAAGTGTCATGGAAGCAATGAACATGAGCTTGTACATACTTCAGGAGACAGTGGAGTATAGAAGGACCTGGAATGCTATGGTCCATGGAGTCACAGAGTCAGACAAGAAAGAACAACAAAAATGGCCATATATGCCCAAGTAACATACTTCCTTTAAAACATTAATAAAATTCTAACAAAGAATTTAAAAATCCAATTATGCAATTTATAAAGAAACCAAGGTCTTGAACAAACTATTCATTAAAATTGGAAGGATTAGTATATGAGCTTCTCAGAAGAATATTCTGAGTAAAACAAATATCTGCCAGTCATTCTGTTCTCCAGCCATGTGATGAAAATACATCTACATTCGGCTTGACTTCATCTGTCTTCCAATATATGGAAATATTTTATCTCCTCCCCTTCTCTATGAAACAGGTAATCTCCAACTGTACTTTTAAAGGTTGAGAAGCTGTAAGGAATGACACTTGCTTAAAAAGAAATCAAGAGTTCTAATCCAATTATTATTTCAATAGGATTTTATTACAGGTAGGTTTGCCTTAGGCATTAGAAATTATTTCATCTCTAAGGAAGATTTAAGTAATTCTTTTTTTGTTTTGGGGTGTTTTTTTTTTGTTTTTGTTTTGTTTTGTTTTTTGCTTTTTGGTGAGGCAATTGGGGCTAAGTGACTTGCCCAGGGTCACACAACTAGCAAGTGTCAAGTGTCTGAGGCCAGATTTGAACTCAGGTCCTCCTGACTCCAAGGCTGGAGCTCTATCCACTGTGCCACCTAGCCGCCCCTAAGTAATTCTTAAGATTCTTGTTATATTCTTTTGCATATCATGGCTTAAAAATAATAATAGATCATATAAAGTTTGCAAAATGCTTCATATATGCAGTGGTCCCTCCCTGCCACCCTCTTTGGGGAAAGACCACCCAAACTTGCAAGTAGTTTTCTGGAAGACAAATTGAACTTGCCAGCTGAGGGAAGTGCCTTCTCATATTCAAGCTTAGCCATTATAATTGTACAGGTTTTTTTATTTGCAATATCCTCCTAATTAATCTTTCTGTCTATAATCTCAACCCTCTCCTTTTCATCAACTAGGTCTGCTTTGAATTTGATGCCTACTGAGGTCCCTTCCAGTTGTGAGGTTGTACAATGCTGTGATGCCCTTGATGCTTTAAATCCCGCAAAGTAAAACTCCCCTCCTCTACCCCTTTCTGCTCATTCTTGACTAAGAGCAGTAATTATATTGTACATAGTTGACTAGTAAAAAACTTAGCTGCCAACTGGCTTTCTATACAATACTTGGGACCCTTGGCACCAGATAAAATGCTAGTTTCTTTACACCCTCAAGTAAAATGGAAAACTTTTGAAAAGATTTTCTCATAATCCACTAATACTGCTCAGTATGGGCCTTTGGTCTCTAAGGACAGAAGATTTAAAAGCAATCTGTTGAAGAAAGTGGAAATGGGTAAGGAAATGGGAGAGCACAATAAAGAACAAGAATTTTTTTCCCCTTCAAAAACCTTAAATAAACAGCAAGGTACAAAAAGAAGAAAGGTACATTGCCTAACAAATGGTTTTTCTATTATAAGGTGATATTTGATCAAAAATAAAATAAACATGACTGCTTTTGAAGTATACCACAGGTCATGCAAATCTTCTACAGACCTATCTAGCAAATAGAGATATATCTAAGTAGATGCATGGAAATTCGTTAGGGGAGTCAGAGTAAATATTAGTTCATACCACTCCAGAAATCAAAATAAAGCAAAAATAAAATGAATATGACTCTCATGGTCTTGCAAGTAATTCAGATATGGCAGATCATTATTTAAAAATTAAACTACAGGTGATCTCTGGAACAATAAAATCACTGGGAATCAATGTTTTTTTCTGAATAGTTGCTTATTAAGGAAAATTGTATGTGAATACTATTTTCATGGGTTCCTATCAAATGTCTAGAAAAGAATCCTTAGGGGAACTGGGAAGGAAATGGACTCAAGATATAGATAAGTCAAACTTAAAACAGGTTTATAAATTTTAAACTAGAAGTTATCTTAAAGATCACCTAATCTGGCTCCCTCTTTTAAGAGATGAGAAAACTGAGACCTGTAGAAATGAGATGACTTTCCATAGGTCACACAGGTCGTAAGGAGCAGAGCCACGATTTAAATCTTAAACCTAGTCATTTGATTCCATATCTAGTGCCATTTCTAAACATAGTGCCTATATCTACAGCTGAATGAGAACACAAAAGCTACAGAGAAAAAAAAATGCATCCATGACATAAAGATGGATCCTTAAAAGAAGAAGAAAAAAAAATAGTAGAATATGAAAGAAAGCCAAGGACAAGGAGCTAAGAATGCATGGTTGTTAACCAGATGAGAACCATTCAGATATTCCATCTCCCATAAAAGGGTTCCAATAAGGATGGCATACCAGAGAGGAAAAAAGAAAAAGTGAAAAAATAAAAACAATTCCCAACATTTCTAACATTTAATGTTAATGGCTTCCAGGAAGAAAGGTTTTGTAATATATTGTAAGAAGAATTTAAAATAAGTCCAACATGAGTTCAAACCCAGCTTCAGACATTAGCTGTATAACCCTGTCCAAGTCACTTTGCCTGCTTCAGTTACCTCAGCTGAAAATGGAATACTAATAGCACCTTCTCTCTCAGAGCTGTTGTGAGGATAAAATGAGATAATATTTGCAAAGCATTTAGCAAAATGCCTAGCACAGCATTTAATAAATACTTGTTTCAGGGGCAGCTAGGCACAATGGATAGAATTCTGCCCTTGGAGTCAGGAGGACATGAGTTCAAATCCAGTCTCAGACATATGACACTTACTAGCTGTGTGACTCTGGGCAAGTCACTTAATCCCGATTGCCTCATCAAAAAAGCAACAACAACAACAAAAAAAACTTGTTTCCTTCTTTCCATTCTGGAAAAACAATTTGAAATTATAGAAGAAAAGAAGAAGAGTCACTAATTTGTTCATACCCTTTTCCCTAGAAATCCTAGGCTGGTACCTCAAGGACTAGAAAGATACAAGGAAAGATTTAACACGAAGTAGGCACTTAATAAGGCAGCTAGATAGTGAAGTGGATAGAGTGCTGGGCTTGGATTCAGGAAAACTCGTTGTCCTAAGTTCAAATCTGGCCTCAGACACTTACTAGCTGTGTGACCCTGAGCAAGTCACTTAACCCTATTTGCCTCAGTTTCCTCATATGTAAAATGAGCTGGAGAAGGAAAAGGTAAACCACTCCAATAGGACAACCCAAATGGGATAATGAAGAGTCAGACACGACTGAAAAACAACTGAACACCTGAACATCTTCCTGGACAGAACTCTATTCACTGCTGGAGAAGGAAATGGCAAACAATTCCTGTATCTTTGCCAAGAAAACCCCAAATGATGTCACAAAGAGTTGGACACAACTAGAAATGACCAAACAACAATAATGGGCTTAATAAATATTAGTTAATATTTCATAAGTATTTATTAATATTAGAAACACTGCTATGTATATTATTTAATGAATGTTTCTATTAACTACTTAATAAATACTATTTTAATATCAATAAATTTTAAATAAATATTAAATTTAATGATAAGATTTATTATTAATAAATATTTACATTTAGGTATTGGTTTAATAAGTATCAAATAATATTAATAAATATTTATTGATTGATAGTAATACTTCTGTGTCATAAAAAAACAGAAACAAGGTAAATGGTTATTGACTATGTCAATCAAAAATCATTTATTAAGCACCTACTATGTGTCAGGCCCTTGGCTAAGGATACAAAAAGAGGCAAAAGACAGTCTTTGCCCTCAAGGACGTAACTAATAGAGGAGACAACAAGCAAACAGATATGAAAAAACAGACTATATGCAGAACAATAGGAAATAATTAAGAGAGAAGCCACTATAATAAATAGGGGTTAGGAAAGGCCTTCTGTAGAAGATGGGATTTTGGTTGAGACTTGAAAGAAACCAGAGAGATGAGGGGGCAGAGATGAGGAGGGAAAGCATTCCAAGAGTGGAGGATAGTAAGAGAAAATGCCAGGTTCATCTTGTTGGTGGACCAGCCAGGAAGCTAATGTCACTGGATTGAAGAGGACATGTTGGGATGTAAGATATAAGAAGACTGGAAAGATAGCTAGGCGGATCTATGGATGGAGTGCTGAGCATGGAATCAGGAAGACAGAAGTTCAAATTCAGGCTCTAACTCTAACTCACTAGCTATGTGATCTTTGGCAAGTCACTTAACCTCTGTTTGCCTTAACCCACTGAAGAAGGATATGGCAAACCACTCCAGCATCTTTGCCAAGAAAACCCCATAGAGTGGTGTTATGAATAGTCGGACCCTACTGAACAATAACAAAAGTTTATAAAGGGCTCTAAATGTCAATCAGAGAATTTCACATTTGATCCTAGAGGCAACAGGGACTCACTGGAGCTTATTGAGTTAGGGAATAACACCGTCAGACCCATGCTTTGGGAAAATCACTCTCATGGCTGAACAGAAGATAGGTTTTAGTGGGGAATAGATATGGAGTATATGAATACAATGGAATACTATTGTACCATAAGAAATAAACATGAGCCCTTCAAAGAAATATGTCGAGTTAACTGATGTGATTCAGAGCAAAGAAAGAAACAGAAAAAGAATATATCAATTATTCAGTTAACAAACATTTATTAACAGTTTATTATATACTAGTCACTGAGCTTGGTGCTGAGGATGCAAAGAAAAAATGAAACAATCTTCCTTCAGAGAGCTTATCAGTTTATCAAGTAAGACAAATATTATATGAGCTAAATGTACACAGACTATATATAAAATATTAACAAATAAATGCAATTATTACAATAATATAAATTAAAACAACATAAAAGGGCAGCAAAACTCAGATGAACTACAGTGACCAGTCTTGGATCCAGAACACAGATCATGAATCATATTCCCCTTCACACCCGTGAGAAAGAAGTGAGGAGCTATGGATATGGAATGTTGTATGTAGTCTAGGTCACTGTTGCTTAACTCTTACCAAGGGAGGATTGGGTTGGCTATGTTTTGGGGAAGGTATAATGAAAACTTTAGTGATATAAAAAAAGGCACTGGTAAAAACTTGTTTCAAGAAGTAAGATATCAGTCTTCCTTTTTTCTCTTTCCTTACCCAAATTACTGGTAAGTAAAGTTCACTTGGGAATTGCATATGTCATAGACCTTGAGAGCTGTCCATCCACTTATGATCAAAAAAGAAAAATTAATATAGAACAAAGCAAAAATATAAACATTGAACATGAAAGACACTTTAATAGAACACAACGTGGTGGTATAGGATAATGAACACTGGGATAGGAGTCAGAAAACCTGGATTAGAATCATTAGCTACATGACTTCAATCAATCAGTCAATAAACATTAATTGAACACCTACTATGAGACAGGAACTGTCTAAGCACTGGAAACAAGTCTTTTCTCTTCTCTGGACCCTCATTTTTCCTAATCCATAAAATCAGGAGGTAAGGCTAGAAAGTCTCAAAGGTCACTTCCAGTCGCCACACCAAAGTTTCTAGAGTCCCTGCTACCAGAGATGTATGTCCTAAAGACAAACTCTAGAACTCTAGAGACGAAGCCTAAGATAATGGGTTTAATCTGACCATTTAATGTGGGGTATAAATTTAGTAAAGGTAAGACCGGCCACTAGACCGTTAGCTGCTCATTGAGTGGCTGTGAATTATGCTGCGCAATCCTCTGAACTTTTTAGTGACTTCTCTTCTGCTGATTCATTTACCTCAGGGACAAGAAGGCTCTTAAATCCTTGGTCTTTCTCTCTCTCATCTAATTGTAAGAGAGCAACTTTATTCTCAAAAATCACTTGTCAGATACTTCTTTGTAAATGGCACCATGCCAAGAAATTATGCCAGCAAGGGCCTTACCCTGTAGAAGAAGCTCTCTTTACCTAAAGAAATAAGGCCTAGATAATTCTACCATCTCTGGTATTAACTGCAGGTTTGAATTGAAAGGTCACCTAATGTAGTGGAAAGAAACCTAGACCTAGACCTGAATTTGAATCCTGGCCCTGATACTGTACGACAATTATCAAAGAAATAAGCATTTATATGGTACCTACTTATGCACCAGGCACTGTGCTAAGTTCTTAAGTTATCAAAGCTTTAAAAGGCACTGAGACTTTTGGGACATACAGTATATGCAGCAGTGGTGTGGTGGTACTGTATAGTTCTATGCTATGAGAGTAAGCACTGTCTTCAGTCTTTTTCACTCCTAGCCTTAGGCACAACTATCTTAAAGGCAGCTAGATAGTCAAGTAGAAAGGTTTCTGAGTCTGGAGTCAAGAAACTCTAAGTTCAAATCCAGCCTCAGACGCTCTGGACAAATCCCTGACCTTTTGTCTGCCTCAGTTTCCTCAACTATAAAATGAGGATAGTAATAGCATCTACCTTGCAGGATGATCGTGCTATATGGTGTTACTATTGTAATTATTTTGGAGCATCAAAAACCATGCCCATAAAAGATAATCAATATATCAATAAATGTTGTGTGTGTTCTAACTGTTCCACCTACCAGCCATTCCCCTAATTCTCTCCCTCTTCTCCAGCCTTCCTATGCCCTGAGACACAACAATATTGAAATTAGGTCAATTAATAACTCCACAATGGCCTCTACATGTTTAAGTGAAAGGAAGAGTCAATCAATGGGCAAACTTCATTGTTGTCTTATTTTCAAAAATTGCTAGAGCCACCCCAACCTTCAGCAACCACCACCCTCATCAGTCAGCATCCACTAACACTGAGGCAAGACGCTCTTCCAGCAAAAAGATTATCACTCACTAAAGGCTCAGATGATAGCTAACATTTTTTAGCAATAAAGTTTTTTTAAATTGAGGTCTGTACATTTTTTTAGACATAATACTATTGCACACATTAAGACTAGTATATAGTGTGAACGTAATTTTTATATGCACTGGGAAACCAGAAAATTTTTGTGATTCAGTTTATTGTGATATCCATTTTATTGAGATAGTCTAAAACCAAACCTGCAATATCTCTGAGGTATGCCTGCATACAGCTTTGCAATGCAAAAGTGTTTTTTTCTTTTTTTTTTAATCACAGTTGTGGGATTAAAACACAAAACAGAAACATAAATGAACTTTTAATAGTTAAGTCCCCTACCCTAGAAAACTTCCTCTCATATGTCTAAGAAAGAAAGAAAAAGCAAATCACCATGTTGGATATTGCCCTCTGGTTGGTTTTGGTAAAGCTGGATCAACCTTAAAATTCTCTGAGTATTGTTGTTCATCCTTTGTACTCAAAGAGGAGCAAAGACATCACTATGTTCCTGTCAAGGCACAGTGTATTACACTGTGGCTGATCAGTCTGGTACAAGCTTGGAAGACTCCACCATAGGTTGGGCACAGATAGTCTGTTTGAACTTTGGGGATGGAGATGTCTCTAGTTTTGTGTATCTCATATTTCCTTGTGCTACTGTGATTCTGCTTTGCTCGAAAAGCGCAATACATTCTTTGATTTAGGCATGCCATGTTGGTTGATCCTGGACCTGCATCTTCCACGTCTCACAATCAATACTAATTCTCCAGAGAGACCTTGAGAGTGTCCTTCTGCCACTCCTTCTGACTTCCACATGAGCACTTGCCTTTTTAGAGTAACAGTCTTTTAGGTAAACATACATTTGGCTTTCGGGCTCTATGGCAAGCCTATTAGAGGTGTGCTATCTGAAGTAGAGTTTGAAGGCTTGACTGTTCAGCTTGAGAAAGGACCTCAGTGTTCCGTACTTTTATCTGGCCAGGTGATCTTCAGGCTCTTCCCAAGACAATTCAAATTGAAGCAATTCAATTTTCTGGCATGTTGCTAGTAGATCATCCAGGTTTCACAGGTATACAAAAATGAAGTCAGCACAATGGCTCTGTAGGTTTGTAGTTTCGCATAAGCTACCCACAAAGTTTCTGATCTTGGCATCCAGCACTGAAGAACTCATGGCATAGACTCATGCTCCCACTTCCACGTGATTATTTGGCTTCCCAGCTCCTCAAGTTCTGTGGACCCCTTTCCCCACAATTCTTTAGGATAATCAGGAATAGCTTGTCAGTCAAAGTCTAGCCTCAATCACAGCTCTGCCGCAAACCAGCAGGCATTCCCCTGCAGTGGACTGATCCTTGGCAATACCAAAACAGTGCTATACACTGAAGAAATCATTTATATCTATATTCTTGAACTTTAATCAATTCTGTAAAAATGTGGTTTTAAAAGTTAGAATCTAGTATAAGCTAAAATTTGTATAACTCCAAGATTTTTAACAGAAATCAAAGATGTATGAACCAAATTCTAAAGAAGTTCTTGGTATTTTAACAATGGCTTTTAAATTAGGAATATTTAAAATTCTAACTTCAAAATGCAAGGATTAGGAAAGGGACCTTTTCTGTCTTCTTTATGAATGGAAAAGTACACCTCTCTGATTGGAAAAAGGCATTCATGCTTACAGTTATATTCGCAATTATATAGATTCTAAAATCATTTTTATCATCATCTACTTCTTCATCTTGACTCCCTGCTGAACCAGTTCAACTTTACATTGTTCTCTTCTCTTGAGTCCCTTGCCCTACCAAGTTTCAGCCTTGGATTATTTCTACCACTCCTACTCATATGGTACCTAACAAAGCTGGAGAAAATCATGAAATTGTGCCTCCTAGGTCCACTGCCAATTCAAGTTATATAATCTCACTTGGGCCCCTACTGCAGTAAGGCAATCCCTGTTTTGTTGTTCAATCATTTTTTCAGTTGTGTCCAATTCTTTGTAATCCCATTTGGGATTTTCTTGGCAAAGATACTAGAGTGGTTTACAGATGAGAAAACTGAGGAAAATAGGATTAAATAACTTGCCCAGGGTCACACAGCCACTAAGTGTATGAGGACAGATTTGAACTCAGGAAGATGACTCTTTCTGAACTTCAGGCCTTCAACTCTATCCACTGCACCACCTAGCTGCCCCTATCTCTATCTCTATGCTGATAATTCTCAAATCTACTTATGCAGCTCTAACTTTTCTGCTAGCCTCCAGTCTTACATCTCTGACTGCCTAATTAGAAATCTCAGATGGATATTCTGTAGACAACTTAAATTTAATATGTCCAAAACTGAACTTGTTATCTTTCTTCCTAAGCCCTCTCTTCTTCCTAACTTCTATATAACTGTCAAGGGCACCAGCATCCTCCCAGTCACCCAGACTCACAATCTAGGTGTCCTCCTCAACTCCTCATTCTCTCTCACCCTCCATATGCAATCAGCTGCCAAGCTCTGTCAATTCTACTGTCATAACATCTTCTGTATATGTTCACTTCTCTTCCCTGACATTGCCATCACCCTGGTGAAGGCGGTTATCACTGTATGCCTGAATTATTGCAATAGTCTTCTGGTTGGTCTCCCTGACACAAATCCTTCCATCTCCTACTCAGCTTTCAAACTGATCTGCCTAAAGGGTTAGTGTGACCATTTCATCCCCCTCCCCTACTCAAATGTATAAAGATAGACTAGAAAGGGAAGAGATTTGAGGTAGGAAGACCAATGAAGAGACTGGTGCAATAATCTAGGTGAAAGGTGATAAATTCCTAATGGGTGATTGCCATGTAAGTAGAAGGAAGGGGAAAGATGGAGCACATAAAATAATAAACTTGGAAACTTACTAAACAGAAGAGCGAGGGAGGGGGAGGAAGAGAGAGGAGGGAAAATTCCAGGGCTTCATACAAGCGTAACTGAAAGGATGAAAGTGGGAACATTAGGAAGAGAAGAAGGCTTAGGAGAGAAGATTATGATTTCTCTCTTAGACACGTTGAGTTTGAGATTCCTAGGGTACAAACAGTTAGAAATGACTAATGTGCAATTTGTAATATGGAGGTAAAGCTCCAAAAATCAAAAATTGAAAAAAGACAAAGTAGAGAGCTAGACTGCCTATCTCTATCACTGGGATCCAACCTGTAGATTGAGCATACAGCCTCTATCGAGTCTCAAATCCAGCCAGAAGACAGAGCCTTGCCTTCAGATACATAGTCTGAAAGTTCATGGACTAATGGAGATCATTCCCCAAAGATTAACCATTCCCATTAAAGATTTAGTATTACTGAAAGCCCAAAAAATACTTTCGAGGGAGGGGAGCCATTCAGATGACTTTGGACTGCCTAAAGATAAAAGTTACAAAAAGCCTAAGATCTTGATCAATAATTCCCTCTAGGTCTTAGGGCCACTTTGAGTTGTGCCTGATTTGATGTTATGGTCATGCTGACCTCAAACTACCTGACTAAATCTCTTGTTTCATTTCTTGAGTCTTCCTTGAACCCTATTGCTTTCACTCTACTTGCTTGTTGCTGCCACTTCAAGCCCTGGTGACTTAGGACTCCCTGACTTTGATATCGCCTGATCTGTGATACTCACTCTACAAGGTGGTCATGACTCCCTCTATTCTATAGAAGAAGACAAAAAAGATAAACCCTCAAAGAAAGAAAACCTAAAAAGCCTCAAGGAGAAATGTAGCTAGGGTCCATGGAAATTGCATATAGGAATATATGGAATATAGGAATAATAGGAATAATAAATATAGGAAATTGCAATGTACTTTAATATCATGCATCTGTTCATACAGATAAACTTACCATATAGGGCATGTTTCATACACTGGGTCATATACATAGCCTAGAAGGACTTTTGACTCTAAATATAAAAATCATGGTAAATTGAAAGAAGCATTCTACTTCAGTCTTAGAAGAAAAGAAAAAAAAGATTGAGAACAATTTATAACAGTGAAGAATATCTAACACAGAGGTATAATATTTACTTAACTTTTAATTGCGTATCATCTTTTTGCATGTGATGGAAAGTGATTACTAATAATGGTTAATGTTGATACTTACCTCTTTAAATAAAGAGCTATATTCTTCAGGTTTAAAAAAGCATAATTGAATCAAAATGTATTTACATAGTTATTTCTCAGTTTTCATGAATATTAGAAACCTAGTTTCTCTGACCATCAGGCACTACCCCTACCTAGTGGAAATGTGCATATCCAAAGAGCCTAGGATGAAATAAATATCCTCCGGGGTGATTGCCTTGGAAACTCAAAACTAGAAAATGTCAGCAAACATCCCAATCATCACAGAATTAACTGAATCCCAAAGGACTTGCTGGCAGCTTACCTTCTAAAACATTATATATTCTTCAGACTACAAAATAAAGAGATTAAACTAGATTCACCATTTTCAGATCATCACATTTGTCACTTACATCAAAAAATATATCTGTTTTAAATGTTCTCCATAAATCATGAACAGTGACAGTTTTCAAAACAACAGGCAATATATATACTGCCTCTAGTCTGCATCTCTAGCTTGTCAGTGTTCATGTGACAGGAATATATCCTGATAATTTGCTTTGAATTTGCAGTTTATGATGCTGCCGAATCTTTCCAGTGATTTATTGTCTGTGTAGAAGGCCAATATTTGCATCTTGACTCATTTCTGTAGTCCTATTGAAGTAGTCTTGTGTCCCAGAACCTTCAAGGATTGCTATGAGAACAATAAACCCTCTGTTATATAGAGACTTGTAAGAATTCCATTCCTGTTATTTCTGAATAATATCACCCTTTCATTCTTATCCTAAGTGTGACACATTCAGCACTGAGTTCACCAAAGGGGTAGAATGTTTTGGAGTGTCATTACTGGAAATAACAAAATAGCAGAGAACCATCCTTGGCACTTACTGGTTCTAACATTTGTCCCTCGCTTCACTTGAGAAGGTTAGCACTCATTTGGGTGGATAGGGGGAGAAGTAAAATAACTGGTCCACTCTGCAATTGTACAAACTATACAAAATGATAGTAGTTTGAGTTAGAAAAGTACCAAATTTTCCATTTTCAGATGCCCGTTTTGGAATTTGAAAATATGCAATGGCATTAGTTGTATGGGATTTTTCAAGTTGGTCAATACCCAGGTGAGTACCACAAAAACTGAATTTGAAATTAATTTTCTTTATAATAATACCTTTGACATTTTTCAAGGTATCCCCTTATTATGTTCATTTTCATTCTAAGTTTTTACTTGGGGAAAAAATGAAATTATTTTGTGTAAATCCTATTTCTGTAATTTTGTCATTCAGTTGTTTAGTCATGTCTGACTCTTTATGACATTGTAGACCATACTGTCTGTGAGGTTTTCTTGCTAAAGACACTGAAGTGCTTTGCCATTTCCTTCTCCAATAGGTTAAGGCAAACAGAACTTAAGTGACTTGCTCAGTGTCACGCACTAGTAAGTGTCTGAGGCTGGATTTGAACTCAGGTTTTCCTTATTCCATACCCAGTGCTCTATTTACTGAGCCACATAGTTGATTCCTAATTAAAGTTTTATTTTACCCCACTTAGATTCTCTCTCTCATACTGAAAACCAAAATAAAAATGTTAGTCCAGTGCTTGGATTTTATAATTGCTTGTTGACAATTTATTGTTGATAGGAATGTGAAAAGGACATTTTTCTAGTCTGTGTGTGAGTCCACAAAACCTAAATAACCTTGCAAGCTCACAAGAAAAGTTTCCTGGTCTGGAACTTTGATTCTCACATCTACGACATGTTGCATGACATCTGTATAAAACACTATGAAGAAGCATGCTGTTGGCATGTTCATTCCCGTGGTGTTGTCCCCTCAGTTCTTCAGGGGGAAAGGGAACATGCAATACTGGTTATCTTTGGTACCTACCTGGTACCTTACAGCCTGAAACTATCATCATGACAGGGGCTTTCCTAAAGCGGCACTATCCTTTCCCCTACTTACCCTCAATCGAGGGGATCATGGCAGAGTAACTTTCAAAGCAGGTATGCAAGGAGCTTTGATTCCTCACTTGGCTGTATCTTAAACAAGACTAAATAGAATTGTTTCTTTGTACTTTTTATTTGTATCATGCCATAACGTGATCCAAAGTGTTACACATAGAAAGAGTACCAGATAGAGAGTTGCAAGACCTAGATTTTTTCCGACTTTGTCATTAACAGATTAATTAAGGTCTACATGACCTTAGTCCTGTTGAATGGATGGATTTTAAAAAAAAACATTTATTCCTCTCTTGGGAGTCAATTTCCTTTTTTGTTAAATGTAAAGGGAAGCAGGAGGAGGATTCAAATTCTATCCAAGGGGCAGCTAAGTGAATAGAACACTGGCCCTGTGTCAGAAAGACCTGAGTTCAAATCAAACCTCAGATACTTACTATCTGTGTGACCGTAGGCAGTCACTTAACCCAGATTGCCTCAAAAAAACACAGTCCTATCCAGCTCTAAAATAATGTGATTTGAAGCTTAACTCCATCCAATAAAGTGGAAAATACAGAGTGAAGCAGATGGCAATCTCATCCAGTTTGCACTCCTCGATATTTTTACATTAGCAGATATATGTCTTGGGCTTTTTCATGCTTAATAGAAACAAAGATATTAATCCATCCATTCTAATCATTCCCCATGGGGATTTGAACAGATTCTGAACTGATCCAAAAATCTAGAATGATTTCCATAGCACATGTTCTATAATTATATGTTAATAATGGAAAGGTAGTATTTTAAGGTACAGTGCTGAACTTGAAGGCATTTTTTACGTGTGTTCAAGTCTTTCCTTTAACACTTACTAGATATGTGACCAGAAGAAGTCATTTAAGCCCCAGCATCTAAAACTACACCCTTGAATTTGCCTACTAAGTTCTAGATGGCTTACTGCCTATATTAGTGTAAGGGGTACCTACACTGGGAGCTCCACATGCTTACAAAATCATAGATCATTCATGTATTTGGATACAGAAAGACTGTACCTATATACCTTTGTTGTTGTTTAGTTGTTTCAGTCATGTCCAACTCTTGGTGACCCCATTTGGGGTTTTCTTGGCAGAGATACCAGAGTGGTTTGTCATTTCCTTCTCCAGTTCATTTTACAGATGAGGAAACTGAGACAAAGAGGGTTAAATGACTTGCCTAAGGTCACACAGCTAGTAAGTGTCTGAGGACAGGTTTGAACTCAGAAAGATGAGTCCTCCTGACTCAGGCCTGGCACTCTATCCACTGTGTTAACTAGCTGCCCTCTTTCCAAGTACCCAGGTTCAAAAAGCCTTAGCAGTATCCTTGTCTCTTTCCAGCATTTTCTTGAAGTCCCCCAGTGAGGGGAAACTCATTAACTCCTCAGGAAGCCCATTCCACTTTTGGAAAGCTCTAAGTATTCAGAAGTTTTTGCTTATATCAAACCTAAATCTCTCTCCACAACCTCTACCTGTTACTCCAAGCAAAAAACAAGCTTTTTCTATGTTAAGGCTCTTTAATACTTAAAGATAACTATCATGCTTCTAAAGACCTCTCTTCTTCACGTTGAACATCCCCAGGCCTTATTCTAGGCCTGGTACTCTATCCACCGTAGAACTCAGCTGCCCTTATATACCTATAGTCAGCTATTTAGCAATCTTCCCTACCTGGAATGCACATAAAAACCAAGAAAACAAAAGCATAATCATAGCTCACATTTGCATAGCACTTTTAGGTTTACAAAATGCTTTTCTCACAGCCATCATGTGAAAAGGTAGCATAGGTATTATTGTCCTCATTTTACAGGTAAAGAAACTGAGGCTCAATCTGGTTAAGTGGCTTTCCCCAGTGACAAGATAGGAAGCCAAACCCAGGCTTCTTGATTTCAAAACCACTATAGAGGGCTATCTTTAAAAAAAAAAAAGCCCTTTGAGATATTAAAATAAGATGCCACACATTCTCTATCTATGCTTTGTTAATTAAGGCCCTAAATTTCACTGTCTGACCAAATATCAATGTTCATGCCCCTATACACACACACAAGTTGAGACTACAGGTTCGGTCCAGGACCATTCCAAAGTGACTGAAACACCCAAGGTGTTTGGGTCTCAATTTGGCCCAGATACTCCCATTTAGTCTCTGCTCAAGGCTAGCTGGCTGTTTGGAAGCCCTCCTGCCTGGAGCTATTCCTCAGCTTGATGAACTCTAAGCCCCCTGTTTTGTCTTTGCAATTTGACTTTCCCAGTTCTTAAAAAACAGCTTGGTTCACTAATTTTATGTGAGCTCTGTTGAACTTGAGTCTGGTAGTCAGCCACTCTCAGTACTGGAAAGAATAAAAATCAAAGATCTCCTCCCTGTAGGAAGGCCTTTCTATTTACAGCTTTCTAGCTGGGCCTCTGCTGCTACATCCATTTTCATACAGGATTTCATGGTCTCAGCTGGTCCTTTGAATTTCAGGTCCTTCCAGCAAAAGATGCAAGTCCTCACTTAAAGCATATTCACTCTTGATTTACACATGATTCTAATAAGTTTGTTTAGCTGCTTTCCAGGTCCCCAGAAGATTAGAAGCAGCAAATTAAAATGGGGGAAGTTGGAATGCTGGAAGCAGATATATTTATAGAACCAAGAAGCCATTGCCTGATTGGGGAGTGCAGGGGGAAGGAATAAGCATGTGCATAGTATGTCTTATGTGCCAGGCACTGTGCTAAGCACTTTTAACCAATATCTTGTTTGCAATAGTAAGCAAAAATTGAAAATTATAAAAAGTCAACAAAGGAACTAAAAAAACAACAAAGAAACTTAGGACCATTTAGTGCAGAGGCAAATAGCCATAAACATCAGAATATGAATAAATGGGAAACTAGGGCTGATTGGCGATTACTCTACCCAGACTATTATTTGAAAAAAGCCCCAGTCAGAGAAGACTTGCAAGAACTGATGCAGAGTGAAGTGAGTAGCACCAGGAAAGCAGTTTGTACAATGACATTATAAAGAAAAACAACTTTTAAAAGACTTTAAAAGGGGTGGGGAATCTGTGGCCTCAGGTTTTTGAATGTGGCCTTTTGACTGAGTCCAAGTGTTACAGAACAAATCCTTTTATTAAGGGGATTTGTTCCGTGAAGTTCAGATTCAAAGGGCTACACTTGAGGATCTAGAGGGCCACATGTGAGGCTGCAGGTTCCCCACCCCTGGACTTGAGAATTCTGATCAATTCAATAATGAATCTGATTCCAGAGGACCTAAGATGAAGCACATTACCTACTTCCTGAGAAAGAGAGGATGCACTTAAAATGCAGAAAATACACACTTTTGGACATGGTCAAAGCAGAAATTTGCTTTGCTTGACTATGCCTATTTGTTATGAGGGTTTTTCATTTCCTGTTTCTGTTCAGTTGAAAGGGGGCAGGGAGATAGAAGAGAAAAAAAATATTTGTTCATTGGGGAAAAAAAGTTAAAATTTTTAAAAAATAATAAAACCCCAGTCATGATGATTTATTTTGTTCTTAACTTTCTATCTCTATAGCCATCCCAACCTCTCTGCTGCCAAATTTATACCTTTCCTTCCCCCCTACACCTGAATCCATGTTGTTGTTGTTCGGCCATTTTTCAGTTGTGTCTGACTCTTCGTGACTCCGTTTGGGGTTTTCTTGGCGGAGATACTGGAGTGATTTGCCTTTTCCTACTCTAGCTCATTTTACAGATGAGGAAACTGAGGCAAACGAGGTTAAATGGCTTGCCCAGGGTCACATAGCTAGTAAGTAAGTGTCTGAGGCAATGATCCACAGTCAAATCAACTTTTCTACTATTCAAGAATGGAAAATCTATTTTCTTCTTTGGTCCTATTCTCTATCCTGGTAACTTATCAGACCAAAATATCTCCCCTCTTTGGGTATTGTCTCCCCCATTAGAATGAACATAAGCTCCTTGAGGGTAGGAACTCTCTTTGCTTTAATACTTATATCTCCAGTGCTTAGCATAGTATCTAGCTTTAGCACTTAGTAGGTACTTAATAAATGCATTTTGATATAATTCATTCTTTCAGGATATGAAGCCCTGAGTTATAAAAATATCCATTTATGTTTCAGATATTTAACTTAGTTTAAGAAGAAAAGGAATTACATAATATATGTTACAATACATTCCAACTCTTGTGGTTAATACAAAACAAAGTTTAAAATATATGTGTGTGCGTGTATATATACATATATATATATATATGTATGTATATATATATGTATATATATGTGTGTGTGTATGTGTATATATATATATATATATATGTATGTATACAAAACAAAGTTTGGTATTTAAAGGAGGAAAGCATCAGAGATGCAGAATACTCAGCTGTCAGAACACAGAATAATTCCTTTCCCCAAAGGTCTAGATGGACCATGTTTACAATCTAATGATCATGGGATTATAGTTCTTATGGCTGAAAGGGACCTTAGCTATTAGAAGACTGTTCTGAAGAAACCCATCCAATGTGTTCACCTGCTGGGCAATTTCGCCTAGTAAATGATTTCTCCAAAACTGCCTGTGCAACCACCAGCTGCCATAATGACATTGATCTACCTGTGTCCCCATTCCCTCAGCAGCAAAAACTAACCAATATTCCTATTACCTTCCACACAAGAGTGCACTGAGAATTAATTAGCTGGTATTTTTCAAAACAGTTTAAAGGTATAAAATACTGATTATAAATATGCTAAAAGTAATTATTATTATAGTAGCCACTAGACAGGAGAGAAATCCAGCAATCCTGATTAGTGACTTGTAGAGAAGATAGCACTGGCCATCTGTGAAAGAAATACAGAAAAGAGATTTGATTTCTGCTGTGTCAGAAGCAAAAGCAGGAGAAAAAAAAAACAACCAAAGCCTAATGAGTCTGAAGACACTGATAATCTCCTATCCCAGATCCCTCAAGGTCCCTCTCCCACTTTTTCCACATCATGAAATCTCACCCCCAGCCACAAAACCCTTTCCAGTGAAGTGAAAGTGAAGTAGATACTGATAGCCCAAGACATTCTACAGATCATGTAATCTGAGCCATCACAAGTAACAAATGTTTAATGTCAATAAGAGTTTCTTTTGTATGTCAGCTGCAAGCTTTGCATTCACAGATATGTACCTACCTGTAAGGATAATCCATGCCCATTTCAATATTCCTTTCATGGATAAATGTCAGTTTTCAGAAGTAGGAGGGTGACCGTGATTCATTTCTCACCAGGCTGCCCTCTGGACTTCTTCAAGCTGCTGAGCTGGGTACCTCCCTCTTCCCCTTTCCAGTTTCCTTTTGTGCGTTATCTTTCCCTATTAGAATGTAAGTTCCAAAAGTTCAGAGACGGTCCTTCTTTTTGCTTATATTTGGCTTAGCACAGTGCCTGGTAAGTAGTAAGCACTAAATAAATGTTTGTTGCCTGACTTCCATGTCACACACACACACACACACACACACACACACACACACACACACACACCCCTTCTAGAACCTTCAAATAGCTACCTGTTGCCTTTAGGATGGAATTTTGAATTAAATTGGAAATCCTTCACCATGTGGCTTTATGACTAGGCTTATTGCACATTATCACCATGATACATTCTATCCCAATTGGCCTGCCTTGCTGTTCCCCAAATTCGGCACTTATTTGTATGCCTTCGTATCTTTCTTTACCCAGGCTGTCCCCCATGCCTTATAATCACTAATTCCTAAACAATTCCCCTTAGGATCCTTAGCTCCCTTCAAGGCTTAGCTCATGTGCCATTTCCTATGGAAAGCCCTTCTCATCTTCACCCTTAAATTATCACATTTATTTTTATCTGCCAAAAGGTAAAGGGGTAATATGATATTGGATAGAGAATTGGCATTGAGATCAGGAAGACTTGGGCCCAAATTTTATCACTGACCAGTACTGGTTTGTGACTCTAGGTTAAACTGCTTAACCTCTCAGTACTCTAGGCCAGAGGTAATAAACACAAGACCATTGGTAACATGCAGCCCTCAATGCTCCCAAGTATAGTTTGAATTCGATTAAAATGTAATTGGGAAATATTTAACAAAATAAATAAAAATACAATAAAAACATAGATAATATTACATTTTAAAGCAAAGTCACTAAAACAAGCCAGAAGGATCTGTGTGAATGGATTAGTGTCCCCATTTCTATTTGAGTTTGATCCCACTGGTCTAGGCAACTCTCTAATACTATAAGCTACAAGAAAGGGTTGACCTTTGCTAGCATAAAGAGTGTTATCATCTAGAAGTTCTTTTTGTCAATTAAGTCACATGTTCAGTCCTTATACCCCTAATGTGTTATAATCTACCTCCTCCAATAGAATGTAAGCTCCTTGAGGGCAGGGAATGTTTCATTTCTATGTAATACAGAACCTTATACATACTATTTGATTACTAATATTAGTTTTTGTTTGGATTCTGTTGTATACAGACTTTATTAGTTTGCTTTGTACTGGATTCACCACAATAACATACACATGAACACAGGCTTTCAATAAATGCTATTTGTTGATGGTGGATGGTTTCCATATACATGCATGCTTCATTTTATTGCACTTTGCTTTATTGTGCTTTGCAGATACTGCATTTTTTTTTTTACAAATTTGAGGTTTGTAGCAATCCTGGGAGCAAGGCTATCGGTACCAATTTTCAATAGCATGTGATCACATCATGTCTCTATGTCACATTTTGGTAATTCTCACAATCTTTCCAATTTTTTCATTACTATTATATGTATTATGGTGGTCTCTAATCAGTGTTTTCTGATGTTACTATTATAATTGTTTTGGGGCACCACAAACCAACCCATGAAAGATAGTGGACTTAATCAATAAATGTTGTATCTCTTCTGACTGCTCCACCTACCAGCCATTCCCTTGTCTCTCTCCTCTCCTCAAGCCTGTCTCTTCCCTGAGACACAACAATATTGAAAATAGGCCAATTAAAAACCCTACAATGACCTCTAAATGTACAAATGAAAGGAGGAGTCAATCAATGAGGTAAACTTCATTGTTGTCTTATTTTAAGAAACTGCCACAGCCACCTCAACCTGCAGCAGCCATCACCCCAATCAGTCAGCAGCCATCTTGTCTTAGACAAGACCCTCCAACAGAAAAAAGATTATGACTCACTGAAGGCTCAGATGATGTTTAGCATTTTTAGCGATATTTTTTTTAATTAAGGCATGTACATTGTTCTTTTTAGACATAATACTATTGCACACTTAATATAATACACTATAGTACAAATGTAACTTTTATATACACTAGGAAACCAAGAAATTTATGTAACTCACTTTATTGTGGGGATCTGGAACTGAACCTGCAATATTTCTACAGGTATTCACCTGTAGTAAATGGCATCCCATTCTCTGGTAAGTTGAGTTCTCCTTATTTGTTTATATTTCCCTTTACTTCCTCCATTCCATTTTTCCTTAGCTTGCTTTCTCTCCCTCCTAGGATGATTCTTTCTCTTTTGAGCAAAATACTTATTACTATAAATGTGATCTTCCATATACTCTGTCAATCTCTCAAAACCTTTTCATCATTCTGCTGTATTCCTCTCTGTCCAATTTTCTTTGGGTTCCCAACACACCTACCTCTGCTGCTGACAACTTTTCTCCTACCTGCTCTTAGCACTATAATTAAGAAAACCCACTCATAGTGTCCTGTTTCTCTCTTATCAGTAATTCTTGTATGGTACCATCTGTCTTTTCAGAAGCTTGTACATCTTCCCATCTGCTGTCTGCTAAACCACTACTCCCCTATCATTGAAAATCCTTCCTAAATGCTAACTTATTTAAGAAGAATAAATTCAAGACTAAAAGATTCAAATGAGATGTCTCACCTTCAGTTTCAAGCTTCCATGTCTGATACTTATTCACATCAGGCTAGTGATCAAGAAAAGCTAACAATAAAATAGAAAAGGGAGAAAGTTTTTTTTTAAAGAAAATATTTTGGGGAGCCAAGATGGCGGAGTGAAAGCAGCAACTTGCTTGAGCTCTCCCCAAACCCCTCCAAATACCTATAAAAATGGCTCTAAACAAATTCTAAGGCAGCAGAACTCACAAAAAGACAGAGTGAAACAAATTTCCAGCACAAGACAACCTGGATGATTGATCAGAAAGGCATATGGTACAAGGTTGGTAGCAGAGCACAGCGCAGCGTGGGCCTGTAGGCCACAGCAAACCTGGAGCAGGCCTCAGAGGACTGAATCACGGGCAGCTGTGGTGGTTTCCAGACTCCTCAATCTGTGAATGCCAAAGACAACCTAGAAGGTCAGTGGGAAAAGTCTGTTTCTGTCAGTGCTGAGAGAGGAAGGCAGGGTCTCAGCTCCAGTTCCCTGAGAACACAGCCCTAGGGTAGGTAGCTGCTTCCTGAGCTTCTGGACCACAGACTGAGGGGACATCGAGTGGCTGATCAGAAGGGGATTGCAGGGATCTCTCTGCTGGTGCTGAGGCAGGAATCACTTGCTTTGCCTGTGCTTGGATCTGGGTCACAGTTTTGGGAGGTGGTCCTGGGGTGAGGAGGAGTGCTGGCACAGCAGACCTTGTAGTGGCGGTGGACAGGAAACCTTCCTCACAGTTCTGGGACAGAAAGGAGTGCTTGTGGTCACTAATAGACCACAGCACAGGCCAGGAAAGGAGTAAACACCCCACCCCTTATCATACCACCTTGCAAGAATTGAAAATTTATGGGTCCCTACAAGTATCTCTGAAAACAGCTATATAAACCCCCGAAGTTTGGGACAGTATACTCTCCACATTGGAAGCAGACTCTTACCTTAACAAAGAGTTTAAACTCAAGTAATTGGCTGGGATCATGACTTTGGTGACAAAGAAGATCAAAATATACAACCAGAAGAAGATGATAAAATCAGAGCTCCTACATCCAAAGCCTCCAAGAAAAATATGAATCTGTCCCAGGCCTTGGAAGAGCTCAAAAGGGATTTTGAGAAGCAAGTAAGAGAAGTAGAGGAAAAAGTGGGAAGAGAAATGAGAGCAATGTAAGAAAATCACAAAAAACAAATCAACAGCTTGCTAAAGGAGACCCAAAAAAATGCTGAAGAAAATAACACCTTAAAAAACAGCATAACCCAAATGGCAAAAGAGGTCCAAAAAGCCAATGAGGAGAAGAATGCCCTAAAAAGAAAAATCGGCCAAATGGAAAAGGAAGTCCAAAAGATTACTGAAGAAAATACTTCCTTAAAAATCAGAATAGAGCAATTGGAGGCTAGTGACTTTATGAGACATCAGGACACTGTAAAAAAATCCAAAAGAATGAAAAATTAGAAAACAATGTGAAATATCTCATTGGAAAAACAACTGACCTGGAAAATAGATCCAGGAGAGAGAATTTTTAAAATTATTGGACTATCTGAAAGCCATGATCAAAAAAAGAGCCTAGACATCATCTTTCAAGAAATTATCAAGGAAAACTGCCCTGATATGTTAGAACCAGAGGGCAAAATAGAAATTGAAAGAATCCACAGATCTCCTCCTGAAAGAGATCCCCAAAGGAAAACTCCTAGGAATATTGTAGCCAAATTCCAGAGTTCCCAGGTCAAGGAGAAAATATTACAAGCAGCCAGAAAGAAACAATTCAAGTACTGTGGAAACACAATCAGGATAACACAAGATTTAGCAGCTTCTACATTAAAGGACCAGCAGGGCATGGAATATAATATTCTGGAGGGCAAAGGAGATAGGATTACAACCAAGAATCACCTACCCAGCAAAACTGAGTATAATCCTTCAGGGGAAAAATGGTCATTCAGTGAAATAGAGGACTTTCAAGCATTCTTGATGAAAAGACCAGAGCTGAATAGAAAATTTGACTTTCAAATACAAGACTCAAGTGGAACATGAAGAGGTAAACAGGAAAGAGAAATCATAAGAGACTTATTAAGGTTGAACTGTTTACATTCCTGCATGGAAAGATGATATTTATAACTCATGAGACCTTTGTCAGTATTAGGGTAGTTGGAGGAAAAAATTATATGTATGTATAGGTAGATAGATAGATAGATAGATAGATAGATAGATAGATAGATAGATAGATAGATAGAGGGCACAGGGTGAGTTGAAGATTAAGGGTCATATCTGGAGAATAAAATTAAGGGATGAGAGAGGATTATACTGGTAGGGAGAAGAAGAAAGGGAGAGGTAGAATGGGGTAAATTATCTCACAAAAAAACAGAAAAGAAAATGCTCTTACAGTGGAGGGAAATGGGGAAGGTGAGAGGGAATGAGTGAATCTTATTTTCATAGTATTTGGCTTAAGGAGGGAATCACATACACCTTCAATTGGGTAAGGAAATCTGTCTTACCCTACAGGAAAATAGGGAGGAAGGGGACAAGAAAGCAGGGGGATGATAGAGAGGAGGCAGATTGGAAAGGGGTAATCAGAAGCAAATACTTCTGAGGAGGGACAGGGTCAAAAAAAGAATAGAATAAATGGAGGGCAGGATAGGATTAAGGGAAATAAGAGTTAGTTTTTCACAACATGTCTACTATGGAAGTGTTTTGCATAACTGCACATGTATAACCTACATTGAGTTGCTTGCCTTTTCAATGAGGGTGAGTGGGGAGGGAGGAAGGGAGAAGATTTGAAACCTAAAGTTTTAAAAACATATGTTTAAAAAAAATATTTTCACATGCAACTGGGAAATAAGAAATATAGGAAATGGGGTACAGAAGTCTATCCTACCCTACAGGAAAATAGAAGGGGAAGGGGATTAGAGAGGTGGGGGAGAGATAGAAGAGAGGACAGACTAGGGGAAGGGATATTCAGAATGCATGCCATCTTGGGGTGGGGGAGGGGTGAGATGGGGGAAAATTTGGAACTCAAAATCTTGTGGAAGTAAATATTGAAAACTGAAAATAAATAAATTTATGTTAAAAAAAAGGAAATATTTTGCAATAGATGAAATATCCCAGAATGAAATGGAATCAATAAATCAGTCAATAAACATTTATTAAATACTATTCCCTGCCAGGAATTGTGCCATTTACTGGGAATAAAAATATGAGTAATGAAACAGTCCCTATTCTCAAGGATCTTAATTCTATTAAGGAAGACAATATGTGCACATATACATACACATACAGAACAAATATCCAGGACAAGGACAGGACCTGAGATTCATTAATCTAGAGAGTTCCTAGATTAGGAAATTTCATCAGTCAATGAAAATCAGCACCTGTCCTGTAACATGGAGGCGTAAAGAGCTGCCAGGAGCACTGACAGGTTTAGGAACTTACCCAGAGTCAGACAGCTACTCTGTGTCACAGTTAGGACTTACAATTAGATCCTCCTGGCTCTGAGGGCACCTCTCTATCGCTACCCCATAGTGCCGGTCACAGACTAAATATATACAAAATAAATACAGGTATTAAGGAGGCAGAGACTGTGTGTTGTGCAGTGCCCAAAACTTTATGGATGCTCAGTAAAAATTTAAAATGAACAAAGTAAAAAGTAATGGTAGTAGAAAGAGTAGTTCCCTAGTTAAGAACGTAAGCTCCTTGGGGGCAGGGACTATTTTGCTTTTTCCTTATGTCCTTAGCATCTAACTCAAATAGAGTTGGAGCTTGATTAATGTTTAATTAACAAATTAATTGATAAATTAAATTAATGAATGCTTGTTGATTGTTGGTTTCTATGTATTCAAGGCTGGATTAACTAAGAAAAACAATTCGCTTACTAAGATACTAGAACTTTTAGTCAGATGGCCCATTGCTCTTCTTACTCCCGCAGAGCTCTAAGATGTGCATGGCAACATTTGGGATTGTTGACTTCTTCAGGGCTATATAAAGAAAAGGGAAGTGAGCCAATGTGGAGACTTGCCTAAGGTCATACATTCCCAGAATTCTAAAATAAGTTTGCTTCAGAGGACTCCTTTCCTTTATTATGATAGTGCATAGACACTCCAGAAGATTAGTACCTCTCCGAGCATAGACTATGAATAGCTTCAAAGATGAAAAATAATAATAATAGTAATATCCCAAATCATATCTAGAAAGTAATCCAATGAACTATAGTGATCTAAATTATGAAATAACTGAGTTAAGAGTCTAAAGGAACCTTAGAAGCCATCAAATCATCTGACAAAGAGTCCTCTCTACAAAATTTAGTCTTTATTTGAAGACTTCTGATGATGGGAGGCTACCCACTTACAAAGCAACCCATTCCACTTTTAATCAGTTCTAATTATTGGGACTTTTTTCTGCAAATCAAGCTAAAATCTGCCTCTCTACAACTTCTACCTACTGTTTCCCTTTTGACTCAATTTCAGAAATATTCCTTAGTCATCTACTTAGTGCCAAGCACTGTACTGGGCACTAAGGGTTCAATGACTTGATCTCAAGGAATTTATATTCCAGTGAGGTGGTGGTATTGGTGAATATAACATGCACACAAATAAGCAGAATACAAGCTAGTTTTTTTTTAAAAAAAAGAGAGAAAATTTTCCACTGGGCATCCAGGAAGACCACAGACAGAAGACACAGACTGAGCTAAGTCTTAAAGGAAAATGAGAAGGACTAAGAGAAGTGGAGATGAAGGGGCCACGCATGCCAGGCTTGAGGGTGGCCAGCATGAATCCACGGAACTGGGAAATGAACTGCTAAGTTCAGGGATCAGCAGAGGCCAGTGTAGCTGGAATGCAGCAAGCATCATGGGGAATAGATTAAAATAAGGCTGGAGAGGTACATGAAAGCCTGATGATGAAAGGCTTCAAAAGTCAGGCAAAGGAGATTGTATTTTATCTTATAATCAATGAGGAGTGACTGAAAGATTTGAGTAGCGGAGTGATATGTGCCTAAGTAAGATTATGTTGGCAGCTATGTGGAAGATGGATTAGAAAGGGGAGAGACTGGGGAAAAGAAGACCAATTGGAAGTAAAGTATAGCTGGGAAGTCATAAGAAACTGTGGAGATATGAGTAGAGAGGAGGGGATCGATGCAAGCCATGCTATGGAGGTAGAATTAACATTTTCAGGCAACTTATTGAATATTTGGGCTGGGGAGAAAGGTTCAATATGAGACTGAGATTTTGGAAACTGGGTGATTTGGAGTTAGGTGGCCCTCTCAAATGAAAACAAGAAGGTTAGGGACAGGCGTGGGCCTAGAGTGTATGTTTTAGTCTTTGAAGTGCCAACTAGGTATAGATCTCAACCTGGGAGATGGTAATGTGAGAACAAAGTTAAGAAGAGCAATTAGGTCTATAGCTCATCATAAATGAGTAATGGTTGTAGGAGGTACTCCATATTTCAGCTACCTGCCCTGGAAAGGTAGAAGACTTCTCTATTGTTGACAGTAAGTCCACAATTAACAACTCAATACCTTTCAGCTTGGCATCACCAATCATCACTATTCATCTTCTCATCATAACTGGATAATCGCTTTCCTGTTACTATCAATGGATTCCACACCATCATTTCTTGTAGCACACAAAATAAAAATAAAAATGCTTCCCATTTAGATGCTTCAATTCTCAGTTCTACATGAAAAGCCTTGTATTTATTAATTAGCTTGGAATTTTCAATGGCCTTTCTCCTTTCCTTCCTTTTTGGGAACATTTTTCCACCATTTTATCTTTAACTAAAAGTTAGGATTTCTCTTCTGCCTCATCACCATTTTCTCCTTCTTTGTTTCCTCCTTGAATCTTTTTTTCCAGTCTTTCAAGGAACACTTCATTCTCCTTGATAATCTGGAGAGAGAATATCTATTCCTTTATCCATTTTACCTTTTCCACAAGAACACAGACCAACCTGAATTTATTGCAGACATAGGCTTTACTTGAAACTGGCAAAAACACAAGCATAACTCATTCACTGCAGACCATAGAAAGTTCTCTTTGCCCTCTATTGTTACATGAAGCCAGATTCTCAGTCTCTTGGTTTTTTTCTTAGTAGCTCTCTTGGCTAACTCTTGTGACTGGCTAACTACTGCAACAAGGTTCTAGTTTACCATGCATGTTTGCTATATTGAGAGCTCAAGAGTTGTTGCTTGTTGCTCTAACTCAGCCACCCAAAGGTTCCTTGATGACCTGATAACTAACTAAATTAACTTAGCATCATCAACAACAGATATTTGTGGAGTGATTACTGAATGTCAATTAAGGTTCTTGGAGTTGTGAATACTAAGAATTTGAGATATGGTTCCCCTTTTCTCAAGGTACTAACTCTTAAATGCAGCAGTAAACTTTAATCAATTGTCCTTTCACCGTCCCAAGCCCCCTCCATAAAGCATGTCTGCAAACACAAAAAAAGACACTTTTAGTTCAGGGCACCTGAACACCAAGACAAGCTTGATAAATAACACAATGACTAGAGAGGAAGCCTCAAAAATGACTAAGGCAGGCAGGCAGGCAGATTTATGAAAACAAGTAAGAATAATTAGGTATACAAAGTATGATTACACAAAGACATAACTGCATGCACATATCCGAAGTAAACGAAAACAAAATATAGAGAGAATGTATAGTGATTTAGGTCTCCCATTCTGTTCCTCTCAGCAAAGTAATAAAATAAATTCAATTCAATTCAATTCGGTTCAGTTCAGTTCAATAAACATTAATAACAGCAGCAATGGGGACAGAACTATGCTATGCAAGGCATTAAAGATAAGAAGTTTAAAGTCCTCTGGCTTTAAGCCTGTCACAACCTGGTTCTAACCTACCTGTCTAGCTAAAAAGGAAAAAGGGTAGGGGGTATTAACAGAAGTTTGGGAGAGAAGAAGCCCTTCTCTGGCTGTTCCCATCTCTCTATCCCATGGGATGGGGGTTGGGAGAAGAGGGGAAAAGTAGAAGGAAAAAAAAGTGCATCCCAACTGGCAGTTGGGTATAGTTCTAGAGGTTGGGTCCTGAACGATAAGGAAGATAGCAGCTAAGTGTTTTTCCTCTCTAGAAATAGGTTAGGGGGAAATGGGATTATATCTTGTTAAGAAAAATTTATATTAAAAATTAGATTTCTTCATACTGAAAATAGTAATAAAAAAAGGAATGAGATCTTGATTTAAGTTAATTAAATCTCTATCCTTAGAGATTTTTAAATTATGTTAGATGGTTGTCTATTCAGTATAGCACTGATTTTAGAAGACAGTAGTTGGTTGTAGAAAAGTGCCTGAACTTGATAGCTTTTATCGGGTCCCTTCAGAACAAAAATTTTCTCACTCAACTTTCTGTGATTCAATTTTAAAAAAATATTTCTCTTTATAAGAACTTGTGTTTAAACTATATCTATCTCAATGGAGTTTAAGATTATCTTAAGAACATTGCTCCTCAATTTTAGAAAATTTCTGGGATGCAGGGAGAGGGCAAACATTACCTCATTCTACTAATATGAAGACTGAAGCACTCAGTGGAGAAGTAACTTGCCCAATACTATAGGTCAGGTGTGAGGCAAGATTCTCTCTCCCAGTCTTCTTTCCTCCATACTTCTGAAGGACATAGATGACACAGTGGCACACTGCAAAGGCAGCAGCAGCTTCTACTAAAATGAAAATCAAGACAAATGTTAAAGATGGAGAACTTCATAATTTGAATATGCCACAAATACGGTATGAGAATTGGCATTCATTAGTCTCAGAGGTGGCTTGGTTATCAATTTGCAACACTGTTCATGAGTGATGGGGTCACCCCTGTATCACAGGTATAAATTCCAATATCCTTTGTCTAGTTATGACGTTTTCCCTATATGTAAAGTGCTTGATGGCTGAGTCCTGTCCTGATCTTTATCTTTCCTTGTGAGTGCAGACCTGCGAAGTTTAGCAATCACACAAAACAAACACCTCAGCAAAAGCAACAGGAAATCCCCAAGCTTGATCTTTATTTATAACTGGGAAAAAATGGAATAGAAACAGCAGGTCAACACACAGAATCTTTAAAAAAAAAAAAGAGAGAGAGAATATGGCAGACTCAGGGAATATATAACATCTTCTCTATTAATGTCTCTTTAGACACTCTTACTTGAAGCAAAAATAAAAACATTCAGACAACTAAGCATTTTATTTAAATAAGTTTTTATTGATGTGGTTTTTTATGTCATCATAGTTCTCCCCAGTATCCCTTCCTATGCCCCTCACAGAGAGTCAGCTCATAAAACAAAAGGTTTTTTTTTTTAAAGAGAGATTATGTTATTTAAAGGAGGAAAAAAAAACCAGGACAAGGGACCGATACATTGAAAGATTCCAAAAACATGTGTAATATGTATCACTTGTGGATGTCCACATTCCACGAAGAGATAGGTTAGGAGCATCCTTTCACATCTCTTCATTCAAGTCATACCTAATCATTATAATATTATCACATTAATTTTTGATTTTTTTTGGTGTATGGTTGTTCTGTCAATTTGCGTTGCTGCAAATTATTGTACATGTTGTTTTCTTGGTTTTGCTTACTTCATTCTGCAACAGTTTATGTAGATTTTCCCATGATTCTTTGTGTTCATCACATACCTTATTTCTTCCAACACAGTAATATTCCATTACATTCACGTACCACAATTTGTTTAGCCATACCTCAAGCGATGGGTATCGACTTTGTTTTCAATTCTTTGCTATCACAAAAAAATGCTACTATAAATATTTTGGTGTACATGGGGACTTTCTCTTACCACTGACTTCCTCAGCAAGCCTAGTAATAGAGTTTCTGGTTCAAAGCATACAAACATTTCAGTCACTTTATTTGCATGATTTCAAATTGCTTTCCAAAAGGGCTGTACCTTTTCACAGCTCCACCAATACTATATCTATCATCCCACAATCCCTCCAACTATTGCTATTTTTTTGTTATCTTTGACAATTTGCAGGATGTGAAGTGAAACTTCAGAATTATTTTGATTGCATTTTTCTTATTATTAGTGATTTTGAGCATACTTTCATAAGCAAGTGTTTAAAAATTGATGTGCTATTGAAAAACAAAGCCCACCAAAGAAAGGGGCCAAAGGAAAAATTCTGCAATGTGCCTTGAATGTAGGAAATACTCAATAAATATTGGTGGAATTCAATTGAATCTGAATAAAAAATACTAAAAAGTTCAGATAATCATCTAGATGTTCCCAAATATCCAGATATCTGATCTTTATGTATGTAAAACACGTAGGTGATTAACTGAATGTTGCAATTTTCACCCAGATGCTTACTATCACTTGGACAGAGCCAAATACTAATGTTCACTTTTTGCTAGTGTATTTCCAGCAAGTTTTTTGTATGAAAAGATAATAATACTACTCTGAGGCTGGTTTTCCCATGTGAAAAATGCCAGATCACTGAAACTTTACAGTTTAAACTTGTTCAGTTGTTGTTGTTGTTCCACTTGGGGTTTTTCTTGGCAAAGATACTGGAGTACTTTGCATTTCCTTCTCCAGCTCATTTTGCAGATGAGGAAACTGAGGCAGAGTTAAGTGACGTACTTAGTAAGTCTCTGAGGCTGGATATGAATTCATGAAAATGAGAGCTCCTGATTTGAAGCCCAGTGTTCTATCCACTTTACTTGACCAATGATCGATATCACAGATAATATATATACACATATATGTACAGATATATATATATATATTAAAAAGAGAGATCAAGAGCATGAGACAAAGAAATACTTGCAAATATATATATATATGTATACATATACATATACATGTATACACATACATGTATATGTATATATATATATATGTATATCTAATTTAATGACATGCCAGGTTCTAATCCTACCTCTGCCTTTAATTTGTTATTGGTGCTACTATTTGACTATATTTGAATTTCTAAATTTGCCAAATGAAGGTAGTAAAAATAATAAGTTTGCCAACATCCTGAGGTTTCCAGTGAGTGTAATAATAAGGATATTCTGAAATAAAGAAAAATGTCCTGATAGTAAGCTTTGTTACATGATTTTGATCTGCTCAAGATAGTTTAGGAGAGAGCCACAGAGCTTAGATCATCAAAGACTTTTAGATCAAGAAAGGGACTTGAAGATCATCCATATGTAATCTCAGAGCTAGGAGGAACCTTGATGATCATCAATTACCAAGTAGTATCTGAAAAGGAATTCTTTCAGCAACGTATCAGAGAAATGACCATTTGGACTCTACCTGAAAACCTTCTAATGAGAAATGAATCAATGAATAAAAATAAATTTGTTAATAACTTACTATGTGCCAAATAGTATAATAAACCTGGAAGATAAAATACAAAAATGGGGTAGTTCCTGCCTTCAGAAAAGAGTCTAATTTAAAGTAGGAGACATTACAAATTACAAAGACATTACAAAGTAGACGTTACAAAGGTGTTTTGGTCTGGAAGTTCACAGAAATGTGGAATGTACTGATTGATTGACACACCCTTATTAGACATAATGATAACATTGATTTGATTACTGTTTCCAGGGCAAAAGGTAGAAAGAATGAAATGGGAGAGGGAAGGCTTCTTAATACCAAACAATTAGGCAGGAATGCATTCTGAGGAAGGGAGGGGTGGAGAAGAACACCCTGAGGGAAGATAAAGTTGGGAGATGAGATGTTATGTGTGAGGAAGGGAAGACTTTCACTACATACACTTGATTCTTACTTCAAAATATCCATCATTTCATTACTGTGACTACTGTTCCACCTACCATTCCCACTGCACCTCAGTACATTGTTAAGTAAGTTATTGTAGTCAAAAAGACCTAGCACCTTTTGGTGCTTGGTTGTGTCTGGGACCAGCTAGATATAGCAGGCTGAGGTTTCACCAATCAAGTCAACATGACCCCAATCCCATTACTTGCTTGTACAACTCAAATTGTTAGAAAGTTGGTCACTGTGTCATGCCTAAATCTACCTCTCTGCATCTTCTAACAACTACTCCTTATTCTACCTTGTGGGACCAAGAAGAAAAAAATTAATTTCTCCTCTACATGACAGTCCTTCAAACACTTGAAGAGAGCTATCATTTTTCTTCATTTTCTTCAGGCTAAAAATCTCTAGTTCCTTCAACTGGTCCTTGTATGGCATGGTTTACTATACCCTCACCATCTTCCTGCTCCTTCCCTGTATGCATTCCAACTTGACAATATGGTGTTTTAAATATATTCATATTATATATCAAATATCAAATATCTTTTGCTTATATCACTTTCACCTCCAAGTACATCCTTCATTTCCCCCTCCTTAGAAGAGCAATCTCTTTTAACAAAGAATTCAAAAAGGATTCGGAAGAGGAAGCAATTTAGTAAAAGCAACCAACAAATCTGACCACGGATGCATTGTTCCACCACCATAATCTCCCAACTCTGTAAAGAAAAGAAGGAGGGGGGTGACAATGTGTTGCTTGTTTGTTTGTTTTTTTAATATAGCTCCTAAGACTGGACACAGTACCCTCAATGTGTTCAGACCAAGACAAAATACAATGGAAATATTACCTTCCTCATACTAATCACTAAATTTCTCTTATTCAGCCTGAGATGGTTTTTAAATTTTTAGTTACTTTCGTGACAGTATTGGATTGTAATAGGGTTGAAACTTATTATCCATTGTATGGGAATTAAAACATCACTTTTAAATTTCATCTTAGATTCAGGTAATCATTCTAACATGTAGATATCTTTTTGGAATTCTTTTCTACCATCCAATATCCTAATTATGTCTCCCAAAGTTGTGTCATCTGTAAATAATATGAGGAGCATGCATTCTATGCCTTCATCTGTGTTACTGATAAAAAACCATTGAACAACCAAAGACATATTCCTGTTGCACTCCAATTGAGACCTTTTTCCAAGTTGACATGGACCTATTGATGACTACTGTTTGAATCACTTAAACAGATCCAAATCTAACAAACTTTATCATCAAGTCTATCCATATCTTTCCAACCTGTCACAAAGATAACTTGAGAGGCTTTATTGAAAGTTTTTGCTAAAATTTAGGTATGTTAGCTTTATGGCATTCCTCTGATCGCTGGAGTAACAATCCCTTCATCAAAGGAAATGAGATTAGTTAGACATGATGTGTTTTTTAAAGAACGTTTTTATTTTATTTTTCTCACGTATAAAAACAATTTTAACACTCATTTTTTATCATTTTTTAATTCCAGATTCCCCCCTTCTCCCTCTTTAAGTAGGAAATCACTTTGATATAGATTACACATGTGCAGTCAAGCTAAAATATTTCCATATTAACCATTTTGCAAAAGAGAACACAAACAAAAAAAAAGGGGGGGAAGAAAAACAAGAAAAAGGAGGTTTAAAAAAAGTATGTTTCAATTTGAATTCAGATTCCATCACTTCTTTCTCTGTCAGTGGATAGCATTTTTCACCCTAAGTTCTTCAGAATTACCTTACATCATTGTATTGCTGAGAATAGCTAAGCCATTCACAATTAATCATGGGACAATATTGCTGTTACTATGTACAGTGATCATCAGGCTCTTCTCACTTCACTTTGCATGAGTTCATACAAATCTTCCCAGGGGTTTCTGAAACCATTCTGCTAATCATTTCTTATAGCACCATCATATTCCATCACAATTATATACCACAACTTGTTCAGCCATTCCTCAGTTGATAAGTATCCCTTCAATTTCCAATTCTTTGCCACCACAAAAAAGAGCTGTGATATATAGAGAGACAGAGAGATAGATAGATAGATAGATAGATAGATAGATAGATAGATAGATGATGTGTGTGATATATATTTTTGTATATATAGGACCTTTCCCTTTTTCTTTGATCTCTTTAGGACACAGAACTAGTAGTAGTATTGCTGGGTCAATGTGTATGCACAGCTTTATAGCCCTTTGGACATAGTTCCAAACTGCAGAATGGTTGGATCAGTTCACAACTCCACCAAGAGTACATTAGTGTCAAAATTTTTCCATATCCCCTCCAACATTTGTTATTTTCCCTTTCTGTCATATTAGCCAATCTGATAGGTATGATGTGGTGCCTCAGAGTCATTTTAATTTGAATTTCTCTAATCAGTGGTGATTTAGAGCATTTTTTCATATGATTTAGAGCATTTTTCAGATAGTTTGATTTCTTCATGTCTTTTGACCATTTATCAATTGGGCAATGACTCATATTCTTATAAATTTGACTCAGTTCTTTATATATTTGAGAAATAGGGCCTTTATCAGAGAAACTTGATGTAAAAAAAAATTTTTTTTCCTGGCTTTCTTGCTTCCTTTCTAATTTTGGCTGCACTGCTTTTGTTTGTTCAAAACTTTTTTAATTTTATATACTCAAAATGATCTATTTTACATCTTTAATGTTCTCTATATGTTGTTTGGTCACAAATTCTTCCCCTATCCATAGATCTGATACATAAGGTGTTCTATGCTCCCCTAATTTGCTTACATCACATGATGTTGATGAAGCCATAATTTTCTTTCCCAAAAAAATTATTTTATTCATTTTTACAAACATTTCTCTCTTTTTCCTACTGCCACTCCCAATTAAACAATTGAAAAAGAAACCCTCATAACAAATATGTATAGGACACAGCTTCCCTGGCCACCCTTTTCAGTACTTGTACTTTCACTTACATACCAGAACTCACAGGTCATGGTGGAGGAGTTGGTATACTCTTAGTCCTTATTGCTATTTCTAGGCTCTCCCTCTACCACCATCACACATTATTATCTCTCCTCAGTTCACTGAGTCCATATTTACCACCTAATCAAGTTTCTGGTAGCTATTTTCTACCCACTCCAAAACAATCTCCTTTTCTCTACCAATTCAGTGTTTAGCTCACAATCTTTCCTCCTCAACTCCTGCCCTCACACTAGGGGTCTTCAAGATAGAAAGATGGATAGACAGACAGACAGATGGATAGATACTCCCTCAAACACCCTAATGTTTCAGCTCCTCAATTTACTCATTTCCCATGATCATACCCCTCTACCCCATCTCATGTACACAAAGAAATAATCATAACCTTGATCATATCATAACCACAAGTGCTCTACTTCCATTTTCATGAACTCTGAACTTCCCTTATCTAATCACAGTCCACTGTCATTCTTCCTCTCCTTCTTCCTTACATCTCCTAACCATGTTCTTGGTTCTCATGACTTCTAATACCTCCACCCCTCAGTTTTTCCCCAGATCATCATGCCTACATTCACTGTATTCTCATTCTTTCCACATCTTGATACTTTGTTGAACCAGTTCAACTCTACAATGTCTTCTTTCTAAAGATTATTGAAATGAATTATTTGGATTATTTCTGCTGAACACTGTCTTTGGTCCTACTCATGTGCTGTTGAATGAAGAAAGAGAAAATCAAAGAACTGTAATGATTGGGTCTGCTACAGATTTATATTACATAATTTCCAAAGGGCCCTGTCTGCAGCAAAACAATCCTTTTACACCAACACTCCTCCCCAAAATTGACTCACTATCCCATTCACCACAGTTGGCTTTTCCAAACCTTTTCATCTCTCTTCAAACCTGCCATGGCTTTTCCTCCTTCCACCCTCTAACCTGAGAACTTTGCCTCATATTTCACTGAAAAGTTTTCCATTTTGTTTCATATTTCATTTACCGAGGATTCTCTCTTCTCCCCCTCCTCCTCATCTCACATCATTCAGATGCCTTTTGCCACTGTTTTCCTCATTCACTCCTGTCTTACATAAAAAGGCAGCCCTTTTTCTTACTAAGGCAAACTCATTCCTATTCCATCCAGTCTTCACCAAAAGACTGCCTCCTCTAAACATCCACATTCTCTCACTTATCTTCAATCTCCCTGTATATTGCTTGCTTCCCTACTACAATCTTTTAATTGCTAAATCTAATGGCCTATTCTCAACCATCATTCTTCTTGTCCATACTGTAGCCTTTGATACTGTAGATCACCATCTCTTTGATATTTTCTTCCCTCCACGTTTTTGTGACACTACCCTCCCCTTGGTTCTCCTCCTACCTGTCTGACTGATCCTTCTCACTATCATTTTCTGAATCTTCATTGAGCTCACATGACTAATGACTAGTGTCCCTCTACATTTACTGATTTCCTCACCACCCATGGATTCAACCTATGCTGATAATTCTCAAATGTACTTTTTCATCCCTAACCTCTTTCCTAACCTATAGGCTCTCACCTCCAACTGCCCATTAGATATATCAAATTGGACATCCTGTAGGCATCTTAAACTCAACATAACCCAAGCCAAACTCGAATCTTTTCTCCCAAGTACTCTCCTCTTCCTGTCATTTTTATTATGGTCAATGGCACCATCAACATTCTGGTTACCTGGGCTCACAGCCGATGTGTCATCATCCTTGACTCTTTCACTCTCCTTCACCATGCAGATCTAATCTGTTACTAAGTCCTGTCAATTTTACCTTTGTGACACCTCTCTTGTATATCCCCCTTCTCTCTTCTGACAGCACCACCATCCTGGTTTAGGCCCTCATCTTTTCACACACAGATTATTGAAATTGTCTGCTGATTGGCCCTCCCTACCTCAAGTCTCTCCTCCTTTCAGTCTCTTCTCCACACAAATGGCAAATTGATCTTTCTAAAGCTAAAGTCTAACCATTTCACCCTACTATTAAAAAAAAATCCATTGGCTCTCTATCACTCTTAGGATCAAATAAAAAAATCCTGTATGTTTTTCAAAGCCCTTCATAACCTAGGCCCTTCTTACTTTTCTGGTCTTCTTATACCTTACTCTCCTCCACTTATTTTGATGTAGTGACACTGGACTCCTTACTCTTTCTTACACAAGACCCTCCATCTTCCAGCTGTGTGCATTTCCTTAACTGCACCCCTTTGCTTGGAATGCTCTCCCTGCTTGTATCCAATTCCTGGGTTCTCTGGTTTCCTTCAAGTCACCTTCTACAAGTAGCCTTTCCTTATCCCCTTTAATACCAAAGCCTTCTTTCTAAGATTATCTCCAATTGTTTATACTTCAATTGTACATAATTGTTTGCTCTATTTTTTGTTTGTTTGACTGATTGTTTTTACTTTCTTTGCTTCCTCAATGCTTCAGGACAGTGCCTGGCCCATTATATGCATTTAATAATTGTTTTGCTGATGTTAATTTATTGACTACAGCAAAACCAAGCTCCACATTGGCCTTGTAAAGAAATGTATGTTTTATTCGACATCTTCAGTTCATCAACTCTCTGTGGCAGGTAGAGAGTGGCATGTTTCATCTTCAACTATCTGGTCTCATGGTTTATCTTTGCATTGATCAAAGTTCTAAGGTCTTTCAAAGTTCTTTTTCTTTATAATGTCATTTTAAAAACTGATTTCCTTGTTCCGTTCATGTCATTCTGCAGAGGTCTTCCCGGTTTCCTCTAAAACTGTCCATTTCATCATTTCTTAAGACATGTGACAAATTAGAAGTCCGAGGGACATAATTTCTAGCAATTAATAATCAATTTATTAATTATGGCTAACAAATAATTAATAAAATGAGGCCAGTGGCTTTCTCTTATAAACCAAAGACACCCCCTAGAGGATATCCAATGCTTAAAAAGCCTTTGGAAAAGGGGGTATACCTGAGGGTGGAAATCAACTCTGGTTGGTTAACAATGAGGGGGTGGACATATTAATGAAGAAGGAAGCAAAGTCTTTTAGCTCTTCCTGCTGAGAAGTGGTGGGATCACAAGATTTAGCCACCTCTAACAATCTGGACAAAAGAATCTATCTCTACCCAGACTTCTCTGGCTGGTTTTCCCCTTCATAAGCTTGGTCACCCTGAATTCTAATGGAAGGTCCCAAGGACAGGAGCTCATTTCCTAAGGGTAAGATCTCACCTAAACTGTATTCTGTTTGTAAGGTCTTCTAGTTGGGTAGAGTCCCACCCAAGATCAAAAGGCATGTACCATGAGGATTTGGGCAATGTCATCTACCAGCAATGTCCTTCAGAGGCTGGCTGAATAACTTACAGGGGTTGGTTTCTGAATGAGGAAATATCAACGGGAAACCTTAATCTTAATTTAATAATTGGCTAACATAAGAGAAAAATAATCATTTCTCTCAGACACAATAATATCCCATAGGTCCTTTGTTTCTAGATTAAGGCTATTACAAAAAGAGCTGCTATAAATATTTTATACTTACGGATCTTTTTATTCTTTTTTTGATTTCTTTGTATAAATAGGTCAAAGAGTATGCAAAATTTAGTGACTTCTCGAGCATAATTCCAAATTGCCTTCCAGAATGACTAGACCAATTAATTCTTTTGCCTACAGTGCATCAGTAGGCCTAGTTTCCCCATAGGCCCTCCAACATAAAGCATTTCTTCATATGACTATAAATTTCTTCCTTTGAAAACTATCTATTTATATCCTACGACTATTTATCTATTTGGGAGTGCTTCTTAGTTTTATAAACTTAAATCAGTTCCTTTATATCTTATAAGGGAAATCTTTATCACAAAAATATGCTACAAATAAGTCAACTAGATGGCTCAGTGGATAGAGTGCTGGGCCTAGAATTAGGAAGATAGGAAGACCTGGGTTCAAATCCAGCCTGTTCAAATCCCACACAACTGTGTGACCCTGGGTAAGCTACTTAACCTGTTTGCCTTAATCCACTGGAGAAGGAAATGGCAAACCACTCCATTATCTTTGCCAAGAAAATCCCATGGAAAGCAATGATCATAAAGAATTGAACATGAGTGAACAACAACAACATGCTGCAAATATGTTTCCCAGTTTCCAATTTCCTCTTTAATTTCAGTCTTTTTTTTTCTTGCAGATATTTCTGACTCTTGTGACCCCATTTGGGTTTGTTTTTTTTTTTTGACAAAGATACTAGAGTGATTTGCCATTTCCTTGTCCAACTCATTTTACTGATAAGAAAAGAAAGGCAAACAGGGTTAAGTGACTTGACCAGGGTTACACAGATCATAAGTATCTGAGGCCAGATTTGAACTCAAGATGAGTCTTTCTGACTCCAGGCCTGCTACTCTATCCGTTATGCTACCTAGCTACCCTCCCCTTTAATGATAATTGCATTAAATGTGTTTATGTAAAAAACTTTTGTTTCTTTTTATTTAGTAAAATTATCCATTTTATCTCTGTGATTCTCTTTATTGCTTGTTCAGTTATAAACTTTTCACCTAACCATAGATATAAAAGATAATTTCTTCCTTGTTCTTCTAATTTACTTATGCCATTTGTTTTAGATAGATATTTTTTACTGTATTAAGGAAAAGGCCATTTATTCCTATTCTTTCTAAAGTTTTTTTTTTTTTTAACAGAAACAGGACTTGGATTTTGTCAAGAAACTTTTTCGGCATATATTGATATATTTATATGGTTCTTGTTACTTTTGTTAGTAGCATGATTTATTATATTTATAGTCTTTCTCATGTTGAACCTTTCTTATGTTTATACCTACGATCCTGGTATAAATCCAACATGGTCATAGCATATAATATTTTTAGTATTTTGTTGTGGACTATTTGATAATCTTATTTAAATTTTTTTTATTAGTGTTCATTAAGGAAAATGGTTTTCTTTTCTAAATGCTCACAAAACATTATTTTCATAAAATACTCTAGGATTTTGTTGAAATCCAAGTAAAATTCATTAGCCCATAGGTTACATTTTCTACACTGCTTCCTTTTCCGAAAATGTAGACATTTGGCCATCTTAAGTCTTGTAGAATCTCTCTAATTTCTTCCTAATCTTTCTGGCATCAACAACAGTAGCTTATCAATGACATGTCAGTTTTTCTAGAACTTGCCTAGTGCATCTTTCCCCATCTCTTCACTTACCTTGATTCTCCATCTCCCTGTTATCATTTTTTTTTCTCTGCAGTCTGATAATAATTCTTCTTGGAAAAGAAAATGGAAGCAAAGAGTTGAGTAGTTTGGCCCTTTGTCAATTATCATCGTATCATGTACCCTGAGAAACAAATCTGCACCATCTTGAATCTTTCTTTTACCACCATACACCTTAAGAAGCCCTATTTGTATATTTGTGTTCATTTGTATCATAAACATAAATTGCAATCTCCTCTACTTAATTATGACATTTTTCCTTTATGTAAAATGCTTATCATTGCCCTTTCATCTTTTCTTATGAATAGAGACCTGCAGAAATTGGTAATCATTCAAAACAACACCTTAACCAGTCAAAGCTAAGTAGTCTCAACTCATTCTGAGCTTCAGTGCCCCAGTCCTACTGTGAAAAGGACCATGTCAATCTTTTGTATTCTTTCCATGTGACTTGCTGTTGTTTCTACCTTTTATATATGTCTTTTTTTAAGTCAATTATTCTAACAACCAACCAACCTACAAGAATCTGTACCAGCTATATGTTATTCACTGTGCTAGACACTAATTATAAGATGACAACAATAGAACAGACCCTTTCTTCAAGGTTGTTGTAATTCAGTTGTTTCAGACTCTTCATGATCCCTTTTGGGCATTTCTTGACAAAGATACTGAAGTGATTTACCATTTCCTTCTACAGCTCATTTTACAGATAAGGAAACCTTGGCAGACAGGGTTAAGTAACTTGACCAGGGTGACACAGCTAGTAAGTGTCTGAGGCCAAATTTGAATCCACGTCTTCCTGTCTCTAGGCCCAGAGCTCTATCACTGCATCACCTAGCTGCCCTTCCTCAATGTAACCACATGCATCTCCTAAACTATTTCCTTCTTTTCTTGTTTATTGGAATAGTTTGTGTTACTTGTTAGTTCTCAAAAACAAAATTCTAAAAACAGAATTATAGGGACACAAAATTTCAGGTAGAAGGCAGTGTACACAATCCAAACTATTCCTGAAAAGGAGTTCAAAAAGTCATGCAACCTGTGTTTGAAGGCCTCCAATGAAGAGCAATCCACTACTTCCTGAGGCAACCCATTACATCATGGAACAGCCGAACCTGCTAGGAAGTATGTTCCTTACATCAAGTCAGAGCTGGAACTAATACAGAGCAGTCAAGGTTTTGCCCAAGGTGCTGATATCAATCAATCAATAAGTATTTATTGAACACCTGCTAAGGCACCGTGCTAGGTGAAATGAAATAGTCCTGCCCTCAAGGAATTTATATTCAAACAGAATAAGGCATTCAAGAAATAAGCTTCCTCCCTTAAGGAAAATAACCTTCCTCTTCAGCCCAAATCTGGTGTAGCATGAGCCACTTGGCCCATTCCTGTTCCCAGCATGAGGATTCTTCAGCTGTGACAGCCCTCTCCAGGGCCAGGCAGCCTGGAACAGACAGCCCCAGATGTTCTGCTGGCATAGATATCTGTGCTAAGTGGGACAGCTGGGATCAGCGGGATCAACAGGGAGAGCAGCTGGGAATCAGCATGTACATGTCTTTTTAAATCTAGCTTTAGCTGTCAGTGGAGACATCAACGTTGATTTCAGTTGACAGCTCCCCTTTTTCTCCTTATCAGAATCATTTCTCATTGTGTCTTCATCATTTCCTTCTCAATAACTTCTCATTCCTCCACGATGACTTCACTGTAGAATTTTGGTCTATCTATCCTTTGAACCTTTTGAAATATGCTCTTCCCAAAGACAGGCGCATGTGAGATTGTCTTAGCTTTTCTATTTCTCTGTCACAAATTTTAATATGGAGTGATCATCTCCACCAAAAGTTTTCATCACTAATCCATTATGCCCAAGTTACTCTACTATCATCCTTGGGTCATCTTTCTCTGTATGGTTTTAGCCCACAGGATCCTCCCTTTTTTTCTCTGAAGTCTTTGAAGTCTGCTGTTCCAAAATCTAGGGGTATATCCACGATGGTACCCAGTTTTCCTGTCCTGCATTACAAATTCTAAGAGGGAGCAAAAGGTTTCTATTATTTATTTTTCTTTGTCTATTATGTTGTGTCTTTTTTAAAAAAATTAACATCTGTTCTACCCTTCCATTGAAAAAAAAAGAAATAAAAATAAAACCTTAAATATGTGTAGTCAGGGAGAGACATCTAGAAGGTTAAGTGGGCAATGCCTGGACTTGGAGTCAGGAAGACTTGAGTTCAAATCCAGCCCCAAATACTTACCAGCTATGTGATCCTGGACAAGTCACTTAACCTCTGTCTGCCTGTTTCCTCATCTATAAAATCAGGATAATAAAAGCACCTACCTCAGGGTTTGTTGTGAGAATAAAATGAGAAAATTTATAAAGTCCTTTGAAATCTAAAAGTGCTCTATGATACTATTATTATCAAGCAAAACAAATTGCAAGATTAGCCATTATCCAAAAATGTGTGTCTCAGCCTGTAGCCACTCCCCTTCTTGTCAGTCAAAACCAAGTCCAGAATAATTGTTTTTCCTCTACCTTTTGAAGGATGAAATTATCCTTAAGGCCCTTAAAAAGGTATTCACCACTCTGCTTTTGGGAGAGACAGAGACAGACAGAGACAGAGACACAGACACAGACAGAGACACCAAGAGAGACAGAGACAGAAAGAAAGAGAAGGGGAGACAGAGACAGAAAGGGGGAGACAGAGACAGAAAGAGAGAGACAGAGACAAAGACAGAGACAGCACTCAAGCAAATGTCCAGATAATTGAGTTTATCCAGTGTTAATTCTGTCATGCTTGGAGTCTGCTTAAACTCCTAATCTGTTTCCTTCTGTGCAAGTAGTCTGCAGTATACTTCCATCTAATATTGCTTCTATTTTCCCCTCCATTTATCCTCACCTGAATGTTCCCCACAATGGTTCCTTCCTTTGAATCTTAGATTTCTTTAAATTAATTTATCTTCTGAATGTATTACTTCCCTGTCTCTTTTAGCTATTCTGTTCCTTTTGAGTGTGATATTCAAAGTCATATTCTGATCATGAGTCCCATTTCATCAAGTCTCAGCAATACTCATGAAAGTGATTTTTTCTCTTTTTGATAGTATGTCTAGGCCACCTTATTTACGGTCTGTATTTTACATGTTAAAATTTGAGGTCACAGATTTCATTACTGACCCTTTTCATTTGTTTTACCTTCTACTCTTTGTGTTATCCTGTTTGGCAGGAAGTTTTCTTCCTCCTCTGTCCTTTTCAGTTTAAAGTGTTCTTGATCAGGTTCACAAGATTCAAAGGAAAATGTATTTTGGTCAATACTTTTTAGATACAGTCCATCCTTGGCCAAAATTTCATCATTCCTCATCTATTGGATAGATTGTGAGACCTGCAGTCAAGAAGACCTGTGTTGGAAGCTTGTCTCAAACACAGATTAGATGTGTGACCCTGGAGTCTTTGTCTGGTTTTGTTTTTGGTTTTTTTGATTTTAGGCAATTGGGATTAAGTGACTTGCCCAGAGTCACACAGCTAGTAAGTGTCAAGTGTTTGGTCTGAGGCCGGATTTGAACTCAGGTCCTCCTGACTTCAGGGCTGGTACTCTATCCACTGCACCACCTAGCTGCCCCGCTGGAGTCTTTGTCTGGATTTTTTTCTTTATCTATAAAATGAGGATAATAATAGCACCTCCTTCCAGGTTTGTTGGAGAATCAATTGAATTAACACTTGTAAAGCACTTTGCAAAATTTAAAGTACTAATTCTAGCTATTGTTATTATAGCTATTATATAAACTCCTCTGTTTGGATTTTTTTTTACACTTTTCCCACATGGAATCTATAGACTTTCCCATGTATTTTGGTTCTTCCAAACTTTTCCACACACACAGGACTCAGTCTCCCATTCTGTGACTTTGCACTGGTCATCTTCCATACCCCAAAAGTACTTCCTTCTTATCTCTACCTCATAGAATCCATTATTTCCTTTGAAACTTACCTCAAGCAACACCTTGCATAGGATGGCTTTCTGGATTCCTTAACTTAAACTGCTGCTGTCCTCCTCTAAATGCTTACATATTTATTTGATATTTATTCTTCACATATACTTACATATGTACATATTATTTTCCCTATAGAATGTAAGCTCCTTGACAGCAGGAAGTGTATCATTTTTGCATTTGTATACCCAATGCCTGTCACGGTGCCTAGCACACAATGGACATTTAATGAATGTTTGTTGCCTAATGGATTGATAACTCACAATCCAAATCTCATTCTCAGACATGTCCTTCTTAGCTAGTTGTTCATTTCCCAATCATATACTTTCTCTCCAGTTTTTCATTCATTTCATTCACACATTTATTCTGAACTTACCACCTTCAGTCAGCAGTAATGAAAACATGGCCTGTGACCATAATAGCTCCAGTTTTTCCTGCACAGAGCATAGCATTTTGCACAGTGTGTACTTAATAAAGAGTTTGGGTCCTGCCTCTGACACATACCAGCTCTGTGACCCCTGGGCAAGTTACTTGACCTCTCAATGTTCTACCCAGCTTCTAAGATTATAAGCTGTAGAAAAGGTGCTGACCTTCCTTGGTAGAAGAAATTTCCTTTCCTGGAAGTTCACCAATGTAATCACAGGTTCGGTCCCTTTCCTTATGCCTATAAATTTAATTTAACAGTTGCTGCTTTCAAAAGTTCCTAACATAATATTAGTGATAATAGCAATAAATTTTGCATTTGCATAGTCCTTTAACTTCCCAAAGAGCTTAATATACAGCATGTTATTATATTTGTGCCTCAGAAATAGAATTTATTACACTTGTGCTCTTTCAATGAATCATCACTAGCTTCCTCTTTTTCATCAGTAGGAGTAGACCAGCCTGGAGACGAGCCACCTGGAAAATAGCAGCAACCTTCAAGGAGATTATATTCTATCGGACAAGATAGCATGTATAAGGATATACAAAATATATGGAGTAATAGGGAAGTTTGGAAGAGGCACAGGTTGGGGAAGGAAGGATAATAAGGCATTTGGTAAGAGCTGTATCATAATTCTTCTCTTCTATACAAGTTAGGCTAGTTTTTCCTTAACAGGCATTGAAACTATGCTCAAGACTTAATTGACTCAGGGACTAAAGACTCAGGCTGTTGATATTGCTTCCTGCAAAGGTGCTCTTTGATGCTTGGCCAACAGACCACCAGGGGCAATTCAGAGTCAGGGGACCTTTGCTCAGGTGAATCAGCTGTCTTTGATGATTACCTTTGTTGACTATCCTTCACCTACTAGGGCTAAGCAAACCTTATTTTGTTAATCATTGAATGACTGACAAATTTCTCATTTCATTCTAATATCAGTTTCAAACTACCAGAGGACTAGACTGAGTCAGGTCCAAAACAGAACACAGCTATTGCTCACAGCTTCAGGGAGAAGGAAGTTCCATGAAGCTTAATGCTATGGAGTGGAGAAGTAGGTGTAGGAGGGAGGTAGTAGTGGCATATTCCATGGAGCAGCGGGATTTCCAAGCTTCATAACTAATATAAGAGCTGCCTTCAGACTGAAATGAGAAAAAGTGGAATGAAGACAAATAAGAGTGAATCATTTGTGTCAGCCTCTTACACCTCCAGAAAAGACAAATTTCCTGTGATTTCTTGCTATTCTAGATGTCCTAACTTTCCAGGAGCCTTTTACCTTGTGATAAAACATTATATTTGTGGCTAGGAAATGCTTATTTAGTTAGAAGGACAGTATGGCATAATGGATTGAATACTGGACTTAGAGTCAGAAAAACCTGAGTTTAAGTCCTGCTTTTTGTAATTGTGCTATAGCTGTATGACCATGAAAAAAAATCATAATGTCTCTGAGCCTCAGTTACTTCATCTGGGAAATGGGAATAATAATAATAATGACATGGTGCCTGCATCACAGGGTTGTTGTGATGTTCAAATAATGTATGTAAAGTGCTTCATAAAACTTAAGGTATATAAATGATAATTACCATTATTATTGTTGTGGTCACTTTTAGAAAAAATTACCAGGTTTCACCCAATAGGTCTTCTTTTATATCATGATTTATATAATTATTCAGTATATATAGCAGCACTATAACTAGCTAATGTTGCACCAAAGGCAAGAATACTAATGCTTTCAATATTCATTTGATATTTTTAATCTTCATTTTTCAGTTTTGTCCTCCAGAGGTAAGCACTTCATTTGCCTCACTATTCTTCCAATTCTGACATATCATATGTCCTAGAAAGAAGAGAGGAGTAAACACGGGGAGGTGGGAAGATACAGAAAACCAGCTTTGCTTACTTCAAAATTTTGCATAAGGTTGACCGGTCTGTTTGGTATACTAAGCACCTTATTTTGGCACTGACGGGCTATTTTCAGATGGCTACGCTAATATTGCCCTCACCTTAAATGGAATCAATGGCATTCTTCCTTCTTAGAACAGAAGAATATAGTAATGCTTTTATCTGGTCCTCTTTAGCTTCCTCCTGATTCTCTGACTAATAAGTAGTATTCTTAGATCAAAGAAGCAGTCCCACCCACTAAATGCCTCCTCCCATGCATTGGAATAGAAGTATCAATTTTTTCCTGAAAACTGCCATCCTATTCTAAAAGAAAGTAATCATTATATTGAGCAATTACCTTCCTTAGATGGACAGGTAATAGTTTATCATTCTCCTGGACCCAGTTACAAACTCAGTATGAGCCAGAAAAAATCCACCTGAAATATCTCATCCTCTATGACCTCTTCTCCTTTTGTTTTTTTCTCCCATGATTGAAACGGGCCCCAAGTATACTATTATATTTCAAATTTTATCACAGATCAGACCTCTACTAAAGTAGCTGAACATTTAAGATATTATTGATATTGCCATGAATTAATAAGAAGATAAAACAAATATGGGGACAAGACAGAAGTGAGCATAATGGAGTTTTTGATGTTAAGTGAGAATGAGAACATGAAAGTAGCTCAGTATTCTATACATATAAACAGCTCAATAAATGTTTAATGAAGAAGAGAAGGGGGAAGAAGAGGAGAGTTAAAAGATGGAATGCTGTTTCAGTCAACACCCACATACTAGTAAGAGAATGTTCAACAGTCATTCTGTTCCATTTCTTCTCATTCCTATACTGCCTCACAGTGGAGCAAAAAATGTCATACAATTCTCTTCTTCTAGTGATAATAATAATAATAAAAATAACTATTATTTATGTAGCATTTCATGGTTTTCAAAGCACTTTACATATGCTACGTCATTTAATCCTCACAAGAACCCTATGAAGTAAGTGCCATTTTATAGTCATAACAGATGGGGAAATAGAGGCTGAGAGAGGTTAAGTGATTTGCCAAAGGTCACACAAGCAGTGTATTTGAGGCAGGACTTGAACTCAGGCCTTCCTGACTCCTAGTCTAGCATTCTTTCCACTACCTAGTTGAAGTTAGTTATAAATAGATCAATTTAACGAGTAGAATAACCAAGGTAAAGATAAGTAACTACTTCAAGGAACCAATAAAATAGACAGATTTTCAAAGAAAAATGACAACTTATTGCTTCTTACTAGGAAATTTTAATTTCCCCCAAATTAATGACTTGTTTTATTCCTAAACATCTTCTATTTTATTCAGAAAAAAAAATACTAAATGTCTCCTTTCCACTAGTTGCTGACATATCTTGATGAGAACCCTCTGCTATACTCAAAGGTCTGGGAGAGCAAAAAAAATGAGGTTTAGCAGATATCTGGAAGTGGATATAGCATGTCAAAATGCTCAATCTACTTCTTTTTTTACACTATGTACAATAAACTACATGATCACAGTATGCTAGTTCCCTGAATCTATAAATATTGGGAGTTGTGAACTAACAGGGGGAGCCCCAAAGGGTGAGCACTCATGAAGAGCTTTTTTATTTTAATGTTCTGAATAATATTTCATTCCATCCTCTATATTAACTCAAACCCAGACAGTAGGGATTGAATCCAACCACTAGGTGAATGAGAGAGAAGTAATAAAGTACGTATAACTAATCACAAAAAAAAAGAAGACTGGAGAGGGGAAGGGAGGGGTGAGAAGAGGAGAGATCACGGGATCATATACTGAAATGGACTTCTTAGACCATCTAGTTCAACATGCTCATTTTACAGATAAAGAAAGGATCTGACAAGGTGGCAGACGAGAGTAGGGGAGCCAGATCTATATGATGTAATAAAGCAATCAACACCTTTTCAAAACTGAGTTGATAAAGATTCAGTCTACATGACACAGTTAAAGGGTGTTAGACAATTAGAGCAAGATGATCTAAAGGCAGGAATAGAATCAGAGTCAGCAAGCCAGTGGGGAAAAGATAACCAGAGGAAAGGTCAAAGGCATGATCAGGAAGCTTGTAGTAATGTGTTGCATGCAGGGAGCTGGGCTTGAGGGGAATGGGGTGGAGTGGGGCAGGGTTTAGCCAGGGCTGAAAGCCTGCAGACTCTCTGGTTTGTGTGACTCACCTCTACATTCTCTGGTTCTCCTGAAAAAGAGATGTCTGGTGTGACTGGCAGCAAACAGGTCCTACAGATAAGACTTTTCCTTTTCATTCAGAGTATCAAAATGCCTACTGTTCACAGCTTCTGCCTGTTGGATTCAATTTAACCTCCAAAGTCGCTTTCTGCTGCAGCTGGTGTTAATGACCTTACTATCTTGCAATAGATAGATAGTAAGTAAAATTCTTTCTTATATGGAAATGGGTCTTGGCTATCTCCTTGTAGCCCATCTCCAATTTGTTCCCTTTAATTTCTCAGAATGAGGAAGGAAGGCCAGGGACGGAGGTGTCTAGAACTGGTAATTCCATGCTTTGGGAAGAAGCTGTTTAGAGACCATTTAGAGTTCTGACACCCACTTTTGCCAATCATGAAAAGGTTTCTATAACAAACAAGTCTCTCACTCATTTCTGCCCATTGGAAAGCTTAGAGGAGTTGTAAAAGTTATTTTCCATAAAATGCAAAGATTATTTATGGGACCAACTTGTCTTCTTCCTTTGGTTCCAAGCACTAAACATTTGAATATAACAGAACTACATTCTAAATATATTTGTATTATTATATGATGCATCTGTAATATGTTTATATATTATAATGATATGTAACATATGTATATATTGTATGCTATGTGTATAATATAAATGTGTTTAGAATATGGTTCTAAATTATATGCATTAGTTATATATAATTACTAATTACATACATATGGAGAGAGAAAGAAGGAAGGAGAAAGGGGAGAAACTTCTAATTGTTTCCAGAAAGAAACTTCCTTTCTTTTGGTGAGGCAATCAGGGTTAAGTGACTTGCCCAGGATCATACAGCTTGTGAGTATCATGTGTCTGAGGCCAGATTTGAATTCAGGTCCTCCTGACTTCAGGGCCCATGTTCTATACCCTGTGCCACCTAGCTGCCCCTCTTCCTTTCTTTTCTAAAGGAAGATATTCTGTATTTAGTCTTGGATGAAATAGCAATGTTCATTCCAAATTCCATTTGGGTTAGACTAATAATTTCTTTTTTATTTTTTTTCTTTTTCTCTCTTTTATTTTTGTTAAGACAATTGGGGTTAAGTGACTTGCCGAGGGTCACACAGCTAGTAAGTGTCAAGTGTCTAAGGCCAGATTTTAACTCAAGTCCTCTTAGTCCACCTAGCTGCGCAGTGGATAGAGCACGGGGCCTGGAGTCTAGAGGACTTGAGTTAAAATCTGGCCTCAGACACTTGACACTTACTAGCTGTGTGACCCCCGGCAAGTCACTAAACCTCATTGCCTAGCCAAAAATAATGATAATAATTTCTGGGAAATTTGGGAGGGGGAGGCTGTGATGTGGTGATGGTAGCATCCCTGTTTGTGATTTCATCACTATTGGGAAAAATCGGAAGGAAATTTTCTCACCAATAAAGATTGCCAACTCGTATCATGTTAGAGAGTTCTCTGGTGCACTGAGATATTAAGTGACTTTCTCATGGTCATAAAGCCCATAAATATCACAGGTAAGACTTGAACTAAATCTTTCTGATTTCAAAACCAGTCTTCTATCCACTTATACCACACTACTCTAAGGAAGTCATAAGCAATATGCCAGGCAATTGAATTTTGCTTTTTTACTTATCCCTATAGGATCTAAGTGATATCTTTTTCTGAGGGATAAAATTTGATGATCTTTTATCGTTTGATCTTTACAACTAGCAATTTTGATCACTTATGAGTCCCAAATGCCAAGATTTATCTTTTCAGTTTGTTTTAAGACTCTTAAAGTGAGAATGATAATAGTTAGTTAATACAGTAGATAATGGTATAGTGATTAAGGAATATGGTTGTTGTCAAGAAGACCTGAGTTCAAGTCCTTCCCATAATTCATCTTAGCTGTGTGAACCCTAGGTAAGTCATTTAGCTTCTCAATGCCTCAGGAGACTGTCCCTAAGGCTATACCTTGCTGGATGGCTGCTGACCTGAATTGGTAGAGGGAGTTTCCTCATTGGGCATTCTCTACATACACAGTGGTTCTCAGAGTTTGGTCTGAGGTGTCTCCAAGACTTTTTGAGGAGCTCTATGAGGTCAAAACTACTTTCATAATAATACTAAGATGCTTTTGTTTCTAATATGGTAAATACAAGTAGATATAATTGACATAAACAAAAGCTCTCAGAAGAAGGTTCCTTGATTAATTTTCAGAGTGTAAAAGGGTCTTCAGACCAAAGAGTTTGAGAACTACTGTTCTATGCCAATGAAATCCTAAGTCTAGACTGCCCACCAAATATCGGAGAATCAAAAGTGTATTTCTTCCACACACTGGAGTAGATAAGTACCTCAATATTATTTTACGCCATTATTGTTTATAAATGTTACTTATGTTAATGATATCATCTTTGATTTATTGAGTCCAAGGAATTTTAATTATGTTACATGTTTGCAAACAAATGTTTAATTTGTCCTGAGATGATCAAACAGCCATAGACTGTGATAGCTGGAATGTTGTTATCCATAAATCTAAGTGATAAATAGCCTATTTATCCACTTCCTGTGTTAGTCCTTCCAAAGGTGTTTGTATTCTAAAAGAAGGATTGTTCACCCAAAGGAATGACTCTCTAATGGTGAGATTTCAGGTAGTGTGACAGGCAGGAAGGGAAAATTGGGGAAGGGGAATATGAGACCTTTCTGGCACCCCTCCAAATTTATTAATGTTCCAAAAAAGCTCAGCACCTGAAGGCTGGACCTCTTAGGGAAGCAGTAACTGAGAAACACTAATACCTCCACTCTCCTGTGCTTCCCTGAGTTATTAAACAGTGTTGTATGAAATCTGAGGGGGAAAGGTCATTAAAAACTGAAGGAATCAATGAATGTTTCCTAGAAGAGGTAGCATTTGAGCTTTAAAAGGTGGTAGGAAGAGGGAAGAAAGAAAAAGAACGAGCTGAGATGCAAGCCAGGGAGCATAGCACATGTTTAATGGACAGAGAGTGGTACAAGCTGGCATGATATTGGATAAGGTTGGAATTGAAGTTACAGGTTGGGGCCATGCTGCAGAGAACCTCAAAAATCAGACAGAGGAATTCAGCCTTTATAGGGAGACCAAGCAACTAAATATTTTTGAGCAAAAGATGATCTAACTAGATATATCCATTAAAAAAAGCATATTCTAGGGGCAACTAGGTGGCACAGTGGATAGAGCACTGGCCCTGAAGTCAGGAGGACCTGAGTCAAATCTGGCCTCAGACCAAACACTTGATGCTTACTAGCTGTGTGACCCTGGGCAAGTCACTTAACCCCAATTGTCTAAAAAGAAAAGCATATTCTGTCAGTGATATGATTAGGGTGAAAGAGAGATGGGGTAAAGGCTGGAAGATCTGCAATAAAGCACCAACAATGATTCAATTGGGTGGTTATGAGGGCCAAGACTAGGGTCCTAGCTATGGAAATGGAAGGCATAGGGCAAATTTAAGAGATCCATCTTTATGCACTTACCATGGAATACTGTTTCTTTTAGTTATATTTCTTATTCTTCCCCCACCTCCCTAATTTGATTGTAAGCTTCATGAGGTATTTCTTGAATGCCTAGCATAGTATTCTCTATATAGCCGACACTTTATGTTTATTGTATTGTACAACATACCATTGACATGGTATTGTACGAATGAATGAATGAATGAATGAATGAATGAAGCATTTAATAAGCACTTATTAAGCACTGTACTGAGTACTGGGATACAAATAGAAAATTAAGACAGTCCCTGCTCTCAAGGAGCTTACATTCTAATGGCATGGTTTATAGTATGGCATAGGATCATATATTACATTATATCTCATTGTATCATATCACAATGATTCCAGATCACTGATTCCCAACTCACAAATATCACTCCAATATCACTAGGTCCTGAGAAGCAGCATGCCAGAGTTGATAGAGAGCCAGTCTTAAAACTAAGAAGACCTAGGTTTAAATTCCATCTCTGATATATGTGGGCTGTGTGATCTTGGGTAAGTTACTTAACCTCTCAGTGATCTAGGCAACTCTCTAAGACTAGAATTTTCAGAGAAGGTCCTGACTTGCTTTGATAGAGGGAGTTTCCTCTGCTATGTGTCAGATTGTTGCAGAGTGTATTGCTACTGTCCAGGTATAGGTTGGACTAGACAGCCTGCAAAGTACCATTAAGCATTGGTATTCCATGATTCTATGTCTTCACTAAAGTGAAGTCATATTACAAGAGTGAAGCCATATATTTCAAGAAGCTGAGATAAAATGAGCCCCAGGAAACATACACTACGTATTTCCTAAATTAAGCAAGAATAGGGAAGCACAGCAAGATCATAGGTTCATAGTTTCAAAATGGGAAGTATCTTAGAGGCCTTTTAAGTCAGCCTCCCATATCAGACAGTATAGTACAACATAAAGCAAAGTAACACTACACAATACAATACAATACAATACAATACAATACAATACAATACAATACAATACAATACAATACAATACAATACAATACAATACAATACAATATAATACTAAAGTCCAGGAAACTGAAGTGAATTGCCACAAAGTCACATAAAGACCAAGAGTAGGGGCCTGGATTGGAATCCAGGTTCTCTGACTCCAAATCCATTATTCTATACCATGCTCACCCTTAAAACTGTGAGGATCTTCAAGTAAAGAAAAAAACAGGGGTAAAATATCTCATTTTTCCTGTTCAAAATAAGTTCCTTAAAGGCAACTAATGTCATTTTTGTATTTTTGTATCATGTTGTATTTTGCATTATTGTATTTAGTGTTTAGTATTTTGTATTGTATTTTATATTATTGTATTAATATAGAGCTTAGGAAACAGTAAGCACTTACTATATATGGGTTGGGGTTTTTTTCATTCATTCATTCAAGGGTCTATCTTTGGATAGATGACTAAAGGGAAGAAAGAAGTTTCCTAGAATATTTAGAAAGTACTCCCCTTTCCTCCATTCCCCTACCTCTAATCTTTTAATTTTCTCTCTATTTTTAAAACTAGCTAAAATATACATTTACTAATCTTTGGAACCAAGAACTGCAACTAAAAGACAGCAAAAATGATGGTAAATATCCTCACAGCAACATTTTCATAATTAGAAACATGATCACGTGCATGTTCATTATTCCCCAGATTTCTGAATGTTTTTACATATCTGTATTTGACAAGCCAGAACAAGCAGCTGAATCAAACATGTTGAAATTCAATAGGGACAAATATAAAGTCCAATTGTAGGTTCAAAAAATCAATCTCCCAGGGGCAGCTAGGTGGTGCAGTGGAGAGAACACTGGCCCTGGAGTCAGGAGGACCTGAGTTCAAATCTGGCCTCCAACACTTGACACTTACCAGCTGTGTGACCACTGGCAAGTCACTTAAAAGTCAACCTCCCAAGTAGATAGCAGGAGAGTGTGGTTAGATACTAGTTAACGTGGAAATGCTATTTGGGTTTCAGTGGACTACAAACTCAATATAAATGAGCAATGTGACACGGCAACCCAAAAGAGAAGTAACGCGATTTCTGGCTATTGAGTCATAGTGTCCAAAATGAATGAGGTAATATCCCCATTTTACTCTACCTCAGTTATATCTGTATCATTGTGTTCAGTTCCCAGCCACACATTTTAGGAAAAGCATTAACAAACTTCCAAAGGTGGAAGAAGAGACCATCCTACTATTAAAGGATCAGTTGAAGGAACTTGGAATATTTAGTCTAGAGAAGTCTTTAGGTAAATGAGATATTTATCTTCATGCATTACAAGGGAACACAGAGGCCATCTAGGCCAACCTATACCTGAATAAGGATTCCTGCTACAGGGACAGCTAGATGGTACAGTAAATAGAGCACTGGCCCTGGATTCAGGAAGACCTGAATTCAAATCTAGCCTCAAACACTTGACACTTACTAGCTGTGTGACCTTGGGCAAGTTGTTTTACCCCATTGCCTCACCAAAAAAAGGGGGGGGCAGCTAGATGGTACAGTGGATAGAGCACTAGCCATGGGGTCAGGAGGACCTGAGTTCAAATCCGGATTCAGACACATAACACTCACTAGCTGTGTGACTCTAGGCAAGTCACTTAACCCCAATTGCCTCACATACACACACACACACACACACACACACACACACACACACACACACACACACACAAAGAATTCCTGCTACAAAATCCCTTGTTAATTCCTGTTAATTATTCCTCTTCTATCCATCCCAGATTAATTAGGCTTATTCTCCATGGTCCCAAAAAGCAGAACTAATGATGATGATGATGATAGATAGCATTTATATAACACCTTAAGGTTTGCAAAGTGCTTTACAAATATCTTATTTTATCCTCTCAAGTGAGGGGAGGGAAGGGATTATACATTTATTAAGTGCCTTATTATATATCAGGCATTGTGCTAAGTGCTTTAAAAAATATTATCCCATTTGCTTTTCACAAAAACCCAGTGAGGTAGGTGCTATTATTATCCCTATTATATAGTTGAAGAAATTGAGGCAGACAGAGGTTAAATAACTTGTTTAGGATCATACAGCTAGTAAGTTTTTTAAGCTAAATTTGAACTCAGATCTTCCTGACTCCAGGCCCAACTAGCTGCCTATAGGAGTAATGAGTCAAAGTTGCAGAGGCAGGCTTTAGCTGTATGTAAGGAATACTCTTCTGCCATATTAAAACTATTCAAAAGTAGAACCACATAATCAAGAGCTAGAAGGGACCACAGAGGCCATTCAGATCAACCTATAGCTAAACAGAATTCTTGTTAACAAAATGCTTGCTACAAAATCCCTCGTTCAGGCTATTTCTCTTCTATCCATCCCAATCCAAAGATCATTCTCATTAGAAATAAAAACAGAGGCCCCTGTGCATTCATATTAGTCTCTTAAGGAAGGTATCCTTTTTCTTTCTCATCTCTGTTTTCTGTGTTCACTGGGGGCCAATCATCAGGATTGTTGTAAAGGGAATTCCAGTTCAGGTACAAGTTAAATTAAGTGATTTCTGTGTTCTAATTCTGAGATATCATGTAGTACTTTTTATTTGGGAGCAGGGAGTAACATTTGTTATACTTAGGGATGCTGCTTGCTATTAAGGGAGGGATGCCTCTAGGTAAGGGAATAAGCCAGGGGTGGGGAACCTGCAGCCTTGAGGCCACATGTGGCCCTCTAGGTCCTCGAGTGTGGCCCTTTAGCTGAATCCAAACTTCACACCTAGGAGGGCACATGTGGTCTCAAGGCAATAGATTCTCCACCCCTGGAATAAGCTATAGTACCCAATCTGGGCCTTGAAAGAAGGAAAGAATGTCAATATTCAGAGATTGGGTGGAGGGCAATTCATTCAAGGTATGAGAGACAATGGATGCCATTACTAACCCATTTTTTACAGACAAGATATAGGCATTGTAGGACAGAGGCAAAATCATTCAGCTGGAACTCAGCAGACCAGAATTATTATCTTCATTTTGCCACTACTATGATGAGTGGCCTTTGACATATTATTTAACCTCTCTGGATCTCAGTTTCTACATTTGTCAGTTGATCTACATCAGCGGTCTCCAAAGTGGGGGCTAGTCACGGCCCATGCCCAAAGAGGGCTGTGGCCTGAACCCAAAGGATCCATGAACAATGAATAGAAGAAAGGAAGACATTCTCTCCCTTTGCTGTACTGGACAAACCTCTACTCTCCACCTTTCTGAGCCAGTGTCAACACCTCAGAGCAGTTATAACTTAAAGCAATAGCTACCAAGAGAAGTGCAAGAGCCTTTAGGAAAATTTCTGACCTACCTCCTACCCCTGCCTAGATCCCTTCGGCTGTGGCAGGTACCCTTCGAAGATAGGCTCTGCATTCTGGGCTCTGGGGTAGGGACCAGTCAAAAAGCCCCACCCTCTTCCTTTTCATTTTGGGTAGAATAGAGTGAGGATGACCACTGCTCACAGCTTGAGCAGGCATGGATGGACTGTGAGCTTCATCACCGATCTCATTACATTATCTTTTCCTCTCATTTTCCAAGCTTCCATATTATTGTGGAAAACCACCATTTTTCCAGGATATCACAACCTCATTGCCATACTCTGTTCCACACTTTCTCTCAAACCATATATCCGATCAGTTGCCAAATCTTAGCATTTCTACCTCTGAATGTCTCACATTTGTATCTACTAAGTCACTGTGCATATGATTTTCCTGGTTTTGCTTATTTCACTTTGTATCTGTTTCTGTAAATCTCCCCATGCTTCTCTACATTCATCATATGCATTGTTTCTTACAACACGGTAATATTCCATTGCATTCAGATACCACAATTTGTTTAGCCCCACATAATGAGGGGTTTTTTGCTACTACAAGATGTGCTGCTATAAATATATTGGTGTACGTGGGTCCTTTATTTTGTCATCGATCTGCTTGGAGTATATCCCTCGTAATGGAATCTCTGAATCCAAGAGTATGAACATTTTAGTCATTCTCTTCATATAATTCCAAATTGCTTGCCAGAATGAAAATACCTTTCCACATACCCTCCAAAACTGAATAGCCCATCTTTAGTCATCTTTGCCATCTTTTGCTGGGGATGAGTAGAAACCTCAGTATTGTTTTAGTTTACATTTCCCTTATTTCACTGATTTAGAGTATCCTTTCATATGGTTGTTAATCGTGATTCTTCTTTTGAGAACTATTTGTTTACATTCTTTAAACACTTCTCTATCAGGGAATGGCCTCTGCTCTTTGGAATGTGTGTGTGATGGAGGAGGTAAGTGCAAGAGAAGGAAAAATAAAAAATGACTCCTAGGCTTCAAACCAAGGTGACTAGGAGGGTGGGTTACTATCACCAAAAATATGCTGATTTAGAAGGGGCATTGATTTGAGGTGGGGAGAAGTGATGAGTGATGAGTCCATGTTAAGTTTGTGGTATTGGTATGGCAACCAGGGAGAGAGATTTAGTTGAAGATATTTAGGGCTGTAATCCAAGGGAGAAATTAAGTCCAGTATATGTATTTCAGAGTCATCCGTAGAGAGGTAATAATTGAACCTGTAGGAGTAGAAGAGATCAGCAAGGGACAGCATATATAAAGAGAGGATCAATAAGTTCTCTTTTAGCTCAAAGAGTCTGTGAGACTGTAGAGAAAATCATTTAAGAAAACATTTATGCTTTTTAAATCAGTGACTAGATAACTAGATGATGGGAATCAAAGAGAACATGGCAACACATTAGAAACACAGGTTAGAGTATTATGACAACAGTCAGTGAGTACCTATAAATTCTGCCATGATAATTATTCATCTGTGGAAAGATTAGGTATATATAATGACACGATAAAACCCTCTCTAAACATCTCTGAGTTTTAAAATCCTATGGAAATGAAGGTGACTAAACACAAAGCTACAGAACAGTCATCATGAAAATAACTAAAGCCACACTTTTCTTATTTAAAAAAGCAAGACTCATAAAGTTTTAAGTGATGTTGAAATGACAAAGACAATGATATTGAAAATAATTATTGATGGAGAGACTAATTTCCATTAGTCCTCAATAAGTGCTTTAGAATGACTATGGACATAAGGCTAGAAGAGATCTTAGACTTATCTATTCTAACCTGGTTATTTTACAGATGCAAAAACTTAGACTCAGGAATGCAATGTCTTGCCAAAGATTATTCATTCATTCAGTTAGTCAACCAGTCAGCCAAAAAGAATCTATAAAGCACTTATGTTTCAGGCACTGTGCTAAGCACTGGAGATAAAAGGTATCTTAGCGATGGCACTGTCAGGATTTGAACCCAGCTCCTCAATCCAGCATTCTTATTACTTAACCAAAGTGCTGTATTTTTATGTGGAGGATATGAGACCAAACCTACTTTTCATTCAGAAGCAGTTAATCAATCAGTTAACAAGTATTAAGTGCCTACTACATACCAGGCACCATAGTAGGTGCTGGGGAGAAAAGAACAAAGAATGAAGCAATTTATCAAGGAGCTTATGTTCTGTGATGATTAAAATGGTTTTGAGAGACAGTTTCTCTGTAATTTAATAATTTTATTAATAAGGCCAGCACATTTATTAATAAAAGGATGGTCATTTGGCCATCTCTCTTAGACCAAAGACCCCTAAAGATGGTGGTCTCACAGTTTATATGCCCTTCAAAGAGTTGGTGCTCCTGAGGGGTGGCAATTGACTCTGATTGGTTGACAATTAATGAGAAATGAATATTACAATGAGAGGCTGGGCTATATTACAATGAGGGTCTTGAGGTACATGACTTGGATCACCCAAATTTTGGTCAAAGGGACTTATCAATTTCCATATCACCTGTCTGACAAAAGGGGGAATCAACACTTCCACAGAACTGTCAGAGCAAACACAATGAGCAGAAATACACTCATTAGCCCAAACTTAGAATTTCTTTTACTGTCTGATTAGATCTTGGCCTGGATAAATCTTTAAGAGAGATTTCCCACACTGGTTGGTTTCTGGATGAGGAAGTAGAAAAGGGGAAAAACCTCAGTCCTAATACAATTATTAATACAAGTTATTAAATACAAGAAAGAGATAATTAATTTCTCATAGGTCTAATGTACATGTATAATTATATGTGGCTTAAATAGAAAATGAATAAATACAAATATACACATACACTATAATTTACTATATAGTATATATACATATATACACATACATATTGTCGTTGTTCAGTTGTGTCCAACTCTTCATGACCCCATTTGGGGTTTTCTTGTCAAAGATACTGGAGTGGTTTGCCATTTCTTTCTCCAGCTCATTTTACAGATGAGGAAACTGAGGGTTAAGTTAGTTGTCCAGGGTCACACAGCTAGAGAGTGTCTAAGGCCAGATTTGAACTCAAGAAGTCTTATCTTCCTGACCTTAGGTCCAGCATTTTATCCACTGTACCACCTAGCTTATACATAAACACACACACACACACACACACACACACACACACACACACACACACACATATATATACATACATATATATATATACATATATATACACATATATATGTGTGTATATATATATACATATATATACATACATATATATACATATATATACACATATATATGTGTATATATATATACATATATGTATGTATATATGTATATATATATGTATGTATATATATGTATATATATATACACATATATATGTGTATATATATATACATATATATACATATATATACATATATATATATATACACATATATATGTGTATATATATATATACATATATATATATATACACATACTATTTGTAGTATTGAAGTACAAGGTAGTTTGGAAGGGAATGCACTGGCATTCAGGGAGATCAGAAAGGTGCAGAGGAAGGTACATATTTTCATGCAAAAATTGATGTTTGAGCTGCATCTTAAAGGAAGCAGACTGACTATTATGAAGAGGAATTGTACTTTTAAAAACAAACAACAAAAATGGCTTAATGGAGAGAGCACAAAGTAAATACCCATCAACTGAGGAATAGCTAAACAAGTTAAAGTACAAGAATGGGATAGAATATTACACTGCTATTAGAAAGTAAGAACATGATGAACTTTGAAAAGCTTGGGAAGACTTATGGGAACTGATATAAAATGAAATAAGCAGAACAGGAAAATAATCTACACAATGACTATAGTAATATAAATGGAAATAAAAACAACAAAAAAAATAGAAATGAATGATTTCACATAGTAATGACCAATTTTAACAACAAAAAAGACATCTGAGATGATATTTCCCCCCAGATTATTTGCAGAATTCAGGGAACATAGATGTAAATGCTATATATAACACCAGGCTTTTTAAAATAAGCTGGTTAGTTTTGCTGTGCTTTTTAAAACCTTTTTTTAATTCTTTACTATAAGGGAACCTATAACAACTCTCTGGGAGTTAGAGGAAAGATACAGCAGGGAAATATAGGGAAAGTAAAAGCAAAAAACATAAATAAAAACTTTTTAAAGTGAGTAATCAAGCAGAGCCCCAAAACCAGTTCTTCTAATTTCAAGGTCAATATTCTTTCTGTGACAACACCTCCCCCAAACCCTCCTTTCTTCTTTGTGATCTCTCTTCTGGCCATTTGTCATTTTTCTGTCTCTTTCCATTAATAAGTTGGACTGGTTCACTAGCTTCTTCTCTCCTACTTGCAAGTAATTGAAAATGATAAATAGGCATGTCTGAAGAGAAATATAGAGATGGGCCGTATTCACTTAAAGTATACTAAATTGGAAAAAAAACTTTTGGAGGAAAATTTGAGAAATAAGAGCTATTGTGTTCACAAGACACACAGGATTATAGATTAGAGCAGGAAGGGATCTTAGAGGTTACCTAAGATACTTTACAGAGGAGATGATTGAGGTTTAAAGATGTTAAATCAATTGCCCAAGAGTACACAGATATCAAGCAACAGACCTAGCATTTGAATCCAGAACCTCTGATGCCAAATCCAGCACTGGTCACTTTGTACCACTCTGAAGAAAACTCCTTAAAAAGAAACTCTTTCCTTCTCCTATTAATACTTCTACGTTCATGACATTAGTTTCCCATTCCACTTTAACTTTATTCCAATGAGGGAATTATAATTCAATGTCACATTATATTATCCTTCATCTCTCTTTTGACCTCTATAATATTTCTGTTATAGGCTGAGCATCTTGCGTGAAATTCCCACCCGCACTTTATGCAAGTCATTTATGTTGTTCCCTTTTGTCTTGGCCTATGTGTTTTAAGAAGCACAGGCCTTCACATTTTAGCCACTTGTTAAGCATTTGATTTGATTTCTTAAACTTGTCAGTTTGCTACTGTCTCAATGGTGACATCCAGAACAAAAATCTGTCTCATCAGTTCTAAGTTAACCTAGCTGAAGCATACTACATGGCCAATTTGTTCCAGAAATAGAGAAAAACATCCTGAATTGGAGCTGCTGGTGTGTGACCTACAAAGATGAAAACGCGATTGATGAAACTGGGGCATTTCTACATACACTCTCAGCTCCTAAAATAGAAAACACACAGCTGACCCCATTTCCAGGCTAGTGCTTGGCTGGGCCTGCATTGAGAGGGGTGAGAGAATGCTATGGAATGGAATGAGATGCAAGCTTCCATATGGTTATTTAATATCTGTGGGATGCAATAAAGGGATAGTTGCTGTCCTAATATGGCATGCTTTTCTAAAGTAGCTGATAACTGAGGGCTTGGCCTTCCTTCCTTGACGAATCTTTCTGCAACATTTGTGAAAGGTGATCTCTTTTATCTCTTTGACAATGAATGGCATTTAGGTAAAGAGATAAAAAGGTGGTTGATTTTTTAAATATTTCTAAATTTCTGGATTTTGCTGCCCTATAGACAAAATATTCAGATGTGACTAAATTTTTCACTTTTTTAATCCACACGTATAGCATTTTTATATACATTTTGGTCATAATATGTTCTCATAGGTTTGGAGACTTAAAAGAGACAATAAAAACAGAAGACATAGCACTAATAATAATAATTGACATATGTTATACTTTAAGGTTTCAAATTACTTCATATGTATATATATATATATATATTATATATATATAATTTTATTTGATTCTGACTGAAGTCTCATGAGGTAGGTGTTATTAACATTACTATCCCCATTTTACAAATGGGAAAACTGAAGCCCTGAAAGTTCACAGAATCACAGATTTAGCAGAGGTTATTAACCTTTTTATTATATCATGGACCCCTTCAGCTTTCTGGTAAAACCTATAGAGCCCTTCTCAGAATGTTTTAAATTTATAAAATAAAACAGAATTATAAAGGAAACCAATTATATTAAAATGCAATTATCAAAATATCAAAAATAGTGGTGCAGTGGATAGAGCACCAGCCCTGAAGTCAGGAGGACCTAAGTTCAAATCTGGCCTCAGACCAAACACTTGACACTTACCAGCTGTGTGACCCTAGGCAAGTCACTTAATCCCAATTGCCTAAAAAAAAAAAAAATCAAAAATACAAATTCCTGGGCCTCAGATTAAGAGCCTAAGATTAGGTCTATAAGGAACTTTATAGGTCATCTAGTCTATCCCCTCAGTGTAGAGATGAGGATACTAAGGCCCAGAGGATTAATTTGATTTTCCCAAGGTCACACAAGTAAGCAGATTTGAACGTGGGTGGTATGGCTCCAAGTTCAGTGTTCTTTCAAAGGCATCACATTGCCTTGATCCTGGTCAAGTAGCATATAAGACAAGATTTAAACTTCCTATCCAGACCCCTGGATCCATTATGAGAGGTATTTATTTGGCAGATTTTAACTCTCATAAAGGAAGATCCAGGGGCTAAAATGAGACCCCAAGGGGTGGGGGCAGAAACAAGAGAGAGCAGAAACAAGATAAGAGGGATTCAGAGGGGTTCTAAGCAGCTGAAGGGAGAAGGATACATCTGGGGTTGGTCTCAGTCAGCAGAGGAAATATCCAGGCCTCAGGACTTCAGGCAAAGGCAGGCAGAAAAAGGGGGTTGGGTCGGTCATGGTTCTGCAACAGGCCACCTTCTGACTGGTTACATACAGTTTCTGCCAAGCACTTCAAGTCCCTAAACCTAGTTAATATGTGGAATGTCTGAATCTCACCATTTCTACACCCAGTCAACTCAATGGTACTATCAAAAGCCATAGGTTTTATAGAGAAGGCAATGGATTCTTGTTCAGTTACATTTAATAGCTTTTCCCTCTTTTATGTAATAGGCAAGGAGATGATAGGGATTGGCTAGAGGAGGCCTAAATCATACAAGCATGGTACACAGAAATTTCTAGTATGGAGGAGGGTAGACGTGGTATATAGGAGGTAAGGACTGATCTAAGAGACAGCCTGATCTAAGCAAGACCTAAGTATATCAGAGAGGCCTCCAAAACTGAGATGGTTTTTGTCAGGTTTAATTTTGTTTGTTTGGGGATTTTTTTGCTTGTTTGTTTTGTTTTGTTTGAATTTTCAAATTAATCTCATTTTAGGCTATAAAGGAAGGATTATATTCTGAATTTAAAATTTGTGAACTTTTTTTTCTTACTTTCAAGCAATCTGAAGAAGGGAAGATTGAAAGTGTTCTTCTTTATCTCTATCCTGTGAGAAAACAAGAAATTTCAATTTTTCAGTAAGCAAAAAAAGTGAAAATATAGTAATGCTAAAAAAGATGGTAAGTAGCTCAAAGCTGTCCTGAGTTTTTGGTAATAATCAATCCAAAAAAGTAACTTAATCCTAAATTCAAATTTTCTTGCTTAAACACTGGAAACAGAATCTTATTGTTTTTTGCTCAAATGTAAAAATATTCCTACTCTTCACCAGGCATTCAATATATCAATAAAATCATAGATCTGATTAAAAAACAACAAAAACAAAAAACTTCCTATTACTTCCTCTAGTATGCAATCTTAACACAAACATTTGCCTATTCTAAGGATGAAGTAATTTCTTGCTTTCCAACTCTACCTCTTGCTTTATAGTCCATAATGCTTTCTTCTGGATTCTTCCTAATCTGGTAATTTCATAATTTCCACTACAACAATTGCTGCCTAATTCTTTCCTCCAATAATAGTCATGACCACTGCTTTCAATTTTTGTGGATACTTTGTGGATACTTACCTATTCACAGACTCTATAGCCCAGGAACCCAAGTGGGGGGGGGAGTATAGTGGGGGGGTGTTGAAGGGTTAGGGGGGAGGCAAATGCCCTAACTCATTTTCAACCATAGCCATTGCAGCCAGTTGGCATGACTTCAAATACTCCATCACTACACAGATGGCCTACTCATACTTGCAGAAAATATGGCAGCTCTTAAGAGATTCATTCATACAACAAATGAGTTAATGTTTGTAAAAGAGTTGAAACCTAAATGAACTATGTCACTGCTAAGTAGAATCATTTCAGGGTTGGTCCAAGGAGATATAACTAGTGACATGAAAAAGAAGTGCTAAATTATGACCTAGTTTTTGTTGAAGTCAACATTGTTGGGTGCCTACTATATGCTATTCTAGAATAATAAAAACCGCCAACAATTACATAGTACCTTAAGGTTTGCAAAGGTTGCTTATGCTTTTTCACTTCATCATTACAACTCTGAGAGGTAGGTACTATAATTATCCCCTTTTTACAGATGAAGAAACTATGGCTGAGAGAGATTACTTGCCGAGGATTACACAGCTAAGTGAGAGGCAGAATTTGACCTCAGAACTCCTTGATTCCAGGACCAGTGCCCTATCCATTATACCACCCAGCTGCCTGAGCACAAAATAAGGATGAATGAGACAGGGTGTCTGCCTCCATGCATTTTGCAATATAGTCTGGAGTTTGTTATCTGCTATTAGCATTTCTCTATCAAGAAAACTTTGAATTGGATATAACTTTTCCCTAATCTGCCTCACCCTCATCTCACAGGCACACAATCTTAGAAATACCTTTCCCTCTCATCTCAAAAATCAAATTACTAGTCCTTTCATTTCTACTTCTGCAGTATCTATAGTATCATTTCTACTTTTGTAATATCTCTTGAATCTGTTCCTGCCCTACTCCCACTGAACTATCCTTACTCAGGCCCTCATTTCTTCTACCTTAGGTTATTGTAATAGCATTCTAATTGATTCTACTGCCCCCAGTTTTTCCTTTGTTCAATGCATCTGCCATGAGGCTGCTCAAGTAGTCTTCCTACCACATTAGTCCAATCACATCACTCTTCTACCAAAACAAAACAAAACCAAACCTTCCCTGGCTCCCTGTTTCCTACCCAATAAATATAAACTCCTGGCATTAGGTAAAAGCAACTCACTTTCTGGTGCTGCAAGGTCTCAGTGTCCTTTCTCTACTTCTAGAGTCCTAGTGTAGATCCCCTCCTTTTCTCCTCCATCTTCCCTTCCCTTAGTCTCTGCTAGGTAGAAAACTCATCAAAGGTCCCTTGGTCTGCCCTTCCATGAAATGCAACTATCAATTGCCAAGTCTAGATAGATAGATAGATAGATAGATATTAGGTACTTACTATATGCCAAGTGCTACTTAAGCACTGGCAATACAAATATAAGCAAAAAAGATAGTCCTTACCTTCAAGGGACTTACATTCTAATCAATAAAAACAAAACATCATAGTGAGTTGGAGACGGAAGGCTCCCTCTGTTGGCTGTCTTTTCTATAGCTAGAGGTCCTATTACTAGAAATTGCTTCCTCCCTCCAGTCATTGGCTCTCTGTGTCTTTCTGTCTAGGGAATGTTCACTTCTGCTCTCTGATGGAAGCATTGCACCTGTACCTCTGAGTCTTTCCAAGTGACTTCCCAATTGTCAGGCCAAGGTGTCCCATGGCATCCTGGGCCATCTCCTGTCATCCTGATCTGTATCTTGCCACTGGACACAGATGGCTCCAGAAGAGAAAGTGAGGGTGGTGCCTTTGCACAGCCCTCCTTTAAATCCAATTCACTTGTGTGTCATGGCACCACCTCCCTGATGTCATGGTCCTCTTCAAAAACAAAGGACAAACAACAACAACAACCAACTGTCATATAGAGATATACTGGTAAATGTTTAACAACCAGCTTTCTATAAGAGAAAGAGAGAGAGAACACTTGACAAATTTTTAAGTTCAATCTTGATCGCTGATATTTTCCCATTACTTTCTTAAGATCAGATAATCAATAAAACAATAGGTCAAGCCCCAATGTGTAGTGTTTGCCCTTTTTGAGGCATAAATGCTCTCACTGAAAATTTAACAGTTGGCTCTTGTGAGCTGGTTTGAACTGGCTCAAGCTCACCTCTACAGTTAGAGCATTTTGTGCTGGAAATGTAGCTCTGCTGTGATACACATGGCTGATGGGAATGGGAGAGGAGAGAATCTCTTCTCTCTCTTCCTACCTTGTGATAGAAATGCAAGGGTCTCCACATAACTGCTCTCAGGTTGGACTGATTCTCACTCTTTAATTGCCCCACTGTCTTTTTAAAGATCACCTAGGTAGGTGGCAAATAATTGTTGATATGAAAGCATTTCTCTCCTCTGACTCAATAAGGGACAGAGGTGTTCATACTTCACATAAGGATGACAGGATATTAACATTCTCACAAGATTGCAGCACCTTATCACCTGTGACCACATTCCATGACTACCTGTTCCTTGAGGGAACCAAGGGGAACCAAATCTCCCTTCCCTTACACTGGCATTCGAAGTCCTCTACAATCTGACTTCAGGACAGCTAGCAGGAATGGCCATATCAAATAGGTGTTTTGCTTTTTAAACTACTGGGAAGACCGGGGTATGTGTGTAGGCAGCATGGAAGCAGCCAGTGAGAGACTGAAGATTAATGAGAGCAGGATGACAGAAGTGGTAAACTCTTAGAGAAATGGAATGGTATGGAATGGAATCGAGGCTCCATGTAGAGGGGTTTGCCATGGCAAAGAGAAGAGATATCTCTTCTGTGAGCCAGCTGAGAAGGAGAAGTTAGTAGGGAAAGACATCTCAGTGATGTGAAATGAGGAGGGATTAAGAGGGAGTCTCAGCAACTCGGTTTTTTTTTTAGTGAATTATATACAGCAAGGTCCCCAAGAACTCAGAGAGCAGAAAGAGGGTGACAAAGAACAGAGTTAAAAGTTATAAAGCATAGGGAAAGATGGAATGATAAAAACAATAATCAAATAAAGGAATTTGGAAATTATTATATTTATATATTTTACACAATTGGGGCCAGAATGTGCCTTATTATTCTGATTCTCTTTCTTCACTCTAGTACTTCATATAAGCTTTCCTAAATTTCTTTGCAATCTTTATATTTGTCATTTCTTATGGTGCCATAAGATTCTAATACATTCACAGACCACAATTGATTTAGTTATTCACCAATTATTCAACATGTGGGTAATTCCTTTTTTTTTTTTGGCTGTTACAAATAATTGTGCTATGAATATTATTGTACATATGGGCCTCTTTTTCCTTATAATATCATCCTTTGGGTTTAATCATAGTAATGGGATCACTGGGCTTAAGAGCATGAACAGTTTTGTAGCTATTTTTTTGCATATTGCCATAAACAGCTATATGTGATGCCATAAAGTTTTTTTTTAATAAGTGAGTTAACTTTAACAAGATAATAACAGAAAATATCATGTTGGTTTCCTTGTCCACTTCTGTATATTTTTCTGGATATTGTTGCTGGATACATATGTGTTTGTGTGTGTGTATGTGCACATGCACATCTGTTTGTGTTTGTATGTGTGTGTGTGTGTGTGTGTGTGTGTGTGTGTGTGTGTGTGTGTGTGTGTATCTGTGTGTATGCCCGGATGCATGGAGAGGGGTAGAGAAAAAGAGAGTGAGTCCTGGTCAGTATTATGTTTATCCTTTAACCTTTAGTGACTAGAATGTTACTTTACATATAGTGAGTGCTTAAAGCATGTTTGTAAAATTGAATTAAATTTTTTGTTGTTGACTAATAGTGTACTTCATACTCTCATACTTCATACTCTTCATAATCTATTTTTTGAGAATTTATTTTTATTTCTTATACCCAGTAGCAAATAAAGCACTGGACTTAAAGTTAGGAAGTCCTGAGTTCAAATCTTGCATCAGTCACTTACTAAGTGTGTAACCTTGGACAAGTTATTTAATTTTTCTCAGCTTCAGTTTCTTCACCTGTAAAATGAGGATACTAACAAGTCCTACCTCTTAGGGTTTTGGGAAGATCAAGTAAGATAGTGAATAAAAAGTATTCTGCAAAGCTTAAAGGACAATATAAATTATAGTTATTAATGTTATTTAATTCAATTTAACAAACTTGTGCTTTCTATATACTAGGCACTATGCTTGGTTCTGGTGATATAAAGTAAAAAAAATAAAAATAATAAAGACATGGTCCATGTCTTCAAAGGCCTTGTGATCTAAAACTCTGAGGATATATTTACCTACTTAGATCAATTCAGATGACACTTTTTGGAAAATAACAGGGATTTTATAATAAGCAGCAAAAAAGAATTTCTTATCTAGATTACACATGTTAAAATCCTAAGAGCAACAAATCATGATAAGAGCTTTCCCTGATAAGAGCTTGGAAGCAAATGCATATCCATGGCATCTTGATTTTATTCATTTGGGTGTTCAGAAAAGTTCGAAGGAAGCAGACCCAGAGAAATGATGGAACTGGTGGGCCCTGAAGGGATGCTTCTCATTAAAAATCATCTAATCAGTTTCTAGGACATTTATTAAATAATTCTTGCCCAAGTATTCTAACTCAATTAACTATTATATATTAACACTTTTATCAGTATAACATATTAGACTTTTCTATTGGTCTTATGCAACATATAATTTTAAACTTTGTATTTGATAATGTAATTATAATAAGTATGAATCTAAAGCCAAGTCCTAAATTTCTTCCTCCATCTTGTATGCCCATGATATGTTTATGATGAATGGTAGGCAGGCACTAATACAGATTTTATCCTCAAAAATTCTAATCTATGCAGGTTGAAGAAAGAAAATCAGAATAACAAAATGGGAACTGACTAAAACTATTTCCTAAAATAACAATAACATCAAGAACTTATTTTTTAAAAGAGATCAAAAGGGAAAATAATCAGGATACTTTTGTTGCTAATAAACACCTTTAAAATTCATTATAAATAATTTTAAGCTTATAGCATTTCACATTATTATTTTTATTTTCTTTATTTGAATGTTTGCAGATGGTTGCTCTTTATAATCACTTTTAAAAATTACATGTTTCTCTCAGAAGTACTAGGCATACATATCAAAAATGGATTCCACATTACTATGGATTTGTTGTTATTGTTGCCATATGTAATGGGGTCCTTCCTACACATACCCAGATCAGCTAATATGGTGGCACTGAGCTTCTGAGAGAAAATATTCTTGGAGGTAGAGAAGAATTGGAATCTGAGGGGGTGCCTATAATGAACTAGTTATGGTATATAAATGTGATGGAATACTATTGTGCTGAACTCTCAGCAGTGTAATGACCAATCAGGATTCCAGACGTCTAATGATAAAACACCCTTCCCACCTCTTGCTAGAGAGGTGAAGGACTCAGAATGCACAATGCCACAATTCTTTTATATGGCCAATGCAGACATTTGTTTCGACTAACTATGCAGGTTGTAATATAAAGAAAACAAAAGAACCATGGATCACTTTCATGCTTTGATAAGGCATGATGATAGGGCTTTATGGAGGAGCAATATCTTAGTAGGGAAAAAAATGAGCATAATTAAATTTTAAAGAGAGACAGAGAAAGAGAAAGAGAGAGAGCAGAAGGAAGGAAGGAAGGAAAGAAGGCCTTTGTTTCAGGAAAAAATATCTAAGTCATTAAAATCACTGCATACAGCCAAAAGAAGAGATATCAGAAGATACCTGCCCATACTCCTTTGTACAGGTAAGAGATTCATGAGCATGGGACATTGGACAGATTTTTTACTTTTCTTTGCATTTATTAGTTATACTGAATTTTCTCTATTCTTCCTCTTTTGTTTTTCCTTTTAAAAACTTAGCTGCTATATGACTCTCTGGGATGGGAGAGGGGAAGGGACACTTAGTGAAATTCTGGAGATATAAAAAACAAAAGACATCAACAGAGATTTGTTTCAAAATAAAAAATAAATAAAATAAAAGCACTGCACAATTTCCCAAACTGAATCTAGTCAGCTTTCGTCCTCCTGTTTGTTACTGGTCCCACTTTACTCTCCATCCTCAGTGTCTGTCCAAGTGAATGCACTGATGGACCAGTGCTCTGGGCCATCCATCCAATCACATAATAAAGATTGGCTGTTATAGATGACATCAAGCTCCTAAACATTGCAGAGCCTTCTAAATTAGATCTATAATCTCTCAAAAGGGTAAAACAAGTGAAACTACAAAACTATCTGAATTCAATTTAACAAGTATTGAAACTGATTTTGTGCCTACTCCTGCACTCCATTTCTCTATCAGGTGGGATCAGACAATAACATCTTCCGCAGGAGGTGGGCTCTCTTACCTATTAAGTGACAGTCCCCTCTCTTCTGCAAATATTGAGAGCCCTTGTACAGTTTCAGCCTTAGCATTTAATCTCCACCACACTTGGAGTTGGGAGAAAAGGAGAAATATTTCATTTCCTTGATTAGGCTGCCACTCTTTCAAATTACTCCCAGGAAATGTCAGTGCCAAGAAGAAATATCTTGGGGACTGTGACTGAATTAAAATTGTACAGAAGAAAAGCGGGCTGATAATGAAATTATCCTGGATACCTGTGTTGTCTGGCAGGTGAGCTCTCTTAGCTGTTGGGACATATTTTCTCTCTGGTTCTTCTGCTCCAGGGATGAGCACAGCTCACCCCATCTCTCTGATGTTCTCAGAGTTCCCAGGGAAGCCAGCTGGAGCCTTCAAAGTAATTAAGGATACCCTGGTGTGGCAGATGCTGCTTTGCTGTGATTTCCTCAGAGTCACAATGCAACCCTTTTTGTTCTATGCCTATTTTTAGATTGGCGTATAATAAGAGGATGAAATATGAGTGACTTTTTGAACTCAAGTTATCTGTCAATCACAGAGAGCAAACAGGACTGGCCTATGACAGTTACCAAATCAGAGCTAAAGAATCTTTCAGCATTTCAGGGATGAAAGCAGAGAGAAGTAAGAAGGAAAGATGAGTATATTTTCAGTTTTATTTAGTCTGTATCTTTCCTAAGGGTATTCACTCTGTAGTTTAGATGTGAGCTTGAAGGTTGGATGATTTTTGCTGCTGTCCAGCAAAAATCAGTTTCTTGCAACTCATAATGGCATAAAACACTAGCAGTAAAATTTTGTTCATTAGTTCACATTCACTAAACCCCTCCTCCAAAGGTTACAATACAACACCTTAACTCACCCAGCATGATATACACATGTATGTGTCTATGTATGTGTGTGTGTGTGTGTGTGTGTGTGTGTGTGTGTGTGTGTGTTCCTACAGAAGCAGTATCATATAGTAGATAGACAAATGGCCTCAAAGTCAAGAAGACATGGATTCAAATCCTACTTCGGCCAACATACTGACTGTGTGATCCTGGGCAAATCATTTACCTTCTCAGTACTCTAGGCAGCTCTCTGAGGCTATAAATTGTAGCGAAGATGCTATCTGCATCAGTAGAGGGAGTTTCTTTACCCAGGAGATTCTTAGACCACAGAAATCTAGTCTCTCCCTATATTACTGCAGTATAAAATTGCACAGCAATGCATCTTAAATATGGAAACAGGAATGCTGGGGATATGAAGTAAGCAAAACTAGAAGACCAAGAAGGGTATTATCTTGAAAATTCAAAGGAAATTAAATGCAAATTGCCTTTAAATGTTAGTTCTGTTCTTTCTCTAAATCAATGAATGAAAATAAAAAATTCAACCTATTGTTTCTTGATTTCATTTTCCCTTCTCCATTATCCTTTTATATTATCATCCTAATCCAATTCCTCTAAATATTAGCTCCCTTGTTTGATTTTATAAAATTATTTAAAAGAAAATAATTTAATCTCTAGAATTCTAAAAGAATAATTAAAAGCTCGTCACAAAGGTCTCCATCCAATAACACCAATGATGTATTTTAGTCAAGATAATCAGAGCCATATAAAGATAGTGCTACTGAATCTGCCCTACTCATATCCACCATAAATACACACACACACATGTGCGCACACACACACACACACACACACACATCACCACCACCACCACTACCACCAGCACTGACCATGGAATCGTAATTTCGTTGATGAAGATAATTCCCTTCTACCAATGTAGATCAAATATTCTACACACACACACACACACACACACACACACACACACATCACCACCACCACCACTACCATCAGCACTGACCATGGAATCGTTGATGAAGAGAATTCCCTTCTACCAATGTAGATCAAATGTTCTACACACACACACACACACACACACACACACACACATGCCTGAGGGCACTGAGGTTAAATAATTTAGCCAGAGTTACACAGCCAACATGTACCAGAGGCAGACTTGAACTTAAATATTCTAATTCAGAGGCCAGAGCTCCAACTACTATGCTGTGCTGAAGCATGGCCTAATAGGGAGACTATTGGTCTCAGAGCCATATAGTTTAAGAGTCCTGAGTCCTGGATCAGAAAAATAAGTTGTATGACTACTAAGCAAGTTACTTCTGGGCTACTTCAAGAATCCTTTCCAACACAAAGTCTTTCCCAGTGTCCACAGTAATTGGTCTTCCTCATCCCAGCCCCAGATTATTCTGTATTTTGTTTGTACAGATTTTATACTTCTTTATTTGCATACCTCTCCTTTCTTCCTAGTAGAATGTAAGTTCCTTAAGATACAGAACATGGTATCCCAATCACCTGACAACAAAAGGCGCTTACTAAATGCTAGTTGAATTGAAATTAATCATCTTAGTGCGTTTTTTAATGGTTATAATAATACTTACATTGCCCAATTCACAAGAAGGACTGCAAATACAAGTAACTTTATTACAAGAAAACATTTTTATTGACTCCCACTCTTCAGACATGTACTATTCAAATTAATGAAAACAAAAGACACAATGTGGTATAGTAGAATAGATAGAAAGCATGTCTGGGAATAAAGATAACCTGCGGCCTCTGACACACATTAGCTATGTGACCTGGGGCAAGTGATTTAACACGTCATTGCTTCCAGGCAGTTTTCTAAGACCATAAATTACAGAGCAGCTGCTGATCTGCATCCATGGAGAGAGTTTTTACACTGGAAGTTCCATGAAATCACAGGTTTATAGTAAAAAATAAAAATTAAAAATAAGAATAAGAATAATGGTTGACATTTATATAGCAATTTATGTTCTGTGAATCATATCATATACATTTTCTCATTTTGTCTTCACAACCCTATGAAGTAGGAACCACTGCCATTAAGAATAGGAACTGGACTTATGAATTCTAATGTACAGGAAAATCCCAGGGGAAGAAATTTCCTCCACAAATACAAGTAAACACCTTCTCTTTAAATTATAATCTTAGAGAGTTGCATTGAGAGTTTAAGTGACTTGCCCTGGGTCACAAAGACAGTATGAGTCAAGGGAAGAACCTGACTTGAACCCATATCTTCCTGGCTTCAAGGCTGGCTCTCTATCCATTATGCCTCACTCCCATTTTCCACAGCAAGCTCCAAGTGGACTAAGTGAACACTGAGCATAATCATCAGAGGCAGGCTTTAAACACTAACCTCTCTGACTCTCAAAGTCAAGCATCCTTTCCACCACACTATTACCATCCTGACCAATGTTATCAAAATAGAATAATGTTTATTAAATTCCCACCTGACACAGTTTGTGCTGCACATCGTAAGTGATAAAATGATCCCTGTTTTCAAGGATCATGCAATGTAAATAAGACAATGAGACAGGAAAGAATGCATATAAGCATACTTTATGAAATAAATGTCCCCCTAAAAGTTGGTTATAAAGTCAATTTCTGAAAATTGAATCAGAGTTTCCCTTTGACTGACTCAGATTATAAAAATGGAGACATGTCCTCCTAGAAAATAATTTGGCCCTAGGATATGATAAAAATCACACTAAAGACTTAATGAGCCTCTTTCAATCATATTGCTGAATGTATTAAAGGAGGAAAATGAAGAGTGTCTGACACTAAAAATAATCCTCAAGAAAAGTCTGTGGTTTTTCTTAAGAATATTGAGCTGGGCTGAAAAGAAAAACTTGCCTCTGATTTAAAAAGAATAATTTCACAGACTCCTTTCTTCTTTGAGAGGAAGGTATTTAAGCATTTTTCCATTAGAGGTGAGAAGAAATCACTTGGCATGCTGTTCGCTACAGTAGAAAAAGCACTCTACTGAAAGGCAGGAGATCTGGGGCATAGGCCTTATTCTGCCAGGTGACTTAACTGAGTTGTAGAAGACCTTGGATAAGTAATTTTCTGGGCCTCAGTTTCCTCACCTGTAATATAAAGGAGAAAGACTAGATGCTAGTTGAGTAACCTCTTAAGGGATATAAACTGTTTTGGATAACATTCTTGGAATATTAATTTTTGAAGAATTAGGTTTTTGAAGGGCTATGTATACACATACATAAGTGTATATGTATTATAAACACATGCATATATGTATACTCATATATGAATATGTTTATATGTATCGATGTATACTTATGAAAGGTAGAATGATGTAGTGAATAGAAACCAAAAAGTCAGAAGGCCTGAGTTCAAGTCCCCTCTCTGACCCATACTTTTCAACTCTGAGTAAGCGCTTGACTTCTCAGACACTCAAACAACTCTAAGACAATAAGCTATTGTAATGTTGCTTATATACATTAGAGCTTCCTCACTAGAAGTTCCCTACACCAATGAAATCATAGATTTGGGTGGGCATGCATAATGGAACAAGTCAGGGGGATGTGGTGAACGGAGGGGAGGGTTGGGGACCATTAGGCTTGGAGTCAGGAAGTCCTGAAACCCAGTAATGCCTCTAGTATTTACTTGCTACCAGGCAAGTCACTTAACCTCTGCCTGCTCCAGGCAATTCCCTAAGACTTACATATTAAGTCATAGAAATGTTTTTGTGTCTCATCTTCCATCTATTTAACTGCTCCTTTTTTAGATCATCATCCATTATACACAGAGAGACATAGTCCAAGAATGGATAGAATGCTATCCAAGTGCCTTCACGAGGTATCCTGGGACCTATTCTCTCTCTCTCTCTCTCTCTCTCTCTCTCTCTCTCTCTCTCTCTCTCTCTCTCTCTCTCTCTCTCTCTCTCTCTCTCTTTCTCTTTCTCTCTCTCTCTCCCTCCCTCCCTCTCGATACTCTCATGGGTTATCTTGGGCAAAGAAATAGTAGTTCCCCTCAGCTGAATCCTTCCCAATTCATCATGTATGCATACAGTTCAATAGAATATTCAGTTGACAAACTATTCATTTATCTTATCCCTTAAAGTTCATTTGTATATATCCAATCCACATGTGGACTTTAGGACAGTTTGAAATATTGTCCTGCCATATTAAAGTGACCCATTGAAAGCAGATTAAGTATTTAAGGGACCTTTTATTAGTCTCTTAAAAGTTAAAAAAAAAATAAGGTCACTTCTATGTAATATGGTGACATGAAAGGACTTAGAAGGGCCCAGTTTGTCTTTCACAAGCACTTAAGCAAATTTCTAAAAATGCACCAGGATGATAAACAAAACCAAAGAAAAGTAGCAGTAAGGTCCCATACACATACGCAAATGATTCTTTTTTCAACTGATGCCAAAGAGATTTTATAACACGCATACACACACATGTATATAGGTATGTACATATACCCATATATAACAATCTAATCTGCACTGGTCTATGATTTTTATTTTTTTAATGGAACAGTTTATAACAGTTAATGTGACATAATGTTTATATCAGTCAATATGATATCTGTAATAGTTAAAATGATATAATACGAAGACCAAATATTGAATATTTGTGATTTCTATTGAGGACCTCACTATAATATGCAGGTGGTATTTCTGTACACTTCTTCCTTGAACAGTAGAAAAAGATTATCAGATTTGCTAATCATCACATTAGGAGGTAAGCAGAGCTTAACTCTGAGGGAATAAGGTCTGGAACAGGAGGTAGAGGATAGAAAAAGAAAGCAGTATAGCACTAAGCCCAGGAAGCTAGGAAGTCAATGAATGGAGTCAATGACTAAGTGCGAGGAGGCCCACATAGGGTCCCCTCTGTGTTTGAAGTAGGGCAGAGAGGATAGAACCCAAGGGCTCTAAGCATGAATCTATCCGCCTCCAAAACTAGCTGTTTTCTCTTTCATCATACCTAAATTTTGCCCATTAGTGGGATTAATTGAGACACAGGCACAAGTTTATTCTATTCTCTTGGCTGAAAGAACCCCAGGGTATGTATTTAAGGAGACAAGTGGTTTTTAGACCATTGTTCTAGATGATCTCTAAATTTCTTTCCAGCTCTTACATTCTAAGATTCTAGCTAACATTCTAGTTAAACTAAGAGTTCTATTTTATTTCTTGACTTTTAAAAAAACGAATATTGGCCCAATAGGTATATAAAAAATACTTATCTGCTTTGGAGAATGTCCTGGCTAGATCTATGTTCCTTTTCCCCCATCTCTCTCCTCTCCCTACTCCCATCCCTCTCTAATTAGAGAGATTAGCAAGTCAGCAAGTATATTTTAAAGGAGCATTTTAAAGATCAGAAATCCAAATTGAAATACAAATTCAGGGGCAGAGCCTCGAGTGCCACCAGGGAGCTTTTTAGTCCCAAGTCACATTAAACAGTGAATACCACATTTTTCTAAAGAGGTATTTGCTGGATTGGTCAGTTTATTTGCTATCCTTTCTAAAAAATGTTTTAAGCTAATATGTCTGAATCTGATTATGTGTCCTGGTTTGGACTGGGGGAAAAAAGCACTTATTTCTCTTTGTGCATGAAATACAATTCTAACCCTAATCACCCTGCCCCCCCGACTATCCCATGTAAGCTTCTTGGGTACCAAGGCTATGCTGTACTTTCTTTGTATTCCTAGCATTTAGCAAAGAACCTAGCATATAATAGTTGCTTTAAAATTTTGTTGACTTTTATTGAATTTATTTGAACAGTCTTTTTTTCAGTCTTCATCCTTCTTGTACAGTCCTGGACTGGTTTGAGGAAACTTTTGTTCTTTTCTTAGATTTTGTTTATCATTCTTTCTTTGGGTACATTTTAAAAAATTTAATTTAAGTGCTTGTGAGAGAGAAACTGGGCTCCTCTAAGACCTTTCATGTCTTTCATATTAAATAAAAGTGGCATTATTTTTTAAAAAGTTTTTAAGGGAACAATAAAAGGTCCCTCAAACACTTGGTCTATCAGTTTTCAATGGGTCACCCTAATGTGACAGGACAAATATTTCAAACTGTCCCCAAGTCCATGTGTGGGATAAATATACAAATGAACTGTAGGGAATAAAATGAATGAATAATTTGTCAGATAAGTATTTAATTGAACTGAATTGAATTGAATTAGGTCCAACGTAGTACCAGAAAAAGGACAAGTATTATATTCGGTTTGAGAGGGTGATGCCTATGTTAATATCATCATGGTAGCAAAAGTAGTAATGATGAGGTAGAAAAGGATGCATGAGGCAGATGGAGCAAGCAGGAGATGAGATAGGAGATAGGATGCAGGATGTGACCAGCCAGAAAAGTGATCAAAGAAGACTATGCATTGAAGCCTCCACCATGGACTTAGCTGTGTGCTTTCACAAAGCACCCTCAATTCCAGAACAACTCTTCTCCTCCCTTTTTCTTATTCTCTTTGCTTATCACCTCCAGACCACCTGATATCCCAGGCATTTTGAAGCATACTTGCTCCTTCCATTCTCTTGTCCCCTTCCCCCATTCCATAAATTATATTTAAACCATACTCTAGATGAAGCTTACCGCCTTTGCCTCCTACAGGAATCAGGGGCTACTGTGCTACCCTGGGGAGCAGGGCTTATGGCCTATGCTCTGTCTCCCATGTGGCGTAGAGCCCACTGGGGCTCTGCCTCATGGTAAGCAGGACTGCTTGGATGCATCACCCCAATAAATACATTTCTTTAAGTTGAAGACTTTCCGAGTGAATTCATTCAGAACTCTAGGACCCACACGTCTATTCCTCATCATTTCCGGTAGCTCCCTTGGGGTCCACCTGAACTCATTACCAATGGCTATAGAGAAGGTTTAAGTGAATTCTTTCACACCTGAACTAGTTCTCTCGACTCTAACTTCAACAGTAATAATAGTGGCAATAATAGCTCACATTCATATAGGGCTTTAAGATTTTCAAAGTGATACACACACATATAAAATTTGGTCAGATCTTCATGTCACCTACATGAAGCATATGTTATTACTATTCTCGTTTTACAGATGACGGGATTGAGGCTCGGAGAGGTTGTCAATCAGTCATTCAACAAGTCAGGCACTGTGCTAAGTGCCAAGGACATGAAGGCAAAAAACAAACCAAAACAACAAAAATCAATCCCTGATCTCAAAGAGTTCACAATCTAATAGGGAAAACAACATGCAAGCAACTATGTAAAACAAGAAGCAGCATAAATTGGAGGATAATCCCAGAAGAAAGGCACTAAGAAAAGCCTGGAACAGATCTTGTAAAATGTAGAACTTTCTTTCTTTCTTTTTTTTTTTAACTAGTCCATGGGGTTAAGTGACTTGCCCAGGGTCACAGAGCTAGTAAGTGTCAAATGTCTGAGGTCAAATTTGAATTCAGGTCCTCTTGACTCCAGTGTCACAAAGCGAGTTAGATGTCAGATGCTGGACTTGAAATTAAGTCTTCCTGACTCCAAACCCAGTGCTCTATAAATTATGCCACTCTATTATAACAGTATCAAAATGTTTGATTAAATGAAATCGACAAAGTGGTATAATAATAACATCCAGATCGCATTATGATGGCTCATTCCACCCTCCCTGGCCAACTAATATCAGTCTTAATCTTAATCAAACCTTAATTCACATTCCAGAAGAATCTAAGCTTTTTGTGGACAGGGATAGTTTTGCTTTGTTTTAATCTTTATACACTCAGCACCTAACCCGATACCTGGCATATAGTAGCACTTAAATGCTTATTGAGTGAATGAATTGAATAAACTAGAAAGATTGCAGCCTGGGGTTATATCAGTATCACTAATGAAGTCAGGATCATGGATCCAGTGCTCAAAGGGACCAGTTAGCTTCACGTAGGGGAAATGTCTATTATATCAACACAGACAATACCCTTAACCTCAGCTACCTGTCTCAAAAATGTATGCTGCTGAACAGAATGAATGGGAACATGAATGGTTTTGTAGCCCATCACTGCTACTGGAAAAACAAATCCAACTGTCTGCTCAACTGACAGTGGGTCAATAATAACATCCTTTCACACTACGTTATTAACCTTGCTCAGCTCAGCAGGATTGTCAGAGTCTTTTACCAGAATGTGATGAGGCTATTCAGAATCTTCCTTGACTATTCCACCTTGACAAAACTGAATGGAATGGAATGGAATGACAAAACTGAATTACATCCATCACTTAGAAAAGGGTTATGGGAATGAGGCTAACATAAGCACTGGAAACTAATGTCTGACCACGAGTATCTCCTTCAAATGGCACGCAGTCTTTAAATGTTCAGATCTCAGTCAAGTGCTCACGTTAAAGTCAGTTTTATATAAGCCAGGTGATAGTTACACCTGCCATTTTGAGCAAATGTTTCTGCATATTTAAAAAAAAATGACTGGAAATCAATAGTCACTTTCTTTCAAAAGCCTCTAACAAGGAAAGCTGCTTTTCGAAGAAAATATCTGCTTTGATCCTGACTTGAAAAGGATAATAGGAAATCAATGGCTCTCTCATGAGACCCATTTTTGAAAGAGAGATTTAATATTGCCACCACCTTCAGTCATTAAGCTAAACAATTAATAGGCCTTGTAGGACTTCTGATTGCTAAGGAGTATACAATTCAGGCAATTGGCTCAGAGTAAAGATCAAGGTACTTTCAAATGAAAATATCTGGTGAGCTAGTATTTAGGGGATGTGGAAAGTAGGAGGGTGGGAAGACAAAACTAAACAGACTGAACTAGAACTAAGTACCTAGGGACCTAGTTAAGATAGAAATAGTGAAATAGTTTCTCTTAGGAAAATGTGTTTCCTGAACATATTATTAGTTGGTCCTATCCATAATAAATTTAGGAATTAATGAATAAGTGAAAAAAAATGTACTAAATGCTTAAAATATGCCAAGCACCATGATAAGTGCTGCGGATACAAACACAATAGCAAAGACAGCTTATATTTGTAATGAAGGACTGGCTAGCTTGGGCCCAGGCTTTAAAGTGCAAACATTCTCTACCTGCTGCCAATCCAACCCATGGAACTTCAGAAACCATTTTTAGATATGATAACCCAGGGGTCCAAACTTCATGGTGCAAAGTTTCCTAATTGGCTTCAGTGTCAGAAGGACTGATAACTCAAGAGGCATAGAAATGGAGCCGAGTTCAAATATAAAAGAATTGGTGCAACTCATATTTTTCTTCCTGTCAAGAAGTGCTATGAGGGAGAGGCATTGGTCATGTGTCTGCAAAAGCAAGCTCCTCCTTTTCTTTTATATTTATTCTTTCTTGGTCTTAGATGAATGAGTATTCAGAGAGAGAGGAGTGCCCAGGTAACCAGTGAGCCTGAGATCCATCAGAGTCCTAAGAGAGACCTCACCAGCAACTGTAACTTGTTGCAAGAGTGATCAAGTCTAAGAGCCAGGCAGCCTGCTTGACCTAGCCTGGCAGTTGATTAACTTATGAGGTGAGATATGTCTCCTAGCAAGGAACTGGCCCAAGGCCGAGCAAAGGAGCAATTCATTGATCACTGAAGCAATACCATGAATCAAACTTGATAGGGTTTGGGGCAGTTAGGTGACACAGTGGATAGAGCACCAGCCCTGGAGTCAGGAGGACCTGAATTCAAATCTGGCCTCAGACACTTGACACTTAACTAGCTGTGTGACCCTGGGCAAGTCACTTAACCTCCACTGCCTTGAAAAATAAATCAAACAAAAAAAACCCAACTTGATAAACTTTCCTCAAAGTTAAGGTTTCTTCAAAGTTAAACTCCCAGGGCCAAGAGTCTCAAGATATCCATGGTTCTACATGTTCCCTACATATGTGCCTCTCTACCCTTGTGCTAAAGTTTAAAGGTCCTTCTGTAAAAGCAAATCAAAAGCAATGGGTTATTCAATATTAGGAAGTATATCAGAGGACCACTCTTGATCAATAGTATTAGAAGTCACAATGTTTCAGCACCAATCCTAGAGCCTTGAAGGGAATAGTATTCATTGTCTCTTGGGATCCTAACTTTCTAGCCTAGTAGAAATGAGGTGCGTAAAGCCAGAAGGGGTATTACATATTCTAATGGGGTAGAAAACAAATATATGGGAATTGGGATTCGGGGGGTATATTTTGGTTTGGAAGTTACAGGATGGTGAGTAGAGTCACAGGGGTGTAAACCAACATGCCCTTTCCGGGAACAATGACAGAGATAAATTAATTGTGATTTTCTAACAGGAAAAGGAGAAGGTTAATAGGAATTACCTGCGCAATGGTATGGCAGTTAGTGAGAAGACCAGTTGTGAAGTGAAACATGGCTGGAGTCCAGATCTATATAGAGTAGTTGACTGAGGCAACCACCGGTCAAGACAGCTAGGGCTAAGGGCAGGACTTCTGGGAATGAAAAGGTCACACTCTCCTAAGCCTAGTATGGCCCTTAAGGAAAAAAAAAAGTTTTTAGTTATTGTAGTCAATTAATATGCTCAAAAGCAGACTGAAATGCTAACCCACTGCCTAGCATGGTTCTTTGTCACAGCAGGTATTCAAAAAGTATTTACTGAATTGGACACAAATGAAACTTCTATGTTACCTTTTTTTTTTTTTGCCAGGAGCAACATTATATAATAAAAAGAGCACCGAATGCAGAATATCCCAGCATGAAACCCAAGCCTCTCACTTATCAGTGGGACAACTGTGGGGGGCTCTGTGATCTTGGTTCTCTTCAGGAGAGAAGGCCAGGGCCTCTGCTGCCAATCAAGCTTCAGCTTCATTGATTATCTAGCATCCAACACCAGAGAACACAATGGGGAAATTGCCAGGTTCCTTGTGTCTCTGAGTGAGCTAGCTGGATGCCATTCACTCCTTGGCTTTATCTCTTTGGGAATAATGGCACTTTTCTCTTGTTAATCTGAGGTTGGTATCGATTATCTAATCAGATCAATATGCACACATGTATAAGCACTGTTCATGCAGCACACAGGCACACACACACATACACACTGATCACAGGTCTAGAACCAAAAGAGACCTCAAAGGTCATATAGTATACCCCCCTCCACTTTACAGATGAAGAAACTGAGGCCTAAGGAGTTTAAGGGACTTGACTAAGATTGCATAGGTAGAAAGCAGCATCAGGATTTGAACCTAGATCCTCTTAATGCTGAAATCAGCACTCACTCCATTGTGGGATTATCTGGGGGCTTATAGCCCCTTTCCTACTTAAAGAAACTTCTCCTTTAGCTCCTATTCCTCCATCATTCCTATTGAGGTTCTTACACAGACTTAGCTGTTTACAGTCATTTTAAGCAGAATTATAGAAATGAGTCAAAGCATGTTAATATCAGTGTTCCCAGCACTCATATTTGATCTCTCTGGGATCCTCTAGTCTCTGAATAAATTCCCCTAGCTACAGGCAGGCCCAAATCCTAGAAGTTATGTTCCTCCCAGTTAGTCCCAGAGGTATGATTGCAAAGTTATCTTCCCAGGGTTTCTCACGAATGGTAGAGAGCACCCACTGATGCAATGCAGGAACTCTGAACAGAAATGTCTCCCCAGGGGTGGGGGAGTACAGCTTGAGTAGGCAGGGTTGGCACTGAGAGTTGAGCAGTAGGTTCTAATTCCTTTACTTTCCTTTGGTCTTCTCCCTAACTCTTTGTCCTATTGATTTGGGGGAACGTTTATTGGCCTTTCCCACTAGGAAAGATTACTGTCAGAGTAACTAACATTAAAGCAAATGGATAAGAGAGGCAGGAAGTAAACTTCTCTGATTTGACCATTTGCTGTCCCCCAGTATCTTCCTCCAATAACCCTCAAAAGTACTCATCTCATGTCCCTCCCCGCTCCTTGTACATACCACCCAGCTCTGAAAGTTAAAGAAGCAAGTGAAATCTGTCTCACACCAGGAATGGTGGGAGAACCTAGAATAAGTTACTTAAATTCACTGGACCTCAGTTTTTTAATCTGTAAAATGAGAGAGTTTGAGGGGCAGCGAGGTGGCACAGTGCACAGAGCTCTGGCCTTGGAGTCAGGAGGAGCTGAATTCAAATCCAGCCTCAGACACTTGACATTTACTAGCTGTGTGATCCTGGGCCAGTCACTTAACTCCGATCACCTCACCAAAAAGCAAAATAATAATAATAATAATAATAATAATGAGAGAGTTGGCTTAGGTCATCTAAAATTTCTTCCAGTTCTATGTACTATTGATCTTCTGATCAATAAATAAGGATAATATTTGTTTATCAGTTTCTCAGGTTTCCTGTGAAGATCAAGTATGACCAAGCAGCTGAAAAAATTTGTAATAAATATAAGTTACTTAAATCACTAACTGGTTACTGTTGATCTGTAAGACATATATAACCATAGTATCACAGAATTTAATTTCTATTCTAAATAATTTTAAAACTGAAGAAAAAATATTGCTTTAAAACTATTTCTTCCTTAAGAAATCAAGATATCTAAAATTTTCCTTCTATTCTTTCATTAATCATCTCTCTACTTTATTTCAAGATACTTATAATACTATTTAAAATTAAAGGGTTTCGTAACTAGTCTTAGAATTTTAAAGCTAATAACTCTGAGTCAGAGTGACTTCAGGAGAAACATTGAAATAGATTAAGGAAGACTATTCACACAACTGTGTCCCATTCAGCATTGTCATTCTGATTTTTGAAAGAACACCACTTTTTTTTTTAAAACAACAGGAAAACATGCCCAAAATACACTGGAGGCAGTAAATTGAAAAGCATCCCAGTTTTGTTGAGTCTTTCATGCAATGTTACACTTCCTGTTAACACGAAATAAGGGTGTATCAGAAAATTCTGGGAATTTACTCTTTTTTTCTTTGTTTTTAACAATTAGGATGAAAATCTCCTGTCCCTGAACTACTTCAGTCAGATGTTGTTTATCTTAATACCCTTTCTTAGGTTGTGCTCACAGATCAACTTATGCATTTCAATTGTTTGATTTACTTTGGAAGTTTCCTTCCCCACGCCTTTCAGTGAGTGAGCAACCAGACAAACATACAAAGGCAGAGACTATTGCACTATATTCATATTTGTCAAGACCTATGATAAATTGCAGAAGGTCATCTCGACTGGTAAAGAATGTTAGACACTGGTGCGAACATCATTGTAGAGCAGACTAAAAGAGGCAGTGGATGTGGGAGGATGATTTGTGACAAGTCCACACTTAGAGGAAAAAGCAATTACTCAGAGAAGTTCAGCAAATTTGTTTCATCTTTTCTCTGATTATTTTATATTCCAGTTTCATGATGAATTCTAAAAACCATGCTGATTAAGCCTGCCAAAAGAGCTGGTCAGTGGTAGGGTGTGATTTGAGAGACAACATGAATGATGTTCTTTGAGGGGATACATAGCATCAGGCAGAAATCAGCAATCCTGTCACTGTGGAGTCATTCTGAGCCAGTGCTTAACACAGTGCCTGGTACATAGGTGCTTAATAAATATTTGTTGACTGATTATTTCCTAATCCATGGTGCACCTATTAGGTCCAGCAGTATATAGCAGTAGTTGGGACATGCACACACACACTTTGTGCTGAATTACCCACCTCTATTCTGGTGTAGACAGGGTGGTTTTTTCCTTTTTTTTTTCCTTTTTAATACTTTGTAAGTAATTAGATGGAGTAGTAGATAAGAGTACTGGGCCTGGAGTCAGAAATCCAACATTAGATACTTACTAGTAACACAAACCTGGGCAAGTCACTTAACCTGCTTGCCTCAGTTTCCTCAACTGTAAAGGGGGGATAATAGCACCTACATCCCAGGATCAAATGAGATATTTGTAAATGGCTTTGTGTAGTGCCTGACATATAGCAGGCACTTAATGAATGACTTCCTACTGCTATTTCCTCCAAGAAAGCAAACAAGCATTTATTAAGGGCTTATTTTGTGCCAGGCCCTATACTGTGCTAAGTACTAGGAGATACACATGAGGCATGCTGGTAAATGTTTAAGAATGGGATCTCCAAGCAAGATAGATTTTTTTAGTTTAATCTGTATTTTTTAACAGTGTGGATTTTTTAAAAATGTATTTATTTTATTTTTAATTGATGGAATAAAACAAGCATTTCCTTAACAGTGTAATTAAAAAAGATTATTGTGCATGAAAATGCAACTCTATTATGTGCAACTTGTTATAAATTCATAATAAAGTTATCATGTAAATTTCTTCTCTTTTTTTTTCCTTTTTTCTTTCCTCCCCCTGCATACTTCTATTTATCAGTTCCTTCTCTGATGCAGATATCATCTCCCTTCATATGTCCTTTGTAGGTAATATCTGCATTATTAACATTTTCTCAAGGTCCCTCAAATCTAGGTGATCAACAAAACAATAAGTCAAGCCCTGATTTATAGCATTAGCTGATTTCCAAGATATAAATGCTCACACTGAAAATTTAACCATCCACTCAAGAACCAGGTTAAGCTGGCTCCAGCATACTCTGAAATACACCGAAAGGCAAAAACATGATCCTTACCCTCCATGAGTTCATATTCTGAGGAAGACAAGATGCAAATAATCATTTATATACAAGATATATACAATGAAAATGGAAGGAAATCTCAGAGGGAAAGCACTAGCCCGGGAGGAGAGGGAAGTCAATATATAATCAGGGTACAGTGTAAGACAAATTACAATATCTCTTTCAAGCAATGTGGTATTTTCCAGCAATGTCTGTCTTCATTTGACTTACAATGCAATTGGGGAAACAGGAAATACACATAAAATAAAAACTGACTCGGGGCAGCTAGATGGTGCAGTGAATAGAGCACCGGCCCTGTATTCAGGAGGTCCTGAGTTCAAATCCGATCTCAGACACATCATATTCACTAGCTGTGTGACTCTGGGCAAGTTACTTAACCCCAACTGCCTCACCAAAAAACAAAACAAAAATAATGACTGACTCTATAAAGCAGTATATGCCTTGTGTGGAACAAGTAATAAATGATATTGAAATTCAAAGAAGGGAATAAAAATTGAGGGCTAGGATGGGCAAAAACTATGGAGCACTTCTCAAGTGGCTATTTGTCCTAATGTACTCAAGGGTTCAAAAGTATTGAATTTAATGTGTTCATATCTGTAATATCCAGAATGGCCCTAACAGATTCGGAAAGAAGAAAGTTAAAGATATCGCTCTTCATATACAAATACATGGTTGGATGAAATGTGCTTTTATATGTCTGTCCACACGCAGATTAGTGAGTGTTAACAGTTTCAACCCCTCTTCTCCTCCACGGGGCAATGAGGACAACATAGGCCAACATAGGGTTTGGGGTATTATCTGACAAAGAATGGTACTGATAAAAAGGGAAAAGATAAGAATAAGACTACAGTGATTAATAATAATAATGATAGCTGATGTTTATGATTTATAAAGATTTATAAAGCGGTCTCTATCAATTATCTCATCAAAGATAGAGAAATAACCATTGGATCCAAATCTATGTGAATGAGAAGGCCCGTCTATAGGAAAGGGCCACAGGGCTCTGTTTCTAGCTTAGTTCTTTTCAATATAGAATAATCATAAATTTAAAACTGGAAGAGACCTTAGAGATTATCTAGTCCAACCCTCAATTTACAGATGAGGAAAATAAGGCCCAGAAATGTTAAATGACTTGCCCAAGGTCACACAGGTAATAAGCAGCAGAGACAGGATCTGAAGCTAAGTCATCTGATTCAAATTCATAGTTCTCTCCACTGCGTCACTCCCTGACTTAAAGTGAAGCATAAATAGCAGGCCAAATAAATTTGTTGGATGACATGGAACTGGAAAGGATTTCAATGAGTGATACAATTAGGATCCACAAATATCTCAACAAGCTGAAATAATAAGCCAAATATAATAATGATAATGACAATAAGAATAATAATAAGAATAGCTTGCATTTTTATAATGCTTTAAAATTTACAAAATACTTTACAAATATCTCATTTCATCCTCACAAAAATTCTAGAAGTTAGATGCTATTATTGTCCCCATTTTACAGATCAAAAAACAAACAAGTGAAATCATTTGCCCAGGGTCACTCAGCTAGAAAGTGTCTTAAGGAGGATTTGAACTTTGTTTTTCCTGATTCCAGATCCAGTGTTCTGTCCACCAATTCACCTCGCACAGATAGGGATAAATGTAAGGTCTTTTATTTAAGCAGAAAAACTCAAGACGCAAATACAAGATGAAGGAGACATGACTAGACAGTGACTCATCTGGGTGGAGAAAAAAAAAACTACAGGTTTTAATGGACTAAAGCTTTTGTGTGACCCTGGTAAGTCACTTAACCCTGTTTGCCTCTGGTTCCTCACCTGTAAAATGAACTAGAGAAGGAAATGGCAAACTACTCCAGTATCTCTGCCAAGAAAACCCCAGAAAGGGGTCACAAAGAGTTGGACATGAATGAAATGACTGAACAGCAACAAAAGCTTAATATAAGGAAACCACGTAGCATGACAATAGGTGAGGCTCATTGGGAGAGAGAGAATCTTCCAATATCACTGAGTATAGGCTCAGTGGCCACTTGTCTCAGATGCTATATCAGGGATTACTGTTTTGACAGGGGTTGGACTAAACAGCCTCCACAATCCCATTCAATGCCAATTATCTATGATTCAATGAATGAGAAACACTACTTGAGGTTAGTTGCAGCAAGTATTCATTCATTGGACTCTAATAATTCAAGGCCCCTCTTCCTGAGGTCTAAAATTGCAGGGAAAAAGAACACAAAGGACCTTTAGCACCCTGTAAGTGCACCTTTTATGTAATCACCCTGGGCACTTCCATTAGCAGATGCCACAAAGCCTCCCACCTATTGCAGTGATGGGAATAATAGTACCTGCAATATGTATGTACTTTAGAGGGTTATGGTGAAGATCAAATGAGATAATGGAGGGAAAGAGGTTTGCAAACCTTAAAGTGTTATAGGAACGCTTGTTATTAAGGGAACTAGTATGATGTAGGCGAAAGAGTGCCAGATATGGAGTCGGAAGAGAGTGAACTTCTAATCCCTCATCTATGTGATAATGCAAATGTCATTTAGTCTCTCAGTGTGTCAGTCTCCTCAACTATAAGATGAGAATGATATCAGTAGTACTGCTTTGAAAAGGTTACCAGGATCAGAAGATATAATGTTTAGTCAGTGAAGGAACAAATGAAAAGCATTTATTAAGCACTTACTGTGTGCTAAGCTCTGAGAATACAAATGCAAAAGCAAGACAGTCCCAGTTCTCAAGGAGTTAATATTCTCTTGGGAGACAACACATACTTGAACCTCTGTTTTTGGCCTTCCTACTTTTGCTAGGGTCACCTAGTTAGGAAGTGTCTAAAGTAGGATTTAAATTTTAGTCTTCTTGACTCCAGGTCCAATGGTCAATCTATTCTACCACCTAGCACTCATAACTCAGTCATTTATCAGTTGTGTCCAAATCTCCATGACCCCTCTGTGAGATTTTCTTGGCAAAGATACTGGAGCGGTTTGCCATTTCCCTCTCCAGCTCACTTTACAGATGAAGGCCCTGAGGTAAACAGGGTTAAGTGACTTGCCCAGGGTCACACATCTAGTAAGTGTCTGAGGCCAGATTTGAACTAGGAAGATGAGTCTTCCTGACCTGGCATTTGTTCCACATTGCACAACCTAGCTGCCCCACCTAGCATATCTAGAGATAAATGTAAGGTCCTTTATTTGGGTACAAAAAAATCAAGATACAAATGAAGGATGAAGAAATCATGGCAGTCTTATATCTGTATATAGGTATCTAGGGAAAGGAATTATGTTCTGGCAAGTCACTAAACTGAGAGTGCAATTAGAGGGCAATCCATTGACACGCTCTTTGCAGAAGCAATCGTTGGGGGTGTTTTCATTACTGTTCTCAGAACAAGAGAGGGAAAGTAGGTTGGGCAGTGGGGAAGGTAAGGTAGTATACATGCAAGAGAAGTGGGAGGAAAATGGCTTGGGTGAAGATGGGGACCCACAGCCCCAGACAGTGCAGAGTTGAGTGGCTAAGTGCTTAGCCAGTCCTTTAAAAACTTCGAAGTACCATCTATACCAGAGTTTCCTTGCCTGGGATAGCCATAGCCCTAGTCGTACTGACCTTATTCGTCAGGAGACTAAAGGGAATATTTGGGGAATAACTACGTATTCTGAATGTAGTAGTGTTAGTAAAATAAAATAAAATATGGCTTGGAAAAAGAATGATGAGGAGGGAGTGGGGTAGAAATGAAAGGTAGCAAAATAGTCAATTTGGAAAATCTGAGACAGCTGAAGGAATAATTTCTGCTGAGCAAAACCAAATTAATGAGGTTTAGATACAAAACCATTTTCATATTGAGCCAGAAAAAAATCAGTGACAATGATCCAGTGAAAGATAAGCTCATTGATCTCTGCAGTAACCAGAAACTCCGAATTGATTTCTAATCAATAAAGTTAGAAAATTTTTGCCATGCCCTTGTAGAAGCACATCCAACTCTTACTACATGTGCTTACAAGACTTTTGAATTCTGCTTATGACATCTCAACTCTGTGAATCAGAATTCTCAGTCTTGCTCTCAGTGAAATCCAAAGCAAGAAATAAACTGGCACTCAACATGATGTACAGCTCTCTCTTTCAAAGCCTACTTGATTAATAAAATGCTTGGTTGATAAGAAACAGAATCAAGGATCTAGTTAATTTGTTTCACTATGTTCAGATAAGCACAATGCATCAATTTTGTAGTATTTAACAGCTTCATGATGCTAAAAATGTTATGTAATGAATAAAGTTTTGTTTTTGAAAAATTAATTAACCTCTTCATTTTATCTCTCATGTGTATATACATAGTAAACTCTAGGATTCCTTCCTTCCTCTTTTCTTTCTGAATGAGGAATATGGGAAAATTTGCTAAAAACAAGGGGTATAGGGACCCCTATACTCTATAAATAATTTTTATTTTCTTTCTTATATGCAACTTGCCCCTAACTACATTTTAGTTAACAAAGAGTGTGTGTATTATTCACTCTTTGTCCAAAAATTTTGCCATGTTCAAAAAGTTCTTCCTGATGAATAAATATAAGTCCTTTATCTCATCTCTTCCTGGTTACTTTATAATTCCTTCTTATAATTTATATATTCCTTCATAATTCTTGTCTGTGTATACATATATTTCATTTTAATCCCATTAGAATAAGTACATTAACTCTGTATTTCATTTAAATATATTAGATCCTGACAATCAAGGGATGAAGTGGTGTTTCAACTATATTATAACACAAAAGAGATTTAACTCTTCACTACCTAACAGTGAGGGGTGAGGAAGGGCAGAAACACAATGAGCACAGTTATTATCTGTCATATCTTACCCTGGTTCCATATGCCTTTATGAATTTCATATTCCTACTTTCCAGCATTAGCCATTGACAAAACTGTAAAAAAGCAAAGTGATAAAAATAAAATAAATGAAACTTTTCTTTTTCATTTCTGAGCAACAACAACAACACACACACACACACACACACACACACACACACACATTGTCCCCCTTTCTCCAACGACTTCAATATTTTCATTCTGTCTACAGGTTGCACAAGATGCAACAGAAATGATATTAAAGAAGATGTACGTCGATGATTTTAGCTAAGGTAAAAAGTACTCTCAAACTAAAATAAAGTTTTACCCTTAAAAAAAAAAAGATGCATTATCATCTCCCTGGGGCTATACCCTAAAGATCTTTGGGCCTTCCAATTTAACTTGCAACTGAATCTTCCTATATTCCTTGAAAGGAAAGACTGTCTCATTTTTCCATCTTAGCATAGAACTTGGCACACAGTAAGAATATTTTTTTTCCCTTTCATTCATTCTCTAGTGTAGCATAGCAGCTAGGCCTACTTTCTTTATTAGTATCCTCTGGATCTTCCCTGACTCAATTTCCACCATCAAAACAAACTTAGAGTAATAGAATAATAGAATCCCAAAGTGTGAGGACCTCAGAAGTCATCTGGTCCAAATAGTATCTAAACAAGAATCTTTCCTATAACAAACCAGACAATTAGCCTTCTGGTCTCCACATGAAGACTTTATGGAGAAACCAATTACCTCCCAAGATAATCCATTCAACTTGGGGACATACCTAATTGTTAGAACATGTTTCCTTATTCAAGCCTAAATCACTTTAATCCTCTCTTCTCTAGGCTAACCATCCTTCATCTAATTCCCTTACGATAACAGCTTTTAGTCCACCACACTCTCTTTTCTGAGCCTTCCTCTGGATGTCCTTCCTAAGTGTGGTACCCAGAGCTGCAAATGATATTCCAAGTATGGTATGACTACAGCATAACTGACCCCTGATAGCCAAATTCCCTCATTTTACAGTTGAGGAAACTGAAACCAAGGTAGATTAAATTATTTGTCCAAGGCAATATGGGTAGTAAGCATCAGAGGTGAAGGATTTGAACCCAAGTCAACTGACTCCATGGTCAGTGGTTTTTCCATTGTACACTGCCTACTGCCACCTCTCCCTTCCACCTGTACTATGCACCCATTGTATCAGGATCTCATTAAAACAACTAAAACAGGGGCATCTAGGTGGTGCAGTGGAAAGAGCTCCAGCCTTGGAGTCAGGAGGACTTGAGTTCACGTGTGACCTCAGACACTTGACACTAGCTGTGTGATCCTGGGCAGGTCACTTAACCCCTATTGCCAAAACAAACAGACAAAACAACAACAACAACACAAGCACTAAGACACACCCAAAAAAATGCATTCTCTGTACTTGGGATGCAGCTATGATCCAATGGAAAGAGCAATTTGGAGTTAATCAACCTAGGTTCAGACCCCAGTGGTTGTATGACTGTGGACAAGTCACTTAACTTCTCTTGGCCTTAGTTTACTCATCTGTAAAATGAAAAAGTTGATGTAGATGATCTCTAAAGTTCCTTTCATCTGGAAATCTTACGATCATATAGCCAAGGAATCTTTCTTGAATGAACAATAAGTTATTTCTTGAATCGAAACCCATTGAAAGAAGAACTTATTCAGTGACACAGAGAGAGAATTTATTGAGAATAATCAAGCATAATGACAATTAGAAAAATGTTTTTCTCAGTTACAAATACATAAACCCATCAAAATGACTTTCATATATTGAAATGATCATTCTTAATTGTAACCCTGTGTTACAAAGCACCCAAGCATTTCTCAAAGCAGTATTGCACTGAACTGCGTTCCCTGGATACATTTGGGCCACATGGACATAGCTGAACATGAATCCCTTGTACAACATTCAAGACCTCCAGTGATAGTGAGGTCCCTTTTTCCTGGATCAGCTTATTTCTTCTTTTGGATAAATTTAATTGTTAGGAAACTTTTCCTTATATGGAGCCAAAGCATATGTCTGCAAATTTCTACCCTTTTCTTTGATTCTGCCCCCTGGGCATAAGTGGAACAAGTATAATATCTCCCTCACAAAAGGGTTTTTTAAATACGTAAAGCCAGTGATCATATTTCCCCTGAAGTTTTATTATCTTCTATATAAATGTTCAATTCAAATCAACAAACATTTTTTAACTATCTGCTCTACTAGCTATCCCTTTTGGGGTGACTGCTCTATCCAGTTATCCAATAAGGGAAGGGTACCCAGCAGAAAAAAAAACACAAAAGTTATTCCTTCAAAATGAATAAGGAAGGGAAAGATTAGAAACTTCAGAAAATTATCCTCAAACCCCACCTACTACTTCCTGTCTAGTAAGACTACATGCCAGCATTTTCATGTCTTTTCTTCAGTTCCTCTTCTTGGGGGTTGTAGGAATACTGTACCATCTGCATTTCAAGGTCTTCCAGATCTGAAGGTCAGGGGAGGTAGCCATAGCCAAGAGATAAGGTGGTTTTGAATCAAGGAAGTTCTGCCTTCTCAAGAGCATAAAAAGTGCTTCTTCAATCAAGCCATATGACTTATGCTAGGGTCTGCTTACCTGAGACCAATTGTTTTGATTTGACTTGAATGTGAAAGAGATGAGTTTTTATCCCCTCCCCCACAGCACATGCATATCATTTTAAATAGTTAGAGGTAACAGATAATTATAATGTTGTACAGATAGCTAATTGGGTAGCTTCCTAATACTCTTCCTTTCAACAAGGACTAATGTGATAAAGTAATTCATACCAAAGGGTTTTTGTCTGATAATATCTTAATAGGTTGTTAGCCTTCCAAGGTAACATACTTGTAAAGAGGCTGTCAATGCCTTAACCCAAAGGGACAATCCATCAATCAACAATCATTTATTAAATACTCACTCTGTGCCAAGGTCTAGAAATACAATGCCAAAAGTGAAATAGTCCCTCCTCTGAAGACCTCAAAGTCTAACCAATTAAGATCATAAAGTTAGAGTAATCCTCAGAGGTCATCTAGTTCAATTCCCTCACTATACAGATTAGGAAACTGAGGCCGAGGGACAGTAATTTATTTGCCCAACATCACAAAGGTACTAAGTACCAGAGGCAAGATTTTAACACAGTTTTTCAGCCTCCCAAGCCAAGGCTCTTTCTACTATATCATGCTGCTTCCCAGAATGCAGGCTCCTTCAACTGTCAGCAAACATGTATTAAGCACCTACTAGTGCATTCTACAGTACTAGGAAGCAGAGGTACAAAGACAAAAATGAAATAATACCTGAACTTAAGTTGTTTGATACTGGGGATATCAGACAATGCCACAGGCTGATGGGAAAGCTACCTTAGGAAAAGAGGATTTTTAGCACTACTCAATTCAATCAAACCACATCATAAACAAGTTCCACCTGGCTTACCCTTAAATGGTAGTTAGATGGCACAGTGGAGAGTGCTGGGCCTAGAAACAGGAAGATTCATTTTCTGGAATTCAAATATGGTCTCCAATACTAGTTGTGTGATCCTGGGCAAGTCACTTAACGCCAATTGCCTCACCAAAAAAAAAAAAAAAACCAACAGTAATAAAATAAAATGAGCTAAAAATCATTCCAGTATCTTTGCCAAGAAAACCCCAAATGGGGTCATGAAGAGTCAGATATGACTGATACAAATGAACAATAACCCTTAAAACCAACTTTGCTGCTATCTACTGGTTTTTGCCACATAAAAGGCTCTTCCCTCAGCCACCACACAATCAGGATCCAGGCTGCAGTAACATCAAAAGAGCCTGACTTTAGAAGATCTCAGAGAGGATGGAGTGAGAAGCAATTTTTTCATCTCTCTGTTATCAGAAGGGTATGGACCCTGGTGATAGAGAAAAGTGATTTTCCCCACATCATTTTATCTAGGAGTAGGTTGGTGTTGCTTAGCAGGGGCAAATCAAAGCACTTTTAGTGATCTTTAGATTGAAGAAGTTGCATATCTGCATTTCTTTTAAGATATAAATCCCTGTAATCATTTCAGTTTCAAATATACTGTGCCAGATGTCTTAATAACCTTGGCATTTATATAGCATTTTTCATTTTCAAAATGCTTTATAAACATTAACCAATTAACCCTCCCAGTCACCCTAGATATAGCTGCCCCAAGTAATATGTTGATGAATATTGACTTCTTGTAGGTAAGTGAGGAGGTTTTCCATAATTTGGGGATGGCAGACATTTTCCAGAGCGCAGAGGATATTGTAACCTCTGAAAAAGAGTCCAAATTAAACCACTGTTCTTAATAAAGGGAATGAAACCAGCAAGGAAATAAGCACAGTGAAAGGAAATTTTCTTTTTTTTTTCCTCTGTTCCTTGATGAAATTCAATGCCCATTTCCAGGAGCTCATTCTTGCAAATGAAAGGAAACAACTGGAAGTCTTCTCTAAACTGACAATTTGCTCTTTGTGTGAATTAAAAGGTTCCATGCCTAAGAATATAAATCAGAGTTCATGGTAACATTCAAAATCGGGGAAAAGTTCAAAGTATTGTTAATTGTAACAACACTGGTGTGTCCCACTTTAAGCAAACCCATTATATGAATTTCTGGCTTTGCCAAAAAAGGTATATTTTACTCTACTTAAGGATTTACTGCAGTATGCTTTCAAATAGAAACATTCCTAGCATTTAAAATATTATATAATTTAAAGAACTTGATTTATACATAGCTGGAAATTAACATGTGGATTTGTTTTGGAAACAGTTTGTTTTTATAACTATAGCCTATGCTTGGATGCTCACAAATTCTTGCTTTTCTTTTTCTTAACAAGCAATTCCTAATTTATAAACTAGTTATGTTCAAAAAGTGACCTTTTGACTTTTTAGTCAAAAGACAGGAAAGGAAGTAAGGGCCCATCAGTTGAGGGTTGGCTGAACAAATATACAGATATAAAGACAGGTCATATGATTTCACTAGTACAAGAAAATCATTGGCAAGGAAACTTCCAGGTCAGCACCTTCTCTGAAACTTATGTTCTTAGAGGTTCCTAGATCACTGAGAGGGTAAGTGACTTCCCTGGGGTCACACAGCAAGTATATGTCAGAGGAAGAATTTGAACACATCTTTCTAGTTTTGAGACTGACTTTGGATCCACCACCCAGTACTACATCTGTAGATGTAAAAGAACATTTAAGTGAGCCATAAGAAATGACAACCATGGGGAATTCAGCAAAACATAGTAAGGCTTTTTTAAACTGATACAGAATAAAGAAAGCAAGGGTGGTAGAACAATATATTAGTAGCTGCAATATAGTAAATGAAAACAACACTAAAAGGCTGCTGAATTCCATTAGAGTACAAACTCCAAATCCATTAGATTGTGAGTTCCTTGAGGGCAGAGACTATTTTTTTACATATACATATATACATACCTACATATGTATGTAGGTATATATATATATTTGTGTGTATGTGTGTGTCTCTCTCTCTCCATATATATATATATATATATATATATATATATATCTCCAGTGCTTAGCACAATGCATGGCACATAGTAGGCACTTAATAAATGTTTGCTGACTGAATGACTGACTTCTGAACTCAGATGAAACAATGAGCAAGATTGGTTCTAGAGAGCAGATATTAAAACATACTTCCCTCTCTCCTCAGGATAAAGAAGTGGTCCCCAGTTTCTAATCAGCTTTTTCCAAGATTGTCTTTCCAACTTCCTGGTGATGGACCTTCCTAAACTTAACATTTTTATCCTTAGAGCAATCAATCAACAAACATTTATAAAGCACTTATGGTCTAGGTACCATACGAGGCACTAGGGATACAGAGACAAAAATGAGACAGTCCCTGTCCTCAAAGAGCTTACATTCCATCAGAGCATACAGCTAGTCAGTCAATAAATATTTATTAAGCACCTGTTATGTTCTAGGCACTGTGCTAAATGCTAGGGTTACAAAAAGAGGCAAAAGACAGTCCCTGTCCTCAAGGAACTCACGGTTTAATGAAGTCCGTTGCTAGGCCTGTACTCAGAGACATTCTGTCGAATCCACTAGAGGTTTCAGTGTCACCTCCATGGTTCTATGAGTTAACAGAGTAGGGCCCTGTGGTCATAATTATAGCATGTAATGCTGACAATACTCTCTTGTTCACTAATTGTGTCAAGTGTATATATCTCATTTTTCCAAGTGGAGGGTCAGGGACTAAGTCTTACATTTCACTTTTAACTTGTAATATTTAGCATATTACTGGGAAGATAATAACTTTGCATCCAGGACTGTGATAGCATGAGATTCAGCATAGCATAATGGATCTCTGAGGTCTAGCCTTAGATTTAGGAAGACCTAGTCTGACACATACTGGTTATTTAAGTCTGGGCAAGTCATGGAAATTCTCAGATTATTTGGCAACTCTCAAAGCCTATAACTTATGAAAGAATTATTGATCTCTAACCAGTGGAAGGAATTTCCATAGAGATGAAATCATCTGTCTGGATTACTAACCCGAATAAAAACTACTCAATAAATATCAGTTGCTTAATTAGCTGGAATGGCAATGTGATGTAGTAGAAAGAATATCTGCACTCTAGCCATGGCTCTGCTCAGTATATGCATGACACTGAGTATTAAAAACCATCATTTGCATGTGTAAATCGCATGCTAAGTACCTAATAAATATCATTTTATTTTACCCTCATGACAACCCCATGAGGTAGTATTATTGTTATTACTATGATGTAGGAACTATTATTATCTCTATTTTAGCTGTGAGGAAAATGAGGCAGATAGAGATTGAATGACTTGTCCAGGGGTCACTCAGCCAGTAAGAGTCTGAGGTAGGATTTGAACTCAGGTTTTGTTCCCTCAAGGTCTGGCATTTTATCTACTGTGCCACTTAGCAGTCACCAGAGAAGTCTTGGAACTTCTCTGAACTTCTGTGTTCTTATCTGCAAAGCTGGGTGTGCGGGAAGTTAGACTAGGTGGTTTGAAGCTCTGAAATTCTGGGACTGATCCCACCTACTATCTACCTATCCAAGATGGGGACTTAATGTTGAAGGACAGAGGGATGGTAAAGAAGATTAGATGAGGATATGATGAAATATTAGAGACTGATAGTGTTATAGGGAATGGTTTCAGTATATTTGTCCAGTTATCTAAGACCCCAGTTGATCAAAAAAAGTGAACTAAAATAATTTTTCTTCTCCCCCATTGTCTTTCTCTTATCATGTTGGTGTTATACATAGTCAACTATCTTAGTACAAGGAGTAATTTGAGGGATTCTGGGAAGATGAGCTACCCCAAACTATCTTCCTTGCCAACTTTTTCCTGATGCCTGAAACTCAGCAATCAGAACACCATTCAATTAACATAAGGCCCTTATTCTATACAAGCACTGTTACAGGAACTGGTGATATAATGGTAAATATGACATGACAGTTTTCCCTATGTTGTTGACAGGATAGGACAGGATAGGTATATTTATGCCCATTTTACAGATGAAGAAAACCTGAAAGGGGCAGCTAGGTAGCACAGTGGATAGAGCTCTGGTCTTGGAGTCAAAAGGACCTGAGTTCAAATCCAGTCTCAGATACATGACACTTACTAGCTATGTAACCCTGGGTAAGTCACTTAACCCTGATTACCTCACCAAAAAAGCAAAAAACAAGAACAAAAAAAACTGAAACCTAGTACAATGGAGTGATTTGTCCACTGTCAAGCAAGTTTTAAGTTAGAAAAACTTAGAAACAAAAAGCACAGAATAATACCCATGAAGTAAACGCCAAAAGAGAATCCCTCAATATGCAAATTCAAAAAAAAAAAGGGTTAAAAATCTGGAGTCCTGGATATCTCAACTGAACATTCAACCTTGCCAAGGACCATAGATAAACATTCCTACTTCTGGCTGCCATAGCATACAATAAGTATATGGAAGCAAATTAGTCCCGAACAATTTGCTTGTAGCATTTAATTTTGTACCAAAAAAAAAAAAAACCTGCTGATGTGAAACAAGGTTCTGGCATAATTCACTTTTACAATTACCCAAGAGCACTTCATATCCCAGGCCAGTCTAAATTCACAGAAGTAAGTTACCCAAGGAATTAATTACTGTCCAATTTATTACTTCTCCTATCATCTAAAACTGTAGAAGAAACTGGTTACCTGGAAAATTATATATTTTTTGAACACGTCATATTTAATTTGAGGAGAATGATAAGGCAGAATGAGCAAGAGTTTTGTTTCTTGTGACTTCAGATCCACAGGTGTGCCCTCTCTAAAGGGAGCTGAAGGCAATGTGTCAGAAGCCCCTTAGCTAATGCAGCTGTGTGTTTTCAGCACCTCTGGGAATTTACCATCTTGAAGTCCAGGGTTGCAGAAATCAGCCCAGAATTTAGCAGCTGCCAACTGCTAATTACCCAGTGCCAGACCTAGTCCTAGAACACAACAGAAATCGATTTAAGCCATGGGGTGATCAACACTTGATTTATTTTGTCAAGGATAGTAGTGTTCTTTGAAGCAAAACCAATAGTAATACAAAATCCAAGTCTTTTCTGTTTACTTTATTCCCCAATTTGGGAGGAATATATTCAGTCCTCCTCCCTCCTGGAGTTAGAATATCAAGTAGCCTTCACAATGAACACTGTTGCTGATTTTTTTAAGTATACAAACATTAATATTCAGATGTGTTGCTTTCAGATTCCTTTTTAATTTTCTACATTTAAAATTTTCCCCTACATCAGCACAAAAGAGAAAGTTCTGAAGTTCAGAGAGAATTCTGAAATTCAGGTTTAGAGAGAAGTTCTAAAATTCTTAAGAGCAACAATTTAGAAAAGGGAGAAGTGAACCAATTCATTTTTCATTTCATTGACTGCTTTTATAGTTGCTGAATCAGAGGCTACAGTGTGTGCCTCTGGGATCTTTGGAAATGAATGAATGAATGTATGAATGAATGAATCAACATTTATTATGTACTTTGTGTCAGGCACTTGGCAAGCAACAGTCAGCTGTATGCATTCATCTTAAATAAGTCTTGAAGACACATTTTCACTTAAAAGCAGGGTCAGTAAATCCCTAGACCTGATGCTATGCTGCAGTACAGCTAGGAACACTTATTCTCACTCCATAATAGATCTATGTGGATTTACAGTGTGAGACACAGAGCTGGGATACTAGGTTCTAGTTCTGGCTCTGTCAATAATTTAGCTTTATTATGTTAAGTAGGTCATCCTACATGTCCTCCATGGACATGAGTTTTTAACAGAACTGAAAAATGTTAGAGCTGAATGAGATTTGATGGAAAGCAACGTTTGGCTGTGAGAGCTGGACTACAAGGAGAACTGAGTGGAATCAATACTTTCTGATTGTGATGCTGGAGAAGACTTTTGAGAGTGCCTTGGACAGCAAGGAGGCCAAATCAGTCAATATTTAAAGAAATTAATTCAGGTTATTCACTGCAAGGTCAAATACTGAAGCTGAAGCTTAAATACTTTGGCTTTATAATAAAAAGATAGGACTCGGAAAAGACCCTGATGTTGGGAAGGATTGAAGGCAAAAGGAAAAGGGGACAGCAGAGAGAGAGAGGGTAAGATGGGTAGATAATGTCACGGACACAATGAACATGAACTTGGACAGACTTCCAGAGACAGTGGAGGATAGGAGGGCCTGGAGGTAAATGGACTCACAAAGAGTGGACATGACCAAGCAACAACCTTTATTGTATAGAAAAGGAAACTGAAGCTCAGAAATGGGAAAGGGCTTGTTGAAGGCAACAGATAGTAAGCTACAGAGCTGAAAACTGAACTTCCAGCTGACAAAGTTGGAACGTGAGCCTGATCTTTCAACTACGGAACAGAAATTTTTCCTGATCTACAAAATGAAAAGGTTGAGCTAGTTAATCTCTGCCATACCTTTCAGCTCTAAAATTCTATGTATTTAAGTTTGTACAGTTGTGACACATTGAGTAGTGCATTAGGGAAACGATAATCACATACTGGAAAATCAGTCCAATAATTTTATCTTACATTGACAATGGTGAGAGAATAATTTTATTTGTTGAGGGAAAGATGGGGGAAAGTAGTCTTTCAGTGATATAACAATCTAGTTGGATTTTTACATATTGAACATAAGCATTTATTAAATATTTCAAGGTGTATATATTGCCTTCCCTTCAAGAAAATGTAAGTTCCTTGGGGGCACGGACTGTTTAATTTATGTCCTTTTATCCCTAGCACTTAGCATGTAATAGATTGTTTAAAATGTTTGACTGTTATTAAATCTATCATTATCAACATCATCATTATTGTTGTTATTGCTAATAATAATGATAAAAGAAGCAGTGTGGCATAGCAAATAGAATGTTAGCTAACCTTTGAGTTAGGAAGATATGGGTTCAAGTCCTTCCTCTGATAGTACTAAGCTACATGATGCTGAGTAAGTCACTTAATTTTTCAGTGCCCTGGGAAACTCTAAAACTTTAAGATGCAGAAAAGTTGTTTATATGGAGAAGAAAGTCTCCACACCAGCAAACTTCTCATACTGATTAAAATCACAGGTCTATATAAAAATAAAACAAAACAAAAAATATACCAATATAATAGTAAATATTCATTTCTGCTGTTTCCCTAGTTTTTGATGTATAATGGTGTTACTATAGAAAAACTCATGTTTTTTTAAAAACCTCTTATGAACTGCTTAAACGTATTTAATCAATTTTTCTTTTTACTGTGAATATGACAATTGTCAAGGGAAATATTTAAATATACAAAGAACAAGAGAAAATGTTGCATAAGAAACCGTGACTTTCTGTTACAATTTGTTTTTAAAAAGAATATATATATATGTACATATACATATAATTTAACAAGGTAGTAACAAACCAATGCTTTTGCTTTCCTTTGTACATTTAAAAAAATTATTGATACACTTGTTGGGCATGTCTATCACTATCCACTCACCTATCACCCTTATACCCCTCCCAGTAGAAGCCCTCCCTTGTAACAAATACGTATCATCAACATACTGGCCATGTCTAAAAACACGTCTCGTTCTGCATCTTAAATACATTACTTCTCTATGAAGAGGTGTGGGAGTTTTATTTGGTTCATCACAAGTCTTTCAAAGTCTCTATGGTTCACTGTTTTGATAAGAGTTCCAGGGGATTTCAAAGTTGTTTCTGCTCATATCACTATTGACATCCAGGAAGTAGTTTTGCTTCTGCTTGTTCAAATCCTATCTTTAGAGCTTTGTTCCATATTGGATTTACAACCTGAAAAGGGATATATCCTCTTTTAAATAAGAGCCAAGTATGTATGTGGTGCTTGCTGCAGAAAAACAATGCAAATTCTTTGAATTTTCCCTATAGTTACCAAAAATACTGATCAAAAGGGAAAACGAGATGCTTGGAGTAATTCATCTCCCTTTTCTTAAAAAAGAAAATGTAGTGGAGGGAACCTATGCTCATTCAATGAGGAGAAATCTTTTCTTGATTGGGGAAATGAAAGTCATTGAAATCTCCTGCTGATGGAGAGGAGATATATGCTATGACTATGAATTTTTTCTTTCCTACCAACCTGGATTAGAAAGACAAACCAGGAGAAAGAAAAAGACTGGGTAGTTAGGAATGAGGAGTGCTGAGTACCACTGGCTAAGTAAGAAACCCCACAACAATCTTTCTAGATAGGGTAGTTAACATCTGCAGGAAGGCTTGAAGGAATTTTGATACCTGGTGAAGTGGCCACAGAGTCCTTCTGAACTATGAACAAATCCCAGAAAAACCCAACTCTAAATTTGAGAAATAAGAATATGTACAAAGAGGCTATAGCTTATTTCTGGTAAGAAATGCACAAGAAATGATATAAGATATAACAGAAAGGAAATACATGATTGTGGCAGTTACCTGGTAAAGTCACTAGAGACCTAGGCCTGGAGTTAGAAAGACCTGATTTCAAAAACCACCTCATACACTTCTCAGCTATATGACCATGGGCAAGTCACTTAACCTCTGCCTGCCTGTTTCCTTGTCTATAAAACAGGGATAATAATAGTACCTACCTCTCAAGGTTGTTGTGAGGATAACATGAGATAATATTTATAAAGTGCTATGTAAACTTTAAAGCACTTTATAAATGCTATCTATGATGATGATGAGAAAAGGAGGTGAAGTGGTCATTCAGTAAAAGAGAGGTAAAGTATAACCAATGTTACACTGAAACCCATAAAATGAAAAAAAAAAAAGCCAGAGGAAGGCCTCCAACACATTGAGTAGATCCTTTCTGTAAGATTTATAGGAAACCTTGGCCCCAAATTGTATAGGTGTGCTTAAGAAGGTACGTATCTGCACCAATGGATTGAAAAGATCATAGACCCACTGAAGTTGGGTTCAAAGTTAAGTGATCATCCTTATAGTACAAAAGAAACAGGCATTTAATGGAATATTAATAATAATAGCTAGTATTTATATAAAACTAAAACACAAAATGCTTTACATATATTATCTCACAAGAATTCTATGAGGTAGATACTATTATTATCCTCATTTTATAAAGAAGAAAACTGAGACAGAGAGCAATTAAGTGACTTACCAAGGAGGGTCACACAGCTAGTAAGTATTGAAAGTAGGATTTGAACTCAGATATTCCCGAATCCAAGTTTGGTGCTCTATCTACTGTAACACCCAGCTACCAGTGTGGGTTCAAAGCTGGACTGTGTAACCTTGAACATGTCACTCTTATTTTTCTGGGCCTCAGTTTCCTCATCTATAAAATAAGGGGGTTGTACTGAGTGATTTCTAACGTCCTTTGTCATTCTAAATCAATGATCCTTAATTTTTTCTTTAAGCCTTTTTTACATATATACAAAAATATATCTTCAAAACATAGTAATTAGGAATACAATTTTATGTTAGGCTACTTAATCAAGAATTTTATCCTGATACCTCCCAAATAGAATAATTGAGTAGAAAAGCATTTCTTGATGCAGTCACCACCATCAGAAACCTCACTGTTCAGACCATACTCAGAGCATTATCATGATAGCTCACCTTAATGACAAAGTGTCTAGTGAAAATGAACAGCCTCCTTTGTGCAGGCCTTAAAAAATCCAAACCTATAAAGTGATGGAAAATGCCAAAGTAACCAAACTTAAGTCTCCCTGTTAACATACAAATAAAAATCAAATTATCCGAAAACCTGATCATGATGCAGATTTTCCTAGGCCATTGCAACATTTTTCCTTTTCTTCCTGGAAGTGTATATTCATGAATATGATGGCAATATAGTGTTGGGATTTGGGGAAGAAAGGCTTTTAAAAATTGAATGGGAATGGGACAGCATAAATAGCTACATGGTAGTTAGGCGGTGCAGTGAATAGAGTGCTTGGACCTGAGTTCAAATATGGCCTTAGAGACTAGCTGTGTGACCCGGGAGAGTAATTTAATCATTGTTTGCCTCAGTTTCTGCAACTATAAATTAGGGATAGCAATAGCACTTACCTTTGAGGATTGTTATCAGGATCAAATGAAATAATGTTTGGGAAGTACTTAGCACAGTATCTGGCACATAGCAGGCATTATAGAAATGCCAGCCATTATTATTAAGTCAGAAATTCTTGATCCCTTTAACAGAAGGCAAAGAAATGTAAATGGAGCTTCTAATTATATAGTATTTTTGGTGGTTAGAAGGTGGCACCTGAGAGCCTTGCGTGGAGCATTCAGTTTAAGGGACCAAAAGCCAAAGCTGATAACACACTGAGCATTTTCTCTGTTCTGGATCTGTCTTCTAAGGTTCCTCCAATATTGTCCTCCAAACAGTGTCTTTGTCATTGACATAAATTTAGAATCATAGGATGTAGAGTGATCATTTAGTCATAATAGTAATGCAGATGCTTCTTGCTTGAGAACAGAGGAATAACAACAAATTCACACTATGCAAATTCAACCGTATGTAAAGAATTCTGAAAGAAATCCTCATTAAAAAAAAACACCTATGTTAACTTTGCCGTACAGCACCCTCTCTTTCTGCTAGATGTTCCCAGCCTCCCATATCCTCATCCAAAAATATAAAACCTCCAAGTGAAAATAGAAGAAGGGACACTCATGGAGAGATGGCAAGATTGGAGGCTTAGCTTGAGATCTCCGGTGGTAAGAAAGGAGACCTTTGCCCCACTCTGCCCACCCTCCCTCCCCACTAGTCTGGATGCATGTTTGTCTCCCATCAGTCAGCACTCAGGTCACTACATGTTTCTCCCTGGCCCTGTGTGTCTGGTTCCATGTCTGGCCCCCACTCGTCTGCCCCCCAGTGTTCTTCCTCTCAGTTCTGGGCAGGCCTATACCCGGACTACAGGTCCCTATGTGTTTTGTTCTTCCTCCTATTCTCACTTGTCTTTCTCTGTCCCTCACATGTCCTTGTACCATGTCCTTGAACCATGCACCACCTTTCCTCCTTCCTTCCCTCTCTCCCTTCCCCACATCTGTAGGCAAATTCCCATTATGTAAAAATCACAAGAGGTCTTCGGAAAGGTCCACTTACATAAGGCAAGAACTGTCTGTCTGTAAATAGCAGTTTGGTCCCATTTATATAAGACTCTCTTCATTGGTGGAGATCAATGACTCCATGCTAGGTGCCCACATAAGGAATAGAGCTGATGAGAGCTTGGGAGAAGAGAGACCCTTGTCTTCTGACTTCCCCCTTCAAGAAAGAAAACACTTAGCTCCAGATTCTCTTTAGGGAGAAGTCCCTGAAAGGAGAGAGATTCTGGGAAGAAGCAAATATGTAGAGGAATTGACAGTAGAAGTTATTCCTGGGAATTTCATACTAGTCCACCCTTTGAGGATGAAGAATTGCTTGAAGAGGTAGAAGCTTTTCTAATCAAATGAAGCATTACTATAAAGAAACAGACTATCACAATTAAAGAAAGGGATTTTACTTCATCTGTGAGTAAGGCTGAGGCCATACCCTCTGTGGTAGACAGATACCATAGGCCCCAAATTGGCATTTTCTCAGAACATGAAGCACGTCCCCCAGGAAAACAACCTTCAACAACTTGGATTGGGCAAGCAAAAGAATGAACCTGAGATACGGGAAGCTAAAGTGACAGGGAGCCTAAGGGGGGACAGCTGCGGTGGCAGTGAATAACCTCATTAAGAGATGGCCAGCTGTCACCTGACATGAATATACACAAACTTTAGCTGAGACGTACGAGGTGGTAGATCAGAAGAATTCTATACTAATTTTGTCTCTAATACTATGCAGTGCAAAGGAGAAAAGCCTGTTGAGTTTCTCCTCAGAGTGGAACAATGAGTTTGAATGCTGATACAAATAGGCACTACGGATCCTGAGAATGCAGGTAAAATTGCCCTGTGGAGATTAGGACAGGGCCTGATGCATGACTGTCATACATCTGATGCCAACTACTCATACAAAGAAACTATTGCCAGCAATGTCTGAAGTGAGATAGGTCCTCCTTATATAATACTAAGGAAGACTCAGCCTCAGCAGGCCCAGACCTTCTCCAACATGAGTCATAGAAACAAAACAGAACAGCACCTCCAGTGCTGAGAAGCAGGAAAACGTCTGAAGACAATCAGATGAGCGGGGCAGCTAGGTGGCGTAGTGGATAGAGCACGTGCCCTGGATTCAGGAGGACCTGAGTTCAAATCCGGCCTCAGACCCATAACACTTACTAGCTGTGTGACCCTGAGCAAGTCACTTAACCCCATTGCCTAGCCAAAAAAAAAAGACAATCAGATGAGAGATGCGGGGAGTATACAATTCGAGATGACCAAGAGAATCAAAAGCATGGTATGAGAGCACCTCCATTAAGTTATCATCAGAGTAATGGAACCACCTTCTGCTGTAATTGTGGATTAGTTGGCCATGTTCATGTTGTGCATCATGTACATGCAAAGAAAATGCAGCACTAGTCATGCAGAAGCTAAAATCTTCTGATCTAGCTTCAGTAAGTCAGGGACAAGGGAAAGAGATTATGCTAGTCCCAGAAGACAGTCATACCGACCTCAATCGTCAATTCCTTATGGGTCTATTCCACCAGGGACTCATAAGACCTAATGCAGAAGTGATGATAAAAATTGAGAATGTGAATTGAAAAGCTGTTCCCAAAAAATGGATCTCTAGGTACCACCATTTTCCAACCATTTTATGACAGATATTTGGGGAAAATACTTTTAAAAGCCTTTGACAATCCTTAGATCTGGTAGTTTGAGTGATAAAGACCATACACGCCTGAGTGAGCTTGAAATTTCCCAAACAAGTTATTGGTGTCAACAGAAAAGTGGACAACATGTCTCTGGTCCTCTGATTGTAAAGCCAATGCAAGTTACAATACAACACAACACTTTTCAAAATGCCTCACTTTTGGGGTGCACTGAAGACTGGTTACAGATCAAGTGAAGTCAGTACACTTTGTCTTTGGGGCCTCAGCTCAAATGTACCTAGACTTCCTCCAAATGCCTTTCAAATGACTCCTCTAAGTAACTACTTGTGCATGGGTATGTGCATGGGCATGTGCGTGGGCCTGTGCACAGGTTTGACCTTGAATACAGGAACCTCCTTCCTACCTTCCCTCCTCACCCTGCCTCCAACCAATGAGGTAAGAGCCAGTTTTCTTCTGCTTCTGCAAATCAGGCAACATTAGCAAGAAGGGAACTGGAGCTAATGTGAATATACAATATGTGAGGATCTATGATAGCTGCCAAGGTGAAGAAGTAGCACAGAAACTTGAGAGGGAAAGAGTTTTGTCCTTTGATCATAGCTGAGGGCTTGAGGCACACAGAATCTGAAAGCAATTGTGTGACTGCCGATTGCTACCTGGAAATGACTGTAAAATCATCCAAGAGAGGAAAAACCCAACTAATACAGCTTAAGGTCTAATGTCCTGCTTCCATTGAGTTTGGTTTATTGCCTGCATCTAGAAGGGTATTACCTCAATCTGCTTTCTCTTTTCTTTCCCCTTCTCTTTTAAAAACTCTCAGGAAAGGGGTTGGGGAGGGGAGATACAGTACTCTGCCACTAGGGTATCTAATAGGGCTTTAAATTTAGAAACAGTTTCTTTCCTTATGGGTTATGTGAGATTGTTTTCCATACAGCCTGATTCCCTCGGGGTAGGAGTAGCATTGGGGCTTTTATCCTCTAGGGGAACGGAAGGGGAAAGAGCATGGTATATGTATTGCAGAAAAGAGCCCAAGCAGGGAGGGAAGGAAAGGGAAAGAGATGAGTTTGGACAGGGAAAAGTCATATGGCTAGGGACAAAGGAAAAATAGGGAAGAGGAATTAACATTCTGCTCCTGAGCTCACCAGCCTACTTCTGCAGCAGGCTTTGCAGCTGGCCAATCAGAAGAGAAAAGCAGCCAGATTTTCTATTATAAGCCTGTTTTTTTAAGTGTGCAGAGTTGGAACAAGGCAAATGTCAGCTCAACATGTAGTTCTTCGAAAACAATTTTGAGAAAGTTGGTGAAATGTACTGGTAGATGTGTGTGTGTGTGTGTGTGTGTGTGTGTGTGTGTTGTGTGTGTGTGTGTGTGTGTATTTGAAGAACTGAAGTACTGCTAGTTCAGAGAGACAATACCATATATAGGGCAACATCGTGAATAGGGCTGGACTCAGGGTCTTGGGAACCCAGGTTCACATTCTATGACAGCATTTAGTTAGCCTTGTGATGATGGACAAGTAGCTTAACCTCTCAAAGCCTCAGTGTCCTTAACTGTAAAATGGACATGATGATGTATGTGCTTCATGGATTATGTGATGAAAGCAACTAGCAAACTTTACAGTTATTTAAAGTTGTTAATACCAAAATTTAACTGTTTTGACTGTAAATTGCTGGGTGTTTTAAATTTTTTTTAATTTTTAAATTTTTTTTAAATTTAAAATTTTTTAAATCATGGATAGTTTGAGAGTAATACCTTCCAATATGGGTCAACCTCCTTGACCACATGTGCAAATCCATGTTAGTGTCGTGAAGTTAATTGAATTGAATGTAGCACATTCGAAAGAGTGATGATTGAGAGTTCAGGGACCTCGATTCAAAGCCCATTTCCTCTGCTTATTTATCTGAGACCTTAGGTAGGTTCCCTCATGCCTCGGTTTGCTCATCTGTAAAATGACAATGTTGGAATAGATAACATTTAAGGTCCTTCCAACTCTAAATCTATGATATTATAAATCTGTGCCTGAATTTACACATTTTTTTTTCAAAATTGGAACTGAAGGCATCCCAGCTAATTGTCCTGTTTGTTGCCTCAGTGACCTTCCTCCCACTTCACTACAATAAACTTTCCTCTATGGTGCTCTTTCTCTTATTTTAATTTTGTGGCATTAGTCTGTGGTCTTGTTTTTCTCAGTTTTCTGTCCTGCCTTACTTTTATTTTTTAAGATTTTCTGATCTTGAATGTAAACAAAACTCTAGATAAAGGACTGTGTTGGACTTTAATTGCTTTAATTAAATTAATATTACTTTAATGGGGGAGGAGGGAGGAAGTATGCAGTTATTCTCAATGATTGGTACAGCTTGAGCAACTAAGGATGAGCCCTGGTCCTGCCCAGCACAGGGACACTCTGTAACTAGGAGTCAAGAGACATGAATGTGAGTTCTAGCTCTGTCCTTAACTGTCTATATGACCTTGGGCAAGTCCTTCTACCACTCAAAGAATCAGTTTCTTCATTTATAAAATGAGGGCATCCAACTAGATGATCTTTAAGGTTCTTTCTAGCTCGAAATCCTATGATCTAACATTTCCTTTGACCCTCCTCCTATTAGAGGTGATCATCTCCCTCCCAATCTTGCAATCAGTTATAAACTTACGGATCTCAAAATCTGGAGGACAAAGAAACAAAGAGTTATGGGATTATGTAAATAAAGACCATAAAGTGGTATTTGATTCTCCTGGCAACAACAGGCTGAACCAGGTTGATTCTCTCTTGAATAGAGCCTCCACTGTTTAGAGATTATTACCAACACAGGAGATTCTGATAAGAGGAACCATTGAGAAATCCATTTCCCACTGGAACAAACTAGACCCTTAGTAACTCTTCACACCCTGAGGTTTGCAGATTTCCTCCATTTCTTTTCTGATTCTGACTCTTACCTTCTCCTACTGAATAGCTGTGTACTCTAAAAACCTATATATAAAAACCCAATCTGTACACTTCCAAGTTTGTAGATGCTCCCAACCTGAAATGATCTTCCTTAGAGCAATAATAAATATCTTTTCTTTTTGTTTTGGCTTCTCACTTTCTGACCCATAGTCTTGCAGACATGATAGTGGGTGACATTTTCCTGGGCTCTGAAGAAACCCATACTGGGAAACTCCCACAACAATATGGGCAGCCCAAGGGGTAGAATTTTAGGCAGAGAGAATTTTCAGCAGGAGTTCTTTTTTGTTGCACTTTAAATCATACCTTCTCATCAGGCTCACTCTGAATCACCAATAGGATAATTTGGTTTGACTTACAAGACTGATGATTCACCCTGAACTCTTCAGGAATATTTCTATGGCACAAAGTAAGACAAACCTATAATCTTAAAATACTCCACTTCAGACACAAGACTTATGATGAAGCTCTATGATAGTGCCAGACTGACAATGAGAAGATCTGGATTCTTGGCTCTGTTTCTCAGAATCATAGAACTGCAGAGGTAGAAGAAACCTTATACTAACATAACTACTTGAACCCTGACTGAAACCTTTCATTCAGCCAAAATTCCCCTCTACTTTGCTTTCCACAAAAGATAGCAAGAAAGTTGTCTTGAGACACACACTTTTTGGAATGGGGGCTTCAGTTACTCTCATGGCACATTTTCCTATTAGTCTTTTTCTTGGGACAAAAAAATATGAAAGGAGAAAATTTGCAAAATTCTCATGCATAGATAAAATGAAGAAAACAATACAGTGTTTTTAAGAATATTCCCATTTTCCTTTATATATTCATACTTCAGAAAAAAATAGCTTCAAAATAATTTCATTCAAGTTGCTAGTGACAGAAAAATCTCAATTTACAAACTTTGTTTCAAATTGGTCCTGGACCTTTCAAAAATCCTACTACTGCTATTGGGGGGGAAGGGATTAGATAATTCTGTTTACACAAAGGGTTGCCAGAGGCACAATGTGCAAATCCATGTTAGTGTAGTGAAGTTAATTGAATTGAATGTAGCACATTCAAAAGAGTGCCGATTGAGAGTTCAGGGGGTGGGGGGGAGGTTCCAGGAAGGTTAGTACATTAATACACTAGTGGAGGTATGAGTTGGTACCACTGATGGGGTGCTTGGGTGCCTTGCTTGGACCCCAGTTCCAAGACCATATTTATTTCTAGCCTCAGAAACACTATCCCTAGCAAGGGGACACTATGCATAGCAGTTACTCATGAGTGGGCCTCAGCAACACACTTCTCTCTCTCCCTGGTGCAGTTACAAATCTTACCTACAGGAGTTATAAGTTTGAACTAGCTTTGTACTGGCTTATAAAGATGTTCGTATCCACTGGACTCCCTACCTCATTGTCTGCATCCAGGACCCCTCGTGTATATCTTAGACTTAGGACATATGTACACTCCCTACATCTATCTTGTCAAACAAGACGTTGATTGGTGGCAAACTGAAAAACCCTCAATCGGTCCTGACCACTAGTTAACTTAGCGATGTAGCAGGCCTAAAAACCACACCTCCCTGTAGCTCCCCTTGAACTTTTCCTGGTGAACTCTGGGTAAAGTGCCTGCCCAGTAGATACAAAAAGTGCATGTTCCTTTAAGAACTGACCACTCCTTAACCACTTCCTAATCCCACCCTGAATCACCTAGTTAGCATATTTGGCCCATGTTTTACTACAGTTTATTCTATATAAACTTCAACTGAACCCCTCCAAGATCACAGGTTCCTTAAGAACTTTTGCCCACTGAAAAGTATAACAATAAATCTTTGCCAACATGACTTAAAGAATGTCCATGATGTCCCTGTCCTCTACTTGGGTCCTTAAGGGGGGGTGTCTCTGAACCTTTCTGACTGCAACATCACCATCATGGCAAACAATTTAGAATTATTTCAAGTCAAGTCAATAAGCATTTATTGCATACCTACTATGTGCAAGATACTTTGTTAAGTGCTACAAATAGAAAGCAAAGCCAAAAAAAAAATCGGTCTCTCCTTTCAAAGACCTCACAGTCTAATGAGGGAGACTACATACAAACAAAATATACACAAGGATAAATTAATGGCCCTAGCATTAAAGGTGGCAGGCAGAGGCTTTTTGTAGAAGGTTGGATTTTAGCTGAAACTTTAAGGAAGGCAGGAAGACACGGGGCAAAGATGAGGAAGAAGAGCACTCCAGGTATGGAGGACAGCAGTGAAAATGCCTGGAGTTAGGAGATAGACCTTCTAGTGTAAGGAACAACAAGATCAGTACAATGTGGAGGGGAGTAAGATGTACGAAAACTGGAAAGGTAGGGAAGGGTCAAGTTAGGAAGGATCTTATTTTCTTTTCTTTTTTTAGGAATGTTAAAAGCCAAACAGAGGGTTTTAGATTTGAACCTGGAAGAGTCCCTGGGGTTTATTAAGTGGAGGGAGCAGGGAGTGGTGACGTGGTCAAGATGGCGTGATGGTACCAGGACCCCAAAAGGAAAGACCATGTCTCTGGGAGCAACCCAAGGTCTCAGTGGGCCCCTGTGAGAAAATTCTTTCCTTGTTGCAGGCAAATGCAGATCTGACCCTCTAATTCCTCAGATAAAGGCTATCTGTACAGGTTTAGGGGTGCTTACCTAAGGGCTCCATCCCTGGAGCCTGGCCTCCAAGAATTGTGCCTCTGGCAACCCTTTGTGTAAACAGAATTATCTAATCCCTTCCCCCCAATATCTGGTGTCAATTTTCCCATTCATGCCAGAAACCCAGATCACTGGCACCTGCTCCCAAGGCACCTGGACTTCTTTTTTGTTTGTCTATTTGTTTTTGTTTTTGCTAGGCAATGGGGTCAAGTGACTTGCCCAAGGTCACCACAGCTAGTAAGTGTTATGTGTCTGAGGCCGGATTTGAACTCATCCTCCTGAATCCAGGGCCCGTGCTCTATCCACTGCTCCACCTAGCTGCCCCGCACCTGGACTTCTTGCATATTCCTTTGAAGACTGACCACTCCTTAAAACCCTCCAGAACAGCTAATTAGCATACTTGCATTCCTTTCCCTGTTCCTTTTTTGCTTATAAGCATTAGCATCTTCCTCATTAGCTTGAAAGTTCCCTAAGGAACTTTGCAGCTTTATTAGTATCACAATAAACTTTGCTATTTGACTGGAAAATGGTTTGAGTGTGTAAATTCATTCCAAGGACACTGCCCTGTACCTGGTAGAATCAGTTGAACTGTTCATGCTCTTCGACTCTGAGATCCCATTGTAGGGCAGCTACTCCAGGGAAGTCAAAGGTAGAAAGATCCCATATAAATCAAAATATTCCTAGTGTCACTTTTGTGTGTGTGTATATATGTGTTGTGTGTGTGTTAGCCAAAAATTGGAAATGAATTATAACTCATCAATTGAGAAATAACTGAACAAATTGTCATATGTGAATATATAGTATTTCTACAAATTACAGAAATATTATTGTATCATAAGAAACAATGAAGGAATTCAGAACAACATGGCAGGGCAATAAAAGTGTGCTGGATTTGGAGATGGAGGAACTGGGTTCAAAGTATAGCTCTGCAACTTATTATTTGTGTGACTTTGGACAAGTCACAATTTCTTTGGGCCTTAGTTTCCTTATCTGTAAAATGATACTATGCTTAGATAACCTTGAGATGTCTTCTCGCTCTAATTCTATGATTCCATGAACAGTTAAAGGTAGTTGACATAGAGAAGGCCAAAACAAATTTACTATAGGCATGTTAGATTAGAAATACTTTGCCTTTTTGGGTACTTAGGAGTTTATTTTTTCTTTCTTTCAATTATTTGACATCGTTGGATTTCTACAAATGAATGAATGCACTGTTTTGTAATTAAATATTCGCATTCTTCTTCGCCTCTTCCAGACTACAAGAACACTTCTGGGGAACATTTAGGTTTCAAGTCCTAACGTTCCACAATTCTAAACCATTGTGCTTGCCTCCTATCTTAAAAAGTCACCTGGCAGAAATAGCTAGAAGGAAGGACACATATAAACAATGTGTCCGTGTTTGGGGCAGTCTCTGACTTTTAAATATAAATTGCCTAGATTAGCAGAAGAGGAAATAGAATATCTAAATAGACCTATTTTAGAACAAGAAATTGAACAGGTCATAAATGAGCTTCCTTTACAAAAAAACATCAGGACCAGACAGATTTACAAGTGAATTCTATCAAACATTTAAACATCAACTAATTCCAATATTAAATAAATTATTAGGAACAATAGGCAAACAAGGGGTCCTACCAAATTCCTTTAATGAAACAAATATGATACTGATACCTTAAACCAGAAAGAGTAGAAAGAAAGAAAATTATAGACCAATTTCATTAATGAATATGGATGCAAAAATCCTGAATAAAATACTAGCTAAAATATCACAACGATATATTACAAAGATTATACAGTATGACCAAGTGGGATTTGTACCAAGAATACAGGGATGGTTTAACATAAGGCAGACTATTAATGTAATTGATTATATCAATAACAAAAGTAACAAAAATCATATGATTACATCAATAGATGCAGAAAAAGCTTTTGATAAAGTACAACACTCATTTCTATTAAAAATACTTGAAAGTATAGGTATAAATGAATTCTTCCTCAAGTTGATAAAAAGCATTTATCTAAAACCATCAGCAAGCAAGTAGTGGAGATAAGCTAGAAACCTTCCCAGTAAGATCAAGTATGAAATAAGAATGACCACTGTCACTAATATTATTCAATGTTGTATTGGAAATTCTAGCAATAGTAATAAGAGGGAAAAAAAAGAAATAGAAGGATTCAGAATAGGGAATGAAGTAATAAAACTATCTTTTTTTGCAGGCAATATGATGGTATACTTAGTAAATCCCAAAGACTCAAATAAAAAGTTAGTTGAAGCAATTAATAATTTTAGCAAAGTAGCAGGATGTAAAGTAAATCCACATAAATCATCAGCATTCCTATATATCACAAACAAAAACCCTGCAAGAAGAGATTGTAAGAGATACCCCATTTTAAAATAACTCTTGACAGTATAAAACACCTGAGAGTACACCTGCAAAAACAAACCCAGGAACTATGTAGAGAAAATTATTTTGAAAATTGTATACGAATTAAATCAGATTTAAATAATTGGAGAAATACTAACTGATCATGGGTAGGCAGAGCCAATATAATAAAAGTGACTATAATTGACTATTTTACCTAAACTAATTTATATATTCAATGCTATCCCAATTAAATTACTAAAAATTATTTTACTAAATTAGAAAAATAACAAAATTCATTTGGCAAAACAAAAAGTCAAGAATCAAAGGAACTAATGAAAAAATATAAAGGAACGAAAGTTAGTAATACTAGATCTTAAACTATATTATAAGGCAGTAATTATCAAAACTAGTACTAGCTAAGAAATAGAAAGGCAGATCAATGGGACACAGTAGACATACAATTTACAGTAGCAAATAAATAACTTTGTATTTTACAAATGTAAAGACTTAAGAATAAATTATTTGGTAAAAATTGTTGGGAAAACTAGACAGTAGTATGACAGAAATTGAGCATAGACCAATTTCTTAACCCATTTACTGAGGTAAGGTCAAAATAGATGTATTTCCCAGATATAAAGGGAGATATTACAAGAAAATTAGCAGAACACAGAACATATTACTTATCGAACTTACAAACAGAACAATTTGTGAATAAAGGACTAGAGAACATTATGAGGTATAAAGTGGATAATTTTGATTACATTAAATTAAAAAGGTTTTATACAAATAAAACCAATGTAGCCAAGATTACAAGGAAAGCAGAAAATTGGTGGGAGGGAGAGGGAATTTATAGACAATTTCTCAGATAAAGTTCTTACATTTCAAATATACAAAGAAGTTGGTCAGATCTATAACAATACAAGTCATTCCCCAATTGATAAATAGTCAAAGGATATTAACAGGCAATTCTTAGATAAAGACATCAAAATAATTTATAGCCATAACAAACGCTCTAAATCATTATTGATTAGAGAAATGCAAAATAAAATAACCTTAAGGTATCATTTTGCACCTATCAGATTGGCTAAAATGATAGAAGAGGAAAGTGACAAATGTTGGAGGGTATGTGGAAAAACTGGGACCCTAATTCATTGTTGGTGGAATTGTCAACTGATGTTTTGAAAGCAATCTGAATTATGCTCAGAGCTATTAAACTGCCTATACTCTTTGATCCAATAATAACACTAGTAGGTCTATTTCTAAAGATAATTAACAAAAAAAGGAAAAGAAACTATATTTATAGCAGCTCTCTTTGTCGTGGCAAAGAACTGGAAATTGCAAGGATGCCCATCAATTGGGAAATGGCTGAACAAGTTGTGGTATATGATTGTGATGCAATACTACTGTGCTAGAAGAAATGATGAGCTCAATGATCTTAGACAAACATAGATAGACTTGTATGAAATAATGAAGAGCAAAATGAGCAGAACCGAAAAAAAGTTTTATACAGTAACAGCAATATTGTTTTAAGAACAACTTTGAACAAATAAATCATTTTTACTATTATAAATATCCAAATTAAATACAAAGGACATATGAAGGAAGATGCTCTCTGCATCCTGAGAAAGAACTAATAAATCAAAGTATGTATAGAATTATTTTACATTCATACATATATACATAGACATACACACACATTTGTGTCTAATGGTAACCATCTCTAAGGTGGGGGGAAGAAAAAAAAGAAATTTACATGATAACTTTATTATATATTTAAAAGGCATAGCAAGTTGTACATAATACATTTGCAGTTTCATGTGCAATCATCTTTTTTATTATATTATATTATATAAATGCTTGTTTTATTCCATAAATTAAAAAGAAAATAAATAAAAAGAAAAAATCTCAGATGAGAATGGTACAAATTAGCAGTTGATTTCAACTTACCAATTTAGCAGTTTGGCTTTGACTCTGGTTATTATTTGTAGTAGTAATAATAATTAGTAAAAACTATTATTCGTTATACTAATAGCATTAATATAATACCTTCTATGTACCAGCCCAATGCTAATTGCTTTGTAAATATAATCTCATTTGATCTTCATGACAGCCCTGGGAGATAGGTGTTGTTATTATTTTACAATTGAGGAAACTGAGGCAAAGAGAAATTAAGTCATTTGCTCAGGGTCATACAACTAGTAAGTGTCTGAGGCTGGAGTTGATCTCAGCTCTTTGTGACTGCTGGCCCAGTGCTCTATACTGAGCCACCTACCTGCCCTCAGGTGAACAGAAACATTGTTGTTTGTCTTTTGTTCTTGAAGAGGACCATGATATCAGGTAGGTGATGTCATGACTTGCAAATGAATTGGATTTAAGTGAGGGAGGGTTGTGCAGTCATCAGCCTAACACTCTTCTCTGGAGCCTTCTGGGTCCAGTGGCAAGATATATGTCAGGATGACGGGAGATGGCCCTGGATACAGTGGGAGACCTTGGCCTTTTTAAACTAAGATTTTTCCCAGGTCTCAGTTTGTCTGAGGCAATGCCCTTTCAGTGATTAAGGCTAGGTAAGAATGAGGCAAAGAAGGGCCTCTTTTACCTAGTCAAAAAAAAAAATCAATCTGGGAGGGGAAGACCCTCGTGGTTTCTGGCCAAAACAGAAACAATTGCTATTTACATTCACTCTGAACCATTAAAGCCTAAATAATGACCAAATAAGGTTTGGGCTGGGACCTATTGTTGGCCAATCAAAGAGAGCCAGAGTGATTTGGGTTTAAGGCATGGTCCTTAAAAAAGAAATCTAGCCTGTAAATCCCAAGATATCTTGTGATTGAAATTTGTATTCCTTTAGGCAGAGCACCCACAGGTAAGAGTATGACCCCCTATATGGACAGAGGGAGGTGAGGGAGGGAAAAAAGGGAAGGAAAGAAGAAAAGAAGAAAGGAAGGAAGGAAGGAAGGAAGGAAGGAAGGAAGGAAGGAAGGAAGGAAGGAAGGAAGGAAGGAAGGAAGGAAGGGATTGTATTGCCCAGCTGGAATTATCCAGTTGGGTCCCCAGTGGGTCAGCTACTGATCTTACACTTGTCGTTTGTCCTTCATTCTCAAATAGGACCATGACATCCAGAAGGTCATATTATGACTTGAAAGTGAATTGGTCACCAGCCTCATTCTCTCCTGTGTAGTCACTTGGGTCCAGTGAGCAGGATGACTGCAGATGGCTCCACAAGAGAAAGATTACTTTCAGATGGAAGGATGATGATGATGATGAAGATGATGATAATGATGACAGCTAATATTTCTATAGAATTTTAGAGTTTGCACAGCAGTTCAGGTACATTTTCTCATATTAGCTTCATAACAGCCCTGCAAGGTACTTACAGATATTTTTACACCCATTTTACAAATTAGTAAACTGAAACTCAAAGAAGTTAAGTGTGCCACAGGCACACAGTTGGTAAGTGTCAAAGGTAGAACTTAAACTCAGCTATTCCTGACTTCAATTTCATTATTCTAATATAGAATCAGTGACAGCCTTAAAGCCCAGTTCAAATACCATCTTTCTCATGAAGAAACAAGATTTCACTAAGCAGAAATAGGGAGAGTAAATAGAAGAAATGGAAGAGATTACTTTTTAGAAAAAGGAAATTGTGAGGGGCAGCTAGGTGGTGCAATGCATAGAGCACCCACCCTGAAGTCAGGAGGACCTGAGCTCAAATTCGACCTCAGACCAAACACTTGACACTTACTAGCTGTGTAACCCTGGGCAAGTCACTTAACCACAATTGCCTTAAAAAAAAAAAAAAGAAAATTGTGTAAGTGAAGATAGGTAAGGAGGAAAGCACAGGGTAAGTTTAGGGAATGGTAAGTAGTTCAATTTGATCATATTATGACATCTATGAATGGGAAAAATGAGAGATAGGATGGAAAAGTATGTTGGAACCAGCTTCACATGCGATACTCCATTTCCCATCCTCCTGCCTTTGCATTTTTCCCCACCTCCTTACCTCCCACCATCCCTGTGTAACTCAGGTATTAAGCCAGGAGCATTTTGTGCAATACTTTCCTAAATGACAGAAAGAGTGATGTCTTGGTGGTGTCTAAGACGCAAAAACCCTAGCTCAGACTTTCTTTAGGGAGAGATTCATGGAGAGAGAAAGAAGACTGAGAAATAGCAGACATGTAGAGGTGATAGAGTCTTCACATGTCCCTGATTTCCAGCTTGCTTCCCCAGACTTCAGAAAATTTCCACTAGGGTGAGATTGAAGTGGTTCTCTTGGTTAAGTGAGTTCTCAGCTTGATCCCATCTAAAGAGTTCATTCACTTTGAATATATTTCCTGGTATATTCTAATTGGCAGAACTCGAATTTCTGTTCCCTATCTATGATATTTGTATTTAATTTGCTTACTATTCGCTGTTGGTCTTTTGCATAACTAACATTTGGTGGGAAGGATTCATACTTGAAGCTGAACCCTCCCCCTTTAAGAGACCGCATCCAGGAAAGTGACTTGAACCTTAAAGAACTATGCCCCAAGGCCAGTTATATTTAGGGGGCAGACAGATATAATTCTACTCTGGTATACCCTTTTATAAAAAAAAAAAAAGAGTAGCCACCCTTCTCTCCCTCCCCTCAAGAATGGGATCACAGTCTCTTTTGGAAAGGAATAAGTAGAATTCCAGAGCTATCTATCAATGCCTTCCCACAAGCTGCATTGGATGACACATGTGGACACATACATCTTATATAAGCAGCACACGTGTCCTATACCTGGACACCCTCTTAACCTTCCACTTGCAGATCCATGCCACCTCCTCCAAAAGACCTTTCTTGGTTGTCCCTCTTCTTCCCTCCTATTAGGAGCTATCAGCTTTCCCTCTAAGCTTACCTTCTATCTACTCTTATCTTGTATATCCTGATTTATGTATCTGTTTTCTATCCCATTAGAATGCAAGCTTTTTGATGGTGGGGATTATTTTCCCCTTTTTTTTATATATCCCCAGCACATTGCACAATTCCTGGCACTTAGTAAGTGCTTAATGAAAGCTTGTTGACTGATTATAGAAAGCCTTAGTCACCAGGCTCTTTTGAGTTTATCTTGTAGGTTATGGGTAGCCACTGGGGAATTTTAAGCAGGGGGAGTAGCATGAGATAGATCCCTTTCAACTCTAAATCTCTGATACTATGAGCCTATGATCAGAGCTGTGCCATTAGGAAGATTCATCTGGCAGCTATGTGGGGACTGGATTAGCATAGAAAAAGAATAAATGTGTGTGGGGGAAGGAGGGAGACATGGGGAGGTGGGAGCAGAGCCTTTAGGAAATTATTGAAATCATCTAGGTGATGAGGAATACTCACCTGAATGAAGGAGGTGGCCGAGAGAAAGAAAGGAGACAGATGGGAGAAAAATTGTGGATGTAGAATGAACAAAATGATGGGACTGGCTAGAAACAGAGGAAGAGGAAGGAGTCAAATATATCTGAGGTTTGAGGCTGGGGTGACTGGGAGAACTTCTGGTGTGCCCTAGTTTAACAAGTAGAAAAACAGGAGCAGCTAAATTGAAATCACATAAGCTACGTTGATAAAAGAGCTGTCTCTGCTAGAATTAGGGAAACAAATGTACTCTTTCTCTAGTCTAGGCAAGACTACTCCAGTCACACTAATTTATGGCAGAACTAATAGCATAACCAGAAAGGCTCTAAGTCACCACTGCATACCTTGGCTGACAGCCGCTTACAAATGCCTCTGTCAATGGCTCATAGAGGGGAAAAGAAACCCCATGCAATTATGTGTTTCGTTTTCTGTGGGAGGTAGTAGCACAATACAAAATAAACCCCTGATCAGAAAATTTCAGATGGTTAATAAAGTATTACAGGGGTGAAAAAAGCAAAAGGAGGAAAGATGTTGGCTCACAGATTCTGTATTAGATTAGGGAGCTGCAGCCCAGCAAGCAGTGAATGCTTTGGAGGAAGCCAAGTGACATTCAGTCCTTAATCTCTATCAATTTACTTGTTCGCACGGAATCTTTCAAAGTCGTACTTTGTATTAGAGCTTGGGAAAGTAATAACCTGAAGTTTTCAGGATAATATAATATTAGAATGTAGGTTTTAAAGATGAGTTAAAGAAGCCAGTGAAGAGGTGGGGAAGGGGTGGGAGGGAGTTGTGATTTACTTCCAAAGAATAGAGCCACTGTTTTCTAAAGAGAAACCTGATATTTATCGAATAATGGAAGCACACTATTACTTTAAATGAAAAGTAGAAAACAAGTCGTGTACAATAACAAATGAATCTCATTTTTTTTCTGGAAATAATTTTACATTGTAATTATATAAAATTAAATGTACTTACTGTGAGAATCATTGTGAAATTGAGGAAAAAAACACTGGGTCAAATTGCATGCTGACATTTCATAATATGTACTATGTATGAATTGCAAGTGGGCCTACATACACACAAAAGCTGTTTCTTTTGTGTTTTTAGAGGAAATATATCTATATGTTATTAAAAAGTACCATACATTCTGTCAGTTTGCTAGCTGTAACAAACAGGTTGTTTTGTACATGCTGTGAATTTTAAATTTACGCCAGAATTTCGTGATATTGCAAACATAATTTTTTTTCCTTAAGATTTCCCATTCCATTCAATGTTTTAATTATTCAAATCAAGCTTTTCTTCCTTCTGGTAACCCAGAGAAAATGAGTTCTAAGAAGAGTAGGAACCCTCTGATGATTCCAACTCTTTATTCATTATTTTGGCAACCCCATTTTTCTCTAACTTCAAGATTCTTTCAAGCCTCCTCTCATTCTTCTCTTCTACTTTGATCATGAATAACAACCTCCATTTTGATGTTCTGGTAATTACCTGATATAACACAAGTTGACTTGAATTTATCTATTTTATCTATAAAAACTATAAGCTTTGGCTATAGTTCCACCAAAATTCTACCAGAATATATGTTCCTGAAGGGTTGGAATTGTTCTGTTTTTGTCTTTACACCCCCAGCACCTAATACAGTGCTTGGCACAAAGCAGTCACTTAAATAAATGGTTTGCTGGTTATTTCTTCTCATTATCACTGTCCAGCTTTCACCTTGAAATCCATTGTCTCTCCAGCCAGTGAATGTAGTCCTCTTATCAAATTCAGTTTCCCTTTTGTCATCCTTTTCCTTGACCAATCCTGTGTCTGCACATCTCCACAATTTGAAATATGACATATTCCTACTGCAATGAGGCTGCCCTTGCCAAATTCCCTCAGCATTGTGCTTTACTTCATATCCATTCTTTGCTTGTTTAATACTGTGCATGTTACTTCAGATGGTGTAGTGCTAATGATTTCATGATCATGTGGTCCAGTTGACTGAGGTCTATACCATTAAATAGTGAATAACACCCTCTTTGTATATACTTATGATTCCAGTTTAAATAGCCTGTCTCACAGAGACTCTGCAACATAATCTTTAATAGTCATTGTGAAGAAAATTAATTGGCATGGCTGAAAGTGTGTGAGGCACAGAGAAAAAGGATTTAAGAGAACTTCTTTCCTAAGAGACTAACTGAATTAACTGATACAGAAAGAGCCAAAATAGATATTTTGAGAGACCTGAGTTTAACTCTTATACTATGGAGAAGACATCTTGATAAGACACTTTAATTACTAGCCTGAAAAATGGATTCTTGAACTATGGTTTCAGTTATCCTGGAGGAATTAGTACTTGAAACCTACAAATACTGGGGATTCTGGCTGTGACTCTTCTCACTTTTCACTGATGCATTGTTGATATATTTAAATTTGTTTTAAATTATCTTATTAATAAAGTACCTAATCAGAAACACTGATGTTTGTCTAATTTTATGAAATCAGGGTTTGATACTGAAAAGAGAGAAGGGTCATGGGAATAGGTTTTTCAAATCATGGTAGGGCTCAGAACAAATTGATTAATGAGAAAGATTGTACATTTCTATTAATTTATGATGAAACATGACAATATGCCCCTTACTCAAGAACCTGGGATAAAAATGAATAAGGAAATGAGTCAATAGCAGTTAGAAAGGGGTGAGGGTTAGTGGGTGGTTGATTACTATATTGTACAGTATAAGCTTCCATATAAGCTACACATAAAGTGTTATCCCTAAAACCTTGCTACATGCTGTTTATGTCAAGTGTTAAAGGCCAAAGTTTAGGCCCTCTGTACATATCTGTGACTTTCTTGACTTTACATATTCTGAAATTTTGTCATTTTGTGTCAGCATCTATATTAGAGTTCTCTTTCTTGCAAGATCTCCCTAGTAAAGGCTGGGGATTTTGAGAATCTCCTTACACGGGACCTTTTTGAGGTGTGTCAGTTAACAGAGACATACAATTCCTACAGATTAATTCCCATGGTGATTATTCAAGCCTGCAGAGAGTTATAAGTTTCTTTTTGTAATGGCAGGATCACATATAGACCAGAAAAGTTTCTGTGCTAGTCTTCCACTGAACACAAAATAGGACTTATTTATTCCTGAATGGAGAAATCAGAACACATGTAGAATTCACACAACAGTGTGAAAGGAGAACTGATTCCAGTACTACTGGAAGTATGGTAGCAATTCTGATCCCTTGGGCCCATCTCTCAGAATCTGGGTTGAAAATTATCTCAGATAGCATCAAGAAGAGGGATACTTATCCATTTTTTGTGTCACAGACACCTTTTGTAGCTTGTTGAAGGCTAGGAATACCTTTTCAGAATAATGTTTTAAAATGAATAAAATAAAATGCATATTATTACAAAGGAAACCAATTATTATGAAATAAAGATGCAATTTTTCACCATCCAAGTTCACAGACACCTTGAAATCTATTCATGTCCCCCCCCCAATCTAGAATCTAGAATAGACTCCAGAAAGAATAAGAGTCCCCTCTATGATATATACCTGACATTTGGTTATCTAAGCTTTAGTTGAAGATGGCTATGCTGTGTTTCCCCCCTCTCAATTCTTGACCCCAAAGTAGCCCAGTCCACTTTTGAATAATTCTAATTATTAGGAAGTTTTCCCTTTTATCAAACCTATATCTGCCTTTGTAACTTCCACTCGTTGCCCCTAGTTCTGTGGTTAAGGAGAAGAAGCATGGTAGGATGGAATATGTACTAACTCTGGAGGCAGATGACCTGGGCTTAAACTCTGCCTCTAATGCTTACTACTTCTGACCTTGGGCAAGTCAGTAAACTTCCCTGGGTCTTAGTGTCCTCACTATAGAAAGCAGTTGAACTAAAAGGCCTCTGAGATTCCTTCCAGTTCTAAATATATGAAGTTTAATCCCATTTTGATAGGACAAGTCTTCAGATATTTGGTGGCAGCTGTTATGGCCACTTAAAGCCTCCTTTTCTCCAAGGTACACTTTTCTACTTACTTTAACTTATCCACATCCACCCCTTTCACCACCCTGGTTTCCTTCCTCTGGATACTCTATAATTTATCAGTGTCCTTTTTTTTTTGAGGGGTGGGGAGTGAGGTAGGTGTGATAACAATAATAGTACTAATAGCTAACATTTAAAGATTTGCAAGATTAGCTATTTCATTTGACATGCCCTATCTTGGAGGCTATAATTTGATCCAATATAGGTTTTTTGGGTTTTTTTTAATGCAAACATTTATTAAGTGGGCACTGTGTACAACACACTGTTCTAGGTTCTGTGCATAATAAAATGACATAAGTTATGGCCCCTGATTTCAGGAAGCCTAAACTCATGGAATCATTACACTCCCAGAGTAAAAAGGGACAGGGAATCCAACCTGACCAGATAAGGGTTCATCCAACCTTTGTTGGAAGGCCTTTAGTGGTAAGAATTCCACTATCTCCCAAAGCAACTCTTCCCAGCTTGGATTTGTTAGGAAGCTCTTTCTTCCATCCAGCCAAAGCCGGCCTCTCTATCAGTGACCTTGAAAAACTGCATGCAGCTCACAGGCACGGTACAACAGGACTATTGCCTCCCTGGCTCTGGATATTGTGCTTCTTTAAGGTACACTAAAAATCTGTTAGTTTATCACACTGGTGACTCATATTGAGCCTACAGTCCCCTAAAGCTCTCTTATCTTTGTCAGGCAAACTTCTATCTAGCCACACCTTCCCAACTCCCTGTGGAGTTGATTTTCAACTCAAACATAAGAATTTACACTTATCTTAGTTACATTTACATCCCTATTACATTTTATTCTTTTAGATATTCATAAGTATACCTAAGATATAAGCAAGTGATGAAAACAGGTAGGGGTATGGATTTGGCCCTTGAGCCATAGTTTGCCAATCCCTCTAGTCTCTGAAGACTTTTTTGAAGTCTGCCTGTCATTCAGGGTATTAGTTATCCTTCCTAGCATAATGTGATCTGCAAATTTGGTCAGCAAGCCATCTATGCCATTGGCAAAAATGGTAAATAGCATTGGCCTAAGTACAAATTTCCAAAGCAATCTACCATCCACCAAATGCACTTCAGTGAGTACCCAGAAGCAACGTGGCTGGCCTTGGCAAATCCTCAGAGATGGTGACATTCCAATAGGACTTTAAAAGACTAGGGTTGTGGAGCAGCTAGGTGGCAAAGTGGATAAAGTACTGACCCTGGAATCAGGAGGATCTGAATTCAAATCTGGTCTCAGACCAGACATTGACACTTACTAGCTATGTGACTCTGGGCAAGTCACTTAACCCCATAGCCTCACCAAAAAAAAAAAAACACCAAAAAAACCAAGGGTTATAATGACAGATGTTTGTCTCAATGCTCCTGATCTTCACTCGCAAAGTCTACAATAGGGGCAGCTAGGTGGCATAGTGGATAGAGCACCGGCCCTGAAGTCAGGAGGACCTGAGTTCAAATCAGGCCTTAGACCAAACACTTAACATTTACTAGCTGTGTGACCCTGGGCAAGTCACTTAACCCCAATTGCCTCAAAACAAAACAAAAAAACAAAGTCTACAATAATGAAGAGAGTTCCTCTGCTGAAGTATAGGATATGTCTAATCTCCACCTCTATATGGCTGTCAGTTTAATAACTCTCATTTTTTTCTTTTAATGAGAAATGACCATCTTAGCCTGTTTGTTGCCCCCACTAACATTTTATTATTTCTTGAGTCTTGTCCTTTTTTTTTGGGGGGGGGCAGAAAGGCAATTAGGGTAAGTAACTTGCCCAGGGTCACACAGCTAGTAAGTGTCAAGTGTCTGATCTGAGACCAGATTTGAACTCAAGTCCTCATGACTCCAGGGTCAGTGCTCTATCCACTTTGCCACCTAGCTGCCCCCAAGTCCTTGTACTTTTACAAACTGTTTTCTTCAGGCACCTTGAACTGGACCTTCTTCTTTTTCCTCTTTATACTTTCTCACTTGATAATCTTATCAGATCCATGGTTTCAATGATCACCTCTATGTTGATGACTTCTAACTCTATATGTTCAGCCCCAGTCTCTCACCCAAGCCATAGTGCAACAATACCAGTGGCCTATTTGACATTTTGAACTGTATATCCTACAGACATCTCAAACTCACCATGCCTAATACAGAAGTCTATGTTTTCCTCAAAACTCATCCCTCTATTGAAGTCCCTTATCACTATCAACCAATGGTACCACCACCTTTCCAGTCAACCAAGTTGAGAGCCATGTTATGATCCTCAACTCGTTCTCACATACTCAATCTACCTCTCTTTCTCACCACATATCCAATCAGATGGCAAATCTCATCTCTATTTCCACAAAATTTCATGCCTACATTTCATTCTCTCCATTTACAAAGCCACAGAGCCCTAAGTTTAGGCCCTTATCACTCCTTTCTAAGACCATTGCCATAGCTTCCTAATTAGCATTCCTCCCTCTAGTACCTCCTCACTTCCATCTATTCTCCACAGAGCTACCTATGGGATTTTCCTAAAGTAGATCTGTCCCTATCACCTCCCTCTCCTCCTTTTTTAATAAACTCTAGTGGCTCCTTATTACATCTAGGATTGAATATAAACTCCTCTGGATGGCATTTAAAAGTCTTCACAACCTAGCCCTTTTCTGTCTTTCTAGTATCCTTACATATTACTCTTTTCTACTCACTCTATGGTTCAGCCACACTGGTCTATTTGCTGCTTTTCAGCACAATTCTTCCTCTTCGTGTTCATGCCTTTGCACTTATTTTCATGCCTAGGATTCTCTTCTTCCTCACTTCCATCTCTTAGAATTCCTGGATTCCTTCAAGATTCAGTTCCAAATCCTTCTACCTGCCAGTGGCTTTTTCTCTAAGATTACCTTGTATTTACTTTGTACGTGACTTGTACATACCTAGTGTGTGCACCCCCCCCATCCCCACACAAAAGCATACATGTGTTGTCTCCACCTTTAGAATGCAAGCTCCTGTAGGGAGGTATTTTTTCACTTTTTTTCTTTTTGTCCCCAATAATAAGTATATACTTAGCACTTAATAAATATTGATTGATTGATTTTTGGCTCACTATTTGCTCTATTTTTAATGAAGGAAAACATGTTTTAGACTTAGCAACTAATGTAGCCTTGGGTCTTGGGAACAGCTATCTACTCACCAAGGACAAATGAAAACATGTGCTAGAAGAATAACAAAGAATGCTGATTACAACTATGTTATTTCACTGCTTCCTGGGAGAAAGGAAGGGACCTCCTCTCCCTACCTCTACCAACAGTTAGAACTTGTCCGTGACCTTGTTTCAGAATGAGAAACAAAAGTCTATACTGAATCATTTCCCTTGAATAGAGCACGTAGACATAGGTTGGAGGGTGCAAGATAAAGGAATATGGAAAATAGAGGCACAAAATGCTAGCCACATTGGAAAAAATACATCTGAAATAGTCTGCTGAAATAACCTTGTTAAATCTAAGCTTAAAAAAAAAAAGATTGTGACACACATCTAACAGATTATCATAATTAAAGATAATAACCTAACATTTTGAATATGCCATTTTCAACAGAAATAGAACTGATAGAAGGAGAAGAATTTTTAGGGAAATATAAAAAGCCTCATGGTTTTGAGTTATATTTGTTATTGTTGTCGTTAGGTCATTTCAGTCATGTCTGATTCTATGTGACCCCACTTGGGGTTTGCTTGACAAAGATACTGAAGTGGTTTGCTATTTCCTTCTCCAGCTCATTTTACAGATGAGGAAACTGAGGCAAACAGGGTTAAGTGACTTGCCCAGAGTTACACAGCTAGTGTCTGAGTCCGAATTTGAACTCAGGTCTCCCTGACTCAAGGTCTAGCATTCAATCCACTGTGCCACTTAGTATCTCAAAAAAGTTAATGTAGTTTTAAGCTATTGAAACTTATAAAGCAGGAAACAAATTGCTTACATACAGGGTATCCCAAAAGTTGTAGTGCAGTTTTAAGCTTTGAATCTTTAAATAATAGCTATTTTTAAAAATTAAGACTACAGTAAGACTTTTGGGATACCTTGTATATAAGCAGTTTGTTTGCTTCTCATTAAGTTGTGACATTTTAAGAGTGTTCAGAAGATGATGACCAAGATAGTAGAGGAATTTGAAACCATGCTATATGAAGAAAAGTTGAAGTGGATATGTTTAGACTAGAGAAAGCCTATGATACAGTTTCTTCCAAATATGTGGGCATTTTTCCTGTGGAAGAGGCATTAAGATCGTTTCTCACAGCTTCAGAGGAGAGAAGTGTGATCAATAGGCAGATTTCATAGGATTGTGGGTTTAGAACTAAAGGGGATCTTACAGATCATCCAGTCCAACCCCCTAATTTATAAATAATAAAACTGAGACCTGTACAGGTAGTTAGTCGAGCACCTGCCCTGAACATCTTGCCATCTATCCTGCTGCAGCACTCACCTCTCTTAGTGGCAATAGCACACTCTGGATGTAGAACACTCTGGCCAAGAGCTCTAGGAACCATGGCTCCTTCCTAAGAGGAGTTAACACATTCAGCTTTGGAATTCTAGTCTGGGACTAAACTGTCTGATTCATGTGTGATTACATGCAAATATATTTAACCCAATATATCTAGCTGACCCCAAAATCTTTTTTTTCACATCCATTCCCCCTGAACACAGAAAGGTTGCCATCGCATCAAGAGAACCTGGGTTTTAATCCTGTCTCGGACACTTGACAAATGTATGACCCTGGATAAGTCACAACTTGTTTAGCCTGTTTTCTCATCGGTAAAATAAGGTGATCAGACTCCCGACTTCTAAGGTCCTCTTCAACTCTAAATCTATCTTATCACCTGCCCTTGACCCCTCCCTCCTTACAACTCTGGCTAGAGAACAGTAACAAAATCAACACTACCATTGCCTTTGGGAAGGATGTGCAATCATCTGCTCCACTTTTCTACTCATTCTATTCACCATTCCTCTCATTCCCTAGACTAGAAATTCCCAAACTTATTTGGCCTACCACCTCCTTTAAAAAAAAAAATTACTCATTGCCCTCCTGGAAAATCGACTTTCTTTAACCCTTTAGTGGATTTTTTTTAAAATTTGCACTATTTCAAAAAATATATATTTTTTCCAAAAAAATTCCACATCTTATACTTAATAATTTATTATAAATTTGTAGGGTTTTTTTTCCTGCACTGAAATGCTGATGATGCAATATTGTGTCATGTAACCATATAGCATCATACTGTAAACAAGTCATTACACACACACATTCCTGCTGATGCATGCTGGACTTCCAAACAATGCTCCACATGCTCGCCTGCCAACACTTGCTTGTTAAGACCTCTTGATGGACTTGACCATTGATTGGTTATAACTTGCATTTTGTGTGTTTACTTGGAAAATAGTGTGATCCCTATTGCTTTAACTCTGTTACACAACAGATGAAACATGTACAAAGCATGTACAAAAATGGTTTTTCAAAATTTTCTTATCTTTTTTTCTTATTCTTCCACAGCCCCCTTATTTTTTATCCAATACCACCCAGTTGCACCTCAGGCTATTACTCCTCCCCTGGATCATCCCAGCATCCCTCAGGGAGCAGTATTGCCCACTTTAGGGACCTATGCCCTAGACCAAAGTTTTCTGTCCTAACACATACTCTCTTATATGCCCCATGGGCTGCCTAGAGAGATGGTGGGTTCTCCCTTCTTGGAAAGCTTCTAGAAGAGGCTAGATGGCCACCTTTCCAGTATCTTACAGTGGGGATATCTTTCAAGGAAAGATAAGTCAATGAACATATTTTAAGCTGTCACTATGTGCCAAGCACTGTGCTAAGTTCTGGGGATTCAAAGAAAAAAAAAGGCAAATAGTCTCTATTCTCGGGGAGCTCAGCGTCTAATGGGGAGACAACGTGCAAATAACTATGTACAAACAGAATATATACAAGATAAATTTCAGGGGAAGGCACTAAGATTAAAGAGAACTAAAAAAGGCTTCTTGAAGAAGGTGGGTGATTAGCTAAAACTTGAATGAAGCCAGAAAAGCCAGTAGCAGACAGAGAGGGGAAGGAGAGAGTTCCAGTCATCAGTGACAGCCAGGGAAAATGCAGAGTTGGGGGTATGAAGCATCTTGTGCAAGAAATTGTAAATAGGCCAGTGTCACTGGATCTCAGAGTGTGTGGAGAGGAATAAGGTTTAAGAAGACTGGGAAGAGCCAAGTTATGAAGAGCTTTGAATGCCAAATAGAATATTATATTTGATCCTGGAATTAGGAGTTAGGGGTATCATGAGGCTCAAATGAGATAATGCATATCTCTGCAAATCTGTAAATGCAATGTAAATTCCAGTTATTATTATTAGCCTACAGACTTTTAGTCTGGTGATGACTTCATTTCCTGAGCTTCTACTGAACTGCTGAGCTCAAGCTATATTTATAAACCAACATAAGGGTATGCTGGTAAATGTTTAACAACCAGCTTTGGGAGCAGGGGTGGGAGATGTACACACACACATGTATACACACAAACACTTGTGAATTTAATTTGCATTATTAACATCTTCCTAAGTCTAAACAATCAACAAAATACTAAATCAAGCCCTCATTTGTAGTCAGTTGGTCAATTTCTGAGCTATACATGCTCACACCAAAAATTTAACAGTTGGCTGGAAACAGCCGGTTAGAGCTGGCTCAAGCACACCTCTGGTAAGAGGAGCCATTGGAATTTGTAGACTAGGGGAGTAATATGGTTGGAAGATCACTTTGATAACTGAGTGGATGTTGAACTGGAGTGGGGAGAGACTTGAGGCAGGGAGACAAAACAGAAGGCTACTGAAATAGTCCAACTCTGAGGTGATGAGGGCCTACACCAGGGTAATGTCAGTGTCAGAGACATCAAGAGATGTATAGGTAGAAATTGACAACTGATTGGAAATTAGAGGTGTGAGAGAGGAGTCCAGGATGATACCTCAGCTGCGAGGCTAGACTGACTGAGAGGATGTTATACCATCAACAATAATGGGGAAGGTGGGAAGAGGGGAGAGTTTTGAGGGGAAAGATGAGTTCAATTCTGGACATGTTGAGTTTAAGATGTCTACAAGACATCCAATTTAAAACATGTAAGAGGCAGTTAGATAGGCAACACTGGAAGTCTTAGAGAAGTTAGATCTGGACAAATCTGAGAATGCATAGTGCTCATAACTGAATCCATGTGAGCTGATAAGATTACCAAGTGAAATAGTATAGAGGGAGAAGAGAAAAAGGCCTAAAATAGAGGGTTGGAGGATATCCACCATTAGTTGGAATGTCCTGGATGAAGATCCAGCAAAGGTGACTGAGGAGCTGTCACACAGGTAGGAAGAGAGCCAAGAACGAGCAATGTCATGAAAACCTAGAGAGAAGAGTATCAAGGAGAAGGGGGTGATCAATAGTGTCAAAGGCTTCACAGAGGCCATTTAATGGTTCACCAAGGGGCCCAGATGAGAGCAGGGAGGAGAATATAGCCAGTGTAGGGGTGAAAGAGCTGAGGGGGTAGAAGGATTAGAAGACACGATGAGGAAGAAAACTAGGGTTAGGAATGCAAGGCAGAGAAGTGGAATAATAGATTATGATGGGTCGGAGCAGATGGCTGCTGAGACCTCTTTCACTTCTCATATTCTATGATTCTGTGTTGTTTACTACTATTAGAATGTAAGTTTCTTGAGGGCAGAGACTATCTCATTTTTGTATTCGTATGTATTCTCTATTCTAACACAGTGCTTTACACATAGTAGACAATTAATAAAGTTATTTTTTATTCATTCAAGTATTCATTCTGATTCTTTATATCCAGCACTTACTCTTTCCAGTGCCCCATACTACCTCTCCCACACATCATAAGGAAGAATTGCCTAGAACTCAGAACTTTCTGGAAAATGCAATGATTTTCCTGAGATAGTGAATTCCTCACCCAGCAAATGCTGGATGGTCACTTACCTATGGTTTGGTCTTTGGTTAATGCTTTGAACTAGCTAAATTCTAAGGGCCCTTCTCATTCTAAAATTCCCTGAATTTTTATAGATTGAGTTCATCTATCTTGAGTCATACCTGTACAGTAGGAAGGGGGAAGTCAATTTCATTTCACATCAGTCACCACCCAGGAAATAGAACTCTGATGAATTTTTCCTTCCCAAAGCCAAACAATTCAAAACAAAGCAGTTACAACGAAGCAGGAGACGATTCCTCTGGTATATCAGACATAAGCTGGAAATCAAACAAAATAAACAACCTTCCACCTTTTAAAAAGGTATCAGGGAAATGTATGTCTCCGTCTTTCTGAGGACTTAAGGTGGTCATTTTTCTGAAATCAGCTAGAACATCATTAATTCATGACACTTTTGGAAAAGTCTATTGTAAATCATGGAACTTCCCAGATACATTTAGCTCTTTTCTGGAACAGCTAGCAAAAGGCACTAGTGGAAGTGCCTCGTGTACTTAGTTGGTACATAATCAAAATTAGGTTACCTTTGAGACTTAGTTGCCTCATTTGCAAAAGGGGGATAAAATACTTTGCCTATCTCACGATTAGGGGGTGGGAGGACAGACTTGTAAATCTGAATTCATAGATTCAGAACTACAAGGGACTTTTAAAGGCTAACTTGTCCCTCTCTCATTTTATAAATGAGGAAACTGAGGCTGCGAGAGGTTAAGCAATTTGTCTATGATCACATAGCTCGTGTCAAAGATAGGATTTGAATTCAGGTTTTCTAGACTACAAGTCCACGGTTCTACCTGCTAAACTAGTATGCTACACTATTTACTTGAGGTTATTTTTCAGGAGGGAAACATGCGTACTTGTAATTAGATATAACAACATAATTAGCTAAATGAGAATAACAAGATGCAAGTTAATGTAGGAAAATGATTCTATCTGCCCAAGGGTGAAAGGTGGGGGCAATAAGAGAATGGATTGCTTCTGGAAGGCAAGGTGGAGTAATTGCCATGTGCAGAAATAAGGATTTAGCTGAAGAAACTCCATACTGCTTATACCCTTTGGTGGGGGAAAAGGGGTGGGATAAATTAGCCAATCAATCAACAACTGCTACTTGTGAAATTGTGGAAAGAGCACTAGATTCAGAATCAGATGATCTGTGTTCGAATCTTAGCTCAACCACCTACTACTTGTATGACTGTAAGTTGCTTCACCTCTTTCTGTCTGTTTTCTCATCTGGAAAGGTAATAGGTTATCTTTATGTTCCTTTCTAGTTCAAACATCTTTGATTCTGTGCTTCTATGTAAACAATTGTGCCATTCATCCTTGCTCAAAATTTGTAATGACTTACCTTCGACAATCTTGCTTTCAAAATCCTCTGCAATATGAGGCCAAGCTACCCTTCCAGGCTTCTCTCAACTAGTACTTTTTCAAGAATCCTGTTCTCCCTAGTACTCATTCAATAACACAATACACTAAGTATAGTGAATGGGACATTCAACTGACATTCTCTATGATCTCCTGTGTTCAGACTTGAATCGTTTCTTTTCTGAAAACCCTTTCCCATTACTACTTGTCCTAATTTTATTTATCACTCCAAGGCACCACCACAAAACCTTCTTTGAGTCTCATGATCTTTTCTCTCAGCCAAAGATAATCCTCCCTTCCTTCCCTAAACTCCTATATGACTTGTTTATATTTCTTTTGTGGTAGCTATCAAATTCTATTTCTACTGTATTTCCATTTATTCCTATCCTTGCTGCTCTCCTTGATTTTAAGTGCCCAAGGGAAGAAACTGTATCTCATTCATGTTTGTATACTTCATAATCTGCTTTGCACAAACTAGGTACTCATTGAGAGGCATCATAGTTCAGTGCAGGGGTGGGGAAACTGTGGTCCTCCAGGACCTCAAGTGTGGTCCTTTGACTGAATCCAAACTTCACAGAACAAAACCCTTTAATAAAAGGATTTGCTCTGTAAAACTTGGACTCAGTCAAAAGGACGCACGCAAGGATCTAGAAGGCCACATGTGGCCTGGAGGCTGCAAACTCCCCACTCCTGGCTTAGTGTAAGGAGTGCTGAATTTGGAGTCATAGGTCCTGGGGTCAGATCCTGGGTCATCTACTTATTGCCTGTGTAACCTTGAGCAAGTCACCTCATCTTCCTTTGGCTTAGTTTCCTCATCTATAAAATGAGTTGGATGAGGTGACTTCTAAGGTTTCATTCACTTCTAAACCTGTGATGCTATATATCAGTGAATCTCTCTGTCCAACTACTCAACTATCCAAATAGGTAGTGAACAGAATGCTTGGGGATCAAGAGCTGATTTGATTCTGAAGGCTTACTGATCTGGGCAATCCATGTGATTTGGAGAACCCATAATCAGGAACCAACTGTAAATGATGCTGCTTTTTAAAAATGGCATCAAAATCCAAAGACTTGGAAACTAAACTTTATTCTTTTACTTTGCAAATATAGCTTAACTTTTATTATTGAAATTTCACAATACAATCCAGAAGGATAAAGTAAAATCTCAAAAGATTTTAAGTGGAAAAAGTCTTAGAAATATCAAATTTGGGAATGCCAACCAACCTTGACAATTATACTGCAAGTGAGGAAACAGCCAGTAGTTTGACATGAAACTGGCAAGATTCTATTTTTTTCTTCCAGTTCACGGCATAAAACTGACATCATAAACCACAGATGTACCTCATTGAACAGAAGTACTCCTGAGAAGTTGTCTGTAAAGTGAATGTCTGCCAATTAAATCACATTCTTTCTCCTTGTCTCATACTTTCAGAATGATTTTATGCATTTTTTTTGTTTTCACATAATCTTCATTTCCAAATATATCCTTCCTCCTCCCCTACTCATTAAGTTATCCCTTAGAATGGGGGGAGGGGAAGAAACAGAGGAAGAGACAGAAAGACAGAGACACAAAGAGACAAAGACGACAGCAGCAGTTCAGTAAAACTAACCAACCTATTAACTAGAGCTTGACAGTACGTAGGATGTTCCTCATCAATAGTCTCTTCCATCTCTTCACAGACAGCAAAGAGATACAGTGTCTTTTATTTTTAGAGCCAAGCTTGGCCGTTATAATTAAGAAGCATTTGGTTTTGCTTTGTTTGTTCTGTCCAGTTACATTGTTGCAGTCATTGTATTTCTTGTATCCTGGTTCTGCTTACTTGGCTTTGTGTATTAGATCATGTAAGTTTTCCCATGCTTCTCTGAATTCTTCAAATTCATTGTTTATTAAAGAGAAGTAGCATTCATGTCCCACAATTTGTTTATGTTTCCTAATTAATTTTCCCCTTATTTAAATGCTTCCCTTTGGGAAAAAGGTTGGTCTTGAGACGCAACAAAACAAAGAAGGACATTGTAAATCTTTAAAATTAGTCCCATATCTTTTAAAAATGAAAAGTATATGATTAAATATTTATAACAACATGAGTGTAATTGGACATGAAAATACAAATACTACTTGGTAGCAATGGTATGGGCAATTGGATGCTATCGTGGATAGAGTACTGGGCCTGGCCTCACATACTGACTAGCTGTGTGACTATGGGTAAGTTACTTAACCCATGTTTACCTCAATTCCTCATCCATAATATAGGAACACACTGGAGAAGGAAATGGCAAACTATTTCAGTACCTTTGTCAAGAAAACCCCAATGGATAAGTCACAAAGAGTTGGACATGACTGAATGACTGAACAGCAAGCCATCGGTATCTTCCCCCTCTTTCCTCTTTCCCAATATGAATGTTTGTCTGAGGTCATGAGAAGTCTAAGCAATAAGAGCAGCACGGTTCTCACTCACTCCCACTTTTCTACACATGCCTTTCTTCCTCTTCCACCTTATCCAAGGATTAATTAGAGGAAAATATTGAGAGTGTTGCTGGCTTTGAATGATTTAACTCAGTAGCTAAAATGAATCAATTAGGGAGAATTGGGGTATTTAGCTCCTGGAGAGGTACGGCATATTCCCTTCAGAGAGGGAAAGACAGTCAAGAGTTGGGAATACCTATATTTGAACTTAGAGCTACTGAAAGGGGTATCATTCTATGGTGGAAAGAAAATTAACTCTTAAGTCAGAGGGCCTGGTTCAAATCCCATCCCTGATACTTTCTACATGTGATACTTTTGGACTGGATGGGTTATGGATCCATAATTGTATAACTCTGCTCAAGCTAGAGAACCCGAAAGACCTTTCTCCTGTCCATCAGTCAGTCAAAAAGCATTTATTGAGAACCACTACATACTGGTCACTGTGCTATATCCTAAGGATATACTAAGAGAGACAAAAACAATCCCTGCCCTCAAGGAGCTTACATTCTAACAGTGGAGGAGACAACATGTAAACAACTAGTTACAAACAAGATATATGTAGAGTAGATAGGAGGCAATCTGAAAAGGGTAGGGACTATCAGCTGGGGGGAACTAGGAAAGTTCTACAGAAAGGACTTGAGATGGATTTTGAAGGAAGCCAGGAAAACTAAGAGGTGGAGATGAGTTGGAAGCACATTCCAGGCATGGAGTACAGACAGTGAAAAGGCATAGAGTTGGGAAACAGAGTTATATTGGAGGATCTCCCAAGTAGTTTAGTGTGGCTAGAAGGGAGTAAGGTATGAAGACTGGAACCAGGTAATGAAGAGCTCTTGCTCCATTTCCCCTCAGGCTTCCAGGGATACCCGTGAAGGGCTGTGGGGTTCTTCTAATGCTATATCCTCAAGTACCTATCCCGGGGGGCTTGAGTTTCCTCCAATAACAATCTCCTAGTGCCAGTTAGTTTCTCCTCACTATTACTGATACCATTACTTAGCACCCCACTCTCAACTAGTTAACATTAGTTAGCTTGTATGAAGGGACATTTACATAAAGGACATAGCAATCACAGATGTACAAAACATTATCTTGAGCTGAGAGCCAATGGACTTGGTCTCTCATTTGTTTTTAAGACATTGTATCTTGCCTGCTGAATCACTCCACAGCGGAGATGGACTCTGTAAGAGTCTCCTTGGGGTTGTACTCCTCATTTGGGCTTGAAAGGGGGAGAGGGAGCCATAGAGACAGGGAAGGAGAGAGAGGAAAACGGGGATGGAGATGGACATGGAGAGAGGAGAACAGCAGAGTGAGTCATGGTGCTTGGTTAAACCTGCCCTAGGGTGCAAAGAGCTGCAGAAGGAGCCATCTCCAATTGAAAGTGCAAGTAGCAATACCTCAGCGCAGGCTGGAAACAAGGGAGAAATTAATACATCCATTCCATTAGCAAAGGGAGAGAGCCATACCTTAAACCACTGATCCTGACAGTCAATGCCCTCTGCATCTAACTCCAAGCCACCTTTCTAGTCTCATTTCATACTATTTCCTCCATGTGTAATTTAACTAGGATAAAAATTCTATGTCATGGGAATTATATGTAGGGTTTTAAAAATTATTTCAAACCAAAGTATAGGAATTTAAACATAACTGTTGATTACTGGGAAGAATTCGTAACAGCTGAAAAATGGAATATCACTAGATTCAGAGACTTTGAGAAAAGGTCAGTCGCAATACCTAACCAGCAGGAATTCTAGAACCAGTAGCCACAGATGCAATCTAAAAGAAGTAATTAATTTGTGTAATAATGAGTGTTGGTCTTTTCTATTATACACATTCATTCCTCCCTGAAATAATGCAGGGTCTCTCAAAAGTTAGTGCTGTTTTCAGCTGTTTCTTTGGGACACTGTATATTTAGGAGTTCTGTGGGTCTCTATTTGCATGAGAACTCATGGCTAATATCATGGTTCTGTCCTGGGCCATCTTTTCTTCTACCTCTTTACTACTCCTCTTGGCTAGGACTACAATATTATATTCAACTATATATCCCATTTGTATCTAATCTTAGTATATGCCTGACTTTTGGTCCTGTCCTGTTCCCAAGAGTGCTACAGATACTTTATGTATAAAAAGGAGCACAAATTTAATATTGCATATAAGTGCTAAATAATGCCATACAGTCTTGAGTACCAATCTGGGATAAGGAGCCCCCAAAAATGTAGAACGTGGTCCAAGAAAATGATCCATAGGTTGTCTTGGTCATATCCCATACTGATTCCAGGACACCTTTCTTTTATTCCCCACAGGGTAATTTTATTTTTTTGTAGTGAGTTAAGCACAGCAACCAAAGGATGAAGTGTCCTGTTTAGCTTTTCCATTTACAGTGCTGTGACCTTCCTTACGGTTGGTTCAATGTATTACTGATGTGTGAATTTCTATTTGTAGAAATGAATTTAAGTAATGGATGAAACCACTGCATTTGTTAAGATCATAGAATAATAGATTTAGACCTGGGAGGGATTTTAGAGGCCATTTAGTCCAATTTCCTTATTTCGCACAAGAAGACCCTAAGGACTACATTGGTTAAGTGATTTGCCCAAGGTCATGAAGGTAGCAATTACAGGGGCAAGATCTGAATCCAGGTACTCTGACTCCAGAACCAGTGTTTTCTCCTCTGTATTTGTTTAACTGTGATATACTGAAACAGAACTACAAATGCAATTCCCATTTTGGCAAATTCCATAAGTAGCAGAATTATTTGTACTCATGGTTAAATGTAATATTTTGCACACATACGTAAATTTGTGGGGTTTTTTTTATACCTAGCTGCTTTACTTTTAATTTGCACAAAAAATTTCAAGTTTTTTCTTTTTCACACCGTTTTTTTTTTTTTGGCTAGGAAATGGGCTTAAGTGACTTGCCCAGGCTCACACAGCTAGTTAAGTGTCAGTGTCTGAGGCCAGATTTGAACTCAGGTCCTCCTGACTCTAGGGCCATTACTCTATCCACTGCACCACCTAGCTGCCCCCTCACTTTTACAGCTTTTGCAAGAAAGTTAAAACATCTCTCTTTCTTCTCCCTCTCTTTTGATTTTTGGCATTCCTATACTCAAATATCTTTAATGGCTGCCCACGAAGTCTAAACTCCTGAGCCTTGCAATAAGAGGTTCAACGGGGATGTCCCTAGGTCTCTTTCCAGCACCAGTCATGTCTTCTTGTCACAGTTATTGCCTAATAAATGTTTGTGTTGCTCTCTTTTATCTTCCACTACTCCCTTAAATATACTCTATATTGCAGGCAAAATGAATGCCTTTCCCACTTCTATTACGGTGTTGATTCTACTTGTTTTTCTGCCCAAATAGCCCATGTGTCAGTACCTCTTAAAATGCTAATAATAGGATCTTTATCGAATTTTAAAATATAAAAAGTACTTTATGTATATTATCTCATTTTACCTTCATAAGTCTATGTATGACATAGGAGACAGAAAAAGGTACAAGCATTTATTAAGCACCTACTATGCATAAAGCAATATGCTAAGCACTTTATACATATTATCTTAGTTGATCCTTACAACTCTGTGAAGTACTTCTTATTTTACAACTGAGGAAACTGAAGCAGAGATTAAGTGACTTGTTTAAGATCACACAGCTAGTGTTTGAGGTAAAATTTGAACTGAGGTCTTCCTGACATCACGCTCAGTGCTTTATCTATTGCATCATATAGCTGCTTCTTACTTGTCATTATTCTTATTTTATGGATGAGGAAACTGAGGCTACAAAGAGGTTAAGTGATTTGACTAGGGTCACATAGCCAGTAAGTATTAGATATAGGATCTGAACTCAGGTGTTCATGATTTTAATTCTACTCCCATATCCATTATGCTATCTTTTTTCCAGGGCACAAATTTAAAAAAAGAAAATTTCAGTTCCAAAATCTCTCCTTCTTCCACCCTGCTTCATCCATTGAGAAGGCAAGAAATAATGACAGCTATTATACCTATGAAGTAATATATTATTTCTACATTAGCCATGTCAGGGATGGGGGAGGGGGAAGCAAGGAAAATGAAAAGTAAAAAATATGTTTTGATCTGCACTCAGAGTCCATCAGTTCTTTCTTTGGAGGCAAATAACACTTTTCATCATGAGTCTTTAGGAATTATCATGGAATAGCTGTCTTTCCCAGTTGATTATTATTACAATATTGTTGTTACTGTGTACTGTGTTCTTCTAGTTCTGCCCACTTTGCATCTGCTCATTTAAGTCTTCCCAGGTTTTTCTAAAACCATTCCATCATTTCTTACAGCACAATAAATGTTCCATCACAATCATGTACCACATCTTGTTCAGGCATTCCCCAAGTGATGATAGTCCCCGCAGTTACCAATTCTTGGCCACTGCAAAGAGCTGCTATAAATATTTTTTGTACATATGGGATTTTTTCTTTTTCTTTGAATTATTTGGGATATAGCCCTAGTAACGATATTGTTATGTCAAAGGGTATGTAGTTTTCTAGCCTTTTGGACATAGTTTCAAATTGTTTTCCAGAATGGTTGGTTGGACCAGTTTATAACTCCACCAAGAGTGCATTAGTGTCTCTTATGTTCCTACGACCCCTTAGCATTTCTCATTTCCCTTTTTTGTCATCTTAGCCAGTCTCATGAGTGAGGTGGTATTTCAGTTATTTTAATTTGTATTTCTCTAATTATCAATGATTTAGAGCATTTTTCATGACTATTCATAGCTTTGATTTCTTCTTCTGAAAATTGCCTATTCATATCCTTCGATCATTAATCAACTGACCAATTAATCAATACATTTGGCTCAGTTTCCTATGTATTTGAGAAATAAGACCTCTATCATAGAAACTTGCTGTAAAATTTTTTTCCTGTTTCCAGCTCGCCTTCTTTGGTTGCATCAGTTTTGTGTAAAACTTTTTAAATTTAATGTTATCTCCCATGATCCTCTCTCTTATTTAGTTGTGAACTCTTCCCTTATCCATAGATCTGACAGATAATTTTTCCCGTGCTCCCCTAATTTATATCATTCTTTATGTCTATACCATGTATCCATTTTGAGCCTGATGCATGGTGTGAAATGTTGGTCTATGCCTAGTTTTTGCTAGATTGCTTTCCAGTTTTCTCAGGAGCTTTTGTTGAATAGTTCTTGCTCCAGTAGCTAGAAAGTTTGGGTTTATCAAATACTAGGTTATTGTGGTAATTTTTTTTAGATAAAAATCTTTGACTTTATTATGACAAAAAAAAAGCTATCAAGAGAGCCATAGGCATACTTTCCTACTTAAAATTTTTTGAGAATAATCTACATATGAATTGAGGGCATCCTTGATGAGAGTATTAGAAAGGATTTCACAGAGGCTTTCACAAAACTTTTAAAGACTCTTAACTTTGTATTCATATTCAACATATTTTTATATGTACTTTTTAACTTTTCTTCTCCATTAGAATGTGAGCCCCTTGCAATAGGGATTGTTTTATTCCTTGTGCTTGTATCCCAGATACCTAGTACAATGCTTGGGATGTAATAGGCACTTAATGCTTTATTGAACAAAGGTTATCTCCTATGCATATGAAAAAATAATACAAGAGTTCTTGATTTAACACAACTTGTAGATGGTGAGGTCTTCCAGATGCTACCATCTGTTAATGCAGATTGCATTAAAAAAAAATCCACACTCACTCAGGAATTCAGCTTAATTATTCATACAGGAAACACAAGTGGATGAAGAATACATGAGGTACAAGTGATGATATGCAGTTGAATAGATAACTTAGGTATTACTGGTATTTATATATTAGACAGATACTACTAATGAACAATCAGGCCCAGAATTCAACAGAAGAATGGATTGGATTGCCTTCAGAAAACTACAGACTTCTTTTAATGACACCCAAATTTTTCCTGGAACAAAGATCCACCAATATTCTTCTGGTGATTAAATACTACTGTCTGTAATCCTCTAGAGTTGAGAATTACCCAAAAGGCCATGGAGAAACACACGTTGTTTTGACCACATATATTTATTATAAGGGCTTATTGGGAGGATGGAGGGGTGGTACAAGGAAAGAAAAAAAAAATCACAAATGAAAACTGCCCAGACCTATTAATATCAGAAGGCCAAGTGAGAATTCATTGGTCACCAACTAAAAGAAACTCCCAAATGAAAACTACCAGGAATGTCAGTCAAAATGCAGAACTTTCAGGTTAATATAAACAAAGAGGGGTGGGGAGCAGAGAGAGAGAACAAGCAGCTAGAAAGAGCTGAAGTACCAAGAAGCCAGAGTTTGCAAATTACTACCATTATGTAGGAGCAAAACGCTTAGAATTCTAAAGAGAGCAAAAGAAAAAGCTTACAAGCACGAATAACTTAGTAAAACTGAGTATAATCATATGGACCTTCAATGAAATAGAGGACTTCCAAATATTCCTCATTAATAGACCACAGCTGAGTAAACAGAACTGGAAGGAACTATATCATGATGAAGTATTTATAACTGGGGGAAAAGAAACAAATATAACCTCAGAAGATTAATATTTCACGTTGAAAGAGCTAAGATACAGGGCAGTTTTGTTATGTTTTTATCTTAAAATGAAAGAAGTAAAGAACACACTAGGAAATAGAGGGAAAAAGAAGCTAGAATGGATTTCAAATAATCACAAGACTATACAAATATGAAATGGATGAAAACAGGATGCACTTGAACCTCAATGGACAAATGAGGGTTGAATTACACACATACACACACTCACACATACACACATATGCACACAGAGAGTCTGGTATAGAAATTAAATTCCACAGAGAATCAGGTAGGGACAGGGAAACAATAGAGGGGACTGAGAGGGCAAATTCAGGGAGGGAAAGGCAAACTCTATCTTTGGAAGGCATGAAGGGGTGTGGGAGTGATTACCCTAGGTTACTGTGGTCATTTACTTCTATATGTTGTGTGCCTAATCTATTTCATTGATAAACCTAGTAACAGATTGTTCTGATGATTACTGCTTTGTGGTTTTAGTTTGAGATCTGATACTACTGGGCCACCTTCCTTCACTTTTTTTTTCACTGATTCCCTTGGTTCTTGATCTTTTGTTCCTCCAGCAGAATGTTATTATATTTTCTAGCCCCATAAAATAAATCTTTGGTGGTTTTATTGGCATAGCACATCAAGCATATTAGTTAAAAGAATTTTTTCTTTCCTTTTTTTTTTTTAAACTGGAGAGGAAGTGATAGGAAGGAGAGAAAATAACTTTTTAATTAAAAAAATTAAATTAAAAACACAAAGTTTGGACTTATAAGACCTCTTCCAGCTCCAAAGCTATAATTCTGTGATGTACATAAATTTAAGCAATTAAACCTTAAAACTGCACTAAGATTTTTGGGATATCCTATAAATGTAAATTAACAAAAGGACTAGAGGGTGACTACTTATCAATACAAGAAAATTTAATGTTATTTTATGGAATTATTTACTTAGTACTGGCTAAAATGCCAAAAATTATTCCTATCTCCTCACCTAACTCCAACCTGTGGCCACAAGGGCACATAAACTTGAGGAGGTAGAGAAGGGTGCAAATGAAACGTGAAAGCCATGTAGGCCCCAAGGTACAGTCCCAGAATAATGGATTCTTTCAAGCAACCCCAAAATGGCCAAATACTGAAATACTGGGGTGGGGAGAGGAATCAGTTCCTTTTCTTTTGGCAATGATAGACTTAAGCACAAATTTCAAAATGAATTAATACTCTATTAATTTGGAATTACAAGGAATAGACAGTAGTACCCTGGAAGTTTAATTCCTTTGGTATCATTTAGGTATATGAAGATACTACAGCAGAAACCCTGGTTCCAATCCAGAAGTCAAATTAAGGTTTGGGAACACATTCCTTCTTATCAGTGACATCTTTTTTTTTTTTAAAGCAATTGGGATTAAGTGACTTGTCCAGGGTCACACAGCTAGTTAAGTGTCAAGTGTCTGAAGCCATATTTGAAGGCCGCAGAGCTATCCACTGCGCCACCTAGCTGTCCCCAGTGACATCTTAGCGTAGGAGAATATTGATGTTTAGACCCTAAATTGTACTTGAAAATTGTAGACTTCAGAAATTTGGAAGGGATTCTTTCCACTCCTTTTACTCAATCTCAGTTTAGTCCAAATTCAAAAGATTTTATGATATCACCTAAAATTTAAAAAGAAAAAAGCTGGCAACCAAACCTTACTAAGTTGAAAGCCTATGATGGCCACACTAACCACTTTGTTCAAAAAGACCTAATTTGTATGGTACACTAAATCATTATAACTACAATATTCTACCACTTATGTAAGGGTTGACTCAGTTTTTTTTTCTTCTCCACATTTAGTCAAAGTCACTGTCAACAGGTGATTTATGGTACATTTTTTTTGAGGGGGTGGTGGTGATCACAGTCAGAAATGTTTAGGGATGAACCCATTATGATTAGAAAACCAAGAACCACCAGAAAAATATGACATTAATACTTATATACAAGCAATTCTTTATGACAAAAATGTAATTTATTCATTTATAAAACTGAATATCATCAAATGGATTTAACACATCCAAAGTGTACATATAGTTGAATTTTTATTAAGTATTATATAAATGTAAGTTACTGTTGCACTTGGGTTCCCCTAATGTTTACCAATAAATCAGGTGACTAAAAGCTGGGAGGGGCCTTAAAAATATCCAGTCTAACCACTTCATTTTGCAGATATAGAAATTAAGGCCTCCCAATTTTGCATTTTGCTTAGGACACATGGGGAATAAGTAAAGCCAGAATTTGAACTGAGAACCTCTAACTTTCCACTGGTAGCAAGCTGTCACTCCTAATAACTGGCACATTTAAAAAATATATGTGTGTGTGTACGTATATATGTATGCACACAACACACATATGGGTTGTTTATAAAGCAACTAGACTGTATCTTGTTTGAACAACTTGTGATTATGTTCAGCAGTCCACACTGCTTTTCATTAGTGCTAACTCTTTCTTACATCCCACACAATTTTTTGACTATACAACCTGTTAAGAAAGTCATTTAACAATTAAAGCTATTAAGAATAACACAGTAATCATTCACCAAGCAACAGATTCAGCTTTGATCTTTGCAGAGCAAATTTATTAGTGTCATTAGGAAATAATGCCAGTACATATTATAATTCTGGTTAATGTTTCTCAATCTTTCTCTGACTTGGCTTTCTCACTTAGAAATGGTGAAAACTACCTATTCAGCTGCAGATATAAATGTAATACAAAAAATGTCAGTTTGTATTACACTGATACAGAATGAGATGCTGCTGGATTCCTGAAGGCTTTGCCAGGGAAGTGCAAGCTAAAAGGATCAGAGTATAGTGCCAGCTGAGGACCAGCCTAGCCCAGTCAGGCACAGCTTCAGCTAGTGATGACTTCAAGGTAATAAATTTTTCCAATAACTCACAAAGATAGTCTACTAAGGCACAAAGTGGTTTGTGATGCTCACTGACGAAGGAAATGCCCATACTGATGAAATGACATCCTCAAATTATTTATTGTTAGTAATCTCATAATAATGAGGCCATCAAGTTGCCTAGGTTTTTATCAGCCCAACCACACTAGATAAGGGTTTAATATACTTATTATTCAGATGCTTAGAATGAGACACTTTCAGTTAAATAATAAAACACAACAGTTCTGTTTCATAAGTGCTATTTTAAAAATCCCTAATCCATAGCTTTAACCACTTTTCAGAAGCAAGTATTATTAGCAATGACAAATATGACCCGATTTAATACAGGAACTTGAAATTTAGGCTTAGCTAATAAAAAGTACTTCTAATAACCCAGAAGTTTTTATTACACCAAACTCTGAAAAATGTATCATAAGAGTTTTAGGGAACCATAGTTTCAAGCATAATGCATTTGCAATAACATGCATGTTACTATTTACAATTTGAAGAGAAAAATTTTTTAAATCCTTATACATAAACTGCATTTGAATGGTTTAGTGACTACAATACACTTTTTATTTTAGCTGTAACTTTACATAGTAAGTGAAAAACAGAAGCTGTGTATTGGGAGCAATATTTATTTATCACCTGTAATTACATGAATATTAGGTACCAGACAATTAATAAAAGACATTTTATAATTCCATATGACTTCAGAGAGCTAAAGGCACAAGTACCAGTGATATATTACATCTTAAAAGAGCAACAAAAGGGAGCATTAATTTCAGAAGGTTTTAAATCAATTTCAACACTATTATACATCAGAGAAAAAAAATTCCTGAAAACATTCCCTCACTGAACCAATGGATGTATACTTACATGTTATTATAATTATCTTCAACATTAATATGCTATGGTACAGTAATATTCTTTTATAAAACAACAAAATACATACTTTTTGATAAGTCCATGCTCCCACTTTTGATGGAAATCAGTTGGCTCAACCTACTTAGGCTAATGATTTATATTTATATGAATGTTATATTCAATTAATGGACAATTATTAATTTGAGAAATGTTGTCAAGAATACACAGATGGTTCATCATCACTTAAGTCTGAATCATCTTCATCCACTTCCCCTTCAATGACTGATTTCTTCCCTTTACAACATGATACTATTAATCCAATTAAGAAGACCTGCAAATTTAAAAAAAAAATGCTTTATTGAAAAAGAGGATGAAAACAATGCCTTAAAGTTCAATGACACTATTGGCCTACCAATAGGAGAAAAAAATGAAAAATTTAAAAATACTCTGTTAGAGGCAGAATAATCACTGATAGACTTACTGCAATGAAGGCCCAGTTGCCAAAATAATAAACAGCACTGAAGAACCAGAACTTATGAAGGAACAAGTATGTTCTTGTGACAATGCACTGATCTATAAAGTAAAATTGAAAAGAGAATTATCACAGAGCAGTTGCAAGCTTGGCTATTTAGGATGTCAAGAATTTTATTATCTAAGTAAACACAAACTTTTAACAAATAAATAATACAGATAAAATGATGCCTTTTATTGAAAACTGAGGTATTTGCTGGCTAATGCATTTGTAATATATTAAGTCTTTCTAATGAAATAAAATTACAGCTGAAACAAATAAAAAATGTTCTTGGTGCAAATCGATCAGAACTGAATGAAAAAACAATTGCAATCTAGTTATTTGTTATATTTTTTAAGGACTCCTTAAAACTTAAAAGGGATTTCTTGTGTGCCTCTGAAAAAATAGAAAACATAAGAAATCAAGAAAATAATGATCTGTTATCAAGTTTCTTGCTTGAATTTTACAGTGAGAAGAGTAAGATTAATCTTCTATCATTTTCTTATTGATCCTATTTACAATTAATTGATTTTGTCCTGTCATTGTTCTTTGTCTCTGAACTTAGTTGAGAGGTCAGTTGCATGTAATGAGTTAAGTTTAAAAACTCTGCTCTCCTGCTTTAAAGAATTTAACTGACCTTGGAGAATGTGTGTGAACAGAAAGGGAGTTTGGGCCTAATATCTTTACTCCATCAAGGTATCCTTCAAGTATGTCTGCTTTGCTGTTCAAAAGTCTAGGCCACTATTTCACACCTGGACTCAAACAAAGAGTACTCCTTAGTCTCATGAGAGGAAAAGGGAGAGGGGAGTCATTGCTAGCTCCCGTTACCAAACTTTCAACCAATAGGTTGTTTCCTGCACCTCAGCTCTGTAACCAATTATGTTGCCCTTAATCCCATGATGTCATGGGATTAACTCAGTTCTGTCTTTTGTTCTGTATTCCCCCCAAAATATGGGGAACTGTCCTCTTGCTTGAGGTCTTTGTCATTAATGGTGGCAAGCCACTGACCCATTTATTGACAGGTAGCATGCCCCTGCCAATAAACGTCATCTTGTGTGGAGATCTACCTCAGTTTGACCTTTTGTTAAAATTCAATCATGACAACAGAGAGTACTATTCAGATGAAACATGTAATGAATAATGTTTTTTCTTCAACTAAGGTCACTCTGCTTCCATAAAATTGCAATCTTGATTTATCTAAATGTTTCATAGGGTCATATATTTAGAGCTGAAAGCAATCTTAGAGGCACTGAGTCTACTCCCATTCATTTTAAAAATGAGGAAACTGAGGCACAGAGAGGTTAAATGATTTGCCCAGAGCCATACAGCTAAGAAGTTTCTAAGGGAGAATTTTAGCTCATGTCTTCCTGACCCCAAATACAATACTACGCATTATTCATTATGTCATTCAGCTGCCTCCATTATCTTAACAATTTATCTGCTTATATTAAGTTGTGTTTTAGCAGATATCTTAAGTGATCATTAGTATTAAACAGGACTACTCAGACTTGTTTATAAACAAGTCTCAGACACTGGAAGTAAATCTTACAATGTGTTCTTACCTATTTTTCAGTATTAATTGGACATGAGATTAGAAATACATTTTGGATTTGTTATTCAAAACAGAGACAGTACTGAATTTGATTAGCAGGTTCAAATCTTAGCTCTGATACTTAACTAGCTGTCTGACCATGGGCAAGTCACTTAACTCTCTGGGCCTTCCTATTCTCAAATGAAAAATGATAGGGTCAGACTTTTCCAACTCCAAATTCTATGATTTTAAGACAGATGTGTTTAAACTATCTGCACAAAAATACATTTATAAGAGATCAAAACCAAACTATTCATTTTTTGTTCTCATTGTCTATTGTAAGTTTCAATACACAAGAGCTATTTTTCTCAAAGCATAATATGAAGAAGTACTGTTTGAGATTTATCTGTTTTTTAGAGTCTAAGACTTTGATGTCATAAAAAAACACTACACAATTTACTAAAAAAAGAAGCAATTTGACATCTTACTTGAAGCACTCTTCACCTATAAGCAGTACCTGTCCAAGATTTTATATACAGTATTATACATATTTTTGGTAGAGATCTGTGATTTCATCTATGTAGGTGACTACTGGTGTCAGAAAACCTTCCAATCATTTTATACACACACATTGTTGATTATCCCAAACTACTCACTGCCAACAAAGGCCCATACATATGTTAATGTTATATGACTACCATGATCCCACAAGAAGTTAAGATGGTAAGTAACCCCAAGCACAATGGAAAGGGCCATAGTGGGAATTAAATGTTACAATGATATTATTAACGATCATTTGCACAGAAGTAGCATAAAAATGCTTATATATAACTGGAAAAGGAAGTGAGCTGGTTATGTATCAAGAATGTGACACATCAAATATAGCCTGAGTGCTACACTGGTACCCTCATAGGAGGCCTCCTGTATACTGGATAGAAAATTTATGGGAAGATATGGAAAAGAACTGCATGAAACTGGACGATATAGTGGGGATACAATTGGCTGTACCAATAAAAACCAACAGGTCAAAGAAGAAATTTAAGAACTAAAATATTTTTTCTTTTGCCCCAACACCTCTAATTCTCCTTTGGTTCTCTTCCCTATCACAAGTATGATGTATCATGTATCATATATATCTGTATACATGTCTTATCTCTCCATCAATAAGACTATGTAAGTTCCTTGAGTTTGGAGGCTATGCTATTTTGTATCCCTAGCACCTGGCAGGTGCTAGGCGTTTAAGAAATGTTTGCTGATTTTGTTAAGTGAAGTCTCCTTACTGAAAAATAATTTCAGCAGGATTTTGGCTGTACCTGCCCCTAATGCACAAATATTACAAGCATACCTCATTATTAACAGTATAATTTAAGACTAAGGCACTCTACACTTCATACTTGGACTTCAATATTTGTTCCTGCATTAAGATCCCAACAAAGGACAGTCACCGAAGGAGTCTGTGAAGAGCTAAGGTCCCTTTCAGACCTAAAATTTTATTACAATAATTGTAGATTCTTACAGGATATTACATAGCTCTATACCTAAGATACTTTATTACCTTTAGCTACAAAGGACTACAAAGCCAATCATCCCAGCAAAGTGCTCTTCATATCATGGCTATTCTTTTCAAAGAGCAGTGTCATTTTACTACTATATCAAAGAACTTTTTACCTTTTATTCTTCTATGCTTGAGATTTATAGAGGAAAAAAATTACAAGTTTTAAAACTGGCAATATTCCAACAATTTCACTAAAAATGAACTTTCTTGCTAAGAAAGATAAAGTCTAACTAAAGGGATACTTAAAAAAAAGGCCTAAGGCATTGTAGTAGAAAGATCAGAGGTGTCAGATAAACTGAGTTTAAATTCTGTCTCTTACAATTAGTATCTGAGTGACCTTGGGTAAGTCACTTAACTCCCTGAGCCTTAGTTTTCCTCTCTGCAAAAAAAAAAAGGGGGGGGAAGGGGAGGAGGAGTTTGGACTAAATGACCTCTGAGTTCTCTAGGTCCCCTTCTATTTCCAGATATATGGTTCTAGGATCTTACAAAGAAGAATTCAAGATTAATACTAGTAAGACAATATAATTCTAAAGAAAAAATCCTTAACATGAACTTTAAGCTCCTTTTAAAGCAATGACAATAATCACAGATGATTTAGTATTAGTGTCTACCACAACCACACCTCTACACGTCTAAATTTATTCTAGTTCTTAAAGTTGTCCTCATCTTTCAGTTTCTTATACAAGTCTCAAATGGATTTCTTCGTAAGGATAAATAGTTGTAACATGCAGTAACAAAATAATTGGCTAAATATTAATGCATTTAGAGAATTTCCTCTCGATATTAGTGTCTTATTTGAAAATAGGTTAGGTCAATGACTATTAAAAAACATAACTGATGACAATGGTTGTGAAAATAAGAGCATCATCTTCTAAATTTATGTTTTTCCCATGGAGAAGTCAAGAGTCCAGTGTCATCATCTGTAGACTTCCAGCTGGTCACCTGAATTACAGATACTGTAGTTGAGAGATCTTACAGATGGCTCTTTATAGTTACGTGACTAAACAAATTATGAGAAGCATTTTGAACTTGATTCTTCTTCAAGATATATTTAAACTGGGGCAGCTAGGTGGTGCAGTGGATAGAGCACTGGCCCTGAAGTCAGGAGTACCTGAGTTCAAATCCAGCCTCAGATCAAACACTTGACACTTACACTAGCTGTGTGACCCTGGGCAAGTCACTTAACCTCAACTGCCTAAAAAAAAAGATACATTTAAACTGCAGAAATTTAGTTATTGAACTACAGAGAACAAGAAGGGTAATAAGGTTATGACCTGGATAGGTGAAATGAATATCCACATTCTAAAATCACACAACTACCACAGTTAAGTTTAAGTGTCCTGAAATCATTTAGAGTACTACAATAATTTTACTGTACACTTCTGATCAAATCATAGTTACTTAAAATAGTGTAGGGATATTCTCATTAAACTATAGGGATAAAGTCAACAATGAGGATAAGTAAGTATATGAATGGCTTCTGATGGATAGATCTGTTGAAGTAGTACAGCAAAAGTTCAGAAGAAAAAAAGAAAAAAGAATGACATTCTAAAAGGTTTACTTCCAGAAGCAGAGCACAGGAATAGGAAATGTTTCTCTCTAGCTCTCTCTCTTTTTTTGACGGTATCATTCTTTCATCTCCTCTAAGTCTATATTCATATTACATAATAAAATCCATCTTACAAGAAATCACTGGAGTCTTTGCTCTTCACACAAGAGTTCAGAGACATTGACTGACCTGACTAGTCAATACATGATATATAAATGACAATAAGTAAACCCTATATAACACTTCTCTGACCAATTATGACATCATCAATAAGCAATTATAAGCCAAACCCATCATAACATCAAACCTCTGCTATAGTCATTCTGCTGATCACTCAAGATGAAAACTGAAGTCAACATTGGATTTAGCTATTTTTTGAGAACTTCTTGCACTAACACTCTCCTTAACTCACACTATATATTATATGTACACAAATGTTGTTCATATAGCATAAACCACCCACTAAAACTTTTTTTTAAACACAAAGTCATGCTTTCAAGAAACCAATTAATCCAAGTGAAGGTCTGCCAGCATTCTTTAGCTATATTATAGCTGACTGGATAATTGGCTTTTCAAATGTGCACTAACTTTTACAAGGTCAATTTCTAGTAGGAAGCCTCTGTCATTTTAAAGCACACTAGAAAACACTATTTTCTCTTTTAGGATGGGGACTATTTTTTGCTTTTCTTTGTTATCCCCAGCACTTAGCACAGTGCTTGGTACATAGCAGGTGCTTAAAAAATGCTTGTTGAGGGGCAGCTAGGTAGCCTAGTGGATAGAGCACTGGTTGGAATCAGAAGGACCTGAGTTCAAATCCAGCCTCAGATACATAACACTTACTAGCTGTGTGATCCTGGGCAAGTCACTTAACCCCACTGCCTAGCCCCCCCAAAAAAAAAGCTTGTTGGCTTGATTTAACAATATATTTAAAAGTGCTAATTCATGGTAGATTTAAAGTTATATTCAATCTTTAGCTATAAAGATATAGATCATCATCATTGAGCATTCTATAAGATAATTTTTTTGTTTTAAGGTCTTTATGGAGTTTGTGTAGTTTGCAAAAAAGAAAAACAGAAATTTGAAAGTAAGTAAAATTTTGTAGCAAAGCTGACAGAAAAATTAAAAGGTAACCTACACAAAGAATAATGTATTGGCTACACAATGAAACATGCTAGCTTTTGCCTTCAATTTTGAGGTTAAAACAAGGAAGATATGAGAGGCATATGTCTTGATTGTAACTACTAGCATTGTATCTCAAATAAAAGCTGCTGAATTTGATATTTTCTGATAAGTATCTTACCTTTCCTAGACAATTGCAATAAGTATTCTAAGACTTCAAAATGTTTTCAGTTACACAAAATAAATAGTAATGGTTCACAGACCTAAACTACATTAGAATACAGAGGCACCAATCAATTAGTAAACATTAATTAAGCACTTACTATGAGCCTAGCATGGGGAAACAAAAGACAAAAATGAAACTCCCTTCTTTGAAGGCATTTAGATTCTATTGGACCTTAATTTCCTCAACCATAACATGAAGGAGCTGGACTAAATGATTTCTAAGTTCATTTTGACCCTAAGATTATTTAAATCCCACGATTCTAAGTTACCATTTTGAAGTGAATTCTGCACCTATAAGGTTCAAGTTCATGTTCAGAGTTCTAAAAATATGGTTTCACAGTTGGTTAGGACACCTATGGAATATCAGGTAAATCTATAATAACTAAGTATATAGCACTTTAAGTTTTGCAAAGTGTTTTACATATATTACCTCACTTAATTTACATTTAAGAATATGATTTCAGCAAGCTTCTTGCACATAAACCCTAGAATGATGACTAGGGTATTGCAGCATTTCAGTTCAGCAGACACAAATTTAAGCTTTGAATTTAGAATTATCAAATGTCCATATATTTACAATGGTGTGGTAAGACCAGCAATTCGGATGTAGGAGAAAACATGCAATAGAAGGATTTCTAGTTCTACTCCAGTGTAATTGAAACTAGAGTAATCTACAGACAATAAGTGCTAGCTGCCAGGGGCATGAAGAGATGTGAAAGAAATTTACTCCCAACCCAACTATCAGATGGCCTCAGGGAAGTTGCCCCTGTGGGGAAAGTGAAATCAGAAGGTAGATTTAACCCGGCATATTTTTACTGTACTGTCTGGGTACAACTCTGGGTCTGATTCACAAAAGAATAAAATCCTGGGTTATGGGTTAGTTCACAAAAGATTTGTGACCACTGGGAAGAGGCTGACAAGCAGGAGCAATTAATAAGACATATCTGCCCAGTAGATGACAATATCAGACTAGGAGACAGAAGGATCAGTCTAATGCTACAAAATTTATACCTACTGAGGGCAAATTCTTTGTTAAAAGTCTCAAACTTTCAGCTACACTTTCAAGCTTTCATGGCCCACCTTGCTACATGTCACAGATTGCTTCCCCTCTTCCTACAGGTATTGTTATGGCTTCAGAAATACTGCCTGTGGGATAAGGCAGCTATATCCATGTTTCTGTTCACTGGATGGTAATTACACTGATTCTTCTAGTGCTGCTATTCACATCAGGAAGGCAGCATATGAACAATGCATACATATATACATAACTGAATTGCTACACATCCAAACTTAAAATCAAGTTCTGAGATTTTATGTACAGAGCTTATCAGCAAAGGTCCACTTCAAAGCCACAAATTCCAATTTGTATATGACTGAGAGCCCACTGTCAGTAATTTTTCTACTAGAGAATGAAAAAGGCTTCAGATGGTCCTTACTTTGCATCGAAATTTATTTCTAGGCCTTATAGGCCAGTGTCTATGTGCAATAAAAAGAGCTTGCTTGGATTTGCAAATGCAAACATGGCTGCAAACATGAGGTAGCTGATTAAGTTGTTGAAGGTCTAATCACATTCCTCATCTCAATCTTTTTCAAATGGTGCCAGAGGGTTCAGACTAGTGTGTGCTTTAGCCCCTCTGTCTCTGGTACTTCACTCTATGTCTATGAATGAAATCACTTAGAGCTTTAATGATAACAATGTCACAATTCTGTATCAATGTGATAACAGCACCAAAAAATGCTAATAAAGTCTTTAGCTCTTGAAAAATCTTCAGACACAGACCAATGAAGAACATATCCAATTTCTTGGGAGTCAGTCTTCATTCCCTGATAAAACACTACCCAACTCATGTATTTGATATAGCCTCTACAAAACTGAGACTTATCAGCTGGCAACTTCAGGCCAGGATCTTCTAAGTTTTGTAACAGGCTTTCTCTTCATGTTCTTTTATCAATCTTTTTAAACCCAGTAAGACTGTCCAGAAATAACAATGTTACTTCCTACTAGTTGAGATCACCAACTACCTTTTCCATGAGCCACCAGAAAGTTGAAGCCACCCAGAAAATTCCTTGGGACATACACTTCAACTAGCAGAAACCTATTATGTTGATAAAAGCCACCTTTTTCTTATCTTCCAATACTGAAAATCACAGGCTACCTAACAGATAGTATAGGCCACTTTGAATTTGTGGCATGATGTACCTACCCATCTTAGTTCTTTTATCTTAAGTCCTATCGTCTTTTACCTAGACTACTTTACTTAGACTTCTTCAATAACATCACTGTGAGGGAGGTATACAAACTATAGTATTCCATGACAATCCTGCTGACTAACTTGTTTGGTGTACTGAGATCCTCCATCCTAGAAAGAGACATCCTCCAAACTTGAGCTTAAAAATGTGAGGAGTTAAGGTAGATTGTGTATACTGATACACAGGCACATATCATTCATCAGTCAGATTTTGATAAAAATAATAAACTGGTTTTGTTAGTTAAAAAAAATATGATCAGTTGCACTGTATGTTGAATTTTTTCATCAAAGACCATATGGGTTTGTATCCTCATCTGGGTGACTGAAATTGGTAAGTTAATTTGTTTTTAATTTTCTCCATTTATATCAAGACTCCATAATTAGATATTTATGGCTACAGATCTGTGATTTAATTGAAGGAAGTCCAGGGAGAAAACTATCCCCATCAAAGAAGACTGGCAATTTTATGCCAGTTATTCTACAACTTGTAATCCTAAAGAACTGTTCAGGGCACAGAGAGATGAAAAGTGACTTATCTAGAATAACACAGCCTTTATGTGTCAGATGTGGGTCTTGAAACTAGGTCTGACTATAAGGCTAACCTTCTATCTGCTATGTCACACTAGCCTGACCATCACTACATAATTCTCATAAAATATTAAAAACCAGAATGGAAGTTCCCAAATATGATATTATAGTATAGTAGGTTTTAATGTGAAAATCCTAATAATGTACTTGCCAAACCCCTGCAAATGATTTATAAAGCAAAGATGAACAATCATTATAGATATTATTAAAAGTGAGGACACTGTCAGATGAACTAAGAAAAAAAGTACTTTCTAATTAAAAAAGAAATGAGTAAAATTAAATTATCTAACAGGATACTAAAATTAGACATTTATGAAGAGTATAATATTTGAAAATATTTAGCAACATCACCTTTCCCTAAAGTACCACTTAAAGATACTACTTTTATCTAGGTATTCACCTTGTATCTTGTTTACACCTTTCCTTCAACAGATCACCCTTATATGAACCTCACTAGACTACGCTTAAAATAACCATAAGTAAATCTGCATTATGACAGTATTTGTTTTGTTTTTAAACCAAGAAGTCTGCGTAGCAGAAACAAATAGTTCAGATTCCATTATGTGTTTAGAAGCAAATAACCAAAAACAAGGGTCCAAGAAGAGAGGCAGGGACTTGGAGCCTAGCAAACCCTACCCCTGAGCCTTTGTTGGTACCAGAGCACAAGTAAGGAACCATACATTCTAACATGTAAAAACAAACAATCACTCATCCTATTATTAGCATAACTATGTTTTACTATTGTTAGGGATAGCCAAAACTCTTACTAGAAACTGCAAGAAGTGTACAGGCTTTTGGGCTGCACATGTGGTTCAAAGGTAGGAAAAAAAAGTATTCTATTTTTTTTGGAAAAAAGCTGCCATAAAAACTTAACAGCTTTCTTTAATGAGCTCACAAGGGGAACCAATTAGATGGATTATTCATTATCCTACCTACACGTTTTTTGCTTCTTTGGAAGGCAGCACAGTGTAAAGTGTACCGGAAGTTAGAAGACAAGAACTATATATAGTTCCTGGCTCTGTCACTAATAAACTCGGTGTGATTCTGGGTAAGTCATTCAACTTCCCTGGAACTCTGCTTTCCTAATCTGTAAAATGAGAGCCTGGGGCACATTAGTGATTTATAAAGTTTCCTTTATAGTTCTAAAATTTTATGACTAATCCTTGTACTGAAAATGTTCTGGATCATGGATCAATGGTGTTCTAAATCATTAATTTAGGTACTCTGAAATGGATTGCATTCTGTTTTGCAAATTTATTGTACTTCTCAATTCCATCCCCAAATGAGAAGACTGGATTAATGGCAACTTACATTTCACACAGTTCTTTATAACTTATGAAGCCCTTCCTGACAATGATCCTGTGAGATAGGTCAAAAAAATATCATTAGAATCTCCCTTATTAATAAGTAAACTGAGGCTCAATTAAATTCAGCAAGTACTTACTAAACACTACGGGCAAGGCACTATGCTAGTTCGTTGTCAGAGGAAAAAAAGAAAAGCAAAGTGAAAAAGCCATACCCACAAGGAATTTAACAATGTGCTACATAGAGCAGGAAGGGAAAATAACATGTGCAAACTCAGAATCTAGTATCAGATCTGGAACCCAAATCTGGGATCTTCTGATCCCCAGGTTTAGAGTTCTTTATGGTTCCCATTCTGACTATCACACACTATCCCATCAAGATGTTTGTAAGCTTCAAGCCAAGTTTGCATGCATTGTAAAGCATGTGTTAACGAGTATTCAGAGTAAAAAACTAGAATGTTGGTTCTTGGTGGCAAACTTTTCCTAATAATTAAGCAATTCTACATTATTCATCTTTAAAGGACAGCAAATGGAACCAAACATTTTAGGAGAATCTTAAATTGCTCAAAAGGAAGAAGGAATGTATTTAAAAAAAAACTTCTTAAGAGTATAAATGTTTATTTTAAAAATCTACCTAATAAATAATATGGCAATATTTTCTTTAATAAACTACTGATAAATATTATTAAAATACAACATATGCAAAACCATCTAGAAAATGATAGGGAAAAACCTCCATTTAACATAACTGCAAAAGATCTAAAATATCTGGGAGTCTACCTGCTAAGACACAAATAGGAACTATATGCATACAACTAAAAATACTCCTTAACAAATGAAGACATCTAAATAACTGAATAGTAATTTTTCATGGGTAAAGCAAGTTAAGTATCATAAAAATGACATTATTATTTATTCAGTGCCTTATCAACCAAATTACCAAAGGAAAGAGAATAATACTAAGGAAATTCTGGAGGAACAAAATGTCAAGAAACTCAGGAAAAATAATAAAAAGTGGGAAGGAAGGGAGCATAACAATATAAGATCTTAAACTAAACTATGAAGCAGTAATCATCAAAATGATTTGGTACTGTGGAGTCATCCAACCATTCTGAAGAGCAATTTAGAACTATAACCAAAGGTTTATAAAACTGTGCATATCCTTTGACCCAGCAACACCATTACTGGATACTACTGTATCGAAGAGAAGAGGACCTATTTGTGTAAACATTTATAGCAGCCCTTTTTGTTGCAGCAAAGAATTGGAAACTGAGGGAATGCCCATCAATTGGAGAATGGCTGAACAAGTTGTGGTATATGATTGTAATGGAATACTACTGTGCTACAAAAATGATGAGCAGGATGTTTTCAGAAAAACCTGGAAAGACTTATGTGAACTGATACAGAGTCAAGTGAGCAGAACCAGGAGAACACTGTACACAGCAACAGCAATACTATATGATGATCAACTGTGAATGACTTAGCTATTCTCAGGAATACAAAGACCCAAGAGAAATCCAAAGGACTCATGATGAAAAATGCTATCCACCTGCACAGAAAGAACTGATAGAACCTCAATGCAGATCAAACACACTATTTTTCACTTTTTTTTTTTTTGGTCTGTGTTTTCTCTAACATGACCAATATAGAAATATATTTTGCATGACTGCACATGTATAACCTATAATTGTATGCCATCTCAGGGAGGGGGGAGGGAGGAAGATAATTGGGAACTCAAAATTAAACAAAAAACAAATGTTAAAAATTGTTTTTACATGTAATTGGAAAAAAATAAAAACTTTCTTAAATGATGTAGTACTGGTTAAGAAATGGAGAGTGATCAGTGGAACAGATTAATTATACAAAATATAAAAACAAATGAGCACATAAGTTTGATAAACTAAAAAAACTCTTTAAAAAGTAGAGTGAGAACTTACTATTTCCCACAAAAACCCAGGTAAAATTAGAAAGGAGTCTTAAAGAAACTAGGCAAAAACAGTATCTTATATCACATACCAAGGTAACCTCCAAATGGGTACATGACTTAGATATAAAGGATGTCATCATAACCTTTCAGATCTATGGGTAGAAGAAGAGTTCATGACCAAATAAAGGATAGAGAGACTCACAGAAGATAAATTTGTCAATTTTGATTAAATAAAATTAAAGAGACTTTGTTGAAACAAAATAAGTACAGCTAAAATTAAAAGGAAAGCAGGTAACTAGAGGGAAAAAAAATCTTTTCAGCAAGTTTCTCTAACAAAGAATTTCACTGCCAAAATATATAGGAAACTAATTGAAATTTATAAGACTAAGCCATTTCCCAAATGATATGTGGTCAAAAGTTATAAATAAGTAGTTTTTGATGACAGTCCTTTATTTCTAGGCTTAAGGAACATGCATTTTATTTGGCAGACAATGGAAAGGTCAAAAGAGAGAGACCAAAAGATGTAGCTAAGACGACAAGCACAGGGAGCCCCTAATCAAATCAGTGATGATATAGTCAAGACCCAACCAAATAGGCTTGAATTCTAAACTAGAAAATGATCTAGATAGGTAAGTGTAGAAAGAATTTTGTAGAAATGTGGATGTCCTTTAAAAACTATGGGGAAAAAAAACACCAACCTATACATAATATATGTCACAATAAATCATCAATAACATCCTGCCATTATTATAATGCTTTGAGCATTAGCATAATGTTTTGATACCGTGTGTGTGTGTGTGTGTATACACACACACACACAAACACACATATATGTACTATATACACACATATATGTATCAAAGGAACATATATGTATATATATATAAATGTGCATGTATGTATGTGTGTATACACACACACACACAGATATATGAAAGAGAGAGAGAGGGAGAGATTCCATAAAGGTGTGCGAAAACTTTTCTTTTTGGTATACTTAAGTATTTTCTCTTTGCTTTATATTCTTACTTTAGGAATGCTCTTTGTTTCTAATTGATCTTTTTTTGGTGGGGTGAGGAGAGACTGGATCTATCTTGCCCAACCTAAAAGAGTAGTAGCTACTACTCAGAGAACTGACTCCACTGCTGATCAGCACAGAAGTTTGATCTATTCTGTTTCTGAGTTGGGCCAGTTCAACTTCTGTAGGCAGCTTTGTAACTCATCCCCAACCCCTTGATCTTCGACCTCACCATAACTGTGCTAGACTTAATGTGAACATCCTATCCACTTTAGCCCTACTGCAGCTCACAATTCTCAAAATTCAAGCACTCTCCAGTAGTAAGGAGTGCAGACATGTGCCACCAGGTCTACTGACAGCTGCTCCTAGTATTTTGGCTTTTTAAATTTCTTGATACTCCAGACATCTTTAAAAGTCTGATTTTCCTATGTGTTAGATTTATATGAATGCAGCATACCTCTCTACATTTACTAAATTAAGCCAATTTTGTAGCTTCCTTCCAATATTAAATATAGGTGGAGAGGGTGAATAATTTTTGAAAGCCTAAAATAGAGCTGCATTTCACTAAGATCTTTCTTAAATGGTTAAGGGGGGAAGTCCTTAAAAGATAAGCTGTTTAAATCCCAACTCTGCTTTGTAATCCTGACATAAACCAATTAACCTCCCTGTAGCCTAGTTTCTCACTTGTAAAACAGCACCTACCTCTCTGGGGTTACTGTCAAACTTAAAATAATGTATATAAAGTGCTTTAGAAACCTTAAGGAGAAATAAAAATGTCAGTTAAGCTAATGTTATTTAAATTACATATGCCATAATAAACTTATTACATGCAAAAGTTACAGAAAAAATAGGCCAAGGAATGAAGGTATCGATTTTATTTTTTAGCTAACAGATTTTGTCTCTATATTTATACAGGGCATAGGGATCGTGGAAAGGCTGAGTTGTATAGTTTTCAGAGAGAGAGAGAGAATCTGTCAGCTAACATTACACACACACACACACACACACACACACACACACACACACACACATACACACACGTACTTTTTTGAGAGGGAACTATTCCTTTTATTTTTGCCTAGACCTATGATTTCATTGCCTGGGGCAATGGCAGGTTCAGTAATTTGCTCATGGTTCCAGTGCCAGTGGAATCAAGGTCTTCTTGGCTCTGAGACTAGTTCTCTTTCCACTATAACAGGCACTTTCCCTAATATTATTAATTACCTTTGCACTTGATAAAACAGTTTGTGAGCTCAAAAACATGCAATACAGGTGAATTTCACTTTAAACAACCCTGAAACGTATTAATATGAATTTACACAAAATAACTGGTTTCACAACTTTCATTTTACAATATAACTGATTTCAGTAGAGATCTCAGTAAACACACAACAATTCAACTTATTTATAGTCAGTGTTTTAGGAACTGCAACCAGATATGTCTACATGCTTAAAGTCCATGTGACATACAGTAAATGAGGTAAAACTGTTAATTTTATGATGAGAACACACAAAGAGCTCATCACATGACCTAGGGAGTTAAGGGCTCTAGTCCTTGACCATCTCAGGAATTGGGAGTCTCCTTACCACCAAGACCAACTGGGAGGTTAGGTGGGAAGACTGACCTTAGGAAAGGGGTACCATGGCTATAGGATCCTAGTAGTGGAGCTAGGTCAGAGGTTCCCAAACTTATTTGGCTTATCACCCCCTTTTCAAAAAATAAATTGCTCAGTGTCCCCCTGGAAATCTACTTTCTTTAACCCTTTGATTTTTTTTAAAGGAGTCATTTCAAAAAAATATAAAATATTTTTTGAAAAATATGACATCTTAAATTTAATAATTTATTGTAAATTTGTGTTTTCCTTTCCTGCACTGAAATTTTGATGATTCAGTATTGTGTTATGTAACCATATGCTACTGTATTGTAAACAAGTCATTATATGCAAATATTCCTGCTGATGTACCCTGGACTTCTCAACAATGCGCAACATGCTCACCTGCCAACACTTCAAGACCTGTTGGCAGACTTGACCACTGATTGGTTATAACTTGCATATTGTGTGTTTATTTGGAAAATAATGTAATCACTATGAATTTAACTACTCTGTTACACAACAGATGAAACACGCATGAACGGTTTTTCAAAATTTTCTTCTCTTCTTTCTTATGCTTCTACCACCTCCTTATTTTGATTCAATGCCTGGCTTGTTCCAGCACCTCCTAGGGGCTGGTATTGCCCACTTTGGGAAGCTATGGGCTAGGAGAAAGAACAGGGATGTGCAGACCAGTGGACTACAAAATGCAGAAATAAAAGTATCCAGAACTCTAAAGGAAGGAAGCATTTCTTACTCAAGGAAGTGGGTTCCCTGGGCCAGTCACCCTGCCTTAGTTATGACTCTGGTTTTATACTGTTGGGGACAATATGACTCACAATCATCATTATTATTGATACTCTTTCTCTTAGTAGAAGCCCTTTCCATGGATCATGATGGAGAGGAGAGGAAGAACAGTGAAATGACAGCCTCATTTACAGGGTTGGGGGTGACTTTTACTACATGGCTTTTCCTATCACCATTACAACTGACCCTCTGGTCTGATCAACGGTCTCTTACTTTCACCAATCTTCTATCTATTCATTCTATCTATTCATTTTCTTCATTCATAGGTGGTATAACTAATTCAGGCCTTTATCATCTCCTACCTAAACTACTGAAATAATCTCTAAATTGGTCTCCCTGCCTCTAGCATTTCTCCTGTACCATCAATTCTCATACCTGCTAAAATAACCTCTTTAAGGTACAAGTCTACATATGCTAATACTAGACTCAAAATCCTTCAGTGGCCTCCTATTGCCTCTAGGATAAAATAAAAGTTCCTCACATACAGATCTTTCTAGTAACTCCCTTTTTATCCTTAGTTCACACTACTGCCCTCTGTATTATCTTCTAATAAAACCTGATTGTCTCTTTCCTACATTTATCATTTTATTTCCAGCCTCTGTACAACTATTTGCATAATATATACACCATGCCTAGAGCTCTCAGACAGAAAGGACTCTTTCATTTTCGTGAGTTTTGGCTGGCCATCTCCCCTCCTCTCATTCTCTACCCATGTATTTCTTCCTCCTCTCCCCTACCCCCATCCCACCTCTACTTCCCACAAAGTCTGGATGCTTGGATTTCTCTTTTCTTTGCATATAGTAACAACTGCTGCCACCTCACATTTGTAGAGCATATTTAGTTAAAAAACACCTTACATTTATTCTCCTTTGATTTTCATCATAATCTAATGAGGAGGCAAGTATTATCCCCATTTAAGGGGTCCAAAAAGGATAAAAAATCTCCCCAGGTGGCATAATTAGGGAAAGAACCATGATCAAAAAATTCTTTGACCCCAAATCCAATTTTCTTTTTATGACAGTATGCTCTGTTTCCCTTTTGCACCTTCAATTATCTGCTTATTACTTATGAAAAAAATTCAAAAGGCAAAGATCACTGATGAGACATCAGAAGAATTGAGTTCTAGGCTTGGTTTTGCCACTAGGTAGTTGGATCATGAACAACTCAGAATTTTTCTATGCCTTCCTTATCAGAATAACACAAATTCGGACTAGAAGATATCTAAAGTCCCATCCAGTTCTAAAATTATTTTTTATTCTTCATTATAAAATACTTCTTAATTGAGGTGCTTTTTATATGTCAGTAGGCCTTAAAAAAATTGCCACCTGAGTCTATGCTATTTTTTTTTGAAAGTATCCAGCTTTCTTGGAGTCACGCTTTGAATGTGACATCACATGCCTACCATCTCTTGTATAATGAATCATCATGACAAGGCTATTTTTTGGTCATAGCAAATCATCATCATACACAGATTTGCTTGAATGGAATATGAATTTCTACTGACAAATTGTTTTTTTCCTCTAAAAATATATTTTAAAATTCTTAAAACAAGCTATTGCCAATGATATTATTCTCTTAATTCCTTTATATCCATTTAACTTTCTACATAGTATCTAGGTATTTTTTTCCAAAAATAATTCTAAGACCTTTTCCCATTATAACTCACATACAGATAGAGGACTCTGAGCCTGATTTTCTTAGTTGTTAAGTCTGTTCCGGTAATTCATAAGCCAAATTCTCATTTCTCTTTCCAGCTTAATTGCCAATATCACACTCTAGTTAGAGAGTTTTTTTTTAATTCCTGTGGTTTAATGCATCAGTTACTTTTAGAATCATAGACTAACCTGGTGTTTTAACCCCCTTTTCTAGGGATGTAATTTTATAGGAATAACTTCAAGGTAAAGCCTGTGCTTAAAGATGATTGAGAGTCCTCCTTGCACTTCCTTTGGGAAAAAAAAAGTCTGCAAAAGTCCCCTAAACTGGAGGATATATTTAATCAAAATGGATCTGTAACAATCAGGTTAAGAAATAAAATGACTTGTTTATGTAAACTAGGTTTTTCAATGCCCAAAAAAGACAACATGCTACATAACAAAAAAATGTGGCAAAAATCAAGCAGGCAAACTGATAAAAGACAAAAAATAAAAGGTCTCATGATTGTTTTGTAATAAGAGTTTCTTCTAAAACATTCCCACCCATTAAATACCTAATATTCATTCCATCCTACCCTGAAGACCAATTGCAGCACTGACCCTAGGTAATCAAAGGCTGTACCAAAGAAGTGTAGGATCTATCAGGTTTTACCAAACCAGCAAGGCTTTTTAAAAGTGCACTAACCCTCTGGCAGCTAAGTTACCAGGTTGGTTTTCAACATTCACTTCCTTAAGATTTTGAGTTCTAAATTTTCTCCTCCTCCCTTCCCTCCGCTCTCCCTAAGACAACGCAAACTGATATAGGCTCATCATATTAAACATATTTTCACATTTGTCATGCTGTAAAGATGAATGGACTTCACTTAAAAAACAAATTCATTTTATATAAGAAAAACATTAAAGTTCTAGCCAAGATAGGAACTAGAGATTAGAGTAATCCACTAGAGATGAAATCAAACTAGATTAAATAGAATTTTTATACTTTAATTTTAATCTTTTCTTTAACTTGTTGGTAAAGCTTCTCCCATCTCCCCAAATTAGACCATTTTCTTGTAGCAAATATGCTTGGAGAAAAAGATGGAACAGAATTTTCTATGTTATGGTTAAATTGGTGGTAGAGAGAATGAGAAGGTGGTAGAGACAATATAAGAAACCCTTTGTGGCAACAGCTGTGGTTTCTGCTATGGAGGCTTTCTTCCAACTTTTCAATGGCATTATATCCCAGGGGAGTATAAGGATAAGACATTCTCTGTCCTCATGGGATTTGGTAGCTAGTAGTAGAGATAAGACACAGAAATATGAAAATATAATAAAATATACAAAGTATCATTTCAGTTTGGAAGAAGGGATTATTTCCAGGTGATGGTGGAGAAATCAGGGAAGACTTCAAGAGAAGGTCTAGAAAGACAAGTAAGAATTTATAGTCTAGAGTGGAAATGAAGACAGCATTCTAAATAGGAAATACACACCAAAATGTTAAAATAAGAAAATATATTATTAACAAATGAGTGTTATAGACAGGAAGTGCTAGGAGAATTCAAAGTAGGGGAGGGAAAAAAAGATCACTCTGCTGTATTGTTGAGGGTCAAAAGCTTTTTCTTTTTCTTCTTCAAATTAGGAACTATAAAGCAACTAGGACCAGTATCAAAGCCATTAAGATAGATGATGATCCATATAAAAAGTTCTGGGAAGGGAGAAGCTGACTTAAAACAGAGGTTGGCAGTCCATCACATTATGATGCCCTAAAATGAAGCTGTACTGATCTCTCTCTAACAGATCTAAATGTAGACTTTTAATAAGAATTAGAGACAACATTTTTTAAAATGCCCTGCCTCTTCTGCTTACTGCTTAAAAGGGAGGTTCAAAGTAAAAAAAAAAGTCTTACTAACATCCTATCACCTTAAAAGAAAAGACCACCTTGGAAGTATCAAGCACAGTGTCTTGCACACAGTAGGCACTTAAAAGATGACTGAAGAATGAAACAATCAGGTTCTTTTAGCCCTGATTATATTCCAATACTGTGAGGGGTTTTGCTTTAGTTTCTTTTTTTTTTTAATTAATTAATTTTTGGTTTTCAACATTCACTTCCTTAAGATTTTGAGTTCTAAATTTTCTCCTCCTCCCTTCCCTCCTCCCTCCCTACGACAATGCAAACTGATATAGGCTTATCATATTAAACCTATTTTTCACATTTGTCATGCTGTAAAGATGAATTAGAACCAATGGGAGAAACAACGAGAGAGAGAGAGAGAGAGAGAGAGAGAGAGAGAGAGAGAGAGAAATAGCAAACATTATGCTTCCATCTCCATTCAGACTCCTTAATTCTTTTTCTGGATATGGACAGTACCGTACATCATGAGTCTTTTGGAGTCGTCTTAGATCCTTGCTTACCGAGAAGAGCTAAGTCTATCAAAGTTAGTCACCAGACAATGTTGCTGTTACTGTGTACAATGTTCTCCTGGTTCTGCTCACTTCACACAGCATCAGTTTGTGTTAAGTCTTTCCAGGTTTTTCTTTAAAAAACATCTTTGCAACAAGCATCTTTGATAAAGATTTTGTTTCCAATATATATAAGAAACAGATTCAACTTTATAAACATAAGAGCCACTGCTCAATAGATAAATGCTTAAAAATATGATGAGGCAATTTTCAAAGGAAGGACAATCATATATGAACAATCATATAAAAATGTTTTAAGTCACTAATAATTACAGAAATGCAATTAACACTACTTTGAGGTTCTACCTCACACCTACCAGTTTGGCAAATATGACAAAGGAGGAAAATGACAAATGCTATACGGGCTTTGGGAAAACAGGTATAATAATGTACTGCTGGTAGAACTGTGAACTGTTCCAGCCACCTAAAAAGCAATTTAGAACTATGCCCATAAAGTTATCAAACTGTTAATACTCTTTAACCTAGCATACTCTATTAGACCTATAACCCAAAGAAAAAAATTTTTTAAATGAGGAAAAGGATCTACATGTACAAAAATATTTATAGCAGCCTTCTTGTGGCAGCCAAAAAATGTAAACTAACGTCCTTCTAATATAGAATGACTCAACAAATTGTAGTACATGAATGTAATGAACCATTTTTCCACAGGAAATTGGGAAGGCTTTTATGAACTGATACTGAGAGCAGAGAAAAAAACTAGGGGAACAATTTATACATTATAGTGGAAAAACAACTTTGAAAGATTCTGGAATCTTGGCAACAATAAACCATGAGTCCAAAAGAATGAAAATGAAACATGCCACTCATTTCCTGTTAGAGGTGATGGTTTTACAATGCAGAGACAAACACTGTTAGACACGGTTAATGTGGGAATTTGTTTTGCTGGACTATGTAAATATGTATTAAGAGATTAGTTTTTTGGAGATTTGTTTGGTTTTTTAAAAGTTTGTTTAAAAGGAGAGAGAGACAGTAGAAGGGACATATTAAATAATGTTTTTTCTTAAAAAAAAACTAAGCAAATACTAACACACTAAGAGAATGCTTATGCAGAAATATATAATATAGACATGTTGATTTTTTTTAAAAAGATAACCCACTTTACTGCTTAAACAAATAAAATTTAAGTGCAATATACAATTATTTAAATTAACTTCTCTACTAGAATACTTTAGAATTATTATTTTGGAACCGAAACTTACAGTTCAACAATAATTTCACTAATCTTGTCCATGTCTACTGGCTAAAGGCAAACTTTTGATGCAAACATATTATCATTTGTGAATATCTCTAAACTCACCTCACATTAAAGAAAATGGTAGTTTTAACTATTTTTTGAAATTGTATTGCTATAACAACATCTTTCTTAGTGGAGGATTATTCATTAGCACAGGAAATTTCAATTTAAGCATTTATGAATTTCAGAGTTTTCTGGAGAATAGCCATTTCCTTTAAGTAGCTATTTCCTATAATTACTAAATTAATGCAGTAAAAAGATATAAGCTTAATATATATACATACACATATGCATGCATACATACATACATATATAATATCACACACATATTTAAGCCATTAAAAACTGAATAGATTTAATTTATATTATCTATTCTGGTGTTTCTAGTTACCATGTAACAAAAATATAACTGGCTCTCCATAGCTCTACTTCCTCCCCAACAGAAGCTGATACAACAATCAGTCTCACCAGCTGCTTTCCATATTTCTCCTCTTTTCCCATCTCCTTAAATGCAACCTCAAGAGTTTTCCTAAGGTGTATACTATCTGTGGCACTTAATCTGAGTCTTATGTTGTATTGGCTAAGTCCCTTCTCATGTCTTCCCTTTCTTCTTCAACCCCAGAGTCACTAATGGAATCAATTCTTTTCAAAGGCTATCTTGTCCTTCAACTCTCAGCACTGCACTATCAACAGTTTAAGTACATTTGGAAACATCAAGGCGTGAATTTACCAATTCCTAAGTTTATAGGTGTTCTTCAGAGTTAAAGGTGACAAGCATTAATCTATTATTAATAAACAAAACATGGCAAAGTAATGTACTTGACTAAAATTTTCTGAGCTAATTTTCTGATCTCAGTGAAAAGGTAATGTTATGCCAATAAAAAATATTTTCAACAGAAAATATGAAACAACCAAAAGAAAACAGGTTTTGTTTTAATTAGCATTTCCTCTTCACAATGTGTGTGCATGTGTGTGCATGTGCGTGTGTGTGTGTGTGTGTGTGTGTGTGTGTGTGTGCATGTGTGTTCAATGTCTGTGATTAATCTGAAAATTAAATTCAGGTACACTGTTCACTAACTGTATTAATTTGCAAATGCAAAAGTTTATGATTCTAAGATTATTCAACCAATTCTCATGTGGTATGATCTCAAAGCCCTTCTCTATTCTTGGAGACAGATGGGTCATATACTTTGTTCTTGTCATCACCCACAAATATTCCACTTTGACATCCATAAACTCTGAAATTCCTTTGCTTGATCACAATCTGTTGTCATTCCACCTCTCATTTGCCTTAAAACCTCACATCCTATTCTTCATCATCACCTTACCCTCCAATCTCAGTTCTTACTCCTGCCTACCTTTTCTTCCCTTCTTCATCTTGCTCCAGTTTATTCCCACCACATCAGTAAGCCTTGCTAACTGGACCCATTACAAATATGCTAGATAATCTCAACTGCGATGTCATTGCAGCAACAGTCTTTTTATGGTGCAGTGGATAGAGCACTTGGAATCATAAAGACTCATCTTCCTGAGTTCAAATCTGGCCTCAGATATTTACTAGTTGGGTGACCCTGGGCAAGTCACTTAACTCTGTTTGCCTCAGTTTCTCATCTGTAAAATGAGATGGAGAAGGAAATGGCAAACCACTTCAGTATTTTTACCAAGAAAACCCCAAAATGGGTTCACAAAGAGTCAGACATAACTGAAATGGAATAACAACCATAAAATGACTCACTATACCATTCACCAGAGGCTTTTTCCAACCTTTCATTATTCCTCAAACCTCCTAGAGATTTACCTCTCCTCACCCTCTTGACTGAGGACTTTGCATTATATTTCCCAGAAAAAAATGAGGCCATTTGCTGAGAACTTCCTCTTCTCCCACACTTCTCATTTTATATATGCTAGGTGGCTTCTTCCTGCCAAGGTCATTTTTACAGATGCAGAACTGAGGTAAACCGGGTTCAGTAACTTGCCTAGTATCACAAAGCTTGTAAGTGTCTGAGGCTAGATTTGAATTCAGGAAGATATTTTCTTTACTTTTCTTTATTTTAAAAGGCAATTGAGGTTAAGTGACTTGCCCAGGGTTACACAGCTAGTAAATGTCAAGTGTTTGGTCTGAGGCCAGATTTGAACTCACGTCCTCCTGACTTCAGGGCCAGTGCTCTATCCACTGCACCACCTAGCTGCCCCCAAGATATTTTCTTGATTTCAGGCTGAGCAGTCTATCTATTGTGCCACCTAACTGCCCCTTCTTAACTCTTACAGTCTGGCTTCTGACCTGATAATTCAATCAGAAATACTCTTCTTAATTGCCAAATCTAATGGCCTCTCTCAAACTGCATTATTCTGAACTTCTATGCAGCCTCTGATACTATTCCTCAACAATTTCTCTCTCTGTTTTCAGGACACTATTCTCTTCTGGTTCTCTTCCTACCTATCTGTCTGCTCCTCCTTGATACTCCTTTGCTGGATATATGTCCAGGTCATGGCCTCTTACTTGGGGTGTTCCAAAGGACTCAATCTCTTTTCCATCTATGGTATTTCACTTGGTGAGCTCATCAGCTCCCATGGATTCAATTGTTATCTCTATGCTGATAATTACTGCAAATTTACTTAATTCAGCTCTAACCTCTAGGCTGACCTCCAGGCTCACATCGCAAACAGTTTATCGGATATCTCAAACTGGATATCTCTTAGACATCTTAAACTGAACATGCCCAAAACTGAATTCATCATCTGTGTTCCTAAGCTTCCCTTTCTTCCTAACTTCCCTATTACTGCCAAGGTACTACCATCCTCCCAGCCACTCAGGCTTGCAATCTAGGTATTATTTTCAACTCCCTACTGGTCTCACTCCCCATAACATCCAATCAGTTCCCAAGAACTGTTTATTCTATTTTCATAACATCTTATATCCCACCCCCTCTCCTTCCTCCCCTTCTCTTCTCTGACACTACCATCACCCTGGTACAGGAAGTCATCACATTACAGTGACTGGCACACTGTAGGCCCCTAACAGTCAATTGATACTAGGATTACTGCAACAGCCTGCTGGTTGGTCTCCCTTCCTCAGGACTTTACCCAGTATAGTACATCTTGCACTCAGCTATTAAATTTATCTTACTAACATACAAGTGTGACTATGTGGCTCCTCACCCCCATGTTCCATAAACTTCAGTGACACCTTACCACCTCCAGGATCAAATATAAAATCTTCTGTTCACATTTAGAGCCCATCATAAACTGGCTTCCTAATACATTTCTGGTTTTCTTTTACTACAAACACAAACTCTGCAAGCCAGTGACACTGGCCTCCTCGCTGTTCTCTTCACAAGACACTCTATCATCTGACTCTGCAGATTTTCACTGGTTGTCTCTCCTGCCTGGAATGCTCTCCCTCCTCAACTCTGCCTCCTGGCTTTCCTGGATTCTTTAAGCCCTAGCTTAAATCCTACTTTCCAAAAGAAGCCCTTCCAGATTCCCCATAATTCTAGTGTCTTCCCCTCTGTCAATTATCTCCAATTTGTCCTATAAATTTTTTGTTTGTAGACAATTGTTTTCACGTGGTCTCCCCATGAAACTGTGAGCCACTTTCTTTAACCCCCAGAACTTAACACACACCTGACACACAGCAGGTGAGTAATAAAAATCTTGCTGACTTGACCTGGAGTCAGAGAGACCTGGGTTTAAATTCTACCTTAAGATACTTGCCTAGCTGTGCGACTAGAACAAGCCACTACATTTCTAAGACTCTAAGTTTCCTCATTTGTGAAACAGAGACAATAATGGCATCTACCTAGCAACTTAACAGGGTTGTTATGAGAAGTCAATAAGACAATATATAAAAAGCATTTTGCAAACCATGAAAAACTATACAGATATGAACTATTATTATTGTGGTCATCATCAACCTAGTTACATTCCTCTAGATACTCTCCAACTTACAAAAACCAATGCTTAAATCTGGTGCCCAGAATTTAACATTCAATACTCAAGACAGAGAACAGCAAGATTATAACCTTCCAAATTTTGAATGTGACCCCTCTTTTAATGAAGTTTAGCTTAGACTGCATTAGCTTTTGTGGCTGACAAATCATACTGATTCACAGTGACCTCGCAGTCTATTAAAAGCTCTAGATCTCTTCTAAACAGAATGTTTTGTATAGTTATGCTTCGCCCCTCTCTCTGAGTCTACTTTGCATTTATCTGTATCAAGTTTTATTATATTAGATTTGGCTCAATGTCTTAACCTGTCAAGACACCTATAATTGTTATGAGGCTTGGCCAATTTCACATAGTTAGTAAAGGCCAGAAATAAGACTTCCATACTCCAAACCCAAAACTAGCTACTATATCAGGTTGCCTCCAAATAAGAAAAATAAAAATGAACAGACCAAATGAAACAGGACTGCAAATGACTAATTCTACAAATTACACATTTGTTAACCTCAAAAACAAAAGATCTGTATACTGGATTTTAATTCAATAGTGAGCGCCCCCAATTTGCCTTTTTGGCAATTGGGGTTAAGTGACTTGCCCAGGGTCACACAGCTACTAAGTGTCAAATGGTTGGTCTGAATCCGGATTTGAACTCAGGTCCTCCTGACTTCAGGGCCGGTGCTCTACCCACTGTGAAACCTAGCTGCCCCTCCCTTTTTTTTTTTTAACTTCTTTACCATGTATTTAGCATAGATTTGTGATGCCTAAGTATATTAAAATATTTAACAAAAATCTCTCACCTTCTGGAGCATCTGCATCACATTTCCTTGGCACAGAGAGTGTATGGTTCCCTTTATGGTCAACATATGTTGCATTGCTCTGGAAGAAGAAAAATAGTTAGGATACAACTTCTTTCAATGGAATATTATATTTCTAATGATTTTAAAGTGTTTTAGTAAAAATGCTTTAATCTGAATGTCAAAGCTCACAAATTTCTGTAGTAAAGGGAAGCAAAAAAACCAAAACCAAAAACAAAAAACCAAAGCCACCTTAAAACAGAAGAACTATTGACGGAACAGGAGCTAGAGGAGTTCTGATAGAATACAAAGAGGTAGGGCAGCTAGGCAGCTCGGTGGATAGAGTACTGGGCCTGGAGTCGGGAAGACCTGAGTTCAAATCTGGCCTCATATACTTACTAGTTGTGTGAACCTGGGCAAGTCAGTTAACTTCTGTTTGCCCTAACCCACTGGAGAACAAAATGGCAAGCCATTCCAGTATCATCTGCTAAGAAAACCCCATGGACAGTACTGGCATGCTATGGTTCAAGGGGTCACAGAGCTGGACACAACTGAACAGCAACAGCTGAAATAGATATACTACAAACTCCTATAAATAAGCCATTGTAACACAATAATACTTTACAATGATAGCACTGGTGTCATGTATTGTTATACTAAGTTACATACGATGTAGTATAAGTAGTACTTACACAGTAACCTACTTCAAGTTTACAAAGTTTGTTACGCATTAGCAAACCTAAGACAGTATATCCTATGGTAGCAATAAACCAATTCAGTGGCACAAGAGCCATTGACAAATGACAGAATAGGCCACATTTTTTTTAAGGCCATCCTTTTTTCCCCTCTAAAATCTCTTGTTGCCAACCTGTCAAAGTCCAAGAGAAGCATTATGTCTAATAATCTCTGAATGGTAATAAATTTGAACCTAACAAATAACAAGACTTAATTTAAATTCATATTTTTTTCTCCAGGACACACCAGGGTAAGCCATCTATTCTAACCTGTCTTTTTTACATCATCCCTGGCAGTTAGTCACCAGTTTCTTTTTAAAACCATTCAGTGACGGGGAACACTGTACCTCCAGAGACAGCCTGCTTTGATATAGCTCTATTTGTTAGGAAGTGTCTTCTTACATCAGTGGTCTCCAAAACTTATGCAATAATATATCCTCCTACTCTTAAAAAATAAGTAATAAACTGCTATGCCTCTCTTCTTTTTTGTGGTACAAATAGCTTAAAGTGAATTGATAACAGTTTAATTACTAACCTATTTAATTATTTTAATAACAGATTTTAAAGATTTTAAAAACTAGACCAAAGATATTTATTCCTTTACAATTTTCATATTTATAACATAACATAAAATAACAACCAAGTACATGTAGCTGTCCAGAAGCCACTGGTCCCAGGAGCTCATTCAGAGTTGAGGGAGTCCCAGTCTCTAGTGAATAATGTGCTACCAGAATCATATGATAGAGACACAGAGGGAATTCAGGCTCCAATAATCTACAACTTGAAAGACATAATGGTAGAGTAGATACAGAGCTCACTATAGAACCAGGTTCAAGCTCCTCCTCTGACCCATGCTGGCTCTGTGACTCTGAACAGGTCGCTTAACCTCTTTGTGTTCTAGCCAACTCTCAAGCCTCTAAACTGGATGGACACTGCATTGATAGAAGGTACTTCCTCACTGAGAGTTCTCTGCACTGAAGAAGTCATGATATGTCTCAGGGAGGTTTGTTTTTCACCACAAATTTCTGAAAAGTTATATAATGGATAATACTGAGATTTATAATTTTTTTCCTGACCATTAATTGAGGTAGATATTTTGTCTTCCTAACAGCTACTGCCAAAAATCCAGTTTCACAGAAATAATGTTACAAACAGTAGTAATATTTGCTATCATTCTGTTTGAAATTCAACAAAGAGTTCCTTTATGGGTCACCAAAACTGAGTAAGATTTTCAGGTTCAAACATTTGTTTTGACTTTAAAACTATCAATTCTTACTATTTTTGATCACATGGAATAACATCAAATGTATTATATTTGTCCATGGCTAATTGGTTATCTTTCATATTTAGAAATATCAAGGTCTTTATAAAAAGAGAATTGTATCTCTAGATCAGTAAAATGGCAAGTAATTGAATCTTTACTTTTTTGACTGACCTCATAATTGCAGGGCAGGTATTTTTAAGATTGGCAAACATGAAAACATATTCTGCAAATGTTTGCCATAGTTCTAATTTTTCATAACTGCAACTGCAATCATTTTCATTAATGTAATTTGCCTTTCCAGATCAGAATATTAATTTGATAACCTTGAACTGATTTAGAGTAATTTTTTAGAAACTGTCTACCAAATACAAAAGTTTTGGGAGGAAATTGTTACAAAAGTAATTTTTTTTGTTTCATCTTTATTATTACCATCAAGAAAACAACAATTTCTTCTAGTATATCTCCTCACAAAACACCATGTATTTTACCTACTTGCTATTTATTCTTCTTATTCTGTATGTATTTCCATATGTCATTTTTGTCTTCCCTGTCAGAACACTAGTATTCTTTGTGAGTAAGGATTATTTTATTCTTTGCATTTGTATCTAAAGTGACTGGCACATGATACATAAATACTGACTGATTAAAAAAATTCCAATGATACTGACCATTGCTTTTTATCTTTGATTCTTGTATAATTAAATATACTTTCCCCTCCAACAGAATTCCTAGCCAGCTTCCCAGCCAGTTTATTCTGAGTGTTAGAGCTCCTGACACCTTTTAGGACAGTGACACTCATTTGTATTCATGATGTTATCTGTCCTTGCTTCCATCTTCCATATAATAATCTAAATTGGTTGAGTTCCCTGCAAATCCATATCATTCTTTTGAGATAAGCTCCCTCATTCCATCTTCAGAACCTCATCCTTAAGAATTTCTAATTCCTCACAGGCAGACTTCCTCTTCTATAGCATGATTGAGTACAGGGTACAGGATCCTAGCTAGACTTTCTCTGAATCTTTTTGAAGTATGTTCTCCAAAAACCAAGAGTGCATGTCACTCTGTGCCTGGCTTTCCTCTTCTTTCATGAATTTTAAGATAGAATGGTCACATCTTTTCCACTCTATAGTTCTCAACATTTTTAGTTCAGCCACCAATTATTCTTTATTTGGTCACTGTAGGTACAGAGTAGCAGTTCCACTTGTCACTTCTATCTTTGAAAGGACCAAGTCACCACAAAAGCAAGCCAAGAATTTAGCTGCTCTGCTTTTGGCAGAGAGACGTAACACATGATTGGAGAGCTGACATAGTCTAACACTTTTATAGCACGCCTCCAAGACAGGCTTGTGATCTCTGTCCTGAGCTCCTAGTTGATCTCCTGCCTTGGTCTAGTTTATCTGTAATACACACTTCCACAAAAAATAACACTAGTTTCTCTTTCTGGTACTTATCCACATGATCACTACCATGTTTCCTGCCTCAGATTCCATAGTTCCTCAAAAAAAAAAACACCTTTCACTTCAATGCTTTGAGGCACCTATGTATGATCTTTGGCATGTCATAGTCCAAAAACACAGATCTACACAGCCCTCATTCATGTCTGCCTATACTGTACAACTCTTCCTCCAGTCATCTTGTAAATTCACAATCAGGGATCCACCAAACATGCTGGTAGAGTAGGGGATGTTGGGGGTGAGGAGTGGTAGGGAAAAGGAAGAGCTTCTTCAAGAACTCTTGATATTTGAATGTATACAACTGAAATATGTATCCTATCCATCAATGACTTCCTGACTTTTTCCTTCAGTCATATATTTTTGATGATCCACTGTGGTGGATTTATGGGAAGACACAGGGAAAAAAAAGTCACATAGTAGAAAGGCATGTATGGGAAGCAAATATGTATCACTAGAAATAGTATCAACATCAATGAATCAGAGATTCATCTAAGTATGAAGAATAACTTCACAGAATGAAAAGGTATGGATGGGGTGAAATCTATCTCAATGAAAGGAGTACATACCTACATCACCAATATCACTATATTAAAGATTTGTTACTTCACTGATGTTACTACATTGATGAAGATTACAAATTATGTAGATAAGTCTGAGAGAGTTGCACAAGTCTCAAAAAGGATCAGATCAGTATTTGTGAGAGTTATATAAAAAGGCTTACAGAAATAATGAGGAAAATACACATCTTGAGCTATCACTGGATTATTTAGCTCCTACCCTTCCATATTCTCTGTATTCTCTCCTAAACCTACTCATTATCACCTTAACTTCTAGCTATTCCATTTCCTTTCAATCACCCAGGCCAACAGTCCTATGCTGGACTCCTTTTACAATTCTTTATGCTATAGTTCATCAGTTCAACTACACACTGTCCTTTACTCCCTAACCCCTTTCTCTCTTATCCTATAACCTTATTTACTCCTTCCCAAATCAAACCTTGGGTTACCCCCACCACTGGCCTACTTTGCTTCCCTCTCACCTATGCTGCTAAATGGTGTTGGAGGAAATCACAAAACTAAGCTGACTGAGTCAAGTGTAAATTTATGCTAAAACCTTAATTGGGTCTTCACTGCTGCGTGGCTACTTTTTTTTATTGTTCCGTAATGGATTACTGTGAATTCCACAACAATTGTAAACCCTTTTTCCCTCCCTCCTCAAGCCTCCAGCAGCCTTTCCCCACCCTAGCAGCTAAGAACTTTGCCTCCTAATACAGGATGAAAAGAGACCAATCACAAGGTTCTTTCCCTCTAGTTTATATTTCAAAACCTCAAAAATTATCCTTTATTTCTCCTTCTTAGATCCTGTCTCTGATCAAGAGGCAGACTTAGATTCCATCACCCCCTGTCTTCTCTGGTAGCTTATTCCCCAAATCATAAGTTTTCTTTCTTAGCTTCAATATCTCTCAACCTATAGTTCTTTCCCTAATGCTTAAAAACATTCCTAAGTCACCCTCAACCTTAGAAAACTTTTACTTGACCTTGCCATGCTCTAGTGCTATTCTTCTCTTTGACAGCCAAACTCCTAGAAAAATATCTACTTTTTTCTCAAACCCCTGAAGTACTATTTCTAACCTCACCATTTGGCTTAAAACTTCTCTTTAACTGCGAAATCTGATAGATTATTCTCAGTCTTCACCTTCTTGACTTCTCTGCAGCACCCAACATAGCTGAGCTCCCCTTCCCTTGTCCCCTGGATATTTTCTCCTCCCCAAATTTTTGTGACACTGACTTTCTCTTGATTCTCCTTCAAACTGATTGTGCATTCTCAGTCTCTTTTACTGGATCATCATTACTTCCTGTCAAGGGGTTGGTCTTTGGTCCGCGCCTTTACTCTCTCATCCATTTCTCAGTAATCTGCTCCCATGGGTTCATCTAAATGACTATGAAAATCAATCTATACAATATCCATTCCTATTAAAAACACTAGAGAGCATAGGAACAAATGGAGTCTTCCTTAAAATGATAGATAGCATCTATAGCATCTAACTAAAACCATCAGGAGGAATTAAAAGTATTGGGGATAAGCTAGAAGCATTTCCAATAAAATCAGGGGTGAAACAAAGATGTCCATTATCACCACTGTTATTCAATATTGTACTAGAAATGTTAGCTTTAGCAATAAGAGAAGAAAATAAAAATGAAGGAATTAGAATAGGCAAAGAAGAAACAAAACTATCACTCTTTGCAGATGATATAATAGTATGCTTAGAGAATCAAGTAAAAACTTACTTGAAATAATAAACAAATTTAGCAAAGTTGCAGGATATAAAACAAGCCCACATAAATCATCGGCATTTCAATATATTACTATATCCCAATCAAACTACCAGAAAATTATTTCATAGAGCTAGAAAAAACAATAACAAAATTCATCTGGAAGAACAAAAAGTTCAGACTATCAAGGGAAGAAATGAAAAGAAACTCAAGAGAAGGTGGCCTAGGTATACCAGATCTTAAATTGTATTATAAAGCAGCAATCATCAAAACTACTTGGTATTGGCTAAGAAATAAGAGTGGTGGATATATGGAATAGGTTAGGTATGCAAGACACAACAGTCAATGACTATAGTAATCTATTATTTGATAAACCCAAAGACCCCAGTTTCTGGGATAAGAACTCACTCTTTGACAAAAACTACTGGGAAAACTGGAAAAGACTATGGTAGAAACTAGGCATAGACCAACATGTTATACCCTATACCAAGACAAAGTCACAATGGGTACATGATTTAGATATAAAGACTGATACTAAAAGCAAACTAGGAGAGCAAGGAATAGTTTACCTATCAGATCTATGGAGAAGGGAAGAATTTATGAACCAAACAAGAGATAGAGAACATTATGAAATGCAAAATGGATGACTTTGATTACATTAAATCAAAAAGGTTTTGCACAAACAAAGCCAATACAACCAAGATTAGAAAGGAAGCAGAAAGCTGGGAAACAATTTTCATGATTAAGGCCTCATTTCTAAAATACATAGAGAATTGAGTCAAATTTATAAGAATATAAGTCATTCTCAAATTGATAAATGGTCAAAGGACATGAACAGATACTTTTCAGAGGAAGAAATTAAAGCTATCTATAGTTATACAAAAAAATACTCTAAATCACTATTGATTAAAGAAATGCAAATCAAAAAGACTCTGAGATATCACATCACACCTATTAGACTGGCTAACATGACAAAACAGAAAAATGATAAATGTTGGAGAAGATGTGGGAAAACTGGAACACTAATGCATTGTTGGTGGAGTTGTGAACCAACCAAGCCATTCTGGAGAGCAATTTGGAACTATGCCCAAAGGGCTACATGCAATACCACTTCTATGTCTATATCCCAAAGAGATTATAAGAATGGAAAAGGACCCACATGTACAACAATACTTACAGCAGCTCTTATTGTGGTGGCAAAGAATTGGAAATTGAGGGGATGCCCATCAATTGTGGAATGGCTGAACAAGTTGTGGTATATAAATGTAATGGAATACTATTGTGCTATAAGAAATGATGAGCAGGTAGACTTCAGAAAAACCTGGAACAACTTATATGAACTGATGCTGAGTGAAATGTACAGAACCAAAAGAACACTGTACACAGTAACAGCCACATTGTGCGATGACTGACTTTGATACACTTAGCTCTTCTCAGCAGTACAAGGATCTAAGAAAACTCCAAAAGACTCATGATGGAAATACTATCCACATCCTGAAAAAGAACCATGGAGTGAGAATGCAAATGGAAGCATGCTATTTGCTCTCCTTTTCTTTTGTTGTTTTGTTTTATTTCTTCTTCGTGGTTCCTCCCATTAGTTCTAATTCTTCTATACATCATGACTAATGTGAAAATATGCTTAATATGAATGTATAAGTACAGCCTATATCAGATTACACACCTTCTTGGGGAGGGGGGAGCAGAGGGAGGGAGAGAAAATTTAAAACTCAAAATCTTATGGAAGTGAATGGTGAGAACCAAAAATAAATAAATTATTTAAAAAAGAAAGAAAATCATTCTATAAGCATTTATAAAGTTCCTATCATGTGGTAGGTGCTGGGGATACCAAGACAAAAATAAAATCACCCCCACTCTCAAGGAGCTTCTAGATCTACATAACCAACCCTAATCTTTCTTCTGGTTTATGGTACCATACCACTAATTGTCTGCTAGACATTTCTAAGCAGAGGTCTCACGAGCATCTGAAAACATTATTTCTGAAAGAAAATTTAATATATTACACTCCCAAATGTACCCCTTTCCCTAACTCCCTCTTTTCTGTTAAAGGTGCCATTCATGATTCCAGCTAGGCTGGCAACCATGTCATCCTCAATTCTTTCTTCTCCTTCACTTTCCATATCCCTTCAGTTGCCAAGTGTCATCAGTTTCACTGGTTCAGTATTTCTCATATCCATCCCCATTTCTGTATTCCCATAACCAATTACCCTAGTTCAGGTTCTCACCATCCCCAGACGAGACCAATGCAAAAGCATCCTATACTGAACTATGGGCTTCAAGTCTCTACTAATGCAAAAGAGTTATTAATTCCCTTCTACATGCAAAGCACTGTGTATATACTAGGAACTGAAGATACAAAAAACAAAATGAAAGACGGTTGCCACTTGAGTTTACCTTTTGCTTGTGGGGTTAGGGAGGCAGATATAAAATATAAACAGGTAAGTTTATACTTAATCATTTAAGTAAAGCTGGGGGTCTAACAATTACAGGTTATAGGAAAGGCTTCCCTCTGGAGGTGGCTCACAAGCTGAGCCTTGAAGGAAGGAAGCTACAGAATCTGAAAAGTTAAGGTGAAAAGGAAGTGCACTTCCAGCCTGACTGACATCCTATGCAAATGTGCAGAGTTCAAGTACAAAGAATGGTCTTCAGAAAACAATAATGGGCCAGTTTGTTTGGAATGCAGAATGCATGAACATGTAGAGCAGGGTAATATGGACTAAGTCTAAAAAGGTAGGTTAGTGCCAGGTTTTGAAGGGTTTTTAACGTCCAAGTGGAGTTTCTATTTTATCTCTGTGGTAAGAGGGAGCCACTGAAAGTACTTTGAGACATGGGAGTGACAGTCAAACTTACATTTTTGTAAAATTACTTTGGCAGCCATGTGTAGATGGACTGGAGAGGGCACCATATAAAACGAATGTTACAAGATGCCTAAATATTGCACATTTGTGTTACAGACTTCAGAGGACAACTATTTGAGAGAATAGCCAAACTGCTCACAAACTCTAGTCTTCAGTCAAATTAAACAGGAGCCAAAGAATACCACAGCATGGGCATGAATCACTGTTTGTTTAGCACACACATTTAGTATATATACACACAACATTGCTAAGTAATGGCATAGCTTCTTCATGCAACAAGTAAGGGTGTGAAGAGAGGTGATAAAAGAACAAGATATACTCCCTTTCTTCTAGTAGCTTATAATCTAACTGAAACCAAGGCAAAACAAATATGAAACACGTATACAATACAGCGCATGGCAACACATGAAGATATGCCACAATGAGTACTATACTTTGATCTCTAACACTCAGCATAGTATCTCACACGTAGTAGGCATATACTCATGTTTGACACATTCAATTAAAAGACAGTCACCAATGGAAGATACTGTGATTTCAGAGGGCTTTGTGAAGTAGGGAAAATAAATTTGAGAGATTTGAATAGTCAGAAGAAAAAGGCAAAAATATCTCAGAAAAGGGAATAATCAAATGATTTTCAAATATAAAATATATATATTTGTGGAGACAAAGATAGTTATGTGACAGAAAAAGGCCAAATTAGTGAAGGTTTTGAAGGCTCATGTCAAAAGGTTAACCTTTGTTCTGTAGCAAAACACAGCCAATGAAGTTTTATGAGTGAGGAAGAAACATGATGTTATTTTAGAAAGATTAGAATGATTATGGAAATAGTACATAACATAGGCTGGAAGAGAGAAAAGATTAGAAAGAAGGAGACACAGGATGTTGAGTTGTCTTCTCTCTCCACATTAGTTAGAACAGAACTAGAAGAGAGTATTCTTCCATGCTCCTAGAAAATAAATGTAACTGAAATAGCAGAATTAATAAAGGAGCTCCCTCTGGGCCAGGACCTATGGGGGCTAAAATAACATTCTTCTAAACTATTTCCTTTTGGGAACTCATATTATTAGTCACATAGTCATTCAGTTAAAAGGGAATATTAGGAGTTTTAATAAAGCTCTGAACTAAAATGCAACAGCTTAGTACCTTAGGATTCATTTAAGAAAGCTTTCTAATGAAATTTAGTACATATTCTAATGAGAATTTTACAATAAATATGAATAATATAAATATAGTGTTATATAAATTAAGAAGTAGTTTAAGAAGTAATCTGATGAAACTGATAATCTTATGTCATACATCATTTAAACCACATCTACTTTCTCAGTATAATTAACATTAACTTGTAAATCAGGTTAAAAAAATCTTCAAAGATTAGAATAGTAAGGTGATGTAATTAAAATGAGGAAAATTAAGAGGATAAAAATAAGGTCCAAAACATGGATTAAAACACCAGTTACCCAAATACAGGATGTGGGAGACTTGATTAGGCTGCAAATTCATATGATGAAGGTATATGGATTTTGGTGGACTATAAACCTGACTCAACATGAGTAGGACTCAACTTAAATAGTGGACAAAAATGCTAATGCTTTAGGTTGCATTAATAGAGGCATAATGTCCAGAGAAAGTAATATTATAGCTCCATTGTACTATGCCTTAGTCAGATAATATGTGGTACTGTGTCTAGTTCTGGGTATTATCACATCATAGAGAGGTTACCAGTAAGAGCTGCGGATAGCCAGGATAGCAAAAGGGACAAAGAGTTATGCCATACAAAGATCAGTTGAAGAAATTGGAAATGTTTAGGTGAGAAAGAGAAGACTTAAATAGGAAGAGGGAGGTCATGATAATGTTCTAAAAATATATAAAGGGTTATCATGTGAACTAGATGGCCTCTATGTTCTGTTCCAGCTCTAAGATTCTATAGTCAAGCAAAATATAGATGAAAATATCTTAATATATAGTGCTCACCTCTATTAAGTATTTTTGGCTTCCATACATAACATACTGGGGGGCAAGACTGTAAATCATATAGCTAGTGTGAAGGACAATCAGCAGAAGTATCATGCAGAGAAATAAGAGTGCTTGGGGTCTGGTTCTACCTCTTCTGATCCTGTACAACTAGGGAAAAAAAATGTAGCATTAATACATTAGCAACACTGTTTAAGTAAAAAATTAACCTGGAATTCTCTGTTAAAGGAAATGCTTTTAATAATCAATCTTTTCCAAAAAAAAGTCTAAAAGCTCCTAATCACTGCTGGTGGTTATAAATGTGATGAAAAAAAAAAGCTCTTTCCACATAGGGCTTTTAGGTTAAATCTAGCTTATTTGTTTATAGAAAACAGTTACTGCAAAAGCTGCTAAGTCAAAAAGGGCCTATAAATGATCAATTTTAAAAATCAACAATCTAGATACTATAATATTACTTAACATAGTCAATATTTTTGTATTAACTTGAAGAGCAGGAGTTAATAATCTGGTGTTGACAAGTCTTTTTTCTTCTTTTTTTTAATGTTGATACCTATTTCAACATAACTGGTTTCCTTTATAAGCTGAAGTACTTTGTTATATGTATTTAAACACATTATTCTGAGAAGACAGCTATAGATTTTACCAGACTAATAAAGGGATACAAGGCACAAAAAAAAGTTAAGAACGCCCTGTTCTAGAGCATCCTTGTTTATATGAAGATAATGAGTTGATAAAGTATTAAAATCCACAAGAATTACCTCTAGTTTTATCTGAAATCATTAGGATGATTTCAGTATTAAAATTTTAAATATTTTACTTTATATTTAAGTTATAATATGAAGTCACATGAAGTCAACTGAGTGACACTACCATGTCCATGAAATATATTTATGAAACGTTTAAGTAAACTGCTATGAAAATTGGTTTGTGACAACCTCTGAAATGGGTATTTTTACATTCATTCCAACTATGGGTAAACCAATATTAAGAACAAGTGAAATATAAGGGAATCAACTGATTTCTTTCAAGTCACTAGAAACATTAAAATATGGTCCATTAACTTTGACATCAAATCCAACATCATTATATTATTGTTTGATTTTTTTTTAAGCTTTCCACACCTATTTTTATGTCTGTACATATAAAATGGCATCAAGGAGGTGGATTTTTATTAAATGAACTCCCAAAGTTCAAACATCTTCATGGGTTTACCTTAAATACTACATTTAATTTGGGTGGATATTTAACATAATAAAATTGAATAACTTCCTTCCTCTAGCTGCACAGAAAAATATATTTGTGTATTGTATAGCTTAGTCTCAAAGCTCTTAGATTAAATGCCATACTTTAAACTTCAGTGTATAATGAATGCTATCAAGCCAATGTTACAGAAAATTACAACTAGAATATAAATTCTATAAATTTAAATGTCTAATGAAAAATTAATAATCATTTTTTGATAACTTTGGTGAAATTGTTCCCTTTATCCTCACAAAACAAATAGTATAGCTTGGTATTAGATGCTGCATATATAGGAAAAAAAAACTAAAGTGATTTTCATTAATATATATTTTTATTACTCACTCTGATCCAAAAGAACCATATGCCAATATTCCGAATCCCAGCCATTGAAGTGAAAATAAAGTACATAATTATAGTTGTTATAAGAAGATAATCAAGTGGGAAAACCTGAAACAGAAAAATTCAAATTTAATACAGAAATACACTGTGAGAGTGGTACAATATAAAAATCTGCCCAAGATAGTTCAAGATAATCTTAATATAGGCAAGAGTTCAAAACATAAAATTCCAACAAATTCTAGGGTTACTATGACCAAATGAGAAGGAGGGAAAAATAGACTGCCTAATTAATAAGAACCTATTTTAAGCAATGCTTTGGAATAAATTAATATTTATAAGTATTTTAGTAAGTGGCAAAAAAGGTCTCATTCAAAATCAATGTGAAAGAAAATGCATAATTCTTTTAGGACTTCAATGAGCTACCTATATGTTTAAGAAATAATTTAGGGAAATAGATACAGATATGTAATTATAATTTAAAAATAACAGAATTTAAGAAATTAGTCAAAATAGAAGTTACTTTCAAATTAAAAAATATAGTGGCATACAAAGCAAATGAACCCCTTATTAAATTACAAATAGTTATTTCTTAGCTAAAACCTTATAATGTGAACAATACCAATTGGTGTACATCCTTTGCAGTGTTAAGCAATGTTAAAATTCTCAAAGTCTTTCTTAGCAACACTGTCAGCTGGGTAACACTGGTTTCTAAAACTGCTAATGGCTATTTAGTTTCCACAGAAAATATCTTCAAAAAATGGTATGCTTCCATTCAGGAAATGACAGCCACATTAACAAGTTATTAATTTGTAAGGGAAAAGAGAGGTGATTATGACTTATTAAGAAGTAGCAATGTCTTGATATGTTGACACTTAAGCAAATTATGCTTATGAAATCTGAATTTTATAAACAAGATTTCATTTGATGAGTAACTGAATTTTCAAATGTTTAGCTTAGTGATGCAATTTGATCTAAGCTCTTAGAATGCATCTATGTATTCATATTTCATATTAATTTCAATTAGTAACCATGAAATTATCTGTTATTCTTATTTGAAAGAATTAAAAAGTTTAAAATTGGGGAACATTTACTAATGCTTAATTACAGTAATATCTTACCTACAAAGAGGTCATTGATCTACTAATATTGACACATCCACAACACAGCTAACAACCAGATGCAAAAAAAAAAAAAGATTTTTCTAAGCAGTCAAAATAGAGGCCATAAAGTCCATACACATTATATTATGAAAACTTAGGCATTTTAATACTGTGAGTGCCTAAGACTTTCATTCATTTAAGTCATCATTACTTTCATTTGTACAAATTGGCAGTTTCAAACCTTCTCATCTCTGCTCAAGGGCTCTTATAGCACATCTTTCTCCTCATCTTCCCAGTAGAAGATATTGTTTTATATTTTATTGAAAAAATTTAAGGCATTTGTCAAGAGCTCCCTTTTTTCTACTCATATCACAACACTCAGGCATCTTCCCCAGCTATTTCTTCTTTCACTCCTGAAAGGTGTATTTTTCCCTTGTCAAGGCCAACCCCATTTCTATCTATCTATCTATCTCACATCTTCTTCTTTCTTTTAAAGAAAACTGTCCCCATTATTATTCCCACCCTATTATCTTCAATCCCTCTCTCTTTACTAGATCCTTTCTTGTTCTATATAAACAAATCATCACCATTCTTTAAAAAATATTCTAACCTGATCTCACCATCCTGACTATTGTACTCTATCTCTTCTCTGCCTTCACTGCTAAACTCAAGAAAACAGTCCATACACAAATGTCTTCACTTCTCTTTTCACTTTTTTTCTAAGCCCTGTACAACCTTCTGACTTCATAATTCAACCAACACTCTGTTACCAGTGCTCTTAACTACCAACTCCAATGTCCTTTTCTCAAACCTCAGCTTTCTAGACCTATATAGCATCTGATAATGCTTATCACTTCATCTTACATAATCTCCTTTCTAGGTTTTTGTGATACTGTTCTTTCCTGGTTTTCCTCCTATTTATCTGCTCCTTCTTAATCTCTTTATGTCACTCAACCAACCCTTTTGTTCTCCCTCTACACCACCTATGATTTGTAATTACATTAGCTCCCATGGGCTCAATAATCATCTCTATGGAAGTGATTCTCAAGGCAAAGTGTGCATCGCTGCGTGTTCATAACTAAGGCTGCAGTGAAGTTATGCAATGCAACATGGGCAAACACCACCAGAAACACCATGGATTCATTAAGCATTTGATTTTGGATTAATTTGAGCATTCAGAAATCTTTCACTCCTGCCAAATTTTTCACAATCCCCACAGTTAGTTACATGACCCCAAATGGGGTCATGACCCAACCCACATTTTAAGAAGCACTGTTTAAGACTACTCATTTGAAAGCTGAATTGAAATAAACCCAGAGTCAATGTCTACGTTAAAATACAGAAAATACTTATTCTATTTACTGCTAGAAGACTGCAGTGATTTAGTAGCTCTAGACTGATTCTGAGAGCCAAATTCAGAGGACCTATGCTGATGATCTCATTTCTTACTATATTTTCTATATGTCTGTTTCTACCCTTTAACTCCTAGTGTGGTAGGTACACATACTCTTTCTGGACTACTGCTTTCCCTGTACCCTGAACAAGACCATCCCAGAGAGTATATCATAGGGATAAAAATTCCAACTAGAGCCACAAGGACCTCAGGGGGAAATTTATGAAAAAGTCATAGTGAGTCATTGGCCAGGTAAAGTCAGCAAAGAGAGACAGCCAGAGATCAGTGGACACAAGGGAGAGGATCTGGTCAGAAGTAGGCCACAAGCAAGCATTATAACACCCAGGGAAAGCTGTGAAATGGGGCAAGATGAGGTCCTACACTTAAATTGGAAAACCCTCAGAACCTAATGGAACACCTCATTCAAAGTAGCAAATGGCAGTTCTGTTTACCCTCTACTCAGTTGCAGGTCAAGGCTCTATGATGGATGAAGCAAAGCACTTATGCACGGAGGCTGCAATCCAGGCTGAGCAGTTATAGGCCCAGAGAGAAGCAAGTTTAGAGACATGCAGCAGTGATGTGGCTCAGATCTCAGGGGCAGAGCAGGAGGATCTCTGTTCTAGCTCCTGTCCTATTGTGAAGCCTGTAAAGGAAGAGTCAAACCAGGCCTAACCTGCACAGGAATAATCAGGACCAAGGGGAAGCTTGTAGTTCTGGCTGAATGCTGTTCTAGCTGAATCAAGCAGTAGTTTACTACTGATCAGACCCAAACTCAGATCAGGAATTCATACAGCTCAGACCAGGGGAAAGCATACCATTTTTGCCCTGTGTCAGATCATACTGGGAGCACCAAAAGCTTGCAAGGTTCGCAGCTAGAACTGTCACTGAGATCCTGGAACCACACAATACTCAATACCCCAAGTCAACAAAGCAGTCTCAGCACAGATCTTCCCTCTAGAAGTACACAGAATCTGGCTCCAACATTAAGTCTGAGATCAAAGAAGTAGTTTGGAAAAATGAGCAAAAGAAAAAAGAATCTCACCATAAAAAGCTCTTATGGTGATACAGATGCTCAAGACACAATCTAGAAAAAGAAAATGACCTCAAATATCTATAAGCAAAGACTCAAAGGAAAACAGCATGGTTACAAATTTAACTGGAACTCCTGGAAGAGATGAAGAGAAGTTTTTTTTTTAAAGTCAAAAATATTTTTTAATAAATGAAATGAGAGTGCTAGAGGAAAAACATTGGAAAAGAAATGAGAAATATGGAAAGATAATTAACAGCTTGGCTCAAAAGGTACAAAACTTGTCCAAGCAAACTCACTGAAAATTAGAATGGATAAAATAGGAGCTCCATGATTTTCATGAGATGACAAGAAGCATTAAAGCAAATTCAAAATACTGGGGGAAAAAAACCAGAAGAAAACATAAGGTATGTCACAGCAAAAACAAGTGACTTTAAAAACAGGTTCATGGGGGAAAAAATTTAAGAATCATTGGACTATTTGAATGCCATAACAAAAAAAAAATAGTCTAGCTATCAAATTTTAAGAAACTATGAAAGAAAACTGCCCAGATTTCTTGGAACCAGAGGATAAAGTGAAAAGATATATCCTGAAAGAAACTCCAAAATTAAAACTCCTAGGAACATCATAGCCAATATTCAATTACTAGGTCAAAGGAAAAACACTGCAACAAGCTGTCAGAAAGAAATTCACATACTGAGGACTCATAGTCAGTATTCACACACAATTAGCACCATCCATTATAAAGAAGTGAAGAGCTTAGAATAAAATATTTCAAAAGACAAAACATATAAGCTTATAACCAAGAATAACTGATTCAGTAAAACTAAGTAGAAAAAAAAAGGGCAACCCTTAATTCATAAATGGTCAAAGGATATGAACAGGCAGTTCTCAGAGGAAGAAAGTAAAGATATCTATAGTCATATGAAAAAATGTTCTAAATCACTATTGATTAGAGAAATGCAAATCAAAATGACCCTGAGGTACTATATCATACCTATCAGATTGGCTAACATGATAAAACAGGACGATGATAAATGCTGAAGATGTGAGAAAATTGGAACAAAATTGGTGTTGTGAACTGATCCAACCATTTTGGAAAGCAATTTAGGGCTATGCCCAAAGGACTATAAAATTGTGCATACCCTTTGACCCAGCAATATTACTTCTAGGTCTGTATCCCAAAGAAATCATAAAAACGGGAAAAGGACCCACATGTACAAAAATATTTATAGCAGCTCTTTTTATGGTGGCAAAGAATTGGAAATTGAGGGGATGCCCGTCAATTAGGGAATGGCTGAACAAGTTGTGGTATATGAATGTAACGGAATACAATTGTGCTATAAGAAATGATGAGCAGGCAGAATAAAAAAAAACAAACTTGGAAAGACTTACATGAACTAATGCAGAGTGAAATGAGCAGAACCGGAAGAACATTGTACACAGTAACAGTCACATTATGGGATGACTGACTCTGATAGACTTAGCTCTTCACAGCAACACAAGAATCTAAGATAACTCCAAAAGATTCATGGAATCTTTGGAAACTGCTATCCACACCCAGAGAAAGAAATATGGAGTGTGAATGCAGATGGATGCATACTATTTGCTCTCCTTTTCTTTTGTTGTTTTTTTTTATTGCTTCATTCTCATGGTTCCTTCCATTAGTTCCACTTTAAATCATGAGTAATAGGAAAACATGCTTAACATGAATGTATACGTAGAGCCTATATCGGATTGTACGCCATCTGGGGGGGGCAATAAGAAATGGGAGAGGGAGAAAATTTAAAACTCAAAATCTTATGGAAATGAATGCTGAAAACAATAAATAAATAAACAAACAAACAAATAAAGACAAAAAGGGGAAATATAGGCAAGAGAATAAAAAACCAGACCTTTAATGAAATAAGGGACTTTCAAGCAATTCTGATAAAAAGACCACAGCTGTATAGAAACTCTTAAGTTCAAATACAGGAATTAAGAGAATCATTTAAAAAAAGCAAATACAAATGAACAATTATAAAGGACTAATAAACAAGGACAAATTGCTTAATTTTAATATGGAGAGATCATTCTCTTTGAGCCCTATCATCATCAGAGCTTACAGATGCTTAATTAATTAGAGAAAACTTGGGGGTAGTTCTATTATGTCTTGATAAGAGAATAAGCAAAAAAGGGGAGTGGAGCAATATACTGGATGGGATCAAGGGAAAAGAAGGTTAGGGAATATTACTTCACATAATCAGGGTGTGTAAGTAGCCATCTATAAAGGTTTGGCAAGAGAGTTACTGCCACTTGAACCTCATTCTCATCTGACCTGGTCAAAAGGGGGAAACATATATATATATATATATACACACACAGCTGATTACAGAAATCTATTTTCATCAACAAAGATATACAAGGGAAACAAGGAGGAAGAAGGAGGAATCAGAGAGACAACAGATTGAGGGAGAGATGATTTCTAAGCAAAAGAAACTAAAGATGTACTCAAATATTTATAATAGATCTTTCTCAATTGGCAAAGAATGGCAATCTAGGGGGTTATTATCAATTGGGAGAGACTAAACGAGTTATAGTACATAAATGTGACTAGAATTCTATTGTGCTCTAAGAAATGATGAAGGGGATGGTTTTATAAAAACCTGGAAAGACTTACATGAACTGACGCAGAGTGAAGTAAACAGAACCAGGAGAATAACTGATATAATGATAACATCATAGTAAAGACAAACAACTTTAAAAGAATTAGGAACTTTGATAGATATAATGATCAATCACCAATCCATAGGACTAATGATGAAACATGCTTACCCACATCTCCTGATAGAGAGATGAAGGACTCAAAAGTACAGAATAAGACTTTTTTTTTTTATATATCCAATGTGGAAATTTGTTTTGCTTGATGACACATTTGTAACAAGAGTTTTGTTTTTCTTTCATTCTCAATTGTGAGAGAGTTAGGGAGGAAGAATATAGATTTGTATTGATTGAAAAAATAAAATATAATTTAAAAATATTCTTTTAGAAAAAATAGCTGACCATGAAGAAAAAGAGACCAAAAACCTATAAAAAGTATATGGAAACTAAAACAATCTAGTATCCATGAATCATTTAATGTAGGTCTAAACAATTATACAAATCAAAATAGGCCTAGGCCCTAGGAAATCACCACATTCAGGTACAGTTCAAGTAATATACATATTAGGCTCCAGTCATCAAGAAAATTTTGAATTATGATCACTATAATTTGAGACTAAGATCCATTTAAGAAAGATTTTCATAATAAAATTTTAAATCCAAAACAGAGGAAAAACATTTAAGTTATTTGAAAAACTTTGTATGAAATGATTCTTTCCCCAGTGATGGAAGTTAAGTGAAGGGTTAATGAAGTTTTAAAATTTTCTGTCACTAGTTACAAAATTACTTCAAAAGTATTATATTCTCTTGCTCTTCACTTTCCCTGATTATCAAGGTAATGTTTTTATATGAAGCAATTAAGAGATTTAATTTATATTCTATTCTAAAAACAAAATTCTAGGTAGGGTTGAGTTTTGAAGCATCTAATACTATACATTTATTATTATTATTATTATTATTATTATTATTATTTATTACTCACCGTCTGTAGTATAGGTAAAAGCATATTCAGTGGATTAGTCAAGTTGGTTCCAAAAATTATGAATCCAGAATCAATGCCAGCTGAATGAAGAGCTTTGTCCAGGCTAAAGTTAAAAAAAAAAAATTAAGGCTTGAATTTTTACATGGAACATTGCATATTTGAAAAAATGGAGAAATGACCATAACCTAAACACAGAATGCAAACTGGTGGTAGAAATATACGTACAGAAAATTGAACTTCATTTAAATATTTTACAGAACTACATTCAGTTGATTCAATTGAGACAGGATAAAGAAATACTGCCCTTTAAAAGAACACAGTTAGCCATTCTTTATGAGAGTTAACACTGTAAAATATTTCAAATAAAGTAGGTAACTTAAGATGAATAGACTACACTAATGGATTTCAGCAAGGAAAAAGTATAATATTACATGATTTGTGTAAATGATTTAGGAAAACTACACTGAAATGTACTTACCTGGACAGAAAGAGAGAAACTGTGAACAGCAGTGCCACAAGGATGAAAAATATTCCCCATATGATCTAAAAACAAAAATATATTACTAAAATGTAGCTCAAGATGCTCTAAAAGTTTATATTAAAAGCACAAACACATTATGCTCAATCTTACTGATCATGAGCTATTAGTGTGCCAGTGTTTCAGTAAAAATCAATCCAAGGTACATTTTTATTTAGGATATAACTCCAGTTCTCACATAAGTTTTAATAACTTGAAAGACTATTTGAGTGAGAATGCTTATACAGGATAAATGGTATTCACACAACTTCTGCAGCAAACTTTATTGGTAAGTAAACAAAAGAAACAAAGATTCCTTGCTAGATGATATAATTCATCCTGAGAGACTTACACCTGAGATTATCTCATTAAACTACATATAAAAAACTCATGAAAGAGTTCTCATGACCTTATTGAAAACTTTAGTTTTAGTTGGAAAAGGACTCAAAAATGAAGGACTGAATTAAGTGCTCTGAATGAAAAGTAAGAGAGAAGCAGGACAGAAGAGAAGAGAAGTATTGTACCACTATTCATTTCCACCATTATAGACTCTGGAATGAATGCCCACTAGGGCACCATGAGAAGCAGGTACTTAAATTGAAGAAAGAGGGCCTAAGCAGCAGTGAGGAGCTAGGAAGACCAGACAAGAAAAGAAATCACTGGCATGCATGGGGCAAAATGAGCTTAGGCCCAAACTCAAACTAACTTCTTATGTAATAAAGAACTTAGCTGTAGGGAACTTTAAAAATGCAGTAGTTCAAAATAGGGGAAAAATTTCCCAACTAGTAGTATCAGGGCAGGATTCCAAGAAGAGCTGGACTCTGAAGACAGAGTGCTGACAGGACACTCAAGAAAGAGAAGTCCTGGGACAGGAAAGCACAAGAGTATATGAGGAGAATGCTCTGCCATTCAATTTGGCTATAGATGACAAGGGAATGGAAGGTAATAAGGCTAGAAAGGCTGATGGGAGTTCTGTTATAAAGATACTCGAAAACTTAAGTGAAGGAGCTTACACTTTTTTTTCTTTTCTTTCTTTTTTTTTTTTTTTTTGCTTTTAGGCAATTGGGGTTAAGTGACTTGCCCAGGGTCACACAGCTAGTAAGTGTCAAGTGTTTGGTCTGAGGCCGGAACTGAACTCAGGTCCTCCTGACTTCAGGGCTGGTGCTCTATCCACTGCGCCACCTAGCTGCCTCCAGGAGCTTACACTTTAAAGAGTATATGATGGAGAGCTGTTGAAGGTATTGTACTTGAGTAAATAAGTGACATGATTAGAACTGTGTTTTAAGAAGAGTAAAATGATTACAGTGTCAGATGAACTAGAGAGGAAAAAGAAGGCTACTGATATAGTTAAAAGCAGCTCTAGGAATGTAAGGAGAAAGTTTCCCTTTTAACTGAATTCCCACAGCATATAGTAGATCCTTTATAAATATTTGCAGAATTGAAACTAAAGAAGGTAAAACAAGCATTACTTATTAAGCGCCTACTATATGCCAGGCATTGTACTAAGCGCTCTGCAAATATTCTTTCACTTGATCGTCACAATAACCCTGTGAAGAAAGAGAGGCAAACAGAGGCCAAGTGCCTGGCTCAGGTCACATGGTAAGCATCTGAGGCTGGATTTGAACTCAGGTCTTCCTGACTCCAGGCCCTGTGCTATTGCCTATGTCATCTTGCTGCCTCTGGAACTTTAAATGGGAGAAATATTTTGGAGAAAAAATACATAGATCTTAGTGACTAGACTGGTGGTGAGATGAGAAGGGGATATAAGAGAGTCAAAAGACAAGGAAGCTACAAAGCTTAAGTAAAAGGTAGGATATTTATGAATTTTATGAAACAATGGTAGCTTCATTCCATATTTATCTCCTCTGGAATGGAAATGTAGTAACAAATTAGAATGAAGAGCACTATGTAATTGCCTCAGACTATTCTAGGTATACACATATGCCTCATGGTAGAGTTGAGGGGGAGGTAGGTGGGGATAAAAGCAAAAACCTGGTGGCTGAAGGTAGTGGAAGGAGATAAAATCAAAAGAATGTAGAATCTTAAGGATGAACTATATACATGATGATATAAATTTAGTTTTTAAAATTCAATTTAAAAATTTACTGAATACCCATAATGTGTAAGACATGATTTGTTGTATCTCCAATAAAGTTCTGGAAACATATCTTAAAATTTATTTACAAAGTATTCAAAGTGCTAAAGAAAATGCATCTAATCCCCCGCAAACTCTGTCACTGACTACGATGATCACAAATTTAACCTGGCTCACTTAATTGGTATATAAACTAAAGATAAACACATTATGTTCTCATTACTTATATAAAAATGATAGCTTACATATGTGCATGAGTACAGTGATTAAAGGCTTATGAAACACTTTATGCATTTTGTGGATGTATACAACAACCCTGTGAGGTAGGTAGTGCAAGCATTATTGTCCCCATTTAAAAAAGAGGGAGAACTGACTGGAAGTGAAGGTTAAGCAACTTGCCCAAAGTTTCAGAGACAGCAAGAGGCAAAACAAGAATTCAAAGCTGAGGCTCCAGTCCACAAATCTAGTGTTACTTCCACTAGAAGGATGCTGTTTCACATATATAAATGTTAATATTTAAGGTATTTTGGAATCCTAATATATGTGTTATAGATGAACACAAAATTAGAGCTAATATAGTTAGTATAAAATGCTAATATAATATACCATAAGAATTTCTAGTAGCCTATATAGTACTGAACTCGGAATCAGGAAACCTGGGTTGGAATTATGCCTCACACACTTACTTGTAGTGTGTCACCTTGTCAACACCTTTCTGGGGCCTCAATTTCCTTATCTGTATAATTCATGGCCTCTAATGTATCTTCTAGCTCTTTTTTTTAAAAATTAATTTTTTTATTTTTAGTTTTCAACATTCACTTCCATAAGATTTCGAGCTTTAAATTTTTTACCCTCTCTCTCCTCCTTCTTCCCCAAGATGGTGTGCAATCTGATATAGGCTCTACTTATACAATGATATTAAACATAGGTTGAAATTAGTCATGACATAAAGAAATTTTAGAACAAGAGGCACCACAAGAAAAAAGAAACAAGAAAAGGAGAGCAAACAGTATGTTTCCATCTACATTCAGACACCAAAGTTCTTTCTCTGGATGTGGATAGCATTTTCCATTACAAGTCTCTTGGAGTTGTCTAAGATCCTTGCATTGCTGAGAACAGCTAAGTATACCAAAGTCAGTCATCTCACAATGTGGCTGTTACTGTGTACAATGTTCTCCTGGTTTTGCTCATTTCACTCAGCATCAGCTCATGTAAGTCTTTCCAAGTTTTAAACAACATATTGTGGGATTATGGTTCTTAATCCATTCTGCTTTCTGCTTCAGTTTTTTTTTTTAACTTTTTTTTTCTTTGCTAGGCAATGGGGTTAAGTGACTTGTCCAGGGTCATACAGCCAGTAAGTATCAAGTATTAGAGGCCGAATCTGAACTCAGGTCTTCCTGACTCCTGGGCTGATGCTCTATCCACTGTGCCACCTAGCTGCGCCCCCCCACCCCCAGCTTTATGGGAGAGTTCATCCCATTCACATCTGTGATTATTATTTGTGTCTTTCTCTCCATCCTATTTTCCCCTGTTTATGTTTATGCTTTCCTCTCTCCTTTCTCTCTCTTCCTCCTCATTAGAAGTTTGTTTTCGACCACTGCCTTCCTCAGTCTGCTGTCCCTTCTATCAGTCCCCTCCCTTTTTTCCCCCTTTACCCTTTCTACTTCTTCCCTCCCTTCTATCCACCTCCTCCCTTTTCTTTCCCCTTTTCCCCCTATTTCCTATAGGATAAATTAGATTTCTATACCTAACTGATTATGCTATTCCCTCTTTGAGTCAAGGGGGGGAATCTATCAGAAATAAAAAACTAAAATTAATATTTTGAAATTTATATTTTAAGCATAAGAACAATGTAAAAAAAATACACACTCATTAGAGACCAGATACCTCTCCTCCCACAACCTTCACTTAAGAAGGGAGCCCAGGGCAGTAATCTTTTCATTTCCTACCCAGCTATATCCCTCTGGACTTCTCCATCATGTCCCTACACTGGGTATTTTCCCCTCCCCCACCTCTGCCTTTCTGCTTCCTCTGCTCTGTTGTCTTTCCTGGTTAGATTATAAATTCCTTGAGGTCAGTAAATATCTTTTGCCTTTCCTTGTATTCTCAGGGCTTAGCAGGGTGCCTGCCACATAGTAGATGTATTAAACTAACTGACACACTCGTTTACAAGCCTTTAAATGAAAATAAATCCACGTGAATTGAACTATTATATTCATATTTGGACATTAAAAATGATTATTTTTTAATTATGTCTACAGACAAGTAAATTCTTAAATACTAGCAGGTAAAGCATAAAGTCCTTGACTTTAATTTTTTTTTAAAGTATAACACAAACAAGTAGTGTCAGAATGCCAGTCATATTAAAACTTCAGGATTAAAAATTAGGAAGACAATAAAAAAGGTTCTACATGAGATCATCTTAACATGAAACATTCCATTACAAGTAACATTTACATTCTCAAAGAGTTTATCCAGGGATTTATTATTTCCTCATCTTTTGGTTGGCTGCTGATCCTACCTGGGTTGCTTTATTTCAATAAATGAGCTTTGCTTTATCTTACTGGGACCAGGGTTAAAATAATCCCTTTCCAACTCACATTCATGTATTGTTTTCCATCATTTAAATGTGAGCTCTTTGAAGGCAGGGACTGTCTTGCTTGCTTATATTTGTATTCTCAGCACTTAGAACGGTACCTAAAAAGCATAGCAAATTCTTAATAAATACTTGCTCGCTCTATCTACCTATCTCTCTCTCTCTCTCTAGTATTTTTATCAAGTACCTGGAGCCACATTTCCATTTTACTAGTTGTTCTTTTTCTTCTTATATAAAATTTAGTGACGGGGCTAGATCTTCTTTAGTCCTACCACAACAATAACTCTGCATTTAGAACAAAACTGAAAAATTTCTTCATGTCTCTCCCCACCTCCACCAGGCCCTGGCATAGTACTTCACATACATGGTAGTCACTTTTTTAAAAAAGGGTTTTGAATAAACATAAAGAAAATCAGATATTGTGAATTTCATAAATAAATATTTTTAGAGTTTAACACAGGAATAGTTTTTTCCCTAAAATTAGAATATATTAACATTAAGGAGGATTTCTTGGTTTAATTCTGACAATTGAAAATTAATGGCTACTAGAATCTTGATTATTTACAAAAGACTTAAAATGCCAAGCAATTTTAAGCAGTTAAACATCAGAGATGTATTCTTTTAGAAAGATTAAGGGGCAACAAAATAAAAACAAAATAAAAATAAACAAACAGGTTTCTGGACAAACATATGCTTTAGTCTAAAAAGTTGAAGTGCAAACTCTAACACTCCCTTAGTGACCTTTTAGCAAAGGATTTCTTTACAAATGTTTTCCCAAGATGTATATTAAATGGTGGTTAATAGCTACCTCTCATTCTACTTCATGATCAATGACTATGAAACCAGAGATATCTAATTTGAAAACTTTAATTAACAAAAGAATCTATTTAGAAATGAGAATTTTTCTAAGTAAAAAAAAATTTCTATGGAATAAATCAAAGATAGATGTAGAAGTTCAGTGACACATACAGCAATGTTTACAGAACCATGCCAAAGACTATTATTTCATATGGTACTTAATGTCACATTTTTTTTTCCTGCTTGCTCTATTTTAAAAGCCTCATCTTAAAAAGTTAACTTATGATATATTGTACTTTAGAAAAAAACATTTTCAATTTATTCCCCAAAATAAAAGTGCAGTTCATAAGTTGTAAGCATTCCAAAAAAGTGCCCAAATATTTTTTAACCTTTTATTTATATATACATCAGTCAGTGCCTCAAGGTAGCACCCCCTCCCCTACCTCCCAAAAAAGGTTCTTGTCAAAGGTCAATCAGACTGACTGTCAAAGGACCCTGAGGGTAAACAGATGTCACCAGAGACCAAAAAGGATAGAGAAGCAGCTCATAGCTGAGCTCTGGAATCTTAAAGTCCTGGCAGGTGATATACAGTGCCTGGCACACACACTGAGATAGTCAGTCACATGGAACAACACGCTCAGAGATGAACCCACCCAGAGACGGACTGTCACAGACATATGGAAGGACCCTCACAGTAACTCTCAGAGGTACAACCTCAGAGCCAGTCACACACACAACACTAGACACTCAGAACTAGTATAGAGACAAAGAAACTCTCACAGAGGGCACTGAGACAAAAAACTGGTTTTCACTGGATACCTCTTTGGGACTCCCTTCAGAAGAAAAAGCTATAGAACAAATACCAATAAAGAAAATTATTTTATCTAATATTTAGAAGAGTACCCATATCTCATAATTAAAGTTTTTAGATTTTATCATAAAAATATTTATTGTGTGGAGAATTTAAATATATATGAAAAAACTTACCATTTGCAAAATAAACAGAAACCATAAAATATATTTTATTTAACAATTAAAATAAACATTTTGTGATTTTTTTGTTATTCTAGTAGTTTACTTTTTAAAAATCCAAATTACAGAATTAATCAAGATCTGGGTGAAAAGTGTGTGTGTGTGTGTGTGTGTGTGTGTGTGTGTGTGTGTGTACACATACACACAAACATACATATAAAGATATATATGAAAGCAGGCAGAGTTGAAAGAGTGCTTTAGCTAAAAAAAAAAGGAGTGAAATAAGATAGAAGAACTTCCAGTTTTTTATAACCTAATTATCAACACATTTGGAATAGACTAAAGCTGATCCACCACCAACCAACATATTCTCTGGATCTACTACACACCTCCAAACAGGGATTAACTTGGCTATCTAAAGTAACTTAATGTCATTCATTCTTTAAGTATGGAAAAATGTTCATTTTTTTTAAATTTGGGGCTCTGTTTTTGCTGAGAACTTATCACTAAAGTCATATTGAAATTAAACTCTTGGAATCCGGCCCCAGTCTTGAACACTATTGAAAATGTTCTCTCAAAAGACAAACAATGATATTCTAAATTAATCCAATTTGCTCAATCCAATTTGAAACCAGTGACCTGTGTTTGAATGCCAACTTTGCCACTTACCACCTGAATAAAATTGGGCAAGTCATTTATTTCACTGCTTTAATTCAGTTTCCCCATCTATAAAATTAAGAGGTTAACCTAGATGATTTCTAAGACTTCCAGTGCTAAATACTTTGATTCAATAGTCTTTGTTTTAGTCACCAGGTTTCTTTGCCATTCTACAGTATAACACATCACTAGAACTTCTCTCCCTGAAACCTCATTTTTTATTTTCCTCCATTAGTCATCACATTCAATCAAGTCCTTTCAATTCTTGTTAAAATTTTCATTATTGTTTATTGAATTTCAGCAAAAAGGATGATGACTAGTATAGTCTCTCAACAAGGGAAAAGGCGGCTTGCAGGAGAAATGGTTATGCTTTTCTTTTTCCACTCTGCATTATTTCATGAAGGTCTTTCTAGATTTTTTTTTGTAATAGTACTTAGACATTCCCCTCTTAATTGTATCATGGTATTCTAAAACATTAATTAACAAAATACATTTAACTAGTCATCTACTGTTGGACATTTAGATTTTTTGCAGTTTTTCTGTGATTACATATAATACTGCTATAAAAATTTCTGATCAGATAGTCTTTATAGCACATGCTATAAAATAGCATTCCCAGATTAAAGTGTATGTTTATTCTGTATAATTTTTACTCTGTACTATTATATTGCTCTCCAAAAAGATCTTTACAAAAGTCTGAAATTTCATTAGCAATAAATGAAATTCTGTTTCTCTACAAATTCTGCCAGGATTGAGTTTCATTGCTTTTAATTATTTCTGAAAATTTCATGGGTACAAAGTGGTAATACAAAGTTGTTTTAGTTTGTAGTTCTTTGCTTAGTAAGGGTGAACAATTTGTCAAGTAAATATTAAATATTTTCTAATCTCCTTTTGAAAAAGATTTATTTATATCCACATCAATTCTTATTCAAATTATTTGTCATACTTCCCTTCATTTCTAACTCTATAGCTATCTGCTATCTCACTCTGATTACTGAAAACTTAACTTATCTTCCTTTATTTTACTGAATAATAAATTCAAAACATGGCTCGAAATTCCTTTCCAAGGCACCCAAACACTAGAATAACCACAATCAGGATTTTTTTGGGGTAATGTTACATTAATATTTACAAGTTCAGGAAATTTAAGATTAATTATGCTTTTAAATGTTTTACTTTTCTAAGTTTACAGTGTTTAATTTGAAAGGCAATTTGGAATGATCCAAGTTAGAGTTGGAGTCAACCATTCTGAGCTAGTTTTTTCATCTCGAAAACAGGGGCAAGAGGACATATCTCACAGAGCAGCTGTGGGTCCCAAATGAGATAATAAATCTAAAAAGGTATGCAAACATTAAAGCGCTACATAAATGTGTGCTATTGTTAATTTTGCTATTGCTAATATTTGAAATATCGTCTAAATAATTACTAATAAAACAAGTAGAATGGTCATCTGTCATATGAAATAGTAGCTGCTAGCCTGAGGAATTACTCTTATACTTCTGGTGCTAATATCTGATGGTTAAAAATTAATGAATCTCAATCCTTACCACTAATCCAAGTAAGATAATGGATTATTTATACTCAAATGGAAGGTACCTGATTTATCCTGGTAAATATTCTACATATTCCTTATTAGGGATAAGCTAGATGTCTCCTGATAACATGCTTGTGCATTATACTTCAAATTACAGAGATGTAATAGATGGAAATTTTAGAAGAACTGTAACTTACATCAATCTTAAACTATACAATAAGCTTAGAGATTTGCTTTCATGTTATTGCCTGCTGGTTAAACATACTTAAATAAGCAATTATATCATAAAGTCTTTTGTCACAAAGTTGTTTTTGTTGTTGTTGTTGTTGTTGTTAAATCACTGGCTTAAAATACTTATCATGTAATATCATTAAATGGAATATTTTTCTAGAGCAAAAAAATCTAATACATGATTAGTTTGGCACATATTTCCTCTGATGATTACTCTGGTCTTTAAAAGCTTTTATGAAGTGATACTGACACATGTCCAATCAATCACTATGTTCATTAACTATAATGACAAGGTTCTCATAGAGAATACAATTCTTGACTTTGACAAACATTTAGGCTCTGTACACAACTACTATAGAAGAAAAGTACTGAGCACTTTTTATTATATCTTTCTGCAAAAGTTGCTGGATTTCTCACTTCCCTACGGGACCCTTTTCCAGAAAACCATGCATAATTGAAGAAAGAAAAGGGGCTAGACCCCAGAGGCCAAGGTAGTCTGTCTGGAACCCCCTCCTACTCATCCTCTGTCTATCCTGCAAAAAAGTGGTTGATGTTGATTTACTCCAGTAGTGAAAAAGACCTCTCCCCCCAACTCAATTAGCATACTAGAAAAATCCACAATTTAAAATTTATAAATAGGTGAGAGAGATATAGATACAAAAATCCTTAAGCAGAGGAAAATTTGGCAGAAGAGAAGCAAAAAGGTCAACAATATTAAAAGAATATTAACTTACAATAGGAAGAGTATTAAAAAATCCAAAATCAAACTATTTTATTTTGCACAGAAGGGTGAAAATTTTGAGTTGCCCAATAAGCATTAGATAAGGCCATAAGTTCAATGTTAATGAATCATCCATAAAGAGAAAAAGAAAATTCACCTATCTGCACATGAGGCCTCTCTAGAAAGTACTTATATAAATATTGTGACTAGAGGCTTGCAGAACCTAACCCTATATTTTCACTTGGGAGCTATTACTTGGTATTCATTAATTCAATGTTCATACAGATTTTATAGAACATAAATACTGTGACTGACAAGAATTGACTATATATATCTGTACCTAGAGCTAACCTTAGGCAAAACATAATAGTAACAGGTTTTAAAAAAATTTTCCTAACTTCTTTTTTGTTTCCTTCATTCAATTCCTAGTAGCACTTCTTCCTAATATTCCAGAAGCTTCACAGAACTTTTTAAATACCCAAAGTCCCTACTATAATGGCACCTTGCCAACAGCTGTCTCTCATTTTCCTAATGTCGTAAGCTGCAAAATTATCATTTTCTTTCAAGTCTACTTCCAACCAAAACCTTCCGTTTGCATATTTCTATGAGAATAAGTGACAAATGTCTGGAACTAAACGGTATCTTAGAGATCTAGTCCAAGTCCCTCATTTTACACATCAGGAGACTGAGACCTAAAGAGGATAAGTGACCTTTCTAAAATCACAAAGAAAAGGAAAGAAATGAACCAGGATTTCAGCCCTGATCTCTAACTCTAAAACCAATGTGTTCCATTAAACTATACTGTCTGTCTATTAGCACAGATGAATTTCTAATTGTTGGAATCGGTATAACTATAATACAATGAAGTGAATTTTGTCTTTTAAGAAACTTCTTAAAACAACTTTTGGGTAGGATCATTAGATAAGTATGTTTATCTAATGAACAAAACAGACAAAGAATGCAGAAAAAATTAACATCTCACACATTTAATCCATGTATAGGTTCAAATATAAAATGCTGGATGAAGTAACATACATAATGTGTTCAATAACTGAAGTGGATGATTTTTTAAACAACCTCCACACCTTTCAACAAAATTATTTTCAGCAAAAATCACAAAATGAAACAAATAACAATGGCTAAGGAAAATAGTGAAAATTTTCTTTAATCAAATTTCATATAAATAATTATGCCAGTAAAATAGATAAAAAGTAGATATTATAGTACAAAAAGAAAAAAAAGTAGCAGATTAGTACTTTAAAATATATTAATGCAGGCCTGCATAATCTGTGGCCCAAATGTAGAGAATGTTTTCCTCTACATTTTTCGTGCTTTGCCCGAAATCCTTTGGTGTGCTGCAAGCAAGGCAGTGGTCCGGTTGTGCAGCTCTGCATTAAAATTTTTTTTTTAAAGAAAGAAAATCTACATGTTGATCTGTCATGGTATCGAAAGGCTTACCTTCTATAAATTTTCAATAATTTCATCAAAAATAATCTTCACATATCAAAAAGCAGTAACGCCATATCTATAAATCTGTTTATAGTTGACCAAAGAATACTTTTTTATTAATTTTTATTTTGAAAAGTTTCTTTCAATAAAGCTATGGCTATACAAATAGATAAAAGTTTTAAGCTTGAGGATAAGTTTGGCAGAGATTCATAAAAATTCTATTTCACAAGTGAATTTTAATAAAACTGAAATATCTGACTGAAATATCTGCAAAAGATCAAAATTAGGCAACTAACAAATAGCGCCACTGACGTACTTCTTTTTTAATTTGTCTTTTAGTTTTAAAATAATCAATTAACAATTTTAAAACAACACATTTCAATCATAAAATTTTAGTGAATAAGTTCAATTAAATGTTTCATAGATGTATTTAAATTTGCACTTAAAAATATTACATATCTGGCAGTTCACGTTCTGTTTAGCTGTTTTAAATTTTAAACACAAATACAAACTCAAATTGTCACACAGAAGGATAGAACTGAATAAAGTTCTGATTCTTCTTTAAAATCACTGCGCTATTACTGTTTATTTTGAACCTACTGTTTAAATGCATGATTACATAGAACCACAGGGGTTGGACACATGAACACCTGAAATAAGCTAGAATGATTCCAAACCATTATGATCTTATTATTGAAACTAATACATTTAACTGAATTCACATGTGTCAGGGGGCCCACTGTGCTCACAGAGCAATTGTTTAGAACATTTAAAAAAAGATATTTTTCAAGGAGCATTTTATGACTGACATTGTTTGGAATTGCTCATCTATGATGATAACAAAAATCAGAATAACTTTTAGTTTTAAGAGTTTTAAAATTCTCTACAAACAATGTATTCCTATATTTCCTGCACCCAGTGGACTGATCCCACCACCCTGTCCCTGGTACATCAGAAGCCAGATGACTTCTCTGTTGAACTTCATTATTAATGTCTCTTTAAAGGGGGGAAAAAGTCTTGTATATTTTTAAGCAAATGGAATACTTACACAGAATATTCTATTAACTATTAAAATTTAAAGTAAAGTCAGTGACAAGTTTTTAGAAGAATAGTAAAATTCATACTAATATACTTTTAACATAGGTAATTAAGTATAGGTAAAGAAACTGAATCAGAAAAGTCAAAGACTTACTTGGGATTGTATACACAGTTCATGAATAACACAGATCAACTCCTATTATAAGGCTTCTTCTACTAGAAAATATACTATTCAATTTGTTACAATATTTACTCAAATTCCTAACACACACACACACACACACACACACACACACACCCCTTCACTGTGGCTAGACGGTGGAAATACAAAAATTGAAAAAAGATGATCCTTGTCCTCAAGAAACTATATTCCAAAGAAATGTCAGAGGAGCAAAACTTTAAAAATAAATTGGGGAGTAGGGGAAAGAGACATGTTGGGGGACATATGTAAAAGTCTAATTAGATTAATTTCCAAATCAACTCACTGATATTATAGTATTTAGTCCTTTTTTGGAGGTATGTGAGGGGCACATCCTATGGAGGTGTGGGCATACAAAGTAGCATCTTGTTGAGAAAACTAAGAAAACAACTGAGTGGATCTGAGAAACAAGATGATTAGCTGACTGGGACTTGGGAGCTCTACCCATCAGAGGAAGACCCTCTTTCTGACATCTAGAAAAACAAGTTGAAAGACAGGAATTCTCCCTTGGACTTCTACCTTTTTCCAGTTCAGAAGAAGCAAATGATTCAACTGAGCCAATAAACAGAAAAACACAAAAAGCATTCAAACAGCCTAACAACTCCCCCTGAAAAGGAACTGAACTTAGAGTTGCTACTGTACTTTGGAGTTACTAACTTCAAAGTTAATAATGATCTCTTAGTTGCCAAATCCACTGACCTTTTTTAAACCCTCATTTTGCTTGACCTCTCTATAGCCTTTGACACTTGATCACTCTCTCCTCCTTGATATTCTCTTCTCTCAATGTTTTCAAGACATCACCCTTTGCTAGTTCTACTATAAATCTGATCATTCATTCTCTGTGTCCCTCCCTCTATACTATATCCTTGATGATATCATTAGCTCATGTGAATTTAATTACCACCTCTATGTGATGAATTTCAAATCTACTTATCCCGATGCAAACTCTGCAGTCTTCCAAGTCAACTGCCTCTCAAACACCTTGAACTGGATGTCCAGCAGACATCTTAAACCCAATTATGTGCAAAACAGAAGTCATTATCTTTCTTCCTCAACTCCTTTCTACCCTTCCTACCTTCCCTATTACTGTAAAGGATAACACCATTCTTCAGTACTTAAAGCTCACAACCTAGGAGTCATCTTGGATTCCTCACTCTCTCTCACCACCCTACCCCACCATATTCAACCTGTTGCCAAGGCTTGTGGTTTTCACATTTGCAACATCTTTCAAATTTTCCCCCTTTTTGTCTCTGACGCTGTCACCACCCTCATCACATTTTGTCTGGATTATTGCAATAGCCTGCCGGTAGGTTTGGCTGCTTCAAGTCTCTTTCCACTCCAATCCATCTTCCAATCAGCTTAATGATTTTCCTAAAACCCAGGCCCAGCCACATGACCAGGACACCCTCAATAAACTCCAATGGTTCGCTATTGACTTCAAGATCAAATACAAAATGCTCTGGCATTCAAAGTCCTTCATAACCTAGCCCCCTTCTACCTCTGCAGTCTTCTTACAATTTACTCCCTGACAAATACCCTTCCCTCTTGTAGTAGTGGACATTCCATTTCTCAGCCCTAGGCATTTTCTCTGGCTGTCCCACATGCATGAAAAGCTCTACCCACTCCACTCCAACTATTGATCTCTCTGGCTTCCTTTAAGTCTCAACTAAAATACCATTTTCTACCAGAAGCCTTCCCTAACCCTCTTAATTCTAGTCCCTTTCTTCTGTTGATTTCTTTCTATTTATCTTGTACATAGCTTGTGTGTATATACTTGTTTGCATGTAGTCTCCCCCATTAGATTGTAAGCTCCTAGAGGGGAGGAATTGTCTTTTGCCTCTTTTTTATTCCCAGGGCTTGGCATAATGCCTGGCACAAAGTAAACGCTTAATAAATGTTTATTGATTGATTAGCTGAGGCAACACTTTGCATTCTAATGAGTGCCTCTTTTCCCACAGAGTCTTTAGGTCTTCCCTGTCCAACAATCATACCACCTGTTGTTTTATAATCTTCCCTTCCTATATGCCCCAAGAATAAAACTACTTTGAAGACTACCGAACAAGCTATTTTCCTTATTGGATGTATGTGGACTAAGAACCTCTACATATCATCATTCAGCAGCAAATGTTCTCTAAATAAATACCTTTTGTCTTATTTTCAGGCTGTTGGGGAGGATGGTCTTGTTCTTTAAAAAAAATGAATCAGTTCCATCCCCCTAACAGTCAAAGGAAATGAACAACCAATTTTCAAACAAGAAATCCAATCTATCAACATTCAAATAAAATCCATGCTACAAACCACTAGTCACGGATGCAAAAGATCAGAGATAGTGCCTTCCCTCCAAAATAAAACAAGAGAAACAAAAGGGAGGCTAGAACAAATTACAAGGAGGCAAGGTATTGTTAAACATTACATATTGAATTTACTATATATTTTAAAATAAAATTAAGTTGTACTTAGTAGTAGAGAACCAGTTTCATACATAATCCTCCCTTTCTATAAAGTATATGGAAATATTTTATTTGGTGTTTGTTAAGTTCAAAATTTTAAAAATGCAATGAAAAATAAGTAAGTACCTTTTGTAGTAAATTTGTAGTCACACTAGGAATGAAAAATAGCTTTATGACAAAATCTGTATCTGAAGCCAAATTTACTGAGATAACATTATAGAATGCTATTTGTGGGCCTCAGAGCACTATCTGGCTAGAGGCACCATGCTGATCTCTATTAATATAAGCACTAAGCTAGTTAAACAGCTGCAGTAAGGTAGAATTCTGGCCTTTTCCTATATTTGAAGAAGTCTCACTTTTACACACAGTTTTCCTTTTTTCCAAGACATATATCATATGGACTGATAGGATCACAGGCCAAACAATTGTAGATTTGAGAAAGAACATTCCAAGTCTCTCGTGTGTGTGTGTGTGTGTGTGTGTGTGTGTGTGTGTGTGTGTGTGTGTGTGTGTGAGAGACAGAGAGAGAGAACAGGAGTGGGGTGCAGGGGAAAGGAGAGGGAAAGGAGAGGGATGGATTTAGTTCTGTGGATGTATGTTGTTGTTGTTCAGTTGCTTTTCAATCACACCCAAGTCTTCCTGAGCGCACTCTGGGTTTTCTTGGTAAAGATAACTCATTTTACAGATGAGGAACTGAGGCAAACAGAGTTAAGTGACTTATCTGGAATCACACAGCTGGTAAGTATCTGAGGCCAGATAAGAATGCATGAAGATGAGTCTTCCTGACTGTAGGCTGAGAACTCTATCCACTGCACCACCTAGCCACCCTTATGAATGCATAGCTTTTGTTAAATAACTGTAAGGCAGCAAAACCCAGTAAGTTTCAGTAATTCAAAGTTAATGAAGAACAAGGAGCTATGGGATCATACAAAAAAAACCCCAGAATATAAATACATAGCTATATCCATTCATTCTTCATTATATCATGAGTTTTTTTCCCTAACAAAAATCATACAAATAGTCAAGCATATGTTTGTGCAAGAAATTCACTGGTATAATATTTTTCAGATAATTAACTACTTGTTATATCTAGTAAAGTAAGTCTCTAATCAAGAAGAATAATCAGTTTGTGTCCCTTGTGTTTTAGATTTATACTAATTTAAAAGAAAAGAAAAAAATGCTAACAAGACAAAGCAGAAATCGTAAAGATTTTTCTCCTCTAGTTTTTTTTTCCCCCCTGTTCTGTCAGGGTAAAAACAAAGAAAGATACAGCTTGTTCTTGAACTGCTTAGCTAAAGAAAGAAAAGTAACTCTATTAAAAGTAAAAGTTCATAAAGGTACATATGGAAAAGGAAGAGCAGCAGGCAGCACTACTATTTACATTTAGAACAAGTTTATCTTTTAACAAATATCCCAGTCTGGTTCTTGCTGCTGAAAGTGAACATATCAGCCCCTCCTCTTCTTAAGGGCACGTTCAATAAAGGGAGACAAGACACTAACAACTATCCCCTTAGTTGATGGCCACTGCCAAACCACGCTGCCTCCACTTTAGCCATCTGCCTCAACCGTCTCCCATAGGAACAATACAGATTCTGTCCCTCAGTCTTTGGGTTCTGGCAGGTGACTTTTCACCTTATCTTGTCTAGAGCAGGCATCTACTGCACTTCTTGGCCATTTGCATATCACAGGGCATCCTCTCAGGCTATCCACCTCAACCTCCAGCTACTAGAAAACACTCAGACTCTGCCTCTGGGCCCCTGAGATGTTACAGATGAGCATTTCATTTATCTTGCCCAGAACCAGGCCTTTACTTCACTTACCAGTCATTTCTAGACCATGCCACAGAGCATCCACCCTTGTTTTTACCTCCTCTTTATGGTTGCCTTTTCCCATTAACATAATTCCTTGAGGCAAGTTTAAGCACAATGTCAGAAAAAGCTTCCAACATTTAGGGCTGTCAAAAGAAAAATGGATTGCTTTGGAAGGTAGTTCTCCCTCCTTGAAGGTTTTAGAGCACAGGATGGGAATGCTATAATGAGTATCACTTTTGTACATGATTTGGGCTAAAAGACTAACATTCTTTCTAACTCACAGATTCTTTGATTCTGAAATTAGGAATTTCTTTCTATGTCTTGGATGATATTTCCCTTGCCTTGGTTTTACTTATTAAATTCTAATTATTCTTTAACATGCAAATCACAGGTCACTTATTCCATGAAATCTTTTAGCCAGAAGTAATTTTTCCTTCCTTTGAAATTTTAACACTTCGTACCCTTCTTAGGTACATTCTACCTCATAGAATAATAACTTGTGAACATGTCTTTTCTTCTCTTCTAAGCTTTTTTAGGGGAAAGGATCATATAATATTCATCTTTGTATCCCTCTCAGGGTCTAGCACAGTACCATGTTCTTTATGTGTTTGAATGAATTGCTGTTTTCCTGACTAGGTTTTTTTCCTGCTAACAATAAAAACAAAAATCATGTGATTATATCCATAGAGGCAAAAAAGGCCTTTGACAAAATATATGCTCATTCACACTGTTACTTAAAATCAAGAGCTAGCACTACTCAAAATGAGGAAACAATAGCACTTAAGGATTTTTTCTTTAAATTGATAAAAAGTATTTATTTAAAAACATCAGCAAGTGTTATCTGTAATGGGGATAAACTAGAAGCCTTCCCAGTAAGATTAGATGTGAAACAAGGATGCCCACTGTCACCAATATTATTTAATATTGTACTGGAAATCCTAGCTATAGCAATAAGAGAAGAAAAAGAAACAGAAGGACTCAGAATAGGGAATGAATAAAACTATGTCTTTTTGCAGACAATATGATGATACATTTGGAAAATTCCAAAGACTCAACTAAAAAGTTAGTTGAAACAATAATTTCAGCAAAGTAGCAGAATATAAAGAAAATCCACATAAATCATCAGCATTCCTATATGTCACAAACAAAACTCTGCAAGAAGAGATAGTAAAAGATATCTCATTTAATGTAAGTCTAGACAGTATTAAATACCTAGGATTACATCTGCCAAAAACAAATGTAAGAACTACATAAACAAAATCATAAAAAAAACTTTTTACATAAATAAAATCAGATTTAAATAACTAACTGTTCATGGTATTATAAAAATGACAGTTTAATCTAAATTAATATTTATTAAATGCCATCTCAATTAAATTACCAAAAAATTATTTTACTGAATTAGAAAAAATAATAACACAACTCATTTGGAAGAACAAAAAGTCAAGAACATCAAAGGAAATAATGAAAATGGATAATTTTGATTACATTAAACTAAAAAGGGTTTGTACAAATAAAACAAATGTACCCAAGAGCAGAATGAAAGCAGAAAATTGGGGAAAAAATTTTTGTAGGCAGTTTATCAGATAAAGATCTCAAAAGAGTCATTTCCCAATTGATAAATGGTCAAAGGATATAAACAGGAAGTTTTCCAGTGAAGAAATCAAAACAATTTATAATCATATAAAAAAATGCTCTAATTCATTATTGATTAGAGAAATGCAAATTAAAACAACCTTGAGATATTATTTTATACCTATCAGATTGGCTAAAATAATAGAAGGGTAAAGTGACAAATGCTGGAGGGGCTGTGGAAAAATTGGGATACTAATTCATTGTTAGCGAAATTATGAACAACAGAAACCTTTTGAAAAAAGGCCAGTGGCAGAGTGAAAATGTCCACTGTCACCATTGTTATTTGATATAATTTGATATAATTCTAGATAGCAATGGTACTATGACTAGAAACAATAAGAAACATAAATTGAGATGTCAACCAGAAGGAACCTGACTCTAATCTGTGGGTGGCCAGAGCCAATCAGAAAGGGTTAGGACAGGAGAGTCAGGAATCAAACAGAAGTTAATTTCAAAATGAGGGAAACAACTTACAAGCAAGGAAGGACACATGTGTCAGGCCCAGCCCCTACTTAGCCTGGGGGTGGGGGGAACACCGGGAACCGGGCAGAAAAGGCCGCTTTAGTGTGGCCAAATCTCAATACTCATACTAATAATGGCTGTGCAGTGAACTGTAGTCCTGACAATGAAGGGTAACAGCAACAATGTGACAAGTTTGATTCATAGCAGAGTTTCATGACTAGAACATGGATACAGCAGAGCACTTATCTGAGCTCAGAAAAATACCTGGTGCTGGTCAAAGCAATATAATAATTACATGAAACAATTCTGGGATTTTGCTGTGGTTGAGATGATCCAGAGAGTGAGCACGAAGGACTGTTTGTTATCCTAAGTCCAGGGCAGAGATTGCTTGCTGAGCCTTAGCTCTGGAAAACAGGGTATCTCCTAGTATCTTGACACACCATACTATTCTACCATTCTATGCAAGTGTAAATTTTTCCAAAGCGCTTTTAATGAGACAGACAAGGCTAGATAGTCTTTCTATTTTACACTAGGACCTAATGGAAGGTTAGTTATATATATTTATTCCTAGGAAACCGTGAAGTAAAACAGAAGTAAAAGCCCAAGTATTTGTTTATGGCATTTCTTTTAGGATTAGCTGGGGATTCTGCTAATTTTCTACAATGCTGAATTTAGTTCAAATGTCATAAGTTAAGGACCAATTCCCACTCTGCCTATGGGGAAAAATTAAAGAAATCCAGTGTACCTAGGGGGAAAAAATGATTACATGTGTTAAATGCATGGTCATAAAAGTAGTCACAACACTGATCTTCACCCTTTGACCCATGGCCTTTTTTGAATTTCAATTTCTTCACCAGAAAAGCATTTTGCCAGCAAAAGAAAACAAAGTATCTTCTTCTCCTACGGGACAATATTCAGATGAAACCACGTATGTCATATAGTGTCTAAGCTATAACTATGAGCTACAAAAAAGAGGAATTATATCATTCTGGTCTTCTAGTCACTCTTGGCGATGAACACATATGCTCCTCCTACTTTAGTCTGAATTGTGAGTGATGTGATATTTACTAGTGATGTGACCTTGATACCAGTGATCACAGATGATTCAATTTCATCAGAGTAATTAGATTTACTTTGGGTTCCTGGCTCCTTGCTTTCGGATCAGTGCCAAAATAGATGTTCTGCTTGCCCAGTAATCTGTATCCTTTCTTCTGCCTTCTTTCTGTTACCCCTTCTAAAACTAAAGCTTTTAGGTAAGCATATAATGAAATAAAATTATAGCAAACTGTAACAAGATCCTCTAGCTAAAAGTTACCCTAATTACTAATCCTTCCTCAACTCACATGTCAAGGTAATTTTCCTAAAATACACATCTGACTATTCCCTCTCCCACCTCTATTCCCCCCCTGCTCAAATGGCTCCCATTGGCTCTGTCCAGATTGGGGCATGTCTATGTGGGTGCTAAAGAAACTATTTTTGGCAATGAATAACAGTATAAACTCTACAAAATATCACAGAAATGTGCTAGATTAAAACGTGCTGCTCAAATGATGCTCCCTTTCCTCTTGGAAGAATAATTTTTGAGTTTCTATATAAACCTGAGGCACTGTATAAAACATGGGAAAGTGACTAATATTATTTTATTTAAACTCCATTTACCTTCAAGGGTCGTAGGACACCACAAAATTTTGTCCAGCAGCTCTTCTCAATGAATTCTAGGTGCCTCTCTCTCCTTTTAAGTGTCCTCAACCTTTCTTCAAAATGTTTTAAGGCCCGTCTATCCTTTGCTGGCAGAGGTCGACCATCTTTGCTCTGTAAATAAAAGTAGAATAAGTGTAACATGGAATATAATCATTCATTTATAAGCTTCCAATTGGCTTTAGTGTTTCTGAAAGTTAAAGAGTGTGACTCACAAATATACTCTATGTATGTATGTTTGGAAACATTTTTATCATGTATAGAATCAGGGAACAGAATTATAAAGAGTTTTAGAAGTCATTATCTCATCAGCATTCTTATTTCAGAGGAGAATAAAGAGGCCCAGAATCATAAATTAGATTTAGCCAAGGTCATATAACTAGTTAAAAAATAGACTCTGGGCTAGAACTTGGGTCTCCTGACTCCCAGTTCAGTAATCTTTCTATTATACAACTAACTACTAGAAAAGACAATTCTGTCAATGATTGAGTCACAATCATATCAGCAATAGAAAGAAAGCTGATTTTAATTTTAATAAAATAGTCTAACCTTTGATTTAATCCTTTGAATGTGCTGTTCCACTTCTTCAATATCTTCAGTGTTCTCTAAGCGTTCATATGCAGCACTTCTAGTACCTTTTATTAGATTTAGAGGTAGGGCTGACATACCATAGGCCTAAAACAAAAATATAAAAGAGAATTAAAGGCATGTTTACAATATTAGTTCAAACTAAATTCCATATTATTTCGTAAGTCTAAACATATTTTATGCTTTTAACTTTTACTATCAGTATAGAAAATAAATTTTAAGAGAACTGAAAAGTTACAAATTCAGATTAAATTTCTGATACTTTAAATGGAAAGTAAAATCTCATTAATTTAAGCTAACTAGGAGTAAGATCAGTGTGAACTAGTAAAAATTACAAACTATTAAAAATGTCATAAACTAATTTTATTATTTTGAAGCTAAAAACAGGTACTCAGAAAATGTTTTGATGACTTACTTATGATAATAATTACTCACTTAAATAGTGCTTTAATAATTGAAAAATATTTTACCGAAACCCTAATATAGATAACATAAATATTATCCTCATTTTAAAGAAGAGAAAACTAAGGGGCAGCTAGGTGGTACAGTGGATAGGGCACCAGCCCTGAAGTCAGGAGGACCTGAGTTCAAATACGGCCTCAGACCAAATACTTGACACTTACTAGCTGTGTGACTCTGGGCAAGCCACTTAACACCAATTGCCTAAAAACAAAACAAAACAACAACAACAAAAAGAAGATGAAACTAAGAATAAAAGCCTAAGCAACTTGCCCATGGTCACACAACAAGTAAAAATCTTAGGTGGTACTCAAATTCGTGTTACCTAATTCCACAACCCACAATGCTACAACGTCTCTGGGACACATAGCAGGAAGGAGCTTGAGGAATTACTTAATCCAACCCCCTCAAATTGACCGATGAAGAAAATGAAGCATAGAGAGATGCAATAACTTTCTGCAGATCACACAAGTGGCTAAGGTCATCACAGAATACATATTCCTTGAGTCAATTAAGTCACCAGGCATTTATTAAGTACCACTATGTGCCAAGATCAGTACTAAACTGGGAATATAATGAAGGGAAAACAGACAGTTCCTGCCCTCAAAGAGCTTATATTTTAATAAAGAAGCAAACACGTAAACAACTAAATTTATGCAAGTTAATTACAGAGTAGACGGTAGGCACTCAGAGGTGATGGCATTTGTAGCTAGGATGACTGGTTAAGGCTTCCTGGAGTAGATGGGGATTTGAGTAGAGTCTTCAAGGAAGTCAGGTAAACTAGGGTGGGCATTAGAGGGAGAAGACTTCCAGGTATGGGTAGCAGCTAATGCAAAATCATGGAATGTCTCTGTGAGGAACTGCAAGTAGTCCAGTGCTGCTGGATCATACAGCGTATTAAGTAAGGTGGGAGAATAATGAAAAGGTAGGCAATGGCCAGGTTATGAAGATCATGAAGTGCCTAACAAAGGAGTTTATTTGATCTTAGAGTTAATAGGGCACTGCTGGAGCCATTTGAGCAAGGGGCTGTCATGGTCAGATGCATGCTTTAGGAAAATTACCCTGACACCTGGGTGGAGGAAGAAATATAGTGCAGAAAGGCTCAAGGCAGTGAAGAGGAGATGAGATTCCGATATATTAATCAGAGATGTTGTGAAGATAGAAACTATAATATTTGGCAAAGGACTGGATATGTGCAGTGAGTAAGAAGAATTGAGAACAACACAGGATTTGAGCCTGGGTGAGTAAGGGAAATAGTAGTATGTCTGACAACAGGAGGGAAGCAGGGAAGAGGGGAGGCTTTTGGAGGGCAAAGGATAATGAGTGATGTTTTAGGACATGTTGAATTTAAGACACCTGTGGGATCTTTAGTTTGAGATACCCAAAAGGTAGTTGATGATGTGGAACTGGAACTCAGCAGAGAGATGAGGATATATGTATATGATGATGTGTAAGTGTGTGTCTATGTGTGTGTATGCACACAATACTCATTTATATATATATATATATATATATATATATATATACATACACACACACACACACATATATACCCATTTCTTTCTTTCTATATCTTTCTAGCAAGCTAGCTAATCTCTCCTGTCCCTCAACAACTGACCTATAGAGATTTAGACATATAGATATAAATATACCTCTCTCTCTCTCTCTCTCTCTCTCTCTCTCTATATATATATATATATATATATATATATAAATATAAACACATATATGTATATATACACATACATACACACATATATGTATAAATCAATTGCATAGAGACAGTAACTAAACCTGTAAGAGCTGATGAGATCACCAATGAAGACAGTATATAGGGAGAAGAGCATGAGGACCCCGGATGGAGCCTTGGGAGATGCAATTTGAGAGGAAGACACAAATGAAGAACCAAGAAGTTGGGCCAGGGACATCAATCTGGATTCTACTATGCAGGTCATTAGTTTTCCTGAACCATTTTGGTCACAGACTAGAGGTTTCACTAATCATCAATGTGGATAAGTATACGTGTCACTCATTCTTCAACAAAAATTGCTGGGAAAACTAAAAGCAGTTTGACATAAAACAACATCTGACAACACATCTCAAGTTAAGCTTCAACTGGATGCATGACTTACATATAAAAAAGATGACATAACAAACAAATTAGAGGAACAAGAAAGAAATTATCTTTCAGATCTATGAATGGGGTAATTGCTCATAACTAAACATGGGAAAGAAGATCACTGAAGATAATTTTAACTACATAAGATTTTTTGAAAGTTTTTGCACAAACAAAACTAATTCATCTAAAATTAGAGGATAAGCAATTAACAGGGAAAAATACTTACAGCAAGTTTCTTTTCCCAGTTGATAAAAGGTAAAAAAAAATACAGACAGGCAGTTTCCCGAGGGAGAAATTAAAGCTATAAACAGCCAAATGGGAAAAAAAAACCACTTCAAATAACTAATAATTAGAGAAATGCAAATCAAAGCAACTTTGTGGTTCCACTTCATACATATCAGATTAGCAAAGATGACAAAAAGGAAAATGACAAATGTCAGCGGGGCTGGAAGAAGGGCATATTAATATACTTTTGGCAGAGCTGTGACTTGATCCAGCCATTCAAGAAAGTGATTTGGAACTATGTACAAAAAGTTACATAACTGTGCATATCCTTTGACTTCATAATACCATTACTAAGAATATAACCCAAAAAGATCAAAGGAAGAGGGAAAAAAAGCCTATGTGTATGATAAAATATTTATAGTAGCCCTTTTTGTCATGGCAAAGAAGTGGAGCTACCCATCAATTGGGAAATAGCTGAATAAATCATGGTATGTGAATGATGGATTACTATAGTTTCAGAGATACCTGGGAAGACTTATATGACCCGAGGCAGTGAAGTGGGAAGAACTAGGAGAACAATTTATACAATTAAACATTGTAAAGACAAACAACTTTGAAAGACATTAAGAACACTGTGATCAACACAAAGACCTATCATGATTCTAGAGGATTAATGATCAAGCACACTATCTACACCTCCTGACACAGGGGGAAGGTCTCAAATGCAGAATGAGACATTTGTTTGCTGGAGATGGCTAATGAAGGAATTTATTTTCCTTGACTATGCATATTTGTTATGAAAGGTTTTTTTTTTGTTTTCCAGTGGAAGACAGGAGAAGCAGGAGAACAGAAAAAAAATTTCTGTTCATTGAAAAAAAAGTACACTAAGTACACCTGTTCACTCAAGTGAATGTTGTGCATTATGGAGTATTTTGATTGATTTTTAACACAAATGTTGCTAATTAAGTCTTTAAAAAATCATAACTTCACAAAACTAGCTGTTTAAATATATTGTTTTCTTTCCTATTTAATATCTTAATGTTTTAGAAAATGTTATTAAGAATTGGTTGGTTTGAATATAAAAATTATATTATGGCCCTGTGTAGGTAATAATACCCAGTGATTTCATTTATAGCACTCATTTTTAATTATAATTTTCCTTAATCTTTTTTCTTTAGTTTGATATCAACATCATGCCAAAAAGTTCAAATAAAAGTCTTAACTTCAAAACATTTATGAGCAAAGCCTCAAAACACAGCTTGGGCACAAATTTAATGAGAATTCATGTAAGAAATAAAGCAAGAATATACAAAATATAGAAATAAGAGCCCTTAAAGAAAAATCTGGAAAAGAAATAAGGGCTATGGAAGAAAGACTTAGAAAGACAATTAATAGATTGGCACAAGAGATTAAAAACCTTATTCAAACAACAAATTCCCTGAAAATTAGAACCAACCACCATGAGACAACAAGAAATATTAAAACAAAGTCAGAAGACAAAAAAAAATTAATTAACAAAAACGTAAGGTAATTCATAGCAAAAACAACTAACCTGGAAAACAGATTAAGGTAACTTTAGAATCACTAGACTACCTGAAAGTCATGACCAGAAAGAAAGACTAGACATATTTTAGGAAATCCTTTAAGAAAACTACTCTATTATCTTAGAAACAGACATCAAAAGGGAAACAGAATTTGCTGGAGACCTCCTGAAAGAAACCCCAAAATGAAAGCTCAGAAGGAATATTACAGCAAAATCCAGAGCTTCCAGATCAAAGAAAAAAAATACTACAAGTAGCCAGAAAGAAAGAATTCTGGTACCAAGGTTCCACAGTCAGTATTACAAGTGATTTAGCAGGCCCCACTGTAAAAGATATTCCACAAGGCAAAGATTATAGGCTTATAGCCAAAAATTATTTACTTAGAAAAACTGAGTATAATCCTATAGGAGAAAAAAAGAATGGGCCTGAATGAAATAGAGCACTAATAAGCATTCTTGATGAAAAGATCAGAACTGCATAGAAATTTTGAAGAACATAGGAATCAAGAGAAACATGGGTAAACAGAATAATAAGGGACTAAACAAGGATAAACTGTTTATATTCTAATATGGAGATGTATTATATGTGTGCATATATTTATTCCTTCTAAACCTCATTATCATTCTCCTATTATCATCAGTAGTCAGAGAGCTTGTCTAATTAGACAGAAGTCCTGGGAGTGGCTCTATTATGTTCTGATATTATTAAGACAAGAATGAAAAGAGAGGGGAAGAGGAATACATGGGGATGGAGATGGGAGTGGAGGCAGGGAGGGTGTGAAAGGAATAATAGGAGAAATTATCATCCCTAAATGGAGTGCACAAGTAGCAGGCCATAAAAACAAGGAGGACAGGATGAAACCAAACTGGTCAAAAGAAGAAAAGAATACATACACATTTAGAGCTGGATGTTGAAAAAGGGATACAGGAAGGAAAGGGAAGAACAGAGGTAGGAGAATAACAGGGAAGGAAGATTAAGGGAGTGATTAGTCTTAAGCAAAACAAAATTTAAGTATTTACAAAGCTATTTATAGCTTTTTTTTTGCAGTAGCAAAGAATTGGGACTCAAGTAGGAAATGGCTAATCATGTTATAGCACATAAATGTGATGTAAATATGATAGAATATTATTATGTAATAAGAAATAATGAAGAGGATGGTCTCAAAGAAACATGGGAAGATCTGTATAAATTGATACTAAGTGAAGTGAGTAAAATTAGGAGTACAATTTATGTAATCACAATAACATAATAAAGACAAACTGAAAGATTTGGGAACTCTGATCAATGTAACAACCAACCACAATTCCAGAGGACTCATGATAAAACATGCTGTCCACCTTTCTGATGGAGACGTAAAGGACTCAGGGTACAGAATGATCATGGTGGGGAAGAAACAGGACAGGAAAAAAGGCAGATTTTTGCTGACTGAAAAAAAATTCATTAAAAAAAAAAAGAAAGGCATAGAGAGACATGAGAGAGATTTCTATGTAGATGGAACAATTTAGCAGGCCACTCTGGCTACAATACAGTTTGTGGAAAGGAAAGTAGTATGTAATAAGCCTGGAAAACTAGGGTAAAGCCAATTATGAACAACTAAATGCCAAATAACATATGTATTATATCCTGAGAGACACTATAGCTTCCTAAGCAGAGAAGTGACATGGTCAGGCTTGAATTTCAAGAATATTAATTAGGAGGGCAGGTTGGAAAAGAGAGAGACAAGATGAAAGAAGACCAATTAAGCTATTGAAAGAAACTAGATGAGGTCTTGAACTAGGGTGGTTGCTGTGTGAGTAAAAAGAAGAGAAGAGATGCAACAGATACTATAGAGGCAGAATTGATAGGACTTGGCAAATGATTAGATATGGAGGCAAGACAATGAAGAGTCAAAGATGACTCTCTAAAGGATGTAAAATTAAGATTAAAGCCTTTCCAAATAAAGTTGAAAGTTGGGAGAAGTAGATATATTCTGTTTTTGACATTTTGAGTTTAAGAAGTCTACAGGACATTTCAGTGTAAGTGTGGAACAGGCAGAGATGTAGGACTAGAGTACAAGAGAGATGTGAGAATTGGATACCTAGACTATTATCAGTAAAGAAATAATAGTTAAATCCATGGAAGTTAATAAGATCATCAAAGGAATGTAGAAAGAAAGAACCCTGTAGTATGCAAGCACATAGAAGATGGGACATGGATTAGTATCCTATAAAGGAGACAAATAAGGATCAGCCGGACAGTCAGTCATTGGAAACATACTGAAATACAAAGAAAAAAGAGAGTGCACAGGCAAAGATATGGCAGATGGGCTAGAAGCCTGAACAATAAGAGTAACTGAAGTAAAAAGGATGATCTAGAGAGGAGAGAAGATAAATCACTGAGGTACTATTAGATAGTGGTCAAACTTTAAATTACTGTTACACAATGGCTTGTTGAACCTTCAATACAAGGTCTAGTTTTGCTGAAAACATACTATGTTCTTAAAACGTCAGGCAAAGAAAAGGTTTATAATTGAAACCCCTCCCCTCCATAAGTCACAGCAGTATCTGATCACTCAAAGTCAAAATGTTAAGCCAAACAAAAATCTTATCTATTTTCTATTATTTGCTCCTTTGCAGATGTGAAAAGGAATTGCCAACAACTTTCTTATGAAAATCTTTTATGTTTGAAGACAGTAATTAAATCACCATTTTTCTAAGACTGAACCCAAATCCTTTCATCCTTCCTCATTTTCCAATCTCCTTCATCACTTTGGCCACACTTTTCTGTACCATCTAATTGTTAAGGTTTCTATGGAAATGTTACGGAAATGACTTTATAAAAGATGTGTTACCATCAACTTGAGTTTCTTGGACATCAAGGATCACTGGGCCTTTTCATCTGACTTATAGCTAAAACTTCCTATGTGTGCTTTCTTCCCCATTTGGAGTGTGTGCTCCAGGGCCTTTCTTGTTTTTCTATTTGCATTTCTAACACCTGACACAGTATTTTATGCATATGTACTAAATAAATGTTTTTATATTAATTATTTTATATCCTTTTAAAGTCATTCTAAAAGAAGCAAAAGATTAATTTATAACCTATGTCAAACATTTAAAATATCAACCTAGTATTATTGTCTCACATTTTCAACAGCACTTAGTTGATGGTTCTAAATTTGTCTGACTATAACATCCCCTCACTCAGGCCTTTTAATAAACCTAGTCTTTCCCACTCAAAAAAAAGTGCTTTTTGTTTTGATGTCTAAACTTTGCCTTTGTTACTATTTAATTTAATCCTATTTCAAAAGGATCATTTTCTACTTACATTTAATAGAATTATGCAGAACATGGGATACACTGGATACCCTCCAATGGGCTTTAGTTTTACAGAGTAAGAAACCATGCGGCAGTAATTGGTAATAGTCTCATTTTAAAGTATTTGCTAATCATTAATTAATTGGTTTGTTGAACTTTCATTTCAAGATCTAAGTGTTGCTGATCATATATAATATTTGCTACAATATTTAATATAGTGAGCCAATTTCTTAAGCAGAAAATAACTTTAAAAATGGGAGGTTTATATAAAACTCTTGATACTATTTTTTAAAAAGAAAGATAAATAAGGGCTCTTAATCCATGAATACCATTACAAAGACCTTTAGCTTTTTTTTTTAGAGGGGTTGGATTTAATCTTCACACATATGAAAATAAAATATTTTAAGAGAACAGTAAATATAATCTTGGTAAACAGTCACTGTATAAGAGCATAGAAAACCTAGTCTTAAAAACTGTTCTAAAAAAGTGACTAAAGAAAAGACAATTCTCATTTAGATGACTAAACTAACATTTTCATCTCTGTATACAAGTTAAATTTCAGTAAATACTAAGAAATCCAAACAAAAACATCTGTCTATAATATACTTGATTTTCACATATTCCACAAATCCCAGAGTTATTTTAGCTTTTGGATTCAACTTTAAATTTTTTTTTAAAATTTAACTTTGAAGAAAAAAATTTAATGAGTTTTTTAAAAATAGAAATACTACCTTTTGTAGAAACATACAAAACATTCATTGCTTACCACTGCCCTCTAGTGAATTCTCCCCAAAAGTAAATTAAAATTGAGTTGAAAACTGAATCAATTTTTAATGTTTCTCAGGATGCACAGCAACCTCCCTGACAGTATTTATCTCAAATGTAAAAGAAATTCCAAGGTCCTTTAAAAATTAGCATAATATGAAGGATTATATATATGCATGTGCATATAAAATACTTTCATTACTAATGTCTATGCATGTACACAATATTTGCACTATATTATCTAACTAGTATTTATTAGATGTTTTCTTTGCCACTTCCACTCTCTTCTCACCTTAAACTACTTGACCACCATGAGGTCTAAGAACATGTTTTTAAAGATTTTTATTTTGATGCTTAGGGAAGGTAAAGATCAGAAGAATGATAAATTAATAATATTAAAAACAGATATTAAATACTACAGCATATTATTATCACATCCCCAATGGCCAGGGATGTTCCAGAAATATCTCCCCCAAAGACAGCTGTGAAGAGAAAATTTAAAAGCAAAGGGAAGGAGGTAGAGTAAAGTCAGTTATCAGAAAGCAAGCAAGCAAGTTGTCCTCTTGTTCTACTGCATTCCCTTTCTTTCAAAAACATTGGGCTGGGGGTGAGTAGGCAGAAATGTTTCATCCAAGCTGTCAGAACTAAAAGATAAACAAAAGTGGAATGAAAGTTATTTTTGTATTTGGATCACTGGATCTGAAACCAAAGTTTGATACAAAATACGGAATTAGCAATTGCTTGCTGACTGGTTAATGAATGTATGATTATACAGTGCTTTATAATTAGTCTCTTCACATCCATTATTTCATCTGGTCCTCCCCAAAACCATCTGAGTTAAGTGTTGTGTCCATTTTAAAGTGAGGAAGATAAAGGCTTAGAGTTCATAGCCATGCAGTTCGTAGGAATAGAGCTAGGTCTTAGTACTCCAAGTATTATATTCTTTGCATTACAGCTTTCACTAGAAGACAAAAACACATCTTCAGCTGCAAATATAAATGGAGAAGTACCTTCTTGGTTAGAAGAGTAGTCGAGGGCACTATTGAGCAACTCCAGTTAGACATGCGTAATACTGAAAGTAAAACATCTTTTTTTTTTAAACTGAGGCAATTGGGGTTAAGTGATTTGCCCAGGGTCACACAGCTTGTAAGCATCAAGTGTCAGGTCTGAGACCGGATTTGAACTCAGGTCCTCCTGATTCCAGGGCTGGTGCTCTATCCACAGCGCCATCTAGATGCCCCAAAAGTAAAACATCTTATGAGGTCAAGATGAACAGTCCATTTTACAGGTTCTATTTAATCATATCTCAGATATCAACAATAACTCCTTAGCAGAAATCATTTGTTTTGGAAGGGTAATATTCTTCCTTATTTTCCTTTTTTTTTTTTAAAGCTAGCATTTATATAGTGCTTTTAGAACTGCTTCATTTAGTCCTCACATCAAAGCTATAAAGCACTTTATCCTTTTTCTTTTTTTTTTTTTACAGATAAGGAAACTAAGGAGAGTTATGGTTAAGTGACTTGACAAGGGTCACAAAACTAGTATGTATCTGAGACAGGAATAAGTCTTTCTGAATCCAAGTCCAAAGCTTTCACCCACTTTGCTAGCTCACTACCTCAAATGTAAAATCACATATATTTATAGTTAAGAGGACAGTGTTTATTTCACCATGATAATATATATTTAGACTCTCATGATATAAGTTAAATAGATGAAAATACTATGAATATTTTGTTACTTTACAATCCTTGAGATCTCAACCAGTAATACTGCTAATAAGACAATATCGATAAGTTTATACCTCAATTTTTTCCCCAACAGCTGTGCTCATCTATTTTCTTCCTAAAGATTTTCTAGAATTATGTCAGATAAAGTAACGCTTTTGTGATAGGCTAGAAATATATTTTAAAATTGCTTTTGACATTACTAAACCTAATAGCTAATGTGATCGAAATCTATCTTTTCTTCCTCTTCAACCTTCAAAGTATTTCAGGGCCTATCTGAGCAACTCCAGCAAAATATCCCTAATACTAGAAATGAAGATTAATAGTCCATTCTCTATATATGTTTAGTCATCATCTCAAATATTAGCAGCTTATTCCCGGAAGAAATTATGTTGATTTTTGAAAGACACAGCACTGTGTAGTAGACTTTAGAAGGCTGATCTCAAAAGAAGACACTGGGTTCAATTCTTGCCTCTGATAACATAATAACAAGTCCCTTAAAATTCTCAGTGCTTCTAGCAAACTTTTAAAGAAAATAAGTCAGTCAGTCAACAAGTATTTATTAGGCCTTTACTCTGTACCTGGTACTGTGATAAGTACCGGGAATATAAAGACAAGCAAAAACACAGTTTCTTAACTCAGGAAACTCATGTTTTAATGGGGATGACAACATGTAAACAACTAGGTACAAAACAAGATATGTATGGAGTAGATGGAAGGTAATTTCAAAAGACAGGCATAAAGGAGGAAATGAAGAAAATTGGGAAAGAGCTCCATAAAAAGTAGGTTTTGAACTAACTTCTAAAGATGTCAGGGAAGCAAGAAGGTGGAGGTGAGAGAGAATATTCTAGGTAGAGGAGATAGCCAATGCAAAGACACAGAGATGAGAAAGGGAGTGTTCTGTGTGACGAAACAAGTAGGCCAAAGTAGCTCTATCACAGAGTACACAGAGTGGAATAAATGTAAGAACACTAGAAAGGTAGGAAAAGATCAGGTTGTAAAAGGGTTTTAAAAGTCCAATAAAGAATTCTATATTTGATCATGGAGGTGAAAGGAAACCAGTGGAGCTATTTGAATGGGGTGGGGGGAGAAAGGAAAAGGGAGGATGATATAGGAAGATTTGTGTTAGGAAAAATATTTTGGCAGATGACAGAAGGATGGATGGGGGGGAGGCTGGCGAGGGAGATGGGGATTTGAGGCACAAATATCAACCAGAAGGTTATTGACATAGTCTGGGCAAAAGGTGATAAGGGCCTGTCCTAGGATTGTGGGTGTGTTCATATATAGGAAATACCAGTGAAAGTAAAAGTATAAGATCTGACAATAGGTTATATATATGTAGTCTTTGGGAGTGAGGAGTCAAGGATGACATCGACAGTGAGATCTTGGGTGACTAGAAAGATGGTGGTACACCTGACAATAATAGGAAAGTTAGGGAAAGGGAAGGGTTGGGGGAGCAAAGATAATTATTTTGAACATGATGGAGATACCAACAGTTTGAGATGTTCAAAAGTACATTGGTGATGGGGAACTAGAATACCAGAGAAACTAAGGTTGGATATATAAATCTGGGAATTATCTGCATAGAGATGATCTCTATGGCACTTACGGAAGCTGTTGAGATCACCAACTGTACAGGTAGTGTAGAGGAAAAAAAAGAGGTCCCATGATGATACTCCGAAGGACCCAGGGAGTGGTTGGAATCCGGACAAAGATCTAGCAAGGGAGACTAAGAAGGAACAGTCACAGAGATAGGAAGAAGACAGCTAGGAGGATCAGTGTCTTGAAAATCTAGAGACGAAAAAGTATTTAAGAAGTATCTGAGGACAGGGTCATTGACATTGTCAAAAGTTGCAGACAGTGCAAGAAGGAACTCTTGAATGCAATAAAAATTGAGGAAAGGCAGTTTCTAAATTGGTAAAGGGAGTTTCATCGCCAAGGAGCTCCCTTTACCAATGAACCAGAGGTTCAGAACAAAAGTCAGACAACAAATTACTAAATATTTTTGTTGCTCAATCTGGAAGAGAACTTTTCTTTTCCCCAGGTAAGCTCTATACTTTATTTTATTTTTAAAATTTTTTTTGAGGGGCTAGGCAATGGGGTTAAATGACTTGCCCAGGGTCACACAGCTAGTAAGTGTCAAATACCTGAGGCTGGATTTGAACTCAGGTTCTTCTGACTCCAGGGCTGGTACTCTATCCACTATGCCACCTAGCTGCCCTTATGCTTTATTTTTAAAAACATTCAACACCTTGACTAAATATTTAGCCAACAATGTATATGTTACCTAGATATTATATAAATTTTCAAAATTTCCCTACTTGGTGGCAATAAAAAATGTAAATATTAGTATTACTATTTCTGATTAGGAGTCACATATGTTAACTAAAAACAAAGTGGTATATCAATTCTAAATGTAAGCTAAAAGTCTTAAGCAAGTAAATATGAAGTATTGCTTTATTTTTCTAAAATTGAATGTTGGGGCAGCTAAGTGGCACAGTGGATAGAGTAACAGACCTGAAATCAGGAGGACCTGAGGTCAAATCCAGCCTCAGATCAAACACTTACTAGTTGTGTGACCTTGAGCAAGTCACTTAACGCCAATTACCTAAGCAAATAAATAAATGAAATAAAATTGAGTGTCTAATTGTTTAGCTATTTTTATAATTAACAAGGGTGGTCATAATTTTAATTAAATTTAAATAACCAATTAATTTTTAAGGCATGATAAGCTCTGAAATAAGTGATGCATAACTTAGGATCCATACTTGGCTGACACATGTAAGACGTCCTTTGCCTGAGTCCTAATGCCTTAATACTTAGATTACTGATGTTATAACAAAGCACAGTATTTTCCCTTTTGAGAACTGATTATTCTAAATGCCAAATTACTCAACATGTTGTTTTCTTACTTCTTACTCTCATCTATCTTCAAAGAACTTTTAAACTGATACATTCAACTTCCCACTATATTTAATTTCATCTTCCATTATTTACCACTCTTCAAATACACAGAAAATAAATTTGTGGCAAGAGAGGAAGCTCTTAAATAATCTACCAACTTCCTTCTCCTAGATTCTGCTATTTATTTGCCAAATAAGAATGGACTGCAGCAAATTGGAGGACTCATAGAAGCTTGGTCAACTTTAGAATTTGTTGGTATAACCTTTAAATAATTAGGAAACTGATGGTGTATTTGTGCCTGCCACAAAGTCGGTGCTTAATAAATGTGCGATGACTTGCTAACTTGCCAAGAATTGTGCTGAGTGCCAGGGACATAAAGAAAAACAAAAACATGGTCATTGGCAGAAGGAGCTCACCTTCTAATACAGGAGTCAGCTTACAAACAATTAAGAACATACAAGATATATACAAAACAGGAAGAAGGGAAAAGACATTTATTAAGTGCCTACTATATGCAAAGCCTTGTGCTAAGCGCTTTATAAATATTATTTCTTTTGAATACATGGAAATTAATCTCAGAAGGAATCCACTGAGGGCAGCATAGGGCAACTAAGAAGTGGAGATGAAGGAGAACATTCTAGGTTTATGTGACAGCCTATGCAAAGACACAAAGTCCAGAGACAATTATCTAATGAGAGGAAAAGCAAAAAGGATCACAGAGTTCACAGACAGGAAGGGTCAAGTGGTGAAGGACTTTAAATTGCCAATGGATTTTTTTTTTAATATGATCATGAAGGTAATAGGGAGGCACTGGAATTTATTGAGTGTATTTATGGGTGTTGGGGCGGGGGACTGGCTACATGGTCAGATCTGTACTTTCGGATGACCACTTTGGCAGCTAAGATTACTTTCAAATTTTCAATTCATATTCAAATGAGGTAATATTTGTAAAATGCTTAGCACAGGGCTTCATCATTCCACCCAAACTTCACTCTCTAAAGTTACAAATGATCACTTGGTTGCCAAATCCAACGGCCTTTTCTCAGTCCTCATTCTCCCTGACCTCTCTGCAGCCTTTGACACTTGCTGATCACTCTCTTCTCTCTAGATTTTCAAGACATCACTCTCTCCTACTTCTGACCATTCCTGCTATCTTCTTTGCTGGATCCTTTTCCAGATCATGCCAACTAACTACAGATGCTCCTCAGGGTTTGAACCTGGGCCCTTTCCCCTCTCCCTCTACACTACTTCATTTGGTGATCTCATCAGTTCCCACAGATTTAATTACCATCTTTATGCTAATGACTCTCAAATCTATCCATCTTGTCCCAAACTTTCTGCTGATCTCTAATCTCACATCATCAAATACCTTTCAGATATCTCAAACTGGATGTTCATTAACATCTTAACTCAATATCCAAAGCAGAACTTATTAACTTTCCCCCTAAACCTTCCTCTTCTCTTAACACCATCCTTCTAATCCTTCTGGCTCATAACCTAGGAGTTATTCTGGATTCCTAATTATCTTTCTCCTTCCTACCCCCAATCTAACACGTTGCCAAGGTCTACTAATTTTACCTTTGTAACAACATCTCTTATACTCCCTTCTTTTCTCCTCTGACACTGCTCCAACTTTAGTGTGGGCTCTCATCACATTATGGCTAGATTACCGCAATGGCCTGCTGGTGGGTTTGCCTCCCTTAGGTCTCTTCCCTCTCCAATCCATTCTTCATTCAGCCACTCAACTGACTTTCCTAAAACACATGTCCAATCATGTCATCCCCTTCCCCCAACACTCAATAAACTCCAATGATTCCTTATTGCCTCCAGGATCAAATACAAAATCCTGTTTGGCATTCAAAGCCTTTCATAACCTAGACCCCTTCTACCTTTCTAATCTTCTTATACCTTACTCCTTGACACACATTTCTCCATCCACTGACACTGGCCTCTTGGCTGTTTCACAAACAAGAGATTCCATCTCTTAGTTAGGGGCATTTTCTCTTGCTTTCCCCCATGCCTGGAATACTCTCCCTCCAACTACTGACCCCCATGGCTTTCTTTAAGTCTCATCTAAATCCCATCTTCTACTTGAAGCCTTCCCCATCCCTTCTTAATTTCAGTGCTTTCCTTCTTTTAATTATTTACTATTTATCCTGTATTACTTTGCTTTGTATGTATTTGTTTACATGTAGTCTCCCCCATTAGATTGTAAGCTCCTTGAAGGCAGGGATTGTCTTTTGCCTCTTTTTGTATCCACAGTGCTTAGCACATAGAAGGTGCTTAATAAATGTTTACTGATTGATCAAAGATGTACAGGACTAAGAAGAGATCTGAAGTAGGGAGACCAATTAGAGTGCTACTGCAAGTCAGGTAATAAAGGGTCTGCACCAGGGTGGTGGCAGTGCCACAAGAGAACAGCATATACAAGAGATGTTGTAAGGACAGAAACAACAAGATCTGGCAACAGACTGGATATGTAGGATAAGTGCAAATGAGGAGTCAAATGAAGCTGAGCCTGGGTAAGTGAAAGGATAATAATGCTCTTGACAGTAATAACAAAGTTGGTAGGAGGGGAGGGCTTTTTGGGAAAAGGTAATGAGTTATTTTGGACACCTGGAACTTGAACTGGCTAAAGTACATCCAGTTCAAGATGTCTGAAAGGCAGTCAGTACAAAACTAAAACTCAGCAGAGATATTAAAGTTGGATATATAGATTTGGGAATTATCTACAGAGAGATGGTATTTGAATACATAAGAGACGATGAGAACAGTAAGTAATATGGACTGGAGGGAAAAGGGAAGAGGACCTAAGACAGAGTCTTGAAGAACTCTTGTATTAGGTGGTATCATTTGGAAGAGAAGGAATGATCAGGAGAAAGCACTCTCACCAAAACCTAGAAAGAACACATTACACAATAGAGGGGGATCAGCAATATCTAACTAACTTAGGACAACTCCCAGGTACTTTAATTTCAGTATCAGAACAAAATGAGACATTTGTAAGTCATTTAAGTCAACAAAAGGAGATGTAGCCAAAGCAACAGAAAGATACACCTTCAACAAAGACAGGCATTGAGAACACCCTGAGCTGATTCAATTGAGCTCCCTAGTCTGAAACACTCATCAGTGATCCATCAGACAAGCATTAGAGAAGGCAACTAGAGCTCCTCAAAGTTACACACTCAAGTAAGCAGGAAGTGATGTCAATAACCTGAGTCTTCTGTCCCTGAGAGGACCAAGCCTCAAAGATGGTCTCAATAACTTTTAAGGAAAAAATAATTTGCATGGGGGGCAAGGTTAGGACATTGGTACTAAGACAGTGTGAGAAGACATAATAGTAATGTTAAGATAAGGAAGGAAGAAGAGTAAGCTTTCAGCAAATTAATAGTTTCTTGGAGCCTTTGTGTGTTGGGGAATGAAAGGGTAACACTTTAAATGTACAAATCCTTATTATCATTTTAAGAAGAATGAGTAGCAAAATCAGGATTAGATTCTTGACATGATTCTTAATTCCTAGTTCAGTTTTCCTTCCAAAAAAGCATTTTCAGTTCATGGCAAGATGAAAAATTTTAAAGTGTTATTACCCTTTCATTCCCCACAGATAGGAGGGTCAAAAGATATGAACACAAAGTACTCAAAAGAAGAAATGCGAATTGACAACTATATGAAAAAAAGTTCCACATCAGTAATAAACACACACACACACACACACACACACACACACAAAACCCTGAGGTTCCACCACTCAATAAACTGTCAAAGATGACAAAAGACAAGTTAGTCAATGTTGGAAGGGTTAAAGAAAGATTGCCACCACTATTAATAGTTAATTTTAGTGGAGATGTTAATTAGTACAACCATTGTGTAAAAAAAACTGGAATTATGTTAATAAAGTGGCTAAAATAATTCCACTGTTAGGCATATAACTGAAGAGATCAGTGACAAAAATACACTCCACACGCTCCAAAATATATTTATAGAGTACTTTTTATGATATCAAAGAACAAGAAACAACGTAGATATGCAAAATGTAGTACATGAACTTAGTGTAATATTACTATGCTGCAAGAAATAACAAACATAATGAATACAGAGAAACATGGAAAAGCTTACATCAATTGATGCAAAGTGAAAAAGAGCCGAGAAAATAATACATATAATGACTACAATAACATAAATGGAAAGAACAGCAACTGTAAAATAACAGAAAATGAATGGTGTAAAATTACAAAGAACCAACTTTAGTTCCTAAAGGAGACTTGAAAAGTTACTCCTCTACTTTCTTTGCAAGGGGGCGAAGGTTTCATAGGTATGGGTCTTTTTGGCTCCTCTTTTTACTTTTTAAAAAAATATGTTATAAGGGATTGTTATAAGGGATGGTATGAGGGGAAGAGGAGGGATCTGGTGGAAATCTAAGTGATTGTAAAAACAAAAGGTATCAATGCAAATTTTAACCATTGTTTAATAAAAGATATTATTTAAAGGGCAGTATTTTATGCGGGAGTTCTTTTTCATGTTAGGAAAGTTTACTTTTCAACAAAGAAAAATCTAGCACAATCTTTCTAAAGAGTGAAAAATAGGCTTTTCTGGTCTGACAGCTGGAATTACTCTCAAATCTTTTAAATGTTTTGTTCCCTCAAGAAAATAAAGAGAGTAATTGCTCAGAAGTTACACCAAAAAGACACAAAAAAATCAAATAAGTTATTAAATCTTTTAGCAAAATACAAAACAAATTATGTTAATCTTTCGAGGACAAGTTAAATGAGAAACCAAAAATCACTCAAAAATTAATCTGCCTATCATACTGAAAGTAATATATTATTTGGCCATGCACTCAAATAGCAACTTACAGTTAACGACAACTATTGTATTAATACCTGGGGCTAGATAAAATCATTTCAGTGTAAAATACATTAATAAAAATACAGATGCAAATTATATCATCTGTGAAACTGCTTCACAGTACCGCTGCCTCAATTTTTCATTTTATCATGAGGCTCCATGAAGACAGATCAAGAAGGTCATGGAAATACACAAGCTCCATGAAGATCATGTATGTTTAATACAAAGTTTCAAAGTTTGGGGTTTGTTTCTATTTTATTAAAGTATGTGATATATTACAGTACTGTAAGATGAAAGGTCTGTTCCTAATTCAGTCTAAAACTTACTAAGGTTATAAGCTTAAATAGGTTGTTCAAATATATTTACAAAAACTCCATTTGCTTTCCCTTAAGAAAAAAAGTTTGAGAGTAACTTCTCTTCACATGTTTGTAGTTCTAATAAAAACTTGGTAACTTTCCTAAGTAAAAGATTTTCCAATCTCTTCCCACTAGAATTGTAATACCACTCCCATATCACATCAGACCCTTAAAACCAAGACTGAAAAGAACTACAGGATTATCTAGGAGAAAAAAGTTCCATTTTGGGATAAGACTAGAGGTCATTAAGAAAGTGAAAAGGAGAGAAAGATAAAACTATATCAAAGTTCATTCACTAATTCATTTAGTTAGTACCTATTAACCCCTGGTAACACTGAGCAAAACACAAAATTAGTGAAAAATATTGTCCTGTGTTCTAGGCATGTTAATTTAGTTGGGGAAACAAGATATACTCTTCCTGAGGCAGCTAGATGGTGCCATGGATAGACACTGGGCCTGCAAGCAGAAAGACTTGGTTCAAATTGAGCAGAGGACAAATACTAGCTGGGTAACACTAGACAAGTGACAAGTTCTTTATACCTCAGTTTTCTCAACTGTAAAACTGGGATAATAATAGCACCAACCTCCCAGGGTTGACACAATAATAAAATAAGATGATATTTGTAAAGCACTTAGCACAGTGCCTAGCATGTAGTAAGTGCTTTTAAAAATGTTTGCTAAAACTAAGAAATCAATTTTTCTCTCTCTCTCTCTCAGCAAGAAAGCCTGTAAAATTCTCTTACCATTTCCCATTAGACTGTAAGCTCAAAGGCAGGGGCTGTCTTTTGACTCTTTTAATTTCCCCAGCACTTAGCAGTGTCTGGCACAAAGTAGGCACTAAAATGTTTACTGACTTGTTGTTTACTGATTTCCATGCTGTTTAACAGCAAATGAATGATCCAGACAAAATCCCTACAACAAAAATTTCGGAGAGAAGAGAATGCCTGTAAAATATAATCTCAGAAAATAATTTACAGGTTAATCTAAGAATCTCAAAGTTCGAAGGGGACTCAAACCCTTATATTAAACCTACATTTGCCTCTACAACTTCCATCTACTAATCTCATTTTGCCCCCAAGGTCCAAGTAGGACAAATTTAATTACTCTTCCAAATGAAAGTCCTTCAAATACTTAAAGACATCAATCATATCCCAAGTCTTCTCTTTTCCAGGCTAAAAATTCCTAGTTTATCCAAATAATTTTAAATGACATGAACTAGAGGTTGCCCTCTTCTTTACTATATCCAACTTATTTTCCTTGTGATGTTTATTTCAGCCACAAAATAACTGCCATCAGCACATAGTTGGGAAAATTTGCAAATTTAATCAATCAACTTGGTCCCAATTCAAGCAGGATACTAAAAAAACCCCAAAACTATTATAGGCATTCCAGTTCATATAGAATTTTGTCAAGCTTCTGAAGTGTTCTATTACTGAAATATATGTAAGCCTACCCATATTTGTAAATATAATAAAACAAAAGAGAGAGTTTTGATTCAGCATTTTTACAAACTTGGATTTCATGGGTCACTTTGTCATGAGAAAAGGTCCTATTTGGGGACTATAACAGGGGAGGAATCACTGGGCAGTGGTTTATTGTGCTTGTATTAAGATTGACCACTGAATGTAGAATACTCCATATACTATCAGGCTCAGTAAATATGTTGGTTAGTTTCGCTAAACTGAATTTTCCAGTTTTCTTTTTAAAGACAGTCTGCTTAGTAGTGGAAGTGGAAAGGATATGTTAAAAAATGGTGATGTAGAAATAAAATATGTTAATAAAAAATTTTAAATACTGACTCATCTGTTATGAGGAAAGACAAATTGGGAATCAGGAAATCCGAGTTTTAGTTGCAGTTCTGCTAACTAACTAGCTGGATGAACTCAATAAAATCATTTTTCCTCTCTTGGCCTATTTCATTACCTATAAGATGAGGGGTATTGGTTTAGATGAGCTTTAAACTCTAACAATCTATTTGCAAATGGACACATTTCTAATAAATGGGCCATGACAAAGCTAAAGCACACAGGTACTTCCCTCTAAGTATGTAAAACAGCAAGAACAGAGAAACTGCCACGCAGGGGCAGCTGAGAAATATGGCCTACCATACAGCTGGCTGGCAGCAACTGAGGATAGCACAGTAGTCAGCTCAGCTTAGAAATGAGAACAGTTAATGCCACAGAAGTGACCTGTGAAACCAAGCAACAAACTCCCTGGAAATGGCCTATGAAAAAAAAATTCCCCAAGTCAGACTGTGATAACTCTGACAAAGATCTCATAGCCAAAATGTGTATAGGAAATTGATATAAAAATATAAGAACAAGAGCTATTCACCACTAAATAAATGATCAAAGGATAAGACCAGGCAGGCTTTTTTTTTATTAAAATGCTTTATTACTGCTAAAAAAAAATGACAAGAATACAAAAAAATTTTAAAAACCCTGAAACATATAAAACAACCAAACTAACAAAGCCAAACAGAAAATTTAAACCTAATCTCAGAAAAGGAAATAAAATTCTTTACCACTGCTTTAAAAAAAAAAATAAAGTAACTTTCCAATGACTTCTGGCACATTCCCCAAACAGAAACTTCCCCAATGACAAAGTTAAGCAACATATATATTGGTCATGTCTAACAATAAATGATTCTTCCACAATTATTTTCTACCACTTCTGGAGAACATGAGAAATGTTTCATCAAGAGTCATCTGAAGTCTAAATCAACCTAAAGGATCAGATTCCTTTAAGTCTCTTAATATTGTTTACAAAAGAAAAAAATGCAAATTATTAATAACCATACAAAAACATGCTTCAAAATCGCTAACGCAAATTAAAACAATACTGAAGCTTTTACCACATTCACAGATTAGAATAGATGAAAAGAGAGAAAGACAGGCATAGAGATAGATTGTTAGTGGAGTTATAAACTGGTTAAATAATTCTGTGAACAACAGGAAATCCTGCAAGTCAATAAATAGTTTACATTCTTTGATCTAGCAATAACCATTATTCTTAGTATGTATATACCCAAAGGAACCACAGACAGGGAAAAGTCCCATAAATACAAAAATACTTGTAGTAGCAGCAAATGTCACAGAAGAAAATGAAAATAAAGAATTCAAGGGAACTTCCTTGTATGAAACTGATAAGGAGTTAAAGCAAATACAACCAGGAGAACAATTCACCAAATGACTAAAATAATGTTAAAGTAAACAACATTAAAAGACATCAGAATTCTAATCAATTCAGTGACCAATCACGATGTCTCAAGATTGACTGTGAAGCATACCTTTTTTGCTCATCAAAGAAGTTATATGATATAGGTAATAGATTCAGAGCAGAAGGCGTCTTTACATACCATCTAATCTACCTCTCTCATTTTATTAATAAGGAAATCAAGGCCCTAAAAGCTTAAATTACTTGGCCAAGGACACATAGATAACATGCAGGAGAGCTGGGATCAAAACCTAGGTTTTTAAGTCCAAATTCAGTATTCTTCTCACTATACCATGATGTCTACCAATGCCTACTACATTGAATGAACTAAGAAATTCAAGACATACAATGCTTACAAGAAACCTATTCTGAAATAACAATGTGTGGCATAAGACCAACCTCATCAATTCTTGCGACCTTATATCAGTAGGATTCTGAGCTTTCAAAGAATGAGGTATTTTAGTAAAGCTACTGGGGAATTCAAAGATAAAGTTCCAAGTTCCAGTTACGAATCAGGATAACATAAGTGAAAACACTCGGGAAATAGTAAAGTACTACACAAACATGTTATAACTATCAGCAAACTGCTTCACTAAAGACATTGTCCCTGCCAGACATTAAATCAAGCAATCTACCTACACTGCTCAGTATCTAGCACCACAAAAGACATTCCTTATCACTTCTGGGCCAAAAATAAATTCTACCTCCCAATGGATTTGTGGCCAACTTATCCAATATCACTTGATGACCAGTCTGAGAAGTAAGATGTTAGAATGGACCTAGCCAAAGCCTTTCTAGCAAAAATAAGATTCATAGTTGCTAACCGAGATATTACTGGAGCTTTTTCAGTGAGAGGAGATATAAATGTCATCTTATAACTATGTCATTCCAGGAGGTAAAGAACAAGATTAAATCAAGAACTGTCCCTGTAGAACCTATAATGTAAAATCCTTGAAGACACGGATTGTTTAATTTTTGTGTTTTTATCTCCAGTGCTTAGAATAGTGCCTGGCTTATAGTAGGCATGTAATAAATGCTGATTGATTGAGTGGTAGGCCAGGTCTAAGAAACAATGTTTTGACAAAGACTGTGAAGAAAACTAGGTAGGTGCGCTGTAATCCTTAGATATAGAAAATTACTCAGATGCTATGTAGCTTTGGTCACTCTCTTCCTGACTGAATGGACTATAACCCTGGACAAATGGTACAGACTGAACAGATTTCTCAAAAGAAGAAATACAATCTACTAATCAGATGGAGGATTTTTTAAGATGGTTTAAAATTTTTTTAAATTTACTTTATTTTGAACTTAAGAAATAAAGCGAGCATTTCCATAACATTATAGAATAGAAAAAAAGATGACTGTACATGAAACTGTAAATTATATACAACTTGCTATTCCTTTTAAATGTATAATAAAGTTATCACATAACTTTCTTTCCCTCCCCTTTTTCTTCCCCTTGCCCTAAAGATGGTTACTATTAAACATAAATAAATAAATAAATAAATACACACACACACACACACACACACACACACACACACACACACACACACACACACACATACAGATAGATAGACAGACAGACAGACACATATAGACATACTTCTATTTATCAGTTCTTTCTCTGGATGCAGATAGCATCTTCCTTCTTATGTCTTTTGTAGTTAGTTCGGGTATTTATAACAGTCAAAATGACTCAATCACACAAAGTTGTTCTTAAAACAACATTGCTGTTACTGTATATCATGTTCTCTTGGTTTTGCTCATTTTGCTCATTATTTCGTGCAAGTCTATCCATGTTTTTCTAAGATCACTGAGCTCATCATTTCTTATGGCATGGCAGTATACCATCACAATCATATACCACAACTTCAGACATTCCCCAATTGATGGGTATCCCCACAAATTATAGTTCATTGTCACCACAAAGAGAGCTACTATAAATACATTACAACATACAGGTTGTTTTCCTTTTTCCCTAATTATCCTGGGAAACAGACCTGGTAGTGGGTATTGCTGAGTCAAAGTGGACAAGCAGATTAATAACTCTTTGTTTAAAATGGTTAAATTAAACAGTTAAAATGGTTTTAATCATACAACATATGCTAACAGCTGAGAAGACCTGCTAGTGTTACTTCTGGTCCTTCCTATCCTACAACTTAAGAAATTCTTAAACCAAATCTGGAGAGACAAAAAGAAGATATTCCTAAGGAACTGTTTATTGGCTGATACTGTTATTATAGAGTCTAAAGGGTAAAGCTGTAAGGGGCAAACTTAGGATATAGTTTAGTCTTTAGAATGACTGAATTAAATAATGAATTCATCTGCATTTCAATCAAAGATTATTCAACCAACCTCGCCAACCACCAACCTTTCCATCTGTAAGTCAGGAAAAAAAAAATCACAAGTTACTTTAAAGAGTTAATGAAATAACACATGATAAATGGTCTTCAAAAAGGAAAACTGGTATACTACTGCACAAATTTAGATAGCACTGTAATTACTATTTGGCTAAAAAGACGGTACCTTAAGGAGTAGATTTTCTTGAACACTTGAGAGGTAATGATCATGTTAGTGTATAACTGGGGGACAGGAGTCTGATGCAGGATTTAAGTAACTTCTCCCCTTTCAAGAAATACTCTGATGGAAAATAACCAAATAACCATAACCCTTGAGGAAAAAGAATGAAATGACAGCAAAATGGAAATTAATCAAATGAACAATTTGAATTCTGATGATCTCTTCTACAAAATACTTTTAAATAAAGGTACTATGGGCAAAGAAGTTAACGTCTTAAGAGCTGAGCCAGAAAAATTATCGATTCCTCTTTTGTGGATAATTCTATTAGGAGGGGAAAGGAGTGGTTGTTATACAGGCAATCATAAAGACTAAAGTTTTGATAAAAGTTCAGCTCCTGTCCTTGCCCTCTCCAGGACTTCAGGAACTGGGGAGGGAATTTTGAGGTCTGAATAAAAGTGTGCAGTGTAGTTACAAGTTAAAAATAAATAAGAAAGATACATTTCATTCATTCTTTAAATTTCTTATTTATTTATTGTATTCTTTTCTTTATAAATTTTGAGTTCCAAATTCTCTCCCTCCCTCCACTGCCTCACATATCCACTGAGAAGGCAAGCAACATATCAGTTATACATGTGAAATGACGCGTATTTCCATATAAGCCATATTTTTTTAAAGCAAGAAAAATAAAGTAAAAAAATTATACTTAAATTTATACTCAGAATTTATCAGCTCTCTCTCTCGAGAGGTGGATACCATTTCTTTCATCATGAGTCCTTTGGAATTGTCTTGGATCACTGTATTGATCAGAAGTTAAACCTTCCACAGCTGATCATCATTACAACACTGCTATTATTGTGCACAATGATCTTTTGATTTTTCTCATTTCCCTTTGCATCAGTTCATATAGGTCTTGCCATGTTTTTTCTGAAACCAATTGCCTTGTCATTTACCATAGCAAAATAGTGTTACACCATAATCATATGTCACAACTTCTTCAGCCATTCTCTGATGAAATATTTCCTTGATTTTCAATTCTTTGCAACCACAAAAAGAGTAGCTATAAAAAATTTGTACATATAGGTACTTTCCCTTTTATCTCTTTGGGATACAGACCTAGTAGTGGTATTGATGGGTCAAAGGGTATGCATAGTTTCTGGCTCCAAATTGTTCTCCAGAATGGTTGGTCCAGTTCATTACTCTACCAACAGCTGATTAGTATACCGATTTCCCCCTCAGCTCCTCCAGCATTTGTCATTTCTGTTAAGTGTGAGGTGGCACCTCAGGAGTTGTTTTAATTTGCCTTTCTCAAATCAATAGTGATTGACACCATTTTTTCATATGACTATAGATAGCTTTGATTTCTTCTTTTGAAAACTACCTGTTTATATCCTTTGAACATTTCTCAAGTGAAGAATGGTTCTTTTTATAAATCTGACTCAGTTTTATACTCAGTATATATATCTTTTAAATAAGACTGTTATCAGAGAAATTTGCTATAAATTTTTTTTTATAATACTTCATTGTCTATAGTACCTTTTAGCAAAAGTAGTTTCCCTGATTATCCCATTTAATAACATGTAGTTTTGCTTTAGCTTTGTCTGAAATCAGGATTGCTACCCCTGCCTTTTTTTAGTGCAGCTGAAGTATATTAAATTCTATTCCAGCTCTTTATTTTAAAATGTTGTGTATGTCCTTCCCTTTAAGTATCTTCCTGTAAACAACATATTACTAGATTTGGGTTTCTAATCCATTCTGCTATTCACTTCCATGTAACCAGTGAGCTCATCTTATTCACATTCATGCTTATGATTACTGTGTTTTTCCTACATCCCATTCTTCTTCTTTTTCTTCTTCTTCTTCCTCCCCCCCCTTTCTTGTCTCTCCTCAACAGTTTATTTTACTTCTAACCACTGCCTCCCTTAATCTGTCTTCCCTTTTATCACCACCCCCTTCTATAATCCCATACCCCTCCTATTTCCCTACTGGGTAACATTTCTATATACAACCTAGCGTGTACATATATTCTTCCCTCTTTGAACCAATTTTGATGAGACTGAGGTTCCAGAATTGCCTACCATAGACTCTCCATTTCCCCCCATTGTAAAAGCTCTTCCTTGTGTACCTCATTTATGTGAGAAAAATTTTCCCATTCTACCTTTCCTTCCCCCTTTCTCCTAGTGCATTTTTCTTTCTCATTTTTTTTAGATCAATTACAACATAATTGACTCACATTCATGCTCTCTATGTAAATTCCTTTTAACTGCCCTAATATGATAAAGTTCTTAGGAGTTAATATCATCTTCCCATATAGGAATGTAAACAGTTTAACTTTATTAAGAGTCTTATAATTACTCTTTCCTGTTCACCTTTTTGTGTTTTTCTTGAGTCTTGTGTTTGAATGTCAAAATTTCTATTCAGCTCAGGTCTTCTCAAGAGAAATGCTTGAATGCTCTCTATTTCATTAGATATCCATTTTTCCCCCTGAAAGATTACACTCAGTTTTGCTGGGTGATTCTTGGTTCTAATCCTAGCTCTTTTGCCCTCCAGAATATCATACTCCAATCTTTCTGCTCCACTAATGTGGAAGCTGCTAAGTCTTGTGTGATCCTAACTGTGACTCCATGATATCTAATTGTTTCTTTATGGCTCCTTGCACTATTTTCTCCTTGACACAGGAAGCTCTGGAATTTATCTGGGAGTTTTCATTTTGGGATGTCTTTCAAGTGTCTGGTGGATTCTTTCCATTTTTATTTTACCTTCTTGATCTAAGATTTTGGAGCAGTTTTCCTCAATGGTTCCTTGAAATATGATATTTAGGCTCTTTCTTTGATCACAGCTTTCAGGTACTCCAATAATTCTTAAATTATCTCTCCTTGATCTATTTTCCAGGCAAGTTGTTTTCTTGATGTCTCATGGAGTCATTAAATTCCACTTGCCCAATTCTAATTTTTAAGGATGTATTTTGTGAGATTTTGTACCTCTTTTTCCATTAGGCCAATTCTGTCTTTAAAGGTGTTATTTTCCTCAGTATTTTTTTGTGCTGTAAATTTACCAAGTTGTAAATTCTTTTACCAGCTGTAAATTCTCTTTTCATAATTTTATTGTATCACTCTCATTTCTTTTCCCACTTTTTTCCTCTACCACTCTTATCTCTTTCTTTAACTCTTCCAGCATTGGGTCCAATCAGCATTTTTCTTTGAAGTTTGTTGTAGGTATTTTCACATTATTGTCTTCTGAGTCTGTGTTTTGGTGTTCCCTGCCATCACAGTCGCTTTTTATGGTCACGTTCTTTTTTTGCTGTTTGCTCTTTTTTCTAGCTTATTTCTTGACCTGCTTCAGGCTTTTTTCTGCTGCTATTTTCAGAGCTAGTTCTGGGGGTCTGCAAGTTTTCTGTGCTTCCAAGGTGAGGTAATATGCAAAGAGACAGGGTCACTGCTCTACTGATCTGTGCTCTTCTCCAGGCAGGACCCCAGGTCCCCTGCAGCCACAAGCACTAGCATCCCTTTGTCTTGGAACTACAACCAGGGCCCCTGATCCCTTATAACTGACTCCCAGTGCTCTTCTCTACCCTGGAACCGCAACTCAGAACTGTGTGTGGGCAGTAGAGTTGTCAATCAGTGCCAGCTTACCCAGTGCAAGCAAAGGTTCTGCAGTAATCTCTTTTTGACCAACTGTCTGACCCCCTTACTGTCTTTGGGCTGAGGGCTCCCAAAGTTGCTGTTACTGCTGCCCTGTGGGTGAGCTTCAGACATACCTCCACCCTAATGTCACAAACTTCTCTGATGACCTAAGTTTTCTTAGGCTGGGAAAATGTCTCACCCTGACACTGGCTCTGTCACTTAAAATTTTGAATTGAGACATTATTTTAAAGTTGTTTGGAGGTGAATGTTGAGAGGGTTCAGCTGGGTTGCCTTTAGTTGCCATCTTGGCTCCCAAAAGATGTACTTTAAAACCCAAGACATATTGTGGTTAAATATGATCTAAGTAATTATTTATTTAAAGGAAATTTTAAGCAGAATCAAGTTAAACTTATAGTCACCAGGACGTGGGACATTCTGTCCTATATCTCCTATTTCCGGGTATTGCTATTTCTCTTTTTTTGGTTCGAGGATCACTCATATACATTTGCAGTAAGGTGTCACTATCTTTGCTTTGTGCTGTGCTCTGAATCACTCCCAACTGCTTGGTAACCTGAATTACCCTTTAATGCCTTTGATGTGGAAAAGTAGTAAACACAAACCTTCTTGCCTGATACAGTAATTCTTACTATTTTAGCCTTGCTTTAAGATACAAAAAAACCAAACAAACCAAAAAACCACACCACCACTACTCACTACTCACTATTCCCCAAACACAACTTGTTCTTTCCTGCCTCTATGCCTTAGTTAACACTGTTCCTCCTACTGACTATTTAAATAACATCTGTTCATATCCCATTTATAAACATCTCTCCCTCCAACAAAGCTTTGTACCTCTCATATAGTAATTATCACATACTGTCACTTTGTTATTTAGTTATTGAGGTAGTTGTCTTGTCTCTCCCCTACCAGATCATAAACTCCAAGAAGCCAAATAAGAAACTCCTTTCTATCCTTCACAACACTTAGTACTGTGCCTTGTACATATCAAATATGTGAATGAGTGAAAAGGAATTCAAAGTGCTATTAGTAATGTCATTTTTAAAACAGTAACCAAAATACAGCAGAGACTACTATGTATTTTATTGGACAGACTTGGGAAATAATACAAAATCTCAGGGCTATAAAGGACCTTAGGTAATTTATTTTAACTTGTACCTGAACAAGAATCCCACCTACAGCATATCTAAGTGGTCATCAAGCCTTTGCTTGAAGACCTCTAGTGAGGGAGAAATCACCACCTCCAAGGAAGTCACTCCATTTTTTGACAGCTGCTAGGAAAGTTTTCTTCACAGCAAGCCAAAGCTGCTTCCTTGCAACTTCTATCTTCTTTCTCCTAGTACTATACCCAGTGAAGTTGGAAAGAACAACCATATCTCCCTGCCCACCATTCCAGGTCTTCTAATCTCTGGGCTTTCTTCAACCAATCTTCATACAGCACAGTCTTGAGGCCCTTCAGCATCTGAGCTGCTTTCCTCTATACATTCTCCAGCTTAACAATGTCCTTTCTAAAATGTGACACCCATAATGTTTTGTCTATTCTGGCCAAAGCAAAGTGAAACAAAACTATGTTCTCCTAAGTTTTGGACACTATGTCCTTCTTAAAGCAGTCTATGATCTAATTAGCACACTGTCAACATAGCTTATACTGTAGTCTACACATAAAAATGGGTAAGTTAGTGGGAAGCAATTCATATCAATACAGCCACTGAAGGATTTCTTTAGACTACCAAGTACATCTACTGAATTTAAAATCTGATCATGATTACAAGGAGAGATGTTATATATTTTTATTCAGATTTTTTTTTCAGGAATACATCAGCTGTGAAAGAGGAAGTAAAAATCTAATTATATCTACTTAAACTTCAAGAAAACAATTTAAAAATAATAAATTTACTTTAACACTTCCGATACTTTAAGTGCAAAGAATAAAAAAGAAATGAAGGCAAAAAATAAGAAATCCATTAAAGCAATAACTAAGGGAAAAAATACTAGGCAAATTAACAGTTAAGCAATCTACTGAGATCTGTTTTCATAAAAGCATGATAAATATAAACTGACTAGACCCAAGGATATGACTATTTAGACAACTTATTAATAATTTAGGACATTAACAAGTAGGTTTAAGAAAAAATACCATATAAGTATAAATAGAATCTTAGAACTGAAAAAACCTCAAAGGCCATCCAAGCCACTATAGCTGAATAAACACCACCTCTTCAACTTCCACCATGTTGGTCAGAAAAGGTTTCCAAGATGCTAGGACTGAAGAATGACACACAGACTTTGTACTTTGACCAAATCACTTCAATACCACCTCTCAGTTTGCAGAATAAATGAATAGCTAACATAACTAATTTAAAATATTCAAAGAATTTACATACAGAAGAAAGCACAAAGATAGATAACAAAATAAAAAGGAAAAGCAACTGAAGTATAATTAATTTGCCTATAACTCTGAAGTTATCATTAATTATCTAACATTCCAAACCCTGAGAGTAACCTACAAGCCACTACAAAATGAGGTAGGAGAAGAAGAATAGGTACACTCAGGAAGGGTGGTTAGTAAAAGCAACTGTGGTCACAGGAGTGGACGTGTGTGTCAGGTAATATTAATATTGTGGCTTTAAAGATGAAATCCAAAAGCAACTCTGTGTTGTTCTGATTATGGGGGGGGGAATAAAGAAAGAGGGAAGCAGAGGGGAGAGAAGATGTGCACAGTATAAGACAGGCAATCCAAAGTTCTTATATTCCAATCTGGGAAAGAGTAGTATAAAGCTGGGAGCTGTCACACAATCTGTTAGAAACAAAGGGATGGGTACGAGGAGTCTGCTCATTCCCAGTTTAGGAAAATCTCTAATTTTCTGCCCATAATGACTTGGGGGTAGTAAAACAATTGAGTTAAGTGAAATTGAAGGGTGGGGTGACAGTGCCACTAAAGATTCTTAAAGTTATCCTTAAGCATCTTAATAACATCAAGCTATAAGTTGGGTTTTTCACAGATGTGTCAAAACAAATGGTATCAACACAAAAAGTTAAGGTTTTTTCACCTCTTTGTATCTATCCAGGAACTAATGAAGACAAGAGGAAATTCTGACTTGAACTAGCCTATTTTAAGTCAAAAAACATATTCCTTAATTGTTTAACAACAACAAAAGTGCAATGAATGTGATAAAAGGTGTGATTAAAAATGATAAAAATAACTGGCTATAGAATTCAATTATACAATTTGTACAAAACAGAAAAAGCAAGAAAACACTAAGTTCTTCCTCTATATGACATGAATTCAATCAACCAGTGATATGCAAAGCAAATCTGAACCTGTAGAAGAGTTTCATCCTCATAACCAGTACAGATGGTTTAAAATGATTTTGTGAGACTGCATGAACGTATACTGGCATTTGGAATATAAAAGAGGATATTCACAACTATTTAAGAACATCTTGAATATAGCATTGGAATTTAAGAAATCACTTCTGTAGTGAACAAATGCTACTCTGGATATGAAAGTCGCCATTTTTCTTATAGAAAGTATTTTAGGGAGTGATATAAAATGACTGTACATGGAACCAATTTTCTATTTATAACCACATCTTCTAAGTAAAATCATACATTGTTTTCAGTTATCTAATAAAGATCAGCTTACCCATCACTCTAATGCCCCATCATAGAGTATAAAAATAACTCTAGATTCAAGAAATACAAACTCTGGAATTCAACCAATCCATCAATCAAAAGGAACTTAATTGTCTTTACTGTGTGTCACTGTGCTAAGCACTAGGGATAGAAAGAAAAAAAAAAGTAAAAAATAGTCCCTGCCCTCAATGAACTCACATTCTAATGGGAGAGATAACATGTGCATAAATAGAAAATTACAAGACACATACACAGTAAATGGAAAAGGTAATTGGAGAGAGGAAAGCAGTGTAGGAAGGGGAATGGGGAACAGTCTCCTGTAGAAGATCTGTTTAGAGCTGAGTTTTGAAAGAAGTTAGGGAAGCTAAGAGGTAGAAGTTAAGAGAAAGAAGGAGGGCTAGTGTAAAGACACAGAGATAGGGAGATGGAGCATTATGTGCAAGGGGAAGTAAGTAGGCCAGAATAACCAGGCTGGAGAGTTCATGGAGAGAAGTAAAGTGTAAAATGCTTGGAAAGATTAAAAAAAGAAATGGTTAAAGGTTGTGAAGAACTTTAAATGACAGAGAAATTTATATTTGATCCTGGAGATAACAAGGAGTCACTGGAATTTACTGAGTGACATGGTCAGACTCATGATAAAGGAAAATCATTTTGGCAGCTGAGTAGAAGATGGACTATAGCAAGAAGAAACTTGAGACAGGGATCCCAACTAGAACATTATTGCAGCAGAACAGAATACAGATGATGAGAGACCAAACTTGAGTTGTGGTTGTATGGGGGAAGAGAAAGGGACCTAAATAAGGAATATCGTACAGGTAGAAATGACAATATTTAGCAATGGACTGACTAATTATGTGGGTGAGAGATGACACTGATGTTGCAAATCTGGGTGATAAGAGCTAACAATAATAATAGCAACCATTTATATAGAGCATTAAAGTTTACAAAGCACTCTGTATTTCATTCATTCAATTTTCGTAACAATCCTGGAAGTTAAGTGCTATTATTATCTCCATTTTACAGATGAGAAAACTGAAGCAGACTAAGGTTAAATGACTTGCCCAAGGTCATACAGCTAGTAAACATCCATGCCAAGACTGGAACTATAGTCTTCCAGGCTCCAAATTCTATGCTCTAAACACAGACAGAGAAGTATCCTCTACAGTAACGGGGAAGTAAGGAAGGGGAGTGGAGGAAAGATAATGAATTCTGTTTTAGAAATGTTGAATTTCTGATGTCTATAGAAAATCCAGTCCAAGATGTCTAAAACGCAGTTTGTGATATGGGACTGTAGCTCAGGAGACAGACCAAGGCTGGATATATAGATTTGAGAATCATCTGTATAAAGATCACTACTGAACCTAGGAGAGCTGATGCGATTACCAAGTGAGATAGTATACAGCAGCAGACTTTCTTTGGCAGACAGACTCTTTGGCAGACTAGTGAAGTCTACGGGCACCTTCTAAAAAAAAAAGTATTTTTTAAAAATGTTTAATTTTTAGGCAATTGGGATTAGATGACTTACTCAGGGTCACATAGCTAGTACATGTGAAGTGTTTGGTCTGAGGTCACATCTGAACTCAGGATCTCCTGATTTCAGGGCCAGTGCTCTATCCACTGAGCCACCTAGCTGCCCCTCCAAAAAAAAGTATTTAAATGTATAAAATACATAGGATTAGAATACCAATTAGAGTGAAAAAATAAACAAACAAAAAAGAAGTTTCTGTACCTCAGGTCAAAAACCCATGGTATAGAGGGAAAGTCAACAGATCCATAAGCATTTATTAAGTGCTTACTATGTATAAAGCACTGTAATAAACACTAAAGACACAAAGAAAGGCAAAAACTATTTCTGCCATGAGGGAGTTCACAATCCAATGGGGAAAAAGAGGAGGGCCCCAAAACAGAGTTTTTGGGAACACCTATGGTTAATAGATATGACATGAATAAAGAACCAGTAGGGGAGACTCAAAGATCTAAAAGCTTTAGTAATGACCCAGAGGCAAACTGTATGTCAGCCAGGGGAGTATGAGCTCATGTCTCTCTCACTTTTCAATTAAGGACTGTTTCACTTTTCTATTAGTATTCTAAGAATAGCATGGCATGTAGTAAATGCTTAATAAGTGCTTGCTGTCACCCAACTGAGGTTAAGCTAGAGCAGACCTGCGCAATTTGGCAGTAGGTAGGGGCCAAATTAAAATGGGCTAAACTTCTTCAGGTCACAGATAGTTTTTTAGCAGCTCACTTTCCAAATAAAGGTATAATTAATGACTAAACTTTTGCAAATAAATCATTTTTTTTAAAAAGGGAAATTTCAATTAATATCAATTAATTACACTTTCTACTTAAGGTTTTTATTTATCATGAAATCACATTAATGTTAAAAATTACTTTACTAAGGGGTACAAGTTTTAATACATTTTTCATGTTTTCTTACTGTTTAAATTTAATAATGACTGAAAACGCAGCAAAAAGATATGACTCTCGCTCCTCTGGTTGGTTGGCAAAGATCACATGACAAACAGGAGACAATATGCAGTGACAACCCACCTGCCAAGTTACACGACGGGCACAATAGTGACTAGTGGAAGGTGGGTTAGCAGGGCACAGACAAAGCACTCGTTGCATCTTTACTTTCTTTTACATCCTCTACATCTTTTGTGGGTCACATCCTTTGGTGGGCCGCAAGTGACCTAAAGGCCATACGTTGTGCAGGTTGGAGCTAGAAAGGCATAATCAGGCTGAATTTAGAGTCTTTTAGTTTTAGACTACAGAAAGTCTTGAAGGCCATGTACTAAGTCATAGATGCCATAGTGAACAAAGTACCCACAGTGATGAAATAACAGTTTTGAAAACTGACAAAGTTTTTGATTCTTTTTATTTTTTAATTTTATTTTTTAAATTGGCTTATTTTTAGTTTTCAACATTCACTTACACAAGATTTTGAGTTCCAAATTTTCACCCCATCTCACCCCTCCCCCAACCCCAAGATGGCACGCATTCTGAATATCCTTTCCCCCAGTCTGCCCTCCCTTGTGTCTCTCCCCTCCTTTCTCTTATCCCCTTCCCCTTCTATTTTCCTGTAGGGCAGGATAGATTTCTGTACACCATTTCCTATATTTATTTCCCAGTTGCATGTGAAAATATTTTTTTTAATATGTATTTTTAAAACTTTGGGTTCCAAATTTCCTTCCTTCCTCCCTCCCCACCCATCTTCACTGAAAAGGCAGGCAACTCAATACAGGTTATACATATGCAGTTACGTAAAACACTTCCATAGCAGTCATGTTGTAAAAAAATTAACTATTTTCCTTAATCCTATTCTACCCTCCATTTATTCTATTCTTTCTTTTCACCTTGTCCCCCCTCAGAAGTGTTTGCTTCTGATTATCCCCTCTCCCAGTCTGCCCTCCCCTTCATCATCCCCCTGCTCTCTTGTCCCTTTCCTCCCCTATTTTCACGTAGGGTAAGACAGATTTCCATACCCAACAGAGTGTGTATGTTATTCCCTCCTAAAGCCAAATCTGATGAGAATAAGATTCACTCATTCCCTCTCACCTTCCCCCATTTCCCCTCCACTATAAGAGCCTTTTCTTTTCTGTTTTTTTTGTGAGATAATTTACCCCATTCTACCTTTCTCCTCTTTCTCTCTGTATAATCCTCTCTCACCAATTAAATTTATTCTCCAGATATTACCCCTTCATCTTCAACTCACCCTGTGCCCTCTATCTATCTATCTATCTATCTATCTATCTATCTATCTATCTATCTATCTATCTATCTACATATCTATCTATCCATATATACACATAATTTTTTCCCTCCAGCTAACCTAATACTGACAAAGGTCTCATGAGTTACAAATATTATCTTTCCATGCAGGAATGTAAACAGTTCAACTTTAATAAGTCTCTTATGATTTCTTTTTCCTGTTTACCTCTTCATGTTCCACTTGAGTCCTGTATTTGAAAGTCAAATTTTCTATTAAGCTCTGGTCTTTTCATCAAGAATGCTTGAAAGTCCTCTATTTCACTGAATGACTATTTTTACCTCTGAAGGATTACACTCAGTTTTGCTGAGTAGGTGATTCTTGCTTGTAGTCCTATCTCCTTTGTCCTCCGGAATATTATATTCCATGCAGAAGCTGCTAAATCTTGTGTTATCCTGATTGTGTTTCCACAATACTTGAATTATTTCTTTCTGGTTGCTTGCAATATTTTCTCCTTGACCTGGGAACTCTGGAATTTGGCTACAATATTCCTAGGAGTTTTCCTTTGGGGAATCTCTTTCAGGAGGAGATCAGCAGATTTTTTCAATTTCTATTTTGCCCTCTGGTTCTTGAATATCAGAGCAGTTTTCCTTGATAATTTCTTGAAAGATGATGTCTAGGCTCTTTTTTTGATCATGCCTTTCAGATAGTCCAATAATTTTTAAATTATCTCTCCTGGACCTATTTTCCAGGTCAGTTGTTTTTCCAATGAGATATTTCACATTGTTTTCTGATTTTTCATTATTTTGAATTTGTTTTACAGCATCTTGATTTCTCATAAAGCCACTAGCTTCCAATTGCTCTATTCTAATTTTTAAGGAAGTATTTTCTTCAGTAAGCTTGTGGACTTCCCTTTTCCATTTGGCCAATTTTGCTTTTTAGGGCATTCTTCTCCTCACTGGCTTTCTGGATCTCTTTTGCCATTTGGGTTAGGCTATTTTTTAAGGTGTTATTTTCTTCAGTATTTTTTTGGGTTTCCTTTAGCATCACTTCAGTTTTTCCTCTACTTCTCTTGCTTGCTTCTCAAAATCCTTTTTGAGCTCTTCCATGGTCTGGGACCAATTCATATTTTTCTTGGAGGCTTTGGATGTAGGAGCTTTGGCTTTGTTGTCTTCTTCTGGTTGTATGTTTTGGTCTTTGTCACCAAAGTAAGATAATATAGTCTGACTCTTTTTGCCCTGCTTGTTCATGATCCCGGCCAAGTACTTGAGTTATAAACTCTCTGTTAAGGTAGGGATCTGTTTCCAGTGTGGTGAATGTACTGTCCCAAGCTTCAGGGGTTTTGTGTAGCTGTTTTCAGAGATAATTCTAGGGACCTGTAAATTTTCAGTTCTTCCAAAGTGCTATGATGAAGGGTGAGGTGTTTGCTCCTTTCCTCGCCTGGGCTCTGGTCTATGAGTGACCACAAGCACTCTTTTCTATCTTGGAACTGTGAGGAGAATTTCCGCTTCACCATGCCAGTGCTCCTCCTAGAGCTGGGACTGCCACCCAGAACTGTGACCCAGGTCCAAGCACAGGCAAAGCAAGAGAATCCTCCACCAGCAGAGAGATCCCTGCAATTCCCCTCTGATCAGCCACTCAATTCCCCCTCAGTCTGTGGGCCGGAAGCTCAGGAGGCAGCCGCTGCCAGGGGCTGAGCTCAGGAGCTGAGGCTGGGACCTAGCTTCTCTCTCTCACCATAGAAACAGACTTTTCCCACTGACCTTCTAAGCTGTCTTTGGTGTTTGTGGGTTGAAAAGTCTGAAAACTGCCACAGCTACCTGTGATTCAGTCCTCTGAGGCCTGCTCCATGTTCACTGTGACCTGCACGCCCATGCCGAACTGCGCTCCTCTACCAGACTTATGTGATATACCAGCCAGGTTGTCTTGGACTGGAAATTTCTTTCACTCTGTCTTTTTGTGGTTCTGTTGCTTTAGAATTTGTTTAGAGCCATTTTTTTTACAGGTATTTGGAGGGGTTTGGGGGAAGAGCTCAAGCAAGTCACTGCTTTTACTCCGCCATCTTGGCTCCACTCAAAATTTTTGATTCTTTCATGAACAGGGTGGGTACTCTTTCAGCCAAAACTGAATGGAATTCTTCATACATCTTACTTTATTCTTATACAGGTTTTTTTCAGAAAATTGTTATAACCTTTGGAGCCTCATTCCTGTTCTTTCAGTATTAGTTCTATTTTCACAAAACTATTTTATAGCTATCAGAGTGGGGAAACAGAGGGGAATGTGTGAATTTAATCTAAAGGATTTGAATAAGTGATACTGTTAAAATGTCTGGAACAATATAAAGTCAGGTCAATAAATCTGTAAATTCTTAGACCAGGTTTGTGTAAAATAAGAAAGGCAATGAAAGGAACTAATCTATCTTAAGCTAAAAAATATTACATAAGAAAATAAACTTTTCATATGCAGATATTGGGGGTAGAGGAAGTGGAATATGAAGACCAATTTGCAATCACACCAATCAATTCATTTGCAGGAATTAGCCTAAATAATTTTTAGCTTGTTTAGGAAAATGACAATTCAAACTTTACTTTATAATAAATTATATTAAAGATATGAAATGTTTATAGGAGATTTAGAAATCTTAGCTAACAAAAATTCTCATATATGCATTACAAAATTTTCATAACAAAGCTGAAGTTAAAGCAAACGTGGTTATCTAAATTTTGTGTTAACAGCAGAGCACAGTATATTGTTCTGCACATGGTAGAGAACATTTGTTTAATTTGTGAAAATTTTCCCATTTGATATCATGCCCCTTTTTCATTCTTATTCTAAAGGAAATTTCCTCATCTTTGGCATGTACCCATTAAGATCATATGTGTGTGTATGTGCATATATGTATGTATTTACATATATATTATCGAACCAGAAAGTCTTCTAGAAATCATCTAATGCAAGAGTCTTACTTTGGGGGCGGTAAGCCCCCAAAACAAAGATTTCCTTAAAATCCTGAGATTAACAGGCCAGGAAGCAAATATCAAGGGAGAAAAGTATTTGCAATGAAGTCCCTGTCTAAAATGAGACAGGATGAACCATTTGTTCATTGGATTTATATTCCTCATAGGAACCCTAATAAAACACAAAAAAGAAAATTTAATGGGACATCTAGTTGAATCTGCCAAATAAGGCTTTGAGATCCATTATAGGGAATAATAAAACCTAAACCTAAAATATTTTCAAAAACTTCAGAAAAGGCCCACAACTCTATAAAAACTACTCTATATGTCCCCAAAAACTTTAAGATTAAAATGATTTGGCTTTAGGATATCCCTTGGTAATACTGTTGTGTAAAATTTCTAAGTACACATATTTATTATTAACATTAAAATCCCCAAGAATAAAATACTGAACCAATTTTGGGACTAAATGCTTTTATTCATTCACTTTTCTTGTACATAAGAAAAAGAAAATATTGATTATAATATATTATAAGATGTATGCTAGAGGATTGTGATCAGAGTTGAATAACTGACTATAAATCTCTAGACTCCATTTTATGTCTTCACCACTAAGCATTTTTTGGGGGAAGAACTAAATAAGATATTTATTATCACTAAGGAACTTGACATTCCATTAGCAGTAAAGTATGTTTCACAATTGACCTTAATGGCATTTTTCCATTTGGGGGCAGCAAAGTCAAGGGCTTTCAATTCTGCTGTCTCCACCATGTATCAATGACTAACACAATTTAGGATCATTAATTTCAGGAGACTAAACATCCAGAACTTAGAAAATACAAGGTCCAATACTATCCATGAAATTTATCTGTTTGAATTTTCACACACAACACAGTAGATTTCAGATTGTTTTACAAAGTACACCAAAACTAGTAATTTCCCAATACCACTAGATCAAAATACTCATACAAATCTGGGACCTCAATGATTTGTATGTTCTCTTCAATGACGCAAGTACCTATCTGCCTATCTTGCATGACTCCAGTTCATTTCTTCATTTTCAAGGGCACCCAACCAACCTGAATCCCTTGCTTTCTTCTAATATTCCAAAGATACCAATGGAATACTCAGTCTGTCTGGCTGCTACTCCTTACTCTCAATATGTGATTAGCTCATTTTCTCTCTTGATATATTTTCCTTGATGACAGACTATATTACGGCTCTTCTTCATATTTATTTATCTGTCATTATTTGTTATATGAACAATCTACTCACACTCACAATGTGCTTCTTCACTGCCCTCCAAGTGACACATTTTATATCAATATGCTACTTGTGTTGTTGTATGGTTGTCATAGAATACTACAGGCTCTGAAGAATTATAAATGAATACCACTAGTCCAAAGTATCTTTGGATCATGATATGTCAAATGCTAGTTTTATACACTGTCAAAAAAGCATATGCCACCAAATTTTATATAGAGAGTCTTTTAAAAGGCAATTTTTAAAAATTGCTTAATTTAACTATGATAATAAAAGAGCCAAAAGTAATTTTCTTCCCCAGGTAATTCTAATATTCTAGCAGAATGAACTAGTTCGTTGTACTTAATGGTACTAAGGTAAAGAATTTTACACCTATGTATGCATATATATGTACTTACATATATATATCTATGTATATGCACATATATAGATTATATACAGACAAAAAAAATGTCATTATCAGAGACTTTTGTTTTCTCTTAGCTAAGGCTATAACATTAAGTAAAAAATGTAACAAAGTAACACATCATACTTTAATAATATAAGTTTGCAAATGTGAACTTTCCAGATAACTGAACCTCCCCATCACCTGGATGTGACTAAACTTATTATATCTCAGCTTCAGTTCAGGCACACAGATTTTAAATCTTCTTCTTCTTCTTCTTTGTTTTTTTTAGTATACATCAAACATATCGTCATGAACAACAATTATTAACAATTAAACAACATGTTGTTAAAAAAAAAAACAATGCCTTCAGGGATATAAACAGATATAGGTCAATTTGCTACTAATTAAATTACTTCAGATAGCTTAGATGATTTATCCCCCTCTTCCTTTCCCTAATGCCAGCATTTTCTTTCTATTACTCACCGTGTAGCTGACTAGCATTGTTTTAATTTTTTTCATTCATTTCATTGCTTTGCACATTGTGCTTAATGAATGGTTGCTACACTGAATTCCTTTACTCGACAACTTCCATGGGTTTTTGGACTATACCTGTAATTTCTTTGAGCTAGTGATATTCCTGGCCAGAAAACTTGTTTGTCTGATGAAAACTGGCTTTTATAATGCAACTTACCCTTTTACAGTTTAGTATATTTATATATGAAACACTGTGGGGTACAAAGATAAATATAATATGATCCTTGATTCAAGGAATTTACAGTACAGCAGGGAAAATGCAGTATTCAAAATAACATGCATTAATTTAATCTGTTACTGACAAAAAAATAAAAAAACAATTAAGTAGGAATTATGGTTTTATGTACATGACATAAAAACATAATCTCTTCCTTACCATCAGTGTGAATGAACAATTAACAAGTATTTCTTAAGCACCAACTACTGGCCAGAGACTGATAGGAACTGGAGATATAAAAACAAAAATAAAGTAATTCTCTTTCTTAATAAACTTACATTTTATTGGGGAGACAACCATGTATATATGTAGGCATAAGCAAAATAGATGAAAGTTTTGTTTCAGGGAGGTGGCACTGGAAGCTGACATAGGGGTGGTATAAAGAAAGCCTTAATGTAGAATGAATGGAGCCTTGAAGGAAACAAAGCCTTGAAGAGATTCTAAGAAGTTGGAGTGAGGAGGGAATATATTCCAAATATGCGGAACAGCCTAAGCAAAGACACAGATTTAGGATAGAGAGGATCATGTGTAACAGTAAAAAGGTCAGTGTGCCTGGACTGTAGAGTACAAAAAGGAAAATAATAAGTAATAAGATTAGAGAAGTAGGTTGGGGCCAAGTTACAAAGGGCTTTAAATACAAAAAATAAAAAGTTTTAATTTTATCTTAAAGGTAACAGGAAATCCCTGGAGTTTGCTGAATAGAGGAATAACATGGTCAGCCTGATGCTTTAGGAAAATCACTGACAGCTGTTTGGAGAATGGATTGGAGTGGGGTAAGACTTGAAGCATCAATCATTCTATGTGGGATACTGCCAACTTTTCTGAGAAAAACTGCTCTGGTAGGGAAAGATTAACTATGGAGTCTTTTAAAATCTTCTGTTAAGCTAAAGACAGAAAGCAGAGAATAAATTCTACCTATAAGTCTATGAAGAAACCAAAATGGCCTATGGACTTCTAATGCCCAAGATGAAAATAGTTTTCAGAAGTCATATGAAAACAGAAAGAAATCTGATTCAGCTAATGTGATATAAGGAAGCTGGTGTTTTAGTGAGAAGGTCTGGGTTCTAGTCACAGGTCTGGGATTACATCATTTAATTAATTAATGACTCAATTTTCTAACCTGTAAAATGAAAATAATAGCTATGCTGGCCAAGGAGATTATCTAACATAATGTAGATGCCAGCATTTTACAAGCCCTACATACTTTCCTTTACCTTAGTTAACAAGGTTTTTTTTTCTCTTTTGGTCCAAACAAACTTGAGATTGCATTGATGTGGTGAACTCCAGATGAGCAAATGCAGATCACAAATGCTCTGCAATTTAGAGTCTTAATGAGTTACCTGAGGGATACTAAGAGATTAAGTGACTTGCCCAGGTCACACAGTCAATAAGTAAGGTCTTCCTTACATAGTCAATAAATAAGGTCTTCCTTACTCGAAAGCCAGATATTTATACATTGCTCCATTCTCAAATATGTTATACTGAATATAACTTAACCTTTTGATGAATCAGTGACATTAACTGAAAACATTAATTACTGTACTGTCCTTTAATACTCAAGGACAACTACAGAACATAAGGCTAGTTTTTTCACCACTAAATTAACACCTCCAAATTACTATGCTTTCATAATTTGTCTTCTCTCTCTTCTGTAACAGTTATAACTGCTGCCTTATTTTATGCTGTAAAACAAAGAACTTAAGGGTAGATCCATACCACTCCTTTGAAGCAGAATGCAATGATTTAATGATGACTATTTTGCTCACTGTTCAGAGAGTTTCCATGTTTACTTCTGGGTTTGCAGCTATGCACAGCTAACATAACCACTGAAGATAGAGCACTCTGGTTCTCTGGATAAGTGTTCTAGTGTTACTATATAAATGTTTGCTAAAATGAGGGCTAAAGACTAAGTGCTAAGGGAATTAGTCATATGAGCACAACCTAAAATTTAAAAAATTTGGATTACCGAATTATTATGAAAGTTCTAAAATACCAGATTTTGAACAACCTTGTTATCAAATCATACAAAGCATGTCACTCCAGCTTAATAACGTGTTTAATAATGATTACTGAATTAAACATGTTGCATTCTATAAACCATAAAAGAAATAAAAACATAAGATGATTATTATAAATGAGAATAATCTTTCAGTCTTATTGGTTTTCAAGGAAACTTAGTCTCAAAACAGAAGAACATCTCAAAACAGAAAAACAGCCAACTGATTAAGACCACTGACTTAGGAACATTATGCCCTATTACATTTTTTTTTTGGCGGGGGGGGAGCCAGATTCAATTTAAATCACTTTGACTTAAAATGCTCTTTCTAGATAAACTACTTGACAAAAATCAGAGGACAGTCAGGAGTATTCCACAAGTTTTCACATATATGTAACTTTACTGTCATAAAAAACCTAAATGAAGTCAAGTCAACAAATATTTATTAAGCATTAAAAATGTGCACAGTGCTAAGCATTGGAATTACAAAGAAATAAAAGAGCAATTACTTCCCTCAAGAAATTTACAAACTAATGAGGGAGACAACATGCAAAATAAAACTATGTACAAAAAAGACATACACAGGATAAATGGAGATAATCAACAGAGGTCAGATACATAGCATTAACAGAGACTGGGAAAGGCTTTTTGTAAACGGATTTTAGCTGAGCCTCAAAGTAAGAAATGGAAGCCAGAAGACAGAAATAAAGAGTTAAAAAATTCCAACTATGGGGGACAGCCAGTGAAAATGCAGTTAGGAGATGGGAGTCTTGTGAGAGGAACACAAGTAAGACCGGCATTACTGCCCTTAAGAGTTAAGAAATTGAATCACAAAGTTGCAAGAAGCCCACCAAAAAGTTAGTTACAGTGTCAATATGAAAACCTAGGACTTCTGACTTATAGTACCATGATTGTTTTTCCATCCGTGACTTGCTGCCTCCATCTATAAACCAAATATAAATTAATCATCTCTCTCTCTATATATATACATATGTATGTGTATATATATGTATGTATATATGTGTATATATATGTATGTATTGTGTATATATACATGTATGTGTGTGTATGTATGTATACACACACACACACACACACACACACACACACACACACACATATATCAAATGGTAAATTCTTATGTTTGGAATAAAACTGACCTATCTAAACACTTGAAGAAACAAGAGAAAGAATTATAGCTTTGTTGGTCAATTTTGTTTAAAGTTTTTAATAACATATCAGGATGTTTGAAATTAAAAATAACAATTATTCTGCTAGTCCATTGTTTTACAAAAACTTCATATCTTTTTTTGCTGAGACAAAGCTATATTGGAAGAATATCGTAAGCTTTTCTTTTGTATGGACTGGTCTCCTTTTCAAACAAGAAACAATAAAAGTTAGGTGCTATAAATCTTTTTTTTTTAAGTTCCAGAATTTTTTTTTAAAAGCAATTAGCTCTCTCTTGTAGTGTGAAGTAGAGAAATGTTTAATCTTGAAATTTTCTCCAGTAACGTGACCAAGGGAGTACTACATAGTCTACTTATAAATGAGCTGAATTCAAATTTACCTATTATAAAAAGCCTTAAGAAACAAAGGACATGTACATACAAGAGTTATATTCCCAAAGACCATTCAGGGTGATAGCAACGTAGGCTATATTACAGGATATAACAGCCTTGCATAGAAAACGATTGTGCCTTCACGAGTCAAGATAAAAAGCGTGATTTCTACTTTTGGTTGTTGCTTCCTTTATGAATTGACATTTCTAGAAGTTAAACACAACAGAAAGCAGCACCAAAACCAGATCAAAATAAAACAATTACACAAAGAGTAAAAGAGGACAGGATGAAGGTAACAAAAGCACAAACAGAAATGGTTTGGAGTAGGACTCAAATTTTGTACCCCAGAAGTCCTACCTCTCAAAGGGGACAGAGAGAATAAAGAAGGAAAATATAACAGTATAATTCACAGTGATATAGTGGCTATTCTGTCTTGGATTGCAAAAACATTTTATTATAAAAGCCACTGCAGATCTTTTCCATTTTTCTTTAGTTAGTTGTTCCATTTTTATTTGTAAATGCCCTAAGGATGACTTAATTTAGCTGGTTTCTTCTAGTTCCAAATCTATAATCCTATGATCATTCATGAGATGACAGTCATAAACTATGGGAAAAAAGCTAAAATTATAATGATCAAAACTCTTGCTCAAGTTTAGTTTAAAGTTTTTGTTCTTCCTTAATAGCATGAGTATTTAGTATTCTTCAATGTCTAATGTTTGCAGGGTGACATGAAAATACAAATTTCATTAAACTGTACAAATACATAAATGACTTTAATAAAACACTAGAAGAGGTTTTGGGAGCTAGGAGACAAATCAGTGACACTTACTGTGTATGTGATAGCTGCCAGCATTCCAATCAAGGTCAGAGTACTGATGGAGAATGACAAGGCAGCTAAACCATCTGTAATTAGAAAAAAAATACTGGTGAAAATTCACACAAGGTACAGATATTTACTTATGACTCGTCAATAATATTTTTACATAATTTACAAAAGATTAAATAAATGATATGTAAGCTACTTGGCACTCTTTTACCAACTTACCAAGAAAATGCAAAGATAAATATTTGATCAGAAAACCTAATACTTACAAATTCTTTTGTTTTTGTTGGGGTATTTTTGGTGAGGCAATTGGGGCTAAATGACTTGCCTGGAGTCACACAGCTAGTGAGTGTAATGTGTCTGAGGCCAGATTTGAAATCAGGTCCTCCTGAATCCAGGGCCAGTGCTCTCTCCACTGCGCCACCTAGCTGCTCTGTGTGTGTGTGTGTGTGTGTGTGTGTGTGTGTGTGTGTGCACCTAGCTGCTCTGTGTGTGTGTGTGTGTGTGTGTGTGTGTGTGTGTGTGTGTTTTGGCAAATTCTTTTGTAAAAGCCATTTTTAATCTACCTTTTACAGACTGGAAATCCTTGGTAGAAAGGAATTTGTCTTCTTCTTTATATCATGCTCCTCTCACGCCACCTTGAGCTAGCTCCAAAATATATTCCATATGTCTGGTACTAAATAAAATACTGAATTTAAACAAATTAACATCTTGCCTGATGTTCATGGTATTGAAAAGGGAGGTGAGCAGATAAGACATTCAAGGAAAATATTCCCCTACTTTCCACATCCTACACCAGAGTTCCTCTTAATGACAAAATATATAAACACAGGTGCTAAATCAAAAGGCAAAACAGGTAATCTTAGTATCACTTCTCCCATTTCCTCCATAAACATTTCTGTATTTTGAGTACTGTTATTTTGAAGAATATTTCAAATATGTATCAAAAGTAAGATTTAGTACTCTGGAAAGAACAGTGGACTTGGAGTCTGAAGATCTGAGTTAAAATCCTGACTTTGCCTCTTTCCTTAGGTGAGTCATTTAACGTTTTTGGGCCTGAGTTTCCCCATCTATAAAATGAGGTTGTTGGACTAGATGACATCTAAGATTGCTTCCAGCTCCAAATCTATGATCCTATGATAATATGAAGGGACTGGGCATTAATTTTGTTTTTGAAAGGTTTTTAATATGTACTCCAACTGTAAAAGGACAAAATTATTTTCTGAGGAATACACCTCATTATTATGAAGAAAATAGAGAAATAAAGAAAGATTACCTGATATAGAGCTTTATTTCAGATATAACTTCAAGAACATATTCTTTCTAAGACTCAAGGGATATTTATTTTTTAAACCCTGAATAATTATATAAATATAACTGATACAACAAACTAGACTACCTGCAAATAATTATATTTGGAGGACTGGAAGAATTATACACTTAAAACTTTTGTTTTAAGAAGAGGCATCATGGCATAGTGGAGAGAGAGGCAACCTCAAAGTCAGAAAGACTTGAGTTGAGTCTTACCTCTGACATGTATCTTACGAACCTGGGTAAATCACTTAACCTTTAAATACCCCAAGAAACTCAGACTAAAGCGTAGGTACCAGTATGCTTTAGTGAAGATAGTTCCACAGATGTTCCTTATTTGAATGAAACCACAAGTCCAGACAAAACACACACAAACACAAGAACCTTTCAAGGGATAGAGACTGGACCTGTGATTTCACTGCTATTATAGGGAGCTCTCAGCTAAGGAAACTTCCTGTCAGCATAAAATCTCTAATTTCTCTGCAACTTATAGTCTTAACAAGTTGCCTAGGGTGTTAAGTGGTTAAATAATTTGCCTAGGGGGTCACAAAGCCTGCATCCATCAGGTGTGGAACTTGAACCCAAATCATTTTTTTAAAATTTTATTTGAACTCAAACACCAGAATACAAATAAAGAATAGAGAAAAAAATCATAAATTTAAATATTGGAACTTAATTGCAAAGTAAGAAAAAAAAAGCACGTCATGTGCACAGCAGAACATAAGAGAGGATTCAAAATATGTAACAATTAATTTTCATTTCAAGAAAAGCTATACCATAAATACTACATGTTGTGTCAAGAGCTGGCCATCTTTTCTTTGCTTCCTTGTTAAGTTTTCTTTCGTTCTTTGCTGGGCACTTTTTAAACTTTGTTCTTTTTTTCCTTTGCCCCCTCACCTCCTTCCTCCCCTTGTCACCCCTTCCTCTCCATTACCCGCCACCTCAAGGTTGCAATTGAGCATGGATACATTTCTAAATAGGTATTGATGTATACATACATGTATACACACATAAACATACATACATGTATACATAAAAACATACATTATTTTCCTTAAGAGATTATACTCCTGTGTTTCTGTTTGTGCATCTTTTTTTCCTATCTCTCCTAACTCCTCTACTTTTACAGGTGGAGGGTAGTTAACCTTCCCTTATTCTCCCATCCCCCCATGTCTAAACCCCATTCTATAACCCCCTTTTAACCTATCCCTTTACCCTCCCCTTTAAAGATCCCTCCTTTATCCTCTCCCCACTCCCTATCCCCTTAGAGTTTTATTTCTTTTAAATTTAGAAGACTTTTACACTCTTCTAAACATATAGGTATTTTCTCCTCTTAAACCCATTCTCAATGAAAGCAGGTTTCCAGAACTAAAAGTCCCCTCCCCCATCTAATTCCCCTGTATTGGTTCTTCCTCTTGCACCTCATTTGTGAAAGATAATTACTCTTTTAGCTGTTCTTGAATGGTTTTACTTTTTGAAGTCTAATCATACTCAGGCCTACCACAATCTTTGCTTTTTTTCTTTCTTTCTTTTCTTCCTTTCTTTTTTTTTTTTTTGCAAGGCAATCCGGGTTAAGTGACTTGCCCAGGGTCACATAGCTACTAAGTATCATGTGTCTGAGGCCAGCTTTGAACTCAGGTCCTCCTGACTCCAGGGCCAGTGCTCTATCACTGCACCATCTAGCTGCCCCCACCGAAATCTTTCTTATAAGTTACTTAATTACTAGTAACAATCTTAGATATAGATTTTACATCTTCCATACATAAAAGGCAAACATTCTGTCCTTATTTAGTCTCTTGTAACTGGTCATTGGTATTTTTTCTCTTGGCCTTGTATGTCAAATCTTTTATTGAGTTTAGGGCTTTTTGTTTTTTTAAATGCCTGTAAGTCTGACAATTGATCAAGCGTCCATTTTTTTTTCCATTCAGAATTATGCTTAGCTTTTCTGGGTATGATATTTTTGGCCAGAAACCCAGTTCTTTTGCTCTTCAATACACAGTGTTCCAAGACCTGCAATGTTTTAGTGTCACCACTATTATGTCTTGTGTGATTCCAATTGTGTTACCAACATATGCAAATTTTTTTTTCTTGTTGCCTGTAACATTTTGTCTTTGAGCTGGGGGTTTTAGAATTTGACTATGATATTCCTGAGTTTTCATGGTAGGATCTCTTTCAGGTGGTGATCTTTCTATTTCTGTTCAACAAAAGGAGTGATATTTGAACGATTACAACTATTCAAAGATAAAATAGATTGCCTCATGAGAATGTAAGATTCCTGTCATGAGAACATTCAATTAAAGGCTACCTTACTATGTTGAAAAATATCATCTTTGCTTTTGATGAATTCATTTCCATCTTTAAAATTTTATGATTCCACCGCTAACTTTATAACAGGCATTTATTAATAATTCGTTATCAATTTTAAGTAAAACAAAATATATCATTAATATTACACAGGATTATAGCTATAGGGTGGTACATTCAATCACTACCTTATTAGAACTTAACAGACTTCAGTAGGAACCTGTATTATTTCAACATTATATAACTCCTAGAATTTAGCACAGTTCTCTGTATATATCAGGCACTTAAATGCCTGATGAACAAATCAATCAATTCTAGTCCTTAATATTAATTTACTGAAGTGCATTTTAATACAGTACTCAGGATTCAGTACCATAACAGGGCTTATATTACACAAATCAGCCCCTTCCCAATTCTATTACTACCCTAATAAATAACAAAGATCTCAAAGCTTCACAAATATGATAGTAGAGGGCCACTTTAAGGCAGCAGTGTCAAACTCAAAAAGAAAAGGGGACTACTAAACTGTATATGGGACAGCTAGGTAGTGCAGTGCATAAGTGCCAGGTCTGCAGTCAGGAAGAGTCATTTTCCTGAGTTCAAATCTGGCCTCAGACATTTACTAGCTGCGTGACCCTGGGTAAGTCACTTAACCTCATTTGCCTCAGTTCCCTGTCTGCAAAATAAGCTGGAGAAGGAAGTGGCAAACTAATGCAGTATCTCTGCCCCAAAACAAAACAAAACAAACAAACAAAAAAAACAAATGGGATCACTAAGAGTCAGACACAATTGAAATGACTGAACAAAAACTAAACATGAGGATCTTGGGGAACCCATATTGACTAAGAAAATTATCTTAACATTATCTATGTTTTATTGAATTTTACTTATTTTGTTAAATATTTTGCTAACTACATTTTAATCTAGTTTGAGCCACACTTAGGACTGTTAATGGACCACCTGTTTGATACCTCTGCTTTAAGGTATGGATGGATTATAACAGAGGGCTACTAAAGTTCCTTCCAAATCTGAAGTTTTGATTCTTTAAAGCATATTTCTCTCTCTCTCTTTCACACACACACACACACACACACACACACCCACACACACCAGTGTCAGTCTGTTTTAAGGGATCTTTTTGTTCCCCCAAAACAATTCAATTTCTCTGGTCCTCAATTCTTCTGGCAAATTTTAAAGACTGAAATAGAAAGCCAAAACAATCAAACTGTATCACAATATACAGGAAAGAAGATTAAATTAATGATCTAGTGCAGTTATTAGCAATACTGTAAAACAAAGATTCCCTTATAACCTGAGACAGATGGAGAATGGCTCTTATTGATACAAATTCAAATCAATTAACTACATATATTAGGAATGAGATCTTTATTACAGAAACTTGATGCAAAGATGTTTTCCCCTAATTTCACAGTTCTCTTTCTAATTTTAGCTAGGTGGGTTTTGTATGCTCAAAAATTTTAATTATAACCACAATTGTCCATTTTACCTCTCGTAAACCTGTCTCTCTCTTGTCTGGTACATGAACTCTTCTCCTAGCCATGGATTTGACAGGCAATTTCTTCCATATTCCTCTAATTTGTTTATGGTACTACACTTTCTGTCTAAATCACGTCCCCATTGGGTCTATTTGGTATGCAATGTGGGATGCTGGTCTAAGCTAGTTTCTGCCAGACTGCTGTCCATTTTTTAAAACAGGTTTTGTTAAATAGTGAGTTCTTGCTCAAACAGCTCATCTTTGGACTTATCAAACATTATGCTACTATGTTCATTTGCTTCTATATAACGTACATCTAATCTGATGAACTTCTCTATTTCTTACCCAATACCAAACTGTTTTGATTACTATGGCTTTGTAGTATAGTTTGAAATACGGTGCTACCAAATTACCTTCCTTTCCCATTTTTTTTATTAATTCCTTTATAATTTTTCACCATTAATTCCTCCAGATGAATCTTGTTTTTTCCTAGCTCTATAAAGCAAACTTTCGGTAGTTTCAATACTATGAACAAGTAAATTATTTTGTAGCAACATCTTTTTATTATATTGGTTCAGCCTACCTATGAAAACTTGAAACTTCTTCAATTATCTAGAATTGTCTTTATTTCTATAAAATATTTTATAATTGTAGTCATATAGTTTCTGTATATGTCTGAGCAGGTAGACTTACAAGTATTTTATACTATCTGTAATTATTTTAAATAGAATTTCTCTATCTCTTCATGCTAATATATTGAAATGCTGATAATTTATGTCGTATTTTATGTTCTACAATTTTGCTAAAGTTGTTAAATTATTTAAATTAGTTTTTAGTTTACTCTCTAGAGTTGTCATGTCTCGTTTCCTCTTTGCCTATGCTTATTCCTTTAATATTTTATTCTTGTCTTATTGTTGCATCTCACATTTCTAGCAATATAATAAAGGGCAACAGTAATAGTGGACATCCTTGCTTTACCCCTGATCTTACTGGAAAGGCCTCTATCTTATCCCCATTATAGATAATTCTAGCTTTTGATTTTATATAGATACTAGTTATCATTTTTAGGAAAGCTCCATTAATTCCTATGCTTTCCAGGTGTTTTTATATGAGGAACAGATGTTGTATCTCATCAAAAGTTTTTTCTGAATCTATTTACATAATTATACGCTTTTTACTATTAATATGGTTTCTAATTTTCCTAATATCAAACCAGCCTAGAATCTTTGTGATATGCTGCTATAGACTCCTAGATAAATTTAAAATTTCTGCATCAATCAACATTCATTAGGAATATTATTCTATAGATTTCTTTCTCTGTTTTGATTCTCCATGGTTTAGGTATCAAAAATCAATTGTTCTTATAATTAACTGTTCTTTAAATGTTCAGTAGAATTTAATTGGAAATCCACATGATCTTGGGGTATTTTCCTTTGAGAATTTAATTATGATGAGAAGATAAAAGATTGTTACTATATTATTTTCTTATTGATCATATTTGTAATTAATTGATTTTGTCCTGTAACAGCTTTTGTCATATAATTGCTTGAGTCCTGGTTCTTTGTCTTTGAACTTAGTTCAGAATTCAGCTGGACAGTAACGGGTTAATTTTAGAATCCAGTTTTCCTGCTAATCACTGATCCATTCTTGCCTCAAAGAATTTTGCTAACCTTGGTGAATATATGTGAAAGTGATGGCATAGGGCCTGATATTCTACTCCACCAAGTTATCCTTCAAGTACGTCTAATTTGCCGTCCAAAAGTCTAGGCCACCTGGGCTCAAACAATGAGTACTTGTTATTCTTAATCTCATGAAAGAAGAGGGGTTGTTGCTAGCCCCCATTACCAAACTTCCAGCCAATCATGTTGTTCCCTGCACTTCAGCTCTATAACCAATCATGCTGCCCTTAATCCCATGATATCATCTACCTTGTTCTATACTCCCTAGAGTATAGAACTTGGGGTCTTTGGAATAAATAGAGGTAAGCCACTGACCCATTAACTAATAAATACCATGCCCCTGCTAATAAATTTTATCTTGCTTGTAGATGTGCCTCAGTTTACCCTGCTGTTAAATTCCAGTTTCTACAATGGCTTGTTAAATTTCTTTTTTTGAAGATGGAGTTATAGAAGTACTTTATTTCTTGTTGTTAATTTGGGCAATTTATATGTCTGTAAATATTCAACCATTTCATTTAGATTGTCAGTTTTATTGGCATGTATTTGGTCAAAATAGATACTAACAATTTTTTTTTATTTCTTAGTTGGTTATGAATTCAACTCCATTTCTGATAATGGTAATTTAGTTTTCTTTCTTTTTAAAAATCAAGTTAGCTAAAGGCTTATCTATTTTTTTAATTCCAAAATTTAACTTATTAATTCAATGGTTTTTGCTTTCAATATAATTAATCTCTTCTCTGACTTCAGGAATTTCAAATAGATATGCTAGTTTATTTAGCTTAACATCTAATTTGTTGATGGGCTCTTTCTCTTATTGATGAAAGTGTTTAGAGACATAATTTTTTCCCCTAATAACTGCTTTGGCTGCATCCCAAAAATGCTGGTACGTTGTCTTGTCATTATCTTTAATGAAATTGACTATTTCTATGACTTGTTCTTTGACTCATCTATTCATATCTCTCTAGATAAATTTCTCTATATCCACACATATGTGCATATATAGGTTGTCATACATTATATATGTATATTGATTTAATCAGACAAAAGTCCTCCTCCTTCCCCATCCCTGTCTCGAGAAAATTGAAACCCACTACAAACATGGATAGTTGATCAAAACAACTTTTCACGAAAAGTTTCATTCTATATTAAATCCTTTACCTCTCTATCAGGAGGGAAAGTGAATGTTACGTATTCCACTAGAATCATTGTTGGTCATTACATTTATAAGAATTAAGAGCAGTAGTTTTCCATTACATTTATATACCATAATTTATTCATTGATTCCCCCAATTTTAGATATCCCAAATTACCATTCTTTGACATTTCAAAAAGAGCTATATTTATAATCACCATTCCTCTTTTCTCCTTTTCCTCCCATTTCCCTACTAAATAAAATGTATTTCTGTACCTGTGTGTATATATATTCTTCCTTCTTTTAAGTAGTTTAGATCAGTGAGTTTCAAATGTCAGCTGTTGCCTCAGCCCCACCCCTTCCTTCTGTATTAATGTCTATTTGCACACTGATTATGAGAGGTAATTTTCCTTAACTTTCCTTTCTCTTCCCCTCCAGTGTATTCCTCTTCCCTTCTTTCCATTCTTAAGATCATCAAGACATAAGAGAACCACTACTAGGCATTGTCCAACTGTACTCCTTTTATGACTCTTCATGATGACAGGCAGAGAGGACACATGTATTATCTCCCAATATGTGAATACAATCAGTTTATTTAGTCCTTTTTCATTATTCATTTGTTTACCTTTTTAACTTTCTCATCCCTCTTGTATTTTAATTTTAGAGTTTCTAAACAGCCAATCAATATTAACCTTTACAACATCGGACTTTCCTTTCATCATGAGACACATCTGCAGCTGAGTTTCCTTTCAGCTTTGGCCCATACACTTCATTAGTCCTAGAACTACTTGTAGTCATTCTCCATTCTTCCTCAGTAGTGTACTGGACACTTTCTGATGTGAGGGGCTCATCTTCCAATGTCATTTCTTCTATTATCATTTTAGCAGTCTATGGGGTTTTCTTGGCAAAGATACTGGAGTGGTTTGCCATTTCTTTCTCCAGTGGATCACCCTTTGTCAGAGCTCTCTACTATAACCTGTCTGTCTTGGGTAACCCTGCATGGCATAGCTCATGGCTTCACTAAGCTACACAAACCCCTCCACACTGACAAGGCAGTGATCGGGAAGGGGGCTAGGGTGTCAATATTGAATTACAGATCAATATTGTATAGGAACCTGCAATGCAAAATCCAACCAAGGTAACTAAGATAAGCTAAGTGTGGCCAAAGAATAGATGAAAAGATTAAACATCAACATCTTGGGTGTCAGTGAACTTAAATGGATGGGAATCAGTGAATTTAATTCAGGTGATCACTACATATATTTCTGTGGGAAGAGAATAAATGGAATAGCCCTCAGTCAATAAAAAGGTAAGAAAAGCAGTAATGACTGTCAAAAATGACAGACTTATGATATCTGTTAAAATCCAAGGCAAACCATTCAACATCACAGTAATAAAATCAAAGCTCCAACCACTGATGTTGAAGAGGCCAAAGTTGATCAGTTCTATGAAGATGTACATTTTTTAGAAATAACACCCCAAAAAAGACATCATACTCATCAATAGGGAATTAGAATGCTAAAGCAGGAAATCAAGACAACTGGAGTAACAATCAAGTTTAGTCTTGGAATATAAAATTATACAGGGCAGACACCAATAGAGTTACAGAAATATTCTTGTTCAACTACCCAAAGGCAACTCTACACATGGATCTCACCAGATGGTCAACATGGAAATCAGACTGATTATATACTTTGCAGCCAAGTGAAAAACCTCTATACAGTCACAAACAAGACCTAGAGCTGACTGTGGCTCAGATCAGGAGCTTCTTATTAGAAAATTCAGACTTAAATTGAAGTAGAGAAAACCATCAAACCATATAGGTATGACCTAAATAACATCCCTTATGAATATGAAGAAGAAGTGTTAAATAGATTTAAGGGATTAGATCTGGTGCCTGAAAAACCTTGAATGGCAGTCCACAGTACTGTACAGGAGACAACAACGAAAAATATTCCACAGAAAAAGATGGGCTAGAAAACAAAATGGCTGTTTCAAGGCTTTCCAAATAGCTGAGGAAATTAGAAAAGCAAGAGATAAAGGAAAAAGGGAAAGATATACCCCACTGAATGCAAAATTCCAGAAAACATTCAGGAGAGATAACATTTTCTTAAATGAGCAATGCAAAGAAATAAAAAACAACACCATGGAAAAGAAAGATCTCTTCAAGAAAATCAGAGGTATCAAGGTAACATTTCATGCAAATACAGACACAATAAAAGATAAAAAATGGTAGAGACTTAAAAGAAGCAGAAGAGATTAAGAAGAGGTGGCAAGAATATACAAAAGAACTATACAGGAAAGACTTTAACATCATCAATAATGATAATTGTATAGTTAGTGATCTAGAGCCAGCACCCTGGAGAATGAAGTTACATGGGCCTTAAGAAGCACTGCTAACAATAAGGCTAGAAGTGAAGGAATTCCAGCTGAGCTATTTAAAATCCTAAAAGATGACACAGTTAAAGTGCTGCACTCAATATGGTAGCAAATTTAGAAAACTCAACAGTGGCCACTTGATTTGAAAAGATTAGTTTATGTCTCAATCCTAAAGAAGGGCAATGCCAGAGAATGTTCAAATTACTGAACAACTGCACTCATTTCACATGCCAGCAAGTTTAGGTTTAAGATTCTGCAAGCTAGGCTTCAGCAATGTGAACTGAGAATTACCAGAAGAACAGGCTGGTTTTTAAAGAGGCAGAGGAACTTGAGACCAAATTGCCAATATCTGCTAGATTATGGAAAAAGCAAGGGAGTACCAGAAAAACATCTACTTCTGCTTCACTGACTACACTAAAGCCTTTGACTGTGTGGATCACAACAAAATGGAGCAAGTCAGGATCATCAAGTTCCTCTCCTGAGGAACCTGTATATGGGCCAACAAGCAACAGCTAGAACCAAACATGGAATAGCTGACTGATTTAAGATTGAGAAAGGAGTATGACAAAGCTGTATGTTGTCACATTATTTATTTAACTTATATGCATAACAGATCACGTGAAGAGCCAGGCTGGATGAATTAAAAGCCAGAATAAAGATTTCCAGGAGAAATATCAACAACCTCAGACAGATGACACTACTCTGACGACAGAAAGCGAAGAGGAATTAAGAAACTTCTTGATGAGGATGAAAGAGGAGAGTGTAAAATCTGTCTTGAAGCTTAAAAAAAAAAACACAACCTAAGAGCTTGAAAACTGGTCCCATCACTTCCTGGCAAATAGAGGGAGAAGAAATGGAAATACTGTCAAATTTTATATTTTTTGGCTCAGAGATCACTGTAGACAGTGGCTGCAGGCATGAAATTAAAAGACCCTTGCTTCTTGGAAGGAAAGCTATGGCAAATCTGGACAGCAAACTACAAAACAGAGACATCTCCTTGTCAACAAAGGTCCATAGAGCCAAAACTATGGCTTTTCCAGTAACAATGTATTGTGGCTGTGAGAGTTGAACTATACAGAAAGCTGTGCACCACAGAATTGACGCTTCTGAATTGTGGTGCTGGATAAGACTTTTGAGAGTCACTTGGACAGCAAGCAGATCAAATCAACCAACACTTAAAGAAATAAAGACTATTCACTGGAAGATCAAATACTGGAGCTGAAGCTTAAATACTTTGGCCACATAATGAGAAGACAAAACTCATTAGAAAAGACTCTGATGCTGAGAAACAGTGAAGGCAAAAGGAAAAGGGGACAGCAGAGGATGAGATGGATAGATAGTATCATAGAAACAACACATATGAACTTGCTCAGACATCAAGAGATAGTGGAGGATAGAAGGAACTGGTGTACTATGGTCTATGCAGTCATGAAGAGTTAAACACAACCAAACAACAACATAGCTGTTGTCTTTTCATCAGGAATGCTTAGAAGTCTTCTGTTTCATTGACGGTCATAAAATTATATGCAGTTTTGCTTTAAAAGTTATCCCTGACTATAAGCCTATATGTTTTACCTTCTGAAATATTGCATTCGAACTTCTCTGCTTCTAACTGTGACTCTTTGGTACTTGAATTCTTTCTTTTTGGCTGTCTATGGGATTTTTTTTCTTTGACCTGGAAGCACTATATTTTGGCTATGATGTTCCTGGAATTTTTCATTTTTAAGTTTCTTTTAGGTGGTGACTAGTGGATTCTTTCCCATTTCATTTTGCTCTCTGGTTCTAAGATATCTGGATAGCATTCTTTTAATATTTCTTGAAATAAGATGTGTAGGGGTTTTTTTGGCATGGCATTCAGGTAGTCCAAGGGTTGTTAAGTACTTTCTTCACCACTGGTTTTTCAGGTCAGTTCTTTTTGCTACGAAATAATTTACATTTTCTTCTATTTTTTTCAACCTTTGAACTTTATTATTTCTTCATGTCATGGAGTCCTTGCATTCCATTTGGTTTACTCTAATGGGAAGATTTGTTGCTTGGGCAAGGTTTTGTACATTTTGTGACAAGCTGTTAATTCCCTCTCCAATACTTTCTTCCTTAGCTTTCATTTCTTTTCCATCCTCCCCTCCCCCAAGTACTCCCACTCCACTTAATAAAACATTTTAAAGTTTTTCTTCTGTTAAATTCTTACTTCATCTCTTCTAGGCATTCTAGTTGAGCTTGTGCCCAAGCTTTATTTTTCTGATATTTTGCTTAAAGATGTTTTGGAGTCATTCTCTTCTACATTTGTGTCTTAATCATCCTTGCCACCATAATAAATTTACTGCATTGGTGTTCTTTGGGTTTTTTTTTTTTTTGTTAGCTCATTCTTCTTAGCTAACTTCTTGACTTTTTTTCCCCCTTTAAAAAAAACCATTAATTAATTTAAATTGTTGCAACATTCACTTCCACAAAATTTTGAGTTCTAAATTTTCTCCCCTTCCTTCCCGTCCTCCCTCCCCAAGACAGCATGCAACCTGATATAGGCTATACATATTCATTCATATTAAACATATTTTCACATTAGTCATGTGGTAAATAAGAATTAGAACTAATGGAAGGAATCACGAGAAAGAATGAAAAAAAAAGAGAGAGAGAGAGAGAGAAAATAGTATGCTTTAATCTGCATTCAGACCCCATGGTTCTTTTTCTGGATGTGGACAGCATTTTCCATCATGAGTCTTTTGTTGTGTTTTTTTTTCTTTTTTTTTTAACTCATCCTCTGCCCTCTATTTATCTATCTATACATATACACATACAATTTTTTCCCTTCAACTACCATAATACTAATACTGAGAAAGGTCTCATGACTTACAAATATCATCTTTCCACGTAGGAACGTAAACAGCTCAACCTTAATCTTAAGTCCCTTATGATTTCTCTTTCCTGTTTACCTCTTCATGCTTCTCTTGAGTCTTGTATTTGGAAGTCAAATTTTCTATTCAGCTCTGGTCTTTTCATCAACAATGCTTGAAAATCAAATCCTCTATTTCACTGAATATTCATTTTCCCCCCAGAAGGATTATACTCAGTTTTGCTGGGTAGGTGATTCTTGGTTGTAATCCTATCTCCTTTGCTCTTTGGAATATGATATTCCAAGCCCTGCAGTCCCTTACTGCAGAAATTGCTAAATCCTCTGTTATCCTGATTGTGTTTCTACAATACTCGAATTGTTTCTTTCTGGTTGTTTGCAATATTTTCTCCTTGACCTGGGAACTCTGGAATTTGGCTACAATATTCCTAGGAGTTTTCCTTTGGGAAATCTCTTTCAGGAAGTGATTGGTAGATTCTTTCAATTTCTCTTTTACCCTCTGGTTCTAGAATATCAGGGCAGTTTTCCTTGATAATTTCTTGAAAAGATGATGTCTAGGCTCTTTTTTTGATCATGGCTTTCAGATCAATAATTTTAAAATTATGTCTCCTGGACCTATTTTCCAGGTCAGTTGTTTTTCCAATGAAATATTTCACATTGTTATCCATTTTTTCATTCTTTTGGTTCTGTTTTACAACGTCTTGACTTCTCATAAAGTCACTAGCTTCCAATTGCTCCATTCTAATTTTTAAGGAAGTATTTTCTTCATTGAGCTTTTGGACTTCCTTTTCCATATGGCCAATTCTACTTTTGAAGGCATTCCTCTCCTCATTGGCTTTTTGGAACTCTTTCGCCATTTCAGTTAGGCTATTTTTTAAGGTGTTATTTTCTTCAATATTTTTTTGGGTCTCCTTTAGCAAGCTGTTTACTAGTTTTTCATGATTTTCTTGCATCACTCTCATTTCTCTTCCCAGTTTTCCCTCTACTTCTCTTACTTGCTTTTCAATATCCTTTCTGAGCTCTTCCATGGCCTGGGACTGATTCATATTTTTCTTGGAGGCTTTGAATGTAGGAACTTTGGCTTTGTTGTCTTCTTCTGGTTGTATGTTTTGATCTTCTTTGTTACCCAAGAAAGATTCTATGGTCTGACTTTGTGTCTTTGTTTGCTCATGATCCCAGCCAATTACCTGAGTTTTAAACTCTTAGTTAAGGTAGGGATCTGCTTCCAATGTGGAGAATGTATTGTCCCAAGCTTCGGGGATTTTGTGCAGCTGTTTTCAGAGATAATTTCAGGGACCTGTAAGTTTTCAGTTCTCCCAAGATGGTACGATCAACGGCGAGGTGTTTACTCCTTTCTTGGCTTTTGCTCTGGTCTATGAGTGACCACAAGCACTCTTTTCTGTCTTGGAACTGTGATGAGGATTCTCTCTGCACCACCACCACAAGCTCTACTATGCCAGCACTCCTCCTCGCTCCAGGATTGCCACCCAGAACTGTGACCCAGATCCATGCAAGGGGAAAAAGCGAGAGAATCTTGCCTCAGCACCAGCAAAAGATTCCTGCAATCCTCCTCTGCTCAGCCACCCAATTCCCCCTCAGTCTGTGGGCCGGAAGCTCCAGAAGCAGCTGCCACCCCAGGGCCATGCTCAAGGACTGGGGCTGGGACTGCGCTTCTCTCTCAGCTTAGTCACAGACTTTTCCTACTGACCTTCTAAGTTGTCTTTGGTGTTTGTGAGTTGAGAAGTCTGGAAACCGCCACAGCTGCCTATGAGTCAGTCCTCTAGGGCCTGTTTCAGGTTCGCTGAGACCTGTTTTGCCTGTGCACCCACACCAAAATGCAGTACTCTCCCAACTGGGCACGACAGACCTTTCTAAACACCCATCCAGACTGTCTTGGGCTGGAAATTTGTTTCACTCTTTTTGTGGGTTCTGATGCTTTAGAATTTGTTTAGAGCCATTTTTTTACAGGTATTTGGAGAGGTTTGGGGAAGAACTCAAGCAAGTCACTGCTTTTACTCTGCCCCTTCCATCACGAGTCTTTTGGAGTTGTCTTAGATCCTTGCATTACTGAGAAGAGCTAAGTCTATCAAAGTTACTCACTGCACAATGCTGCTGTTACTGTGTACAATGTTCTGGTTCTGCTCATTTCACTCAGCATCAGACCATACAAGTCTTTCCAGGTTTTTCTGAAGTGTGCCTGCTCATCATTTCTCATGGAACAATAGTATTCCATCACACTGATATAGCACACTTGTTCAGCCATTCCCTAATTGATGGGCATCCCCTCAATTTCTAATTCTTGGCCACCACAAAAAGAGTTGCTATATTGTGGGTCCTTTTCCTATTTTTATGGTCTCTTTAGGATACAAACCTAGATAACTTCTTGACTTTGGAAATGGTGTTAGGGATAAGCTCTGAAGCACTTCTGGAGGAAAGGTCTGTCCTGTTATTACTTTTTCAGAGTATTGAGTGTTGTATTTCAGGGACAGGCTGAGGAACTATAAGTGTTCAGTACTTCTACAGATCCAGGGCAAAGTCTGATCACTGCCATCTGGTTTAAGTTCTGCAAGTCCTTGACCTGGGTTTACTTCTGAGCAAGAGTTGACTGCTGTTGGACTCAGCCTCTATCAGCTAAGTGTAAAGTTCCATTGGTTCAGAGTGGCAGAACTGTATGATCCCCTTTGGTCTGGGATTCCTGTCCTGGTTATTATTCTACATGTTGTACTACATGTTTGAAATGAGCCTTCGCTGTACTCCTGTGGTTTGAGCCATACCACTGCTGCTGGTTTCTGAACTTTTTCAGTTCACCAACGACAGCCTCCCTACCCAAGAACATCACCCTCCCCCAACCTATAATCCCCCTATGTGCAAGTCTCTTTGTCTATACTAGACCTATGACTTGGAACTAAGTAGTGGGTGACAAAGCTGCCAGTTCATACCTGTCCCTGTGCATACTAGTATCTCAGTATGGGTTTGGAACCTCCTCTTGTCCTGGTACACAGCCTCTCCCTGGGTAATGGAGCTGGCAGGTGACGTGCTCCTTGCCAATCCTGTCCCCAATCTGTAGTCTTCCCTATCTCTCTAGGTAGACCTGAGCTGGAGAAATGACTCACTGTGACCTGTTCTGGATTTTCTCATTAGAATTCTTTGTGGTGCACTTTCTAGAAGTTTGGATGAGTTTTGTGAAGGGGAGCTTGCTGCAGTGCTTCCTACCACTTGGTCACCTTGGCACACCTATTCTTTCAGATTAATTTATTTTGTTTCTAACTGATGTAACAGCTTTGCTTCAAAGACCCTTTACTGAAAATTATTTTTATGTCATTGTGCTCAGTAAGGGAAGGGAGTACAAATTTACATAGTACTTGTTATGTGCCAGACATGGCATTATGTGCTTTTCACAAATATTTACTAATTTGATCCTCATAACATCCCTGGAGGGCAGGTGCTACTATTACCCCCATTTTATAGTGATAAAACTGAGGCAAACAGAAGTTAAGTGATTTGCCCAAGGTCACACAGCTAGTAAGTATCTGAGGCTAGATTTGAACTCAGGTCTTCCTGACTGCAGGCCCATCACTCTACTTATTGTGATACCAGCTGCCTCCTGGGAAAATGAAAATGCATTTAAAAGATGCATTTAATATTTCTGATTTTAAGCATTTGTGAGGTTTTTGTGCCCTAACAGATGTGCATTCATTATAAGACAATTTCTATGAAGTTGCCATACACAGCTGAAAAATAGGTACACTCCTTCTATTCCCATTCAATAATCACCAAAGCTCTATCATATCTACCATTTCTAATACTCTATTCAGATCTTTTGGGGGTTTTTTTGAATTTTTTTTTCCTATTGTGGTTGTTGACTTAGCTAGATTGTGGTTTTTGACTTATTTTGACTAGATTTATTTAGGTCTGAGAGAGGTAAACTGAGATCCCTGATTATTATACTTTTACTATTTCTTCCTGAAACTCATTTAACTTTTCCTTAATCAATTTAAATGCTGTGCCAAAAATGGCACATGTTCAGCATTGATATTAATTCACTCTCTAAAGTACATTTCAACAAAATGTTGTTCTTTATCTCTTCTAAGTAGGTGTATTTTTGCTGCTGCTGACCATGACCTATGTTTTTATTTAACTTCGGCTGAAATATTATAGATTTTGCTCTAGCTCCTTGTTTTAACCTTACATTATCTTTCTATTTCAAACCTGTATCTATTAAACAAAATACTGTTAGATTCTGGTTTCTAATCCATTCTGATATCCTCTTCCATTTTATGAGTGAGTTCATCTCATTCATGATTAGGATTGGTAATATATTTCCCTCACCCTGTTTTTCTAAGTTTCCTTTCTCTTGCTTCCCACCTGCTCTTTAAGAGTTTGTTTTACTTCTGACTTATCTTTCCCTCTTATTCCTCCCTTTCCCTTAACTCCTTTCTCTTGTATAAAAACACATGGTTTTTTTCCCCCCTCCTTTGAATAGTTGAGGTGAGTATTGTTCAAGTGTTATCCACTCCCCTCCCCCATCCCCACTCACTCCTCATTTTATGGACTTTTACTTATGCATTCTACTTACAACAGATAGTTTTCTCTACTTGTTTCTCTCCTTGTCCTCTCAAAGTGTATTCTTCCTTCCTTCTCTTTCTTTTTTTAAGATCATCAAAACATAAAAGAATCATTCCCAGATGCTCTACCTAATTATATGGCCTCTGATAACAATAGAATTCTGAAGAGATATAATTTCTTTATTTGGGAATGTAAACAGCTTAACCTTGCTTAGTCCCTTGATTCCTCACTCATATTTACTCTCAAGGAGTTCATAGTTAAATGGGGGAGACAATATGCAAACAACTATGTACAAAGACAATACAGACAGGATAAACTGGAATTAGCTGAAGAGGAAGGTGCTAGCAATAAGGGGGATCAGGAAAGGTTTCTTGTAGAAGGTATTATTTTAGAGGGGACTGCAAGGAACACAGGGAGCCAAAAGATGAAGAAGAGAATTCTAGGTGCAGGGGACAGCCACTACAAATGTATAGAGTAGAGAAATGGAGAGTAAAGGTAACTAGTTTAAGATTAAAAGCTAAGTGTTAGGCCAGTCCAGAAAAGGATGCAATAGAATGTAACTTACTAATTTTTCCAATACCCTAAACAGTATCTAAATGTCTTAAAAGAGAAAACAAATACAAAGAAACTACTAATTTACTCTGTACCAAACAGAATCAGGTGCCTCTATCCAGGACAGTTTGTATTAGCAAGCCTGGCAGCCACTATCTCTATTTTTACTGATAAAAGCAAGATATTAATAAACAATTACAAGATGAGAAAATTAGGAAGTCATACCTAAACCTCTAAACATTAATCTAATAATCTTTTTAAATCAGGGAACAACAGAAATGTTGATTAATAGAGAAAGAATGTATCTATTAAAAAGAAGTTGTCACATATACAGCTATTGAGTTTGTATTGTTCATAAGATCATTAAAAAAGATCTTTCATGTGTTAAAACATACATACACATTTTTGTACAACAGTCACTTTTAATATATACACTGCAAAGTCAGTTTCAGTATTTAAACTGTCTTCTACGACAAAAGCACACTCATTCCTAATTTAGATCATTCAACAAATATTTATCAGTTACTATGTGCTGAGTACCATGTTAGACCCTAGAAGAAGATTAAAAGTTTGGGCAAGACAGTTCCTGCCCTCATAGAGTTCAGGATAATAGCAAATAATAATAAATAGGACCACAAATTTAGAGTTAAAAGGATCATAAAATCAGAGAATTTGTGTTATAAGTGACTGAAAAGCTACCCAGTTCAAGTCTCCAATTTTTTAGATGAGCAAAGTAAGGCACAAAGATGTTAACTGACTTGCATAAGGTAACAGAGATAACAAAAGTGGGATTTTAATTAAGATCCTCTGCATGCCACTGCTCTTTCTAATACGCTAAATATAGTATTTAATATCAGAGTAATGACATAAATGTGGTGTCATAAACCACAAAATAGACTGCATTTCCTTACTTTTAATAATTTATAAAAACATATGCAATCTCTGATATACATGCATATATATATATATATGTTTTCATACATATATATTTAGTTATGGCTGTTATAGTTATAGATCTATTACTCTTGCTAATGCTTTCCTTAAAAGAATACTTACGACTACTTCCAAGTTCTTCAAACAGGAATTTCACTTTTTCCCACTCCGTAGAATTTTTGTTAGGAACACTCAAAGGAACAAAAGCACTATAAACAAATAAAAAAAACACCTTAATGTATTTAAATATATAAGACTTAATTACAAAGTTATTAATAGAGATATCACTAATGGTTATTTCCACCAGAAATGGATCTAAGAACCTCACAAAAGAAATCAATTAGTAGTATAGAAGGGGAGTGAAGAAAAATTTCCTCTAATAAACTTCATTATGATAAAAAATTAACACTGTCAAAACTTTTCTGCTTCAATTTATTTTACATTTATGTCAATTTGTACTGCTTTAATGTTTCATACTTTTATGCAATCTATTTCTCATATATTAAAATACTTTTTAAATACTGGAATTATATGAACTGCCAAAGTATGAAGGAATAAGTGGTATAAACAGCATCCACTTATAAGATAGTCCCTCAATTCATACTGAAACATTCTTGACTATATTCAAAGTGCATGGGGGAAAAAAAGTCATAGTGGTCCAGTTAAGATTAAGGGAAAAAAGGTGAAAGTTGAGCTTCAATACTGCTAAGCAGTTCTAACAAATCTTACTGTCCCTTGCAGTAACTCATTAACCACAGCAAAGGCTTTAAGATTTTCTCTCTCCTCAAGCCCAACTCTCCTTCTAAAGATCCCCTTCATCACATACACAAGAAACTTGGCCTCAACCATCCTGAAACCATTTTACAATGCCTTTTATGTTATACTTATGAAAGAGATGGGGAGACAAGGGCTGAATGATAATACAGTTGGGTGGATTTGCAACTACTTGAACAAAAAGATCCAGAAAAGAGTCATCAGTAAGTGTAAAGGTTTTTTTTTTAATACACTATACATCAAATTTAATTTTTAAAATTATTTTTACTTAAGTTGAAGGCAGGTCTCTTGTAAATATCTTTTTTTTTTTGCTTTTTTTTTTTTGGTGAGGCAATCAGAGTTAAGTGACTTGCCCAGGTATCAAGTGTCGGAGGCCAGATTCTTGTAGATATCTTGTAGAATGTCCTCGGTCCTGAGCTATTCAACATTTTGAATCAATGACTTGAAAGTGTACATACCCTTTTGTAAATTTATAGATGGTATAAAACTTGATGTAATACTAAAACTATGGATGACTGAGTCCAAATCCAAAAAGATCTCAGCAGACTAGAATGATGTGCCACATAAATGAAATTTAAGAAGATTAAATGTGAAGGGTGCTGATATATAAATGTAATGGAATACTATTGTTTTATAAAAATGATGAAAATGAGAGTTTCAGAGAAAACTGGGAAGCCTTCTATGAACTGATGCAGAAATATGAGAACAATTTTTTAAAAATAACAACGCTGTAAAAAAAAAAGTCTGAAAGGCTTAAAAACTCTGATCATTGCAATCAATAAATCAACTACAATTCCAGGAAACTGCCAACGAAGGGTGTTACCTGCCTTCTGACAAAGAGACAGACTCAAGGTGAGGAAAAAGACCGCTATTTTTGAACACAGCAAGTGTAGACATTTATTTTGCTTAACTATGTATATCTGTCACAAGGGTTTTGTTTTTTCTTTCCTTTTTTTCAATGAGGGGAGGTATGAGGTAGAAAAAATAAACTTGTTAACTGACAAATATATTTTAAAAAGAAATTGCTATCAAAATAACAATAAAATGTAAAAAAAAGAAGATGATAAATTCTATTTGAAGAAAGATATCGATGGAACCCCCAGGTGTAGACATTCAATAAACAGTTGAGAACGCATAGAGCTAATAACTGAATCTATGAAGCATGCCTCTATCACCAGGGAAGGAATTGCAATATGAAAAGAAGGGAGTCCAGGACAGAGTTTTGAGGAACATCAATATGTAGGGGGTGAAAATCAAATGTTTAACCAAAAAAGGAAACTGAAAAGGTAAGATGGGTATTAAGAAAACTGGAAGAGAGCCCATCCAAGAGTACAAAATCAGTCAGAAGATTCATACATTTCAGTGAGGGTAGGGACTGAGAAAGGGCCATAAGATTGAATAGCTAAGAGATAAATGGTAACCTTGAAGAATTATTCAGTAGAATAATGGAGGTCAGAAGTCAGATTTCAATAAGGGGGAAGTGGAGGTAATGAGTATAAACAACTCTAGGACTCTGATTCTAAAAGGCAAGAAAGATAGAAAGGATAGCATGAGGGGGTGAAAGGGTCAAGAAAGATTTTGTAAGAATAGAGGAGATATGAATGTGTTTATACATAGCAGGGAAGGACAGAGTCAAAGATAGATTGACGATGAAAGTGACATGGCAAGGTCAAAAAGGAAAAGCTGCTGAAGGCAAAAGGATAGGATGGAGGGCATAAGTAAAAGGGCTATATGTGACACAAAGGGTTAATTCTTTGCAAGAGCTGGGACCAAAGGGGAAAAAAATAAAAGGATGGGTAAAGTGAGGACATGTATATAGCAAGAGGAGACAAGTCTTTCTAGGTGCATGGCAGAGAGAGAGAGACAGACAGACAGAGAAAAAGAGAGATCTCTCTTCAGGCAATGGAAAGGTCAGACAAAGAGTTGCTTTTTGTATTTTTACATGAGGAGCGAAAGGAACCTGGATATATTCATAGGCAGTAAGTTAGAAATCAGTAGAAAGGGAGGAATTAAAAATGAAAGAAAATGAGAATGATCACTGGGACAAACTCCTGGAGGAGAAAGGAGGAGCTGAGATCAAGAACACAAGTAGAAGTGTTCTTGCCTAGAACAATGATAGGAGGAAGAGGAGTGTCTAAAAGTGGCAATGGAGAGAATATGCAAATTTTTCTTTCTGGCCTACTGTGCAAGGGGCATGACAGAAGTAACAACCTGCATGGAAGTAAGTGTCCAAAGACACTCTTCTGAAAGGGTCAGGTTTTAGGGGGCAGCTAGGTGGCACAGTGGATAGAGCACCAGCCCTGGATTCAGGAGGACCTGAGTTCAAATCTGGCCTCAGACACACAATAACATTTACTAGCTGTGTGACCCTGGACAAGTCACTTAACCCCATTGCCTCACCAAAAAAAAAAGAAAAAGAAAAAGAAAGGGTCAGGTTTTGGTGAGTACTGAAAGATGGAAAAAATTTGAGATTTAAGGCACAGTACAGAAAGCAAATCTTATCTTTGCAATCACTTGCTTAGTATGTTGTTCATATCCAATATTTTTCTTTCTCTTCTCAGTTCCCAAACTCTAAATGAAAGCAGTGATGAAAATTCCACAGTGTCCCCAAATTTCTTAGTTCCCTGCCTAAGACTTCACGTGATTCTTTTCAGATATCTTATAAAAGACTCATAACAGCACACCCGCCAATTATTCCCCACTGCTGGTGGTTCATGTAAAAATCAAGCGTCTCGGTAGGTTCTTAGTCATATTCTGTAAATGTGACACTTCTTTTCCTTCTGCTAATCTGTTCATAATATTCTTTTATTCTTTTCTGTCATTTGAATCTTTCTTCCTCATCCCCTCCTTGGACCATTTCTTCCATTGTGTCTAAAAAATTTTTGCTCTTTATTATACTAGAGTACATGCGGGCATTTATCAAGTTCTTTTCTTTAGTAAGAAGAACAATTTTCACAATACATATATGATTGCCTCTGGCAAAAAAGCTGGCACTATCACTAGTAGCTTTACCTTTGGTAGTAAAAAAGGCTAAAAGTTCTGAAGTGGAAATGGTATTTTTGTGGTAATCTTGAAAACATCTACAGAATTAGCAGGCATATCTAAATAGAGAGACAAGGATATGTAAAGTGACAGGGATATCTAATAGATGACACAGGGAATCACCAAAAGTAACTAGAATTAGGAAGGGCTGATCTAAAAAGGCTTCACAAAATAGGTAAAATTCAATTTTTCCAGTTCCTCAACTCTTCAATTACTACTTTCCTAACTAATTAGAAACATATTAATAATGTTAAATCAAAAGCTAGTACAATAGAATTTGTAGGCAATAAAGGTTCAGACAACCAGACTATGACATATCCTTTGGTAATGAGAGTCCCAACAGAAAGAAAATTAATATAATCCATCTCCTTAATATAATCCATAGACTGAGTGCTGGACCTGAAGTCAGAAAGAGAGACCCAAATGCCACCTCTAACAGGCCATGTAGCCATGGGCAAGTCACTTCATTTTTTTAATCCTCAGTTTCCTCACCTACAAAGTGGAGAAAATAACCCCATATGGTACCTATCACACAAGACTACTGTTAGGTTTAAATGAAATAATATACATAAAATAATACATAATACACGAAATAATATGAAACAATATACACAAAACAGTTTATAGTGCTTTAAAGTACCATAAAAATGTCAGTTATTACTTGGAAACAGGACAATAGCTTTCAAAACCAACTTTAGAAAGATAAGTTTTACAAATAATTCTTTCTACATATAGGTATTTACATTTTCCCATGTCTTTCAAAATGGTTAAATCTGAAATTTTTCCTTTAGTCAAAATATAGGTTGCGCAACCCAATTTATTCCTCAAATGAACTTAACATGGACTCTCATAATACATAAAGTTCTTAAATACCAACAGTCTCATTTCGCCCAGTAGATAATCCTGTGGGATAAAACAAGTGTTATTATCTGCCTTTTATAGAGCGGGATTTATAGAGTCATTTGATCTTCACAACAACTCTGCAAGGTAGGTGCTATTATCCCATTTTACAGTTGAGAAAACTGGGCCAAATAGAGGTAAAGTGACTTGCCCATGGTTACAAAACTAGTTAAGTGAAAAGGGAAAGATGTAAAAAGTATGGGGGAAAAAAGAGAAATCTATATCTTCTGATTCCAAGTATAGCATTCTTTCCATGTTATCTTGGAAAAAGCAAAGTTAAAGTATTTCAGTAGGTGAGAGAAAGAGGTAAGGAAGGAAAGATATATTGAGCTTCAAACCTATCAACCTTGAAGGTCTTAAAGGCGTTCCTCACATTACCATTTTAGAGACTAGACTTGGCTAGAATCAAACTCACTAACTTTACCATAAAGTCAGGTGCTGTTTTTACCAGCAGTTATAAATCATTTATTTACAGGCAAATTATAAGAAAGTTATAAATATGTCACTTTCAATATAAGCCATATTACTTCCAGGAAATAAGATGAATCAGTTTAAATTTAAACATGACTTGAAGTATTTTTTATGTAATAATTAGAACAATATTACTCTAGATATAACCAAACCTCAGTTAAAAAAAAACACTACTTTTTATATCTGCAAAATGACAGAACTGCTCATTACATTTACTAATAAGATGAAAAATGTATTTATTTTTCAGTGGCATACTCTTTCCAGATATCCAAAAAATAAAATTGAGTCAAGCAAAAATAGCATTCAACATCTTTTGAGTCAAAGCAAATCAACAAACATTTATTAAGCATTTAGTCTGTGCCAGGCACTGTGCTAAGTATGATGAATAAAAGGAAAGGTAAAAACATGGTCCCTGCTCTCAAAGAGTTCATATCCTATTAAGGAAGACTATGTAAACAAGTATACAAGAAGGCCTAGTGCCGATTAACACTAAGAGGTGAAATCACACAGCCAGTATGTGACACAGGTAGGAATGGAAATCAGCACTAGCTCCAAGATCACCTCTAGCTACAATGTCAGACTGCCTCTCAAGTAACACTATCACACTAACATATTTCATTTTTTAAAAGTATCTGCACGAAAACTAAATTTTCATTATGGACTGATGAATAAATACAGAAAACAAAACAGCATTCTATTTGCATTCTTCCCTTTTATCTTACATAGGGCCTATCTCTTCCCCTCTCATGCTTTCTTCAAAGGTATTCCTGATGTATCTATAGATTCTCATACAAGTTTTATAAAAATGGAAAGTGTAGTATAATGGATAGAGAGTTGGCTATAGAAAACCTGAGTTCAAGTCTAAGAGATATTATGTGTCTCTGGACAAAACACTGAACCTCTTAGCTCACCTATTTTGCCCAGGGAAATCTTCACATAGTTGGAGGGGACATCTCCCTAACTCACCAACAGGTCTGAAGCCTGTCAGTTACCCTCAACTTAGCCCATCTGCTAAGATAGTTTACCAGGGTGTGGCTGCTGCAGATGCTACAGATTCTTGGAGCCACAGGTGAGAGCTGGGTGAACACCAAAGGTGAATGAGCAGCCCTGAAAATAGCTTGGCAGGCCCTCACATCAAATGAGCTACTCCTCCTGAACACCTCATACACCCAATTTCAATGTGAATTCCGTGACTTAAGTGTGGCTTCAGGATGAGCAGCTGCCTAGAAACGAAGACTCTCCATATTCACTGACTTCCTGTATCACTTTGTTCTCATTTCTTCTGTTGTTGTTAGTCATTTTTCAGTCATGTCCAACTCTTCAGGACCCCATTTGCAGTTTTCTCGACAAAGAAAATGGAGTGGTTTGCTATTTCCTTCTCCAGCTCATTTTGTAGATGAAGAAACCAAGACAAAAAGAGTTGAGTGACCTGCCCAGGGTCACACAGTTATTAAGTATCTGAGGCTGGATTTGAACTCAGAAAGCTAAGTCCTCCTAACTTGAGGCCTGGCATTCTATCCACTGTGCCACCCAGCTGCCTCTCAGCCCTCAAATCAAGAATGTCTTCCTTCACTCATATACCCAAATCTCATCTCCACTCAGCTATTCTAGCTCACAATGATCTCTTATACTTCTCTAAATTCCTACCGTATTTACTTAGTACTATAAACTAGTATATCATGTGTACATTTGGCTCCTTGAGCTAGACTATAAACACATGCTTTTCATCTGTCTTTTTGCTTATTTTCACACTATAAGTGATCACTTCTTCCTATCAGTGTGCTTGCTTAGAATAACTCCTCCTCCCTACCACATACACATACATACTTTCTAATGATTTACTGTCTAGAAAAAAAAAGACATTAAAACTTGTTGGAACTGCATTTAAAGGAAAAGCAAGTACTAAGTAAGGGTCTCTCTTTCAAGTAAAATCAATGCATTAATTATTTAGTTTGCTAAGTTCCACATAATTGAAACTATTGGATAAGTGTAATATGTTACTGTATGCACAGAAACAGCCTTATGTATAAATAGGAAACAAATGAATAGGAAATATGTTTCTATATACATACACACACACACACACACACACACACACACACACACACACAGAAATGCATGTGTGTGAGAAACCAAGCTGAGCAGTGGGGGGGGGGTTTGCGCGCGTGTGTGCGTACACCCACACATGGGTGACCAAATGCCTTCTTGGTTTGGCTCCACCATCATCTTCATTATGTCCCATCCAATCACAAAATGTTAAACTGGAAAGGACTATGGAGTTCATTTAATCCCAGAGCCTCATGTTAAGGACAAGGAAACCAAAGCTTAAGGAGGTGACTTGTAAAAGGTCAAACAGTTCAATGTTTTCTCCATCATATTAACCTCCCTCTCTACTTCATTTCTTTTTTCAATTTTACTTTAATTTGCTAATCAAGAGGTATTTTAAACCAAGACTGCCATATATCAAAGTACACAAAATTAGTGACAATTCAAGCTAAAAAATAAAACAAATTTTTTTCCAAATAGAATATTTACAATGAAAGTAAGAAATTAGTGTGCTAATGAAAAGTGGAGAAAAGTGGTAAGGAAAATTTTTGAATGGCATTTATATTGTACTTTGCAAACTCTAAAGTGTTTTACATATGATAACTCTTTGAGGAAAATAATTTTTTGGACCAGTCTTGGGATTTCACTGGCATAGAAACGTCTTAGAGAGGAAATTTTCCAAACAATGCAGAAAGTCTTAGAGAGTTGTCTGTAGCACTAAGAAGGTAAGTGACTTGTCTAAGGCCACAAAGCATGTGAGAAACAGGGGTGAAACTTGAACCCAGATCTTCCTGACTTTGAGGTTAGCTACCTCAGGTAAATCTCAGAAACTGCTTTACAGTCAAGGAAAAGACTCAAAGTTATTAAGTGATTTGCCCAAGACTACATACCTACCAAGTTTCAAAGGTCACTCTGAGCCCAGCACTCCTTCCTCTTTACCAAATAACCCCTCAAATAAGCACAAAAAAATGATGAAGAATGTTAGTATTGTTCACACAAATGACAATACTTACCCAACCAAAAGAAGAAGTGCACAGATGACAGCAAATCCCAAAGTATACTTGAAGGCTGTTTTAATTTGCTAGAGATATTAAAGAAACAATGAAAGATTTAGGAGACATTGTAAGTTAAATTTTTTTCTATCATAAAATCTACAAAGTGGTTATGTCAAAAGCATATTTAATTTCAAAATGGAACATTTTTCATTTTCAAGGTTTAAAGATTCAATAAGTTTTAAAATTGTAACATGTCACCTTAAATACACTTTTGCAAACTATACCGTCTAGTCTTAAATTTTTATTGGACAATTAGGCCTTTATATGAACTATAATGCCTAGCTTCCCATCTTTCAGTGCCCTACCAGTAGGAGACTATTTTAATAAAATCCTTAAGGATAGATCTTTCTCCTCAAAGTAAGAAAAATTAACTAATTTTCTTCCTTTCCTCCCCCCCTTTTTGAATGAAAAATAAGAACTGAATTTAAAATAAGATGCAAAAATAAGCATTTTGAATGAAGCTAAGTGACCATTATATTCAAAGTTTTGTCAAATACTAATAATAAAGTTAATGGCAATTAGAATATCTAAATCTTGTAACTATAAAACAAGTTAAACCAATTAGCAACATCTACCATACAAGCCTTAATAAAAGTGTGTGAGAGAGCAAGAAAATGCTTCATGAAAATTTTAAGCTTTTCTTTTATAAAGCTAAGGAACTTGGACTCCACAATGAGAAAACAGCACAAAGACCACTAGTCTACCTTTTCGTGTTTTCCTCTGACACTCAAGTTCTTTATACTTTTTATTTGGTGGAAAAAAAAATGAATAAGGAAGAACATCATCCATATTCTCATTCTTAGGCAATTTTTCCTAAGCTAAAATGTCTAAATAAAATAGGGATACTTACAGTACATCTACTAGCATCATCTTCCTCCTTCTCTTCGTAATAGAAATAGACAAATGGTATCCACAAAAACACACAGAACAATATTACAGAATATAAAGCTGTGAACAAAGAGAAAAGGCTCAATGATTTTATGGAAAAGTGTACTGATAACTTAATTGCACAGTATAATAGATTATATTACAATGGATGATCTAAAATACAACAAATTTCTATGGCATCTCCATTATAAGCATTCCCTACTCTGCCATATATTTAATTTCTCTTTTTTTCCCCTCCTATGATCATACATCTAAAGCTAAAAGTATCCTAAAAGACCAATTAGTACAATCCCCTCTTTGGAGGTTAGGTGACTTGCCCAGTCACATAAGCAATGACTGTCAAAGGCAGGATTTGAACTCAGGTCTTCTGATTTTATAATAAGTTGATTTTTCCCTTCCATTTCTCCCATTTTGCCTCTGTCCTCCCTTAATCCTGACCCTATCTTCTTACCCTCTCATTATAACTCAGTGAATTGTTTAATTATATTAGTTCTAATCATTTGAAGATCAGCAAAATGGTAAATAAATCTAAATAATATATTGAATAAGTATATCTAAGTTCATTCCATTATATTTCACAACTAATACAGAAGTTACAGATTTACCTCAGAAGCTAAGCTACATTTTAGAATCTAAACGATAATAATTATGTAAATACAAATACGGAAAAAACTCTGTAAGATTTAGAGACATTATTCCTTCCTGTTTTGACTGAGATATGTACATACCAAGTATTCCCAGTATATAATAAATAGTTCCTTTTTTTTTTAAGCTTTTTGGTGAGGCAATCGGGGTTAAGTGACTTGCCCAGGATCACACAGCTAGTTAGTGTTGAGAGTCTGAGCTCAGATTTGAACTCAGGTCCTCCTGACTCTAACACCACAGCTCTCTCTACTGCCAGAATAAATCTAAGAAAGTTTCACAAAATCAATCATATTTACCCTTTACTTCTACAATAAAAATTAGATAAATATGCTCACATAAAGAATTAAGAGGACAATTTGCAGAATGAGAAGGGCTAGGAAAATCACCAACTCCACAACGCTGTGACTATTTCCATTAGTAATTTATTTTTACTTCGGCATAATTTGCCAACTTTGGGAAGCTCTCACTAATCTCCCTATCTCAACACCAGCATCATCAGCATCAACAAGAGTTTATTAAGCACTTATTCTGTGCCAAGTACTGTGCTAAATGCTAGGAATAAAAAGAAAGACAAAAACAATGCCTCCCACATTTTAATAGGGGAGAGAACAAGTAAACAACTATGTACAAAAAAAGTTAAATACAAGATAAATTGGATAATCAATAGAGAAAAGGCACTAATAGATTACAGACAAAGAAAGGCAAAAGGTAGAATATGAGCTGACTCTTGAAAAAACCAAGGGAGCCAATCTTCAAGATAAGAAGGAAAATAATTCCAATAATGGGGGGGAGGGGGGAATGGGGCAGGGGCAGCTTACAGTCAGTGCAAAGACTCAACTAGGAGAAGTACTGTATACAAGGAATAGCAAGAAGCCCAGAGTCACTGGATTACATAGAATACACAGAAGGGAGGTAAAGTATAAGACAAAAAAGTAGAAAATGGGAAGTAAAGAAGATGATTAGAAAACAGAAAGGGGTCAAGATTTTTTATCTCATCCTGGAAGTAATAAGAAGCCACTGAAGTTTACTAAGTGGGAGGAAAGGGAGAAGTCAAGGAGAAAGGGAAAGGTGATATGATCAGAACTCTGCTTCAGAAAGATCACTTTGGCAGCTGAGTGAATGAGACTGGAGTTGGGAAAGACTTGAGTCAAGGAAATGAACCAGAAGGCTATGCACCTTATACCACCAGGTATAACATGAAAAGGACCTGCATCAGAGGCAATGGCTATGTGAATGGAGAGCAAACGTTGTTTGTTAGGAGTGAGATTGTGTGGGTAGAAGCAATAAAATTTAGTAACAGACTGGATATGGGGGGTGAGCAAGAATGACGAGTCCAGGATGATACCTAGGTTTTAAGTTCAGGTAACTACAAGGAAGGGTAGTGAGCTTGACAATGAGAGAAAAATTTGGAAGATGAGAGGGTTATAGAAGGAAGATAACAAGTTTAGTTTCTGAACATGTTCACTTTCAGGTATCCCAAATGACAGATCAAGACATCCAAAAGAAAGCTGGTGACTTTAGACTGGAAGTCAGGAGATAAGTTTAGGACTGGATAAAAAAATCTGAGAATCATCTCCATAGAGATGATAATTTAATCCAGGGGAGCTGATGAGATCCACAGATAGTATATACAGAGAAGAGGGCCAAAGACAGAAGAATATGGAGAACATCTATGGTTGGTGAATAAGACCTGGATGAAGACTCAACAAAGTAAACTATGGGAATTTCTAGATATGTGGATCATCTAACTCAGTAACTTCCCAAAAGAGAAAAAAATAAATGAAGACATTTACAAACATGCCTGATCTCTAGACCTAGAATCTGCCAGCTGATGCTGCCATCTATATTTTATGACAAGATTTTCCGGCCTAGAAAAATCTATAAATAAATGCAAGTTTCAATTTTATAACTCCAAAGTGTCAAATATGAAGTTTACTCATAACAAAGGAGCCCAGATTACACACACACAGAGTTATTTAGAAGGGTGGAATGTTGAGATTTAAGTGGCTCTTTTTTCTTCCTTTGGAGACTATCGTAAATAAAAATAGGGCATTTTAGGCTAGTTTGAAACACTGTGAGTAGACTATTAATACGTAGTTTACAAATTATATTAAAATTCCTATCATATAGAGCTAGATTTTTCTATAATTCTTCTGATTTAAATTTTTTTTTTAAATTCTACTCATTTTTGATGGGGTCTAACATAGCTTCAGGGGTTCAATGGCTACAAACATATAGAAGTTTACAAATTTGAGCATCAACCAAATTTTGAACACATAGAGTATATTTGTGTAAAAACTACTCCCTTAAATAAGGGGGTTCATAATCTGGGGGTCCAAAGATAGTTTCTGGAAGTCCATGAATTTGGATGAAAATTACATTTGTGTTTTTTCATTGTTCTCTAACTAAAATTTAGCATTTCCTTCAGTTATCTAAAAACATTCTGAGAAAAGAGTCCATGGACTTCCCCAGACTGCCAATGGCATCCACAGCACAAGAGGTTAAGAATGCTTGCGTTAGAGAAGAAAAAAAAGATGAAAGAAGTAACATTAGCAGAAAAGATATGCACTTTGAAGGACAAAGTTATAAGAATAACATTACAGAACATTTAGTTTTGAAAAAAAAATGTACTTACCAAGTTAAAAATATATCCCTGTTAGTTCTAAAGTAGTAAAAATCACTAGTCAAAAGTATTTATTAAATCTTAATAATTCTAACTTAAAAGAGGCTATAGCATAGTAAAGAGCCAGGCTCAAAGCCAAAAAAGACCTGCATTCAAGTCCAGCCTCTGACCCATACAGCTGTGTGACACTGGGCAAGTCTTCCAGCTTCTCAGTGAATTTAAGCAATGCTAAAACTAATATGCAGAGAAAGTATAAGAATACCAATCAAATGACAGGTCTAATCTCTATCTAACTCTAATTCAAGATATACAGTGTGTCTAATATAGGCTTTCTTTGATATATATACAAAATTGGAACAGATCAATAGTCCTTCTCAGTTTCCTTTGCTGGATCCTCATCCAGATAACATGCTGTACCTGGAGGTGTCCCATAGAAGTCTGTCCTGGCCCCACTTCTCTTCTCCCTCTGTAATACATCATTTGGTGATTTATTTTTTGCCTCTTTTTTTTATTCCTAGTGCTTAGTATAAGGTCCTAGAATGTAGCAGGTACCTAATAAATGTTTACTAACTGAATGATTAGTGATATTGCTAGATCAAAAGTATACGCACAGTTTAGTAACTTTCTGGACACAGTTTCAAACTGCTTTTTATGACAGAAAAATGCAATAGAATATTGCTGTAATGTAATTAATGACAAAAGAGAGGATTGCAGAGAATCTGGGTAGTATTAAGTGGTACACAATGATATAAGCAGAACCAGAACAATTTATACACGGACAACAATATTATGAAGAAAAACAACTTTGAAAAACTTAAGAAATCTTAACAAAGCAATAGCCAGCCATATCCCCAAAGGATCTATGATGAAATATGTTACTTCTTAATAGAGAGGTGATGAGCTCAAGATGAAGAAAGAGGTATATTTTTGGATATAGTCAAATATCTGGCTTTATTTTGCTTGACTATGCTCACCTGTTGCAATGGTCTTTTTTTTTTCTTTTTTGGTTTTTCAGTTGGGAGCTGGAAGTATGAGAAAAAAAGGAACAACAGCAATACTGTTGCCTCAAAAAAAAAATACAACTTTTTTTAAATGCAGAGGAACTGAAAGAAGTTCAGAAGAAGCTAGACATACAAGGCATTTTTGAAAGCAATATATATGATGAACTAGAAACTCTTAAAAAGTAAGAGCTATGAAATGCAGATTGAAAATTTCATACAGAATCCTTTTGTTGTGGCCTACTGTGTATATGGAAATGTTCTCTCTATTTTTTTGGCATTTAAGTTCTGAATTTTAAGAAACAAATAATGTAGAAAACAAAATCTAATCAAGTACTAAAATAATTTAAAATTTAAACAATTCCTGTAGTGACTGATTTAATAAAGGAAATAAATCACCAATTTTTCTATCAGTTTCCCACTGCATTGCAGACACCTTTAAAAGATGCCCAAGACTTGGTGGCATTTACATAAAGGAGAACACTTATATTTTCTCAAAGTAACTAAGATCTATATCAATATAGTTTTCAGCTCCTGCCCCTACATATTGTTTCTTCTACCCCACACTGGTTTGGTTCTGCTTTTCTGATGATAGTATTTTTTAGCTACCCCCAGTTTCCTTCCATAATTTAAGAAATGAAAGAAAAGTAAAAACAGTATTGAGATACATGAAAGAAAACCAGTCAGGGACTTCATGAGGAAGAGCACTGTGGTGACACACTGGGATAAAGAAAATTATGAAAAGGAGAAGTCCTGACACTGCCACACCATTCCACCTGGACCTCCAACTCCTACCACTGGGCCATTATGACTGATGAGAGTTCGCTACAGCTGGCCTTACTGCAGTCACATGACTCTGTCTCATGTCCATATTCTTGTCATCTCACCCCAGGCCCGCTTAATTGTCCTATACAGCCTCATTCACCAGCCCTGTGATTTCACCCTTCCCTGGCCACCACTACCTCACATATGTTGTTTCACTATATTAAGATGTAAGCTACAAGACAAGAAGGATAGAAATGTCTCTCTTTTGTATTTGTATTCCGAATACTTAGCATACTGCATTTAGTAAAAGTTCAATAAATGAGATTTTTTTTTCATTTGTGAGAATGAAAGGTAATTATTTTGTACCTAATTAATATGATAAGAGTAAAATCATAGATACCACCTCCTAACAGAGTTGTTGGTTTCTGCTCTCTTCTAAAGCCACAGATTCAACAGTTGGGAAGGAATTGATGAGATCTCCAAAGGAAAGAGTAAAACAAGGATCCACAGGGCTGGAAATTCAGGCTGGCCTAATAACTACAGTTTTAGAGACAGTTAAGTAATAATAGAGAGAGGAAGAAAATATAGCTAGTATAGTGTCACAGAAGTCAAGAAATGGTTCCTTTCACCATCCTTCAAAACAGTGATTAGATCACAATCAAATCAAATTGATCATGGATCACAATCAAACCAAATTGATCATAAGTTTCTCTAGAGTAACAGTAATGATGTTATTAGTTTGCAGATTTTGCAAAACAATACTCCTAATGAGGTAGACACAGCAAGTATTTTCACTATTTTACTTATTAGTTCAACCTTAGTTTAGTAATTTGCCCTGTTAACTATTCAGGTCCTAGCAGAATGTAAGCTCCCTAAGGGAAAGGGCCAAGTTCCCTTTTGCTTTTGTCTTGCTACCGCTTAGCACAATGCCTTGTAACCTTAATTTTTGATGAACTGAATTTGAAGTCTAGCCAGCCCTCTAACAACTCTATCATGCTGCCTTCTCAAGGGACTTTTATGCTTTTCATATTTCCCAGTAACTGACGAGGCACAAAGATGTCTTAATATGTATTTACTAAATTGTGCAGTCAACAAGCATTGAATGCTGTGTGCCAGGCACTGTGCTAATCATTAGGGATCCATAAGCAATAATTTCCTATTGTTTTTATTATTCCACTACTTTAGCCTTTTTTTTAGGTATAAAGTTGACATTTTTAGAGCTAATTAAATTTGTTCAAAAACCACTGTTGATATTTATAGCATTATATAGCTCCCTCTCACTCACCCAATATTTAGTATTTAGTAGATTTTTAAAAAACATTTTCTCATTCAATCTCAGTTATTTGTATTCTAAAAACTAAGCATGATTTGGTCAACATCTTTCTAAGTATGCTTTTACCTAAGAGATAAAGTATAATAAAAAATTGAAGATCTCAGAGTGAAGCTAGGAAGTCCTGGGTTCAATTCCGGCTCTCACCCTATGTGACTATGGACAAGTCATTTAACCTTCATGTCACCTTGAACAAGTCACTTAACCTCTGAGAGTTTCAGGGAACTCTCTAAAACTAAGTCTTCCAGTCTTCCTTAAGTGAAATAAGTTTACAAAAAGAAATAACAGCTCCTTAACAGACTGAGGATTGCTTTCACTAAACATTGTTGGCTCAGCTCTAGAGACAAAGTATCTTTAAAGAAATATTTGTTTTGGTATGGAACACATTAACACCAAACGAAAAAATGTTTAGAAAAGAATTCATAATACTAATGTTAACAGGATTGTTTGGGATACCTTTAGAAAGCAAGGTAATAATGATGAAATGGTGATTTTATTTGTTTTTAAAATGTAAAGAAGTCCATATAGCATGAAAAGATCCCATGATGACACCAATGCTTAGAGGTACCTCCTTGTCAAACAAAGGATAGAGGTAAATAGGAAGATTAAATTGCATTTGTTACCTATTTTCAACTGTATAAAATTGAAAACCTTTTTTTGCACAAACAAAATCAATGCAACTAGCAAAAAGAAGCTGACAGAAAAAATTTCACATGAAACATCTTCAGTAAGGTCTGATATCCAAAATATGTAAACAGCTAACAAATATATGAGGTTAAAGCCATTCCCCAATAACTAAGCAATCAAAGAACAATTCTCAAAAGAAATTTTACCAATTACTATTAACCACAGAGTTCCAGAACACCAATAATAAGGGAAATGCAAATCAAACAAACTCCAAGGTTTCACTTCATGCCCAGCAAATTGGCAAAGATGACAAAAAAAAAAAAAGGAAGTCAATGGTGGGTAGTGTGGCAAGAGAGCAAATTAATACAGCTAAGGATAAATCCAAATATTTTGGAAAGCAATATGGGATTATGCTTTTTTTAAAAAGTGACTAAAAAGATCTAATACACCTCTTGACCCAGGAATTCTACTGCTGGCATAAACCCCAAAGAAGTCAATGATAAAAAGAAATACCCACATATGTGAAAATATTCATAGCAATAGTAGCAAAGAAATGAAAATAAAGTAATGCCCAATAATTAGAGAACTGTGTAAGAAATGATTAACATGACGACTGCAGAGAAATATAAGACATGAACTGATAAAAACTAAAGTATGCAGAAACAAGAAAACATTACACACAATGTAAATTAGAAAAGAAAACAGATAACCTCTAAGTTCTCTTCTAGCTCTAAATATATCACACAATAAAAAACTAAAATTGAATATTGAGAAATTATCATGCTCAGGTTTGGCTCCAAAGAAGAAATGTAAGAAGGCACCTTCCTCCCTGCTATGCAGAGGTAGGAGACTATGGGTATGGAACACTATATATAATGCTAAACTTGGCTGATGTACAAATTAGTTTTGTTAACTTTTTTTCTTTTATCTTATTCTTTACTATAAGACGTGTTTCTCTGAGAGAGGAAGGGATATACTGGGAACATAGGTAATAGAAAAGAAGTACAAACAAAAACTATAAAATAAATTTCCTATCCTTTGGTAAATAGCCACCCTGGGCAAAGAGGCAATAGGCAGCCACTGAATTTTTCCTTCTAGTACAGTGGTTAGCTATGGCCATACCATAACATAATAATAGCTAATAATAGACAGTATTACATAGTGCTTTAAGGTTTATAAAGTGTTTGACACAAGTTTATCTTGTTTAATCCTCAGAACAATAACGTGAAAGAGATACTATTATTATCCATATTTTACAGTTGAACCACCTAGATGCTAGAGGGAAAACTGATTGAAAGAGTAATTCAGAAACTACTTAAAACAGTGACAAGATGATAAGGGTCTAAATTAGTATCAATATGAGTGGAGAGAAATTCTAAGAGATCCTGTGGAGGTAGAATCCATACAATTTAATAACTAATTGGATTTGGAGGGGTGGTGGGAAGCAGTGAGGGAGAAAGATGAATCAAGGGAGGACATAAACTGTTTTGGTTATGCTGAATTTGAAATACCAATGGGACACCCAAGTAAATATGTCCAGCAAGCAGATGGTAATGGCAGACTGAGTTCAAGAGAGGAAATAAGGCTCAATAGATATGGAAGATATTTCATAAAGGTGATGAATGAATCCGTGGGAGCTGATAAGTTTGCCCAGAATACAGCTAGATCTATATCAGAGATCAATCTTGTAAGATAGAGTAAGTTATTAATGGGGAAAGGGAATAAGCATTTATATAGCACCCACTATGTGCCAGGCACCTTGCTAAATGCTTTATACAAATATATCATTCGATCCTCATAATAATCCTAAGAGACAGGTGCTATTATTATCCACATTTTACAGCTGAGAAAACTCAGGCACAGGCAGGTTAAGTGAGCTGTCCAGGGTCATACAGTTAGCAAGTGTCTGATGTTGGATCTGAACTCAGATTTTGTTGACTCCAGGCCTAGTGCTTTATCCACTGCTTTATCCAGCTGCTTCTATTAAACCAATTGTCTTGACAAGGAAAGTGAGGCTTGGAAAAGTTAAGTGACATTCAAAGCCATGGCTTATCTGACATCAGGTTTTCACCGGGACACCTATACTTTTAAGAGTTGTACTATATACTAGTAGAATAACTAGGACTACAACCCTGATCACCAGACTCAATTCAGTACCCTTTTCAATACATCTCATTCTTATTCCATATCAACATTATCTCTCTTCAGTTCAACTAGTACGTTACATTTTACACTATAACACATCACTATCCAGAGATCATTATCAAACAACCTCAACTATCTGGAATATAAGCAAAAAAAAAAAAAAAAGAAATGGCATGTGACCAAAACAAATGTCATTAAATCATAGTACTTAACTCACAGGAAGCTCTTCTGAACCTCTGTATTTGTTTGGATTTTTCTGAACAATTCTATCATACTTAATTAGCTATTTTCCCAGCTATCTGTAATAGACATGTTTATTTATTACACTTCATGTAAACAATAACGAACTATTTGTATTGATTTAAACACGTTGCAAGATGCTTCCCAAAAGCAAAATAGTACTGTGAATGATGCTCTAAACACTCTAGACGCTCCATTACAAATCCATGACAACTCAAACAAACCTCATGTGAAGCTACAATTCTTCCAGCTTTAATTTAATACACATAAAAATACAGGTACATTCAAATATCTCCTATGCTCAGGATACTGCACAGGGAACTCCTAATTTAAAAAAATTAACATGAAGCTAGGAAAGAAAATGACAAAAATCCTGATCAAAATTTATAAATTACCAAGAAAATTACTTTTCTAAATACGTACATAAAACTTACCACCACCTGGAGGCAATACTGTATCAAAACAGTAAGAGATTTAACTGTAGTCCACAAAAGAATTCCTTTTTTATTTTCAAAACTGACTGCTTATAGCTCCATACTTGCATTCTCAATTTATAGCACTATTTTCAGTGCTTTCCAAATTTATTAATACATATGAAGAACTAACAGCCTTGTAGGAAACATTCCAACAAAATACAGAATTCTCTATAATTCCAGCAGAAGTTATGCATTTTTCATGTTTTCTGATTCAGCAGTGATTCACCTGGACAATCAAAAACTTTCTAAGTTATAATATTCTACATCACTTTGTGAAAGACGCCAAATGTTTTGATACTTTCTCAAGAAACGAAAAAGACATAAGAACACAAACACTGGGATTTCCCAATACATCAAATACTCTGTACACAAAATGTCAAGAATCCTATTGAAAGATTACAGGGGAAAATTTTTTCTGGATCTGAAAATGTCCGTGGGTTGCCTTTTTTCACTAATGGTCATAAAAGTCACATTATGGAATTAATCTAAAATTATTTAAAAATTTCAATTTGGAAAACACACAAGGCCAAAGGAAGTTAAGTCAACAAACATGTTAATAAGAGCCCATTATGTGCCAGATACTCTGCTAACTGCTAGAGATACAACAGCCAAAATGAAATAAATGGTCCCTATTCTCAAAGAGGTCAGAGTTTAATGGAGGAGACAACATGAAAACAAATATGTACAATTCAGATACAAACAGGATAAATTAGAGATAATCTTAAGAGGAAAGGCAAGAGGCAGAGACAGGGATGGCAAAAATTCCAGACATTAGGGTCAGCCAATGAAAATGCATCAAAAGATAGAATTTGGAGTGTCACATTCAAGAAACAGCAAGGAGGCCTGGATTGAAGAGTATGTAAAAAGGAAAACATAAGACGACTGAAAAAGGCAGAAGGAACTAGGGTTATCAAGGTCTCAATGTCAAACAGGATTTTAAATTTGATCCTGGAGGTAATAGGGAGTTTACTGAATTAGGTGCTGAAATGTTCAGACTTGAACTTTTAAGTAGGTCACTTTGGCAACTGAGTAGAAGATGGACTGAAGCAAGGAGAGACTGGAAGCAGGAAGACACTACTGTAAAGTCTAGGTATGAGGTGATTAGGGCCTGCCCCAAAGTGGTGGCAGTGTTAGAGAAGAAAAGAGGAGTGAGAAGGGGAGGATGACTCTTGGGTTTTCAGCACTGGCAACTAAGAGGATGGTGATGACTTCAACATTAATTCAAATCTTTTTAAACAAGTTCTGGGTCAGTTTTTAGATTGAATGAGATTATAAAAAACAAGTATTTTTTTTATTTATAATTTCTATTTAAATTGGATAAAATTTAGTGTTAGCATTAACGACTTAACTTGGGCAGCATTTATAATGCCTCCTCAGTATAAATCTAGTTTTTAGCTCTTTTGAGGCAGGTACTGACTTTCATTTTGTCTGTGCATCCCCAGAGTCTAGCATAAGGCTTTATATAAAATAAGTTTTTAATAACCGCTCACTGATTTTTTTTAAGTTACCACACACTGGATCTCAACAATTGAGTAATTTCTACTAGTTAGATCAAAAAATAAAGTGAGTTTTCCCTATATTTCTATCCTCTAAAATACAAAGCATTAAGGTTCTAGCCACCTACTATATTGCTGTGGTTACCCTTAACTATATAGATTATACCATTAAAAAAGTTCTCTCAAAGGGAGACACACACACAAATGCTTATATAGACATACACACATATGTGTCTCCAGGGATACTGAAAATAACACTAATTGTAGACTATATTCAGGTTTTATACAAAGTAGATATTTTGGGAGGAAAGACCTACCTTTGCACTAACACAGTAGCTTAAAAAAAAGAGAATAACAATCTTTACACAAATACATACAAGGAATTCTCTTATAAAGTGAATGATACTTTTAACTCAACAAGCAATCTGGACTGTTGAAGGTCATTTTACCTAAAATCTACATATTCTTATGTCCAGAGTTAGCTCTGCTTCTCTCTTCAATCCAAAGCTGGCACTGGCATCATAGAGGAAACACCGGTAGTTGGCAAAGACATATGTGACATATAAAATGAGAAATGCTAACAAACACTCTCCAATCTCTTCCTTTCAAGACCACCTATGTAGATGACCCTCAGGTATCTCTCAGAATGAAAATCAATTCCTCCAAGTCTGACTCCAACTCGCCCATACTGAAAAGTTGTTTTTTTTTTTCCTTTGAATTTCCAGTTCTGTGATTCTACTGAATTCTTTCATACCTGGTGATTTTATATATTAACTTCTAACTTGGTGTTTCACATAGTAATTTCCGTAAAACTTAAAGCCAAAAAAAACTGAGAAAATGCCAATTTTTGAATGTCAAATCAGCTTCATTTTTTAATACCTGAATATCTTAAGTCCTCCTAGTTAAAACATCCTGGGTCAACTAACACATCCTCTTGAACAGTCAAGCTCTCAAATGGAGATGAGAGACAAAGAAAAACAAAGAGTCCTAACTATATTGTCTCAAAAGAACAGACACTAATTATTCTAGTCCAAAAGAAAATAATTTATATCTATATACTTGAATAATTGGTAATTTAAAGGAAACAGAAAGAAGTCTTAAGCCAGACAATCTGTTAAATTTCCATTTTCAATTGTACTCTCATGATTTCTTTTGCTCCCTGCTCTTATTTCCATTTACATCTCATTTCAACATCACAATTTAAATCTCTAAAAGTACTCCCCCTAAATGAGATCTGCTTTTATTAATTTCACATGAGATTCTCATCTAAAATGAATTTTAAAACAGAAGGGCTCTCCCAAATGCAACATAAATGGTCGAATACCAAATACTTCTCAATAGAAGTTGTTCATTCTATTTGAACGTGGAAGAATTTTTAAACTTGATTTCTATTTCATTATTTAAGCTTTCTATTTAATGATCCAAACACTTTAATAAATCTTAAATAGAATTTTACACTATACAATTTCCAACTACGACAAGGCCTAGATCATTATTTTACTACTCATAACACTAGGAGATAACTGTAAAGAAAATATTTAAGAGTAAAGAGAAAGAATAATGTAAAATTATAATATGATAGTACAAATAAGAGAAACATAAGTTTCAGTTTCCTAATCCTATTTTATGAAAACCTTAGCAATAAGAATAATGGCTTTTATTTTAAGTATTATTGCAAATTATTTGTCATTTACTTCAGAGTATCATACAATTGTAACAACAAAACCACTACTCAACTTTTAAGTTAATATCATTGATTGAGAGATGGCTAAACAAGTAGTGGTACATGAATGTAACAGAATACTACACATTAGAAATGTCCAATGCGATTAACATGAAAAAACAAAGATTTACATTAACTGATGCAAAATGATGCAAACAGAGTCAGCAAAACAATACACACGACAACATATGCATAAGATGACAATAATTTAAACGGAAAGAATAATGACTTCAAAATAATAGAAACTGAATATTGAAAAATTATAATGAACCAGGTTGGGTAGTGGAGCCAAGACTGCAGAGTAATGGCAGGAACACATCTGGCGCTCTTTCAAATTCCCTCCAAACACCTCAAATTTAAAAGAACACCTCAAAATGAATTCTGGAGCAGCAGAACCAACAAAAAGATGGGATTAAATAATTTTCCAGCCCAAGACAACATAAATGGTCGGTACAGGTGAGAGTGGAGTGCAGTCCAGTGTAGGGCACACCCTGGCAAGCCAGGAGCAGGCCTTGATGTAGTCTTCCAGAGCTCTCAGCCTATAGACAGTAAGGGGGGTCAGACAACTTGTCAGAAGGAGATAACAAGGGACCCTTTGCCAGCACTGGGTGCAGGACTCTGTTTTGGGTCGGAGGTTCTGGGTGAGGAGGAGCACTGGCACACTTGAATATGCAGCCATAGAAGAGTAGAGACCTTAGTTACAGATCGAGGATGGAAAAAAGTACTTGTGGTCACTCACTGACCAGAACACAGGCCAGGAGAGCAGTGACCACATCTTTCCTTAGATCATACCACCCTGGTAGTATTGAAAAATTACAGATTCCCAGAATGAGTTCTAAAAACAACAGCATAAAAAACATGAAGCTTGAAACAGTGCTTCACCCCAGGAGCAGAGCCCAACTTTAATATAAAGTTAAAAGTCAAGAAATTGGCTGGAAAAATGATCACACAACAATAAAAACAACAAAAGAATCCCACCATAGAAAGTTACTTTAGTAACAGGGAAGATCAAAACACAAACTCAGAAGAAGTGGCATATGAGTGTGAAGGAAAACTGTTACACTATAAGAAATGATTAGCAGGATGCTTTCTGAAAAACCAGGAAAAACTTACATGAACTGATGCAAAGTGAAGTGACCAAACCAGGAGAACAGTGTACACAATAACAGCAACACTATATGATAATCACCTGTGAAAGACTTTGCTGTTCTCAACAATACAATTCTGAAGAAGTTATCGACAAAAATGCTATCCACCCGCAGAGAAAGAATTAATGGAGCCTGAATGCAGATCAAAGCATACTTTTTTAAACTTTATTTTTCTTGGGTTTTTTTTTTTGGGGGGGGGAGGCTGGTCTGTGACAAGATGACTAATGTGGAAATATGTTTTCCATGACTGCACATGTATAACCTGGGCAGCTGGGTGGCACAGAGGATAGAGTGCCAGATCTGGAGTCAGGAAGATTGCTCTACCTGAGTTAAAATCCAGACTCAAACACTTACTAGCTGTGTGACCATGGCCAAGTCATTTAACCCTGTTTGCCTTAGTTTCATCATCTGTAAAATGAGCTGAAGAAGAAAATGGCAAACCACTTTAGTTTCTTTGCCAGGAAAACCTGCAACAGGGTCACAGGGAGTCAGATACGACTGAAGACAATTGAACATGTATAACCAACATCAAACTGCTTGCCTTCTCAATAACGGGAGACAAGAGGATGTGAGGTAGGGAAGAAGATAATTTGGAAATCAAAAGTTTAAAAACCAAACATTAAAAATTGTTTTTACATGTAATTGGAAAAAAATAAAATATTTAAATCTACTAAAAAAAAAAAGAAAATTGGTCAATTTTGGCAGGGAGGAAGGGAGGCATTAATCTTTACAAAAGGATCCCTCTGGGTTCCATACTGACTTAGAAAAGCCCATATTAGCATTATCTATGTTTTATTGTATTTTCATTTGTTTTGTTTGATACTTCTCAAGTATATTTTAATCTGGTTCAGGAATGTTGTAGGCTACATATATGTGTTTGACAGCTGAATTAAATCTCCAATTCTTATCAATTTTTATAACTTCTTTTAAGTCCATTCCCACTGCTACTACTCATATTCTATAGCACGTCATATCTTTTTCCATAAAATAAGTGACTGAAAGTAATTAAAAATATTGGATACCCCTGTGATTATTGTTTGTTAATTGTGAAAAAGCCCTTAATTTGGTGGAATAAAAAGGCCACCTAAAGGTTCTCTTCTGCATGTCAGTCATATAAATTCTCTTAAAGATACAGAGAATTGGCCTCATGATACTCTGATTAAAACAGTCAAGGCAAAAACAGGACAGTCTTTGTTTGCCAAAGGTGTTTGTCAGGGGCAGAGAAGATTTCAAATGAAAGACTGCTTCCCTAGACTAGGTGAAGTCATCTAGATGCTACTATTTGCAGAAAACATTACCTACTACTTGCAGAAGACATTACGCTGATTGCATCAAGCCCCCAAATATTAATACTGACTCCTAAGTGAATTTCATGGGCACTTAAGAATTTGGCTTTACTATCCACAAAGGGAAAAAAAAGCCAATACAGAATGCTTTTTGTCCAAATTTGATATGCAGCTGAATGAACCACTGGCACATACAGGATGCTCCAAAAAATGTTCGCACTATTTTAAGCTGTTTAAGCTAAAACAAAAGCTATTAAAGCTTAAAACTGCACTAACACTTCTAGGACATCCTGCATATATTTTGGACAAATGTTACAAACCAACAGTGAGGTGGGCCCAGAATACAACAGGAAGAGAAAACAGACTGGATCAATTTGAGGAATTGCACATTGATTTTAAAGACCCTAAGCTCCTATGTAAAACAAAGACCTACTGTTTCATAATGATATTCTTCCAGAAATAACCCAAGGCTCTAAGTCATAGAATGTCACAGTTTCCAAAGAATTAAAGTTGGTCACTCAAAGCATCAAGGAAAGACAGGTGGTTGGCATGAACAGACTACTAATACAACTTCATGCTCCACTTCTACCTAGGCAATGTCAAGAGATCTAAAGTTTCCCAATCACATTAGGTAGATCCCCTGTAGAGAATGTACATAAAGACACGGACCAGAGTTATATAGGATGGGAAAAGTCAGGTTCAGATCTGCACTTTAAGAAAAGAGTACCCACACTAATGAGATCTGTTTCAGTAAAAGAAAAGCAATTTGGTATAGTAGAAAGAATAATGGACCTGGGGTCAGAAGACCTGGTCTGAATGCTGGTTCTATCTACTGCATACCAGTTGTGTCCTTGGGCATATCACTTATCCTTTCAAGGCATAAGTTTCTTCATTTGCCTATTTGAGAGCATCAGATGATCTCTGAGGTAAAAAAAAAATCTTGGAGGCAACCAGCATTAAGTGACTTGCCCAGGGTCACACAGCTAGTAAGTGTATGAAGCCAGATCTGAGCTCAGGTCCTCTTTATTTATTCCAGGGAAGGTATTTATACACCTATGCAGCTTCCTGTGTAATCTATGAGCCTAAATGAAAGCAGAAAAGGTAGATAGATCATACAGGCAAAAGCAAAGGATACTCACTAGACTATCCAACATCTCCACTGGTATACATGCAATACCAAGAGAACTAAAAAAAAGGTCCCAAGTACACTGAGTAGACCTTCTTTAGAGGATTACATAGGAGGACACTGATGAGAGGGTAGACATAGGTTATGATCTACATCATAGGAGGGAGTACCCACATTGTTGTAGTATTTCACAAATTGAAAGGCTGGAAATAATGAGGACTATCAGAGGCTAAATTAAGTTTCATTCATACCTATACCAATGTTAGTCCTTTTTTTTCTCTTCTCTTAAGTGTCTGATCTACTCAGATATCCTAAGCCATAAGCATAATTAATACCACTATATAACTACACCTTTATGTAATACATGTATTTAAAATTCAATTTTTGCAAATCAAGTCAATTTAAATATGCTGTCAAACTGGCTATTTAAAAGAATCCTCTGCCAAGATAAAAATTAAAAAATTACTGCTATCTTTTGTGTAAATTCAAAATTTTTCAACATGTTTATCTTAAATTGAGGCAGATATTATTGTTAGGTATCCATAGACTAAACATTTGAATAAATTCCTTAAATAATATGATAAATTTGTAGTGAATTTAATAATATCTTAACTCCAAGAAATAAAGTTCACTTTAAAGCATGAGTTAAAATGGTATTTTTAAATGAAATAAAATAATGTGCAATTATAATAACCAAAGAATTCATGATTAAAGGACAGATAGGACCTTAAAAATAAACGGACAATTTTAATGCATAAAACTTAAAAATGTTTGCAGAAACAAAGACAATGCAGCTGAAATTTGAAAGGAAGTAGGTAAGAGAAATGTTTGATACTAGTGTCTCTTATAAGGGTCTAGTTGTATAAGGATACTGACAAATAAGGAACTGATTCAAGCTTTTTTCTCAACAAGTACTTTTAAATTAATCTTGATTCAAATTCATAGGAATATAAGCCAACTTTAATTCAGAGATGGGGAATCTGGGGCCTCAAGACCACACGTGGCCTTCTAGGTCCTCAAGTATAGCCCTCTGACTGAATCCAAACTTCACAGAACAAATCTCCGTAATAAAAGGATTTGTTTGGTAAAGTTGGACTTAGTAAAAAGGTCACACCCAAGGACCTAGAAGGCCACATGGGGCCTCAAGGCTACAGGTTCCCCACCCTTGCTCTAACTGTTATGGACAAGGTATATGAACACCTTGATTTCTAATGAAGCAATTAAAGTTAGCAATAGCTACAAAAAAAAAATTCTCCAAATCACTAATAATTAGTGAAACGTAAATAAAAGGAACTCAGAGATTCTACCTCATATCCATAAGATCAACAAAGTTCACAAAAAAGGAAAATGAGTTTTACACAATTGTACACATATCAAATTGCTTACCATTTTAGGAAGAGAGAAGGGGAGAGAGGGAGGGAGAAAAATCTGGAATTCAAAATCTTGTAAATATAATTATAAAGCTATTTTTGTCATGGTAAAGAACTAGAAAATAAGGGAATACTCATCAGTTAGGGAATGGCTGAACAAATTTTTCTATATGAATATAATGGAATATATGTGCTATAAGAAATGATGAAACAGGCAGTTTCAAACAAATCTGGGAGGAGCTCTATGAAATAATACCAAGGGATTAGACGCAGGAGAACAATTTTTATACAATACGATTTTTATACAATAATAACAGTGTCAAAACAAACAATTTTGAAAGACTTAACTTGGATCAAAGCAATGACCAACTTTAATTCCAGAGGAAAGATGATGACCCATGCTACCCACATCCTGTCAGAGAGGTGACAGACTCAGGGTGCACGATGATAAATTAATTTTTTTGAAATGGTCAATATAGGAATTTATTTTTCCTTTTTTAAAAAGGTATTGTTTGTTGTTGTTTTTAAAGCAGATGAGGAAGGAGAAAGGTGAGAGGGAGAGAAAATGAGATTGCTATAAAATGGAAAAAACCAAAAACAAGCTTGACCCTAGAAAGGAGATAAGAAAAAGCACCTCCCTCCCTTCTTTGCAAAGATGGTGGACTACAGACATGTAACATTTCATACACTTTTCGGATTTGTTTGAGAGTTGGTCAGTTAGTATCACTATATAGATTTCTTTTTATTCTTTGTTTATGGCTCTCAGAAATGTTAGTGATATAAATAAAAAGTTTTTTGAGAGATTTTATAACATGTTAAAAGTATTCATCAAGAATGATCTACATATTAACAATACAGGTTTAACAAAATTAGCACCAAGGAAAATAATGAAATGTATTGTCTCTACTACATTCTAGATGAAAAAAGGATAGAAAGGGGATAAGCATTAAACTTCTATAATATAATATTTAGTATATCAGCAGCTAGAATTAAAATTCAAGGGGTACTTACAAATATGATCAGATCTCCACACAAGCTGCCAAAGTAATTTTCCTAAAGTGCAGGTGTGACAATGTCACTTCTCTATCCAATCAATTTCAATGGCTCCCTAATGCCTCTAGGGTCAAGGTAGGCTTCTCAGTTTAGCTTCTAAAGACCTTCACTAGTGCCAATCTACCTTTTCAGCCATATTATAAATTGCTTCCCCCTTCCCATACTGCTCAGTCCAGCCAAACTGGCCTTCAGCTGTTCCTCACACACAGAGCTCCTTCTCCCAGATTTTTCAGTAGCTGTCAACCATGCTGGAATTTACTCCCATCTCACCTCCATTTCTCAGAATTCCCCTTTTCCCTCAAAACTGCTCAAATGACACCTTATACACGAAGTCTTTCCTGATCCCCACAGTTACAGTGCTTTCTTTCACTCCTTCCAAAAGTGTGTGTATGCATGCTTGTTTACATATATTTATATATCTATATCCTATGTAAATTCTTTGTTGTTGTTAAGTTGTTTCAGTCACATCAAACTCCCCATGGCCCATCTAGGATTTTCTTGGCAAAGATAATGGAGTGGTTTGCCATTTCTTCTCCAGCTATTATACAGATAAGGAAACCAAGGCAAATAGGAATAAGAGACTTGCCTAGGGTCGCACACCTGATAAGTGTCTGAGGTTGCATTTGAATGCAGGTATTTCTGACTTCCAGGACCAGTGCTCTATCCATAGTGCCACCTAGCTGCCCTAAATTCTCTGAAGGAAAGAATTGTTTCATTTTTTTGTCTTCGAGTCTCCAGCACATAGCAATATTTGGCACATAGTAGGTACTTAACAAATGCTTGTTGATTTCTTGATTTTGTAAAGACATAAAAGCTTTCTACATTGTCAATTTAAGAGATTTTTAATGTGAATTTCAAACTTAAAACAATCATCACATACTTTGCTCTTTATCAGAAATAAAAAATTATAAATCATCTGAAGCATTAGCAGTTTCTTATTTTGTCTTAAAACTGAAATATACCTACTATCAAAAACAATCACAATTTTTACTTAAGGCCTATTTACTCTAAATAAGAAAACCATGAACAATTCCAAAACTATTTGAAAACATGAAACAAAACACAAATCAGCCTTGTCCATATCTACTAAACTGGCTGATATAAAAGGCCATTTCTTACCTCCAGAAAGCAAAGCTAAGAAGCCTGCTTTTATTTGTATATAGTCTTTATAGTTTATTAAATGAAGGAAAATGCAAAAGTGAGAGAAAAAAAGAGTTTATTATCCTTTCAACTTAACAGGGGATATACATGGATTTCTGACCTGAGGAAAAAAATTTTAAAGTGACCCTAAAAATAATTATTCACAATCATAAAATTTTAAGAAACTGTCACTCTCAATTAATCATGCAAACCACCCTGAGACTTCGAGCATCTACTTTCATTTGTGCCTTTTGCTAAATATCACACATCTGAAACTGGTTATTATGCCCTGCCTATAGAGGCTTAAAAAGTAAGCTAGGAAAAAAAAAAGTAAGCTAGACAACATGGCTACCAAGATATTACCCGCCTCCTTTATTTTTTTCTAAAATCTCCCCATTATCCAACTTTGCCATTTTTCTCTTAACGGCAGATTTCATTATTCAAACTTTTGATCACCAAGTTTTGCTACTTCATTTTTATGAACTTCCACATCTGAAAATTCTCTTGTACCTTGTTTGCTAGCAAATACTTTTTCTTATTACTTGGCATAAGAGAATATGAAAAAAGTACCCAATATATTCAAAACCTCACAAAACAGCAAGGAATAGAACAAAGTAAGGTCTTTTCCCACTTCATCTTTTGCTACAGCAATTTAATTTGAGTTGAACTTATAAGAAGACCTCATAGAGTGTAGCAAAGCTGCTACTACTGAGAAACCTATACAGCCAACTTTTCAGAGACTCGGAAAACCAAAAGTTTAAGTCAGAAACTGAAGTTTAGGTATCTTATAAAAGAAAGATAAAACTGAACGGAAAATAAGGAAGCATTAAAGATGAATTTGGGTTTATGGTTTTTTTTTAGTAAGAAGGCTAAAGGCTTAATATTATACAGTACAGCTATAGTATTATTATTATTATTATTATTATTATTATTGCTTTTTGATGAGGCAATTGGAGTTAAGTGACTTGCCAGGGTCACACAGCTAGTAAGTGCTATAAGTCTGAGGTCAAATTTGAACTCAGGTCCTCCTGACTCCAGGGCCAGTACTACTGCGCCACCTAGCTGCCCCTAGCTATATTATTTTCTTCTGTGGTATAAGACATGGAAACAGCAACTTCATACATAATATTGCCTTACATTTGACCAGATAATAATTATTAGAAGATTCAAAAGTCAAAAACTTGAATCTTCTTAGACACAGAACAATAAAAGTAGTAAATAAAACACTAAAAGTTACTTACTGTAATATCCATATAATACAGTGTCCTCAATTTGTTTACTAACATTACTGTTAGCCCAGTCCTAACAAGAAAAGAAAACAGTAGAAATGTTTCATTAGGCAACATTCATTTGTATATCAAAATTTAAGATTATGTTTTTGTGAATAGTTAAGTAATTTTCCATGAACATTTACAAACTGGAACTGTTTTTGGCATAGTGTTGCATACATTAAGTGGGAAAAAAGGAATCTGTAAGAAAAAAAGTCAGTTGTTAGGTACTCCTTTCAATTCATTCATTATCTATATTATTCTTTTACACTTTCAACTTTTAAAATGTGACTAATTCAAATGCACATTTTTTCAACTTGGGTAATGAATAATTATACCAATGCTGAAAAGAACCTGAGGTGTAACCTAATTCACCTCCTCATTTTACATGTAAGAAAACAAGATCCAGAAAGGCTAAGTCAATTGCCTAAGGTTAAAAAGAGTTGAAACAAGAACCTAGGTCTCCCAATTCCCAGTCCAGGGCTCTTTCTGCTATAGGAAGGTAACAACAAAAGTATAAGCCTAACATCTAATCTAAAACTTCTTTACTATCATAACAATCAATAAGCAGGCATTATGGAGCTTGCATATCATATAAGTACCATTCTAATTTATCCAAAAATCTGTACCTTTAAAACATTACAAAGGGAATTGGGGAAAGGCACTAAGGAACTTTCATAAACATAAAAACCTGGCAGTCTTTTAAAATTCCTCACACCGAAATGTATTAAATATTTGAAAACAAATCAGAAATTTTTTTTGCTAATTTCAAATATTATGGCATTAATAACTACTTCTAATAAATTATCTTTAAGTACATGTGTTAAAATTTTCAAAGGCTATTTATTATCAGATAATTATATTATCTGATCTTCACAATAACTCTGTGATATAATCAAGGCAAATACTATTGTTTTCATGTGGAAATGAAGAAACTAAGGCTCAGAGAAATAAAATGATTTGCTCAAAATCATTTATTATGCTTGAGATAGAATCCAGTTATTGGCTTCAAGGACAGTATTCTTTTTTACTACTTTTCTACTCTCTCATTTACAAACTGTTTTTACAATATCCTTTATAGTTATGACCAGGCACTTTTCAGATGAAGAAATTAAAGCTATTTATAGCCATATGAAAAAGTGCTCTAAATCACTATTAGAGAAATGCAAATTAAAGCAACTCTGAGGTACCACTCACACCTATCAGACTGGCTAATATGACACAAAAGGAAAATGATAAATGTTGGAAAAGATGTGGGGAAAATTGGAACACTAATGCATTCTTGGTGGAATTGTGAACTAATCCAACCATTCTGGATAACAATTTGGAACTGTGCCCCAAGAGCTATAAAAATACCACTTCTAGGTCTGTATCCCAAAGAGACCATAAAAAAAGGGAAAAGGAGCCAAATGTACAAAAATTATTTATAGCAGCTCTTTTTGTGGTGGTAAAGAATTGGAAATTGAGGGGATGCCCATCAACTGTGGAATGGCTGAGAAAGTTGTGGTATATGAATGTAATGGAATACTATTGTTCCATAAGAAATGATAAGCACATGGATTTCAGGAAAACCTGGAAAGACTTGAACTGATGCTGAGTGAAACGAGCAGAACCAGGAGAACACTGTACACAGCAACTACAACACTGTGCAATGATTAACTGTGATAGACTTCTCTCTTCTCAGCAATACAATGACCCAACACAATTCTGAAAGATTCATGATAGAAAATGCTAACCACATCCAGAGAAAGAACTATGGACTCTGAACACAGATCGAAGCACACTATTTTCACTTTTTTTTTTCTTTCTCATGGTCTTTCCCTTTTGTTCTGATTCTTCTTTCAACAACATGACCAATGCAGAAACATGTTTAACATGATCCTACATGTACAACCTATATCAGATTGCTTGCAGTCTTGGGGTAAAGGAGAGAAGGAGAAAAACTTGAAACTCAAAATTTTACAAAAATGAATGCTGAAAACTATCTTTACATGTAACTGAAAAAAAAATAAAATAATATTAAGGAAAATAAAATAAAATATCCTTTCTATTGATCTTAAAACAGTAGCATCTATAATTCAATGTTTTTTAAATGTTTTAGGAACTGTCTATCAGAATTATTACCAACTGAAACTTCCAAAATATTTCTTATTACCTAAAAAACCTCAAAAGTACAAGTAGAATGAAAAATTTGATATTCTTCTAAGTCACTATTCTAATCTATTAATATAAGGACTTCATACATAACAAAGGAGAATGAAGATTATACATGTATTAACTCTATCCCTCATCAAAGGTCAGTGACAGCACAAGGTTTTATTTTCTTCCTTTTTAAACAACTACATCTTGGGGGAACAAAATTTTTACTTTGTCAGAGACTGCTGTATTGCCACTTATCCTTTTTTATTACTTAAACTAAATAATTAGGATTAAATTTGAAAATAAAATAAAATTTGACCTTAGAAGACAAGAAAATATATGACACTCTTAAATTAATAAATTAAGTTTTTGTACAGACACATTTAAAAAAAATAACAATCTCTTTTAGTGTGGGCATAGACAAAATCTTGGTGTTTAGGTCACCAAGATGACTCAAAATCCCATCACATAACACCTGAGACAGTAAACATTTGATGATAATATGTAAAAGAAAGAATTTCATATTAAATTTTATACAGTAGAATTATCATTGAACATTTAAGGAATCATATTGGCTTGTGTTTGCTCCTAGGAACTGAAGATGACTCCATCGATCAATGGTACCAAACAGGTGGGACTACTTGGCTCTGTCTCATCTATCTCTCGCTGCCAAACGCAAGGCAAACAGATACTATAATTTGACCAGCTTTTCAAAGTGAGTCTTGAGTTCCAAAAACAATCACAAATCCTGTAAACTCCCCCTACAGAAAAAATCCACAGAACTATTTATTCAAAGGCAACAAGTGAGCAAATCCCCCAGGACCTACTTCTTTCTTTCTTATTCAGGGTCCTCCAAGTCTCTTCCTCTCAGTAAAGTTTGAGAATGAAGAGAATTTTCCCCAGTGAAGAAAACAAAAACCCTCCAGTTTTTTGTAAGATTAGGTTTTGGATTGGGTTGTAGTTTGGCAGTGAATTTCCATGCTCCTCTGCCCACTTTCTCAGCTGTATGCTTCTTTTTTCTTTTTTTAAGGTCAAAATGTGAAAGCAGTTTTTACTGTGACTTATTTACTAAATTCATTTGGCTTTTAAATTTTGGGTCTAGCTCCTAGGATCTAAAGCAAATGTGTTGAGCCTTGCTCCTTTCATTTACCCAAATCTCATCAAGTAAACTGTTACTATTTTGAAAGCACAACTACGTACAACATATACAACATCACTCAAGCATGATTAGATTACTTGGCGTTTATACATAGCCTTTCCTCCAAGGTGTTTGATGTACTTACTGTCAAAAGAGCTTAGCTCATGAAACAGACTTTTTTCCTTACATACCAAAGAATGTTAAGCTTTTGATATGTTTTATAAACCACTAGTTCCCAAAGTAGCATCCAATGAAGTCTGGAGTCAAACAGAGATCTTGAGTGTCCAAAGAGTTACAAGAGAGGTTCAAGGACTGGCACAGAATAGAAAGAATAGAAAGCAAAAAGTAGGAGACAGAATTCCAGAGAGAAAGGGACAAAGAAGATTGTGGCTGAAAACAGGAGAGGATCAGACGGTGATGAAGAAATTATAAAGTTCTTAAGACTAAAGAATGACTAGCAATGAGTTATGAAGAAAAAGATCTTAGAACCTTAAAATCTAAAAAGATTTTAAACACTGAATTTTTTAGCTACCAAAGTACTAAACTGGTTTTGACCTCTCCAAGTTTTACTTATTAAGATGTTTTATTCTCATTTGACATGTAGTCTAAAACAAGAGTCTTGTTCATTTTACAGAAATCATGAAAAGGGCTTTTAAGTTTAGCTTCCTAATTTCTCCTGAGAGGTAGTATAACAATGGATAGAGCTGGCCTTGGAGTCAAGGAGACCTAAATTTAAGTGTGGCCTCTGGATTCACCATGGTAGAGTCAAGTTAAAAGATGTCTGACTGTGGCTGATCAGACCAATATGAGTTTGGAATGCTCTACCATAGGCTGGGCACAAACAGTCCATGTGAACATTTGGGGTGGATTCTCTAAATTTGTGCATCTCCCATTTCTTTGGAGCTTACTTCAATTCTACTTTGCTCACAGAGCACAGCACCTTCTCTAAAGAGGGCACACCATGCTGGGCAGGCTTGTGTCAGTGTCTCCCACGTCACACAATCAATTCCAAAGTTCTTATGAGGGACCTTGAGAGAGTCCTTGTATCACTTCTTCTGAGCATCATGTGAACACTTGCTCTGTGTGAGTTCTCCATAAAATAGTCTTTTTGGCAAGCATATGTTTGACATTCAAACAACACAGCCAGCCACTGGAGTTGCACTCTCTGCAAAAGAGTTTGAATGCTTGGCAGTTTAGTTCAAGAAAGGACTGGTATCTTACCTTTCCAGGTATCTTCCTAAGAGAATTCAAACAAAAGCAATTCAGTTCCTGTCACAGTGCTGGTATACTGTCCAGGTTTCACAGGCATACAACAATGAGGTCAGCACAACAGCTCTGTAGACCTTCAGTTTGGTATGCAGTCTAATACCTATCTCTCCCACACTTTCCTTCAGAGCCTCCCAAACACTAAGCTACCTCTGGCAATGCCTATGTCAACCTCATTATCAATGTGTACATCCCTAGAAAGTATATTGCCAAGGTAAGTGAACTTAGCCACAGCATTCAAAACTTCTCCATTTGCTGTAACCAATGGTTCCACATATGGATGATATGGTGCTGGCTGATGGAGCATCTGTGTTTTCTCAGTGTTAATTGTTAGGCCAAAATTAGCACAAACAAGAGAGAATCAATCCATATTTTGTTGCATCTCAGCTTCAGAAGCTGCACTGAGTGCACAATCACCAGCAAACAAAAAAAATCATGTGCCAGCACTCCCTTGGTCTTGGCTTGTAGCCTTTTCAAGCTGTAGAATTTACCATCAATACAGTCGCTCACCTTGAGGCCATGTTCATCTTCTTTGAAGGCATTTGACAACATAGCTGAAAACATCGTAGCTAAAAAGCATGGGAGCAAGCACACAGCCTTGTTTCACTCCACTGGTGACTGGGAAAGTTGCAAGAGCATCATCCATTATCCAGAACCTGGGCAAGCATGCATGCCACCATGAAACTGATATACAATACTGATGAACTTCTCCAGGTAACTAAATTAGGACATAATTTTCCATAAGCCCTCATGACTGACAGTATCAAAAGCCTTGGTCAGATCTACAAATGTTATATACAGAACTGTGTTCTGCTCTTGGTATTTCTACTGGAGCTGTCTGGCAGCAAACACCATATTGACCATTCCTCGGGCCTTTCTAAAGCCACACTGGCTCTCAGGTAGATAACTCTAATGCATATTGACTGTGTGACCCTAGGAGAGTTACTTAATCTACTTTTTCAGTGTTCTAGATAGCTATCTAAGACAAAAGGTTGTAGAGAAGGGGCCTATCTGCATTGGTGGAGGGAGTATTTGCTTTTCCAATAGCTTCTTATTAATGAAATCATAGGTCCAGTATCTATCCCTTCCTAATAATATTTAAAACTAATTAGTATCTTATCCGTGTTGCTCTAGACATATATTACTGCCTAAATTTATACTTTAGCTACATAGAGGATCTGTTGTTTTTTAGTTGACTGCTTATAGCAAGAAATAATAAATCCTTTAAAACGTCATACCAAAAAGGCAGGAAAGAGAATTAATAATGTAAACTCCTGGGGGTACATTGCACTAGCCACCTAAAAATACACACTTTCTCCTTCTCAGTGCCTCCACCATTAAACAAAGACAGAAGGAACCAAGAAGAATAACCCAAGGGCCAACAGAAGAGGAAAAGCAGTGATGACAACCCCAAACTGTGCCAGATTATAAGCAAACTGTTTTGGTACACTTCCTTCTGGCCTTTATATGAAGGGATTGCCAGGCTCTGTAGCATCACACACAAAATTAAATCTCACAAAGCAAGTCCATCTTCTTTTTTAGAACATTTTAAAACAAGCACTATCAATTTGGAGAATGACTCATCAGAGAAAGACTTCAAGGTCTACTTATATATCCAACCTATATGACAAGGCTAGGCTATATTAAAACTTATTACTACCTGCTCTGTTTTACTCTGTTGTAGCTAATTTCACAGCTGTTCCTCATATTCTCAACAACTGCCAAATCTAAAATTTCTTTTGTTTATGTAAGTGTACAGCTGAGAAGAACTTAGTAATAGTTCTGTGAGACAGATATCGAAAAAATTCTTCCTAGAGCAAGGCAAAAAGGCATAGTAGAAAAAAGTTCTGGGTCTGTGATTAGAAGTAGGGATTTAAACTCTAGCTCCACTACTTAATGCCTTTATGACTCTGGGAATATCACTTAATCTTTCTGGGTCTCAGTTTCCTCACCTGAAAAATTAAGAGAGAGTACAAAATTACTTCTAAGGCCTCTTTCAAATCTATATCTTAAAGCATGAAAAACGGATCTGTGATCTTACTGATTTTGACATTTCCTCCAATGTAGCTCATAACTCATCAATACCCATCCTGTGTGATTCTTGTCTTCCCCTACACTTGTCAAAGGAAGACCACCCAAGATGGTGGAGACCTTCCCTTTCTCCTAACATCATGGAGCATTCAGGTAATCTACTGTCATCCCTCAGCATATAACCAGCACATCTTGCTTTCCTATCACACATGTCTCTGACAACATCTTTTACTTATGTTCTTCTGCAAAGTTCCTTATGGGTAATATAGGGAGAGACTTGCTGGCATCCATCACGAAGCTCCCCATGACAGAATCTTAATGTAAGAAAACAGGTACTAAATAAATGCTTACTGAATTAAGTAAGTAAATTGGCTAATCTAAAAGAATTAGCTTTATAAAAAATATTTTTAGAAAATTCATAATGAAAAAAAATCTGTCAGATCATAAATCCTAAAGACATAAGCCAGGGCTCAATGACTTTGGATGTAGGAGCTATTCTAAGTCTTTAGGAGCCAAACAATACTATCTGACTTGCAAAGAAAGAAAAACAAGAGTAAGATAGGAAACATCTTACTGCTGACTCCAGTTTGGAAAAGCTAAATGGGGCTTATGGGGATCTAAAGTAAGGTCTTAAAGCATCCTTTGGAAAGGCTCAGAAGGAATTGAGACTATTTAGCGATTGTACTGGCAATAAACAGCCTCCATCATCCACAATCCTGTCCAGAAAAGAATGAGCCTGAGCTGAAAGGCTGGTACATACATATGGCAGTTGAAAAACCTAAAGAGACGCTAGGCATATACCCATACCAAACGACACTGTGGATTTCAAGATGTAATGGTCGTAAATTACAAAACACTCAAGCAAGAAGTATAAAGTATACTGTGATAATTTCTGATGGACTGTGCCAAAAATATTAAGCACCACAAGCTAGGCAACATGGCAACCTGGTAGCTAAACATCTTTGGAGTCAAGATATAATTGACAGAATAAGACTCTATTCCTGAATAAATAAGCATTAAAGCTATATCTGTGACTATACTGAAAAAAAATTAAGTTGCTATAAAAGCTCAATATTTAGATCACTTATCTAAACACAGCAGAGTCTTTTACATGTAATCCAGACTGGGCAAGAAAAAAATCTTAGAGACCGAATAATGTACTGTATGTTCAAGAAGTATACTATCTAATTTAAAAATAGGAAGAAAACTTTTAACACTCTGAAGCTGCCAAATCCTTCTATCCTGGAAATGTACAAAGTTTACAAAGAATTAAACATTCTCACAGCTTTTAAAGCTTATTTATAACTTGGTCCTAAAATGATAGAACTATTTCTCAGAAAGGACTATTTTACATATCAGTCATTTTTAAAAAATAAAGTGCTCATCACCAAAGTTCTTGGCTCTGATTTGACACAACACATTGATATTTTATCAGTGGAAAGTATGTTAAAGAAGCATTATTATTATATGCTCTAACACTGCACACTAAGGACCATGGTAACTTTCCACCTGACTTGCAGATGAGACCCTCCTTCAATTCTCAGTGTCTCCTCTTCATTGAGAGCAATGACTATCTCACTTTTGTATTTGTATCCCCAGCACTTAAGGCAGTGCTTTGCATATAGAAAGCACTTAATAAATGCTCTCTTTTATTTATTCTTTCATTCCAAGTATCCCAGGACTAAAATGTTTGAAGAATGAACAGGAAAGGTATACTTTCTATTCTTATTAAGTAATACAGATCAGAACACAACTAATGGATGAATGAATGAAACCACTGAAAATACTGCATCACTAGGAACTTAAAACAAAAGTGCAAGTCCCAGTCAAAAAGACTGACAAATATAATTGAGCTAATGAAAAGCAACAATACAGATGATGATGATGATGATGATGACAATAATAATAATGATGATAACTTTTATATAACACTTACAATGTTACAGGCCCTGGGCTACGTGCTTTACAATTATTATCTCATTTTATCCTCACAACAATCCTGAGAGGTAGGTGCTTTTAATATCTTCAGTAGTAATTGCTATTATTATCTGTATCGTTGCTTTTCATTAACTCAGATTTAGAGCTCAATCTTTTTGAGTGGAACTTAAACTTTTGTTTATATTACTTTCAGATTATAAAAGAGGAAACTGAAGCAAACAGAAGTTAACTTACTTGCTCAGGGTCACACAGTTGATATGTGTCTGAAGCCAAACAAATTCTGGTATTCCTGATTCCAAGCCCAGGGCTCTATCCACTGCACCAACTAGCTGTCTGAGATGATAAGGGTCACTAACAATAATGATATATATTCTTAAATAGGAAACCAGTTTTTTGGAGTCTAGCAAAACAAAATAATAGTCAACAACCTAAAACTCATCTTAAGTTTTGGAAAGTCAGTTCTGACTTCCGTATTTCTGAAATGCTTACAATAGATTTATAGACTGTTTGAGTTTAAAAGTCCTTAGAAATCAGTTAGTTCTATTTCCCCATTTTATAGATGTCAACGCACAAAGATGAAGCAACTTTCCCATGCCATACAACTAAGTAATGGCTAAGCCTTGACTAGAACTTGGGTTCCCTTACTATCGGTCCAGGGCTTTTTCCTAATACCATGACGCTTCAAAAAGGTTTCCAGCACAAAGCTTGAATCCCAAACCCTGATCTTAAATACTTTATCCTCTAACAAACAGACCAACCAGTCAAAAGTACTTCCAAATCAACATTTACCATTGTTAAAGGACTAAGTCCTCCAATTTTACCATAAAAGTCCCCAAGTTTGGAGAAAGCTGGGTAATAAAAGTCTAACAGCAGTACTTAAAAATGTTTTCAGATGATAATACATATCATTTGGAATTAGAACAAGAATGAAAAAAAATGAAATTAACTGAATGAAATCTGGTATTTAACTCTTATTTGCCTGCAACATTCCAAAACAGAAACAAAAAACACATATCTGAATCAGCTACTAAAATTTTTGACCCACTTAAATTTTTCTAGGCATTTTGTTGGGGTGGGGAAGGTTTGAAACTGCTATATGGTATATTACCTTAAATGTACCATTTTGATTTTTCATATAAGAAACCAAAAAAATGTCCACTGGTAGAAGTGCTGATGTGATGAGTGCAATCGCCAAGGAAAAAATTGCTGTTATGGTGGAGACAACTTCACTTTCTCGTTGACTTTGGTATTTCCGAACATACACCCAGCAGAATGCCAAAATTGCCTAAAATTAAAAAAAAAAGTAGTGTTACTATAATGAGCAGGTTCCCAAAGATACATAGATAACATTATTATGAAAGTTCATGAAAAGCACCACTCTGTATAACCAGAGAATAACTGAGGATTTATAACATGAGTGTTAAGTCAAATGCACTTTGAGATGGATGAAAAAAATTATTACTGGCATGGTGCTCCCTTAACTCTGCACCTATCACAAGGAATAACCCAACCTATTTCATGAATGCAACACAATCTCAATCACAATGCTTAAAAAGTAGATACTAAGTACTAAAACCTAACATATGAGCAGAATTCAGTACCTAATGGATTCACACAATATTGCTGTCAAAGCGAATTTGAAATTTTTTTTTCCTTATATCACTAATCTAAGGGTGTTAATTAACTGTTGCTCTATCCTAGAAAGATACTTGCTAGTGGAACATCAGATACTAACATCAGAAACCGAATACTATTTGAGTCAACTGCTGACAGAGAGAGGTTAAAAAGTACAGCTGAAAATTACAGATAACCACATGCAATTAACACATTAAAACACATTAGGTCTTAATGAACCCTAGACATAGGTTTGGGTAATCTATCAGAGGAAAGCATACTAGAAACATGAGTACAATATAAATACATTATACATCAACTTCAGGTCTCTAAAAATTCTATAAAGGAATGTTATAAATACAAAGTTCACTCTGTCCCTAGCTCTTTTGTTAAATTGATAACAATCATTAACTTTACCTGACCAGGCAGGTGCTGCACAGTTTTCCTCCCCAAAAGCTTAGACACCACACAGGCTAGCCTTCACCTTCACCCCTCTCCAAGGTAACAGTTATCTGGGACCTTTACTTGATCTATGAGGTTTTATGCCACTTAGCCATTCATGTCCCAATGACATAAATGAGAACATCAGCCTAAAATTGTAGTGTTAATAAAATCACCTTCCAGAAACAAATCAGATCTGTCTTTATTCCATGGCCTCAGCTACCTTTATTCCACCCATCTCAACAACCCTTAAAAAAATTAGAAAGAACAAAAAAAATTTATATATCTTACATACACACACACACACATATACACACACATACACATATCTTTAGTCCAATCCATCATGGACACTGCTGTCTGATTAATCTTTTGAAAATACAATTCTGATCACATCACTCCTCCAACCGTATACCAAATGGCTCCTTATCATCTATAGGAAAAACTCCAAATTCCACTGCTTCATACAAGGCTTCAAAAGCAATTCAGAACCAAACTACTGAGTCCAATATTTTCCACTAGTCATCTGCATAAAAACTCCAAACTAATCTACTCTACAAGTTAACTCATACCATTCTTCTTTCCCTTAACGCTCCCCAAAATGCTGTCTCCCCTGCTTCTCCACCTACCCAAATTCTACTAATGGCCTATAGTATCAATGTCATTTTTCCACAGCATCTTGTTTTTCTATAACACTTCAGCCCACAATAACTTTATCTGTAAACTCAAAAGCATTTATTGCTTGTGACACTCTTTGGCAATTAATCATGTATTGCCTTGTGATCTCTTTTAACGTTCAAATGTCTTACCCTCTAATAGATAAGCTAAGGTCAATCACACCTTATACTTCTTTGTAATATTATTCTACCAAGTATAAAGTTTTACACTTGTCCAGAAGTATTTCAACATCTGCTAATTAAATCATTCATTTTAAATACAAGTTATTTCTTGTTCTGGAAAGGATTTTTTTTTTTAATTCAACTTACTTCCAAAAAACCAGCATAAGTATGAAAGGGAAGTGAAGTTATAATAATAAAAAGCAGCATTTGGTTTACTTTAAGTTAGAAGACAATGGGCTCAAGTCCCAGCTTTGTCGCTCATTCTTCATATAATCTTGAACAAATAACAACAAATTTGAGCCTCAGTTTCATGTGGAAAAGTGAAATGATATATATCCAAATCCTACCTACCCTTATAAAGTTGTTGTAAGCATCAAATGAGATAAAGCTAGGCCTAAAAGCTCTTTACAGTTTTAGTAGCATGTCAATAATTTAGGACAAGCAATTATTTTGATATAGTTTCATTCTATAGCAGCTATGGCCATGTGTATGTGCTTCAGAACACAGGCTGACTCAGAGCCTCTACCCTAGTAAAGAAAAATTTGGATTGAAGTGGTCCCTCTTTATTATGTTCTCTAGAAGGTGAATGCTGGATTTCATGCTATATAGAGTTCACTTAATTTTTAATTGTGATTTTTGGATATTATTTCAAGAAACTGTGCAAAAGTTGTAGCTTTTTTTTTTTCCTTAAAAGTTGTAGATCTTAAAGAGCATATTTAAATGACTGTTAGAGATATTGTGGTGGTTGTTGCTCTATTGAAGTCAATCATTCATTTATTTTTTAGATGTGATCAGAGAATTTTTCTTGATTGTGCATTTGTTATAAGGGTTTTCTTTTGTTTTTCCGATATGAATGAGGGGATTGGAGCAAGATCTCCTGCTGACTCCATTCCCCTTATCTCCTACTGAGCTTGTCCCGAGGGAAAGTAGCAAGGGTCCTAGAGTCAGGCAGACTTCCACCCATTCAGGCCACCGTTTCCAATAGTGGCTACACCTTCACTAATTTCCTTCAGCTCACTGGTCAAAGCCATACAGTTGGAATACTCTTTGCTCCCCATGACCACTTTCAAATTCTCTTCCTACCTTTATTATTAAGTAATTTCTTCTCCTTTGAGATTCATGAAATTCATATCTACCATCCAATCAAACCCCCTGTAGCTGTTGTCCACAGATATCCAACTCACTCCTTTTCCTTCCTCAATGAAGTTGGTACCTCATTCACAAATTCTCTCCTCTTCAACTTCTGCCTTCATACTGGGGGGTTTCAACATACAACTGACTCTCCTTCAAACACTTTTACCACTCATTTCCTCAACCTACTAACTTCTCATGAACTAATCCTCTATTCTAGCTCAGTTACAGGCAAAGACAGTCATGCTCCATTTTTGCCATCATCCAAAAATGCACTTAACCCTCCCTTATCTGACCATAATCTACTGTCTTTCCACATCTCCCTCTGACCTAACCTAACTCTACTCTTCATCCACGCCATCACCCCAATCCCTCAATCCCTTGGTTCTCTCCCAGGTTATTTACCCTGCACTAGTCTCTCTCCCCTTGACCCTTTGGTGAACCAGTTCAATTCTACCCTATCCTCTTCTCTTGAATACCTGACCCTCTTATAGTGGTCATTGTGTCTTGCCTCCACCTTGGATCACTGCCAACATCTGCCATCTTCACTCTTGTAAGACATGCCTGTTGAAAAAAGGTAGAGAAAATCAAGCAGCTATTCTGACCCAGTTCACTACAAATCTGTTACACAACCTCAAATGGGTCCTCATTGCCATTAAGCGATCCTATTATATCTCCCTTATCAACTCTATCCCCTTCTCCACAACTACTTTTCCATATGCTTTCATCCTTCCTTAAACCTCTCATGGCTCCCCACCCCCCAACCTTCTCAGCTGAAAACTTATTTTCCTATCTTACAGAAAAAGTCCTCTTCTCTTCCTCATCCCTTATCAATCAGATACTTTGTGCTATTACTGTCTCCTCCACCCTTGTCTCACATGATAAAGTGGTTAATCCCTCAACCTGAACAAGCAATCCCATTCCACCCCTTCTCTACCAATAGACTGCTCCCTCTGTCATCACTACTCTATCATTTATCTTTAATCTGTCTACTGTCTCCTTTGCCCCATCTACAAACATGTCTATGACTCCTTCATCCTCAAAAAAATCATTTGATCCTTTTTCCATCTTCACTATCATTCTAAATCTCTTCTGCCTTTTGCAACTAAACTCCTTGAAAAGGCTACCCTTTCCTCTCACTCTTCTTAACTCCTTACAATCCAGCTTCCAACCTCATCATTCCATAAAAACTACTCCCTCCAAAGTTACCAAAAATCTTTTCAGTGCCAAATTCAATGGCCTTTTCTTAGGCTTCATTCTTCTCAACTTTTCTGCAGCCTTGGACTCTGTTGATCACTTATGGCATACTGTACATGATTAATAAAGGCTTATTGACTTGGAAACAAAATAATTTTTAGTCATAAAAAAAGAAATGGAATCAATCACACCAAAGCACAAAGAAAAGTGAGGTAAAAAAACAAATTTTAAAAAACACCAAGAACTAGGAAAATATTACTTTAAAAAAGCTGAATAAATCTGCAGAAAACAGAGACCTTCATTAGGACATGGCACCTGGATGGGTTGTTACTGATTCCTCTACATAGTCATCTTGAAGTTGGAAAAATAGTGGGAAGATAGTAAAAATGAAAAAAAAATGTTTTTCATGGATAAGAAAATATAAAGTGGAGTACTAAAAATCTGAAAAAGGTAATTTCTACTGATGAGACTCATAGTATTACAAAAATTCCCAAATGGGGATATAATACTACAACATGACCTTCAACCATGTCCAGGACACATGTTACAAACAGTTAAAAATATATCAAAGAAATGGAAGTAAACATTATTCAGTGGCCTGGGAACTCATGTAATTTAAACTGCACTGAAAACTTCTGGGTTATAATCAAGCTAGATTTGGTTTAAAAAAAAAAAGAGTTGTTTGTCAAAGGTACACTTAATATCCAATGTGATAAAAATGTGATGTCATGATGAATAAAAAAGGTGTAACATCTTGTGATGTCAATGCTATATAAAAGTCTAAAATAAATCCTGCAACAAATGGAGGATATACTGCACACTAGAATTTTTTTAAAAGAGGTTCAATAGAATAAAGATGAAATATGCCTCTCACCTCCTGATACAAAGGTGATAAATTCAAAATTACAAAAAAAAAGGGCAAAATATTTTTAGACATGGCTAATGTTTACATGGCGCTTATTATGTGCCAGGCACTGTGCTAAGCATTTTATAATTATTATCTCATTTGATCCTTACAACAACCCTGTATGGTAGGTACTATTATTATTCTAATTTTACAGATGAGAAAAGAGGCAAATAGAAGTTGAGTGACTTGCCTAGGGTCACACAGATATTAAGTGACTAAGGTCACATTTGAACTCTGGTCATCCTGACTCCAGTTACTGCTCTATCTCCTGAGCCACCTAATTGCCCAAGAAGGATTAGTTTTGTTCTGCTTTGTCCCTGAAGGGCAGAACTAAAACGAATAAATATAAAAGCTGCAGAGGGACAGATTTATTAGGCTTGACATAAAGCAACTTCTCTAACATTCAGAGCTATCCCAAAGCATAATGGACTTCCTCAGTTGGTAATGGGTTCCCCCTCACTGAATGGCTTTGAGAAAAGGCAGAATGACCACCTGTTGGTACCACATTTATAAGCATTTACTTTATAAGCATTTAGTGCCAAATAATGTTGTTCTAAATTGATTAAAACCTCCAATATCAAGGTCCTGATACCTGCTTCTCACAACTTCAAAATGCAATGACTATACCACTGCTAAAGAATCAGTCTAAAAAAAAAAACCACTTCCATCACACCATTATCCTTCTTCAGTTTAAAATGCCCTTCTATATTACAATGCCCTTGATATCACATCAAGTTCAAAATATTCTGCCTAACTTTCAAAGGGGTGGGGAACTTTTGGCCTCAAGGTCACACGTGGCCTCAACGGCAGGTTCCCCACTCCAGATCTAACCTATCTTATGTTTCCAATCCTATTTACCACCGCTCACCAATAGCCTACTCAAATCTTGCAGGTCTATTTACAATCCCAAAAGACATTTCATTTCACCACGGTTCCTGTGTCCTTCCTCTACACCAATTCAAATCCAACCTTTTAAGATCTACCTCTTCCTTGAAGCCCTCACTAATTATGCCAATACTGACTCCCTTTTCTAGTACCTACTCAGTTTAGCACTTATTCTCTGATTTGCTCCATGTTAAATCTTGTCTTCCCTACCAGATGTCTAGTCCTAGAGGGACCATTTTCTTTCTTCTCCCCAGAGGCCTAGAACCCAATAAATATTTGAAGACTGATTTATAACAGCTACCCTAATGCCACCTGACTATGCCATTGATGACCTGACTTTTTTCTTCTAATCCTTCAACCTGTCTAAATCATTTTCTTTGAAGGCTTTCTGCTACAGCACTAACCTGACTTTATTTACTAGCTGAATTAAATTACTGCATTAATTCCAGACCCCAGTATGGAAAATGCAGAGTAATCACCTAGGTAAACAACCCAAGTCTTTACTACAGCTTAGACATCCTGTCAAAAGTGGGCAAAGTTAACTAGGAGAATAAAGCAACAGCAAAGAGGAAAGGAATGAAGAGAAAGTATAAGACAAAGTGTCCAAGGATGTCCAAAGTTTTTACACTTCACAGGAAAATGAGTCACAGGACCATAGTGCTAGAGTTCTTAACCTGGGGTTCATGAATGTTTTAATATTTTGATAACTGAACTATAATATAATTGGTTTCCTTCAAAATTCTATGTTACATTTTACAAATTTAAAAACATTATTCTGAGAAGGGATCCATAGGTTTCTCCAGACTGCCATTGGTCAATGACACAATAAAAAGACTAAAAATCTATGATCTAGAATAACCCAAAAGAAACTAAGCTCCTTAGGAACAAGTGGATGTTTCTTTTTAGTCCTTTGTATCCTCAGTGTCAACCACAGGGCCTGGCATATAGAAAGTACTTAAATGCTTTTTTATTTTAAGGTTAACAGACTTAAAGCTACAAAAGGCAAGTAGTCTAACCTCTCATTTTACAAATTGATACCCTGAGTCAAAATGAGTCAAATAAATGTCACAAGGTTGCAGGCTAAGGGGCATCAGAGGCCAGGTATGCCAAGCACGTCATTTTATAAATGTGAAAATCCAAGCCCAGATAAATAATCAATTAAGAATTTATTATGCTTCAGGCACTGTGCTAAACTACTAAAGTTCAGCTCTAATCCCTAGCCCGAAATGCCTGCAACCTTACTGAGTAGGGCTGAATCAGATTAAAACGTAATTGGAAAATATTTGACAGAAAAAAAAAACCACAACACAATATAGATAACGTTAATTTAAGGTTTTCTAAGTCAGTATGAAGCCCCAGGGATCCGCTTCCACTTAAGTCTGACACCACTGAACCACATTATTTCCTAAGGTCTCTTCTAGATCTAACTATATTCAGAAGCTTTTGGAGTTTGTGATTCCTTAAAAAATCTTGATAGCTGTACTTCAATTTGTTTTCTTTGTAATCCTGTGTATTTTATGCACTTAGAAACATTGTTTTGAAAAGGAGGTCCATAGGCTTGACCAGACCAACCCATGGGACAGGGGGGAGAGTGGGCGCCTGACCCAGGAAGTCCGAAGCGGCACCCACGTCACGATGTCGAGAACCGTACAATGGGAAGAGACCTTGAACTCGGGGCGTGGGCAGTGGGTGGGGGTGCGTGGGATGACGAGGGGGGAAAGGGGGAAGGGGGCAGAAAGAGCCCCCGCTCCCCACGTCTCTTCTAAATATGCCCTCTGAAGGCTCCCGGGCTCCCGAGTCCGAGCACAAACACGTCCTCCCACCCCAGCCCGGGATGCCACCCTTCTCCCTCGTGTCAGTGTCTCCAACACAGGGGAGGCCGGCACACGTCCCCCAGTGCGGCCCCCGCAGTGACAGGCCCGATGCCTGCTCCCCCTCCCGCCCCAGGCTCCTCCCTAGCCCCGACCGGGAGGAGACAAGGGAGGGGCAGGAAAGGAGCCCGCAAAAACACCCAGTCCCCCCACTCCCAGGCCGTGGAAAGGAGGCGAGGCCAGGCCGGGCCGGGCCGGAGTCGGGGCTGCGGAGGCCTGCGCTCACGGGTCCCGTCCGGTCCGGCCAGTCCCCTCGCCGGCCGGGACAGGGGAGCCTTTATTTTCGGCGGAGAGGGGCCGGCTCTGGGACCAGCTCCTCCTCTCTCCACAGCCACAACAGCAGCAACGACGTGACAGGCGGCGGCGGCGCCTCCTCCTCCTCCTACCAGTAAAAGCAGCCCGAAGATCCACCAGCCCATCACCAGCTCCGCGGAGGCGGACCCGCTCCCTGCCGCCGCCATCTTCGCTTCCGGCCGGGTAATCCCGGGAGTACAAGGTGCCCGGCGAAGAAACCTGCGAGCGGCCTGGGTCGCGCCGCTCGCGCAGCCTAAAGGTTAAAGGGGCAAAGGGGGCGGGGCCACCGGTCACCAAGGAGACCAGCCCACTAGCGTCCCCTGCCGACCGAACCCAGTGAGGCTAGTAGGATGAGGTGTGAGGAGGGGTCGGGGGAGGGAGGAAGTTGGGCTCTGTGGCGTCTGACGAGGGTGACGTCATAACCCCGCCTCCTCCCCATCCTTCTCCCTCGTTCGCCCCCAGCTGGTGTCTAGTGATGCTGCGAGCCTGAGGCCTGCAGATGGTCTATTTTTGAGCTGCAAGTCCTTTAAAGAGTGTGAGGACTGAGTCTGATGAACTGGGGAAGGCAACACAATAGAACCTCAGGAATTGGAGAAGACGAGACCTGGAATTCCCAGCAAATTTTTACTATGAAACTTCAGGTGCTCCAGGAATAAAGAAAAGTATATTTTCCTAGTGTCCAATTATACCAATCACTTTACAGTTTGCTAAAAGTTTTCCTTTCAAGTGTCCTGCGACATAGATAATGAAAATATCATCCTACGTATTTTACAAGTGAGCAAATTGAAACCAAGAGAGATTACATAGGTATCTTTCACATGATCACACCATTTACTCCCAAGACCTATTCAGTCAACTAATCCCAAACAATAGTATGGGGGGGGGGGTATCAATTGCAGAATTTAGAATCACTTAATGTGAAAACTGAAAATGGCCTTAGAGATGATCTAGTACACTCTCATTTTACAGATGAGAATATTAGAGCCTCACTGAGAGGTTAAATGGCCAGTACCTTTCAGGTAGGACTGAGTTGCTGAACGAAATGGCCCAAAGAGTTATCTAGCTTGTGCTCTTTCCACTTGATTTCATAGATAGACATTCATGTTGAAAATTAAATACTTTCCACTACTATATTTATACCCCAAAGAGATCACTGATGAAAAGAAAGTACCCATATGTACCAAAATATTTATAGCAGCACTTTTTGTAAGTGGATTCCAATCCTAATGATTTATAAACAAAGTAAGTGCCCGTTTATTGGGAAATGGCTAAATAAATTGTGGTGCATTAATGTAATGGAGATTGATTTACAGTATTAATGATACATCAATCCAACGCTCAAAAGACCCTTTAAAGAATTTGATAAAATAGTAAAATTCATTTGGAGAAACAGAAGATCCAGAATATCAAGGGAAATAATTGAAAAAGGTAGGAATTAAAGGGAGATTAGCACTTCTAGTGCTCAAACTACATTATAAAGAGCAACAGCCATCAAAATCATTTGCTAATGGTTAAAAAAAGGTAAGTAGATCAATTGAACAGGCTAGATGACAGAGATTTAGAAACTCTGGGACTCAATAATTCAATGTTCAATATAACCAAAATTATGCAGAAAATTACTTTCCAGTTCCTAAACACTGTTGGGAAAACTGAAATGCAGTCTGGAAATGTTATTATTAGTTTTGAGTTTAGACCAATATATTATGCCTCGTTCCAAAGTAAATTTAAAATGGATATACCTTTTACAGCTATGGATAGGACATGTATTCTTAACTGAACAAGGGATAGAGAAGCAAAAGATCAAATAATTTTGATTATATGAAATAGATTTTTCACAAAAAATTAATGCATATGAGTTAAGAAGTAAAGTACCTGAACAGGCAAAATTTTGTATCAAATTTGTCAGAGAAGGATTTAGTATCCAAATATATAGACAAATAAAAGATACGTAAGACTAAAAGCTATTCTATAATAGATAAGTGGTCAAAGGATATAAAGCAAAAATTCTCAAAATAACTGTGAACTATTAATATTTGTATTAAAGAATGCTCCAAATCACTAGTAATACGAGAAATGCACATTAAAGAATCTTAAGATTTTATTTCATACTCAGCATATTGATAAATATAATGAACAGGTGAATAGTCAATGTTGGGGAGACTAAAAGAAAACACACTAGTACACTGATGGTAAAGCTGTGAATCAATACAGCTATTCTGGGATGCAATTTGGAATTATGCAAATAAAGTATCTAAAATGTTCATACCCTTTGACCCAGATATTCCTTTAGTAGGAATATAATCCCAAAGAAGTCACTGATAAGAAGAAAATCCCCATATCCACCAAAATATTTATAGCAGCACTTTTTTAATTAGCAAATAACTGGAAACCTATTAATGCCTATCAATTGGGGAATGGCTAAATAAAATGTGTTGCATGAATGTAAGAGAATATGTTCTGTAAGAACTGGCTAATATGATAAATACAAAGAAGCATAAAAATATTGACTTAAATGAACTGATGCAGAGTGAACTAAGCAGAGCAAAGAAAACAGTATACAAAATGAAAACAACAATGTAAACAGAAAGAACAACCATCACAAAAGTATCAATGCTGCAAAATTACAAAGGACAAGCCTGGCTCCAAAAAAGAGAAATTAAGAGACTGCCACCTCACTCTTGAAAGGAGGAGTAGTCTACCTGTTGATACGATGTGTATATTTTCAGACTTTTTCAATATATTTATAGGTTTTGCTGATTTTTTCATCATATCTCTTTTTCTTTCTTAAAATTTTTTATTAAATCTAATCAAGTGGGTTAAATGGATCCAAATAAGTGGATCAATCTGATCTTAGAAAACATACTGAGAAAGGAGGAGGCAGACAAGGATAAATTACATTACAGGAAAATACACAAAATCCTATTACAGCAGAGGGAAAGAAGGGAGGGGGAGAGCATTGTTTGAACCTTACTCTCATCAGATTTGGCTCAAGAAGGGCATAATATAATCAGTTAGGTATAGAAATCTAACTTGCCCTATAGTCAGTAAGAGGGAAAAGGGGAAAGAAAAAGGAGGGGGGAAAGAAGGGAGGGAAGAAGCAGTAAGAGTAAAGGGGAAGAAAAGGGAAAGGGGAAAGGGACTGAAGGAGGCAGTGATCAAAAGCAAAACACTAGTGAAGGGGGGAAAGGAAAAAGGAGAAAGAAAAGCATAAATGGGGGGGGAAAGGATAGAGGAAAAGACACAGATAATAATCGTAACTGTGAATGTGAATGGGATGAACTCTCCCATAAAACGGAAACAGATTGCAGAATGGATTAAAAACCATAATCCTACAATATGTTGTTTACAGGAAACACATTTGAAAAAGAGTGACACATACAGGGTAAAGGTAAAAGGCTGGAGCAGAATATGTTATGCATCAGCTGAAGTGAAAAAAGCAGGGGTAGCAATCCTGATCTCGGACAAAGCAAAAGCAAAAATAGATCTAATCAAAAGAGATAAGGAAGGAAACTACATCCTGCTAAAAGGCACCATAGACAATGAAGTAATATCATTACTAAACATATATGCACCAAATGGTATAGCATCCAAATTCTTACAGGAGAAGTTCAGGGAGTTACAGGAAGAAATAGACAGCAAAACTATACTAGTGGGGGACCTGAACCTCCCCCTCTCTGCACTAGATAAGTCTAACCACAAAATAAACAAGAAAGAAGTTAAGGAGGTGAATAGAACATTAGAAAAGTTAGGTATGATAGACCTCTGGAGAAAACTGAATGGGGATAGAAAGGAATATACTTTTTTCTTCGGCAGTACATGGCACATACACAAAAATTGACCATGTACTAGGGCATAAAAACCTCACAATCCAATGCAGAAAGGCAGAAATATTAAATGCATCCTTTTCAGATCATGACGCAATAAAAATTATATGTAATAAAGGGCCATGGAAAGATAGACTAAAAAATAATTGGAAACTAAATAATCTAATCCTAAAAAATGATTGGGTCAAACAACAAATCATAGAAACAATCAATAATTTCATTCAAGAGAATGACAATAATGAGACAACATACCAAAACCTATGGGATGCAGCAAAGCAGTTCTTAGGGGAAGTTTTATATCTCTAAATGCTTACATAAATAAAATAGAAAAAGAGAGATTAATGAATTGGGCATACAACTAAAAAAACTAGAAAAAGAACAAATTAAAAATCCTCAACTAAACACCAAATTAGAAATATTGAAAACCAAAGGAAAAATTAAGAAAATTGAAATTAAGAAAACTATTGAACTAATAAATAAAACTAAGAGCTGGTTTTATGAAAAAACAATAAAATAGATAAGCCTTTGGTTAATTTAATTAAAAAAAAAGAAGAAAACCAAATTACTAGTATCAAGAATGAAAAGGGGAAGCTACCACCAAGGAAGAGGAAATTAAAACAATAATTAGGAATTATTTTGCCCAACTATATGCCAACAAATTTGACAATCTTAGTGAAATGGATACATATTTACAAAAATATAAATTGCCCAGATTAACCGAAGAGGAAGTAAAATACTTAAATAACCCCATCTCAGAAAAAGAAATTGAACAAGCCATTGATGAACTCCCTAGGAAAAAATCTCCAGGGCCAGATGGATTTACATGCGAATTCTATCAAACATTTAAAGAACAATTAATTCCAATACTATATAGACTATTTGGGAAAATAGGTGAAGAAGGAGTCTTACCAAATTCTTTTTATGATACAAATATGGTGTTGATACCTAAACCAGGAAGAGTCAAAATAGAGAAAGAAAATTATAGACCAATTTCTCTAATGAATATAGATGCAAAAATTTTAAACAAAATACTAGCAAGTAGATTGCAGCAACTTATCACAAGAATAATACACTATGACCAGGTAGGATTTATACCAGGAATGCAGGGTTGGTTCAATATTAGGAAAACTATCAGCATCATTGAGCATATCAACAACAAAACCAACAGAAACCACATGATCATCTCAATAGATGCAGAAAAAGCTTTTGATAAAATACAACACCCATTCCTATTAAAAACACTAGAAAGCATAGGTATAAATGGAGTCTTCCTTAAAATAATAAATAGCATTATCTAAAACCTTCAGCAAGCATTATATGTAATGGGGACAGGCTAGAAGCATTTCCAATAAGATCAGGGGTGAAACAAGGATGTCCATTATCACCACTGTTATTCAATATTGTACTGGAAACCTTAGCTTTAGCAATAGAGAAGAAAAAGAAATTGAAGGCATTAGAATAGGCAAAGAAGAAACAAAGCTATCACTCTTTGCAGATGACATGATGATATACTTAGAGAATCCTAGAGAATCAAGTAAAAAACTACTTGAAATAATAAACAACTTTAGCAAAGTTGCAGGCTATAAAATAAACCCACATAAATCATCAGCATTTCTATATATTACCAACAAAGCCCAACAGCAAGAGATAGAAAGAGAAATCCCATTTAAACTTACTGTAGACATTATAAAATATTTAGGAGTCTACCTCCCGAAACAAACCCAGGAACTCTATGAACACAATTACAAAACACTTTTCACACAAATAAAATCAGATCTAAATAATTGGAAAAACATCAGTTGCTCATGGGTAGGCCGAGCTAATATAATAAAAATGACAATCCTACCTAAGCTAATTTACTTATTCAGTGCCATACCAATCAAACTACCAAAATTATTTTATAGAGTTAGAAAAAGTAATAACCAGATTCATTTGGAAGAACAAAAGGTCCAGAATATCAAAGGAACTAATGAAAAGAAATGCAGGGGAAGGTGGCCTAGCAATTCCAGATCTTAAATTGTATTATAAAGCAGCAATCATCAAAACTGCTTGGTACTGGCTAAGAAATAGGGAGGTGGATCAGTGGAATAGGTTAAATATGCAAGACACAGTAGTCAATGACTATAGTAATCTATTATTTGATAAACCCAAAGACCCCAGCTTCTGGGATAAGAACCCACTCTTTGAAAAAAACTGCTGGGAAAACTGGAAAAGAGTATGGCAGAAACTAGGCATAGACCAAAATAAAGTCAAAATGGGTTCATGACTTAGATATAAAGGCTGATACCATAAGTAAACTGGGAGAACAAGGAATAGTTTACCTATCAGATCTATGGAGAACAGAAGAATTCATGACCAAACAGGAGATAGAGAACATTATGAAAAGCAAAATGGATAATTTTGATTACATTAAATTGAAAAGTTTTTGCACAAACAAAGCCAATGCAACTAAGATTAGAAGGAAGGTAGAAAATTGGGAAAGAATTTTTACAACCAGTCTCTCTGATAAAGGCCTCATTTCTAAAATATATAGAGAATTAAGACAAATTTATAAGAACACAAGCCATTCCCCAATTGATAAATGGTCAAAGGATATGAACAGACAGTTCTCAGATGAAGAAATTAAAGCCATCTATAGTCATATGAAAAAATGCTCTAAATCATTATTGATTAGAGAAATGCAAATCAAAACAACTCTGAGGTACCACATCACACCTATCAGATTGGCCAACATGACAAAACAGGAAAATGATAAATGTTGGAGAAGATGTGGGAAAATTGGAACACTAATACATTGTTGGTGGAGTTGTGAAATGATCCAACCATTTTGGAGAACAATTTGGAACTATGCCCAAAGGGCTACAAAAATGTGCATACCCTTTGATCCAGCAATAGCACTTCTAGGGCTATATCCCAAAGAGATCAAACCAATGGGAAAAGGACCCACATGTACAAAAATATTCATAGCAGCTCTTTTTGTGGTGGCAAAGAATTGGAAATTGAGAGGATGCCCATCAATTGGGGAATGGCTGAGCAAGTTGTGGTATATGAATGTAATGGAATACTATTGTGCTATAAGAAATGATGAACAGGCTGACTTCAGAAAAACCTGGAAAGACTTATATGGTCTGATGCTGAGTGAAGTGAGCAGAACCAAGAGGACTTTGTACACAATAACAGCCACGTTATGCAATGACTAAGATTGTTAAACTGAACCCTTCTCAGCATTACAAGGATCTAAGACATCTCCAGAGGCCTCGGGATGGAAAATGCTGTCCACATCCAAAGAAAGAACTATGGAAGTCGAATCGCTATCACTTATTTTTACCTTCTGTTGAGTTTTGTTTCATCTTTCTGATGGTTACTTCTATTGGTTTTAATTTTTACTTATAACTTCACTAATGTGAAAATTTGTTTAATGGGTATGTAAATGTAAAGCCTATATCAGATTGTGTGCTGTCTTGGGGAGAATGGGGAGGGAGGAAGGAGGAGAAAAATTTTCAACTCAAAAGCATATGGAAGTGATTGTTGATAAATCAAAATAAATTAATAAAAAAATTTTTAAAATTTTATTTCTTATATGCCATGGCTGTCTAGAAGGTGGGAGGGGGTTGAATACTGGAAGAATTCTGTTAATATAAAAATAAAGGATACTGATAAAAATTTATTTTAAAAATAAAAAATAAAAAAATTTGCAAAATTGCAAAAAATAAGCATGGCCCCAAAGAAGAGATGTGAGAAATCATCTCCACCCCAACTCCTTTGCAATAAGATGTGAAAAGGCATAGAACATTACATATGTTTTCAGACATTTCAATATTTTGATCAGTTTTGATGATTTTTTAATCTTCCTCTTTTTCTTTTTTCTTTGAAAATAATCTTGTTCTAAGAGATGGCTATTTTAAAGGGTTAAGAGGAAAGACACTGGGAGAAATTTTGATTATGTAAAAATGAAAGCAATAAAAACTTATTTTAAATGTATTTTTCAAAAGAAAAAAACTAAAAAACTACATACTAAGCTCTGTAGTAGGTAGTTTAGGAGAATATTAGATAACAGAGATAATAGTCTCTCAATTTGTCTAGTTTCAATTTAAAAGGAAGTTGGTATTTCTTATTATCAAATATTATCGAATATCTAATATCCAGTTGGGGTGTTGTTACCTCTGTGATCTCTTTGGTATTTTTCAGAGTTAACAGCAGTTGCATTCACCGCTCTATTTTTCAAACCCATCATGGTATAATAGAACTAGGTTCTGGTCCTAGCTGTGTCTCCTTAGCCAAGTCACTTAACTATACTGGGGCCACAGCTTCTTCATCTGCAAAGTAAGGGAGTTGGCTTAGATAACTTCAAAGTTCTCATCTACTCTTAAAATTCTATATATCTTCAAAATCTTATGGAAGTGAATGTTGAAAACTAAAAAGAAATAAATTTATTATTTAGAAAAAAAAATTCTATAAATCTAAGTTGACAGCCTGTATCCATGGGGGAAAAAAATGTAAGTTACAAATTACTTCAAATTAATACCATACTCTAGAGGCAAAGATGTCATGTACAGTGATTACAGTGAAAATGAATGATGGAAAATTTCCTAGAAGAGATAAATGTTGATATATATTATTGTCCCAGGATTGTTTACAAAATTCTATGCGTAGAGGGTATGAACAGCAGGGCCTATTCTGGAGAGATGACATTAAAGGAAGCCTTTGTTCAGCCTTTGACATCCTCATTAAAACACCACATTTAGAAAATTGGTTACATCTCATTTAACATTTAACAAATATGTGTGCCCCTACTCTTTGCCAGGACCTGTTCTAGGTACAGAGGGATATAAAAACAAAAATGAAACAGTAAAGAACACATAAATAGAAAAATTAAAAACAAAGTATGTACAAAGTGCACAGAAAGTAATTTGTCTGGGAGGGGTCTCTAGCAACTGGAGGTATCAGCATAGGCTTCTGGTAGTAGGTGGCACTTGACTTTAGCTTTGAGGAATGCTAGAGATTTTAAGAGAAAATAGAGGTAAGGAAGGAGTGTATTCCAAATATGGGTAAAATCATCCAGATAAGAAATGGAATATTTGGGATTCAGTAAATAGATAAGTTTGATCAGAAGGTCTGCTATGTGAAAAGTAACTTGCATTAAGTTAGGAAAGGTAGTCTCAAGCCAGATTGTGAAGAGTATTGAAGGCCAAAAAGAAACTTTATGTATCTCATTTATGGTGTGTGGGCAGCATCCTTGGACTGGCTACTTGTTTGCCCACCAGCATCAGCCTGAGGATGAACTATTGAGTCAAAAGATTCTAAATGATTATTTTGATCTATGTCAGTTATACAGTTGAGTGCCTACCAGCCTCCCAGCCTAACAAAAAGGATCAGACAAATCTTCAAAAGATCAGAAAGCTGGACAGAAGAGAGATCAGAATTGGGCTCCCGAGGGAGGAAAAACCTGCTTATCCAAACATTTCCACCAGAAAACTATTCTGCTCCAGAGATGGCAGCAAAGAGGAGAAAGAGCTCCTAGAACCAGTCTTCTGGAAAGAAAAGGAAATCCACTCAAGCTTCCAAATCAATTTCTTTTGGGGAAAAGAAGCGCACATCTAGCACAACCTGAAGAGCACCAAAAAAAAAAAAAATCTGTGTAGCCCCAAATAGCTTCCTTATTATTCTGGTATCATATCTTTATGCACTCCCATAATTAGTTGGCATCCACACAAATTACTATCACTGACTGTCCAACTATTAAATATGTGTGAATCTATCAAACATTGGCCTGACTCATCACAGTGTTCTTGCTTTGAAACCTTTACTTGGAATACATTGCTCCCTTCTGCTTTGTCAGCTCTCCTAATCCCTCTGTTCTCTTCTACACATAAGAGATAGCTCTCTATTCTTCTGTCTACTCTCTAGCCTTCTACTACAGTGTTATGCCATGCCATTTGTCACTTTCGGGTCACCTCAGAGGCTATCTCTCTACTCTTTCTGATTAACCACTTGAGAAAAGATACCTTGCACTCTTTCTATTCCGTCATGTTCCAACATTGAGTCGAGAAAATTATGAGCCAAAAGGAGTTTTCAAGTTCTGAATATACTATTGTTTGTTCTTTGTTTCTGAAGAGGACCAATGACATCATGAGTGATGTCTTGACTCATGGGTCAATTGGATTTAAATAAAGCAGAGCTGCACAAAGTTATCAGCCCCACTGCTGCCTTCCAGAGTCATTCAATTCCAGTGGCAGGACAAGGTCAAGACAACTAACAGTGGCCCGAGATGAATGGATGATTTTGGCATCATTGCCTGAACAAGCTCTAACTGCTCCACAGAATCTGTTTGAGCCTCCTTTGTGGCGATTGGAACAATTGTTCTCATCCACATTCTACCAGGGGATGTCTTTACATGCTTGGGGTAGACATGCTCCTAACTCACCAACAGGTTTAAGGCCTCTCAGTTACTCTTAGCTTATTTTATTCTTTGGTATTTTAAATACATTCATTTAAAAAATAAAATAAAAATATAAAAGATGAACAAAAATGAGTTAATAAAAATGAAAGGATTTGTTCTGTGAAATTTGGATCCAGTCAAAAGGCCTCACTTTAAGGACCTAGAAGGCCACATGTGGCCTTAAGACTGCGGGTTCCCAATGCCTGGGCTAGAGTTATCTCTCTCATTAGAATGCCAATAATAGCTAGCTCATGAAGTGCTTTAAGGTTTATGAAGCACTTTACAGAGATTATCTCATTTGATCCTCGCAAGACCCCTGTGAAATAGGTGCTATTTTTATCTTCATTTAACAGATGAGGAAACTGGGGCTTAGAGAGGTTCAGTGACTCACACTGAACCCACAGTAAATGTCTAAGGTAGAATTCAAATTCAGGTCTTCTTGACTCCAGGTCCATCCAGCACTCTATTAACTGTGCCACAGCTAACTATAAAAGATGCCAGCACAAGCAGGCACAAGAAAAGGACCAAAATATTGGGAAATCAGGTTGAATAAGACAGCAGATCAACTCCCTAGTACTCCCTGTATTTTCAATTTGATGTAACACATACTTCCACATCCTAAATCCCTTGTTCTATCAATCAGTCTCACTATTTGTATTGTCCCTTGGAGTTCAGCTTTCTATGGATACCATAGTAAAAACCCATTCTAGCTTTTCACTTTATCTTTGTTCTCCTCACAACTCTCTCCTCTTCCCCAGGTAAGCATAATCCTTTCCTATGACTAGGGAGGTTTTGGACACTCACTGTTGGCTTTACCTTTGATGGAACATGATGATCTCTTTGAAGGATAAAGTTTAGAATCAGAACACAAAAACAGGAAGCAGAGAAGAAACAGTGTTTAGAGCAATAAAGTACAGTTAAACCAGGAATAGTGGTGAAGATTGTCTATTTACAGTGAATTTAGGGGAATTTGGAAGGCCTAACATTCATAGGCTTACTCACTTATCTGCAAGAAACTGAATGCTGCATGTTCTGTTAAACTCCATATATAACAAATCCTCTTTATGTACCAGAATTATACTCTTCTGTCCAATTCTCCAAATTGCTACTTGTCTTTGAATTCTGCTGATATTGGCATTAACCCAACACATCTGATCCAAGCACCATTTCGTCCCTCTCCCTCCATTCAGTGTTGTGTCATAGACTCTGCAATTTGGGGAAACCTATGAAATGCTTCTCAGAATAATGTTTTTAAATGCATAAAATGTTGTTCAATCATGTCTAGCTTTTTGTGACTCCATTTGGGGATTTCTTGGCAAAGGTACTCAAGAGGTTTTCCACATCTTTCACTAGCTTATTTTAGAGATGAGGAAACTGAGGCCAGGGTCACACAGCTAGTAAGTTTCTGAGGCCAGATTTGAACTTGGGAAGATGAGACTTCCTAACTCCAGGCCTGGCACTCTATCCATTACACCACCTAGCTGTTGTTATGTGGAATATGACTATACAAAAGCCATATGAAATAGTGGATAGAGGACCCAACTTGGAATCATGGAGACCTGGGTTACTACCTGTGTGGCCATAGGCAAGTCACTTAAACTCAGTACTCCTAGGCAACTCTCTAGTAATAAATAGCATTTATAGTGCTTTAGTATTTGCAAAAGAGCCTCTCTGAGATGTTAAGTTACAGGCAAACTGCCAATCTGCATTGGCAGAGATTGTTTCCACACTGAGAATTCCCTATATGGATGAAATCACAAAACCTAAAAAAAATACTATGTTTTACTGTACTCAGAATATCACTTATTTTCACAAATAATGAACTGGATGACTCCTTGAACTTTCCAATTGTTTTTTTTCCTAAAAACTATTTCTTTGGTTTATCATTATAAGCAAGATGAGCCTCTGCAGTATTCATATTCAAAATTTAAACTTTCCCAAGTTGAAATGGGGTCTTCTTGTTATATTTGTTATCATAAACATAAGGATAAACTGGACCAAAAGTAACAATAATGTAAACTTATTGAATTCTCTTTTCATGTAAGATGAGAGGCAATGTGCTTTAGAGGAAAAGCCACTGGGCCTAGAGTCAAGATGAAATAGGTTCAAATTCTGTTTTGAACACTTACTGCTATTTAACCTTGGGCCAGTCATTTAATCTCTCTGAGTTTCAACTGTTAAATAGGAATAATAATGCCTACAGTACCAATCTCACAGGATTGTTGTGAGACTTAGATGAAAGTAGAATACTTCATGAACCTTCAAGTGTTACGTAAGTATCAGCTCTTGTTAATTCTCAGTCATTTTAACATTCTATAACATAGGAATATATTCACAGTCAAGTAAGATAACTTCTCTTCTTCCCTTTCCTGGCTGCCCATAACCCATCCCCAAAAGCTGAAACACTGACCACCACCCTACCGTAGCCATAGGACCTCTAGTTTACAGGGCTGCAATAAGATGGGAGTAACTAATTTGCTTCCTTTCAGTAAGACTGAGGACCACAACATTTTACCATCTGTCTTATTTCCATACCTTCCAGTTACTCCTGCCCCATATGACTAATAACATAACAAAAGGATCTTTGGGCCATGATAGCCACTTTACCTGTGCAATGGAATTTTCTGTTATATATTGCCTCCCCCAGATAAAGTAAACTCCTCGAGCAAGACTGGATCACTTTTTTTTTCTTTTACCCACAGTGTTTGCATTACAGTAAGGCTGTAATAAATGATTTTTTATTCATTCTTTAGGTTTTAGTTTCTTTTTTTTAAATTTTATTAATTTCTTTTGATTTTTCAACAATCACTTCCGTATGCTTTGGAGTTGAAAATTTTTCTCCCCCTTTTTCCCCCCTACCCTCCCCAAGATGGCGCACAATCTGATATAGACTTTACATTTACATACCCATGAAACATATTTTCACATTAGTGAAGTTGTAAGTAAAAATTAAAACCAATAGGAGGATAGGTTTTAGTTTCTTCATCTGAAAAAGGAGGGGACTGGCAGAAATCTAACAAGATGGTAGAATGAGGAAACATGAAAGAAATGGGATTCTCAGTCCTCCTGCATAAATACATTAAAATGTCCCCTAAATAATTGAATAAATGGATAAACAAGTACATTTTATAAAAGGGGGAAGAAAGAAAAAAAAAAGGAAGTCATGACCTCTCAGATTTCATTAAAATAACTCCCAGTGAGGAAACTCCCACTGCTAAAACAGATTAATACCTACTCTGTAATTTATAGTCTTGCCCAAGACTCTGATAGATTAAATGACTGTCCAGGGTCATGTAGCCATTATGTATCACAGATGGAACTGGAACCAAAGCTTTCCTGACTCAGAGGCCAATCCTCTATCCACTAAATCAAACTACTTCTCTTAAAGGCAAAGAAATGAGCAAACAACAGGAAAAAAAAATCCTCCAACATGATAAAAAAAATTGTAGAATAAAATATTCCCATGAGAAATTGCTAGATGTAAAAAATAAAAAATTAACTTCAATAATAATTCAAGAAGCTAAGCCAGACCAAGCACAACACATCAAATTAAATGACAAAACTTTTTAAAGAAAAGAAGGATGATCTGGTGTCCACTAAAAACCAAAGATCTGGGCCAGCTAGGTGGCGCAGTGGATAGAGCACCAGCCCTGAAGTAAGAAGGACCTGAGTTCAAATCTGGCCTCAGACCAAACACTTGACACTTAGTAGCTGTGTGACACTGGGCAAGTCACTTAACCCTAATTGCCTAAAAAAAAAAACAAGAAAAGAAAAAAAAGATCTGTTGGTTGTTGTCTTCATTGTCAAAGAGGGTCAAAATGACATCACTATGATGGGGTCAAGGTACAATGTGTTCAACCGTGGCTGATTAGACCAACATGATCTTGGAAAGCTGTTCCACAGGTTGGACACAAGTAGTCTACATGAATATTTGGAGTGGAGATGGCTCTAAATTTGTATATCTCCTGTTTCTTTTTAGCTACTACAATTCTACTTTGTTCATAGCGCACATGGTCTTCTTTGATGCGGGCATGCCATGCTGGGTTGGCCTATGCCAGTGTCTCCCATGTTTCACAATTGATTCCAAAGTTCTTCAGAGAGACCTTGAGAGTGTCCTCATATCACTTCTTCTGACCTCCATGTAAGCACTTGCCTTGTGTGAGTTCTCCATAAAATAGTCTTTTAGGCAGATGTATATTTAGCATTTGAACAATGTGGCCAGTCCTTTGGAGTTATGTTCTCTGCAGTAGATACTGAATGTTTGGCAGTTTAGCTCAAGTAAGGACCTTAGTGTCCAGTACCTTATCTGCCAGGTGATCATCAGTATCTTCTTGAAACAATTCAAATGGAAGAAATTCAGTATCCTGGCAAGGCACTAGTATACTGTCCAGGTTTCACAAGCATACAACAATGAGGTCAGCACAATGGTTCTGTAGACCTTCAGGTTGGTAGGCAGTCTAATACCTCTTTTCTCCCACACTTTCCTTCAGAGCCTTCCAAACACTGAGCTAGCTCGGGCGATATGTGTGTTAACCTCATCATCTATGTGTACATCCTTGGAAAGTAGACTGCCAAGGTAAGCAAACTTATCCAGAACATTAAAAATTTCTGTATTTGCTGTAACTAATAGTTCCACAAATGGTGCGGTGTTGACTAGCGGGGAACCTCTGTTTTCTTGGTGCTAATTGTTAGGCCAAAATTAGAACAAGCACAAGAGAATCAATCCAAGCTTTGTTGCATTTCAGCCACAGAGGCTGCATTGAGTGAACAATCATCTAGAAACAAAAAGTCATTCACCAATTCTCCCTCCCTTTGTCTTGGCTTATAGCCTTTTCAAGTTAAATAATTTACCGCACTCAGAAGCTGGTGCTGATGCCATTGTTGTTCTAGTTGAAGGTGTCTGACGTCACTGAAAACATGATGCTAAAAAGCATGACAGCAAGCACACAGCCCTGCTTCACTCCATTGGTGACTGGGAAAGGGCAAGAGCATCATCAATTATCCAGAACCCATGCAAGCATGTCATCATGAAACTGATGTACAGTACCGATGAACTCTGGGCAACCAAATTTTGCCGTGATTTTCCACAAGCCTTCATGACTGATAGCATCAAAAGCCTTGGTCAGATTGACAAACACGACCTCTCTTATGCCCCTGGCATTTCTCCTAGAGTTGTCAGGCAGCAAACACCATGTTAACCATTCCCCAGCCCTTTCTAAAGCCTCTCTGGCTCTTAGGTAGATGACCATCTTCCGAATGAAGGATCAGCCTCTGACAAGAATCTTCCGGCAATGACTAAGAGACACCCCACCTCCACCCTGTGATTGTTACAGAACAACCTATTTCCTTTTCATTTATAGAGATGGATAATGGAGAAATCCTTGAATTCCTGGAAGATAACTTCTTCTTGCCATATAACCCACAATATTTCAGTCAGCTTTTGTAAATCCCCTGCTTTGTAACTCTCTGCTGGAATAGAATCAACACCAGACATTTTGCCATATAAGAATAGCCTAATGGCATTCAAAGCCTCTTCTTCAGTTGGAAGTTTGGCTAGAGAGGGATTGACTTCAACCTGAGGTATAGTTAATGGTTTCAGCATTGATTGATGACAATCTGTAGAGAACCCTATGGAAGTGTTTAGCTCATCTTTTCAGGATTATGTCCTTATCACTAATCAATGTGGGTCCATTGTTACTGAGTAGTTGAGATGCACTATATGTCTTTGGCCCGTAAATAGCCTTCTGGGCACCATAAAAGCTCTTTGAATTGTTACTATCAACATAAAACTGAATTTCATCTGCCTTCTTACTGAGCCAAAAATCCTGTTTCCCTCTAAGCTTCACTTGCACTTTACTTTTGAGGCAGTTAAACACTGCCTTCTTAGAGAAGGACAAACTGTCCTGCTGTAAACCCTGTGGAGTTCTCATTTTTCATTTATCGGCTTCTGAATTTCCCCATCATTTTCATCAAAAAAATTTTCAGTTTGAAGGCCAATTCTCAGTAACAGCAGTAAATAGAGCAGAATGTTCAATAGACACCCTGACTGGGAAAAATTTATAAGCAAATATAAAGAAACTAGAAGACAAAAGTTGGAAAGATTATAGAATCATAGAGCAGGTAGAAACCTTAGAAGCCATCTAGCCTAACAAACCACTCATTTTATAGATGATAAAACTATCATTTTGACAAAAACTATCAGAGACATTAGGTAACTTGCCTAGGGTCACATCCATAGCAAGTGGCGGGGTTAGGATTTGAACTAAGAGACTTTGATACCCGATCCAGGACTCTTTCCATGCACCATATTGCTTCCTTTCATTCACTGGTCACTGGCAGAGAGAAATACCATTCAAGAATTTCATTGATAAAGTGTTTTACCAGAGGTTGAGAAGACAAAACCATTTATCAACACACTTCAATTCGTATCATACAGAAATATTCATCCATCAGAAGAAAACAGAAAAAGCTCAAACACAGTTTGGAGAAAGTCAAGAGAAATTGAACTTCACCTAGGATCAGAATGGCTCTTGTGAGCTAGTTATTAAATTTTCATTGTAAACATTAGTACCTCAGAAATCTGAAATAGTTACAAGTCTGGGCTTCATTTGTTGTTTGAAGAAAGTGATGAAGAAAATGTTCATAATGCAGATTAAAAGTTAAAGTGAGTCATGTGTACATTTTTGGAAATCCTGGCTTCACCTTAGAATCTTCTACTTAGCTAAGCTATGAATAATATTTGAAGATTAAAAAATATTTTCCTATCCTCCACCCTTTCAAACATTCCAAGACTTGTTTATATTTATTGACTCAACTTCTTCACTTCCTACTCACTCCTTCTATCTTGATATCTGGCTTCTGAATAAAAACTGCTTTTACTGGATAGGTTACTGATGATGTTTTAAATACTAATGAAACTAACACTAATTAAAATACTAATACTAGGCTTTTCTCAGTCCTCATTCTACATGGCCTTTTCATAGCTTTTGACACTGTTGACTACCTCCTCTCTCCTTCTGGTCACTCTTTACTGGCCTCTATGGTGTTACTAGCTAAGTTTTCTCCTGCATGTCTGATTTTTACCACTGAATTGTCCTTTATTTGGATGTTCCCCAATGATCTGCTCTGGGCTCTCTTCTCTTCTTTGCGCCTACTATCTTTGTTAGAAATCTCATCAATTCCCATGGGTTCAGTTATCCTCTCTATACAGATAAATCTTAAATCTATAATTCAGTCTTTATTTCTCCCCTGAACTACAGTCCTGTATTTCCAAGAGCTTGTTGAACTCCTCTAACTCAAGTCCAGAATGATACTCTTTATATTTCTCTCCACATTGTCTCTTCTCACAAATTTTTCTATTTTTGTTTTACCATTCCTGTTGCCAATGTTTACCTCTTGAAGGCATCCATTAAGGAAGGAGGGAAGGAAGGAAGGAAGGAAATAAGGAAGGAAGGAAGGAAGGAAGGAAGAAAGGAAGGAAGGAAGAAAGGAAGGAAATAAGTATTTAATTATGTCAGGCATTGTGCTAAGCACTTTAATAAATGTTATCTCATTTAATCCTCCCAACAACCCTAAGAGGTAGATGCTATTATTATCCCCATTTTATAGTTGAGGAAACTGAGGCAAATAGGGTTAAGTGACATACCCAGGGTCACACAACTAATAAGTATCTGAGTTTGGATTTGAACTCGGGTCTTAACTCAGGTTTTCCTGACTCCAAGCCCCGCATTCTATCCACTGTACCACCTAAATGATCATATCCTACAAGTTGCTAAGTCTTTTCCATCCTGTCTTCAAAACATCTCTCACATCCAATTCCCTTCTCCCCATTCCCCTATTTCAAACCCTCATCTCTGATCTGGACTATTTTAATAACCTCTCAAATGGTTTCCCTGCTTCCAGTCTCTCCTTTCCAACCACCTACCAAAAGTGTATTTCTAAAACACAAACTTGACAATGTTACAACCCTTTTCAAAAATCTTCAATGGTTCTCTATTGCTTCTAGGATTAAAAAAAAAAATCACAATTTGGATCCCCTCTAACTTTCCAGGGTTACTTGGTATTACTTCCTTTCATGTCTTCTCTCCTCCAGTCAAAGTTGCCTACAAGCTATTGCCTGGGCACAGTGCTTCATGTCATGCTCCCATACATTTGCCATGGTTGTTCCCCATGTCTGGAATGCACAGGTCCTCACCTCTAACTCTTAAAACACTTAGCTCCCTTTAAAACACAGTTGAGGTGCCACCTCCCACACGAAGCCTTTCCTGACTGCCCTCTTCCTCCTCACCACTTTTATTAGTGTTCTCTCCTTTGGAAAAAAAAAGTTGTTTTTTAAAAAATAACTCTGATGTGCTCTGGATTGTTTTAATTGCATATGTTATATTCTACCCCCCCCAAATAAAAGCAGTAGAATTTAAGCCCCTTAAGGACGAACCCTGTTTTGTTTAATTTTTTTTTTAAATCCCCAATAGTTAGCATAGTGGCTTGTATACACTAAACATTTAATAAATGTCTGCTGAATTTAAATTTCTATAGGGAAAAAAGAATCCTACCTGAAGTCTTTGATATGAAACCAATCCTTAAATAAACCTGGAGAGTTCCGGGTGAAAGTTTGGTAAGCCTTTGAAAAAGGAGAAGCCAGGTAAATATTCATCTGATTTGGCAAAACAATAGAAATATTATGAGCTAAAATTCAAGGTAAGCAGAAATCCAGAAAAATTCATTATGAACTATTTGAAGTAGTCCCAAGGGATGAGAGGTACTATGGAATAGTAGAAAGAGCAAGAGATTCAGAGTCAGAGAGCCTAGGTTCAAATGCTACTTTTGAATCTAATATTTGTGTGACCTTGAGCAAGTCACCATCTTTCTGGGTCTCAGTGTCCTCATCTGTAAGATGAGATGGTTGGACTAGTCAAACCTTAAGGTCCCTTGTAGGCAGCTAGGTGTACAGAGCATTGGACTTAGAGTCAGAAAGTCAGAGTTCAAATTTGGTCTCAGACAGTTCTAAGGGAACCTAGCGGAAAAACCGGTAAAGGAGTTCAATGTGTTTAGGGTAACTCACAGCTCTAGACTGCAAGCTTCAATTTTATTTGCCTATTAGAAAACCTCTGCAATGCAGGAAACTGCTTCTCTCTTACTGCTTGACTGTTGATCCTCACTGCTCTTCAGCTGGGTAAATCCTGTTCTTTTCTTTACTGGAACAGCCTTTAAAGCTCTTTCAATTAATCATCCTCTTTAAAAGGCCATTTAGAAAGGCTTAGCCTTTAATGTGAATAACGTTTCTGTTTAAGCCAGACAGGGGTCAAGTTCAACAAACTGTCTCTGGGCTATACAAACCAGCCCTGCCAGTTATTCAAGTTAGCCCAGGTGGTACTGTGCTGTTCAGTCAGAGCTCATAGACACACATCTAGTCTCACTAGGATGTGAAAGCAGCTGCAAAGCCCCTTAACTTTTCTTTCTCAGGCCAGAGGTGGCAGCAGAGAGCAATGAGGCCTTAAAAAAAAACTTCACCTTTCTCCAACTCTAGGGAGTACCGAAGGGCAATAGCAGTCATTAGAGAAGCCAGTATCATGGAACAAAGAGTGATTAACAGTATCAAAGGCTGCAGAGAAGTCTAGAAGGATGAGGATTGATTTTTAAAAGTGTTATTAGATTTGGCAATTAAGACATCATTAGTAAATTTGGAGAGAGCTGTTTTGGTTGGTTAAAAGATGTCCCATCAACATTTCAAATTCAGAGAGTATAAAACACAACCTAAAATACTTCCCCCTAAACTTCCGTGTTGTCAAGGGAGTGATGCTATGTTCAGTCTTCCAAGTTCATAACCTTAATTCTGAAATTTAATCATTTGCTCTTTACTGTATCACTCTATTCACATACCTCTTGCATCCATCCCCTTTTATTTACTCATAAAGCCACTACTTCTTTGGTCCCTCTTCAGATGGATTATTATAATAATAATTAATGTGTAATCGATCTCCTTGCTTATGTTCTGTACTTCTCTCCAGTGCATCCCACCACTTATCTGCCAAAACAATCTGGCTAATACATAGCTCTGACCATGTCGTTTCTGAATCAAAAACCTTTAATGATTTATTGCCTATAAGATAAAATACCACCTCTTCAGGGTGCCATTGTCAAACCCTGATACCGTGGCTTAGATCTTCAGTTTAGAGTATAAAGAAGGCATTGGGGGCCATCTCCAGTCTTCCTGATCTATATCTTGCCACTGTGCCCCGATGGCTCTGGAGGAGAAAGTGAGGCTGGTGATTTAGCACAGCCCTTCTTCACTAAATCCAATTCACTTGCAAGTCATGGTATCGCCTTCCTGGTGTCGTGGTCGTCTTTGACAACAAAGGACGAATAACATAAAGAGTGCATGAAACAGAATAATGTGAAATGAAAATTGAAAGGTATGTTGGAACCACATTATGGAATGCTGGAAAAATTAGGTTTGAGAGATATATAAAGAGTTGTAAGGACTTTTCAGAGAACTTACTTTTTGATACAAATATATATAATATATATATATATATATATATATATATATGACACATAAAATTGATTATGCTCTATGGCATAAAAATTTTTATATAAATTCAGAAAAGCAGAAATATTGGCTATTGCTTTAAAAGAATATAATATAATTAGAATGGTATCCTTATTACTTTAATACTTTTAATGGATTTGTGATCTCAAAAGTGTGGGTTCTCCCTCCAAGGCTACAGATCACAACTGATTCATGCCTTTTAGATTCTTAGAATTGATGTCCATTTCCTACCTTAAATCTTCCACAGGGGTTCTGCGGTAGGCCGGCCCAGGTTCAGACTAGACTGGTACGTCAGTTTGAGATTGAAATGAAATGAGACACACATAGTTCATCTCCCAGTTAGCAAAAGGATTTCTACTTAACGGTCTCAGGGGAAATATATTTATCAGAAATGCAACATGAATTCAACTGAGTGCATCTTTTCTGCATTGGTGGTGTTGGTCATATTGCTGATTTGCTGGTCAGAAGATTAAAGAGAGAGGACTGAAGACTTCACGAACTGGATTTTATATTTAGGGCACCAGGAAGATACATCAATGGCAGGAGTCTTTCTTTAATCCCTAGAACCAATTAAGCTTCCAGGACAGCTTCAATACCTATTAAGGAAAGAAATCAATCCAGCCCACATGGTGGAGGAACTCTAGCAGATATTCCTTCTATGACAGGTTTCAATCAATATTCCAGGGTTCTTTCTCCAGATATTTTAAATTAATGCAGGTACTAATGAAGCATGCAACTGCTATTACTTTACTCACTCTCACAACATAACTGACTCAACTTCTATTTCTGATTATGCAACTGTTTGAAATATTTTGTGCTACCTTTTACAATCAGTTCATTGATTATTATTTCCTAGTCACCCAAGAAACAAAAAGGAAGATAATCTTTGGTTCTGTGTGGCCCCCTGCTATTCAGTGATGACTGGAGAGTAAAGGAAAAGGGAGGCAGAGAAAATCATAGAGTTACCAGGTATGATGGTACTTACCTATAATTTCTGCCACTAGGGAGGTTGAAGCTGGTCAGTTGCTTTAGCTCAAAAGTTTTGAGCTGCAGTAAGCTGCTTGGGTATTTACACTAAGTTTAGCACCAGTAAGGTGAATGAGTCCCTGGGAGCAGGGGCCACCAGGCTGCCCAGGGAGGAATGAACCAACCAAGGTCAGAAAAATGGAGCAATTCCTTATGCCCATAAGGAATGAGATTGGGCTATGAGTACCCACTGCACTTCCAGCCTGAGTGAGATAGGGAGACTCAATCTCAATAAAATAAAACAAAATAATAACCAAACAGTTTTTAAACTGTTTATAAATATTAACTTAATGGATGGTACTCTAATTTTGAAATCCATGTTCAATGAATAAGTTTATATAATATTGGAAATACTGATTCAAATCAATGTTGATATTTTCACTACAAATGAAATCAGAAGTTATCAATAAAGGAAATATTAATAAAATTGCAGTAATGACTAATTTGGAAATAAAAATTATATGCTTAAGAATGATGGGACCAAGGACAAAATTATAGGAACAATAAGTTAAAGATAATGACAACCATAATACAACATATCAGAATTTATGTGATGCAGTTAAAAGAGTTTTCAGAGAAAATTTTATTTCTTTGAAGGAATATAGTAACAACAGAGGAGAAGAATGAGATATTATCACTTGAAATAACTTGAAAACCAGCAAACTAATAATCAGAAATATGCACAAAAAGAAAGCTCATCAAGATTAAAAGAAATGTTACCAAAATCTGGAGCAAAAAAATTAATTCATAAGCAAAACAAAGAATTGGTTTTTAGAAGTCCAATAAAATCTTTCACCTTTAACTAATTTCACTAACATGAAGAGATAGGAAAGCTAAAATATCAAAATGAAAAGAGCAAAATTGCAATGAATAACAAAGAAAAAAGTTAATTAGAAAGTACTACACATAAATTTATGAAAATAAAATTGAGATTTTGAAGAAAATGGGTGATTGTTTACAAATCTATATAAGTATGTATGTATATATATAGTGGCTACAATGATAAAAAAAATAGCCTAAATAAATTAATATTACAAAGGAGACAAAATCAGTATTTCTATATGTAGACAATAAAAATAAGAATAGTTATAAGAAGCAAAATACTATTTAAAGTAAGAATGGAATATATTAGTCATCTGGAAATTTATTTGCAAAGACATGTAAAAGACACATAAAATCAAGTTTAAACCAGTTTTTAAAGAAAGGAAAAACTTGGGGCAGCTAGGTGGCGCAGTGGATAGAGCACCAGCCCTGAAGTCAGGAGTACCTGAGTTCAAATCCAGTCTCAGACGAAACACTTGACCCTTACTAGCTGTGTGGCCCTGGGCAAGTCACTTAACCCCAACTGCCTTTAAAAAAGAAAAAAAAAGAAAGAAAGGAAAAACCAAGTAACTTGAAACATCCTCAATGGAAAGATTCTCAATGTTCATTGTTAGGTTGAGTTAATATAATGAATAAGCCAATTATTGATCTAATACTATAAAAATCAAAATGCCAATGACATACTTTAGAAAATTAGACAAAAATAATATCAAGATTCATTTGGAAAAATAAAAGGCAAAGAATATCAACGAAAATTATGAAAATGAAAAAGAAGGAAGGAGGACTTGCATTCTCAGATTTCATGTTACAGTATAATGCCTTAATTACCAAAATTATTTAGTACTGGATAAAAAAATAGAAAAATAGATCTGTGGGATAGCTTAGATAATAATGGACTATATTAAAATGTGTACCACAATCTCATATTTAATAAACTTTCCATCATAAAGCATTGGGAGAATATTCATTATTCCACAAAGTTTATTGAAAAAATAGATAGTTTGGTGAAAAATAGGAAAAGATGAATATACTACACCATATATCACAGTAAATTCCAAATGGATAAATGATTTTAATGTTTCTTTTAAAATATTATTTTTTAAAAAGCCACAGACAATAGGTTGTTTATCTCTGAACAACTATGAAGAAAGGACAAATTATTACTAATCCATAACTTGCTTCTGGGTGATGTGAGCAACAAGATGATAGACTAGACATTTTCTCTAATCCTCACAGCCTCTCAAACCTCTCTAAAACAGAAATGATGTGCCAAAGATAAAGCAATTTGAACTGTTTCCATGGTCCAGGACACCTAGAATCCAAAAGAAGGTAAAAAACAAAACCAAAAAACTCAGGACCTGTTGCTCGCTGACCTGAGCTCACTCAGCATCCCTCCCCTACCTGCTACACTACTGGCAGTGGAAACTGCATTAGCAGACACAGGGACATGACACAAGCTTATATCAGAACCCACTCCTATACCCTGCTCTTCCTTCTTCTTTCTAGTTCTGTGGAGATTTGGCCTCCAGGCTGAGGAAATTTGCTTGGACCTCAATAACCAGCTGGCCACTGCCCTTCAGTAGCAGAAGTTCAGGAGCTCACAATTGCTGGAGCCAGGCTAGAAAACTGAGAAGCAGAGATAGTGGAACCAGTCACTAAGACAGGATACTGTGCTTGTGAGGGGCTATTTAGCACTCCAACGAGACAGATGGAAAGAGCGCATCACTTAGCTGGAGCCAAGTGTGACCACCCAAAAGTCATTTGGGGCAGAGATCTAAGCTAATGAACCATGAATTGCCCGGTGTGGAAGGAGGCTGGGATGCTCTGAGATCCAACCTCCGAGAAAACCACAGTCAGAAGGGAGGGAAGTGACTGAAAAGGAAAATAAGAGAGAGGAGGAAAAAAACCTAAAAATACCAACGATTTTATAAAGAAAAAAATCGCAAAGACCCTGAACATAAACAGATGAATCAATAGGAAAAACAGTAACAATCAAAGGAAATATGGCTTCCATATCCAGTAAATAAGTTCAGGCATCTATGAATAAATACTACAAAATAAAGGAAAATGATCTGATACTTGGTGAGACAGAGGACCCTGTGGAATTTGAGGAGAACATGGAACCATACAACATGCTGTTCCTGAGTGGATTTAAAAGAGAAATGAAAATTGTGAGAGCAGAATTTATGTCCTACACAACAAAAATATTAAGTATAACAAAAAAAACCCTTGAATCTGCAGTAATAAGCCTTACCAAAGAAATAAAGAGAAAAGAAGAGATTAGGAATGTAAATATATAGAAGCAAAAGACAGCATAAAAGAAGAGAGGCAAAAAACCAATAATATTAAAAGAAAAGATGCTCACTATGCAAGCAAAATGAAATCATCTCAAAGATAATTTGCATAGAATTAACCTAAGATCATAGGTCTCCAAGAAGAACACAACAGGACAAAAAACCTCAACACTGTAATGAAGGAAAATTCTGGACAGAGAACTGTTCTATGGAACTTCTGAACATAGAAAATGAAATTTCAGTTTAAAGAATTCATATATCCAGAAAAAAAAAATCAAGGTTGCAAACTAAAAGACACATAAGTGGTTAAATTCAACAATTCAGTTCAGAAACAATCCATGACTTAGGATAAATTGCTAGATATAAAACATGAAAGATATTGTATAAAATTAAAGACTTTTTGCACATTGAAAAACAATGCAGTATGAATAAGAAGGAAAAAACAGAGGAAACTATTTCCATTAAACAACTCCAGTTAAAATAGATGTAAAGTATGTAAGGAACTACAGCAATAAGCAGCATGGGACAACACTCTGGGGATTTGTCCTGGATGCTAATGTCCAAGGGTCATATTTCCTTCTCATAGATCACCACTTTCCCATGTAAGGTCACAACAAATGGTTTAAGGCTGACAGAGAACCACTATGGGTAGAAGAGTACCACCCATTATGTGGGCAAGGACATATCCTACCACCATCATCTGGCCATAGGTCACCAAACCTTGAGGATCTCATATCCCTCTTCTGGGGCTTGCCCTTCCCCATTTCTATGCTAGTATGATTGCAGCAAACCAGGGTATATTATTGTAACCTGGAGAACAAAGATCCCAAGATCAGCTTTGGGATCAGAGATTATGACTGTAACAAAAGCAAAGTGTCTTAAGGGCTCCATGTCTTGTTCATCAACTAAATTTTCCTCAGGTTCCAGAATTCCATGTATAAACTTCAGAGTCTTTTTCCAGTAGACAAGTAGTCAAAGGTTTTGAATAGAACATTGTGTAAGAAAGAAACACACATTTTCAAAAACAAAATGAAAAAAACTGTTCAAAATAGCTAATAATCAGAGATGTGAATTAAAATAACAGATTTTGCCTTACACCCTTCAAATTGGTGAATATAATCTAAAACAACAAAACTCAATGCTGGTGTGGCTAAGGTAAAGTAGAGAAACTTTAATGCTGCTGGTGGAATACAAATTTGTCTAATCTTTGAGAATAACAATACGGAATAATAACAATGAGTTATAAAAGTATACATAACATATGACCAGAATTAGAACTATATCTCAAGAAAGTTAATGATGATTTTTTGAAGACCCAGTAGCATAAAGAAAAACAAACTGGAAATAAACTTCTGGTGTAAAAATTGTGGAAACATCAAATAAATTGTGGCATATAAATGTAAGGGAATATGACTATACCATAAAAACTATGAAATTCAAGAAATATAGGAAGATATAAAGTTATGCTTGTTAAAAAAAATAACACAAAAATAAAAATACACATATTAACTTTTTTTTGGGGGGGTACAAAGTAATTGGGGTTGAGTGACTTACCCAGGGTCACACAGCTAGTAACTGTCAGGTTTCTGAGGCCATATTTGAACTCAGGTCTTCCTGACACTAGGGCCAGTGCTCTATCCACTGCACCACCTACCTGCCCCTCCAGTAACTATTACTATGTAATTAAAGAAACAATAACAGAGACAAATTTGTTATATATAAGTGAAGAAGTTAAAAATAATTTTAAAAAAATCAGGAATAATGTGGGTATCGCTATTTTGGAGTCAAAAGGAATTTTTTCATGGTGGAGTTAACTAGTAAACAACGGAAGTTTACAGATGTGTACAATCATTTAAAACCTTTGTTTTGTGTTTCATCTTCATGATTATTTTTCTTCATCTTTTTCTTATGCTTCTTGTTCATGTATTTTTAACATTCTGTTTAAAAAATTGGCATGGAAACACTAACAATACCAATTAAACTTGCCTAGTAACTATACTTATATTAATTACTTTCAATGTATAAAGTATCATTACAATTTTTCAGTCTTTTTACCTAACTCTTGTTTGTATTCTGTTTTGATCCATATATTTTCATTCACTTTCCCTGAGACTGATCATATTCCCACCCTCCAGAAGGAAAGTTTCAGATAGTTTACTATGAAATATTTAGTGCCTTGGATCCAGAGATGGCCCTGAGGCAGAATGTATTCCCCAACAAGGGATGCAACAGTCTTTTCAAGTTTGTCTAATCCACATCACATAATTCCATCAGAGCAGAGTGCTGGGTGTATAGTAATCACTTAATGAGGTGGATGGATAGATGGCTAGATGGATGGATAGATGGATGGGGATAGATGGATGAATGGATGAATAAACATAAAAAATTACCCTAGATCACTCCTTTGTTAACCAGACACCCTAAATCAACTAAGCATTTTTAAATGCGAATCTCTAGCTGTTTAGAAAGAGTATGCATTTACCTAGCTGGAAGATAAGGAGGTAGATTAACAATTAAGGCCTCTTACTAGAATCCACATCCCAAACTTTCTATGCATTTAATGAGTAGCAGACATTTTAAAAAAGTTAGAAACAAAGATGACAAAGGTGACGTGGATAGCTTTATAGTTTACAAAGCACTTTACATATGTCATTTTACAGTATTAATAATAATATTTATATTTTCTGCATTACAAAGTGCTCTCCTCACAACAATTCAGTGTTAGGGGGTAATAAGGTAGCACAGTGGATCAAGTGCTGGACCTGTGGTCAGGAAGACCTGAGTTCAAATCCAGCTTCTAATACTTATTAGCTATGTGACTCTAGGCAGTCACTTAACCTGTTTGTCTCAATTCCTGTACTGTAAAATTAGAATAATAATAGCATGAACCTCACAAGGTTCTTGTAAGGATTAAATGAAATAATATTTGTAAAGCATTTAGCATAGTGCCTGTCACATAGTAGGCTCTATAGAAATGCTTATTCCCTTCCCCTTTCCTTCCTTTAGGTGGGTGGTACAAATGGTATCATTCTAATTTTACAAATGTAGAAATTAAGGGTCAGAAGGTTGACTTGCCCAAATTTACCCAGTCAGTATCGGCAACTGGAACATGTTGCAATTCCAATGTTCTTTCCTCTACATCCCAGCTGCCTCAACAAATATTCTTGGTTTAGCTAATATCTTCAATAACAGTCTCTTTTTATGTGGTACTGTTCACATAGTATATAATGAGGGCAGTCCAAAAAAGACCCTGATTCTATGGAGCCTGAGCACAGATGTGGTGTTTCATCTGTATATTAAAATGCAGATTTTTCATTAAAAGGCAAAGTCTTCATTTCTAAAAGTTGAATGAATTGCCACTTTAAAAAATGATTACAGTTGATTAAAATTGGCTAATGAAAAATGGTCAATGCGAAAATATTTTGTAGGCCTTCAGCTTTTTCATTTAGTTGTAAAATGGATCTTTCACTCATTTCAAATCCTTGCTATTTTGTGTTGATAAAGTCAATAGAGTATTGATAGACCAATAGAGCTCAGCAATATTGCTTCCCTTATCTACTTGAGTTGTAGCACCAATTAAAGATGACCTTGTTCAAGTTGACATATTTTCAGCAATATTATAAGGAAGCTGATTTTTTTCCCTATATTTTTTCTTCTTTATGTATTATTCTGGGCCTTTTTGTCCATCATTACTCCTTTCTTTCTAATTTCATTTGCAAAAAGTAAGAATATTATCCTTCCTTTTGCTAAATAATTTTTTAAAAGCCTATCCACCTACTTGCTTACTCCTACTCATTCTGGACATAGGCCCAGTCAAAAACCTTGCTGTCCATCACCCACTGAAGCCTCCTACTGCCTATCATAGGCCCATCTGCTCTGTCCTACCTATCTGGTAATATTGAAGCTTCTACTCCCTTATTTTCTAGGCCATGTGCTGTGTTTTAGGAAACGCTTTCTTAACCTGCCTAATTTTATCCAGCCGTGGGAAAGAAAATGCTAGGAACCTATCCTGTGAGTAAGAGCTGAAGGTCTAAGCTAAGTCCAAATTGATATTTTGCTCCTGAGAGTAGCATAGGGACAATATTTAAGGCTGAGTCTGCTTTCCAAGGATCAACCTCATAAAATACTGAGAAGCTTATTACTAATAAGCTGTTTTTTTGGTTATGAATTCTATGGCCATGGCAATTCATAAAATGAACTGAATAGAAAATTATTCTCTGTCCTATGCAGCTCTCTTCTACTTCTGCAGTCACTATGGCAGAGTGGCAGAAAATGAGGCAAGTAATTAACAAAAAGATCAACAAATTTTAGGCTATACATTAACATTTACTTAGCTGTTGTTACTCTAAATGAAGGGTCTTTGTCCAGTGGCCCATAAGTGGATAAAATATTACTGGTAGAACTAAGTTACATCAATCCACATTCTTAATATAAGTGAAACTTGAAGAAAGAAGAAAACTGAAGCTAAATGGAAGAATGGTTCCAAGGTCCTTTTGGTAGAGGCCAAAAAAAAGGTAGCATTTGGGGTTTTATTATACATCCAAAAGTATAAGAAAAGTAGTTTTACAGAAGACTTGTTCATATCATATGGTGGTACTCATAATAAGTGTTTGCAAAGCAACTATAAAAATATTTGCAGCTTATATACCAACATTTGTTGGAAAAGATGAAGAGGTTGAGAAATTATACGAAGAATCAAGAAGATGGCCCAAATTAAATCAATGAATAATTTGGTAATTGGTTAGGTAGATGAAAAGATGAAAATAGGTAGGAATGTTAAATCCATTGTGCTTTATGTAGGTTCAAATGCCATTATTCTGGTTAACTTTTTCAGCTGAAATTAGCTAGAGTTCTTCTATTGACTTAAGTATAAGCACTGAAGGCAGTATGTAAAAAAGAGCAACCAAAACTAATAATATAACTTCCAAGGAAAGGCAAGCACTTAATGATTTGGTCGATCAAATTGCATTTATTTACTTGTTACTTTATCTATTTTACTTAATCACTCAATTACTTAATGAAGGAAGGGGAATCCCTACTCTGATTCCCATACCACATAAACTAAATCACATGTTGACTGAGATATACAATAGAGAATACTGAATGCAACATTTCATTTAAACACCCCGAACAATCTTATCATACCCAGAATGGCAGAAACAATGACAGTGTATTGGCGTTCTGAATGTGAAGTTCACAAAAAGGTGAATAGAGGACAAATACCACTTCTGTGTACAACAATATAGTGGAGAGGTCACTGTATCTAACCAGCCCCATGCTCCGTTATGCTCCTTCATCCTCTAGGCCCAGAGGGAGAAAGAGCAGTGGAAGGCTGCATGTGCCAGACAAGTAAAACCATCGTCGCCACTTTGACCACCATTTCCTCAAGACCTCAAAGGAGACAGCCCATAGCCCTGAGTGCAAGAGCCTTGAGAATGATCCCCCCAAACCTCCAGAACTTCTCTTATTCTAGCTATCACTGAGGAGAGAAATCACTGTGGAGAGGTGGTCCATTTTTCTCGCCACCACCAGTGACACCTGCTGCACAAACTCTTCTGATATCTGGCAAACTTGCAATCAATGTCTTTTAGGCTAGAGAAAGCTGGAGGTTTGTGGTACTGTTTCAATGAGCTAGGATTTAGCACCTACTCCATGTCAGGCACTGTGCTAAGTATTGATTGACATTCAGTTATTTCAGTCATGTCCAACTCTTCATGACTCCATTTGGCATTTTCTTGGCAAAGATACTGAAGACATTTGTTTGCCTTCTCTTCTCCAGTTCATTTTACAGATGAGGAAACTGAAGCAAGTGGAGTTAAATGACTTGCCTAGGGTCACACAACTAGTAAGTATCTGAAGCAGGGTTTTACTCAGGTCTTCCTGATTCTGGGATGGGGACTCTAACTGTTGCACCACTGCTAGCTAAGTATTAGAGATATAAGTGCAGAGATGTAGGAATACTTCTCAATTCTCAGGTTAGTACCTTTGTGGACTTTACTGGTTTAGCTTCTCTTGGCTTAAATAGGCTCTCCACTGTGGCATTGAACCCCTCTGTGATGATCAGAAATTGTACCTTGGGCTCAGTGTGGCCTGGTTTTATAGGAAACTCAAATAACCAGCTTTTAGCTGATACAATGGGTTCAAAATTTGTTTGTGCCAATATACTAATATACCAATATAATACTTCAAGGTATCTATTAAGTATTTAGTAAATAACTTATGATAAAACAAATTGGTCCATCCTGATCAATACAAACAGTACTGGGTCAAGATAACCAGATAACCTTATTATAAACATTTGTTTATCAGACATATGTAAGAAAATTATTTACATGCTCATTAAACTCAAGATGGAGTCACTCATAGTAAGAGTGTTCCTGTAACATATGATGATAAATATATTAGCAAATATGGGTTAGAAGCTTTATATCTAGATCATGAATATTTTTTTCAAAGGAGAATCTCTTTTGTAGAGATGGGCACTCTTCAGGTGCATATAATACTACATACAATGTCAGGTATTTTTTTGGATGTATTAATTAGCTTTGATGATTTTCTTTTTCTCTTTTTTTTAAATATTTTTGCAAATAAAGGATGGCTGTCTACAAGGAGAGAGGAAGAGATATAGGGGAGAAATGAAGTGATGTAAAAACAAAAAAAAATCAATAAAGTATACTAAAAATATTACCAGCAATGCAAGGCATTTTGTGAACTAAATAAGTAGTAAAAGTAATAAGTGTTTCATGAATTCAGAGGAATGGGAATTCACTGTGTGCTGGGGAATAGATCACTATTTTGGAAACTGAGCCAGATTATGCAGGATATATAGGATTCATGCAGGTGAATAATTCAAACTCAGCAAACATTCATTAAACAAACAGATTCAGAGTATTGTGCTAGCCACTTAGGGAGTACACAAAAGTTAAACAAGGACATCATTCCTGCCCCCATGGAATTTTTACTCTAACAAGGGAAATACAATGCATATACAAATAACTCTAATATGAAATAGGAAATGATAAGCCTGTGAGAGAGGTACAAAGTACTATTCAATTTCAAGGAAGATAAGATCATTTCTGTCTCTAGGGATCGGGGAAGGCTTCATAGAGGAAGTGGCATATGAGCGGTATCTTAAAGGATGGGAACGTGGAAGAGAAGAATGTTCTAGAAATAAGGAATGGTGTGAGCAGAGGCTTGGAGGGAACAGAATGCAACATGTCCAAGAAGAGGAAAATACAATTACAACTGTAACAGAGGGCCTGGACAGTGAGAGTCCCAACCCTAGAGTATGCTCTTCCTCCTGTCAGCCCATATGGAAAAGTCTGGGCAACCTATTTAGAGAAAGATATGTTGCTGCATAAAATCCAAAGACTCTGCCCCAATTCAGAGCATGTACAGGTAGGTATTCTGTTTCTGGTCCATTTACATTAATGGTGAAGAGGAACCTTTTTGGTTGATTGCTAAACTGGAACTGAGAGGCAGCAAAGACACCCACAGGGGCAACTCTGCCCTCTTTGCTGCACGGCTGGACAAAGGTGAGGAACTCTGTCTCTCTACCGAAGCTGACTTATGGCCCATGAATACAGGCCTCTCTGTCTTTATGTTTGTTCTTTCTTGCTCTTAAGTGGAATATTTTATATATCTATGTCCTTGTGAGCTTCAATAGGTGAGGAGAGGGAGCTGTTTGAAGTTTAGGCGCTGGAGTACCTGCCAGAGTTTTGTACAATCCCTATAAGCCATGGTGATCCAGCACAGCATCAGATGGGATCCTGTAGTCAAGATTCTGTTTTCTGAAGCAACTCCATTCATTGGCTTTGCCACAGTTGGAAGTGAACTTGGTGGGGCAAATGTTTGTAGCAACCACTTTAAATGTGAGTCCGGTCAGGGGGAGAATGACGCACACTTAAGGGAAATGCTTTTGTGTTTTTGTTCTTGTTAGATCTTTTCAGCAAAAAAAAAAAGCTATTTGGTGCTATCAGACTGGCTAACATGACAAAACAGGACAACGATAAATGTTGGAGAAGGTGTGGGAAAATTGGAACACTAATACATTGTTGGTGGAGTTGTGAACTGATCCAACCATTCTGGAGAGCAATTTGGAACTATACCCAAAGGTCTATAAAATTGTGCATACCCTTTGACCCAGCAAGACCACTTCTAGGTCTGTATCCTAAAGAGATCATAAAAATAGGAAAAGCATCCACATGCACAGAAATATTTATAGCAGCTCTTATTGTGGTGGCAAACAATTGGAATGGCTGAACAAGTTGTGGCATATGAATGTAAAGGAATACTATTGTTTATAAGAAATGATGAGCAAGCAGAGTTCAGAAAAATCTGGAAAGACTTACATGAACTGATGCTGAGTGAAATGAGCAGAACCAGGAGAACGTTGCACACAGTAACAGCCACACTGTGTGATGACTGACTTTGATAGAGTTGGCTCTGCTCAGCAATGCAAGGATCTAAGAAACTCCAAAAGACTCACAATGGAAAATGCTATCCACATCCAGAGAAAGAACTATGGAATCAGAATGCGGATGGAAGCATACTATTTGCTCTTCTTTTCCTTTGTTGTTTTGTTTTATTGCTTTATTCTCATGGTTCCTCCCATCAGTTCTAATTGTTCTTTATGTCATGACTAATGGGAAAATATGCTTAATATGAATGCATAAATAGAGCCTATATTAGATTGCACACTGTCTTGGGGGGTGGGAAGAAGCAGATGGAGAAAATTTAAAACTCAGAATCTTATGGAAGTGAATGTTGAAAACTAAAAATAACTATATATATATATATATATATATATATATTTAAAAAGCTAATTGATGTTAATTGGTTAAATGATAATAGAGGAGATTCTAATTGTAACTGGTAATTAGTATGGGATAAACTAACCAGAATCAGGAAGTCTCTCACATAGTATTAGAGAACTGTCCCAATGACCCTCAGGGCCACTCTCAGATCCTCAAGGGGCAATGTAGCCAGCTTTGCTCTGGGGAACTAGATCATCAGTTTGTGTGAGTTGAGATAAAGAACTCCAGAACATATGAAGACTATATGTGGGGACTCATCTAGGATAAAAATGTACCCCTTCACATTGTCATGGATCCATAAGAGAGATTCTCCATACATAAATTTTGTTATGGTTAGTTTGGGGGATCCACTGGAGAAAAACTAGCATTTTTTATCTGGTTAGTCATTAGGTTACTAGTTGTTAGTATCTTCATATATTTAAAAAATGTTTAGCTTCCTCTCAACCTTTAATTCTCAAAGCTAAAGATTGAGTACATTTCTTAAACAATTTTAATATACAACATATTTCCTCTGGGTATCTTTTTGTATTTCAGAAAACAACATAATTAGACATTCATTAAGTTTTTCACCATAAAATGTCTTCGTTCATGTTTTTTTATTTTAATTTCATTTCTTTTGCATATCAAGGAACCACAACTGTCATAATCACATGGGAGGATTATAGTATGTTTTGAAAATACTAAAAAACCATCATCCTCCCAAACGAGAACTTCGACAATCTATTTTTACACTTGTAAGTCTTACATGGTCTTACATCACTAGAGCAAAGTGACTTGCTAAATATTACAATAATCAATCAATAAGCTAAATAATTGACTAATATCACAATAATTAGATTTTAAAAGAATTCTATTAGATTCATTTTCACCACACAGTGAATTTTAAAAATTGACATTGTTTTCCAGCCTTAAGTAAAATCCAGGAGGTACTTTAAAATCAGCAAAGATTTTGAATAATTGATAATAATTTGATAAGATTTTGAATTTTTCATCACTACAGTGTTTTAATGGAGCTTATATGTGGGTGCTCTCTACACGCCTGCTGATTGTAATTCATACATACCTTCTTATCCTTAATTGTTATTATACACATTTTTATGTAAATTCTCCATAGATGATTCACCCATGGAACAGAATTTTTCCTTCCCTTATTTAAATGGAACTTAAAAAGGAAAAATTATGAAGGCATAATTGAGAATATAGGTATTTCTTACTCTTGCTAATTTTATATGATTTTTCATATAAACAGAATCACGACGTTAACTTTTTCATAGGTATCCTGCAGTTTTAGTGTTTCCATAAAAAAGGTAATTGATCTGTTTTTTATGCGTGGGTAGTTATGAAAATATTAGATTTCTTTACAGAGCAAAGAAATAAAATTTAACTGCATTTATAAATGCTACAAATATTTCCTTTAGTTACTAAATTCATGGAAGAGAATAGTAGCAGTTAACACTTATATAGCACTTATACTGTGCTAAATGCTTTACAATTGTTATTTCATTTGGTCCTCACAAGAACCTTGTGAGGTAGATGCTATTACTATCTCCATTTTACAAATGAGGAAACTGAGACAAGGCAAACTGGCTCAAGATCACACAACTAGTAAGTGTCTGAGGCTAGATTTGAACTCAGGTCATCCTGACTCCAGGCCTGGTGCTCTATTCACTGTGCCACAGAATAGGCCTGGAGAACCCCTGGAATTCCCATTGTAACATAACAAACAAGCGATTATCCAGCTTCTGCTCAAAGACCTCTAAAAGAGGGGAAATCTTCAACATCTAGAGGCAAACCATTCCATTTTCAGATAACACTAATTGTTTGGAAGCCTAAATTTACTTTTTTGCAATTTCTACCCCATGCCCTTTGAGGTCAAATGGATCAAGTCTAATCCCTCCTTCACATGCCAACTTTTTAAATACATTTTTTAAAATAAAATTTCATTTTCAAACAAAGATCAGTCCTCTCTCTCTCTCCCATTTCTCTATTGTCCTTCCCCTTCCTTTCCCCCTTCCCACATTGAGAAGCAATAAAAACAAAACTGTTGTTACAAGCATATGCAGTCGGGCAAAACAAAATTTCTCATTGGCCATGTCTAATATATATACATATACATATATATGTATATACACATGTGTATTGTGTGTACACATATACACATACACAGACACATATACACATATATGTATATGTGGGTCTCAATTAGCACTCTGAGAGAATCACCTCAACATATTTCATCATCAGTCCTTAAGAATTGTCGTTAGTCATTAACTTGATAAGAGTACCCAGGTTTTCTTGTTTTAAAAATATATTTTGTGTTAATCAGCTGAGATTAGCCTTCTTGCCACCCCTCCTCAGCTCGCTGTGAACAGAAGATAAGCAAAATTCATTAAACATGTCTATAGTCAAAATAAATGTCCACATTGGCCAAGTTAAGAAATTTTATTTTCTTATTCTGCATTCTCAGCCCTTCCTCTCTCTATCGGGAGATGGGTAATATGTTTCATCATTAGTCTTCTGGATTGGTCATTATTCTGATTAAGAGTTCAATACAATAGTATTCCATCACATTTATATACCATAACTTGTTCATCCATTCCCCAATTTATAGGCATACTCTTAGATTCCCATTCTTTGCCATCTCAAAAAATAAATCTATAAAACTTTTCATACACTCTTAGAATTTGTTTTAGGGCAGCTAGGTGGCATAGTGGATAGAATGCCAGTCTTGGAGTCAGGAAGACATCTTCCTGAATTTGAATCCAGCCTCAGACACTTACTAGCTGTGTGACCCTGGGCAAATCACTTAATCCTGTTTGCCTCAGTTTCCTCATCTGTAAAATGAGCTGGAGAAGGAAATGGCAAACCATTCCAGTATCTTTGCCAAGAAGACCCCAAATAGTTGTCAAGCACAACTGAACAATAACAAAACCTTTCAAACAACAACAATAACAATCTCCACCTTAATCTACTCCCTATAATTCCCCCCTCCCTCCTTTCCCTTATCCTCTAATTTCACTAGTGAATGAAATGTATTTCTGCATCCAAACCGTGTGTTTGTGTGTGTGTGTGTGTGTGTTTTCCCTTCTTTTGATCATTTAAGATGAGAATGAGATTCAAGTGTCTGCCTGCCCCAGTGTCACTCCTCTTTGTATAGATGTCTACTTGTGCCCCCTTATCATGTGTGATAATTTTCCCTAATCATCCTTTCCCTTCCCACCCCCCATCTCTAACTCCAGAGTACTCCTCTTCCCCTCTGCTTCCATTTTTTTTCCTTAAGATCATCAAGACATAACAGAACCACTCCCAGACCTTGTCTAATTGAACTCCCTTTATGCACCCTGATGAGAGATGAGTGGACACATGTTCATCTCTCAATATTTGCTGTTTATATAAGAATATAAGCAGTTCATCCTTGTTTAGCCCTTATGTTATTCCAGAATCGTTGGGTTAGGCTGAGGACGTGTAAACTTTCTGTGTTCCCAAAGTAACCTGATCCAGTCTGATTGCTGACCCCTTAGTCTGAGCTCTGCAAATTAGACTTTGGCAGCTAGATGGCTTAGCAGGTAGAGTACTAGGCCTGGAATCAGGAAGACCTAAGTTCAAAATAGGCCTCCGACACTTACTGGCTGTGTGACCCTGGGCAAATCATTTGAGTCGTTTGCCTCAGTTCCTCATCTGTAAAAAGAGCTGGAGAAGGAAATGGCAAACTACTCTAGTATCTTTGCCGAGAAAACCCCTACAGGGGTCACAAAGAGTAGAATGTGACTGAAATGACTGAATAACAGGAGTGGACTGCTGCTGGTCTCTGCTCTGTTAGCTCAGAGTGACAGAATTATAAGATATCTTTTTTTCTGAGATTCCTGACCTTCTTAATCCTCTGAAGGCTAGGATAGATGTTGGAAGTCAGATTCTACTTTGCCTCTGAGGTGTGAGCCATACTGCTACTGCTTTTGCTGCTGTTGCTAGCTTCTGAACTTTCTCCTTTCTCCACACACAATCCACAGCTACCCCACTGAGAAACACCACTACCTTATGTAGGTCTCCTTCTCACTCTACTCTGAATCTGTGACCTGGAACTGGGTAGTGAGCAAGAAAGCTGCCAGTTGGCACCTGTCCCCATCATAGTGCTCTGGTGTGAGTCTGAGACTGGGGGAAATCTCTCCCTGGGCACAGGAATGCTTCTCTAAATATCATACTCCTGGCCTTACCCCACCTCCAGTGCCTACATATCTCCCTGTCTCTCTATGCCCAATTGAGCTGCACAAAGGACTCACAGTAACTTTTCTGTATTTCTCCATCAGGATTTGGTTTGATACCTCTATAGATATATTAGGAGGAGTTTGTAGAGAGGAAATTATTGTATTGCTTCTGACATAGGAAAAATATACTATCTTTGAGTTCATGTGGCAGGTAACTGCCACTAAAATATATTTATCAAAATGAAGAAATTATATAGGTAAAAGCTTAGGTTTTATTATTATGTTCAAGCACACTTTCAGACCTCAGAGAGAATAATAAACCTGAACAATCATTAGAATTCTAACAAGTCCTCTTATAGGCAAAAGTATATCAGAGTGACAGAGAAATAATTATTTTACACATTGCAATCTCATACATTCATTCCTCTTAGGCCGTAAAAGTTAAAGAAAAGATAGCATACTTCCTTCAATGTCATAATAGTTGAACAAACTTAGTTAAACAGAATCATAACCACACACATCCACTAAGGAAACAAAAGTTGTCAAAAATGTTATTGGTAAACTAAGTAAGGTTATAGACTGAACTATATTTAGAGGGTTCACAAATAGGCTAATTGAGGAGGAAGATTTACATGTTACTAAGAAGTCAAAGATAGTCAAGATTTTTTCTCTGGTTCCTTCTTGTCTAAGGAATGTTTAAGGCCCTAAGCAAAATTTCACATTTCGTGAGACAAGTTTCAATCAGCTCAACAGTCTCTCAAGGAAGAGAAACAGCCCTGACCGTCCCTAAATCTTATTGTTCCATAAGTCAGGTTTTGGTTAGGTGAGGTCGATATTAACCGAAGATAGGGGGCTTTAGTCAACCAAAAGTTGAGGAAGAATGGCCCTGAGACCTAATATAAAATAATTAATAAAAGGAAATAAAAAATTCCCATTATACTTCCTATCATCCTGCTATCTTGCCTCCATTTCCCCTTTAAATATTTGAAAACAGTTGTCATGTCTCTCATGAATCTTCTCTTCTCCAAGGTAAACATTACCAGATACTCACATAAGGACTCAAGGCCCTTCACCTTCTTGAAGACTTTTTCAGCACTTCAATGTCCTACTTAAATTCTGGTGCTTATGGTAATTTAGATGAAATTTGATGAGGACAGAACACAAAGGAAAATCCTATAGTTATTCCTTGGAAACTCTGCATCAAAGAAAAAATATTAATGCTATATTTTGTATTTGGCACACAAAACTTTCAGAAATATTTTTTTCATTTAACATTAGCCTAATATCCAAACCATTTCTAATTTAGAGTGAAAAATGTCCAAACTGGTATATGTTCTATAGGGTCTCAAAATATATTTACTCCAAGGTGATTTCAAGTAACATTTATGGGAACCTTGAAGAAGAAAAATAATGACATTAAAATACAGTTTCATGTTAACATTTCAGAATAGTTGTGACAACTGTTATTATTCTGTTCCTTCTTTGACCAATAATCTTTGCTGGGATGAATATAGAAAAGCTTTTCTGAATAGCAGAAGAAGGTACTTCCCTTTTGAGGAATGGAAGGCACTTCCCTTGGGTGGATCAGAGGCCAACTGCTTCAGGGGATGGAGAAGGAAGAGACAGCCCTTAGGTGGGTCAATAACCCAAACATTTCAGATGGTTTGTCATCTGGGCTTATCATTGCTTTAAATTTGTTTTTCACCCTTAAGTCATTTCCTTGAGAAAGGTCTCCTGTTCTTAATCTAACTGGGCTTCCAAAGGGGACAGGTTTGGAAAGGATTTTAAGGTAAGTTAAATATTTATTTCTTAACACTTTTAGTTGAATAACCAGAGACAAGTACAGATCTTTGAGATACTCTACCTCCGGCCATGTTGACATTGAGCCATTAATGACTGCTCTTTGGATTGGCTGGTCTAACTGGTTGTGAATCTTTCTGATAGTATTATTATTGTCCACATCTTTCAATCTTCTCCATAAGAAGAGCATGTGACGTGTGATAAAAATCTCTGTTTAAAAATCAATGGAGTTCATTTCATCTATCAGTTCAGTACCTTAACAAATGAAATAAGGTTTGTAGGGAATGACCAGCTCTTTGTGAAATGTTGCTGACTCCTTGTAATCGCTGCTTCCTTTTCTTGATATTCACCAACCACACCTTTAATGATCAGTGTTAGAATTTTCCAAAAAGTGGAACTCAAGATCACCGGCCTATTGTTTGTATAGGTCTTCCCTTTTTTCATTAAGGCGCAGCTAGGTGGTGCAGTAGGGGCAGCTAGGTGGCACGGTGGACAGAGCACCTGCCCTGAAGTCAGGAGGACCTGAGTTCAAATCCAGCCTCTGACCAAACACTTGACACTTACTAGCTGTGTGACCCTGGGCAAGTCACTTAATCCCAATTGCCTAAAAAAAAAAAGAAAAAAATGTTAAAAAAAATATTAGGCAATGCCTGCTGTATAGATTACTATAGTGTAAGATCTAGGATTTAAAACTACAGAACAGGAACTATCTTTTACTTTTCTTGGTATCTCCAAAGTCTATCACAGTGCCTGGCAAATATTAGGCACTTAACAAATATTTATTGGCTGACTGACTTTTACTTTTAAGTGTATATGAAGTTCTACATGTAACTTTCAAAGATGTCCTGCTTGCCTGTATTTCCTTTGAATCTTCCTTATGTTCAATTGAAAAAGATTTGTCAAGGACTCTCTCATTCTCTTTTTGGCAGTTCTATAGATAAACCTCCCCTCTTTCTACTCTACCTCCCCAAATCAAAAATTAAAGAAAAACAAAACTTTTTTTTTTATATATAGAGTCAAGCAAAATTAATCTCCATATTGGCCCTGTCCAAACATGTAGGTCTCATTCTTCACCTTGAATGCATCACCCCTCTGTCAATGTTTTATAATTGATCTTCTGGGATAGTGGTAGGTCATGAAATTGATGTGCTCTTAAGTCTTTCAAAGTGGTTTGTATTTACAATATTGATGTTATAGAAATTGTTCTGATTCTTCTCTTTTCATTCTATATCAGATCATATAAATCTTACAAGGTTTCTCTCAATTTTTTCTTATGGCCCAGTTATACTCATTCCTCAAGTTTTCTATTTAAGCCAACATATCTGATAATTAAGATAGTTTTGCCCACTTTTTGCTGATGCTTATTTCTCTAATTTCTTTCTCTTATCTTATTGTTACAGCAAGCTTTTCTAGTAGTACTATGTCAAATGATAGTGGAGAAAGATGTTTTACCCTTGAATTTCCTGGGATTGCTGTCACTGTTTCTCCTTTGTAAATAACACCAGCTCTTCGTTTTAGATATATGGTTTTGATCATACATAATTAGGGTCCTTCCATGTCTATGTTTTTAAGGGTTTTTTTTTTAGACAAAAGAGTGCTGTAGTTTATTAAAGTCTTTTATCAACTTCTATTGATATAAGCATGTGGTTTTTGCTCTATTTCTTATTCATATGATGAATTATGTTAATCGTTTCCCAGTGTTGAAACATCCATGCTTTCCTGGTATAAATCAAGCTTGATCACCATGATTAATTTTTTGGATATGTTTCTGTAGTCTCTTTTCTGCCAAAATTTTACTTAAAAGTTTTATTTCAATAGTCCTTAGTGACATTGGGTAATGGTATTTTTTCTTTCCTTTCTTCTTCTTCTGCCAGTTTTTCTAAATGGGGTGTATTAATCTATTCCACTATGGCCTCACTAGCCATCCCTATATCTTTCTAGACCAAAGTGCTATTTCATGATGACCATTGTCTTTTGTGTGGTGTCTACACCATTTAAAATACAACATCTTTGAAAATGAGGACTATCTTTGCTTTTTGTTTTTGTGTCCCCAGAGCTTAGCAAACTTGTCATATATAAAGTATCTAATAAATGTCCTTTCACTCACTCTACACCCTCACTGTCTATGAAGATACCCCATGTTGCCTTTTCCCCAGCTGTTTCCTGTCATTATTCTCTGCTATTTCATTGCAGAAGGTGTGGTGATAAGATAATATTAAACCTTTTCATGAACTGGTCATCACATCCTTAGCTCCACCAATCCATCCATCCATGCTCTCTACTTCCTACAGTTCTCTTCAGCAGGCATTGTAGCCACACTTTACTCTCATTATGTGGTTATTTTCCCGTCCTCAGTTCTGTTGTTGTCCTCATCCTAATGAGGGGAAGAGAAAGAAGTGTTAGATTTTGAAGTTCTCAGATCATCTGCCAATGAACTAGACAATTAAGAAGTTCCCCATAATATAATTAAATCATTTGTATGGGGATGTGTGGTTCTTTTAGTGAGGGTTACACCTTTCCTAATTTCTCCTAAAGACTAGAAGACTAGGTGTTCATCATGAAATTATTGAACTGTCTGATTCTATCAGTCTTAGTACAATATGCATTTGAGAGTGGAACTCAAAAAATCTGTGCCTTTTAAAATCTAAATCTTGACTCCTAGTTTTCATCCTCAGTTTTGCCATAAAATTTCTAATGCATAATTCTTGAAATAATATGAAATAAACTACTTTTGGTATATAATGTCAGTTGTATAACATCTTGGTTGCCCAAATATAGATATACACAGAATATTCTCTATTTTGGTCTATAGAAACAATAATGAGATATTGAAAAATAAAGATGCTGGAACTTATTCTTATTTTCAAAATCTGTATTAGGTTTTTATATAGTTAGTTACTATTTTGAACATAACAGAGGTAGAAGCAAACAATGCACATTAACCTCATTCTCTTACACACTATGTCCACAGAAATATGCCTTTTTTTTTGTCTCAAGGCTTTTTGTTTTATTTTTTATTTATGCTTCATAGCATATTTCTATATTGTAAGTGTAAATATGGTATAGAAAATATTTAGTTAAAATAACAACTGTGTTTGGAGCTGTCTGTTCTTTCATCTTAGCTATGCAGATCACTAGACTAAGAAAGAGGGAATAGCCTATTCTGACAGTCTTGGCTATTTCAGGGTAATCAAGTGGTGTGTATCAAGGCACTGGTATGGGGGAAGGGTAGGCTGCACTCCTTTCTGAAAAGGTATACTTCCTCCTAGTGGCAGTCTAGCAGCCACTATTCCTGACCCCTGTGCTCCTCCACAAAATTGTGCCACCTCTACCCACTACTAGGTCACCATCCTAGGTAGCTATGGTAATACTTTCCTGTGGTCTCCCTCTCCACCCTTCTCCAAAATGATTTCATCTGTGGTAGACTATTCTCTGTAACACTGCTGGCCTCTACTCCCCTCAGTGTCTTTTGTGCTTCTGCCACTAGCCGCACTACTATAGTCGGCCCCAAGTCTCCAGTCTCACCACCATCTGTTTTTGTCCCCAGGTGAAAGGATTCCTAGTTATGCTTAGGCACTCTGGTATGTACTTTTTTCTCATACTGACATCCTTCTTCCTGCTCCCTCACTCTGCTACTTATGACTAAGTCAGTCAGTAAATATTTATTAGGCATTTATTATGTGCCAGGCATTCAACTAAGTGGAGAATAAAAAGAAATGGAAGAAAGTCCTTACCTTTAAGGAACTCATATTTTAATGGAGGAGAAAATATGTAAATAAGTAGTCAGTAAACATGTATTTATTATTTACTATGTGCCAGGCACTGTGCTAAGAGCTGGGATTACAGAAAAAGGTAAACACACAAAAAAAATAGTTCCTGCCCTCACAGAGCTTATGTTGTAATAGGGTAGACAACTTATAAATGACTAGATTAATGCAAGATATGTACAGGGTAGATAGAAGGTAATCCAAGAAAGGAAGGCATTAGCAGCTGGGTTGACTTGGAAAGGGTCAACCCACAGGTGAGATTTGAGCTGAATTTTGAAGGGAGCCAGGGAACCTAAGAGATGGAGGTGAGGGGACAGAGTATTTCACATACAGGGAACAGCCTGTGCAAAGTCATGGAGATAGGATATGGAGTGTTGTATTTAACTAGTAGGCTAGTAGGCAGCTCAGTGGAGGAGAAATTGAAATGGGGAGAGACTTGAAACAAAGAATCTAGTTAGAAAGCTACTGCAATAATCCAGGAAAGAAGTAATGAGGACCTGGAGGAGGATTGTGGCTGTGAGACTGTATTGAAGGGGTTGTATACAAGGTAGAAATGACAAAACCTGACAACAGATAGGACACATAGGGTAAGTGAAAGTGAGGCATCAAGGATGAAATCACGATTTGGGGCTTGGGAGGTATCCTTGACAGTGCTAGGGAAATTGGGAAAACAGAAGAGGTTTGTTGGAGGAGAATATAATGATTCCTATTTTGAACATAAGAGATCTTTGATATCTTTCATGAGGGTAGCTTTAGTCAAATAAGACTAAAAGCAAATTTCCAAAGGTTTAGAAGAGAATAAGAGGAAATGAAGTGGATTCACTTAGATGTTTTTCTCAAGCAATTTTGCCATACAGGGAAGGAGAGATAAAGGAAGATAGTGGGGATAGGCAGATGAAGTGAGAGTTTTTTAAGGGTGAGGGGAACACGGACATGTTTGAAAGTGGTAGGGAAGGAGCCAGTAGCCAAGGAAGGATGGAAATCAGTGAGTGCTTCTTGATTCTTTGGGAGGATCCTAGAGCTCTTTTGCTTTTGCTCCTCCTCTGATGCTTCTAAAGGTCTCATTTGCTAAAACTCCATCTTCTAGTGATACTCTTGGTCTCCAAATTTGTTGTTCTATAAATTCTTTGCCATGAAACTGCCATTTTTGTTTTTTCCTGTTGCAACTGTTGCTAATTTGAGGAAATGTCTTTACTCTTTTAGAGTAAGTCTGCCTGTACCACCATGCCTTGGGACTCTATTATCAGTCAGCTTCACAGCTTTGCCCTGAATGTCACAGTGGCTCTGTCACTTATTATATGTGTGACTCTGGGTAGGTCATTTAATCTTCCTGGGCCCCAGTTTCCTCTTCTGCAATATGAAGGGGTTGTACCAGATGGCCTTTGTGGAAAGATTAAAACACTTCTTTTATAGTTCAAATGAAATATCGAGAAATGAATATTTCTCTAAAGTCATTTCTAGACTCTTCTGTTAGTTTTTTTTCCCTTGGAGGGAGGGGATTAGAATACAATACTGTTAATTACATTGCCACTGGAAACATAAATTAATGATAAATCAACAAGAGGATATTTACTCCAAAGCAAGTAACATGGGAGCTGTTTGCCAGTACAAATGGTTAACCTTGATCTAGGTGGCTACAGTCAGCTTTGATTGCAGGATTGTCCTATAGGAGTATTGGGAAAATTGGGCCATGGGGATTCGGAAGTAATGTGGCAGGAGCCCATGAGTTAGGGAAGAGATGGAACGAGCCTTTGATTGTCACATATTTATTTATACCTCTTAGGCCACTAGACAGGCAATATGAAATTAGCGCAGAAATTTCTAAATTAAAAAAAAACACCCACTAAGAAGTCAAATTCCCTGCACCTGCCAAGATAAATGACTTTAAAAAAAATTACTTTTAAAAAATCTGTCTGTCTCTCATCACTAAATCTATTTCTTCATCTGTAAAATGAGGGGTTTAGAAGGCCTTTCAAGATTGTCCATGACTCTGTGATCTTGTAAGCCAAACAATTTAAAATGACAACCAAGTAGAAAATCTCATTTAGACAAAAATCTTCACTAGTTTGTACATTTCTACTGAAAGGGATTTGTTTTAAAGCTCAGGATCTTCTCAAATAGTTATTGAGGTCCCTGGGAGGAAGCTCCAATGCTAGGGGCATAGATTGGCATTTGCTTAATTTCCTGGAGCAGTTATTGGTTTTTCAACAAAAATGACAGAAACTTTAATTTCTATTCCTTCCCCTACAATCCCCTCACTTGCAATATTCTTCGCACCATCTTCTGTTAAGGATTTCTCAGGAAATCCTTGGGAAATCAATACATCCTTAACTCCTATGGGGTTTGGGGGTGGGAGGGTGTCTGGTATTGATGAGGGAAAAACCAGTATGAGGGCCAAATGAGTGGAAAAAATGAGGGCTTTCTTAAATATGGTATATAGTAGGATACACAGAATAGTCAGAATGAAGAGCAATGGTTTCTATGTGTCCCAGAGAACAACTCTGGCTCTATACAAGGCCCGTAGATCCCTCCCACCTCCACTCAGTTCCCTACCCCCTACCGTACCTCCTTCTACCTTTCCCTAAAGTAGCATCAGCAAACCCAGATTTCTTCTTTTAGGAGAATGTGTAAATGATCAAGATCAAATGCTGAAGTCACAGAAAATGGATTAATGGTGGTAACCAAATCTAAAACAATAAAAACAACAAAAAGCCTCCTATCTACTTTTTTCCTATTCTGAAGGGATTAGGTTATTGATGCCTGAGAACCATAGAAGATAGTGATCAAGGAAGGAATTGAATAGTGTAGGGTGAAAATTCAGTGACTTTTCTTCTATTTGATGAACTAGAATGTTAACCCAAAATTGTACTTTGACATATCATACCTTTTCCTTGTTCAAGATCGCCAAAATATGACATCAAATTGTCTTAGGTTAGGGAGATATATGAGGACTTGGGAGGGCCTATGTCAGTTTGTATATGTCTTTCTATAAGCTAGAGATGCTATGACTTAGAATAATTTTAAATTAATAAAAACTGTTTCTGGCAGATATGCCTAAAGTGCTGAGTACAGTATTAGTATTTCTTCTTCAAGACCTCTAAAGTCCCTTCTAGCTCTATAACTATGACTCTGATTCTAGAAAAGAGATGCTAAAGCATCTGGAAACCTTTTTTTTTTTAATTCTTTACCCAAATCACAAGAAGGTTTCCAGCCTTGATTACCAATCTAGTTTAGAGCAAATTAATTCCCTTCACCCAATCCCTGTCTCAGTACCCCATTCCATGTTTAGCACCTCCTAATGGGTATCTCTGGGTCTAGGTACAAATACTTGCATCTCGTTTTTCTTTTTTTCTTTTTAAAGGCAATTGGGTTTAAGTGATTTGCCCAGGGTCACACAGCTAGTAAGTGTCAAGTGTTTGGTCTGAGGCTAGATTTGAACTCAGGTCCTCCTGATTTCAGGGCCGGTGCTGTATACACTGTGCCACCTAGCTGCCCCCCTGCATCACCTTTTCAATTGTCCTTTCCAGTCCCATTATATCCCTCTCTTAGCCAAGAGAGAGTACAGAACTAGGCAAATTATTCAACAATTTGGACACGCCTCAAGAAACCACTGGAAGTACTAGAGGGAGTAGAACAAGCTTGTGACCTCTGCCTTACTCTTGCTAACACAGTAAAACTATTATCTATCCATTTCTTCCCCTTATTACCATCTAATTATCATCAATCCTAATCAGTTAACCCATCTGACCCAAAATCTACCCCTACAGGTTTAAGAATTACTGGAGTTCAGGATGAAATTAGATGAATCACCATAAAACCCCTGAATTTGTCCTGGATTCCCTATAACTTTCACAATAATTCCATCAGAAGACAGGTATGTTTACAATAAGCAGGCTGATTTTCCTAGTGGATGCACAGCACGAAAGCAAAAATTGCTTCTGGCAACATCAAGGACATGATCCTACTTGGGAAATACAAAGTGATGAGAAAAGGTTCTCAACAGAAACACACTTGCTTTAGGATTCTTTCTGATCAGTTATTTTACAACCACTCTGATCCCAAGAGAGAGACTTTGGGATTACTGATCAAAGTCGCTTTCTGTGTTTGAACATTTGGTTCTCCATTAATGTGAGGTCTAAACTTCTCATCTCCTGCCTGTTGCATTAGTTCTCTGGGGATTAGAATTTACTCTGTAACTCTTGATTCTTAGAGAGTAGATTTTATTTTGCTTACACAATTACAAATTCTGTTTAATATATTTTCCCACCAAAATCATCTTATATGTAAATTGTTTCACCATTATTATTAATGTAATATGTTTGACAAGTTTTTGAATTTTTCACCTACAAAGCTAAAAAAAAATTTAAGATAGCTTTTGGGCAAGTATATATACACATATACATTTATATATATATATATTTTTTTCTTTGTAGCTTTTCTTAAATTTATCTTTAAAAAAAATCTATTTGTGATAATACCAGGGTGTTCCCTCCTCTCTCTCTTTCCCTCTCTGTCTGTCTCTCTGTCTCTGTCTTTCTCTATCTCCTTGGGATAGGCTAACTTCCCGAAAGTCAACAAAGTTATCACTATATTTGACTGGCCCAAGGGACTGTGGCTTAAACTTGAATATGCCTTTCTGGCCATATTGACATGACTTCCTGGTTACCTAAGGTTATGAAAAGGCTCCCTCAAGTAGACTCGGTGTCCTTCCATTTAACAGATATCACAAGACTGGGTGAGACAACATACCCTGTCCTATTGACCCAATATTCCCATAAGGAGGCAAGGGAGAGACCTTATCTACCCAAGCTAAATGCTACCACAAGTATCCTTGTTGAATATCTTTTCTACATTTTGGATTTTGTTAAAAGTTGCATGAGATACACAGGTCTCATTTCATTCCAGGGGCAGCTAGGTGCACTGTGGATAGAGTGCTGGGCCTGGAGTCAGAAAGAGTCATCTTCCTGAGTTAAAAACTGGCTTCCAATACTTACTAGCTGTGTGATCCTGAGCAAGTCACTTAACCCTTTTTGCCTCAGTTTCCTCATCTGTAAAATGAGCCAGAGAAGGAAACGGCAAACCATTCCAGTATTCTTGTCAAGAAAACCCCAAATAGTGTCATAAAGACTTGGACAAAATCAACAACATTTCATTCCAACACCAAATGTGAAATGGCCTGAGTCAGGCCTGCTCATTAAATCATGCATTTAAGGTAAACGTACAAGATGAAAATAATGGCAGAGTATAGATAAGAATAATTATGTATAAACTTATTTTTGAATAGAATAGAATTAATTACCTTTAAATGATTTTTATATACTAACGATAAAAATATTTTAAGGAAATTCATGGCAACTGACAATTACAGTATTATGGATGGGTTGTAATCTGCCATGTTAGACAGAGAACCAGTGTCAATGAGATCTCAGATCCATGGATATATCTTTTGTATCATCAGTTCTTTTAGTTCTACTGTGTCTATTTGGTTCATAGGATCATGATTTAGAGATGGAACAGACCTATGTAATAGTTGAGGAAACTGAGGCCTAGTAAGGTGACTTGCCCATGGTCACACAGAGTAAGTGGCAGTGTTGTAATTTGACCTCAGGTCTTGTGACTCCAAGTTCAGAATTCTTTCTACTCTATTATTTTACCTCTCTCATTGTGTATTAATATTTTAGATATATGGAAGGGCAACATGGCACAGTGGAAAAGATGCTAGAGGATCCAGTAGTAGTCAGAGGACCCAGGTTTGAACCCCAGCTCTGATACTATATGTGTAACCTTGTGTAAGTCATCTGTAAATTGAGGGGGAATGGACTAGAGGACCTCTAAGGTCACTTCCAACTCTAAATATATGATCATCTTTTTCTAGAATTACAGATCCAGTGTAAATATCATAGGATGTCACCTATTATTTGTAGGTATTTTGTACTGGGAAAAGTGAAGAAGAGGACAAGCTCAAACTGATTTAAAGTCTTACACTGAGAACTATTGCTCTAAGAAATAAGGTTACCTCTTTTGTTATAAGGAGCTATTTTAAAATATGTTGAATTTCTACTGTAATAACGTTTCACCTTTATGAAGTACCCTATAGTTACTCTCATGCAGGCTGCTTCGTTTGATCCGCAGAACAATTCTTTGAAGTCAATGGTGCTGTTATTATTAGTCACATTTTATAAAGGAAGAAACCAAGGTTCAGAAAGGTTAGGTGACTTGCCCAAGATCATGCTGCTAGTAAACAGTGAAGCTGGGACTCAAATTTAGTCCTTTTGGTTCCAAATCTATTGTTCTTCTCCCTACACCATACTGCTTCTGTAAATAGATTATGACTTTGCAGCATTTATTGTCAATGTGAATGTTCTAAAATTTTGAAATATATTTCTGAGTATATGCTGGTTATTCTGTCATTTTAGTTACTTAATGAATAATTGAAAAAGCTCATATAGGACACATCACACTGCTTACATATACAAGACTGGTGAGTTATTGAGCACAAATAGATGTTTTTAAATAAAAATAATTTGGGTTAACTAAGTCAATATGTATTCTCTTTCTAGTATAATTTTAATTCTATTCTTTTTAAAGTTTGTTGGTGGTTTTATACACATACACATACACACAAACATTGGAAAATCAGAGTTTGAAATCCAACTAAAGCAAATCAAACTTGAATAAAAAAGAGGAAAATATAGATATATACATAGAGCTTTAAGGGAGGAGAGGACAGAGCAGGGAAATTAGGCTGAAGGGGCAGAATTTTACAATTGAGAAGTGCTCTATGTTTAAGGTATTTTAAAACTTTTATAACTTTATTTTTCATTAAAAATTAATATATACTTTTTAGGAGAAATGCAGTTGGATTAAATGAAATCATTCTTCACATAACAAGCTAGATTTTGTGGGAAAAAAAAGGTACTTTTAAGTTTACTTTATCACCAAACCAAACTTACAATGAATTTGTGCAGTTGATTTGTCTCTGAAAATAGAGGCTGGTAATGAAAGTACTGACATAGACTTAACTGTGTATAAATCTTCCAAATTATGATCTGTTTTATAACCGTGGCTGTGTACCTACAGATAATTCATTTCATAAGAAACTTTAATGATCTAAGATAACAGCAGTTGTTGTAAAGCTTATTCATTCTTTTAAGGGAATAGGAAAACACTGGGTGCATTTAGAGTTCTACTAATTAAAAACTTCAAAATACTAAGCCATCTATCATTTAGCAAAACTTTCTACCTATAGTCTTGGGAATCTCAACTCTCCATTGTAATTCTTATGCATCAAACCAGATGATGCTCTGTAGTTGTTTGAATTGCTATCAATTCCCAAAATAAATGTCCTTGTGTGTATGTGTGTATATATTCAAGTGTAACTAGTATATAAATATTATATATACATATGTATGTATATACACACTTGTAATAATAAGAGCTTAAATAAGGAGGGAATTGAGAATTTCAAATCTATTGCGTTCTTCTGTCCTCTGTGTGTGTGTGTGTGTGTGTGTGTGTGTGTGTGTGTGCGTGCGCGTAAAACTCCACCCACAAAAACCATCAGTCATATAAAGTAGTTAAACTTCGGAGAATAGGAGAGGGGAAGAGGGGGAAGATCAGTTAATCAATCAACAAGCATTTATTAAGCACCTACTATGTACCAGGCATTGTGAATACAAAAACAAAAATACAACATTCTCTGCCATCAAGGGATTCATCTTCTATCAATTGTCTTTTAAAAAAAATGTGTATGTGGAAGGCACCTCAAAGAACAGCCAGTCCAAGCCACTCATATAGCTGAGGACATTGAGTCTTAGTTGCTCAAAGTAGCAGCACCAGAATCAAGTCTCCTGCCTCAGTTTATCATACCATGCCATTTAGGACCATGGGATAAGATCACAGAGTTAGAGCAGGAAGGGGCCTTTAAGGGCCTTTAAGACCATTTAATCCAAACCCCTCATTTTACATATGAGGAACTGAGGCACAGAGAGCTTAATTGACTTTGTCAAGGTCACACATGTAATAAAACGCAGAGTTGGGATTTGAACCCAGAATCTCTGAACTTCCCATTGTATCAAACTACTAGCTATAAAATAAAGGGGGAGGGGAAGGGATAAAAAACTTTAGTTGGGGCTGGAGGAGGGGTGAGGAATAATGGAATAAGAGAAGAGGGGAAGATTTAGAAGAGATAATAATTTAATTCCTCCCTCCCTCCTCCCCACTTTGCTTCAGTTTTCTGCCTCATTAGTCCATGACTGTGTGATGGGTTTAAACAGGGCCACAGAGACCTATGTTGTAGAGATATATTTAGGTAACTATGATCTAGAATGTCTCAGTACCCACGTATGGTATTCTGGTGTTACAGACCTCCACTGTTGATCTTCTAAATTGTCTTAGGCTGGAAAAATCTCTCCCCCTGATCTTTTCTTGTCTCTGCTGATCCAAGATTTGATTTGAAGGATTATTTTAAAGTTGTTTGGAGGGGGAATGTTGGAAAAGTTTGGCTATGTTGCTGCCTCTAATCTACCATCTTGAAATGATTTTTAATCTTGAACCCCTAAAAGAATACCATACTTGCCCAGAGCATAGCAAAAGCACCAGTGGTGGGCCTTGGAGGCAGATGTGACAGTGGTAGCAACAGCAGCAGCTTTGAGAGCTCTCAATACAGAGATGGTAAGGGAGTCAGACAACTGGTCAGAAAGAGATTACAGGGCACCTTTTGTTGGCACTGGGTGGAGCTGGTGCTGATTGGCATCTATATTGCCCATTTTTAGTACTTGTGTTCAGTCACAAAGGAGGAGGGTCCCTGATCACAGTTCAAGGCAGAGAAGAACACTAGTGCTTGTGGAGACAAGAGAACAGGGAACATGGTCACAGTTCCAGGCCAAGAGGAGTGCTACCATTTGTGGCTGCAGGGGAGCAGGGGCCCTTCCTGGGTAAAGAACAGAGACCAGACCAGGAGAGCAGTGACTATACTTCACCCCTGATTATACCACCTTGGAAACACTGAAAACTTGCAGATTCCCAGAACCAGCTCTGAAAATAGCAGCACAAAAAGGCCTGAAGCTTGGGACAGTGCACCCTCCAGTCCCAGGTGAGCAGAGTCCAACTTTAACATAAAATTCAAAGTTAAGAAATGAGTTGGAAAAATGAGCAAACAACAAAAAAAGAACTTGACCATAAAAAGCAGTGGTAGGGAAGACCAAAACACAAACTCAGAAGAAGACAACAATGTGAAAACACCCACAACCAAAACCTCAAAGAAAAAATGCTAATTGGAGACAAGTACAATGAGAATCCCTGAGTTAAAGAAAGAAATGGGGGGGGGGGGGAGAAATGAAAGCAAAGAAAAAAAAACAATAGGTAGGTAAAAGAGGCACACACAAAAAAAGCTGAAGAAATTAATACCTTAAAAAAAACCAGAATTGGCCTAATGATAAAAGAGCTACAAAAATTCACTGAAGAAAAAAACTCCTTAAAAAACAGAATAGGCTAAATGGAAAAAGAGGTACAAGAGCTCACTGAAGAGCTTAAATAAGGAGGGAATTGAGGATTTCAAATCTATTACATTCTTATGCCCATTGTGTGTGTGTGTGTGTGTGTGTGTGTGTGTGTGTGTGTGTGTGTGCAAAACTCCACCTACAAAAACCATCAGTCACATAATTAGTTAAACTTGGGAGAGGAGAAGGGGCTGCCATTTCCTTCTCCAACTCATTTTACAGATATGGAAATTGAGGCAAACAGGTTAAGTGATTTGCTTATAATCACACAGCTATTAAGTGTTGAAAGCCAGTTTTTTTTAAAAAAAGAATGTTAAAATAAATAAATGTTAAATATTTTAAAAATTATATCCCCTTAAAAAAAAGATTAAAAAATCTACTTTTCCTGATCACTTTAAAGGTGAAGATCCCAGCTTACTCTAACTCAGCTTTGCTCCCTCCCAGCAAATATTTATTATGCAAAAGAGCATAACAAATAGCAAGCCAATATATTTATCAAAGTAAGTAGTGACTTAGTCATCAGGGATGTTACGAAGATAAGATGAGATGATAGAACATACAAGGGCTAAGGGACGTTTGACTTGAAACCAATATGAAAACTCAGCTCAACAAAGGAGAGAATGATGTCTTCTGGGAAGTCTATTAGCAGTTCCTGGAAGTGTAGGTGCTGAGTCAAGAAATACATTGGCATGCCAGCTTTCCCCACAAGTCTGTGGCTCCAGAGAGGTCTTCCATCTGCCATTCAAAGTTCATGCTTATCCAGTCTTCTTTATCCGCCTACTTCTTTCTCTTTCTTTGGTTCTGTAGTCTTTTATTTTCTCATCATAGTAAAGATATCCTTCCCCATTCCTGACTACATAGGTTCTATAAGAAAATATGAATGCTCATTGTTATGACTGTGATGTTCAGGAGAGAATGTCAAAGGTTCCTTGCTGGTGTTTTGAGAGTCATAGAAATGTCAGCCTTAAATTTATATTTCTTGCTATACTTTTCAAAGTACCTACATGTATAATACCTCTTTTAATTCTTACAATAGCTTTATGAAGTAGATGAGATAAGGATTAGTATTCTAATTCCACAAATGGGATTATTCAGACCCAAGGAGCACAAGGAACCTACCCAAGGCTACAGAGTGAATTTTTGAGGAATACTAAGGGTTACAAAAAACTAATGAAAATAACTTCAATAAGCCCCACATGAAATTAGTCTCATGTTTTAATTTTTGGGGGGAATCTGAACCTGTGTTTTTCTTTGCATAGAGAACTACCAGGTAAGGAAATTCCTTCTACCAATATAAATCTGTAACTATTACTCAGTTCATAATACTAGAGAGATGCCTGTCCTAAGAGGTTGGATAACTTACCTTGGGTAAGTTGGGTCACACAGTGTGAATCAGAGCCAGGACTTAAACCCAAGTCTGCCTGACTCCAAGGTTGTCTTTCTATGTACCTGACAACACTGTCTTTCTCATAATTTAATATACCCTGTAAGCTAAATAAATAAATATGAAACATGGTTTCTAAATTCATGTTATTTAGGATGTGGTTGGAAAGATAACAGTTAAATGTTTGAAGAGTTAATACAACTAATCAAATAATAATAAAATTATTGTTTCAAACAATAGTGTTAGAAATGTCACAGAATCTCAGGGTCAAAAAGGAACTTAGATGTCATCTATTCTAATTTAAATCTGCGTAGAAATCTTCCTTAAAGCATCCCCAATGACAATCAGTCATCTTGGCTCTACCTGAAGCCCTCCAATGATGGAGAAAACACTGACTCAAGGCAAGCCATTTTATATTTGAACAGGCAAATGGACAGAGAATTTTGCCTTATAAGGAGCATAATATAGCAGAAAAATTCCTGGATTTAGCATCAGAAAATCCATCTTCAACTTAGATTTATAAGTTCAATTTTGGGCTGTGCCATTCACTTACTCCTTATGTGAACTTGGGCAAGTCATATATATCTTCTCTGGTCCTCAATTTCATCAATAAGGTGCTGGGACTATATCACTTCTCAGATCCATTTTAGCTCTAAATCTACAATCCTCATGTGTGATGACTAATATTGATAAACTTAACCCTTCTCAGCAATACAAGGATCTAAGATATCTCCACAGGACTTGTGATTGAAAATGATATCCACCTCCAAAGAAAGAACTATGGAAGTTGAATTGCTATCTTTTTTTTCTCTTCTGTTGAGTTTTGTTTCCTCTTTCTGATGGTTCCTCCTATTGGTTTTAATTTTTACTTACAACATCACTAATGTGAAAATATGTTTAATAGGAATGTAAATCTATAGCCTGTATCAGATTGTGTGCCATCTTGGGGAGGAAGGGGAAGAAAAATTTTTAACTCAAAAGCATATGGAAGTGATTGTCGATAAATAAAAATAAAATTTTAAAAAATCTATGATCCTTATGTCCTAAAATCTGACCCCTTGTTGTATGATGAAATATAAGGACATATCATAAATATTTCATTCATTCACTCATTTCTACAGAGCACAGTCTCAATTTTGCCCTCTGAGACTATGAAGAAAAATATGGTCTTTCTTCCATATGACAGCCCTTCATGTACTTGAAAACAGCTATCATGTCCCAGTAAGTATTTATTTTTATGTTTCATAGATCTCATGAGCAATCTGATAAAGCCTATGTATGCTTTATCAAAAAATTTGTTTTTTAAATGCATAAAATGAAATACAGAGAATTACCAAGTCCAAAGTGCAGTTATTAATTTTTTTTAGAAGTTCCTGGACCCCTAGGTTTAGAAGCCTTTTCCCAAGTCTTCTCTCTTCCTAAGGGAGCACATGTATAATTGCTAAATGAATAGTATGGACCAGAGGGAGGTGGGGAATCTGAGACTTGAAGTCACAGGTTCCCCACTTCTGGGACTATAAGTATCTTAGGAATTTAGAGGAAGAAGAGATTTCAGTGAGTAGTGTAATTTGGGAAGGCTAATACACAAAGAGATTTGAGTCAGGTCTTGAAGGGTATTGAGAAGCCACATGATAATGGATAGAGAGCCCACCTTGAAGCCAGGAAGAGCTGAGCTCAAATCCTCCCTCTGTCACATACTATTTATGCAATCCTGAACAAGTCATTTAATCTCTCAATGTTCTAGAACCAGAGGTATCAAACTCAGATAGAAATGGGGGCCACCAAACTTTACATAAGGATTTCTGCCACAGATCAGCTTAGAAAACCACGTATTAACATTGTCTTTAACCTATTGTATTTTTGTTTATTTTGGAAAATATTACCAATTTCATTTTAACCTGGTTCAGCAGTACTTGGTGGGCTATGTGTTTGACATCTTTGTTCTAGGTAAGTCTCTAAGACTATAAGTTGCAAAGAAGGTGCTGACCAGCATTAGTAAAGTCGTCAGGGAGTTCCTTAAACCAGTGAAATCATTGATCTGGTCCTTATCTCTAACCCTTGAAAGATGCATAGGATTTGTATTAGTAAAAGGACAAGGAAATGATGGAAGGAGGTGGGGGAGACAAATTTTGTATCCAGAGAAACCGCGAAATAGTCATGTTAGCTCTGGAAAAAGAAATTGTGTGTGTGTGTGTGTGTGTGTGTGTGTGTGTACTTTGTATAAATGGAAACATAATGCTAAGCTTGTAGCACAGGCCAAAAAAAAAAAGACAAATTTTTACTGAATAATAGCTTTCTGGATTATAGTAGTTAACTTTTTTGTTCTAAATGGCATAATCTAGGAGGGACCCACGTGACGGTTCCCAATTTTGCTCAGTAAGATATTTGCTGATAACTAATAATTACCATGGCCTCATTTTCAACCAGGCTGTTTCCCACATTCTGAATTTGTCGCACTTGAATTAATTTTCCAGCTGACATTTTGAAGCATTGTACCAGCTTTTCCTTAGTATTTGATTACCATATCACCATGCGACCAGGGATGATGTTCATGCTAAAACAAAAATTTATGGTCAGCAGTAGTATAGTTTTTTGAAGTACAGCAGAAAGAGTGCCGATTTGGAGCCAGGGGATCTGGGTTGAAATTCTGACTCTTTCCCTTACTGTGTAAATCTTTCAGCTCTCTGGACCTTATTAATTTCCTCATCTGTAAAATGAATGTGGTGGAGTAGATAACTGCTAAGGTCTCTTTTAGCTCTAAAATCGATAGAGTTATCAATTCAAGGTTCAACATCAGGGTCACGGACTGGAGATGGTGACCATGACAGCTTACCATTAAGGAAGAATTCTCTCTATACTAGATTTGTATATGGCTTGGAGGTGTTGGGCTATGAAGTAGCAATTGACTAGAGGCAAAATGTTCATATTTATGGCATACAGGGTGGAGTAAGTATCTCTTAACTATCTTTTGCAGCTAGCTAGCTTTGGGGAAAGGTAGGGTGCATTTGTTTGTTTATATGTATTACTTGTAAATTCCATTACTCATTTCACTCAGTTTCAGCATCACACCAGCTATTCAGTTAATGGATGGCCATCGTGAAACAAATAAAGGAGAGAGACCTGAATAACAGATCTCACTCTTCAGTTTGATTCCACACATTTTTTTTGGAACCACTTTATGTACTTGGTCATTCTGTTTTGGGCTCACTGTTGACTCTCAAGTCAAATTGAGACTGATACTGTGCATTAAAATATCTATTTTTAAAAATTAATTTATTTTGATTTATCAACAATCACTTCCATAAGTTTTTGAGTTTTAAATTTTTCTCCCCTTCCTTCTCCACCTCCCTCCCCAAAATGGTGCACAATCTGATATAGGCTATACATATACATTCCTATTAAACATTTTTTCACATTAGCGATGTTGTAAGTAAGAATTAGAACCCATAGGAGGAACCACCAGAAAGAGGAAACAAAACAAAGCAGAAGAAACAAAAATAGCAAATAGTATGCTTCGATCTGCATTCAAACTCCATAGTTCTTTCTTTGGATGTGGATAGCATTTTCCATCATGAGGCCTTTGGAGATGTCTTAGATCCTTACATTGCTGAGAAGGGTTAGTCTATTAATATTAGTTATCTCACAACATGGCTGTTACTGTGTACAAGGTTCTCTGGTTCTGCTCACTTCACTCAGCATCAGTCCATACAAGTCTTTCTAGGTTTTTCTGAAGTCTGCCTGTTCATCATTTCTTATAGAACAATAATATTCCATTACATTCATATACCACAACTTGTTCAGCCATTCCTCAATTGATGGGCATCCTCTCAATTTCCAATTCTTTCCTACCACAAAAAGAGCTGCTATAAATATTTTTGTACATGTGGGTCCTTTTCCCATTTATATGATCTCTTTGGGATATAGCCCTAGAAGTGCTATTGCTGGGTCAAAGGGTGGGCACACTTTTATAGCCTTTTGGGCTTAGTAAAACATCTCTGTAAAGGAACATCCCAAAGAGATGACAATTTGGATAAACCTCAGGTGTTTCATATTAAGGGAATTGGTAATTATGGTATCAAAAAATAGCCTCACACTAAATGCTATTGTCATGGTCTCATAGCCATGTCAGTGGATCCCAACATTCCTTGATCTTGTCTGCTCTCCAAGCTCTGTGTTTTCCCTGAACGCCCTTTGACTGGTTTCAGTAATTCAGCATATGTGCTCTCTCGGCTTTGTTCCATTCTTGCATCATAAATGAGTCTGACTTTTTTTTTGGCACCACAATGACTTGCTCAGCTCCTACTTTGCTGCATCTGCAGCTGTTACTCATGAATCCCACCAACACAGAGCTCAGGCTTCAGGTTACTATTGTTATTCTTAGTGCTGCTCATAACAATAACCATAATACCATTAACATACTTTCATTATTTGCTAATCACCTGAAGTATTCAGGGTAATACAATACACATAAATGGATTGTGACGTATGCTCTGTCTTTTAGGAGTCTCCAGTTAAAATGAAGGAGAAAGGGAAATTAAAAAATTTAGTTGTCTTAATCATTTAACATTTGTTGATTACTTGTCATTTGTCAAACATTGTGATTGGCCCCAAGAATTCAAAGACATATGACATGATGCCTACCCCAAAGAGCTTACAGCTTACTTTGGAAGCTTGGCAGGACATAGATCTAAATAAAAATAAATAATAACAGAAGGTAGTATGTGCTAAATGCCAAATAAAAGGCATAAAAATATGGGCTACAAAAGGAGAAAACTCTGCAGCCTCAGACATATTTTGTAAGGAAGTGGTTAGACCTGAGGTGGGCTTTGAAGGAAGCATACAATTTAGATCAGACCTGTACAACTTGGCAGTAGATTCAGGCTGCAGAGAGGTTAGACTAGAGAGAGACTGACAACGCTTGGTTGTCACAGGTCATGTGACAAACAGTAGCATGCATAGTGGTAATCCTAAGTTTTTTTTTGTTGGATTTTGATTCAGATCATACCTGCTGACTATGGGTGTCCCCCTAGGCTCTGTCCTGGGACCTCTTCTCTCTTCCCTCTATACTAATTCACTTGGTGATATTATTAGCTCCCATAGACTATGGAATCCAACTCAATGAATAATCATCATCTGTACCTAGGCTTCTTAAACTTTTTCTATTTGTTTTCCTTTCGGGAGTTTAGGTTGTGTTCTTTGGTGTTGCATGGCCTGAGGGCATGCACAGTGCAAAGTGCAAATGATTGGTGTTCAGAACCAAGGCTGCAGTGAAGTTGTTTCATGCAACACCATGGACAAGCTGCCAGAAACACCTCAGATACATTAATGTATTTGATTTTTAATTAATTTTGATTGTTGTGCATTCAGAAACCTTTTACTTTTTTTTTCCCTCAGCAAGTGCTCCTTTTATTTTATTATTTTTTTTCTGGGCATCACACTTTAAATTTATTTATTTTTAGTTTTCAACATTTACGTCCACAAGATTTTGAGTTCCAAATTTTCACCCCATCTCACCCCTCTCCCCACCCCAAGATGGCATGCATTCTGAATATCCCTTCCCCTAGTCTGCCCTCCCTTCTATCTCTCCCCACCTTCTCTTATCTCCTTCCCCTTCTACTTTCCTGTAGGGCAGAATAGATTTCTGTACCCCATTTCCTGTATTTCTTATTTCACAGTTTCATGTGAAAACATTTTTTTAAAAATATGTGTTTTTAAAACTTTAGGTTCCAAATTTTCTCCCTTCTTCCCTCCCCACCCACCCTCATTGAAAAGGCAAGCAACTCAATATAGGTTATACATGTGCAGTTATGCAAAACACTTCTATACTAGTCATGTTGTGAAAAACTAACTCTATTTCCCTTAATCCTGTCTTGCTCCCCCATTTATTCTATTCTTTCTTTTGACCCTGTCTGTCCTCAGAAGTGTTTGTTTCTGATTACCTCCTTTCCCAATCTGACCTCCCCTGTATCATCCCCCTGCTCTCTTGTCCCCTTCTCCTCTTATTTTTCTGTAGGGTAAGACAGCTTTCCATACCCAATTGAGTGTGTATGTTATTCCCTCCTTCAGCCAAATCCTATGAGAATAAGATTCACTCATTCCCTCTCACCTTCCCTTGTTTCCCCTCCACTGCAAGAGCTTTTTCTTTCGTTTTATTTTTTGTGAGATAATTTACCCCGTTCTACCTTTCTCTTTCTCCTTCTCCCAGTATAATCATCTCTCAACCCTTATTTTTATTCTCCAGATATGACCCTTATCTTCAACTCACCCTGTGCCCTCTATCTATCTATCTATATCTATACATACATATAATTTTTTCCCTCCAACTACCCTAATGCTGACAAATGTCTCATGAGTTATAAATATCATCTTTCCATGCAGAAATGTAAACAGTTCAACCTTAATAAGTCTCTTATGATTTCTCTTTCCTGTTTACCTCTTCATGTTCCACTTGAGTCTTATATTTGAAAGTCAAATTTTCTATTCAGCTCTGGTCTTTTCATCAAGAATGCTTGAAAGTCCTCTATTTCACTGAATGACCATTTTTTCCCCTGAAGGATTATACTCAGTTTTGCTGGGTAGGTGATTCTTGGTTGTAATCCTATCTCCTTTAGCCTCTGGAATATTATATTCCATGCCCTGCGGTCCCTTAATGTAGAAGCTGCTAAATCTTGTGTTATCCTGATTGTGTTTCCACAGTACTTGAATTGTTTCCTTCTGGCAGCTTGTAATATTTTCTCCTTGACCTGGGAACTCTGGAATTTGGCTACAATATTCCTAGGAGTTTTCCTTTGGGGATCTCTTTCAGGAGGAGATCTGTGGATTCTTTCAATTTCTATTTTGCCCTCTGGTTCTAAAATATCAGGGCAGTTTTCCTTGATAATTTCTTGAAAGATGATGTCTAGGCTCTTTTTTTGATCATGGCTTTCAGATAGTCCAATAATTTTTAAATTCTCTCTCCTGGATCTATTTTCCAGTCAGTTGTTTTTCCAATGAGATATTTCACATTGTTTTCTAATTTTTCATTCTTTTGGATTTGTTTTACAGTGTCTTGATTTCTCATAAAGTCACTAGCTTCAATTGCTCTATTCTAATTTTTAAGGAAGTATTTTCTTCAGTAATCTTTTGGACTTCCTTTTCCATTTGGCCAATTTTGCTTTTTAGGGCATTTTTCTCCTCATTGGCTTTTTGGACCTCTTTTGCCATTTGGGTTAGGCTATTTTTTAAGGTGTTATTTTCTTCAGTATTTTTTTGGGTCTCCTTTAGCAAGCTGTTGACTTGTTTTTCATGATTTTCTTGCATCACTTTCATTTCTCTTCCCAGTTTTTCCTCTAGTTCTCTTACTTGCTTCTCAAAATCCCTTTTGAGCTCTTCCAAGGCCTGGGACTGATTCATATTTTTTCTGGAGGCTTTGGATGTAGGAGCTTTGACTTTTGTCTTCTGGTTGTATGTTTTGATCTTCTTTGTCACCAAAGTAAGATAATATAGTCTGACTCTTTTTGTGCTGCTTGCTCATGATCCTGGCCAATTACTTGTGTTATAAACTCTTTGTTAAGGTAGGAGTCTGTTTCCAATGTGGAGAATGTACTGTCCCAAGTTTCAGGTGTTTTGTGCAGCTGTTTTCAGAGATACTTCTAGGGACCTGTAAATTTTCAGTTGTTCCATGGTGCTATGATGAAGGGCGAGGTGTTTACTCCTTTCCTGGACTCTGCTCTGGTCTATAAGTAACCACAAGCACTCTTTTCTGCCTTGGAACTGTGATGAAAATTTTCTCTCCACAGCCACTACAAGCTCTACCCTCCTCGTCGCCCAAGACTGACAACCAGAACTGTGACACAGATCTAAGCATGGGCAAAGCAAGAGAATCCTGCACCAGCAGAGAAACCCTTCAATCCCCTTCTGATCAGCCACTCGATTCCCCCTCAGTCTATGGGCTGGAAGCTCAGGAGGCAGCCCCCGCCCTGGGCTGCACTTGGGGAATGGAGCTGAGACCCTGTGCTTCTCTCTCAGCACCACAGAAACAGACTTTTCCTGCTGACCTTCTAAGTTGTCTTTGGCATTCCTGAGTTGAGAAGTCTGGAACCCACCATGGCTGCCTGCGATTCAGTCCTCTGAGGCCTGCTCCAGGTTCACCGTGGCCTGCGTGCCCATGCCCCCCTGTGCTCCTCTACCAGACTTGTGCGATATGCTTTTCCAATCAACCATCCAGGTTGTCTTGGGCTAGAAATTTGTTTCACTCTGTTTTTTTGTGGGTTCTGCTGCTTTAGAATTTGTTTAGAGCCATTTTTATAGGTATTTGGAGGGGTTTGGGGGAAAGCTCAAGCAAGTCACTGCTTTCACTCCCAGCCCAACATTTTTTGTGGGTTGATGGAAATACTTTGGTAAGCTACAAGTGGTCCTTGGGCCATATGTTGTGCAGGCCTGATTTAGATGAATAAAAAAGGGGAAGGAAAGGAATGACATCAATAAAGGAAAAGAGGTAAGGATTCAAATGGTGTGTTTTGGCAATAGTCAGAAGACCACTTTAGCCATAGGGGATATAAGGCTGGATGGGTAGGTTAGGGTCCAAAGAGTCTTAGCTTGGTATAATGCAAAAATCACTGGATTTGGGATCAGCAGACTTACTTTTAACAACTGGCCTTGCTATTTATTATCTGTGTAAATTAGATAAATTGTTTAATCTTTTTGGGTTTCAGTTTTCTCATGTGTTTGTCTATATACACAATCTTTCAGGTATTTCTTCCTCTAAAGCCAAAGAATGATTTCTTTGAAAAAGATTGAGAGTTTTTTAACAGACTAGCAGTACAGTACAGTACAGGTGGTACAGTAGATAGAGTGCTGGGCCTGGAGTCAGGAAGACTCATCTTCCTGACTTCGAATCTGCCTCAGACACCTACTAGCTATGTGACCCTGGGCAAGTCATTTAACCCTGTTTACCTCAGTTTTCTCATATATAAAATGAGCTAGAGAAGGAAATGGCAAACCACTCTAGTATCATTGTCAAGAAAACCCCAAATGGGGTCACAAAGAGTAGGATACAACTGAAAAACAACCGAACAACAACAAACGCAATATGAGTCAGTACTGTGATATATCAACCAAAGATGTAGATGTGATCTTAAGCCACACTCAGAGAGGCTTGCCTTCCAGGAATAAGAAAATGATAATCCTGATGTTGTCAGCATTGGTCAGCCCGTGATTGGAGAATTGTGTTCAGTTTTGGGCACCATATTTCAAGGAAGGACATTGATGAATGGGAGAGTCTCTGGAGGAAGGCAACCAAAATGCTCAAGGACCATGAGATATGCCTTGATGATCCTTGAGATCATGCCTTGTAGTAAAGGAAATGAGAATATTTAGCCATTTAGAGATGACCTGGGGAGAACATGATAACTCTCTTCAAGTATTTGAAGGATTATCAAGAGATTAGACTCATTCTCCTTGGTCCTGGAAGACACAAGGTGAAACAAAGGGCAAAAGCCTCAGAGAGGCAAATTCGGGTTGATGTAAAATAAAACTTCTGAATAATTTGAACTATCTAAAGATAGTCTTGAGAAGTAATGGATTTCTCTTCCATGGAGGTCTTTAGGGAAGGGCTGGATGGCCAATTTTCTGGTATGTTGTATACAACTTTCTTATCTAGAATGACTCTGAGACCCCTTCCAGCTCTGATATTCTGTGATTCTGTTAAATGGCAAATGACAAGAGACAATCTATTCATCCTATTCCCTTTAATGTAGGCTCCTTGAAGGCAAAGACTGTTTCTTTTGTGACTTTTTATCCTTTCCACAGTGTTAGATGTTTAATAAATATTTGTTGACTGAGCTGAATTACTCACTCTTTCCCACTATCTATTGCATAGCTGTTGCTAGAATCTTTCCCCCTTTCTCCTCTCTCAGATCAAACGGTTTTACTTTGAGGGAATGGATACTTGAGGATTTCGAGAAGTGCAAAATAAAATAGTCAAAGAATACGAATAGGCAATTTTCAAAGGAAGATATCTAAGCAATCAACAACTATACTAAAAATGTTTCAAATCACTAGTAATTAGAGAAATACAGGTTAAAGTAATTGTAAGGTTCTACCTCACATCCATCAGACTGTAAAAGATAACAAAAAAAGAAAAATGGCGATAGTTGGAAGGGCTATAGGAAACCAGTGCATTGTTGGTAGAGTTGTAAATTGATTCAGCCATTCTGGAAAGCAATTTGGAACTGTGACCTAAAAGTCATTAAACCATTGATAACATTATGAGGCCTATACTAGCCCAAGAGATCAAAGAAAGAAGAAAAGGACTTATACGTGCAAAAATATTTATAGTAGCTCTTTCTGTAGTAGCAAAAAACTGGGAACTAAGGTGGCATCCATCTGTTGGGAAATGGCTAAACAAATTGTTGTTTTTCAGTCATGTCCAACTCTTCATGACCCCATTTGGGGTTTTCTTGGCAAAGATACTGGAGTGGTTTGCCATTTCCTTCTCCAGCACATTTTACAGATGAAGAAATTGAAGCAAACAGGGTTAAGTGACTTGCCCAGGATCACACAGCTAGTAAGTGTCTGAGGCTAGGTTTGAACTTAGGAAGATGATCCTTCCTGACTCAAGGCCCAGAACTCTATCCACTGTATCCCCTAGCTGCCCACAAAACAAATTATGGTATATGAATGTGATGAAATAAGTGCTTTCAGAGAAAACTAGGAAAGCTTATATGAACTGGTATATAGGGAATGAGCAGAAGTAAGAAAAGATTATATAATAACAATATTAAAAACACAAGCAACTTTGAAAGACTTGAGACCTTGGATCAGCACAATGACAAAACCATGATTACAGAAAACCAAAGATGATGCATGTTATCCACCCACCTGGCACAGTGGTGATGAACTCAAAATGCAAATTTTTGGTGGTCAATTCTGGAATTTGTTTAATTTTCTTTTCTTTCTAGTTTTGCATAGTGCCTGGTATGTAGATGACATAAATGTATAAATGATAGTTGCCTTGACTTGTTGATTTTGTTCAATGGGTAGGGAGAGGTAGTAAGTAGAGAAAATTAATGCCTGTTAAATGAAAAAATAATAAAATTAAATTTAAAGCAGACAAAAAAAAAAGACAAATATCACTCACACCACCCTTGACCATTGACTGCTGATAATATTGGGGAATCTGAATAGTCCTCTCCAGCAATCCAAGATATAATTTGCTATAGAAAGGTATTGAGGGGAGAGATTGGTCAGAGTCTGAATAAGTGTGAAGTGTTCCCAGAGGTGGAGGACACTTCTTTTAGGTGTCAGAGAGGGAAAGAACATCAAGATTATTTTTCACCATACCTGAAATAGGAGCTGGTGATAAGGACTCTCTGGAAATTAGAGTCTAATAAGGACCTTGCTCCTTAGGAACACTTTTGTGTAGCCAAGTTTCAATAGGAATGGTAACAAAGCAGAATAACTTCAGTGAGAAGTCCCTACTTTGATGCTCTGCCTCAGGGATAATGGCATCTTCTGCCAAACAGGGGCAAGTTTTGAGGTTTCCTCCCCTGGTGAAAAAGATGGATTTAGGTCCACACCAAGGACACCTCTTCCCGACTGATTCATCAAAGACAGAAAGCAGAGGCTTGTGAGCAATAAGAAAATACATGAAGAGAGACAAGAGGGAGCAACACCTGGCCACGTTTGCTAGGAACAACAAAGAACTGCAGGAAAAGGCCGTGATAGATCACAGCCATTGCCGGTAATGACTTCTCCCGGGGCCTTTCTCCAGGAGAACAATGGCTGGTGACATCTGCTGGAAGAAATAGAGAACTACAGAGAAAGGGGAACCAGGGTATCCAAGTCTCTTAAGTGATAGGACAGTGTAGATATAGTGTGCCTAGTGGAGAGTTTCTGTTGGCTTCCCAATGGTTTTATTTTAGGTTGAGTTCAACAACCGTCCCTACCCTTACGAAGCTTTGTTTCTACTAATAAGGCACACATACAGATCTGTATATGACAAGGCTGGGAGTGAAGATGACAAGGGAGAAGTAAGACAAACCGTTTTAGGAAAAACATCTGAGGAGAAAGGGGATTATAGAAGGCTTCATGGAGCTGTGAAGGAAGAAGATAGGGATTCTGAGAGCAAGATTTCAGGGGAAAATATTTTGCAGGCAAAACGTAAACAGGTTTATATAAATGCAGGGAGAAGGGAGGTGGAATATTACTTTTTATCCTGACAAAAAGGCCCTGAGGCAGCACAAGAGTACTTGCATGGAGGGGAAGTGGATTGGCTTGCAGAACTATAGGGACATAGTAGGCATCACTAAAAGTGGAAAGAGCACTGTCAGAGAGCCAGGGTTTGAATCTCCTCTGGCACCTGTGGGACCTTGTGCAAGTCATTTAACCTCCTTGGGCTTCAGTTTCCTCAATTGCAATAACACTAGAAGGACTTCAAGATCCCTTTTATTTTCAGATTTATGATCTCATGTCAAGAAAAAAAAGTTGTCGCAACAGAAGTGATAAAACTTGCCTGTTTTATGATTTTTCCTAGGTCAATTCAATTCAATAAATATGTATTAAGTGTCTACTGGATATCAAGACATCTCTATTCCTTCAAAACCCAGCTTGACAGAGACTCCTTGTAAATATACTCAGAGCTAATTTACGTGATAAATGTGACACAAAATGGGGTAGAAATCCACCTATCTTCCTCACTAGAAACTGAATAATATAGATATTCCCTTGCCCTTCATATGACTGGAAAAAGACATATGTATTGAGTTTTCTCCTAAAGTATAGTGTCTGATATATACTAGGTGTGGGACCCTGAGTAAGTCACTTAAGCCCTCCATGCTCTTGGCAGCTCTTCAAGACTAAGTTGCAAAGAAAGTTTTGATTGGCATTTGTAGAAGGAATCTGTTGACTCAGGAGGTCAATATATCAATAAAATCACAGGTCTAGTCCCTGTCACAGTCACAGTAGAGTGGAAAGAAGTTTAGCTTTGGAGTCAGAATATTGAGGTTAAAATATCACCTCTGTTCCTTGCCCCACTGTGTGACCTTGGCAAATCACTTAACCTCTCTGGGTCTCACTTTCCTCATTTGTAAAATGGAAGGTTTAGATTATATGAGGTCCTTCAGATGAGGGTCTCTGAGGTCCCTTCTGGTCAGGGGGTTTGTTGGAGCCATTCTGTATGGGCTTTCAAGCAGCAGATTGCTGAATTTTCAGTGTGAGCATTTATAACCTTAAGAGAGACACTGCAAATCAGGACTTGAATTATTGGTTTCTTGATTGTCTAAGAAGATGATGGAGAAAATGTTAATAATTAAATTTAAACTTATAAAGATTAAATTTGTGTTTGTGTACTTTTTTTTGAGATCTGGTTCCTAAACATTTATTAGTGCATTATGTTTCCAGCCAAAAGTCTATTTTCCATTAATCCTTCGGCTGTCTACTTACAAATAAATGGAAGGGAAGAGTGGATTAACAATTATTCTTGACTCTTAAAGCTTCGAGGCTCCCTCTCTTGTTATTCAGTCATGTCTGACTCTTCATGACCTCATTTGGGGTTTTCTTGGCAGAGATACTGGAGTTGTTTGCCATTTTCTTCTTCAGTTAATTTTACAGATGAGGAACCAAGGCAAATAAGGTTAAGTAACCTGTCCAGGATTACACAGGAGTAAGTGTCTGAGGTCAGATTTGAACTCAGGAAGATGAATCATCCTGACTTCAGGCTTAGTTAGCACTTTATCCACCTTGCCACTTAGCTGCCCTGTCCTCTCAATGAAAACGAAAACAGGTGCTCATGGGTATCTTTGCTCTTGAGTCTCTGCAGCACTAGCAAAATTTTGGCAAAAGGGCTTCCTGGATCATTCTGGACTGATTAGCTCCAATTCTAAACTTCTAGGCTTAGGTGTGTCAGTTTTCACCTACTATGAAGACTTTGCTTTTTGTTTTTGGGTTTTTTTGGCCCTGGGCAAACATTTTAGGGCCATTTAAAAATCTTCAGGTTGCTCAGAGACTTAATAAGCAATTATTTAGTGAATTTGATCAATGTAATCAGTGAAACTGGGTAAGTGGGGCCAAAACATCCTCTTTTAAAAATTAAATTAAACCTTACTGACTCACTTATCCAGGTCATTGATCTCAGCATTTTATTTTGTCTGTCTGCTTATAATTACCAGAGAGAATTTTTTTCCCTTGTGGTGGTGGTGGTGATGATGATAATGATGATGCAGACACTTGGCTCTGTTTTTTTTTTTTTTAATATAGATCCTGCATGGTACTTTTTGGGAAACTGTCTCCTAGCATTACCAGATCACCTGATCTCATCTGATTGCCAAACAATTCATTCTGTATTCACAGATGAGGATTGATGCTTTTGCTTCTGTTGGCAAATGTTCTGGAACGCATGTGACTTAGCCTCTACCATTCTTCTACTACAAATTTTACTTCAAAATTACATCCTAATGATTGTGATGGTGGCGGGGGGGGCTGGCTAATGAGGAATTTACACAGAATTCTTAAAGCATGAGTTGTATACTCTGTAGATATATATATATATATATATATATACATATATGTATATATGTGTGTATATACATATATGTATGTATGTGTGTGTATATATGTATATATGTGTGTATATATATATGTATATATGTGTGTATATACATATATGTGTATATGTATGTGTGTGTATATAGATAGATAGATAGATAGATAGATAGATAGATAGATAGATGGATAGACAGATACTGTCTACTACTATGTAAGTATGAATTCCTGAATATGAATGTTGGAATATCCCTTTCCCTAGTTCAGAACATGCATAGATATTTGATGACTGTTTCTTGTCAGCTAATTTTGTGGTAATAAATAGCCTTTCAATTAGCTGGTGAGCTGGAACTGAGCATGTATACAAAAGTTTTGAGGAAACAAAATCCAACTCTCTTACCTGGTGCCTTTCAAGTGAGTATGAAGATATATCGTGAGCTGTTGGTTGGGGAAACCTTGAATGCATGGTGTTGCTGCGTTTCTGTCCCTGCTGCATTTACTATTTCCTGATCTTAGGTGAATGGGAAGGAATAGAAGTGATTATGATGTTGGGAACTTCCAAAGTTCAGAACAGTGACAAGAGGTCTAGCAATTGTAGTCCACAGCAAAGTCAGCTGGTAGTTACAGCAGCTGGGCCTGGAAGAAGCACACCCTGAGAAATGACTCGTTTGACGTAACCAGCAATGAATAGACCCAGCAGCTGAGATACTGTGTCTTCCTACTGTGTCATACCCGGAAGTGAACTTTGCGATGATCATCACTTAGAGTCTACTCTTACCAGCAACCAAGGTGACAGATGAGAATGCACTCCCTACAGTGGTGTGATAGTAAATGTTTAACAGCTAGCTCAAGTACATGATACACTTTTTTCTTTCTTTCTGTTTTTTCTTTTTGGTAAGGCATTCGAGGTTAAGTGACTTGCCCAGGGACACACAGCTAGTAAGTGTCTAGTGTCTGAGGCCAGATTTGAACTCAGGTCCTCCTGACTCCAAGGCCAGAGCTCTATCCACTGAGCCATCTAGCATCAATAAAACAATAAATCAAGTTCTGCTTTGTAGTGTTTGCTTATTTCCAAGGTATAAATACTCACACTGAACATTTAACAATCAATTTCCTGCCATGGGGCAGCTAGGTGGCACAGCAGATAGAGTCCTGGTCCTGGAGTCAGGAAGATTCATCTTCCCGAGTTCAAATCTGGCCTCAGAAACTTATTAGCTATGTGACTCTGGGCAAGTCACTTATCCCTATTTGCCTTAGTTCCTCATATGTAAAATGAGCTGGAAAAGGAAATGACACACCACTCCAGTATCTTTGCCAAGAAAATCCCAAATGGGGTCATGAAGAGTCTGAAACAACTGAACAGCAACATCTCTGTACTCCCTGGCTCCAGCACATCTCTGGCTCCATCCCACCTCCATCCCCAATTTCAAAGGTTTTCCTAAGGACTGGGCCCTCATTGGCTGGTCCCCTTATTACATAAGAAACATTCATTGCTAAGATTTCAAATAGGTCCTATCTTAAGATAGTACATTTTCCCTCACAGATCTTATCCTTTAAATACCTGTGTTAAGTAAGAAAGAAAGGCAGAGAGAGGCATAAAGGGTGGGGGTGGGAAAGCCTTGGAATTCTCAGACCTATTAAAAGTATAAATCATGAGTAGATTTTTTTTTCTAATCCCAGCTAGTGATCAGTGTATATACTAAAGGATGAGGATTTATAGCCCTTGTAATTTTATCTTAGATAGTGTAACTGCAGTTTCTATTCTTAGCTATATAAATGCTTTATCATTTTTTCACTATTACAAAACCATTTGCCCCAAGATCCTTGAGCACAGTAAATTCCACTGGCGCCTCAGGGTTAAAAGGAATAAGGACAAAAAGTTGCTTGTTGTTGATATTATAGTTGTGATCTTATTAGTTTGTTGTATGATCATTTAAAATATCTTCTTAACATATTTTTCAGAGGAGTCCTGTAATTTTATTGGCATAAAGAACTTCTGGTGACAAAAAAAAATCCCTCTACCTATGGAAATCATCAGCTATTTTGCCACTTTTAGGATTAGAAAGGTGCCAGGGGGCCCCAGGGATTGATGAAGAGACTTATTCAGGATCACACAGTTAGTATATGTGAGAAGTAGGACTTGATTCAAGGTTTTCCTGACTCCAAGGCCAGTTCACTGTCTACAGAGGGACACAACTTCTCTTTTTTTTAAATGTGGATTTAAAATTTTCTTTTTCCTAGTTTATCACAATCTTCCCAGTGATCATAGATTTAGAACTGAAAAGGGACCTTAGAAATCATCTAATCCACACCACTCTCATTTTATAGATGAGAAAAACTTAGTCCCAGAAAGGTTAAGTAATATACCCACAATGACAGCAAGCAAGAAGGGGAGAATTCAAACTCAGGTTATTTGACTCCAGATCTAGACCTCTTTCTACTATATGATACAGTCAGAGATTTTAATTTGTTCAAATCAGCAAGCCCAAGCAAAACATGCTCATGCAATGAAAGTAAAGAAACAAGCATTTATTAAGCACTTACTATGTCCCAGACATTGTACAAGCACTATACAAACATCTCATTTAATCCTCACAATAACCTTGGGAGGAAGATGCTATTAGTATCCACATTTTACAGTCAGGGAAACTGAGGAACTGAGAGGTTAAATGACTTGCCCAAAATCACATAGCTTTTTGTCTGAAGCAGGATTTAAGCTTAGGTCTTCCTGACTGCAGGCTCAGTGATTTAACTACTGCACTACCTGGCTGCCTATAGAAACAAGTGTGAACTGTGATTGCTGACCTACAACTGAATTAGCAGACAATTTTTATAAAAGTAGATTAATACAGATGCTCTCATTCAAACAAATGACCACAAGTGCTCCTATGTAGCAAGCTATTATTTCAAGCTATTATCCCATTATGATATTGGATAAATATATAATGTCTTCATATGGGAAGGATTAAGCAACTATCCCACTCACTACAGCAGTTCTTCCACATCTTTTCATTTTTTCTCCAATCTCCCATGTCTCCTTCTCTTCCCACTCTCTCAGCTGAGCACCTTGCCTCATATTTTACTGAAAAAGTTGAGGCACTGAAAAGCCCTTCTCCCCTCTTTCTCCCTTCACACCATCCAGATGCCTTCTGCCATTATCTCTTTCTTCACCCCATCTCACATAAGGCAGCGAAGGCCCACTTGTACTTCTTTCTGCTACTCTGCCATTTTGGCTCTGCCTCTTCTGTTACCTAATTTCAACAGGGCTCTCACTGGTGCATTTATTCTTCACTGATTGACTTTTTATAGTTTCTATTCCCAGCTTTCTCTTCTCTCCTCAAGCCACTTACACCATTCCTTCCTACCTCCCTCTCAGCAGAGAATGTCAACTCGTGCTTTTCTGAGAAGATTGAGGCCACCAATCATGAGCTCCCTCTTCTCCCTAATCCTTGACCTCAAATTTTTTCAATGAGATCCTGGTTCTCCACTATTCCTCCATTCCAATCTCTGATCAAGAAGGGATTCTTTTCTTTGCCAAGACCAATCACGCTACTAGTGCTCTTGGAGTCGTCCATCTTCTCCAGGAACTTGATTCTTCAATTATCCCTTTGTTTTTCTCTCCTTATCCACTGGTTTCTTCACTGCAGCTTACAAACATGACCAGATAGTGTCCATTTTTAAAACAAACTAAAACCTTTTGTTTGACCTCACCATCTCTTCAAATCATTATATATCTCTCATCCCTTTCATGACAAAAATCCTAGAAAAATCTGTCAACATTCATAATTGCCACTTCCTTACATTTCACTTATAATTTGACTTTTTCCCCATTGGCTAACTGAAATGGTTATTTCTAAGGTTACTAACGTCCTCTTCATTGCTAAATTCAAAACTATTTCTCAACGTCCTGTTTCTTGACCTCTCTTCAGTGTTTTACATTGTTAATCATGCCTGTCTCCCTCTCACTTTCACAACTTTTCCCAAGACAACTTTCTCTTATTTGATTAACAAGGGACTATTTTTATCCAGAATAACCAAGATAAAAGAAAATCACCATATGGAAATGCTAATTGAAGAATTTTATTTGTGTCTTTTTGAATCACCAGTAAAGTTGCATACACATTTGGAGGTGTTGTTTAGTTGTTCAGTCATGTATGACTTTTTGCGGACCCTATCATGAGCCATAGTATGTCAGGCCCTTCTACCCTCTATTATTTCCCAAAGTCTGTCCAAGCTCATGTTTGTTACTTCCATGACACTATCAATCCATTTCATCCTCTGTCATACCCTCTTCCTTTTGCCTTCAATCTTTCCCAACATCAGAGTCTTTTCTAATGAGTTCTTTCTTCTCATTATGTGGCCAAAGTATTTAAGCTTCAGCTTTGGTATTTGTCCTTCCAATAAGTAGTCTGAATTATTTTCTTCAAGTATTATTTGTAGGTATAGAAATGTACAAATGTTATTTTTAATTGCTTGGAATTATATGTTATTGTATAATCCTAGGATAGAGATATGCTAGTCTTGATCTCAACACTGATACTTTCTACCTGTGTGACCTTAGGCAAGTCAGTTAATCACCCTGAGCCTCAGTTTCCTAATTTGTAAATTATTGGCATTAGATGATGTGACCTCTAAGGTACCTTCCACCTCTCAGTCTGTGATCTTCTTGTTTGAGGGGTTTGTGATCTCAAAAGCAAAAACAAAATCACACATTCTTCCAATTTTGGGATTAATAATATACAAGTCACTTCTAAAATATTCAATACAAAAAGGATATAAGGACTCTTGGGCTTCCACATTATTGCCACCTTGGGTCACAGCCTTGTTCTGGTGTCCCAGCATAAAGTTGTAAATGTAATCACAATGCTGCCTAGAACTGCAGGCTGATTTTTAATGGTCTAGTTCTTTGAGTGGCCCAGCCTAGTTTCATATTCAAGAGGACAAAGGGATCTGGAGTCTTTCACAAATCCTCCAATCCAGAGTAAGTAAAACAATGGTAGGCTGAAGTAGCCCATACTAGCTGTATAGAGTTGATTGTTAAATTTTCAATGTGAATATTTATATCTCAGAAATCAGTAATTGCTACAAATCAGGGTTGATTCTTCATTTTATTGACTGTTAGATGAGAAAGTGATGGAGAAAATGTTAGCAATGCAGATTAAACTTAAAAGTTTATCTTAAGTATATTCCCCCCTAAGCCAGTTGTTAAACATTTACCAGCACACCCCTGAAATAGACTTCCCTCCAACCCCCAGAACCTTTGATTGCAACCAATCAGGAGTAGGCCAGATAAAGATAAACATAAGAGTTAATAGAATTCTTTTGGTATTGGACCTGTATCCATGGATTCACCAGGCATTATAACTTCTTCTGTTACTGCACACCCCATCCTCTTTCCTCTGAGGGAAAGATCATCATTTAATCAGACTGTATCTTGAGAGGAAATGTGAAAAATCTGTTTCACTACTTCCAGTTAGGACTGCATTTAAGCTATCCCAGAAAAATAATTGTCTATGGCCTTTCTTCAAAACTCTCCAAGCATCCTTTGGTCACATTTTTCAGTGTCACAAAAATTAGTCAGGAAACTCTTCCAAATGTCAAACCTAAATTTCTTCTGCTACCATTTAAGCTAATTCATTCCTTTCCCATTAGATAGATTTTGAAGGGTTAGCAGCTGTGCACCAAGGTGAAGAGGGCTCACAGCTGCCCTACATTGTGAATTCTATCCCCTTACTCTCTCCTCCCCCCCTTCTCCCACCCATTAAGAGAGGCAAGTGTGCTTAAGTAAGGAAGTAGGTGTGAGTGGAAACCAGTCCCTGGATAATGGGGATGAATCCTAGGGCAGATTTTAGTGTGTAAGGCACTAGAGTTAGCCTTTGATTTGTGTGACTATGTTGAAATAGACAGTAATTAAGTTAATAATTTGAAAGAGGAGAAATGCTGGTTGTTGTGGATATTATTGGTGAATGATGTTTCCTTTTGTGTCAGGTGGAATTTTGGATCCACAATCCATTCCTAGTGGGTGCTTATCCCTTTAGGGTCTGAGGACAGATATGAAGAGAGAGTATATACTGGTGCTGTATGGAAGCTGGTCTTACTCATTAGTTTTTTGTGCTCTGATGTGTTGGGTCCTAGTGCTACTTGGAGCAGAAGGAAAAAAAACCCATTAAGAATGTACTATTTGTCAGGCACTATGCTAAGTGCTTTACAGATATTATCTGTTTGACCCTCACTAAGGTGCTATTATTATTCTCATTTTACAGTTGAGGAAACTGAGGCAAGCAAAAGTTAAATTGCCCAGGGTCACACAGCTAGTAAGTATCTGAAGCTGAATTTGAACTCCAGCCTTCCTGATCAGCACTCTCTCCACTCTGCCACCTTGTTGCCTCTAACACTTCAAGGAGTCCTTGATGATGGCATTTACCAAGTGGAGGTGGTGGTGTTGAGGATTCTATGATGACAAAGCCCTGACAGAAATAAATATCTTGTTGATGCAGTTCTTGATCTCCAATAGTCTATGCTCTGGAGGACAAAGAGCCCAAGATGAGGTCAGGGTTGACTCAGAGCCTAAGCAAGAGAGAATGAATGGATCCATATATGATATCTAATCTCCAATGGACACAGAAAGCAACTGCTACAATTAACTTAGGAGCAATGGGACCTTTCCAAGCAGGGGATTTGAATGTACCAGTTCAGAGTCCAACAGATTAATAATACATCATTTTAAGGGCAACTAGGTGATATAGTGGATAGAATGCAAGGCTTGGAGTCAGGAAGAGCTATCTTCCTGAGTTCAAATCTAGCCTCAGACACTTATTAGCTGTGTGATCCTGGCCAAATCACTTAGACTTTTTGCCTTAGTTCCTCAGCTGCAAAAGGAGCGGGAGAATGAAATGGTAAACATTTTAATATCTTTGCCAAGAAAATCTCAAATGTCAGACGTGATGGAAACTCCTCAACAGCAAAATAAACATTAGCAAATACAAATTTCACGCTCATGTCAAGACATCACTTTTGATGTCATTGGTTCTCTTCCATAATGAAGGACAAACAGCACTTAAGATGAGCTTTCAGTGAAGCTAAGAATTATAAATGGTTAAAATGAGGATGAGTGTATCTCAGTTATGAGGACTAGATTATGCAAAAGTACAGACATGGGAGAAAGAATATTAAATTTGGGACGCAGTTAATAAGTCAGTTTGGCTGGAACATGGAGTACAAGAAAGGGAATAAAACTTTTCTTACTCTCAGTTGTTCCATCTGTAAAATGAGATGATAATTCTGAAAAGTACCACATCACCCTTAAAGTTATTCCGATTGTCCTGGTGTAAGTAGGCAGCAGCATATTGTCAGTGCCAAATAAGATGTGTCGTAAAAGACATCATGAAGGTGATGTATAATTGGAGAAAGAAGTGGGCTGGTCATGAAACAAAAGGAAGGATTAACAGATGACAGGTTGAGTGCTGCACTGGTATCCAAGAAATACTAAATGATCTAGAGGGAAACCCTAGTACATGGGGTAAATTCCACATCAAGGAATTTTTGAGGAGGATTTGAGCCAGAAACCTGGGTGAGAAGGCATTCTTGAGTTGCAACCTACACCAGCAGAGGGAGTTACCACACTGATAAGGTGATGGAGCCATTGACACAAAGTATTTTTCTTAACCCAGTTCTTTTCACAGCCTGTAATTAAGGCAAATGAAAGGAAATGGGGGAAAATATTTTGGGTCACAATATTCAATGCAACTGTAAATATTTTCCTTGTCTTGAGAGTGCATTGTGTAGATATGATTAGAAAGATGTTTTTCACATTCCTTCTTTGTAGTTCTATTTTCTCTTTATCATCATTCTCTAATTTTAATTTTGAGCCTTTTTCTTTATCCTTTTCAGTCCTCCCCTCCCCTATTTTAAAATTAGTTTTGTCTCAATCTCATCACTTCTATTTCTTCCCTCTTTAGTCTCACTTGATTCCCTCACTTTTTCTCCGTTTCTATCTATGAGCAGCAGATGTGTGTAGGCACAGTCATGCTACAGCAAGAATCTGGACTCTAAAATAACTGCTCCCCATGCCAGGGTGTGTTTGTTCCAGGAGAGCAGGTGAGTGATTACTTGTAAAGCTTGTGATGAGTCAGCCACATTTATATGTTTAGACTTTTTTTTAAGGGTAAATTTTACAGTATGAACAGAGATTCAAAATGCAGGGAACTTGAACAGCAGGGCCAGCAAACTTTTTAAAAAACAATGTGCCAAGGTTCTGACCCTTCCCTTTTGGTGTGGACAGCATGGATCTGCACATGTTCTGATTCTTGAGAAGTGGGGTATTGAACATTTGATGAGTGTTGGAAGGGAAATGATGAAGGCAATGAAGGTGTGTGTGTGTGGGGAAGTAAATTCTTCCAAGCAGTGGAGGATTGAAGGGACTTTAAACATTTGATGACTTCGATTATGTGTGTGTATGTATATGTGTATGTGTACCACACATGACTGATTCTTAAGAATAGAGATATTTGACTTTTGTCTAGCCATTGGTACGATGGAAAAATCACTGGTTTTGGAATCAGAGGACATGGGTTTAAATTCAATCCCTATTGCTTATTCCCCATGTAACTTTGAACAAGTTATTTAATCTTCCTGGGTTTCATTTTCCTCATCTGTAAAAATGAAGGGGTGGGACCAGCTGACCTCTAAGATTTCTTCTACCTCTAAATCAACCATCCTATGAATACATGATCCTGGGAAATGGCTGGCAACAGCTTCCCCTAATAATGGGAAATGAGTGATAGGAATCAACCCATATTTCTGGTATGTGTTCTCTAGGCTGGGTACTGACCCTATTTAGATGAATGATTTAGACTTGAGATGTTGCGAACTCAAAAAGGTTTTAAGGAGAGTAATGGAAATGGTTGGAAAATTAGAAAATAGGTACTGTTGGGAATGACTAAAAGAATCAGAATTATTTAACCTAGAGAAAAAGTTAAGTGATGTCATTCATCAACAAATATTTATTGAACACCTAAAATACAAAAGATTCTGTATTAAGTAATTTGAAACTTTATTGGATGTGTGATCTCATCCATACTGCAACCCATCTACACATTATTATCTTATACCTCTTGTTTGTATTCTCCCATATATCCTTAATAAGAAGTTCACTCAACATGATGGAGGCCTTTCTCTATCTAAAACTTATTTTTGATGCATACCCATAGGAGGAAAAAAAAGTTCAAATCCAACTTCACACACTTAAAGGCTTGGGCAAGTCACTTAACCTCTGATTGCCTCGATTTTGTCAACTGTAAAATGGGGCTAATTACCACACCTGCCTTGCAGAATTGTATGAAGATAAAAAGAGATAAAATTTGTAAAGCATTTAGCACGGTGCCTCACACATAGTAATGCTATATAAATGCTTATTCCCATTATAAAAATATAAAAATCAGAATGAAAAAGATGAGAAAATATTAAATAAATCACAGTATAAAATATTTTTTCTATTTTAATCATTAATATTAGAAAATACTTTTTGGTCTCACTAAACTATTTTAAGAATAATATTTTTAGTGAAGGCAATACGTTTGCATGTTTATTTTAAGAAATCTTGTTTTAATCCTTTGTGATACAATGATTTGACACTCTGCTTCTAAGTTCAGTTTATTCTGACACTTAGTTTTAATGACTGTAATAGCTGAAAAAGACTCAAATGGATGAACTGCATCCTGCAAAATTATAATATTAATTTTAAAATTCCATCCATCAATTATACAATTTTTGTTGTTTTGAGGCTAGTAAATTTCCATCTTCCCAATGTTAATCAGTTGTTCTTGGAAACTAATCCATAGGCGTTGCATTTTTATATTTTTAATAGATCAGTTTAAAACCCACTGAAACTCCTCATCCAGAAAAATTTTTAACAACTTAAAAAATTCTGTTTTCAAGTTTTTAAAGCATGTAGATGTTTGTTATGGGTGGGATGCTTACGTTATTTTTTGAAACAAGCATAGTTTTTAAATGTCTGCTAATTTTGATGCTTTCAAATAATCATTGGCTAATATCTCAAGGTACAATATATATATATAAGATGATGTTTGTTATTATTGATAGTGGATATAGATTCAAATTTTAAATAATCTCAATAATTTTAATTTTTTTTCTAGCCCTGTCAGATCAAGTAGATCATAATTTCTCTGCATATTTTTTTAAAAAGCTGGTTATATGACTAATGAAGAGCTTGTACTAGCAGGGGTTCTTAACCTGGGGTTCATGAACTTTAAAAAATATTTGATAATTGCATTTCAATAAAATTGGCTTCCTTTGACTCGTATGTATTTCATTTTATGTATTTAAAGGCATGATTCTGAGAAAGGTCAGAGGTTTCACCAGACATAAAATAGTTTAAGAACCTCTGTACTAGGGATAGGAGAAATGTAATTCCTATAGTTTTCTTGTTGCTTGTGTGTGGTCTCATTACAAGTATTATCTTTAATCTATTGTGTCTTTTAAAGAATCTTCTTAAGCCCTATGTTTGTGAGGGACAGTTTACTCAAAGCTAGATAATATGATTCATAAATTCAGTTTCCTAGCACATAATCTGCAATATATTGTAGTATATTGAAAGTCAATGAACATTATGGAGATGGAGCCAAGATGGCAGAGTGACAGGGAGAAATACGGCTGAGCTGGTTAGAAAATCCTCCAAATAGTGCTAGAAAATGTATCAGATTGACTCCTGATGGGGAAATAATAATAATAATAATAATGAAAAGCCACAATGAGTCTGATTCAGCCCAGTTTGGCATATGGTAACAAAGAAGTCTATAGACACTGAGAACTGGGTCAGGGCAGGGGGCACACAGAGCACCCTGGCACCAGGGAGAAGCTGTGCACCAGGGCAAGGTGAGGTCCCAGACCTAGGCTACCCCCAGACCCATACAAGGCACTGAACAGGAATAGGACCCATTGGCCAACGTCGTTGCCCATTACCCAGCTCTGGGTCACAGATCTGTGGCAGACTAAAAAGAAGACCTTCCTATGTTCAGAGTAGGAAGGCTCTGGGTAGTATACTGAGAAAGGAGGCATTTTAAAAGCCAGAATAGCAGAGCAGGACCTAAGTTCCAAGTTCCTAAGTTCTGTCACTCCGAATCAGCAGAACTTCCCAGCTGACTGATATGGCTGAGTTCAACAGAATTCTACTTTTGCTCAGACTTAAACCTGGGTCAGGAACTTGCAGAGCTCAGACCACTTGAACCTTGCTTTTGGGTAAAGGAAAGAATAAGTCACACACAGTTGAGTACAGGAATATATTTTATTCAAAATAAATATTTTTTTCAGAACTGATTTTATTTGGGTAGGTAACTGAGCGAGTCTCATTTGTAACCAAGGTGGAATTTGCAGTATGATGTTATGTTCACACTTTTAAAATATATCCGTATGTATGAGAATTTGTAAAAAGATGTAAACAAACATTGCTTTCCAAGGTCCGGTTTCCATTCCCTTGTCTCCCCCCACCAAAAAACAAACAAACAACCAGCCTCAAATTCAGCAAGGCCAATCTGTTCAAAATAATTTTAAAATTAAAGGACTGATAATATCAGGTATACCAAGAAACTCTGACAACAACATCATGTTTTTAAAATAAAATTCATAGGATTACAAAGGAAAGCAATTATATTGAAACAGTTATGTGTCTGTATTTATATACAAAATACATACATACATACATATATATATATATATATATACATGGTATATACATACACATGTGGTATGTATGGTTCTCATCTCTAAGTTAAGAACTCCTGACTAAGGTGATGAATTCTTTAGCCATGTATGTCACCTCTTGAAATAGATTTAAAAAAAAAAGTGGTACTCAGGCTTGTATAATGCCTTGTTTAAGTGGCAGAGTAGCAGAAAAGGGAGAAAAAGGTGCCAAGTGAACCAGTGTGAGCCATAAAATAACATTTTTTCTCATCTTCCCTGGCATCTAAGGAAATGTAAAATAAGTTACTTCAAAATTATCTCCAAGTTTTTTTCTTTTTCATCTTTTTTGTTAGCTTACTGGTAAATGGGTCAGATACAGATTTGCAGCTGAAAGGGACCTCAGATGTCTTTGAGTACCACCCCTTCATTTTCACAGATGAGGAAGACAAGGCTCAGATAAATTAAGTAATTTGTTCAGAGCCACAAAGCTTGTACCTGAAGCAGGATTTGAATCAAGATCTTCCATACTCCAAGTCCAGTATTCCATCCACTATACTGTGGCATCTAGATGTCTTTAGGCAACATTGCTGTCCATGTACTAAAACTCTTAGAGGTTATTCTTCTCCCTTCTCCCTCCTCCCTTGTTAGAGATAGAAAATAATTCAATTGTCATTAGTATTTTCTGAAGTACTTACTAGACTGTAAGTTTTTTAAGGGAAGATATCAAATCTCACACATTATAGTATTGCATTTTCCACAGTGCTTAGCTCAGAATATTGCAGAAGCTTCTAAATGAAATTCATAATTATTCATAAGAGTTCTACATTTTTACAGGAAAACCCAAGTAGATGAAGAATGCCAATTGCCTAGACCATGATACGCAATTGGATGGACAACCCATAGATCTTGTCCGTCACCACAAATACCTTATGAGCTGTGCCCAGAATTGAGAAGAAACAAAAGAGTATATTGGGTTTCTTTTGGGAAATTGTGCAGTGTTTTTAATGACCCCTGTTAATGAACAAGCTCCTCTCCAAAACAAAGATCCATCTTTTTTTTTCTTTTTAGTAACAGTATTGTTCCAGTGCTGCTGTATGACTGAGAGTCAGGGAACACTACTGTTTCTAAAAAAAAATTCAAGTTGAAAGGCACTTAGTGGACTGACAACAGAGGGACACATAGAGGCATGAATAGACTGTGACACATCACTAGCAAATAATTGCACAGAAGAAAAGTAGAAAAGATTCATTCAATAGAAATATGATTGAAAAGGGAATTATGTAGCAACAATAATACTCAGCATTTACATAATGCTTCAAAGTTTGCAAAGCACTTTTCATAAGCTCTCTCATTTGATCAGCCTGCATGTTCCATTGATATCCATCCATCAATTTGGTGTCAAGAGATCTAGAACAGCTGTCTCCAAAGTGGTGTGCATGAATCCCAGGGGTGCATAAGACAATCCATCAACATATAGGAAGTGAATATAACTTCTATTTATACTTTTTATCTAAAAGAAAGAAATTAAACTTTACTAATATTTAATAAATGGGTTGACAATGGATATCTCTCACTCAGTATGTTATATGGTTCCATGTCATGTATACCAAGGTATCTTGAGGACAGTGTGTTTCTCGGGCTTATAGATTTCAATATAGAAAGGACCATATGTCAATGAATCCAAATTTCTCATCTTACAGATGAAGAAACTGAGCTCAGAGTGGTTAAGTGAATTATCATATAGCTGGTAAGTATCTCAGGTTGGATTCAAAACCAGGTCTTCCTGACTCCAGGAAGCACGCCACACTGCCTCTCAGTTCCGCAACAAAGAGGTGTTAACAGTGGCACCATCACTTGTTCCTTCACTTTCTTTTTTAAAATAATATTTTTTTCAATCATCAAAAATTTGCCTTCTTACCCTGACCCCCCCCACACACACACACTTAAAAACTAAGGAAAAACAAAGCTGTTACAAACATGTATTATCAATTAAAACAAATTTCCACATTGGCCATGCCCCTCCTCCAAACTGTCTCATTCTATAATCTGAGTCCTTTATTTCTCTATGAGAAGGTTGGTAATATGCTTCATCATTAGTGTTCTGGAAGCATGATTGGTCATTACCCTGATAACAGATCCTAATTCTCTCAAAGTTGTTTGCCTTTACCATATTGCTGTCAATTAATTGTTCTTCTAGTTCTGTTCACTTCACTTTGCATTAGTTCATGCAAATCTTCCCAGGTTTCTCTGAAACCACTTCCTTCATCATTTCTTACAACACATTTATGTACCATAAATTATTCATCATTTCCTAAATTTATGAACACCCCCTCTGATTTCTATTCTTTGCTACCTCCTAAGAGCTATAAATATTTTTGTTCATCCTTAGAGTTTGTTTTGCTTAGAACTAGTCCATCTCTTAATCTACCTTCCTTTGAATTCCCCCCTCCCCTTTCCTTTCTATTCTTCTGTTGAATGGAACATATTTACTTTTTTTAAAAAAAAATTTAAATATTTATTTTTTGGCAAAATAGTTGAACAGCAGGGTACCTTGTATATATTGCTACACACTGCAGTACAGAAAGGGAATGGAATGGTGAACTTAAATTCTAGTGGGCCTTCTACAGTATGGGTTCTCGTATAGCTATTGCAAAGCCAATAATAGTGTAACTTTATGCACTTGATTAATTTAAAATTAGTTGTTACTGCACTGGTATGTATATATTCCATGCTGGTCACAGGAATAAATATACATTCAGATATTAAATTGGCATAACCCCAAAAGTACAGTACAAATTTAAAAATTATTATGAAATGTGATGGAAGATTATCAACAGCGTTGTCTCACAAAACAGTGAAAAGGAAGAAAGAAGAAAATGAGAATGTAAAAGGCTTAGCATGTGATCCAGGTCATTCTGAGAGGATTTATAGATGAAACTGGAAGGACAACAAGAATTCTCATAAAGGTATTATAGAGATGAAAAATGGTATAGGTCAGGCAGCATTTCTATAGCAGTCTATTTTCATCCCTAGTGACAGTTGATGAAACCACTACATTTGGACTCATTCACCTCATTCCCCAATGTCCTATATGAGGAAGTAGAAATGACACTCAAGAAAATGAGGTCAAGAAGAGTGGTTGCAATCAACCAATGATCAATGGTAGAGGCAATACAATTTTAAAGGCATTTGGGGATTGGTTTTTAGGATATCTCAAAGAGGAAGAGATTACAGACTAGAAATATCACCAGAGAGTATTGCTATGTTGTAATGAAAATAGATCCAGATTTGGGTTCAGAAGTCCTATGTTCAAATCTTGGCTCAGTAACTTCATTCCTTTATGACATGGGGAAAGTCATTTAACTTATCTCAGCCTCTGTTTTCTTGTAATCCATGTGTCCCAGCACCAAAGACCAGGTCTACATGAACTGGGTTTCACCATGAGGATTCCTTATAGAAATGTGTCTTTGGCTGTTTTTGGCCTTATCCAGAAGATTAGAATTTGACTTGAGTTTAGACCTTAATCCAGCTACTGCAGGAGCACCATCATAGTGCTCCTGTGGAAAAGTGTTTCCAAACCTTGCATAGCAATTTTCCCCTTTTAACAAGAGAAAAGGTCATATTCCACCCTCTTTTTCAGAAGACAATCTATGCAAATAACGTTCTTGGCTCATTTTTTGCTCAAAAAAAAGTTAAGAATTTATTAAAATTTTATAACATTACAAAATAAATCTTGCACAAACAGCAAATATAGTAAACACAGATATTAATGTGTTGATAAAATCCTTTACAATAATTTTTATAACAAAATAATAAAGTTAGTGTTTATATAGTGTGTTAAGATTTGCAAAACATTTTACATGTGTTATCTCATTTGATCCTGACAACAATCCTGTGAGATAGGTGCCTTATGAGGGCAGCTAGGTGGCACAGGGGATAGTGTGCTGGGCCTGGAGTCATGAAGACTCATTTTCCTGAGTTCAAATCCAGTTTCAGATGCTTAGTAGCTGTGTTACCCTAGGCAAGTCACTTAACCCTGTTTGCCACAGTTTGCTTATCTATAAAATGAGCTGGAGAAGGAAATGGAAACCACTCCATTATCTTTACCAAGAAAATCCCAAATGGGATCATGAAGATTCAGACGCTACTGAACAATAACAGTTTTACAGGTAAAGAAACTGAGGCTCACAGGGTAGGTGACTTGCCCAGAGTCACACAGTTAGTAGCCATTGCTTTTCCCAAACTGAATAGGGATCTCTTAGTGCCATATTTGATAGCCTTTTCTGTCTTCATTCTTTATGATCTCTTTGCTGCGTTAACTGACATTGCTGACCATAATTTTCTCTTATATTCTTACTCAGTCTCTCCCAGGTTTTCCTGCCACTACTCTCCTCTCCCCTCCTATCCTAGTTCTTCTTCTATCTGTCTGACCATACCTTGTGCTCCTTTGCTGGCTCATGATCTGTATCATGACTCCTAACTGCATGTGTATGGGAAGTGAGGTGGTGCAGTGGATATAGTGCTGGGCCTACAGGTAAGAAGACTCATCTTCCTGAGTTCAAATTTGACTTCAGACATTTACTAGCAGGGTGACCCTGGCAAATCACTTAACCCTGTTTGCCTCAGTTTCCTCATCTGTAAAATGAACTAGAGAAGGAAATGGAAAATCACTTCAGTATTTTTGCCAAGGAAACCCCAAATGTGGTCCCAGAGAGTGGGACATGACTGAAAAAAGACTGAACAAACTGTGTGTGTACCCTAAGGCCCTGTCCTGGACCTTTTATTCTATAGTTTCTCATTTGGTAACTTCATCAGCTTACAAGGGTTTAATTATTTTATGTATGAAGATGACTCACATATTCATATTCCTAGTCTTTCTCCTGAGCTCACCTGAGCTCACATCACCATATACTTATTGGATATTTTAAACAGGATATCCTGGAGATATCTCAAAGTCAATATTTTGAAAACAGAACTCATTACTTTCCTGCTAAATCCATCCTTCAATAGAACTTCCTTATTCCTATTCAGTTTCCCCCATTGGTGAGTCTAGTGTCAGCTTTGACTAGCCACTCTCCTTTATCTTAAGTAATAGGTCAGTTGCCACTTCTTGCTATTTCTTTCATTCTTTTTTAGAAGAAATTCATTATTTGCTTGTTTTTAACATTCATCTTTCCAAAATTTCAAGTTCTGAATTTCATCTTCCTCCTGCCCCTCCTTCAGCTATCATTTTTACCTTCACAGTTTCACTCCCATTCAACAATTTTTCTTAACTTCTTCAGCCAGCTTTAGTTTAGACCTTCATCACCTCTCACCTGGACTACTACAATGACTTCCTAATTGGCCTCCTTGTCTTAAATCTCTCCCCACTGACTCAAATTTGTATTCACTTGAATATAACTGTATTAAATAGTTGTTGTACTACATTCACTGACAGTAAGAGGAATTCACTGATGATCCCTTAATTTGTTGACCCTCCTTTGAACTTTGTTTTTATTGAACAAAGGGGATGTATTTATTTAAGAGTTTTATTGAGTCGATCCCCACACAGAGGCCAATGTGATTTTCCTCAAGCTCAGATCAATCCATGCCACTCCCCTATTCAATAAACTCCATTGATTCCCTAGTGCTTCTAAGTATAAATTTCTCTATTTGGTATTTAAAGCTCTTCACAATCGGTACCAACCTAACTTTCCAACCTCATTGTATACTACTTCCCTTTCCACACTCTGTGGTTCAGCCAAACTCTGTTCTTCACACTAAAACACTTCATGTTCTGTTTCCATGCCTTTGTACTTCTTGTCCCCCATGCCTGGAGCATACTTCTTCCTTAACCTTGTCTCATAGACTTAGGCACATCCTTCAAGACAGTTGAAACACTGCCATCTACATGAAGCCTTTGCTGTCTCATAGATTTAGGCACATCCTTCAAGACAGTTCAAGCACTGACATGTATATGAAGACTTTGCTGATCTTCCCAACTGCTAGTGCTACTCCCTCTCTAACCTCCTTGTATTTTATTATCTTGAATTTATTTTGTATTTATTCTATAAATTCTTATAAATGTATGCTATATTTCCTGATAGAATCTATACTCCTTTAGGGCAGGGATTATTCCAATTTTTTGTCTTTATATTGCCAGCAACAAGCACGGGGCTTGGCAGTTGCTTAGTAAATATTTTTGATTGAAAAACTTATTGTTCAGATGGAGGCAGACTAAATATATAATTTTATTCATCACAAATGAGTTTCCTACATATTTGGATTTATAAATATTTACATCTTTAAAGTGAGAATTATTTCTGTGGACCAGTTAAGTGGCTAGCAAATAGGCCTTTACTTTCTTCTATTTAATTTGTGGTACAGGTATTTTTTAATGAGATAAATATATAAAAAACTACTCTTTTTTTTTTTTAGTGAGGCCATTGGGGTTAAGTGACTTGCCCAAGGTCACACAGCTAAAAATACTATTCTGTAAATTTAATATTCACATAGCCACTGTATCTTGCTAGATCAGGGTATGAATGATTTTACATTGATATTTTGAGTATTCAGTTTCTTAAATATATACACTAGATATACAAGAGTCAGGAGAAATTTTCCATTATGAAATTATTTTCTTTCATCTTTGTTGTTATCACTAAGAAAAATGACAATTACTTTTTTTTTAGTTTGAATTCTTTTCAAGATACAGGAAAATCAGAATGTTTTGCAAAATTATATAAATACCTAATGCCCTATTCTCACACTACTACACAATTTTGCACAGAGCCTTCCTGCTAATGGAATTTTTTAATAAAGCTGATTACTCTTGTAACAAATGGAAAAACCACATGTAGCTCTGCATTCATATTTCTCAATACAAGTGATTGTATGGAAAGCATAGAATGTGCCCAAAATGAATGAGAGGCCAATAGATCTGCATTTCATCTTAATATCAATTCAGCTGTTCAATTGAAGACTCCAATACAATTTTTCTACATTATATAATTTTCATTTAAAAAAATCTGTCATTTATATTACAAATTTCTCTTGATATGGCATTGCCATCAACAAGCTTACAAAGTAGCAAATCTTCCCTTATGTCAGTTCTAACAACATATCTTATATATGTAATCATGCATTTTTACCTTTAACTACATCTGTTGTCTCATCCACTTGTGGCACAAAATAGAAAAAAGTTTAGTTTTTCAACAAATTGATTACAAACGTCTTTCTTCACTAATACAGGCAATATTTAATGCCACACTGTTTTCCAGTAAAATGAAATCCTTTGAAGATCTTCGTATATCATTTATCAAGATTTGATCTTAACACGTCCATAGCTTTGGGTAGCACCAATGTTTCTATTATCAAACGGGTTTTTTACATTTAGCAGTTCTTTAATCAACCCTGTATAATGCAAGAAATCCTTCTGATGTTACATAGTGTTTTAAAAGAATATTTTTCACACTACAGCACACAATTTTCTCTGGAAAAATTCCCATATCTTGCCAATGTATTCTGCATACACACTTTCAAAATATTTCCGTTCATTAGTTACACACTCTATGGAAGTAAAATATTTGCACAAGGCAAGCATAATGATCTTTCCTTCAAAAGCAGAACTTGTGAATCTCAATTATAAATATTATAGATCTTATTTTCTGGTCTTGGGCTTTTTACTTTGTATTACTTTATTTCTACTACTTATATTATCTCTTTATTGCTTTCTTTATTAGCTTTAGCTGATTTGGGGGATTTCCTATTCCAGCCAGTTATGTATTTGTCCATTATGAAAAGATATTATTTTCTTTAAAAATTAAAGCAATAAACATTTTAACATTAGATGTAAATGTGACTGGTGATAAGTTTGATCTATTAACTGTAACTGTTCTTTAGTTGCTTCATTTTTAAAAAAAGTTGCATATAATTTGGGGGGAGAGACATTTTATATTTATTATTCTTACCAAAAGGAATTATGTGGAGAAATGTAACAGATATTATGCTATTTTAACTTCCATACAAAGCTTGTTTAACTTCAAATTTCGATACTTTGTGTTCAGATGAAGGAAACAATGCAACATCACAACTTATTTTGTGAGGAGTCTATATTGACTGAAAATGATAATGGTAGTTCATCCCACATGAAAATTCCACATGCACTGACTCAAATTTGTATTAACTTGCATATAGCTGTACTAAACAGTTATTGTATTACATTCAATGACAGTAGGAAAGAATTCACTGATGATTCCTACATTTGTTGAATCTCATTTGAACTTCGTTTTCATATATTTATGAAAGGGCATATATTTATTTAAGACTTTTACTTGAAAATATTCAATAATTTTGGTCATTGCTTTGAGCCCTGATACCTCCCCCAGACCCAGGAGTGGGGTGGTCTTTGTCCCACAATTTGGCAAATTCTGGGTGGATAGATATTCATACACAGAGATGGATGGATGGATGGATAGAGATACATAGGTAAGTGATAAAGAGATAAATAAACTGTTTAATAAATGCTTACTATTTTCCAGGCACTGAGTAAAGTTCTGGGAATACAAATACAAATAGACTTATTTTTCTTTCCCTGAAAATGCAGGATTTGCTTAGGTGCTATCTATAATTTCAGGTAGTGTCAAGTATCACATGATATATTGTAATTTCTTCTGGACAACATCATAAAAATTGTGTAACAGCTTTATTTCTATTACCACAACAATTTAGATTAAATATAGACAAAGAAATTTACTTTACATCTTAAATTTTTTATTAGTCAAAGAAACACATTTCACCTGAATTTTAAAAAAAAATTCAGTTTTTGGTCCTTAAAAACACTACCAAGATTTGTTACTTTTCTTTTTTCTGGAAAATTGTTTTTTCTAAATAATAGACTGTTTCATTCTACATAAATTTGTTTTTGTTGTAGCAAAAAAGGAAGTCCCAAATTTGAAAGTGAACTTTTATTGAAAGAAGATAAGTGCCAATATGAATTATGTGTCATAAAATATAATGAATCTGTAGAGTCTAGTCATAGAATCATGTGGCATAATTAATTAGTAATGTTTTAAAATTAATTTAAAATACACACACACACACACACACACACACACACACACACACACACACATATATATATATAATCAATAAGAATTTATTATATGTCAACCACAGCCAAGCAGCAGACTAGGAGATGGGGATACAAAGATATAAATGAAACAATCCTTACTCACAAGTACCTTACATTCTATGGGAGGAGGAGAGAAGACAACAAATACATATATGATTATATACAGATGTAAGGGTCACCTGAGTCAATCAATTAAATCATCCCACCCCACTTAAAATAAAATGGAATGGATAGCCTCTCAGTTTCCTTTCAGCTCTAAAACTATGATTCATGTATCACAATTTGTTGGGCATTCCTCAGTTGATAGGCACCTGGTTTTTGCTATTATAAGAAGTAATGTTATAAGTTTTTTGGTCTAGATAGTGCCTATCTTTCTGTCTTTTCCCTCTTTGGGGTATGTATCTAGCAGTGGGATCTCTGGGTCAAAGGAAAAATGTTGGATTTTTCTAAATGCTGGACCTATGCTTCTGTTTGGTGGTCTCCTCCAGTCTAGTATCAATTAAAATGAAATGACTAATGGATATACTACAGCTATTACTGTTCAATATTTATGAATAAGCATAGTATGTAAGACATGTTTTTACATTTGGTCACAATGGAAAGTGATGGATAGGGAAAAAAAGCCCACATAAGGGACAATGACCTATAAAATGTGCATTTATGAATCTAAATATAGGCTACAAAAAGGATGCTGTTGTGACTCACAAAGGGGATGACCTATTGTAATTAACTTGTATGGAATGTGATAGATTAGCTCTTGTCAGAATTAGGTGAAATTTATTCAGCAGATTGTTATATTTCCTCTACTGATTGCTTTTGTTGTTTTATTTTGATATTTGGGTTTTTTTTCACTTTTTGGTGAGGCAGTTGGGTTTAAGTGACTTGCCCAGGGTCACACAGCTAAGTGTCAAGTGTCTGAGGCCTACTTATTATTTGAATACATTTCCTTAAGAACTTCAGTTCTTACTTCCTTAAATGGTAGCAGACTGAATAGGACAACCAGAGACAGAAGTGTATAGTAAAGATCAAATGAGCTATATCTATGTATATGTATATATAGTATGGGTATCTGAAGGCTCAGATTGGTGGGAAGAAAACAGGAATTGTGAGGATATCACTTTTTCTCTATTCAATGACAGGCAGCATTTACTGATTTGGAAAAATGCCTGCCACTATTATTTTTGTAGGATGCTCCATTCTCCTGTCTTGGCCACTGATATACATTCTCTTAGTCCCCCTTAAAGACTATACATTCCTGGTGTTATAGTTATCAGAGATGACAAATAGCCCTTGGGCTTTTGGGATGACAATTTGGGATGCTAGTCCAAAGGAGAAAGCACTGGTAACCCTACATTAACTCACATTGAATGACCAACTTGTAGTGGAAAGACTATATGTGCAAAAAATACAAAAAAGAAGTCCCCCCGAAAGGCTTTTCTGAGCACTTTACAAAGGGGGCAGAGTGGTACAGTGAAAGAGAATTTGATTTGGAATAAGAAGATAAAGGTCGAAGCCTTAGTTCTGTTATCTGTCTCACTTTGGGCAAATGGACTCAGTTTCCTTATAGGCAAAATGATATCATTGTATTAGATGACTTCTAAGAGCCATTCTGGATCTAAACTCTATCTCCTGTGATCACATGAATTAAATAAAGCATCATCCCAAAACAGTGGGTACAAGAAAAAGTATATTTAAAATTTTTTTTATTTTTGTGTAGAAAGATCATCAGGACAGGCAACCTAAGTTCCACCTCTGGCATTGTCACTAATTAACTTTTTAACATTGGACAAGCCATTTTATCTTTATGGAAAAAAAATGTTCTTCATTTCTAAAATAAAGGGATTGGACTAAGTCATCTCTAAGCTTTCTTCTGAATCTGAAGATAAATAATTATCAGTAGCATAAAGACAGACTCAGTTCTAGCTAAGACTATTTTCTTTTAAAATTTCTTCCAAAATGTTTTTCTAAAGGTTCCATGGAGATGGAGCATTGCCATCTAGAGACAGAACTTACAAACATGAACATAAATATTGTGTACAATCTACCACATAAAGAAGGAAGGAAACAAATATTTATTAATTACCTACTATATGCCAGGCATTACACTAAATACTTTTTTGTTGTTCAGTCATTTTAGTAGTGTCTGACTCTTCATGACTCCGTTTGGGATTTTCTTGGCAAAGATATTGGAGTGGTTTGTCATTTCTTTCTCCAGCTCATTTTAAAGATAAAGAAACTGGCAAATAGGGTTAAGTGACTTGCCCAGGATAACACAGCGAGTAAGTATCTGAGGCTGGATTTGAACTTGGGTCTTCCTGTCTCTAGGCCTAACACTCCATCCACTGTGTCACCTAGCTGCCCCAAGTGTTTTGCCCATATTATCTTATTTGACCCAGCTCTGAGAGGTAGAACTATTATTATCCTAATTTTAGAGTTGAGGAAATTGAGGCAGACAGCGGTTAAGTGACTTGTCCAGGATCTCAGAGCTAGTAAATGTTGAAGGTTAGATATGAACTGAGGTCCTTCTGATTCCCGGCCTATCAGTCTATTCACTGTGATTCCTGGCTGCCATAATCACTCAAAAGGATTCAGCATAGCTATCCACAGTGGAAAAACCAAATGGATAAAGAATGCATATTGTCCAAACTGATAAACTGTTGGATGGACAATTCAATGAGCTCATCAATAAGTATGTGTTCCATGGTTATACATCACGCACCAACGCACAAACTAGATTCAGAATTGGAAAAGAGGGGGAAGTTGTATGAGCCTCTCAAATCTGATCCTTCAATATTAGCCTTAAATGATTAAAATTATTTTTTAAGATCACCTTATTATTCCAGTGCTTCTGTATGGGTATTAGCCACGGAATACCATGTAATAACATTGCAATACCAAATGGAATACCATTTAAAATATCCTAAAGAAATAAATTTGAGGAGCACCCAAAAAGACAACAAAGAGGTAGGTATGGGTACAAGCAGTTGATGATACAACACATTATCAACAAAAATTTGTTCAGGAAAGGTAGCACAAAGAATGTCATCAGAGAAATGTAGGACTGGAAAAAGAATTGGGTTTTTCATCTAGTAAGAAAATTGATGGACAGCATGCATTCTGCATTGGTATTCATGTAATGTCAATTTTTTTATTTTAATATCCATATTCTCTCCCTCTCCCTCCTTTTTTCCTCCTCTTTCCACCTATTGAGAAGACAAGCAATATGATATCCATTACACATATGAAGGTATGCAAGATATATTTCTAAAATGTCAAGGGACCAAGAAGTTCCCTAGTATTTTGAGAGGCCTCTCTGTGGAGTATATATAGAAGGATATGGGCAAGAATCACACCAGATGAGCAGACATGGATGGATTGTGTTTTGTATCATTGGAGAGAGTATGTACACCGATAAAAGTCACAAATACATTTCAAACTATGTGTTAGTCAAGGCATTGGAGGAGAGAAGAGATTCAAATAATTGAAAATATGGCTTCTATGTGATTTTACAATCTAGTTGTATGAGACACTGGCATTTCAAACCTTCTCAAGTCTTTATTGACAGTCATCATATGGAAGACAGATTAACTTATTCTGTTTAGTCCCAAATGACAGAACTAGTAGCAGTGGATGAAATGTGCAAACAGGGCAAATTTAAGCTTAATTGAAGGAGAAAATTTCCAGTAATGAAAGCTATTCCAAAGTAGACTAGGCCAAATCATGTTGGAGAGGATTAATTCATGTAATTAATTAATTCAATAAATATTTGCTATCTATTAAGTACTGTTTTAGGTGCTGTGAGAAATAAATACTTCCCATTCTCAAGTAATTTAATATCATGGACCAAAATTTATTTGCCTTTCATTTCTAATTTGCAGGAAAATCTTTCCTATGGAACTTTGTACCTGTCTTGATAGCACTCCTGGCCAATGGAAGGGAAAATTTCAAACAGATTAATCCCAAAGAACCACTTCAAAAAAGCCCTGTGCTTTAAAAACTAGCTAGGTGACACAGCAGATAGAGTACTGAGCCTGGAAGGCTGGAAGACCTGAGTTCAAAACTTGCCATAAACATTTATTAGCTGAGTGACTCTGAACAAGTTTTTGTCTGCCTCAGTTTCCTTAATTGTAAATTAGGGACAGCAATAGCATTTACCTCACAGAATTGTTCTGATGATCAGAGGGGATAATCTTTATAAAGCAGGTACTTAATAAATGATTTTTTTCCCTTCCTTCTCCTTTAAAAAGTAACTAATGATTGATCACTGATAGAAAACTTTCCTCCTGAAAGTTCTTTCATCAGTGTAATATCTACATACATCAGCATTTCCAGAATTTAAATATTTCTCATGGTTTAGCCAACTCCCACCCCATTCACCTTTTAATACCAATTCAGTAAATGTAGCATATACATTACATTAAAAAAAAATTCCAAAAAGTGAAATGAGAGGAAAAAAAGTTTATTATTCAAAAGATTCATATATTTGGAATTGGAAGAGACTTTAGAGGACATCTAGTCCAACCACTACATTTTACAGATGAGCTCCACTGGGATGAAATGATTTGTCCAAGGTCACCCAGAGTAGTGTCAGAGCTGGGATTGGAACCCAGATCCTTGGACTTTTAAATCCAACACTGTTTCCACAGTACTCTGATTTTCCTCTGATCCAGATCCAGGGCTCTTTCCACCGAATCAACTAGGCTTTAGTGTAAATGTTTTTCTTCTGCTATTTCCAAAGAAAATATGAGTCTTGATATCATTATGATTCCTTGTATACTTCTTGTACTGTAGATACTTTCCAGAGTTTTCAACTCTTTTGGACAAATGGGATGGGGAGAAGGGAGGAGATCATTATACACTGAAATTATCTTTAACTGAGGATGAGAAGCAACAGTACTTAAAGAAATTATTGTGTAACCACCTTTCTAAGTAGAGCAATCTTGTCTGTAACTGGATAGCCAGGGAGGCCTGATAAAATAATTCTGATTTTTCTGCCTTTCTATAAACTCTCCCCTTAATAAGAATGATGATGATGATGATAATGACAACTAACATTTATATAGTACTCACTATGTGTCAGGTATTATGCTAAGTGCTTTACAATTTTTATCTCATTTTATCCTCACAACAACCATGGGAGATAGGTGCTATTATCACCCTCATTTTACTGGTAGGGAAACTGAGGCAAATGGGGGTTAAGTGACTTGTTCAGGGTCACACAGCTAGTAAGTGTCTGAGGCTAGATTTGAACTCAGGTCTTTCTGACTTCAGATCAAAACACTCTAATCATTGCATTACCTAGCTGCCCCATTCCCAATGAGCATTCTTTATTTGTTTGTTCACATCACAAAGGTCTATGTTTCCAAATGAGTCTTCAAATATTGCACTGGACCAAATGTTGTAATGTTGTAAATGACCAAGGTATTATCCACAGCCAGCTGCAACATATAAATGCTCCTTTTTAATATCAAGGCAATTTTGGCATGTGTTCTCTGCGGTATTATATAACATTTGATCTCTCCTATTCGTGCCTTCCAAATATTTATTATGGCCCATAATCTTTCTTTATGTGGATGCGCTAAACCCAGCAATGAATTTGTTATATTCTAGAAAAGAACATTGGCATTATTTTCAAAAGTTCATCACTTTCACCCAGAAAATGGTTACCTGATAAGAACCTGGACCTTGGAATTCCTTACTAACAGTCTCTGTGAATACTAACTAAGCTGTATATCAAAGTGCCAACATAAATCTGTGAAACCATTGGCAAACAGCATCGAGGAATATAAAATTACTTTAAATAGGCAATAAACAGATGTTACAACAGGAGACTTGATTCTCTCTGGTGCCCAAGTCACTCCCTAGTAGAAAGTAAGGTGCTTAAGAAGGTTACATTAACTCTTTCAAGCCACTAGGAAACTATTCAATACTGTAGAGGGCACAATGCAATGGTTTACTACCAGAGGATGACAAGGACTGGAAAAAAATGGTAATTTACAATATAATTGTTTCACTCTCTCCTTTCTACCAAGTTAAAAAAATGTTGACCATTGAAGTATATTGCAGTGGTACTATTCAGAATGTGACCCCAGGGTACTAATCAATTAACCATATCTAGTAAGTGCCACCCACTGTTCTAGACACTGGGGGATAAGGAGGGGTGAAATTAAAAAATGAGACAGTTCCTACCCACAAGTAGCTTGCATTCTACTGAAATCTGGAAAGCCCTGGGATAGGAGAAAGCACTTGAGCTGATTTTGAAGGGAGCTAGAGATTTCAAGACACAAAAGTGAGGAGAGAGAGAACTGGGGAGATGTATAGAAGACAGCCAGTACAAAGGCACATAGGTAGACAATGGAACTTCATTCAATGGGGTGAAAGAACTATTTGAAAGAATTTTTCTTTATTTTTTCCCAAAATTTGGCTGGAAAAAATATGCAAGGGAGGGAATCATGTGAATAAATATACTAACTTTGGGAAATTATACAAACTTTTTTTAGGTCCCTGGGGGTCACATTTTGAATAGTACCACTGCAATATACTTCATAATTCTCAGCATTTTTTTGAACTTGGTAGAAAGGAGAGAGTAAAGTTAGCCAATTAGTCTGGAGCATAGAGTATGTGAGTAATGTGAAATTTAGAAAGATTGGCGGCACACAGAAGGCTTAGGAGTTTGTATTTTGTCCTAGTGGCAACAGGGAGCCACTGAAGCTTCTTCAGCAAGGAAGTTTCACAAATGTAAATTAAGTAGCTATATACTAGGTGGATTGGTGAAGGGAGAGATAAAGAGATCAATTTCAATAGTCAAGTGAGGGGTGAGGAAGGCCTGAACTAAAGTGGCTAAGTACCTACTGTACAAGTGCAATACACTGTGGTAGGAACAAAAAAAGACGCTTTAAAAACTGACTTCCCCTTCTCATTTGATTCATTATGTCCCTAAGTGTGTGATAGTGAGTTAAGCCCCACTGGAATAATCAAAAGTATATATCTATATGTGTGCATAATTACATTACATCTATAATTTATACAGGTATATATAACTGGGTTACATTATGTATATACATATATATATATATATAATTTATATAAGTATAGGAATATGTATGTGTGTGTCTATTTCCCCCCACTCCCCTTCTCAAAGAAAAGAAGATGGAATCATGGTGTGGCCTAGAATGGAGAGGGTCTTGGGCTAACTCCTCAGGTAACTGACACTTCCCAGCCTGCAAGATATCATGCTCTTGGATGAATTGGTTGAGTTGTAGATTGTGGACAGATGTATAGAAAACCATATTATGTTCCAGGCTCTCAGACATGACCTGTGGTTATTAATAGGACAGAGTCTCATCCAACTGCCACATTTTTGATAAAACAAAAGATGTCTCTTATTATCACAGCCTCACCTGTAAGTAGAAGGCTAACTGCCAGCTAATAGCTGCTATTGCTGCAACTATTGCTAGCTCACATTCATAAAGACTATTAAGGTCTGCAAAGTGCTTTGTATTCGTTATCTCAGGTTTTTAGAAACAACACTGTGAAGTAGATCTTTTATTATATACCTTTTACCAATGAGGAAACTGAGGCACAGAAAAGTTAAGTGATGTGCTCCAGGTCACATGGCTAGTATGCGTCTGGGTGAAATTCAAACCTGTATCTCCCTATTTCCAAGTCCTGCACTCCATCCATTATGTTGTGCTGGTCCTCTAAGCATAGTCTTGACATGTAAACCACGCAGGGGAAACGAAAACAGTTCAACACACAGTCCCCTTGGCTGCATTTCCATGAGTCAGCATACCAGAAGAGACATACAGAGATGCCCACAACTGAAAAAGTTCCCAATGATTGCAAATAATGCAGCTACAGTTTTCTCAAACCCCAGAGGCTTATTTGGGTCCTGGTCTCTCTCCTTCTCCAGTAACCTAACCTGTTACAAAGCTCCCTGGTAGCTGCCAGTCTATCAACTATCAGAGCCTCTGCTCTGTTCTTCATCCCTGCCTAAGACTCCTCACCACATGCTATCCTTGTGTATGCATAATGATTCAATGTAGCTCAATGTAGACTCACTCAAGCTCAAGTGGCCTTGATACTTTGCCTAGCCATAGTACTGACCCAATTCACTGCTCTCAGCTTTGCTACTATGTCTGGGCATGGTGCTAACAGATGAAAAATTACTGATAAAATTAGTATCATTTGGTCGGTGCCTATATTTCTAAGTGTGCATGGGCTAGCTTAGCCCTGTCAGGTGTAATCAAACAAAAAATATTCCTTTAATTCCTTTCTCAGAGGAAGTAAGGCAGAACCACATGGCCTAGGATAGAGAGGATCTGGGACTAACTCTTTAGATAACCTTTGGCATTTTGTGACCATATCATCTACCCACAATGTGCTATTTTACTGGAGAGATTGTTGATGTATTGATGATGAAGGGGATATAGGAGGATTATGTTATGTTCAATACTCCCAAATATGTGGTTAATGAGTCAGAGTTGTTGAGTCTTTAAAAATATATCTTTTATTACTTATGAGACCTTTTTCCAGAAATTCTCCCAACATTATTTTTGTTGTGAAATATAAACGATAATTTAACATGTAGTTTAACAATGCAAATAGTTTTCACCTTTGGGTTGCTTTTTGTTCTTATATATGCACGTTAAAAGTAACAAAGAGCAAAAGATCACATAAAGAATACATTTTTGTTTCATCATGTCAGCCACCAAGATCCCATTCTAATGAGTCTTTGTGAGACAGAGGTGACACTGGATGTTAGCTGCACCTGCAAAGTGCCTCCTCTGACAAGGATGACTGTGTAAGCTTTGAATGCAGCTTGAACACAATTTATATGTATTTGCATCCGAGAACCAGTGTAGGCAAGTCCAGTGAGATTTATCTCGTCCCTGAAAGGTTTGTCATCGAATAATCTTTTTTTTTTTTTTGGTCACAGAAACTCCGCATCAACTTAGGGTAGGTTGGGGATTTGTGAGAGTTTGTGATCTGCACCAGTGGGGTGTGAGCTATTCTCACTAATGAACACAGCATGAATGGTATGGTAGAAAGAACACTGGCTCTCCAGTTAGATAACCTAGACTTAAAATCTTGGCTTTGCTATTTAATTATCTGTATGACACTGGGCAAATCACTTGACTTCCCTGGGCCTGTGTCTTTATCTATAAAATGATAAAATTAGATTAAAACACCTCTGAATTACTTTATAGCTTTAGATCTATGATCTAAATTACCAGTGTTCCTTTACATGACTATTATATCCATCTCTCTTACTTTATCTCTTCCTCTTGCCTCTAGGATCAAATACAAAATGCTTTATTTGCCAAGCCCTTCAAAACCTAGATCCCCTCCTAACTTTCCAGTCTTCTTACACCTTATTCCCCAACAAATACTCTTTGATCCAATGGCACTGGTCTCTTGGCTCCAAGCATTTTCTCTTGCTATCTAGCATTCTTGTGCTCAGACTACTGACTTTTCTGGTTTCCTTTAAATCCTAAATAATATCCCACCTTCTACAGGAAGCCTTCCCTAACCCCTCATTAAAAGATACATATGTGGGAATTTTTTTTTAATTTTCAATTAAATATTTTTTATAAGGCAAAATTTTTAAAATGCTATTTGATGCATGAATTTCTGGTGCAAATAGTAAAAGTAAACTGCACCATTTTTTTCATATAACAAATTTTCTTTGCTATAATCAAGTATATAGAAACACAGAACGAAAAATGCTAGAACAAAAGCTGTATGACAAGTTTTAAGCAGAATATTCAATCTTTAAAGAAAGTAAATTAGATCCCGAAGGAAAAAATTATTTCTCTGTATTTTCTATAATATATATCCTTGTGATAGGTAACAAAGTCAGAGAAGTTAGAACAGGTAAATTTAAATGTAGTAGCACAGCAGCTGTAAAAATTGATTTTCAACACAGAAAATGAATCTCAAAGTGTTTTGTAGGCTACTTTTGTGGATCAGCTGCTGTGGTTCAGAGAATACTGTGCTATGAACTTCAGTTTTTGAACCACTGACAGTTTTTTTTTCTGATCTTTTGAAGCTAACGAAGTTATGACCTGGTCAATTTCATCTCTGATACTTGGTCACTTAAGATAAAAGAAAAAGAAATATAAAAGAGACAGAAACAGTGGTACCATGTGTTCATGGCCACATGGAGAGAGGCTGCTAGCAGGACATTACTACTACTTCTTTCCCATCTGGAGGCTTATGGCATTTTTTCCTCATTACTTGAACAGCTCCAGGGAAAGAAATTTTGTCTGTTCATGCCTTATGAATGCAAATTCAATTCCAGCTCCACAGCCAATTAAAATGCTATAAAACACACAGACAAACAATCTTGCACATGCTGTAAAGAGATAGGCTTTTCTGATGCCTAGAAGCAAACTCCCTAAGCTTCCACGTGGATTTGCAGCAGGAAAATATATATGCTCCAAGAGCTGAGCCCCATTGGCTAGTCAATTATTACATTAGAATCAAAGGAATGCAAATAATTTTAATAATTCATCAAATATTCATCCTCTTTGGATCTGCTAACTTTCTTATCAGTCAATGAGGTTGACCTTTATGTTATCCCTTACGGTCATTATCATCTTTATGCTTTTGATTATCCTGTTCTATAGAATCACAGAATCTCAGAGTTGGAAGAGATCTCAGATAGAAACCTTTTATACTATTTTTAAAAAGATCCTACTACATCTATATTTTGTAGAGTATTTGGCATAAATAAATATTTTAATTTGTCCAAAGACCTTTTCTGAATCAATCAATGTGATTTGGGATTGTTTTATTTTTGATTTTGTTGATTGTTTTCCTAATGTTGAAGCATTTTTCCTAACCTTGGTTTAAATCCAATTTGTTTATAATGAATGATTTCTTGGCTGAATTGCTGTAGTCTGACAGGACATTATTTAGGATTTTTGAATTGATATTTATTAATGGTTTTTTCTTTGCTTTATCCTTTCCAGGCTTATATATTAGGTTTATATTTGTCCCTAAAAGGAATTTAATAGAGTGCTTTCTCAATTTCTGAGAATAAATGTATAATATTGGTATTAATTGTTCTTCAAAAGTTTGATAAAATTCTCCTGCAAATTTTCAATTAATACTAGGTATTACTTTATTCGATCTCATCATAGTTTCAAGTGCTGTCATAACCTGGTTGCCTTCCTTTGTACCAGCTCTAGCTTGCCAATATTCTTCCTAAAATGTGGTGCTCATAAAAGCACTCCAAATATGATCTGACCAAGGAAGCAAACAATATAAATATCTCATTCCTATGTCTAGAAACTTTGCTTTTCTTAATGTAGCCTAAGATCAACTTACTTTTTTTGTTTGACAAGTCATTCTTGCCTCACATTGAACTTATGGTCTACTAATACTCCTAGAACTTTCTCACATGACAAGTTGCCTAGTTATGATGTCTCCATCTAGAACTTGTACTTAGACCAAATGTAATAGTTTTCATTCCTCCCCCTCCCGCCCCCCCCCCCCGCTTTAGATTTCATCTTCTTATATAATGCTATTATTCTGGTCTGGGTAACTGACAAAAAGAAAGAACTACTAACTCTCACTAAATGAAGAGTAGGGAGGAGGGAGAGGAAGGGGAGTATCTTTCTCACTGGCCACTATTCTGGATCACAGAGCCTGCCAGTGTGGTGATAGGATATTGGGATATGGAAGAATGTGTCAAAATTTTCCTGCCTATATGCTACATGTACCTGGGTTTGACTTGGTAATATCCTTCCTTTCTTGAGGGGCTCACATCCAGTGCAGGCAGGGAAGGCTAGCAAATGGAATGAGGAGAGTTAAGCTCCTTGAGAGCAGGGACTGTGTTTTGCCTTCCTTTGTATTCTTAAGGGCTTAGCACAGTGCCTGGCATATAGTAGATGCTTAATAAATGCTTGTTGACTTGACAATTGTGGTGTATTTGACAAATCCATGATTAGTTACAGAGGGGAGTGGGGTGCAACTCATCTTCTCATCCTCTGATTGGTTAATTGCCCACCCGTTGGGGTAAATTGACAGTCTCCTGGAAGACATTCCAAATTCCTATTCCTAATCATCATCTCTCTTCAAAGGGTTTTTATGATGCTGCTCTCTCCTGGCTGTCTTCTTAATTATCTATCCACTTCTCTGTCTTTGTTGGATCATCATCCATGTCCTTCTTCATTACCATAAATGTCTCCCAAAACTCCATCCTGTGCCCTCTTACCATCACCATATTCTTCCTTGGAGAACTCATACCTCCTATAGGTACAATTATTATTTTTATGCAGATAATTCCGAGATATCAATATCTATACCTACAACACTGATCTCAATCCTGATCTTCTATCAACAACTACCTGTTGGTCATTATCAACTGAATATATCCCTCGCATCCTAAATTCTACATTTCCTTAACAGAATCCCACTAAACTCACCTCTCCTCCAAACATCTTCATTCCTATTGTGGGTACCACTAGTGAGTCAAGTTCCCAATTTGTCATTTTTAATTTTACCCTTTGCCTTACTCCTACACCCAATCAATTGACAAGTCTTGCTGATTCTACTTCCACAATACACCTATCGTCTGAACTCATCTCCCTCTCTTGGAATCCTTATCTTCCCTTAAAACTCAGCTTATGTGGTACATTTTATGGGAAGCTTTTCCTGATCACCCTAGTTATAGCTGTCTCTCCCTCATTAAAGCAGCATGTACAGTCAGTTATGAATTACTTCGGATAAGCATTCATTTTGATGTAATTTCATTTTGTGACAGCAGTGGTTGTATTGTATACCTCTATTGATACTAGAATGACTCAGAAAATCTGACCTTCATCAGATGAAACCAGACAGTTCTCTGCTTATTGAGTGCTGGATTTCATGCCATATTTATATGTTCCATTGCCCTCTTTTTACGTATTTTAATTAAGTAGTTTTTAAGAATGGATGTTATTCCAGGGAAACCTGGAAATTCCATGATTATTAGAGACATTATGCTTGCTGCTAGTGTAAAGAAGCTAAGTATTTCAAGGACCACAGTAAGGACCACAATGAAATAGGATCAATTGCACCCCAGCTCAAAGGCACATGCAGTCAAAATTGAGAAACAGTGCCAAGAAGTGACAAACTATTGCTGTAGAATTGCCTAATTAATTCTCAGAAAAAAAGCAAAGACTTTTGGAGGAACTTGGAAGATCCAGGAGTAGTGATTGATTCCTTCCAGTTCAGCATAGGTTTCCCAAAGCTGGAAGAACACTGAGATGAGTAAAAACAAACCTCATAACCACTGCTAAGAAGAAAGAAAATACTTGTTATTTGCATGACAATATGAAGACTGGAGTACTAGAGATTGGGAAAAGGTAGTTTTTACTGATACAACTCACTTTTTTTATTCAAAGCTATGTTAAAATCATTTTCAGAAAAAGTTTAAGTAAGCCTGTAAGATTCAGAATTTTCCATCCATCTGTAATATATCCCAAATTTGTTATGGGATATTTTTACTTCCAGTGGGCTTGTAAGTCTTGTCCTGACTACAAGAATGATAAATTCTAATAAATATATTTATGTGCTGAGACAGAATTGTTTCTGAGTTGCAGAATTTCCCAAATGGAAATGGGATACTAAAACACATCCTTATATCATGTCACACATCATAAAAGTTTAAGAAATTTATCCTAGAAATAGAGATGAACATGCTTCGGTGGCCTGAGAACACATCTGGTTTAAACCATATTAAAAACCTCTAAGCTATACTGAAAAAAAACCCCAAACTATTTGTCAAAGATATACTTAATATCCAATGGTTTTGTGATGAAGAATTAAATGTGTGTCAAAAATCTTGTGAACTCAGTATGATAGCATGTAAACCAAGTGAGAACAGGAAAAATATAACATACTTTGTAAAAAAGCTTTTTTAAGATATAAAAGATATATATATATATATATATATATATATATATAAGATACAAAAAAGTTGTAAGACCTTGATATGTCAATAAATTTGACTATAACTATGACCCAGTTAGTTTGCACACAACTATAACTATCTGTTTAAATGTTGGATCCTTTGAGTAGAATGTCAGCTCCTTGAGGGCATGAAGTGTTCTTTTTTCAGTTTGTTTCCCCTAGTACTAGGTACTTAACATTGTTTGGTTGGAGAGAATTCATTTCAGGGTTGAGGAAACAGCATAGGTAAATGTATTTTTGTGAGAACAAAAAAAATAGAGTGAATGGCATTCATATGAAATAAGGTTGGAAAGGTGAGATTAAGTCATACAATAGAGTGTATTGGATGTCAGAGCAATTTTTAAAAATATTTTATGGTATGTGTAATTGACTGTTTTTGATCAAGGGAGTTACATGGTCAGATATGCTCATAGAAAGAACACATTGGGAGTAATATGATAAGGGAGATCCTGGAGAAAGGCCAGTCAGGAGGCTATTATTAATATTCCAGGTGAGCGGTAATGAAAGCCTGAATTATACTGATGGTTCTAGGAGTAGAGAGAAGAGAATGCATATAATAGGTATATACGGAATTAATCAGACTTGGGAAATGGTTAAATTTATAAGTTAAAGAAAAGGGGAAAACTAGAGATGTCTGAATTTCCCAGTCTGATTTCAAACCTGATTTTCCTTATCTATAAAATGAAGGCGTTCGACCTTGTAATCTTTCAGCTCTTTCCAGGCTCTATAGTTTAATGGCTCTATATTGGAGTATTACATAAGATTCTTACATATTTAGATTCAGTGGCATTTTTTAAGCACCTACCATGTATTAGGCACTGTTCCAGGCACTGGGGATACCAAGACAAAAATAAAACAGTCCCTAGCTTCAAGAAGCTTAAAGTTTATTAGTAGGCGGCAACATGGAGAAAGCACCAGCTGCGGTCTGAAAAATGACTGAAAAAGATGTCTCAGTACAAAGGGAACTGATCCTGGAGTCTGGAAGATCTGAATTTAAATCCAGCCTTAGATATTTACTAGACCAAAGTAAAACCACTTAACCTCTGCCTACCTCAGTTTCCTCAGCATAAAATGGGGTGATGATAGCACCTACCTCACAAGATTGTTTTGAGGATTAAAGGAGTTCATATTTGTAAAGTACCTACCATAAATGCCTGGCCCATAGTGGGTGCTCAATAAATGCTTGTTTCCTTCCCTTTCAACTTTCTATTGGGAAAAAAACAACACGTACCCAGATAAATACAAAAACTTTTGCAAAGTTAATACAAAGTCATTAGAGGCAGAAGAAAGAGCATTAACCACTAGGTGGTATCAGGAAAGGTCATATATTGGAGGTTACAATTAATTTGAGTGCTGAAGAGAATCGATTACTAATCAATAAACATTTATTCAATGCCTGCTATGTGCTAAGCACTATTCTAAGTACTGGGGATACAAATATGAAGAAAGACAGTCCTTGCCCTCAAGGAGCTCATGATCCAATTGGGAAGACAACACACAGAAGGAAGTTGAAAAGGTGGGGGGGAGGGCAGAGTACCTGATGTGGGAACATTGTGCAGAAGTCCATCAGAGAAATACCAAAGTAGTCCAGGCAGGTGAGAAATGAGATGTCTGAATTGAGCTCTCTCCTTAAATGGAGTTCATAGTCCCATCCTCCAAATAGAGAAGCAGAGGGTAGTGATGAGGAGAGTACCAAGAGAACTAGGGATTCCAAGAAATAGAAATCAGTAGGGAAATGATTCTAGCTATTGGAGATAGCCAGTGTAAAGGCATAGGAGCAGGAGATGAATGTATTTAATAGCAAAGTGCTAATGGGCCAATTTGGTTGGAAACATAAGCCTGTGAAATCAGCCTGGAGATATAGGTTGGAGCCTAAATGTGAAGAATTTTAAATTATGAACAGAGGAGTCAGTGCCAAAGGCAATAGTCACTGAAATTTCCTGAGCAGCAGAGTATGATGCTCACTCCTGTGCTTTAGGAATATCAGTCAATGTGCCACCTATATGAAGGATGGATTAGAAAAGGTAAAAGCTAGAGGTAGAGAGTCCAATTAGAAGTGTATGGTAGCAATAGTCTAGGTGAGAGGTGATGAGGGTCTAAAATAGGGTAGTGACTATGGAACAAGGGAAACAAGCATTTGGTAAATGCTTGCTATGTTTATTCCCTTACCTCTCTTTCCCCTTCTATTGGAGAAAACAACATGTACCCAGACAAGTAAATACAAAATACATACAAAGTTAAAGTCATTTGCAGGGAGGAGAGACAGCACTAAACACTAGGTTGTATCAAGAAAGGTCATATATTAGAGATTATAATTAATCTGAGCCCTGAAGAGAATCAATTTAAAAATATTATTTCATTTAATCTTCACAACAACCATGAGAAGTAGATATTATTATTTCCATTTTACAGTTGAGGAAGCTAAGGCAGACAGAGGTTAAGTGACTTGCCTAGGGTCATAAAGCTACTAAGTGTCTGATGCTGGATCAGATTTTTCTTTTTCTAGTTCTAGCACTATCCACTGCTCTACCTAACTGCCTCTATTCTTTAGGAGTGAAAGACTGGTTTTCTTTAATACTTAGTTGGAAGATCCTTTAAAAAAAAACTAACACAATGTGTAGTATTTATTACATAGGCTTTCTTCAACATTCACTTTCGTAAGATTTTTGAGTTCCAATTTTTTTCCCCTTCCCCAAGATGGCATGCAATCTGATATAGGCTATGCATGCACAATCATATTAAATACATTTCCACACTAGTCATGTTGTGAAAGAAGAATCAGAACAAAAGGGAAAAACCCTGAGAAAGAAAAAAAAAGAGAAAATGATGTGCTTTTATCTGCATTCAGACTCCATAATTCTTTCTCTGGATGTGGATAGCATATTACATCTTGAGTCTTTTGGAATTGTCTTAGAACATTGTATTGCTGAGAAGAGTTAAGTCTATCAGAGTTGGTCATTGCTGTTACTGTATAGATTGTTCTTCTGGTTCTGATAACTTCACTTAGCAGCAGTTCATGTAAGTCTTTCCAGGTTTTTCTGAAATCTACCTGCTCATCATTTCGTATAGAACAATAGCATTCTATTACATTCATATGCCACAATTTGTTCAGCCATTCCCCAACTAATGAGCATCTCCTTAATTTCCAATTTTTTGCCACCACAAAAAGAGTGCTATGAATATTTTTGCACATGTGGGTCCCTTTCCCTTTTTTATAATCTCTCTGAGATACAGAACTAGTAGTGGTATTGCTGGATCAAAGGGTATGCACAATTCTACAGCCCTTTGGGCATACTTCCAAATTGCTCTCCAGAATGGTTGGATCAGTTCACAACTCTACCAACAGTGCATTGGTGTCCCAATTTTCCCACATCTTTTCCAACATTTATCATTTTCTTTTTTTGTCATATTAGCCAATCTGATAGGTGTGAGGTGGTATCTCAGAGTTGTCTTAATTTGCATTTCTCTAATCAATAATGATTTAGAACATTTTTTCATATGACTATAGATAGCTAGATTTGATTTCTTCATCTGAAAACTGCCTGTTCATATCCTTTGACCATTTATCAACTGAGGAATAGTTTGTATTCTTATAAATTTGATTCAGTTCTCTATATATTTTAGAAATGAGGCCTTTATCAGAGACATTGGCTGTAAAATTGTTTCGCAGCTTTTTGCTTCCCTTCTAATCTTGGTTTCATTGGCTTTGTGCAATTTTTTTAATTTAATGTAATCAAAATTATTCATATTGAATTTCATAATGTTCTCTATCTCCTGTTTGTTCATAAATTCTTCCCTTCTTCATAGATGTGACAGGTAAACTACTCCTTGCTCTCCTACTTTGCTTATGGTATCACCCTTTATGTCTAAATCATGTACCCATTTTGATCTTATCTTGGTATACAGTGTAAGATGTTGGTCTATGCCTGGTTTCTGCCATACTATTTTCCAGTTTTCCCAGCAGTTTTTGTTAAATAGTGAGTTCTCATCCCAGAAGCTAGATTCTTTGGATTTATCAAATAGTAGACTACTACAGTCATTGACTATTGTGTCATGTACCTAAACTATTCCACTGATCCACCACTCTATTTCTCAACCAGTACCAAATAGTTTGAAGATTCTTAAAGTACATAAATGAAATGTGAGATTTAAAAACACACTTCACAACTTTTTTCCACATGGAATGGAATGCTAGCATTGACACCTCTGCTTTATCCATACCTAATGCTAATGTCTTACTTTGTGTGAAAGATACTAATCCTTTGAAGATGTTCTTATAAACTGTTGAAAACCATGCTAGTGATAGCCTCATTCTCTCTGATTTCCAAGCCATGTGCATTTCACAAGCTAGATCATTTTTTAAAAATGGAAGAAAACATATAAATAACAAATGAGAGCAGTGTATCTTCCAATAAAAATCTCTACTACAGAAGCAATGGTGGAAACAACACCTTGAGTCAAAAGTTAAATACTGAATATAATTGAGACTATAAAAGTTGTAGGTGACTTCTTTTAACCCTTAAATGTAAACATTTAGGCCAAAAATGAATAGAACTTGAAGGGAATGTTGACGATGATAAGTCTGTATTCGGTAATTACAGTTAACAGTAACGTCTGTTCTATTACTATTGATGCATTGAAGTAATTTGCTGGGTTTTTGTGTAGAAGTCATGTGTGCCAGTGCCCTGAAAATTCACTGAAGAATGAATACCCTTATGTTTTGGTAACTGAGAAGTTAGCTTGGGGCACTGCAGAATTTCTTTCTCCTTGACAAATGGAAACTATGGAATAACAACAATAAAAAAGAAAGTAAAAAGAAAATACAAAAGGATCTGATAAATGCAATATTAAAAAATTTGAAAATGAAGAGGCATAACGAAAAGGATTAGACAAGAGTGAGGCTCCTTAAGGGGAAAATGCTCCCAAACATTACAAACCTATTGTTAACGTACTGAATAATGTTCATTTTAAATGGGTTATACTGTACATCTGGTGTATTCAAAGAATAGAACTAACTTTGAAAAAAAAAACATCAAATGTAGTTCACTCCTCTGGTGGCACAAAAACAGTTAACCATGTCCTACACAGAACATAAATGTTGAAAGGTTTTCATTTCTAAAATAGCTTTTTTAGTACAGAAGGGATTCCCACATGCACACAGCTAAACTGGGCATTAGAAAGGCAACAAGCTGTTTGCCAAGATTCAGAGTTCTGTCAGAAGCCCCTATTATTTTCAGATGTTAGGTCAGGGACAGCAGTTTCAGGGGACTGTTAAAGGAAAGACTGATCCTTTCAAATTTTACTTAGGATACATAAAGTGCTGCTGGTTAGGAAGAAGAGACTTTCTATTTTAGGTCACTTTCAAATTCAATGACAAGAATTTTAGAAAAGACCAAAACTTGGCAGAGGATGAGTGTGAGTGTGAGCGTGCGTGTGTGTGCATGTGTATTTGTGGGGGGGGGGCTGTATGGAAGAGCCTGATGATCAAAATGTCATTTTGAAACCAGCATTATTAAGACAGTGAATGAAATGGGAATACTTTCTTAATAAAAAATGGAAACTAGATCATGTAGCTGAGGTTTAGGGCAGATGCAGTATAATGAATAGTAGTAATTTGAAAGTAAAGAATATAGTTTCTCCATTTTTTATTGTGGATAGAACCTATTGGTTCTAATTCTTCCCTACAACATCACTAATGTGGAAATATGTTTAATAGGAATGTATATGTATAGCCTATATCAGATTGTGAGCTGTCTTGGGGGGGAGGGAGAGGGAAGGGGAGAAAAATTTAAAACTCAAAAGCCTGTGGATAGAAAGAGATATATTAAAGTGATACCATAATGGATATAATCATGCTTGGATATTTCAAATGACTGTTGAAATATTTTAGAGAATTGTGAAATTTAAAAAATGTTTAAATTATTTTATTTTTATTAAAAACAAATCAGATCAATTTCTTGAGTATTTTTTTTATTTTCATGTACCAATTAAATATGTATCCATTGTGTAGAGCTTTATTCCAAGAGAAATTAGAGCCAGAATGCTCATTTCAAAATAATAAATGTTTTTGAATATAGGGAATATAACTTAACAGAAAACAAATGTTAAAATATGGATTCTAAGGTAGGTTTTGTTGTTGTTGTTTGTCAATGGAATGAACACCAAAAGATATGAAGTTATGAATCACGTCTTTCAAAATGGTCATTTGAGCAGTGTGACTCACTTGGTATTGTGGCTAGTTGGCTCTTCTCCATTGCAACTAAAAATTAATGATTAAAATCATGTAAGAAGAGAATATTTTATGAGATTTAAAAAGATGATATATAAGGAGAAGGTTTGTATCACTGTGGATAAGGATCTAGATGATAAATGATCTGAAATTTCTGATACTTATGTCAGCCAGGAGGACATACTAAAAAAATCTATCAGTCCATTCTTTTACCAGCACTTCTAATATTTATTAGTCTTACCAGTGAATGGCATGTCAGGGGACATCAAATATCTGTGCTGTCAAGTTATATTTTAAATCATTTAGACCCAGCCCATGATGATATAAGTAGCTTACTTTTTTATTCTTCATTACAATTTTAAGCTTCTAAGACTTCTGATTATTATTAATCAATAAAGTGATATCTCTAATTTGTATAAAATCACGTTCCTAACCAATGACATCTCTGAGCTACAGCAAAAAATTAAAACAAGATATTATTCTCCAATGTCCAGGTTACCTTTCTATGTGCTACCTATTTTTCTTTCTCCAGTGTTCCTATTTAAATACAAAAGATATGAAGAAAATGGTCATATTCAGATGTCGAGTAGCCCCAAAGTTCAAAACGAGAATTACTGGCGAGCATTAACACCTGGACAAAACTATTTCACTTTAAGAATGGATGATATGGCCTTAGAAACAGTGAAAGTGTTACTTGAAATACACTGTATCTTAACATTATTTAAAAAAATGATCATGCTTTAGCTCCCCCCCCCAAAAAAAAAACTTGTAATAGAAAACTGGGGGTGGGGAGATGATGTTCTTATTGATCAGCTGTTAAGATCCCATTCTCCACCTGTGGGTACCTGCTATACACAATACTTTCTATTTACTACTTCAAAACCAGAAGTCAGCTACTCCCCAAACCTGAAAATCAAATAGTCCATTTTATTATCTATGAAACAGCTTGCAAAACATACCACATCACATCGTTTTCTGGGATAAACCTTATGGTGATTAGAAAAGACCTGTGCATTTCTTGTTGGTGTCCCGTCTTGCAGTGTTTTCAGTTCTTGCTGAGTGGGAGGGTCACACTGTGTGAGACTAATAAGGACAGAGATGCATCCCCTTTCCCACTCATAGGGAGACTCACTCAAGCAACTCCTCAGCAGTTACAGCAGCCTTGTACGGACCTCTACTGTGCTTCTGAGGGACTTATACAAAAACTGAAGGTAAGCTGTTCAAATCTGTAACTGGCTCTGCTTTCCCTGGCATACACACATACATTCTATGCATGTAATCTGTCCACGTAAATGGTCATTCGTGTTTATCTACTTCTCAGTGTTTTAGCTATGCTCAGTAAGTCATTTACATAGTACACTATGGACAAGTATATAGAACATACTCAAGTGAGACTACATAGACACGTATGTACCTTTCATTATAGATTCCATACAAATTTAACATTATAACATGGCCATGTCAGTTTGGTGTGCTACATACTGGGCAGTATATCTGTAACGCAGGTTTGTCCATATTATAGCTTGGCTGTAGATAGGTATGTCTGAATACAGGCAGGGCAGTTAAGTATGTGCTGCTGTGTGTAGACACTAGCAGTGCATTGTCGTAAAGAATATCCTAATGATTCTCTTCATAGTGACGATGCCCTTGCTATAAGAATATAAATCCAGAATAGGCAATGCTGTTAGATATTAATGTAGATATTCTGGTGGCCTAGGTCCAGTAACTTAATTTAAGATGTGTTAATATGTTAGACATTGAGAACATAAGTATAAATTGGTGAAACGAGAGGTTCCTGATCTTCAGTTCCTGCTTAGGGTGGCACTACCTACCGGGACATTCTGGAATCTGCTCCTGTGTCATGGCCTAGGTGACACTACGGGAGGTAGGAGAGGGGAGGAGGGAAGCAGCTTTAGCTGCAGCGGCCCGGGCACTGTTTCTGCAGGAGTGCCCCAGATCCCCCCCTTCTTAATTACCATGCAGCACGCGGCTGCTACTCTCCAGGCTAGCGGCCACCTCCCGAATCCTCCAGTTGCATCCGTGGCCGCCGTCCGAAAGCCCAGGTCACCGCCGCTAGAATGCTGCTGGCCGCGGTCGCCGCTGCATGAATGCCTTCCGCGGCCCTAACCGGCGCCGCTGCACGAACGCCCGCCTCTGTTCGTGTGGTCTCAGGCGCCGCGGGAGTGTTCTCGCCGCCCTCAGCGCGCAGTCTCGAGGCTCGGGCGCAGCCTAGCTAGGGCGCTGCAGGGTCCCGCAGAAGTTTACTGGCCTGGTGCCAAGAGCACTATTCCCAAGTGGGGCGGCGAGGAAGTCAGCAGCCAAAGGAGCGTGCCAGCAACTGAACCAGAGACCTAGCGGGACCCGGGAGGGCGGAAGCAGGGGAGGAGGGTGCATGGAGAAGAGCTGGGGACAGGCTAGGTTAGGACCAAAACGAAGAAAGAGACGATGATAGAATTGAGTAACTAGTGTGAGTGAGGTGCATACAGCTAACAGTACCCAGAGAAGCTGGAACTAGTTTGGGAGACAAGCTAGGGGAGAGAGGTAGTGGGTGGGAGAGTATCAGGAACTCTGCAATCGTGGGCGCCTAATACATGTTAGTTATATTGAATTAGAGAATATTGGAGAGACTAAGAGGGGCTTGGTATCAGGTTATGAGACAACAATTTGAAAGAAAAAATTAGGAATATCCAAAATGAGAGGTTGAGGTTTAGGGTTGGGCAGAAATGACTGAAATTGTCCCCTCGCCTTCCTTTTCAACTCTGACCACACTTCTTTGCCCATAATATTGTTTACAGTTACTGTGGGGAAAGTGCTTCTATAAACCTGAAAGCTCTGTGTAAATATGAATGATAATTTATTATCCTGGTTTTGGGAGGTCAAGAGGAATTAGGAAGTAAAAGGAGATGAGAATAGAAAGGGTTCCCGGAATCACTTTGTACCAGCCCAGAAGTGGCATTGTGCGCAAGGTGTGCACAGTTAAAGCTATCAGAAGAAATAGGTAGCCAGAACTTTCACTTTGTCCCTAGCTCAGGAGTCGACAATGTATACTGGAAAGTGCTGAATTTGAAGTAAGAAGACATGGGTTCAAATGTTAGCAATTCATTCAAAATCTTTGAGCTTCAGTTTTCTACTTTGTAAAATAGAGAACTGGACTAAATGACCTCTGAGGCCATTCTGGTTCTAAAGCTATGATCTTACGACCAATGCTGTGATTTTTAAACTAAAACAAGATCTGTTCACGTTTCTTGGGGAGTGCAGTTCAAGTGCCAGTTTCTAAAGTAAGGATTCTTAACTTGGTGTCCCTGGAAACTTGGCAGGAAGGAAGGGGGAGTCTGTGAATTTGGATGGGGAAAAATTACATCTCTATTTCAATACAATTGGTTTCCTTTGTGATCCTGTGTTTTATACATTTTATACATTTAAACACACTACCAGAAGTTTCATAGGTTTCATCAGACTGTCACAGGGGTCAATCTCTCTTTCTCTCTCTCTCTCTCTCTCTCTCTCTCTCTCACACACACACACACACACACACACACACACACACACACACACACAACCTTTAAGAACTCCTTACCTAAATGAAACCTATGCTGATCCCTCCTCACCCCAACTTGCTAGTGATTTCTCCAGGCCACTCCACGGTATTTAATTTTAGATATGTGTATTGTCTCCCCCAGTAAAATGGAAGCTCATTGAGAGCAGTGGCTATTTAGTTTTTGTATTTTTATCACACTGACTACCACAGTGCTTGGTACACAGTAGGCATTTAGTAAGTGCTTATTGAATTGACTTGTTGGTCCTTTACACAACAGCATTTTCTTAAATGAGGCCTGTGGAGGCAAGGTATTGCAGCAGAAAGAACAAATCTCTCTTGATCTATTGTACTATTTGATCTTGGGGAAGACACAACCTCCTTGGATTTTGGTTTGGAGAAAGTTGGACTAGATGGGGTCTAAGGTTACTTTCTTGCTCCGGGAGCAGTGACTTTAGGGATCAACTTTTAGAATAATTTGTCTAGATTTTCTAGATTTGTCTAGGATTTTCTTAGTTTGTAGACTATTGGGAATTACCTGTGAAGATGTTGGTTTGGAACTGTGGATGTGAATGTGGTCCTGAAAAGCATCCCGATAAAAACCACCTCTCTGAGGAGAAGAAAGTTGGTCAGTGTGAATAGCCTTCCAAGTAGCAGAAGAGGAAGGTGGTGTGGAAGTAGGGAGTCAATTGCCTGGGACAGAAAGGGGATGAACACTAAAGTGATGATTTCCTACATAAAGCATGTCCAGTCCTATTGCTAAAAACTTTGAGGAATTTAAGGGTGTGGTATTTACTTTTTTCCCCCAGAAGAGGCAAGAGAGGTCACAGGAAGTAGTTAGTTCATTCTGAACCTCAATATGAAAATGCCATTCAGATAACAAAAAGAAAGATGAAAGGTGATTAAAAATCATTATCCCTATTGTGACTTTCTGTATCCGAATTACTGACTCCTACAAGTATGATGACAAGTAAACTGCCCAACACACATGGATGCCTATCCTATTCTTAAAACTTTCTAGTAAGAGAAGTTAACATCTACCATATTATTTAATTTTAAAATCACCTTTTTGGTGAGCAAGCTTTTCTTCTGTCATACCTAAATCTCTCTTGCTATGATTTTAAAAACTCACCTTCTTACTGTTTCTCACACACAGCAATTCATCTTCCAATTCTGTGCCTTTTCCCCTGGACATAGTCCCTCTTTCCTTTTCCTTCTTAGAATCCTCTACTTCCTTCAGGACTCAGTTCAGCACTACTTTCTATCTAAAGCCTTTCCTCATTCCTCCAATATCATTATATAAAGTAGAAATGATGGAAATGAATGGATCTGGATGAATTTAGTCAGGAAAGGCTTCATAGGGGAAGAGAATATTGAACAAAATATTACAGTCAGGGAATAGCATGGTTTGCCCAAATAGAGCAGGGAGGGCATTCCGGGCAAGGGGAATGGCATGTGTCAAGGCTTAGAGTTGAGGGTGAGCAAGTCATGTGCCTGGCTGAAACAGAGAATCCCAGCTGGAATGTAACAGGAGATGAGGGTAGTTAGATAGTGAGGTTGGTGGGGGAGGGGAAAGAGGCAGAGGAAGAGGCAAAGGTAGAGGATCTTCAAGCAAAAACAGTTTAGCTGTAATATGGGAGGTATAACTGTAGATTTTGGAACAGAGTAATGGATTATGTGATTCTTGCTGCTTTTCATATGATGTGTTGGAGTGGTAGAAACAAGGCTATTGAACATGTTGTTTTAGTCATTAAAGCACAGCTGGGACAAGGCATTGGTACTTATGAGGCAAGATCTGAAAACCAGTGACATGGGGAGTGTTTCTATGCACTAGTGGCCTTGAATCTTCACTATAACACATGCGCTTTTAAATTTATTACAAAGTTACATTTACAGAGGACTTTGCAAAGTGTTATGTTATTAGTACCTCTCTGAAACAAAATAATAATAGCTCAAATCTGTCTCCAGAAAACCCTTGAAGAGTTAACTTAATGATGGAAATTTTAGTCACTTGCAGCAGGGTCAGAGGTAGGGAAAGGTTCATAAGATTGTAGATCCAGAGCTGGAATGGACATTAGAGATCATGGAGTCTAAGCCCCTCATTTTAGAGAGGAGAAAAAAGGAGGGCCTTAGAGGTAAAGTGACTTGCCCAGGGTCATACAATTAATAAATAAGATGATAACAATAATAACAGGTGGAGTTTACATAGTACCTACTGTGTAGCAGGCACTGTGCTAAGTAAGCACTCTATAATCATTTTCTCATTTGATCTTCAGACAACAATCCTGGGAGTAAGTAGGTGCTATTATTATCCTCATCTTACATTTGGGGAAACTGAGGCAAACTGTGAAGTGATTTGCCCAAGGTCACCTAGCTAGTAAGTATGGTAGGATGGAAAGAGTGTTGGCCTTGGAGTCAGAAGACCTAGGCTCAAATTCTGCTGAATGGGCAAATCATTTAATTTGCCTGAGTCTGATTTGTTATCTGCAAAATGAAGGGGGCAGACTAGATGATCTTTTAGCCTATGATTCTGCTCTGAAATTTCCAAGTCTGTGCTAGTCCTTGTAGTCCTTTGAAATTGGACTATGTAAAAAGAAAATACCAAGTGTCTGACTCCTGTTTGAGAAAGCATGATATAATGGATAGAGAACTAGACCTGGAGACAGGAAGATGTGAGTTTGAATCCTGCCTCTCACACTTCCCAGCTATGTGACCCTGGGCAAGTCACTTAATTTCCCTGGGCTCAGTTCCTTCATCTGTAAAATGAGAGGGTTGTATTTGATCTCTAAGATCTCTTTCAATGCTACATCTATAATCTTATGTGTCTAAGGCAGATTTGAACCTAGGTCTTTCTGATGTGCAGTCAAGTGCTGTATTAATTATACCATACTGACACTCAGAAAGGATGAAGCTGATTGGTCAGACAGATCTTCTAGTGACTGCTTTTTTGTGGAGTGAATCATTTCACTCACATTCCCTAAAGTTAAATACAGAACTCATGCCAGCCTTGAAGTGTAAAAATGAAAACACAAAACTACACTTATCTGGCATTTTTATTTTCACTCATTTTGGTTTATTTCAGGAAATATATATTTTATTTGTTAACTCTATTTGTTGTGCCCCTCAATCTATTCCTATCGCACCCCCATACTGGTCTTGTTTCATTTCATAAAATTCCCAGAGAACTCATTCTATTGACTTAAGGCCCTGGAGGTACCTGTTATTAGCCTGATTTTACAGATGAGGAAGATGCACCTTAAAAAGGTTAAGTAACTTGACAAAGCTAGGTAAGTGGCAGAGCTGAGATTTGAACTCTGGTCTGAATCCAAGACCTGTGGCCTTTTTTCCCATACCATACATATTAGTGAGCTAACTCATTAAAAAGATTAATTTATCTGACTAACTCTTCACCATCTTTTGTGACCTAACAGTAAACAGGGTCCTGAAGGAATGAAAACCAAAAGAATAATATTTTGAGGGGAGGAGGTGGTGGTACAAGAGTGACATTATGAAGCATGTCTTGCTTTGGCATTAAATTGTTCACATGTTTATGTTTTTTATCCCCAGTGAAATTTCAAATTACTAGAAAGTAGGCATCATTTCTTAGAACATTGAGCCCCCAGGTTGAAAGAGCTGAAAAGAGGAGCTAAGTAGAGAGGTATAGATGTTACCATTTTCACAGTTCTGCCAAAGACTGGCCTTAGTAGCTGATAAAACAGAAAAAAAAATAGTAACTATATTTCTACTGACTGTTGCTTACATCTGTACTTAGGGTACCAGAGGAGATGGTGACTGAAGTTTTTTCTAATGATTTTTTTAAAGCCCCCACATCTTGCATAACACTCTTCTTCATTTGTCCTTGGCAATTAAAACTTTTCTTCTGGTTTTCTCAATTCAATTTGTCTAATTCAGGGATTGGCACACTGCCCTCAGGCCTGCCACCTGTCTGCTTTTCTACAGCCCTAGACTTAAGAATGGGTTTTTTTTACATTTGTAAATAAAGTTTCATTGCATTTTAAAATGTAAAAATCATTTGCTCACTGGCCGTGCCAAAAAAAAAACAGGTGGTAGATGGGATTTATCAGCCCTTGGTCCAAGTTGCTCCTCCATTCAGAATTTCAAAGAATTGCCTGACACACTGCAATGGCAAGTGACTAGCTCAAGGTCACCCAACCAGTTAGTGTGAGAAATTGTACTGGGACCAAGGTTTTCCTAGCTCTGAGGCTGTTCTCTAACAGCTAAGCCACCCTGCTTCTCATTGGTCACACATCTGAAACTAAACTGTAAACTTTCTCAGAACATTTTAATGTGAACTAAGACATTCACATTACATAAGATGCACATGTTTTTTGCTTTTTTGTGGTATTTTTATTTGTGAAGAGGGAAATAAAGGGAGTTTGGTAAAATTAGCCTCAATCTGAAAACTTTCTCTTTTGCAGGTTTGTGGCCACTGGTTCACCTGAATTCCAGGGGCCATGAAGGACATTGGCTGTTGGATACTTTGGCTTTGGATGGCTCTCTTGCTACTTCCTGCCTCCACTCCCATGACAGTCACAGCCAAGTCAGGTAGTCAGGCCAGCTTTTTGGCAAGTAACCAAAAGTTGGTCATATCCTTGTCCTGTGAATCACTCAGTCACAAGAAATAGATATGATAAAGGTTGAAGAGCCCATCCTGTCCAACTGCCTCCTGGGGTGGAATTGCTTATAACACATTTAGTCATATCTTTGTCCCGTTAACCTTTAGGGGATAGAACTTCCATCATGTATCTTTGAAGGATTCTGGGAGGTTTTCCATAACATTTGGTCTAATTTAATTTTCATTCTCTTGTTCTTATATTACTTAGTAACAGGCTAAAATAGCCTTCTCTTTCCTTCTTAGAGATTCTTACAGTTTTCAAATATGTGAAATATTGCATAACTCTTTTCCTCCATAGCAATAGCAACTCAGTTCAATTAAAGAAATACTGGTTAAGTGAAGATGAGAGGTGGCATGGCACAGTGGATCCTTTGAGGACCTTGGTTCATGTCTTGTTTGTGTCCCTGACCAAATCACTTAACTTCTTGGTCACCAGGCAGCTCTCTAAGACTATAAAATGTAGAGAAGGTGTTGATCTGGGCAGAAGTCACAGGTTCACTCAATCAACAAGCATTTGTTAACGGCTTACTAAATGCCAGGCACTGCACTGGGGATTTAAAGAGAGGCAAATAGATAATCCCTATCCTCAAGGACCTCACATTCTAATGGGGATATCAGGAAGAGGTAATATTCGAATAACTTTGTACATATGAGATAGTTGCATGGTAAATTAGAGGTAATCTCTGAGTTAAAGTATAAGCATTGATAGGGACCTGGAAAGGCCTTCTGTAGAAGGTAGGATTTGGTCTAAAAAAGGAAAGCAGTTACTATGTGCCAAGCAAAGTGCCATCTTTTTAATTTAATCTATAAATACAATAAATCCTCAATAATTAGGGCTAATTGAGGAAGTGTTTGGTCTTAATTAGTGTAAAATAAAATAGCTTAGAATATTTCAAAAGGAATGCAATTTAAATACTTGTAAGTATTTATGGCAATTCAAACTAGGTTTGGTTTTAACTAGTTAAAGGTCCCTAGAAGTCTTCCTATACTGAAGGAATATGAACAGTTTGGAGGAGTGTCAGTTATGTCTGAATGGAAATAAGTGCTTTCAAAAAATTGTTATTTGTCTCAGCAAGAATCTAGAAGCATATTCCATATGTCCAGTGATTGGGAGGATGGCTAACAAATTGTGATGTGTGGATTTAATATAATATTATTCTATTTCATGAAAAACACAAAGAAATATGTGAAGACATGTGAAATGATACCAAATGAAGGAAGCAGAAACAAAAGAACATATAAACTGATTATAGCTAAGTAAATAAGAATAATAGCAGCCGCAAAATTACCTGGATTAAAACACAGAAAAGAATTTCAAAATAAGAATAAAAACAAACAGGGGTCATTTGTTTTATACCTTGTTAAAGTTAATACATACTTTTTAAAAATAAGCTGCAAGTAACAGAAGTTTGTGGTTTCATAGTTTTAAAAAGTGCCTCTAAAGCATTTAAAACATTTACGTCCCCAGTGGTGTTTTTGTACACTGTTATTTGATAATTTTAGCATGCAAAAATATGCACAATGTGAAAAACAGCTCAACTTTTCTCTGAATTGTCACAAATTCTGAATTAATAGAGTATAATCAATTAATCAAGCATTTGTTAATCACCTATATTCTAGACATTGAGGATGCAAAGACAAAACTAACAACAGTCCCTGTTTTCAAGGAACTTATATTCCAATGGGGGAGAAAACACACATACACACACACACACACACACACACACACACACACACACACACACATATATATATATATATATATATGGATATACAAAATCTTTTCCTCCAAGGACTTTGGCTTCTTTATCCACACAAGAGAGCTCAAGAGGTTGGACAATATCTACTATCTAGATTGCAACATGCATTGGGATGAAAACCCACAGAGCTTGTCCAATAGTATGTCTAATATCTAGAAAAGACAATAGAACTGGCCGACATGTTGGTGTTGCAGAAGAGCTTTTAGGAAATTACAAACCTCTTTTATTGACCCTAAGTTTCTCTCGAAAACAAAGGCCCATCTTTTCAATACTAACATAGTACTAGTGTTGCTATATGTTAATGATACATGGAAGACCATTGCCTCTGAAGAGCTAAAATAGGTATCACACAGAGGGCAATGTGGAAGAGCATGGTGGGGGATAAGCAGACTGAAAGAATGGAGGAACATTATGGTGGGAGTGAATGTAATGGGAAATAAAAACAAGAATAAAGATTTCATTCAGGAATTTTATGATAGAGAAGATGAGCTAGTACCCTCTTTTTACAGATAAGGAAACTGAGGCCCAGAGAGGTACAGTGAGTTTGAAAATTAAATTATTTACTTTACAAATGCCTTTGTGTGTATCTCCTACTTCTTCTGTGGGAGAGAGGAAAGGAGGGAAAAGTGATGTTTTTCCATAGAAAGAAAAAAAGCCATAGTAACTTATTACAAGAGAGTTTGTGACAGTGGTAAAGTTGGCTCTGATAACATGTTTTTGTTCTCCAGAATTTCTGTATAAGAACTGATAGTAGTGCTAATTGCTAAAATTGGCTAAGGGGAGTTTGGTTTTGTATTAGTGGGTAAAGATTTGGAATTTAGCTAGAGAACAGGAGACTTTTTAAAATACATCAGAGAAGGCTTTGTAGAACATCGTCCTGGGCATGGGTATGGAAATAAACAGTTCAGATGATGACATTGGTATTAATAAGTGAGTCTTCAACAATAGTGACAAATTGCAGGGCATGTAGTACAAATAACTGTTGTTTTCTTCCTCCTGATTACCTTCCCTCTTTTTTATATTCTGTAGTCCATCTTGTCAGGGACAGTCACCAATTTTAGACTTCTTACTCCTACAGTTTGTGTTATGCCATCAAATCCAAGGTACGTTGTACTTGGAACTAACTTTTCAGCTTCAATATTTACTACCTCTGTGACCTCAAGCAAGTCAGTTAACCTTTCTAGCCCTCAGTTTCCTCATGTGGAAAAAAAATAATAGGTTGGATTATATGTACTATTAGGCTTGGTTGATTTATCAGTTAGTTTTGCTAAATTATTTCTAACCCTTCCCACTCCCAACTCTGTTATTTTATTTTATTTTTGTTACAAAGGATAGTTTGTTGGGTGGGGGGGGATATATTCAGAAATATCTGTCCACATAGATATAGATACATCTGTCTATGTAGCATACTAATGAAGGATTTGGACTAGATGATCTCTAAAGTTCCTTCCAGTTCTATGATCCTTAAAACACTTTACTGCTCTTTCTTGAAAAGGTTTTTCCCAGTGGAGAAAATTCAAAATTAGTCTGAATTTCAATGAGAAACATTTATATTATATGATACAATAAAGAGAATTAATAAAACAAGCTATAGGGGAAATTGCTTTTGTGGTTGATTATAATTATGGAGTAAGAGAAGAGGCACTTGGGAAGGCTCATATCCTGAACATGCCTAGGAAATAATTCAAGTACAGTTCACTTTGTGTTAATTGGCAAAATGTCAGCTTAGTGTTCCTGTTTTGATTGTCAAAGAGACTGCCAGGCTGTGCAGGGCCAGATTTGGACCCCTTTTCTACGTGTTAAGATCGTCTTAGTTCACCAGGTTCTGTTTTTAGTTTTGTCTTGTGCAGACCTGGTGGTGCACTCCCTAACCATTTACCGGAGGGAAGTAACTACTTCTAAAAATAAAATATAACAAATCTAAGGCAGAGGATCGGGTTTCAGCTCTGGAGCTTGTGAAGTTGTCAACAGTGTTCTGTTAAACCTAAATATATGTAGGATAGGTTGTGCCTTCTAATTGCTTTTCTTTATCTGCATGATATGCTTACTGGTTTCTTTTCAGAGGACTTTCTTACTTTGAGGGAGGCTTCAGATTAATAGGGAGAAATGAATTAGTCAGATTTTTAAATCTTGACTATGTTGTGGATTCTCCTCACCTAGGTTTTTTGATTGTCCTAATTGTGATACAGAAATCATCCACGGTGTTGCTTTGCATTGGTCAGATAAGGAACACTTGTAAACTGGAAGACCATGGATGGACTTCCATTTGCCCTATGCTTCACAAAATAAAAAGTTAAGACGTATTATCAATTTTCACTTATCTTGGCAAAGGGGTATAGGGAAAAAGGGCATGGGGAAAGAAACATGCATTTATTAAGGACCTATTTGTACCAGGCACTGTGCTAAAGCACTTTGCAAATATTTTCTCATTTGATTCTCACAACAACTCTGGGAGATAAGTGTTATTTGTAGTTGTTGTTCAGTTATTTCAGCCACGTCTGATTCTTTGTGAACCCATTTGGGGTTTTCTTGGCAAAGATACTGGAGTGGTTTGCTATTTCCTTCTCTAGCTCATTTTATAGATGAGAGACTGAGGCAAACAGGATTAAGCGACCTCCCCATGGTCACACAGCTACTAAGTGTCTGAGGCCAGATTTGAACTCAGGAAGATGAGTCTTCCTAACTTTAGGCTTGGCACTCTATCCACTTCACTACCTAGCTGTCCCTAAGTGTTATTATCATTCCTATTTTACAATCGAGGGAACTGAACCAGATAAAGGTGAAGTAACTTGTGTAGAATCACAAAGTTAGTAAGTATCTGAGGCTGAATTTGAACTCAGGTCTTCCTGACTCGAGGAACAAAGTTCTTACCCCCTGCACCACCTAGCTGTCACGAGGTTAGGGTAGAGAGAACTGAATGGATAAACTAAGTCCAGAGATAATCGCCCAAATCCAATTTAGTAAAAAAGATTCAATCTATTTCCCCAAATTTCAATATATCAGATTTTTTAACAAGGAGCCACAATTTGAGTTTCATTTGCTCTTCAGCTTGTCTTGATAGGTAGGGGTGCTAATGTGTAGCAAAAAAAAAAAAAGGGACAGAAATAATGTAAAACTCAAGTCCCTTCCCCTTCCCTTTCAAATCGATCCCTCTTTCAGCTGCCAGTGATATTCCTAAAGCACAGTTCTCTTCATGTACTCTCCCAAGCAAAAAAAAAAAAATGCTCTAGTGGCTTCCTATTGTCCCCAGGATAAAATAGAAACTCATTTGTCATTTAAAGCACTTTACAAATTGATTCCAGTCTATCTTTCCAGATTCCAGATTCCAGGCTGATTATTCCCCCTCATGTCCCCCACAGTCCACTAAGCCAGGTTGCTTCCTCCTGCCTTTGCCTAAGCTGTTCCCCGCACAGTGTCTTTACTCTTCACTTCCGACTCTAAGATCCCAAACTCCCTTCAAATTTCAGCTCAAGTGCTACTTCCTACAAGAAGCCTTTCCTGATCCCCTAGATGCTTCTACTTCTTCCCTCTGAAAATTACCTTGTATTTTCTTTGTGTGTGCTTTCTAGTTACTTGTATGTATTCGTATTGTTTTCCTTAAGCCCCTTGTGGGCAGGAAAGGACTGTGGTTTCATATTTGTCTATATGTCACTAGATCATAGCATAGTACCTGGCATATAGTAGGCATTTAAAAATACTTGTTTGGGGCAGCTAGGTTGTGCAGTGGATAGAGAACGGGCCTTGAAGACAGGGAGGACCTGAGTTCAAATCCGACCTCAGACATGTAACACTTACTAGCTGTGTGACTGTGAGGAAGTCACTTAACTCCATTGCCTAACCAAAAAAAAAAACCTGTTGATTAATTGATAACTGGTTAAGTCTCTAGGTACTTGAGAGTGCCACATAAGATAATGGAAAGAATGTTGGATTTCAAGTCTGTGGTCCTTGGTTCAAATTTCTGCTCAACTTTTTCTGTTCAGTCATTTCAGTAGTGTCCAACTCTTTGTGACCCCATTTGGGGTTTTCTTGGCAAAGATACTAGAGTGGTTTAGACATTTCCTTCTCCAGCTCATTTTACAGATGAGGAAACTGAGGCAAATAGGGTTAAGTGACTTGCCCAGGGTCACATAACTAGTAATTATGTGAGGCAGAATTTGAACTCAGGAAGAGGAGTCTGCCTGACTCCAGGCCTAGCGCTCTATCCACTGCACCACCTAGCTGCTCAGCTACACACTGCTCGTGTGGCCTTGGCCAACTCACTAACCCCACTGGGTCTCCATTATCCTAGTTGGACCAGATGACTTCTAAAATCCTTTCCAGCTCTATGCCTGAGATCCTATAAATATCATTGTGGCAGTAAGTTTTTCTTTTGTTTAGATTCTTTTATTTCTTTTATTTAGAATTAAACTTGAGCCTATGTAAAATTTGAACTGCTAAAAAACTTACTGCAGTACTATAACCCAAAAAGGAACGAACAACTTTTTATTAACAACTTAATCTAAACGAACAACTTTTTGTACATGTATTTCTACTAAATTACAAGATTAACTTTAGTAAAACATGGTTTCTTTAATTTGGTTTGCAATATTCAATTAAAAAATACCATTTTTACTTTCTCCTAGCCCACAGTATTCTATGTGTATTCTCTCACATGAATAACCAGTGTAGTTATATCCTAAGGCTTGGGGCTTTTAGTAACCATTGTAAAGACCCACAGGCTGTTTCCTCCCTCTGTTAGGAATTTTGTTTTGACATTTTTGTTGTTGTTACTATAAAACACCTGAAGGCTCTCATATTGATCCACTTATGAAAAAGAATGCAAAACAATAAGCAATAGTTGCATGCCTGAAGCAAATTGCTGTTCTTTTCTACTCTAATCTTCAGGTTAAGTGTTATAGTAGCAGCACTGCTATTAAGTGAGCTGATGGAAAATGGAAATTTACCATTAGGACAAACTAGAAAACCTGCTAATGGAGATGTAGGGATCATGTATCTGCTGTATATATTTCTATTGTCATAATACTATTGATAAAAATAGTTACATGATATAGACAGATAGACATAGATATAGATACAGTTACATAGTGCTTGAATAGCTAAGGAGCTTTGGAAAAAGTTGCCTATATCTGCACCTTCTGTCCCTTGCCCTCCCCCCCCAAAAAAAAAGATTCTGGGAAAAGTCAGAATGAGAAGAAAAGAGATAATAGCTGGGATGCCCTTAATTCAATGAAATATTTCCCATTAGGATATATTTGGCCTACGTGGATTTGCAAAAACTGTACTACTCTCCATACTTGGAAATACACATCCTCCTCATTTCTGACAATCAAGATCCTTATCTTTCTTCAGAGTTCAAGTCAAGTTAAGGGACATTTATTAATAACCTACCATCGGGTGGATTGGGCTAAGCCTATAGGATTCAAAGAAAAACAAAACAATAAGAACAGCAATAACATCAGTCCCTGATCTTAAGAAGTTCACAGTCTATATACAAACAAGATCTATGGAGTGAAGGCACTAAGATGGAGGACTGGGAAAGGTAGTAGTGTACTTAGCTCTAAAGACACAGGGTGCAATAGATTAAGCACTGATCCTATACTCCGAAAAGATCTGAGTTCAAATCAGATCTCAGACACTTACTAGCTGTTTGATCCTGGGCAAGTCACTTAACCTCTATTTGTCTCTCAATCTGAGATTCAGATAAGATATTTGTAAAATATACTCAGCCCGGTACTTGACACATAGGAATAGGCAGTATATAAATGCTTATTCTCTCCCCTTCCTTTTTCCTTTGTTATCTGTTATATTTTCTGTGGAACTTAAACTGGCCAATTACTAGTGGTCTCTCTACCTTAGTTTACCTTGTATTTGTTTCTCTGTGTGCATAATGTCTCTCTACAATAGAATGTAAACTCCTTAAAGACAGGAATTCTACTCTCTCATTCTTGTCTTTATACCTCCTATGACTGGAGCCTTGCCCATAGTAGAAACTTGGTAAATGTTTATGAGTTAATGAGATCAGAATTGTTTATGAAGGAATTTATCCAGAAGATGTAAAGACAAGTGGAGAAGAAGGAAAATCCTAAAATGCAACATTTATTGGCTACTGCGAATTTTTAAAAGTGTAATTAGCCTTGAAGGTTTGTAAGAATTAAAGGCTTTGGAAACAATAAGAGCATTATTACAAGGACGTTATTTCGAGAGGGAAACCTGTTTCAATGAGAGCTTCCTAGCAACATAGGAGAATGTTTAAGCTTAAATATTAGAAATGATCTTTTAAGCCAGGGATGGTGATGATATTTATTTTTGCTCTTGAAAAAGAAGCATCAGATAAATTTTTTTTTCTTTCAAGCAGAAATGCTTTGTTATCTTCTCTTTTAAAAGTAAGAAGGCCGTATTGTTCTCAGAGTCACCATGGTGTAGTGGAAACTTCCTTGGACGGAGAGTTAGAAGATTTGCATTATGGTGTTATAATACTACGTAACAGAATTATATATTAATTCTTCTTTACTAAAGAACTACTCTGTTAGAGAGCTCTCTGACTCGGAACATTGCCTAATCTCTTTCTGCCGCATTTTTGTCATCTTTAAAATGAATGTGTTAGCCTAGAAAGGAAAGAAACTAGTGTTTAAGTGCCTAATATATGCCAGGTGCTTTACAAATATCTCATTTGATCTTCATCGCTACTGTGGGAGGCAGAACTTATTTCCCTCCCTATTTTAGTTTATTATTGTTATATTATTATTTTAGTTTATTTAGTTTATTCCCAAATGACATTTGAGGAAACTGAGGCAGATACAAGCAAGTGACTTGCCCAGAGTCACAAAGCTTATAAGTATCTGAGGCAAGATCCAAATTCAGATCTTCCTGACTTGGGGCCCAGCTCTCTATTTACTGCACCATGTTGCTACCTAAATGATTTTTAGGGTCACTGTCAGCTCCAGCACCTACTAATACAATGATCTTTATGTAGAAATAATAAAAATATATGCATGTTATTTATGTGGCCATGAAGTTTGACAGCATAGTAGATTTAGAGTACATAGGTACTTTAGAAGCCAGTCTAGTCCAACCTTCTAGTTTCCTAGAAAGGAAAATGTGTCCTAGGAAAATTAAGTGTTCTCCCTGTAGTCACATAGGTAGGTAGCATCAGAAAATAAATTGAAACCCAGACGCTCTAGGTTTTTTTATTTTGATTCAATTTTATTTTTATTTACAAATGCAAAGTATTGCCCTCTCACTTCTCCTCCCCCACCATTGAGAAGACAAGAAAAATAAAACCCATTACCAGTATGTATGGTCAAGCAAAAAAAAATCACAAATTAACCATATCCAAAAAGAAAAGAAGGAAAAAGAAAATATGTCAATCTGAATCCATCACCTCTCTATCTGGAGGTAGAGAGCATGTTTTGTCATTAAGTTGTATAGATATACCATGGCTCAGAATTCCTAAGTCTTTCAGAGTTGATTATCTTTACAGTATTGCTATTATAGTATAAATTGTTCTCCTATTTCTGTTTACTTCACTTTCCTTCAATTCACAAAATCTTCCCAAGTTTTTCTGAAAACATTCCCTTCTGCTCTGACTCCTAAGGAGGGGATGCTTTTAAAATTCTACCATATATCTCTTGAATGCCCCAGTTTTCTCTTCTGGAATATTTTTATCTTTTCAGTATCTCCCCTATTAAAGAGGCCCTGGTGATATTTTATCTCAGTCCTTTTATTCAAAAGAAAAGTGGATTTGGGAAGCAATTAGTTCCCCTTTAGGAATCAGTTCATGACTATTTGCATTTTCAAAGAAATGAACAGAATAAAATTTCAAGCATAGATTGAAACTGAATTGCAAGCATATTTTGGGGATTGTGTCTTTCTTACCACTCAGGTAACTGCCTCCACTGCCTAAATATGAAACTGTGCTCTATTGACATGTTCTCACAGGAAGAGCTTATAAAAGCTTGGACCTCTGCACTGTCTCCTCTTCTACCCTCATGCATTCTTTACTTTGTTTTCAAAAGATGTGTGTATACAAACACACGCAATATAGATACATGATGTATACACATATGTATATACATCTGCACAAATATATATACACATATGTATATACATATATGTATACATATGTGTATGCATACATGCAGGTTTTTTTTTTTTTAAAGGAGAGATGGTAGAGACCCATGATTTCATTTGGGTAGGGAACTTTCACTTTCAAAACTCTCTTCCATGCTTCCATCCATCTGTCTGCAGTTTACAATCTTAGGGAGTTTACCAAGGCCTTAAAATGTTAAGTGACTTGAGTAGGAGAACACAGTCAGGACATATCGGAAGCAGGGCTTGCAATATGGCCAGGCTGACCCTCTATCTATCATTCCAGGCCACTTCTCTTTACCAGTACTCAAAGGGATTAAAATATCTACACAGTATGAGCTGCATTGCTGTTGCTACAATTGATATTTAAGAATCATGTACAATAAAACAATGTTATATTATTATCAACCTAAAATAATTAGCTTGTAAATCTAAATTACATGTTTTGATCTCTGTCTTTGTATCCCTAGCCCCTAGCACACTTCTAGGCACCTAGTAACATAATAGATACTTAAAAAATGCTTGGTGATGATTGATTAACTGTGATTACTGAATTTTTTTTCCGAATGGGTAAAACTTACTAAGCTTACTAAAACTAAAGTTTTCCCAACCTAAGTTCATGGATATTACCAAATAGACACTGAATGTTATCCATATTAGCGTGACATATAGATTTTTCAGACCATCTTGTATTTAATAATCCCTTCAAAGAATTTAACTAAAACATATTTGGTTTCTAGTTTGGCATTAGACCAGACCTTCTCCCTGTTACTAAAGAGTCAGAGTGGAAAGTCCCGGATTTTGCTTCTGTCTTCAAACTGATTTTGACAGGCTTGTGTAGGGACTTCCCCCACATATGCTGTGAGGAACTAAAAACTGACCTAGCTGAATACTAGCAGAGTTGTAAGGAAAATAAGAGTAGAGCTTACTTTTAAAAAACTAAGGTTTATATTAGTAGTTGATCTTTTAAAATATAATAAATGTTAGCTGCTCCAAACCTACTTATACATCAGAAATATAGTCCCTTTATTATATAATATATATATATATATATATATATATGAAAAATTCTTATCATTACTCCCTTAAAAGTGGATTGAGTTTTAGTTAATTTTTAACATTACTTAATTTAACATTGTTTACAAAATACTTAATGATACTGCTTTTTAAACCTCACTTCCAAGTCAAGGGGGAAGAAACAAACATTTTAGATTTTTCTAGGTAAACTAAAATTGCTAAATGTTACCATTACATTGGACTCTGTTCAATTTTTTATTATTCAAAGTCCCCGAATCCACCCCCACAAAAAAAACCAAACAACCCAACTCATCCCTCTACTGGTAAAGAATTCAGTTCAACTTAACTTTAAGTTTAATTAGTTTAAACTAATTAATTAGTTAAAGTTCAATTAATTAAACTTTAAGTTTAATGAGAATACCAGCTTTGGGTGTTGATGGTGAGGTGTATTGCCTTCTTCTTGGTGTGTCCTAGGAAGGAGTTTACCTTCGTTATTGGCTTACAAGGCCAGTATTTTTGTTAAATTACTTGGACTCTTCATTTAGGTTTCAGTATGTAGTTTTCAAATAGTCCTGCTGTAGGTATTAGGATAATGATTAGGAGGAAGTATGTGATGGATGCTACTTGGCCAATGGTAATGTAAGGTTGTTCTACTGGTTGGCCTCCAATTCAGCTAAGGGTAAGTAGATTCAGAACAGGATTTGTGAGATTGGTCGGAATATTAAGCTGCACTATTTGGATGTGTGGAGGAGTGGGATGATGAGGAGTACTTTTGTCGAGAGTCTACTGTGTAAGACATTGTGCTAGGTTCTAAGTGATATGCAGTACATAAATAAGAAACTCTACTGGAGTTTCCAGGCAGCTAGGTGATACAGTGGATAGAGCACAGGGCCTGGAGTCAGGAAGACCCAAGTTCAAATCCAGCCTCAGATACTTACTGTGTGATCCTGGGCAAGTCACCTAACCCTGTTTGTCTCAGTTCCTCATCTGTAAAATGAACTGGAAAAGGAAATGGCAAACCATTCCAGTGTCATTGCCAAGAAAACCCCAAATGGAGTCATGAAAAGTCTGAGACAACTAAACAACAACAAAAATTTGAATTTCCAGTATATTAGGCAATGTGACACATATTTGCATCTCTAGCATATGAAATAATACATGATAAATGCATAAGAGAGGTGCAGGCATAGTTCTACTTGAAGTTTGAGGAAAGAAGGGTCATTCCTGACTGAGGAGAATCCTTCAAGAACAGCCATTGTTCCCTCAGCTGTAAATTGAGGATAATTTTATTTATCTAATAGGATTGTAAGAAAAGCCTTTTACAAACTTTGAACCACCATAAAAATGTGTTATTATTAATGTGATTCCACCGTTGGGATAAATTAATATTCAATTAGCCCCTGAATTGCTCTATAGAAAAAGTAGCATAAAACTATGTATATTATTGATTAATAAATGTTATTTGATGATAGCAGTTGTATAGTGGAAAGGACATTGGGTTTAGAATTAGTACATCTGAGTATAAAGCGCTGATGTGCCAGCTGGTCCCTCCCTAACCTTTAGTAAGTTACTGTACCCAAGAGGGTGCTGGTAAGTGTTTAACAATCAGCTCTCTGAGGCGAAAGAAGTAGGCATAATACACTTGAGTTTAATCTGCATTATTAACATTCTCCATCATTTTGTTAAGTCTAGACAATCAACAAGACAAAAACTAAAGCTCGGGTTTGTATCATTCGACTATTTCTGATGTGTAAATGTAGTAGGTTAGAACAGGCTTGAGTGTACTCCTGATTGTATGTATTGGGCCTCAATTTTACCATTTGTAAAATTAGGTGATTGAACCAGATCAAAAATTCTTAACTTTTTGTGTCGTAGAACTCTCTGGCAGTCTGATGAAACCTGTTTATCCTTTGTCAGAATAATTTTTTAAATGCATAAAATAAATACATGGATTACGAAGGAAACCAATTATTTTGGAATGTCAAAATTTAAAAAACAAATGAATCCACAGACCTTATGGACTAGAAGGTCTTTATAGTCCTTCTAGTCTGATGTCCTACAAGTTGACATTGATTGTGGCAGTCACATATTTAAATAGAATATAAACTCTGTGAGGTTAGAGGTCTGTCTACCTTATGCAACTCTGAGTGTCCCAAATTTCAACACACATAATAAACACTCAATTGCTGGTTGATTTCATTGGGTGTGTGTGTGTGTGTGTGTGTGTGTGTATGTTTCATGTGTGTATGAGTGTGTACATGTTTTAAATCTACTATATAGCATTGGTATCTCTGTATGCTGTTTCAGCAAAAGGCCTTGATCTTTCTGTTTTCATTTCCTTAATTCACGATTGTCTTACCTTTTATTCTAACGCTTAACGTCACTTGGCACTCTAATTTGTGACAGAATGAAAGGTGTTGTATTTTAACTTATTCTCTTTTTGGTGTAAATAGTAAAAAGCAATCACCAAGATTATTTTTCCTAGTGGATATATGATTAAATGTCTTATTTTTATAGTGAATTGGAAAGTATAACTTTTCTCTTTTAAAATACCATGTTAAAACATAATTTGAATAAGAAAATTTAATCAAGTTTAAAGGATATGCTTTTTATTTAATTCCTCTTGGATACAAGGGAAAGGTGGCATTCAAGTAACTTATTTACATGTTTTTACTGTAGTTGTAGATTATAATTAGAAGAATGACTGGAAAGCTTTAATGTAAAATGATTAAATTTTTATTTGCAGTGTTGTAATGAGAACCATAATATGTATTCTCACTGTATTCTCTTATAGAAAATTTGTGTCCTGAACTGACAGCAGATGGACAACAATTTATACAAATCAGTAGAGAGAACTTCTCTATTTCAGGTGAGCATTATAACTTCATCCAAAACCATGAAAAGGATGGAATTTGACACAATATGTCTTATGCAGCTTTTTTTTCTGGGTATATAATGTATTAATTTATGTGAGTCTTTGCCATTAATCAAGGACAGTGTGTTTTCTATTCTTTGTAATCCGCTGAGTACCTAGCAAAATGCTGTGCACATAGTGGGTATTTAGGACACATTTATTGACTTTTATGGAATGGTATTTGCCATATTCTTTGTAACTTGGAGCCAAGGTAGAGCTATTTGAAAGTTCAAATGCTGAAGATCCTGGCATAGAATTTTTGGAAAGTGTTTTCACTTTTACAGAAAAAGAAGAAACACTAGAAAATCGTCCAAGAAAGGGATAATGGACAAGGTTGAAATCTTGAGATTCAGAAATGATTTTTGAATGAGTGAATGAAAACACATTTATTAAAACTCTGTGCTAAGCTACCAGGATTGCTCCCTTGGATGATGGTCTCAGTGGCCTTGAAATAATGTTTTTTTCTTCATTACCTTAGAAAGAGGGAACTAGATTTTTCATAATTTCTTTGTCACATTGTAGAACTGCAATCTAGTTAAACTTATTACTAATTCTTGTCCCTGATATACATTGCCAGTGTAACCCTGGGCAAGTCAGATAATAATAATAATAATAATAATAATAATAATAATAATAATGATAATGATATTGATAGCAGCTAACATTTATACAGCACTTATTATGTGCCAAGCATGGGGCTAAGCATTGGGGATACAAAGAAAGGTGAAAAACAGGTCCTGTCCTCAAAGAGTTCATAGGGGCAGCTAGGTGGTGCAGTGGATAGAGCTCTGGCCTTGGAGTCAAGAGGACCTGAGTTCAAATCCAGCCTCAGACGCTTGACACTTACTAGCTATGTAACCCTGGGCAAGTCACTTAACTCTGATTGCCTCACCAAAAAGAAAGAAAAAGGAGCTTACAGTCTAATGAGGGAGACAACATGCAATCAACTACATACAATCTATGTACAGGATAAATTGGAGATAATCAACAAAAGGAAAGCACAAGCATTGAGACATCAGAAAAGGCTTCTCATAGAAGGTGGGATTTACCAGGGAAGCCAGGAAGTGGATATGAAGAGAGAAAGAATTTCAGACATGGGGGACAACCAGTGGGATGTGGAATTTGAGGAATAGAGAAAACCAGTTTGGCTCGCTTATGAAGTGAAAGAAGAGGGCTAATAAAAAAAAATGAGACAAGAAAGATAGGTTGGAGTCCAGGTTGCAAAGGACTTTAAAAGTCAAAGAAGAGTTTATATTTGATCCTGGAGAGAATAAAGAAGAATTCACTGGAGTTGATTGAGTAGGGGAGTGTTGTGATCGGATCTACACTTATGGAAAATCACTTTGGCAGAATCATTCTGCAACATCAGAGAAGTAATTTCATCCTTTTGTCCCCTATATTGAGAAAATTTAATCTGGAAATTCTGCTGACCAACATTAGTAGCATTTGAAAAATCTCATCAATCAATCTATATAGAGGAACAACAATAACCCTTCCAAAAGTCAATGTCTCGCCAATTTTTCTTAAGTTTACCTACTGGCTGAACCAAGTCATCATTTTTTTTACAGGTTTTGATTTGGGACATAGCTTTTCTCTGAGGAAAGTGTCCTGTGGAGATGAAAAAACTTGTTTTAAACTGGGAAATGCACTTCTTATTAGAGATACTCAGTAAGTAAAACTGTTATATTTCTAATAGTTCCACATAAGCTTCTTTCCTGAATGATTAAACCTACTATTAACTCAGAAAATGGGTCCTGATATTGTATGTCTCTTTAAAGTCCTTAATCAATATCCCATTATGATGCCTTAAAAGATTCAGTGGCAGAGCACAATATCTCACAGATTCTATGAAGGTGGAAAGGTTCTGAGTACAGGCCCAAAATATGGGCTTTATGTCCGCTGTCTGAGTCACAACCTAGTAAAGTTGAAACTTACCTTCAGAAGGTCCTACTCCAGGCAGGAGCAGGTAGGAGGCTAGGGGCAGCTAGGTGGTGTGGTAGATAGAGTGCCAGACCTGGAATCAGGAAGACTCATTTTCCTGAGTTCAAATTTGGCCTCAGACACTAGCTGTTTGTCTCTGGGCAAGTTACCTAACCCTATTTGCCTCAGTTTCCTCATCTGTAAAATGAGCTGAGAAGGAAATGGCAAACCACCCCAGTATCTTTGCCAAGAAAACCCCAAAGGGGTCACAAAGAGTCAGGCATGATTGAAAAACATCTGAACAACAACAACAAAAGGAACAACACAATGAAATCATAGTTCTTTCTGGGGTTCTGAAGTAAGAGATTTTGTGCTCTATATTGAAATGCTTCGGGGAAATTAGCCTACTGTATGTTTTTATTTGTAATAAGTTTTCCATTAGAATTGCAAATACATAGACACACACACACACATATATATTTATATACGTATGTGTATGTACCTCTCTCTCTCTCTCTCTCTCTCTCTCTCTCTCTCTCTCTCTCTCTCTCTCTCTCTCTCTCTCTCTGATAGGGCCTGGCACAAAATATGCTGATTGATTAAATGGATCTTCATTTTAGGAACTCTAGAAACTTGTGCTATCTATATAGTAACTACAGAGACACTACCATCATGTGAAAGCATAGGAGGTAGGGAATGCACCTTCTCTACAGCTTTAGGGAGTTTTAGAGACTTGCAGAGACCTGAGAGATTTAAGTGACTTGCCTAGGGTCACTCAGGTAGTACATATCAGAGTCAAGACGTGAACCTAGATTTTCTATGTATTATGCCACATTACCTTTCATATGAGAGGAATTATGAGAAAGGAAATGAAAATCAGTTTTGAAGAGATATTTCAGTTATTTGAAAGTGCCAATTTTTAAATTTCTATGAGACTGTAATATTTTACTTTTACCATGGAGATTTTTAAAATGTGAGATTCTAAATCTCTAGAAAAAATGCTATTTGATAGCTAAAGCAACTGCATTCAGAGTCCAAAGTTAATGTATGCTATATTTGCATATGTTTGCTATATTTGCATCTTTTTTTTTTAAACCAGCAAGTTGCCTCTTCCCATGGAGCCATGGTGTGTACAAGGGCAAATGACTTTGCTTTTATGTGTTGGAGCAACTTCATTTACATCCTTTCTCTTTGACCATAGTTTATAAAAGAGGTCAGTCTTTATTCCTCTACTGCTTTGAATCATAAAGAAGAGAAATTATTATACAACAAGAGCTCATATTCTTAGTGTTCATGGTATATACTGAAAAAGATAAATAAGAAAACAAAAGCTCTCCTGATTGCATGCAGTCCCCACCCCCTTCATTATTGATATTTCCCCTCTTTTAATTTAAAGATACGTTTTCCATAGTTTTCTTTGGGAATTTGTGTTGTCTAATGACCACATAGGAGCCTAAGAATTGAATGCTTCAGTATTTTTTTTTATTGTAAGTTTGTTTTGTGACTGATTTGTTCTGTTCCCTTCAAAAAAAGATTTTTTTTGCAGCAATATCTTTGATTTTTAAAATGGTTTATTGATAATTTTTGGTTTTGTATATCGTAATAATTTCCTAATGCTTCTTTTCCCAGTTCCCCCTCCACCAAAAGATTTAACCCTTGAAATATTGACAAAAAGATAATTTACTCTACTAGTTAATAATAGTTGACATTCAATATTTTGAGACAGCTATGGTGTGGTGGATAGTGAGCCAGCCTTAGAGCAAGAAGTCCTAGCTGCAAATCCTATCTTTGACACAAACTGGTTGTGTGACTCTGGGCAAATCAATTGACTTCTCAGTGCTCTAAGCAACTCTCCTAAGTTGCCCAGAAGGCGCTCACCTACTTTGGTAGAGGGAGTTTCCTCATCTGGAAGTTACCTATGCCCGGTGAAATCACAGGTCTAGTCCCTATCCCTAATAAGGATATTAACAATAATAATAGCTGACATTTATGCAATATCTTAAGGTTTGAAAAGCACTTTAATAATCAGTTGCACAAGAGTGAATGGTTGATATAGTGTTTTACAGCTTTTAGAACTAAGAGTTTGGCTCTTGGCAGGTGGCATGTAAACACAAAATACTACTAGTTGACATTGCAATCACAACATAAGAGTAAAGCAGACAGAGTAAAAATAGAATTGAAGCTCTCTTTGATCTCATATGAAACAATGAGGAGTGTCTCTAGTTATGTGTGTTATTTCATTGTCATGTTGGGTAATTTAATATGTGAGTTAGCCAAGTTAGCTGACAAGTCTGCTGAGAATCTCAACATTGGGATTTCTCAGTGTGAATAATCACTGGACTCTCCTACTCTTAAATGCTCCAGATAAGCAGCATAGGAAAGTAGGCAACAATTCATGTAGAAATGTGTCCTTCCTCCACTCTTCTTCACCGACATTTTTTTCTTGTAAGATACACCCTTCCCAACATTGCTTTTCAAATGACCCATTTAAGAACATTTTAAGTGAATTTATTTTCTAATGAGATTAGACTTCAAAAAATAAAATCTTCATTAAATGTTAAGAAACAAATGTAGGTGAAAAGAGAGTCATTGGATATAAGGGATTATCACAAATCATGGCCAGACAGGGTCAGCTGAGGCAGGTGCAGCTTCACCCAAATTTGTGTCTTAGCAGTATTGAGTTCTGGTGACATCAGGCGCACAACCTCACACACTTAAATTGCGTCAGTTCATGACTAGAGAGTCTGTCAGAGGTCATAGAAAATCTACAGTTAGAACAGCCTCTTTAGCAATCTCTCATTATCAAACCATTTATTTTTATTATAAAGTTTTTATTAGTAGTTTATTGTTATAGTTTATATTATCAACATAACAATTCATTAATTTTAATTGTCATTAATACATTATTAATAATAATAACATATTATTAATAATTTAAAGAAAGGTAGCCAGTTCTACTCCAAAACTCCAGTTCCACGCCAAAACTGAAGCTGTTACCTCAACCTCTTCATCTTCTTATCCCCATAAAATGTTGCTGATTTAAATCCCATCAATGTAATTGAGTGGAGAAAGGATTAAAGTGGAAAACTTAAAAACATTTTTTTTGAATCATTATTTTTGTGGAAACATTTCATACGGTTTAGTCACTGGAGAGAGAATATGTCTTTATTCAGGCCCAATGACTGTTTGCCCTTGAATCTTTATAAACACAACTATGTGGCACAATTTTATATTTATTTTAAAAGCCTTTCACTTTAAATCTCTACTTGATCCATTGACATATGTAAATAACCTTTTTGGCTGTGAGTAGCAGAACTCTGGTACCTCTACTACAGGAAACTGGAGGGTGTCTGATTAAGCTGACTAGCTAGTGTCAAGTACCTTGGCGCCTCTCCACTTACATTTCACTCATTCAGCCAAAGTGTAGGTAATAGTAAACTGTGCTGCTAGGGTACTTCTCTTGCATGATGCCATTTTGATTTTTCAATGAGCCCAGGGTAAAGTTACAGCTATTTATATGTTTGTAAATAAGCTACCATGCAGAGTCAGCATGGGAAAATGTGGGTGCTAATTTATATTGAAATGGAAATATATCCTGTGACTGTACCAGATGAATGAATGAAAAAGCATTTATTAAGCACTTACTATGTGCCAGGCCATGTGCTAAGTGCTGGAAGCATGAATACAAAAGAACTTATAATTCTAATGGAAAGGCAACACAAATAGGGAAGTAGTGGCTAGAAAGGAGTGTTTTGGTTTGGGAAATTACAGGAATGGCAAACAAAGTCATAGGGCAGCAGATGCAATGCTGGTGTTGATTTGATTATTGCTCCTAGAGCACCATGTGGAAGGCAGGGAGTAGTCTATGCAGTGTGGTGAGAAGATAACCCGAAGGAAACATAGTTGTAGATCTGGGGCCAGATAGATACAGTATGACTAATATATACTTACATACTGTAAGGTAGTGAGCTTGCTGGTCATTGTGGCTCTAGTGTCTAGAACCTGTCACTGATAAAGGGAACTCAAAGGTCATTTATACATGAGGCGGTAAATGTAAAGAGGGAAAAGAAATCCTAGTGTAGTGTCAATCAGGCCAGATTTAGTCAGATAACCTCAGGTTTAAATCACAGCTCTGCCACCCACTAGTTGTGTAACCGTGCATCTGTGTAACCATGCAAATGACTACCTCTCTGGTCATCAGTTTTCTCATTCATAAACTAAAGGGATTGGACTCAATGGGCCTCTCTATGACCCTTTCCAGTTCACAAATTATTATCCCATGATCTAAGTGTAGGATGGATTGGGAAAGTGGGTTTGGGGATCCAGAATGTATCTAGACTCCCAAAAGCCCTCAAGATACCAATAGTCAGAGAAATGAAAGACCCCTAGAAGTAACTCACACCCTAGGATTATAAGCTGGACCCAGCTGGGTGACTATTCATGGGAATACTTAATGCTATTATCTAAGCATTCCCCCAAATAAAAAACAATGGGCCCAGATGCCATGTTACCCAGTTTATAAAGTTCTTGTTTGAAAGAGAAAATCCTAGCTTGTTTCTTTTGCAAATAGCCTTGATTATGGATGGAGGCAGGGATCATACCTTAATTATGTCTATACAAGTTTTTTCTTGGTGATTATCTGGGCAAATTGGTGAAGTTTCAAATGAAAATACTCATTAAAGTTTCCACCAGTGGGGGATAATCACATCGTTATCCTGGCTTATTTGGTAAACATGGTATTTACCAATGTTTCAATTGTTGCATTTAATGAAACTTGTTACAAGTAAAAATCTGTTGGTAATTATGTATTTTAGAAAGGGTAAAGCACTTATGATAAGTAGTTTATATACACATTTTATACATAAATCAAGTCTGTAATTCTAATGGTACAACACACATGCCAAGGGTGATTAGTAAGCCAATCCCAGCTTTAAAAGGGAAATAAACTCCATCATTCAAAGTGATTTCTATGATGAGTTGATGGCTTTAGAAAGTGAAGCATTTTCTAAAGATATGGGGTTACATGAGTTTAACAACAAAAGATGAAATTTTTTGTTGATAAAATTAGATTTTCAGATGGTTCTAGTCACATAAATGCAGCTAAAAATTTGGGGTTCTGTTCAGCAAAATATTTTTATAAAGGACCTTCTTCCCTTTAAAAAATTACAAAATAAGTGGCTCTCCAAAAAAGGAATCCTTCTTTCTGTGGGTTTTGCCTGGAACAGGGGCCACTCATATGATCTTACATCTAAGAGACTGAAATAGGAAAGTATTGTTTGGAGCTTTCTCTCTTCTCCTGCCTCTGTCTACATAGTAATAATAGACATAGATATAAAATTTCTTTTTGGGGGCAAGGCAATTGAGGTTAAATGATTTGCCAAGGGTAGAAAAGTGTCATGTGGCTAGAGCCAGATTTGAACTCAGGTCCTTCTGACTCCAGGGCCAGTGCTCTATCCACTGTACTACCTAGTTACCTTGATACAGAGCTAAAGTGCTTCAGAGCACTGCTTGGGTTGAGCCATACTCTAAGCCTTTGAGTCAAGTACTATAGGCTCATTATCCTTGTGTTATAGATGAGGAAGGGGCTCAGAGATGTTAGGTGACTTGCATATGGTGACATAGCTGGTAACAGAAATGGTATTGAAACCCAGGTTTTCCTGACTGCAGTCCTAGAAAAGTCCAGTACTCTATCTATTGTCATGCTATCTCTCATTTTCCCCATCTCCTAATTTCCATTGTTGTTAATATTTTTACTATTAGAATAAAGTTATAAAAATAGAATTTCAAAGCTAGAAGGAACCTTAGAGATCTTTTGGTCCAATCCTCATATTTCATAGAAGTCTAGGCTCCCACAGCTAGGTAGGGGCAGAACTAAGAGTGCAACCTAGGTCTCTTGACTCAAAATTCAGTATTCTTTCTAGTCTACAATGCCATCTTCACACATTTTACATGAGCAATTAACTCTCAACAAGCAAAATAATAGACCCTAAGCAAATGGTTAATTCATAAAGCAGTGTTGTGCTTAAGTACAGTATTTTTAAAGAACCCTAGAGGACCCCATTAATATACTGAATATATTTCTTATTGAATTGAGCTCTTGGGTCCTCTTCAATGCTAAGCCCAACAGGGGCTGGCAGGATAGTAGAATTGTCTGTATTAAGATATAAAGAAGAGTGTATGTCTATTCTAGGCACTTACTTGTTTGTGGCTTAGGAACTATTTTCTAGCAATTGATTTTTAAACCAAAGAACTTACGGCTTTTGAATACAAACGATAGTCTAGTACAGGAAATTCTCTAGTCAGTAAGATAGAGACAATAGAATTTAATGGGAAAACCCTGGATTGGGCCTGGGAGACTAGATTTATAATTAATTAGCTATGTGTTTTGTGGCAATAAACATGAGTATTCTAGACTTTAAATTTTAAATGAGTATTGGTCTAGATGCTCTCTATGGCCCTTTTCAGTTTTAGAATTCTGTGATTTTTGTAACAGAAACAGATATCACTATTGTAATTTATACAAATAAACTTTTGCATGTTTTAAAAGTAGTGCTCATTTTACTATCTAAGGAAGGAATTTCAAAAGAACATATGTTAATTGGTGGTTTTTTCATGAGAATGATTGCAATGGATTAAATGGCCAGCTTGGAAGTCTAAAGGTCATTATGTGTACCAGCCACTGATTCGGAGGTCCTTATCCTTGTTTTATGTCATGGATCCCCTTGCCAGCATGATGAAGCCTGTGGATCCATGCTCAGAATAAAGTATTGAAATGCATAAAATAAAATACTTCAGATTGCAAAGGAAACTAATTATATTGAAATATTAACAAAAACCAAGTTCAGAGACACCAGGTTAAGAAACTGAACTAATATGATCATTGACAAGTGAGAGAAAAGAAATACATGTCTCAGAAATGTAATAGCTATCAAAAAATGGAGTTATGAGCCTGAGTAAACAGATGTTTGTACAGTTCCATGATAAGATATATAACATATTATACTAGAATCACAGAACATTAGAGCTGGAAAAAAATATCCACAAATTATTTTGTCCAATCACCTTCTTTTTTAGAACAGGTAATTCAGGTATGGGAATCTTATCTGATTTGCCCAAGGTCACCCAACTAGTTAGTGGTAGAGTAAGGACTAGGAGCCAGGCATCTTGATTCTTTGTTTATTTCTCTTTCCAATACACCTATGAATTGTGGTTATTAGTCAATAAATTTAATTTGGAGATTAACTTGTGCATTAATAGCCTTAAAGCACTTAAATCCCAGTAAAAGATCATTGTCTATCTTGTTCTTTAAAGCCTCTAGCACTTCCAGAAGACTACTACAGAAGAGATTGACTTTATTAGATGGTTCAGTGTTAGGAACTCTTCCTTGACATTGAACCTTATTCCTGTTGATTGTTTGTTTCATTGTTTGAAATGGAGAACAGCTATGGAGGATTTTAGACTATACTAAGAGAGGCGCAGTGAGGTGATAGTACCTCTGTACTCTTGCCCTGGTCAAACTGCCTCTGGAGTATTGTGTTTAACAATGGGCAGTAGTACACTTTAGAAGGGACGTTGATAAGCTGGAGAGTGTCTATAGCAAGGTGACCAGGGTGGTCAAGAATTTCTATATTATGCCATATGAGGAGTAGCTGAATGAACTGGGAATGCTAGCCTCAAGAAGTGAAGACTTAGGGAGCACATAGTAGCTATCTTAAAGTATTTGAATGGCTGTTCTCTGGAAGAAGAGTTTGATTTGTTTGTCTTGGCTCCAGAAGGCAAAACCAGGAGCAGTGAGTGGAAGTCACAGAAAAGCAGATTTGGACTTGATGTATGGAAAATCTTCCTACCAAAGAGAGCTCTTCTGGACTACTTGGAGTGGTATAGTGTCTTTTTCATTAGAGGTATTCAAGGAAATACCAAGTAAGATTTATCAATCAAGCACAGATTAAACTAGATGGCCACTGACAGCCCTTCTAATTTTAAGATCTTGTGTGATTTAGGTTTGAAAAGGATATTGGAGGTCATCAAATCCAACCCTTTCATTTTACTTATGGGTTAACTGAGCCCTAGAATGACTTGCCTACATTGCCTACAATAATTATAGGTAATATAAAAGACGTGTGGATATTCAAACCTGGGTTCTCTGATTCTAAATCCGGTATGATCATTGATTTGTATATTTGAGTAGAGAAGCCCTCGCCCTTCTCTTATAAAAGCTACATTTCCTTCCTTCACACATACAATTCAAGTCTAGAATTCACATATCTTTCCTCATAAGGCTTATTTTCTTAATTCACTTTTCATTTTTATTGCTTTTCCTTAGAGCCTCTCCAAATACTCAAAAATCTGACTTTAATCCTAAAACACAAGTATGTACAATACTTAAGTTAGGGGGCTGCTCATTGCTTATATGCTGTGCTCTATAACTATTTATACGTCCTTTTTTTTTTTTATCATTTTAGGTATGTTGTCATTTTGTAGAAAGGAAGTTCCCCATATAAGGCCATGTGACTTAGTTAGTAAGCTCTCCAGCTGTTTTCATGAAGCACTGACTGTTGCACATAAATCTTACTGTCATCACATTACTGTTTGTAATTATTAGTTTGGCAAGGAGAGTCAGCGAAATCTTGGGTACTTTAAAGTCTTATTCTGCTTTATAAAAAGTAAAATTTAAAATTCAGAATAATTAGATTTTTGTTAAATAGTGATATTTATTTTAAAAAAACTGCATATGTCAGTTTGAAATACATTTGTAAAATTATCAGTACACAGCACATATATGCTATTTAGGATGGCATTATATACAGAATATTTAATTTCTCCTATGAAATCTCAGCTACCACAGTAAATAAATAATAATCTAACGTAACATATCTCCCTGAAAATGTCAAGGGAACTTAATTTATGAACAACAAATTATCCAAGGGCAATTATGCCCTGGGAAAGGGGTATAAAATGAAACAGCATCAACTGAAGGTCTTAAAATACTTTTCTTAGAAAGGCTTGGTGCTGCCAACATGAACTTCAAAATTTTTTTCTTTCTATACATACACATATATGTGGAATAGTTATAAACTGATTAATTTATATAAGAATCTAGAGAATTTAGAAGAGGAAAGAATCCCACCTTCTCTTCATACTATCACAAAATTCACACTCTGTAAGTAAAATTACCAGAATGTTGTTCAAAAAAGGTAAAGAGAACATGAGTGGTTTGAATTATTGCTAAGGCAAAAACTGTGAACAACCAACATTTTTCCTCCCTCAAATGCTTTAGAAGCTAAGAAAAAAAGGTGCATTGGGCTAACTAATGACATGCTTCTTCTTTGACACTGTCCCTCCATCTCTTTTAACTTTATCCTCTTGATATAGTTTCTTATTTATTCTTTTGAACCACTAAACAAAGATAAAGAAGCAGGGAAATAGAACAAGTTATTGAATCTCATTTAAGATATTAAAGGGATACTAAATAGGCAAAAACATATTAGATGAAGGGTAAAATCCAGCTTACTTTTCTTATTTTTGTTTTTGTTAACAATTAGTCTTCCCTTTGTGTGGAAATGTAAAACATTCCACATTTCTGATAATGTACCCAGAATCAAGGATGAACAAGTAGGAACAATTTATGTGCTATAAAGTCAGATATTGTAATCTCATTGGTTAAATCTCATTTCTTGAGTCCCCAGTTGATGTTCACACCAGAAAAAAGCAGTGCTAACTCTTCAGAGATGTTGTTCCCATAGATCAATCAGTCAGTCAGTTAGTTTATCAGTCAATCAGCAACTATTTAATTTAACATCAAGTGGGGATGAAGCCCTGTGCTAGGCATTTTAAGGATGGGGAGGATGCAAAGTAGAATAAGAAATTTCTTACAGAAGCCTGCAATCTAGTAGGGGAGATGATATGAACACAGATAGATAATGGCATGAGATATATGTGTCATATGGCTGGTATGGCAGTATATGCTATATCAGTTCAGAGGAGGGAAAATTGTGACTGATAGGATCAAGAGATTCTTCATGAAGGAGGTAAAAAAGGCTCTGAGAAGAGGGAATGGTGGACAAGTCAGAGAAGTCCCAGAGTAGTGAAGCCCTGTGATAAATGAGATGTTCTAAACTGAGCTCTTTCCTTAAATGAAGGTTTTGGAATTCATGGCTCTAATCTCCAATCAGAGAGGCAAGGCTGATGAGATCTTGTGGGATGATGAGATAATCTCAATAATGAGTTTTGTGGGGCATGGTGGGAAAGATAGAAAACTCCCAAAGTGTGTAACCATGTGAGAAATGAGTATGTACATACATACATACATACATACATACATAATATACACACACACACACACACATACACACACACACACATACTTATCATTATATGTGCCATTCCATAATAATAGCTAGCATTTATATGGTTCTTTAAAGTTAGCAAAATGCTTTATATGTTACCTCATATCTTGAGATTCTCTGGATCTCTGTACACATGTACACAAGTATATGTACAAATACACACATGCATATTTATCTGTAGTACAGCTTGGTAATAGATGTTTTTTATCCACTTTGTTCTACCAGTGTGGATGGTTAATTGAAGCTTTTGTACTACTGTAGATTTCCCTGAGGCTTTGTGTTCTGAGCTTAGTTCGATTAGTAAAATGACATTGGTAATATGAGCATTTTATCATCTGTCTCACCATTGAAGGAGAATTCTTTTATTTGATCTTCTATTTGAAATCCTCTATGATACTGGAACCACATAAGTGGTTCTTTTTATGCCTTATTAGATGTTAATATTAAATGTATTATTGAATTCAACCATCTCTGGGTAATAGTTGTCCCAAAAAACTCATTTAATTCAAATATATTTATGGAGATACCTTGTTTGAGGATGCATGTGCAGAGGAAATACCTTGTTTAAGGTTTCGCTTTAACCTATTGAGTCAAATGCTTTTTAAAATCAATAGACAATACAGTGAGGTTTTATATTCTCTACATTTCTCAATAAGTTGTGTGACTGAAGATGTGATCTGTTTTAGACAATTATCTTTGAAAGCCTATTTGTTCCTTTCTCACATTTTAAAAACAAATATTAGAAATATTATTATTAATTTTTAATTACATCATTATTATAATTATAAAATTATCAATTAAATTAATTATTAATTAAAAGGCTCCTAGAGGGTGGGGACTGTTTTTTTCCTTGTATTTATATCACCATTACCCTTCACAGTGCCTTGTGGAATAGACCCTTATTTGGTTGAATTGATGTGCATATAGCTCATTTTCAGAGATATTTTTAGACAGGAGGAATTAGAAGTAATATAATAAATGTCTGGGGTAAAAAGGCTGGGTTGTGAAGGTCTTTAAATGCCAAATAGAGGAGTTTTTATTTGATCCGGTAAGTAAAAGGGCACAACTAAAGCTTCCTGAGCAGGGAAGTAATATGGTCAGGCCTGTGCTTTAATGTCATTTTGGCAGCTTTGTGGATGATGGTTGGGAGAGGGAAGAGGAGAGAGACCAATTGAGAGCCTATTGCAACAGTATAGATAGTAGGCTGTTGAGGGGCTGAACTAGCCATGTGAAGATAGAGAAGGGCACAATGAGAGAGATGTAAATGTAGAAGGGTAAGGAAGAGTGAAGAGTCAAGGATGACTTGAAGATTATACAACTGTGAGATTAGAAGGATGACAATGTTCTTGACAGAAATAGGGAAGTTAGTAACTGGAGTAAGGAATGTGGGGAAGAACAGGTGGGGAAGAAATGCAAACTCCCTATGCAACATTGTCCCCTCCTCTCCCCCCTCCAATGGTCATTCTATCTTTGTTTAAGGATCTTCAGTAATGGAGAAACTTACAAACTTTTGAAACAACTCATTTTATGTCATGTCATTGATAACCACTTACAGTAGAATGGTGGTAGTAGAAACCAGATGGTAAAGGCTTGGGGAATGAGTAAGCAATATGATTAAGTAGAGGCAGTAAATAAAGATTACTTCTGAGACTTTTTCTGGTCAAAAACAAAACAAAACAAAAGTGATGGGACAGTAGTTTCAGGTAATATAGCTTAGCAGGAAGGTCTCTCTCTCTCTCTCTCTCTCTCTCTCTCTCTCTCTCTCTGTTTCTCTCTCTGTCTCTGTGTGTGTGGGGGGGTTGGTTTTTTGTTTGTTTATTTGTTTGTTTTTGGTGTGTGTGTATTGATTTTTGGGTGTCTCCAAAATGACTAGGGACTTTCAATAAAACACATGAATTTTGACTATACATTCCTGAAATAATCTTAATTGGTTACTGTTATTCAAGGAAATATTTTATGTTGTGCCTGAGCAAAAAATTTTTAAAAATCACAGAGAAATGTGCCAGGGCATTGTAGCTCGTTTGGGGGTGGGAGGGACTTAGAGACCTCCACAGGAGAAGCTAGCCAAAATGATGTTGAAAGCAATAGGTTTTTATTTGTTCCATTTGAATTTACATAAGGGAAATTTGCTAACTTAAAATATCTATAAGGAATGGGATGAGAAAGGGAGAGAGGGACTGGGATATATTGAGATCATTCCTTAGTGAGGTCACTCCTTACCTTCTGACCAAGCACTCAGCATTTGCTAGGTTCTCGCCACTCCTTCTACTTTGTTGTGGGCATTTGTGGGTTCTATTCCACATGGCAGGGTCAAGAGGGATGCAGAAGAGGTCCAGATGTTTTATAGGGAGTGGAAGTGTCTTTAGCAGGTGCATTTGATTGATTACCTCATATGTCACACACTGGGAATTGCTAATCAGCTAGGAAGCTGAAAGTTTCTAGCAAGGAAGATTCCAAATATGGGATGTGCTGGGGCAGGTATTAATAGAAGGGGCTAGGTAGTGGGAACCAAGGAGGAGGAGAAGTTGCATCCAGAACAAAAATGACCTCTGACCAAAAGTTCCCCCTAAATGAGAGGATTTCAAACTATTACAAGAATTCATATAGATTCTTTTAGATTGATGGGCTCCATGTAACAAGTGTATCTTTTGGAAAGAGAAATTTATATTCTTATATAAAAATGACAACTATTGTAGAAGTATTTAATCCACAATATATTTTAAGTTTTATTATAATGCCTTAACTATAATTCTATGAGGAATCTGTGAGGGGATTGATAGTTCATCATTTTCAAAGGTTCCATTGCTTCTTAAAAATATAGCAAGCATACCCACTATAGATTCTGTGGGAAAAGCTATTGAAGCTAGTGATACCCTAGAAAAAAGGATATTGTTGTGTGTCAACTGATAAATATCTGAAATACTTAAGATAAACTGTACAAGTTAAAAATGATCGAGGTAGCAAAAGGATTGCCAGCATCATTCCCCACTCAAATTGTTGAGCTCCTCTTCATTAGTTATGTCTATGAAACCGTTAAACTTTCTACTTGTTATTTTGACAAGCTTTTAAAAATACCAAAAATATTTTAGTAGATTTTGGTAGAATTTTTAGGCTTACTAATTTATGTATGAGTATGTTTTTATATATACATACGTATATATTTGTATGTTCATGTTTAAACATATATGTAATTGGTTTCACCAATTCCTCTGGGTATGACCATTAGTTTAGTGAGATAGCCAAATACTCCAGGTATATGGGATTGTATAGAATGAACATCTCAATAGATGCCTGAGATTTTGACTAAATTTATTATATATTTTGGTGTTATGTGGATACAATTTGTGAGCCAATGGATTTAGAAAACCTAAGAATTCAAAAATATTCTTCCTTTCATATGAATTATACATTGGAGAAGTCACTGTGCTCCAAATGCATTTATTTTTGGGCTGATCCCAGGGGAAATAAAAGAAGGCAGGAAGGATAATAATTTTTTAAAATTAGAATTATTTATAGGAGGGAAAAGTGAGATTTAGAAGATTTAGTCTCATCATTTAGAAAAACCTATTGAGCCACATGGATTGGAAGATCAGGAAACATCCTTGATTTGGATTATCTTGAGACAAGTTTTATTCTGAGGTCTTCTGGAAACTTTGCTTCTAGAATCTGGATAGGTCCAGATTAATCCCAATCAACTGTGAAGTGGAACATAAAAAGCCAAAATAAGAGAACTAAAATGGTATTTCATGGACCTTTTACATCACAGGAAAATATGAGCTAGTGTTCCCACACCTACCTTGGGCCTGCTTTCTAAAATCATAGTCCACTAATAGGAAAAAAAGGGTAGGCCATGGACAAGATTTTGTCCACGTCTTATACTACAGATATTGCTACTCTATCTTTAAGAGTCAAAAAAAATGTCACAGAAAAGGCAGTTTGTGCTAGCAGATTGAAGTCAGTTGAAAAACATCTTTTTATGAAGTGCTTCTCTATGGAGTCAGGGAGAGAGTGTGCATGTCTGTTATCTATGAGAATTCTTCATTTTTCGATTCTGTTTGGCTCTTTAAGATACAGTAGCAATATCTGTAGTCTTAAAGAGAGAGCCATTTGAAACTAGGTAACTTGTATAAATGCCACGTTATAGGAGATCTTGTTTTAAAATGGAAAGCCTTTTATAAATACTATATTGCTATTGTTAATATGTACATCCTGAACAGTTTGTAATGGGAAGAGAGATTATTAGGATCAGTTGCCTAAGCTTTGTTTTCCCATTAACAAGCAGTCTCAGTTTGAATCCCCTCTGCAAACACAAAAGGGCTAAGATTTCAGTCTTGGTAGATATGGTGCTAAATACATCATCACCCACCCCAGGGAAGGCTTTTCAGACTAACCCTCTGAGCTCTGATAGCCAAATTGTTTATAACATGACAGGTGACGGCATATGTCAGCTGGAAAAGAAATGTCTTGCTATAAACTCCAAGCATCTCTCACTTCACTCTCAGGAAATGTAATTTGTATCATATTTCTCTTCCTGGAAGATATTCAGCAGGTCAGAGGCTTCATTGATACTTGTAAATACGGAAGTTCATCATAAACCCTGCCTCAGTCTTGGTCAGAATGGAAGAATTAGCTTGGAAGCTGGTTCTTGAGATTTAAAAATAGAATTTTTCCATCATACTTTTTTTTCTTCTTAAAGAAAAAGGTAAATAAAGGATTGTCTTATTAAATATGATCTAGAAAAATTTCATTTCAGCTTGACCAAAATAGCGCTGAAATGAAAGATGATTTTGTTGTGTTGTGACTCAAAAGAATTGCATTTCAAGTAATTATAATTTCATCAATGAAGTCTTAAAAAAAACAACCTATTTCTTCCCAAACACAGTGTTTTAGATAAGAAAAGCACATAAGCTTCGCTTGAGGCATCACTTATATTTTGTTCAGATCACGAAGACTCTTCTTCCAAGAAACTGATACTTATGGGCTTAAAAAAATCAAGGGTTTGTAAATGTTTGTTTTCTCTAATGGTTTAAACATACTCATTGAGCAACATCAGTTGCAAGATCAGGAAGCCATCCCTGATCTGGGACATCTCAAGAGACAATTTTATACTGGCTCAATTTTCTTTGACAATACTTTAATTTTTTTTTTCTTTAGGAGAGTTAAGACTCAGGAGTTTTTTTTTTCTTCCTAATTCAGTATTTATACTGCAGCACTCACAGAGTATTTAACTATTCATTTCTATATATGGAAAGAGACACAGAGAGAGAGAGAGAGAAGGAAGGAAGGAAAAAAGGAGAGAGGAGAGAGAGAAAAAGAGAGAAGAGAGAGGGAGAGAGAGATCTTCCTTGTCATATTCCAAGCAAGGAGAAGCAAGGATTGGCTTAGGTACCTTCAGAATCTGAGATGAGACCAGCGGAGCCAAGATCGTGGAGTGAAAGCAGTGACTTGCTTGAGCTCTCCCCCAAACCCCTCCAAATACTCATAAAAATGGCTCTAAACAAATTCTGAAGCAGCAGAACCCACAAAAAGACAGAGTGAAACAAATTTCCAGCCCAAGACAACCTGGATGATTGATCAGAAAGGTGTATCGCGCTGGGCTGGGAGCGCAGGACAGCGTGGGTGTGCAGGCTACAGCAAACCTGGAGCAGGCCTCAGAGGACTGAATCACAGGCAGCTGTGGAGGTTTCCAGACTCCTCAATCCACAAATGCCAAAAACAACATAGAAGGTCAGTGGGAAAAGTCTGTTTCTGTGGTGCTGAGACAGGAAGGTGGGATCTCAGCTCCATTCCCCAAGAGCATGTCCCTGGGTGGGGGCAGCTGCTTTCAGAGCTTCCGGCCCACAGACTGAGGGGGAATCCAGTGGCTGATCAGAGAGGGATTGCAGGGATCTCTTTGACAGCGCTGAGGCAGGAATCTCTTGCTTTGCCCGTCTTTGGATCTGGGTCACAGTTCTGGACTTCAGTGCTGGGGTGAGGAGGAGCGCTGGCGTGCTAGAGCTTGTAGTGGCTATAAGAGAGGAACCCCTCCTCACAGTTACAGGACAGAAAGGAGTACTTGCGGTCACAGGCCAGGAAAGGAGTAAACACCTCGCCCCTTATCATACCACCTTGGTAGAACTGAAAATTTACAGGTCCCTACAAGTATCCCTGAAAACAGCTATACAAACCCCCAAAGCTTGGGACAGTACACTCTCCACATTGGAAGCAGACTCTTACCTTAACAAAGAGTTTAAAACTCAAGTAATTGGCCGGGATCATGAGCACGCAGCGTAAAAAGACTCAGACTATATTATCTTACTTTGGTGAAAAAGAAGATCAAAATATACAACCAGAAGAAGACAACAAAGTCAAAGCTCCTACATCCAAAGCCTCCAAGAAAAATATGAATCAGTCCCAGGCCTTGGAAGAGCTCAAAAGGGATTTTGAGAAGCAAGTAAGGGAAGCAGAGGAAAAACTGGAAAGAGAAATGAGAGTGATGCAAGAAAATCATGAAAAACAAGTCAACAGCTTGCTAAAGGAGACCCAAAAAAATACTGAAGAAAATAACACCTTAAAAAACAGCCTAACCCAAATGGCAAAAGAGGTCCAAAAAGCCAATGAGGAGAAAAATGCCCTAAAAAGAAAAATTGGCCAAATGGAAAAGGAAGTCCAAAAGATTACTGAAGAAAATACTTCCTTAAAAATTAGGATAGAGCAATTGGAAACTAGTGACTTTATGAGAAATCAAGACACTGTAAAACAAATTCAAAAGAATGAAAAATTAGAAAACAATGTGAAATATCTCATTGGAAAAACAACTGACCTGGAAAATAGATCCAGGAGAGAGAATTTAAAAATTAGACTATCTGAAAGCCATGATCAAAAAAAGAGCCTAGACATCATCTTTCAAGAAATTATCAAGGAAAACTGCCCTGATATTAGAACCAGAGGGCAAAATAGAAATTGAAAGAATCCACAGATCTCCTCCTGAAAGAGATCCCCAAAGGAAAACTCCTAGGAATATTGTAGCCAAATTCCAGAGTTCCCAGGTCAAGGAGAAAATCTTACAAGCTGCCAGAAGGAAACAATTCAAGTACTGTGGAAACACAATCAGGATAACACAAGATTTAGCAGCTTCTACATTAAAGGACCGCAGGACATGGAATATAATATTCCGGAGGGCAAAGGAGATAGGGTTACAACCAAGAATCACCTACCCAGCAAAACTGAGTATAATCCTTCAGGGGAAAAAATGGTCATTCAGTGAAACAGAGCACTTTCAAGCATTCCTGATGAAAAGACCAGAGCTGAATAGAAAATTTGACTTTCAAATACAGGACTCCAGTGGAACATGAAGAGGTAAACAGGAAAGAGAAATCATAAGAGACTTATTAAGATTGAACTGTTTACATTCCTGCATGGAAAGATGATATTTGTAACTCATGAGAACTTTGGCAGTATTAGAGTAGTTGAAGGGAAAAAATTATATGTATGTATATATATAGAGATAGATAGATAGAGGGCACAGGGTGAGTTGAAGATTAAGGGGTCATATCTGGAGAATAAAATTAAGGGATGAGAGAGGATTATACTCAGAGAAGGAGAAAGGGAGAGGTAGAATGGGGTAAATTATCTCACAAAAAAAAACAGAAAAGTCTCTCACAGTGGAGGGGAAACATGGGAAGGTGAGAGGGAATGAGTGAATCTCATTCTCATAGGATTTGGCTTAAGGAGAGAATAACATACACATTCAATTGGGTATGGAAATCTGTCTTACCCTACAGTAAAATAGGGGGAGAAGGGGACAAGAGAGCAGGGGGGTGATAGAGAGGAGGACAGATTGGGAAAGAGGGTAATCAGAAGCAAATACTTCTGAGGAGGGACAGGGTCAAAAGAAAGAATAGAATAAATGGGAGGGCAGAATAGGGTTGAGGGAAATAGCGTTAGTTTTTCACAACATGTCTACTATGGAAGTGTTTTGCATAACTGCACATGTACAACCTATATTGAGGTGCTTGCCTTTTCAGTGAGGGTGGGCGGGGAGGGAGGAAGGGAGAAAATTTGGAACTCAAAGTTTTAAAAACACATGTTTTAAAAAAAAGTTTTCACATGCTATCGGGAAATAAGAAATACAGGAAATGGGGTATAGAAGTCTATCCTGCTCTACAGGAAAATAGAAGGGGAAGGGGATAAGAGAAGGGAGGGGGGAGAGATAGAAGAGAAGGAAGACTAGGGAAAGGGGTATTCAGAATGAATGCCATCTTGGGGTGGGGGAGGGGTGAGAAATTTGGAACTGAAAAACTTGTGGAAGTGAATGTTGAAAACTAAAAATAAATAAATTTATATTTAAAAAAATTTTAAAAAAATAAAAGAACCAGTAAAAAAAAAATCTGAGATGAACAGTCTTGCATTGCACTAGATGACCCCTGAAGTCCCTTCCCATTTTGAGTGTTTTTGATTCTTTGTAGCAGTTGTTTTAATATGGGGAAGAGAAGTAGGGTTTTTTTTTCTTCCCTTGAAAATGTGTATAAACTCCATAATAACCTTGGGGTCTTTAGCAAAAAAGTCTTAATGAATGTGTGAGCATGATCTTCTCCCCACCCCATTAAAACGTGAATCTGTTGGCTACATATCATCATGTACTTCATTAAAAATGTTTGTTATTTCTTCAAGTTTCTCCTTCATCCCTTGCATCCCCACCCTAGTGATGCTTACCATCTGGAAGGGAGTATGGAACATGAAGTTCATTTTCTAAGACAGCATTTATTGGTTTCTCATTAATTGGGCAGCAGGGAATGTCCGTTATTTGTGCAGTTGGCGCTCACCTGGTCCTGAAAGACCAAACACTTCACCTTCATTAAGCTAGGCCTTTTGTGCTTGGGCTGCCAGACACTGTCTTTATTCTATGGAGAGGGTTGTGAGCACAGACTTACACTCATCTTTATACTTCGAAAATAATTAACTCAGAAGAGGCTGTAAGGATGTTTTATATCTATGATAAATTGAAGATTTTTAACATGATAGCAAAGTATCTTTAAAAAAAATTTTAAGCAACTAGGTATCTATTTAGTCAGGTTGCTTGTATTTATTTTGATTTCCCCAGGGCACTGAAAAAATAGCAGATAGTTTAGTGGCTAGAGAGTTGGCCTCAGAGTCGTGACTGCTGGGGTTTGAATTCTATTTCTGGCACATACTAGCTGTATGACCCTGGCTAAATCACAACTGCTCAGTGATCTAGGCAAATTCCTGAGACTCAAAGTTGCAGAACATTTTGCTGATCTGAATCAGTTTCATTACCTGATTCTTTCTATGCTCATGAAATCGCAGGACTAAACCAAAAATTAGCAGATATTGAAAACCTGTGACTGTTGCTATAATGTACAGCATAATACTTGAGAGACTGTTGTGTATGGTGTTATGGAAAGAGCCTTAGATACAGGAACAATCCTACCTCTGGCACTGACCATTGACTTCTGAAAGCCTCAGTTTTTTCACCTGTTAGATGGGGATTCTAATATCTACACTACTTGCCTCAATTTATGAGGATTAAATGAGGTGGTATACATATGAAGTATTTTGAAAAAGTAAAAAGGCCACACAAATGCCATGTTATGGGAGGTCTTCTCCTTTAGAAACTGTAGTGTGCCACGACTCCCAATAGCATCCCAGGAAGAAAATTGTCTTCAAAAAAATTTGGGCCTATGTTTGAGGGAGAAGTGCTTAAAAGTCCATTCTCCTCCTGTTCAGTTTTGGGCCTAGCTCATTGTTTGTTCAGTCACATCACTGAGATCACAGATCCATCAACTATCAAAGAATTTTGTAACTGAAAGACAAATACAGATGTCTTTTATCTCCATTAAAAAGATTTACATATTTTAATCCCCAAGTTACTGTGTTCTGTACTGTAGTCTCATAATGTTCCGAGTATCTTCTGAACTACTTCTCATTTCTTATAAATTCTTGGTAACTATTTCCAATTTCTACGAAATTCCTAAAGAGCAGAGGAAGCTAAGTGTTTAGCAGCTTCTTTTGGAGGTAAAAAATGAATCTGTACAAATCTAAAATAAAAAGTGGTCCCTATTTTAATGCATGTGGGCAGCATGTAATAGAAAATGGAAGCCAACTTTGAAGTCAGGAGGATTTGAATTCCTGTCCCTGGCACATATTGCCTTTGTGGCCCTGAGCAAGTCATTTAACTTCTTAGTACTTCAAGCAATATTCCAAGTTGTAGGATAAATATTTCTACTTGCATTGGTGAAGGAAGTTTCTTCACTAAGACTTCCATAAATTAATGAAACCAGAAATCCAGTCCTTATCTTATCGAATCCTTATCTATATTAACACCTTTGTAAGTCATCTATAGGTCATTCATTCATTCACTGATTCATTCAGTGTATCTATTACTACAGTACCATGTGCTAAGCACTTTTTGTTCTGATTTCCTCAAGAAACATTAAAGGAAGGAACTGTAATAATGTGCTTCTTAGTAAGACTATCTGGTCTGAGGAAAGACCATAATAATCACTTTACTAAGTGCTCAAAATATACTTTATCATCATTATTGGAAATGGGATTTAGAGCTGGATGGGGTCTTAGAGATTATTTAGCCCAAGTTCCTTCATTTTCTAGATGAGGAAACTGAGGCACAGAGAGATTGTTACTTGCCCAAGGTCACACAAGTAACAAGAGCCAGGATTTGAATTTTAACTCCAAACCCATTGTTCTTGATACTGCCTCATGTTCCTTCTACTTTGCATCATATCATTGTTTTTGTCCACGTATTTTCCCGTTATTAGATTGTAGGAAAAAGGAGAAAATTAAATCTAGTACTCTATATTTTTATATAGAAAATGTTTCCCTTTTAAATCTTGCCCATCTTAGTCTTTGTCCTGGAGTAGTCAAAACATTTTTCTGGTATCCTTCTACTTGATTCTTTATCACCTTACTTTTGCTGTCTTTCCAGACAGTGCCCACATGCTGCCCTCCAAGTGGCTAGGGTCCTTACATTGCAGGGTCTAACCTAGGATTATTCTAGCCAGTCAGCCTACACTTCTTCTCTCTTCCCTCCATAAAACCTTATAGATTTATGTGTCCTGTTTTCTACTTTTCAAGATAACTGCTAGTTTTCTGATAAACTAATCCCTACTGAGGGGGTTAATGTTTTACTCCTTGCAGCAAGTATTTGCAATTTAGTAAGAGTCTTCTATAAACACAATACTTTAGCAAAAATAGATGCATCTCTAATGCTGAGATTTTCAGATTCTGTGGCCAGTAAGTGAGAAACCTGAGGGGGTGAGGGGCAAGGGAGAATTTTAGCAACCTTCAGAGAATAGCCTTATTGTTAAAAATATTTTAAAACTTTGATTAAATTTTATTTCTTCTCCTCTGGTTTCTTCATGTAATTTAAGTGATCTAAACATGTTAGTCTTCCTCCCTTTTGACTCTCAGGATCGTATATAAATTCTGACCAGGAAGGAATTTTTCTTCAATTATCTGGCAAAGATAATGGCAAAGCAGAACAACTAGACTGATATTGTAGACAAAAGTTGATCCGTGACAATGGTATGATTTCAGTATAATTTATTATTTGAACTGTCTAGGATATTTTGAGGTTTGCATCAGTAATAAAGGAATTTGTCATCCTTCAGTCTTCAAAAAATATGAGCTTCTAATATATAATCCTAGGTACCAGGTCATGTCTCCCTATGTCTTTGGTAGGTGCTAGATTTTTGCAACTTAGTGACGTGCTATACAGTTTCTACCATTTCTCTGTGTAATCTACATTGACCACTAAATGGGGGCTGCTAAAGCATAACCCTCCTGTAATTTCTGGCAGCAGTGACCTCATCCTGAATTGCCATCACAAACCCTCCATTTTCACAAATAAATCGCCATGACTCATATATTTGTTCAATGGTTCTTTGTTGATATATTGGTGGCTCAGTTTCATGTGAATGTCTCCCACGGAAGGATCTTTGATTCCATCAACCAATCAATAAGCATTTTTTTAATCACTTCGATCTCTGCTGTTTCAGAGGCTACATTCAGAGATAAACCATTCTCAATGACATTAGACAAATCCAGTAACATGCACCTATTTTCAGTATTTGTTACTTCTCAGTAAAGTGACATCTACTTGATCCAAAAGCATTTCTCCAAGTTTTGCCTTGTTTTATCACATGCTCTGAGAGTACAATCTTCTTCCTGCTTTTTGGTGAGGAATGCTCGTCTTTATATAAGCTGCATTAGGGTATCATCTTCATCATCATCTCATTCTTATTTCTTTTTATGGGATTTGCATAAAAATAGTCCTGGGGCAAGCCAAGCCAGTCAACAATTATTTATTAAGCACCTACTAAGAGGCAGACACTGTGTTAAGCACTGGAGACACAGATATAATACACTAAACATTCCCTGACTGCAAGTCAAGTCAACAAGCATTTGTTAAGTGTCTACTATGTGCCAAGTATTACGCTAAGTGATGGGGAATAAAAAGAAGGCAAAAATCAGTTTCTGTTCTCAAGCGGCTCACATTTTAATGGCAGAAATAATATTTAAGCAACCATGTATGAACAAGATATATAGGGTAAATTGGAGATAATCTTAGAAGAAAGGCATTATGATTAAGGAGAACTAGGAAGGGCTCCTTGCAGAAAGTGGAACTTTAGCTGAAACTTGAAGGAAGCCAGGGAAACGGGGAGGCAGAGATGAGGAAGGAGAGAAGTGTCAAGAGTAAGGGATAGCCATTGAGGAAGGAGATGGTATCTTGTATAAGAAGAACAAGAATATCAGTATCACCGGATCCCATACCACTTGGAGAAAAGGAAAGGCAGGTGAGGGCCAGGTTGTGAAGGACTTTAAAAACCAAATAGAGGATTTTATATTTGATCCTGGAAGCATTTGGGAGCCACTGGAATTTATTGAATGAGGAGGAGGAGGAGGTCAGATTTGTGCTTTAGGAAGATAATTTGATACCTGAGTGGAGAATGAACTGGAGTGGGGCAAGACTTGAGGCAGGGAAAACAATCAGCAGGCTAGTTCAGGGGTGAGGTGATAAGAGCCTGCAATAGGATAGTGGCAGTGCCAAAGGAGAGAAGTGATCATATAGGAGAGATGCTGTGAAGGTAGAAATGACAGTACTTGTCATCTATTTATATAGAGGGGAGGTGAGAAAGAGTGAGTCAAGGATAATAACTATTATTCTTTTATATTTAGTATAATGTGGGATTTTGCACAGCCAGATGAATTTTTGAAATTTCAATAATGAAATGATTGTTCTTTGTATTTTAGTAATGATAATAGCTAGTATATAGCACTTTAAGGTTCAGCTAGATAGATAGACTGCTGGGCCTGGAATCAGGAAGACTCAGCTTCCTGATTTCAAATCCAGCCTCTGACACTTATTAACTGTGTGACCCTGGACAAGTCACTTAACCCTGTTTGCCTCAGTTTCTGCATCTGTAAAATGACTGGAGAAGAAAATAGCAAATCACGCCAGCATCTTTGCCAAGAAAACCCCAAATGGTATCACAAAGACTTGAACACAACTGAAAATGACTGAACAACAACAAATTAAAACTTGTGAAGTGTCATTTGATCCTCACAGCAAATCTGTGATGTCGGAACTATTATTATCCCCCTTTTAAAGATAAGAAAACTGAGGCTGAGAGAGATTAAGTGACTCATCCAGGGCCACACAACTATTAAGAGTCTGAAACTACATTTAAACTCAAGTCTTCCTGATTTGAAGTCCCATGCTGTATCCATTGTATCATCTAGGTGTATTAGAACGTAAGCCGATCCTCTATAGGCTCACTGAGAGAATTCTTAGTATAATTCCAGCAGTGGGCAGGACAACAAGGATGATATGCACTTGATCCTGTTCCCACATAGTTTTAACTTCTGTTGCTAGGCTCCTGTATTTTCAAATATTTTTGTTCCACGTAGCTTGGGGTTTGCATTTAGTATCAACATCTATTAAAATATTCTTTAAAGCTATTATTGATTATTAATATTTTCATTTAAGAGTCAGATGAGACATATAAAAAAGGGAATTAACCCTCTCTCATCCTATTTCAATGTTTGTACCAGAAAAATCTGACTGTATTTTACATGAATGATTCAACAAGTGATAGCAGCAATATTTATTTTCAATGGAAGTGTCACTGAATAAAATGGATAGAATGTCTTAGAGGAAACCACGCCCCTTTCAAAAATATTCAAGCTCAAATAGCTCAGACATAGTGTGCTGTCATTGTATATCTCTGGTATTTGACCAAAGTATGATTCAGTTGGCTACCTTTATATTGGAAGCTGCTACATGGCACAGAGAAATGATATTAAAACATTTATTGTTAGTATTTGTGAGGTTGTGAATGCAGAGTTATGCCCTAAAGTTAAAAGTGTGTTTTTATTTTTTTATTATTTTAAATACAAGAATTTTTAAAATCATTATGAGCTTAATAGAAATGTATTTTGATACACAAAGAACAAAAAATCAGGATTGTATATGAAAACATGAACTTCTAACATGTACATTTTATTTTTTTAACGTATAAGTTAAGTTTAACAAGGTAGTAATGAAATTGCCATTTGCCACCAGGATTTTTAAAATTTTCTTCTTTGTGTTTTAAATAATGCTTTATTGATACTCCTTTCTATTTTTTTTTTTTGGTATCTTTGTTACTACCCACTATTTCATATCTCCTTTCCTTCCCCTGCCCAAAGCCTTTCCTTGCCACAAATACAGTCCAGCAAAATGCATCAACGCATTAGCCAAACCTCAAAATGTATGTCTTATTCTACAGCTCTAGTAAAACACCTCTCTGCCAAGAGGTGGAAGGGATACTTCATTATAATTTTTTTGAAGTCATGATTTGTGACTGGGTTCTAAGGACTTTTCAATGTTATTTTTCTCTTACATTATTGTCATCATAAAGTAAATTGTTCATTTGGTTCTGCTCATTTCTTTCCACATCAGTCTATAAAATCTTCCCAAGTTTCTCTGAAGCCTTCATTTTCATCATTTCTCTCAGCAAAATCATAGTCTATTATATTGATATAATACACTTTGTTGATCCTTTCCCCCTACTGATGGGCACTCACTTGGTTTCCAGTTTCTTTTCTAAAACATGAAGTGTATTGCAAATGGATCTTTCCCATAACACAGAGATTTTTCTGCCTACAACTGGCAAAGAGTCTAGCTAGTGCATTTTTAAACGTAGATTATATAACCACAAGAAGGAAGATGATAGTGGGTTTCTTCCTTCATTAATTACCCTAGGCTAAGTATTAGATCTGGAGAAAGAAGTGGCAAACCATGCCAGTATCTTTGCCAAGCAATTGCCAAATGGGGTAACAAAGAGTTGGACATGACTGAAAAATGACTGAACAACAAAAGTATTATATAGTACAATGAAATTTATTAATCTTGCATAATATCCTTTTTGCATAATATTAGTTTAAATAATTTCTCTTCAGCAATGGAAAAACTGTATTCTTGAAGTACAATACCTTTTAGTTTCTGGAATTAGATTTTTAATTACTGAGCAATTCACATTTCTTGGAATTGTGTGTCATGTCGTTTTTAGGAGATATTAAGAAATCTTCCTTCCCTAGATTAAATATATTATTATATAGTAACAGTAATAAAAATTTATCTTATCAGCAGTATGCATTTCCAGTAGAAATTATATTTTAGAAGCATTCATGTGTTCTTCCATAAGCTTAAAAAGGAGTTAGTATTGCAAGTCATTATCTACTACTTGCCCATCCTAGTTGGTCTCTGACAACGAGTTTGCGGAGGAATAAAGTGCTACTTACCGTTGCTACATATTCACTTTGATCAGAAGTAGCTGAATTATGGGCTTGTGTGTTTTCCAAGTTACTAAGAGCTATAGACCAGTTCTTGACTTACATGTTTGCTCTAAGATTTTCTCTATTTCCTTTATTTTTACCCATGAAAACATATAATTTTGAAGAAAAAATTAGTTTCCCTAGTAGCATAGAATTGTGGAGTGAGAGGTGGCTTTGAGAAAACCAGATGATAGAATGCTGAGCCTGGAATCAGGAAGCCCTGAGTTCAAATCCAACCTTTGTTTTCCTCAGTTTTCTCAACTGTAAAATGGGGATAATAGTAGCACCTACCTCACAGGATTATCGTGGGGATCAAATGAGCTAATTTTTGTAAGGTGCTTAGTGCAATGCCTGACACATAATAAGAACCATATAAATGCTTATTTCTTTTCTCCTTTCCCCTTCCCCAAGTTAGGAAGACCTGATTTTAAGTCCCCTGTCTGGTTCATGAAGACAGTGTGACCCTCAGCAGCCTTCACACTTTTCTTAGCTGGCATGAGAGTGGGGAATTCTGCTATTTTTCTTAATGCATTTGAATTCATAGTATATTTGAAGTGTTTTTTCTAGGTTTGTTTCCTTTTTAAATGCAGATAATACTGAGGGAAGGAAATGTGGAGCATTTCTTTTGCCCACTATGGTAGGAGTAGAGTTTATTTTATATAGGCTGAGCCAGTCCTTTAAGGGAGGCAGTTTGGTTTCCTTGCTGCCTGAAGTATAAAAGTCCTAAAGGCCATTGAGGATTTGGTGTTAGAAGACTTAGTGGAATTCCCATTGCCTTGCTGAGATATCTTTCTAGCATTGCCAATTGTCCTGGAATATGAGGTGGAGGTTGGGGTCAGTCAATAGTCAATAAACATTTATTAAGTGCCTACTGTATGCCAATGGATAGAGCACTGGGCTTGGAGTCAGGAAGAGCTGAGTTCAGATCCAACCTCAGACACCTACTAGTTGTAGGGCAAGTCATTTAACCTATGTTTACCTTAATCCACTGGAGAAGGAAATGGCAAATCACTCTAATATCTTTGCTAAGAAAACCCCATGGACAGTATGGTCTACACAGGGTCACAAAGAGTCAGACATTACTAAATGACTGAACAACAACAATAACAATAAAACGATATGCCAGTTGTTCTGATAAATTCTGAGGATACAACAAGAGGCAAAATACAGTTGCTGTCCCTCAAGGCACTAAGGATCTGATGAGAGGCACTAAAGTGGTAGAGTGGTAAACTTTTGTTTGAGTAAGTACCCTTTTCAACCTCAGGAATTGATTCATCTTAATTATTCTCATTAAGTTATTTTTATTTTGTTTCATGGTCTGTTGCTGCCTCATTACGTTCTAATCCTGAACCTGAATCACAGGAATGGCCTGAGCTAGGCCTGGCACAGAATACAATATTCATGAATTCATTCATCAAACATTTATTAAGCTTCTGCTTTTTGTACCACTGTGCAGGTGCTAGAGGAAAGATAAAATTTAGAATGTACATGACCTCTGCCCTCCTAAAGTTTACTGCCTATTAGGGAGCTAAGACACAAACACAGATGCTTATATCATAATAGCTTTTACTGTCATATGGAAGGAATTTGTTTATTCCCTTTTCTATAAGAGTAAAAATAAGTCAAAAAATTGAAGCTACCTTTAGTGATATTTTGGGATTATTACTAGAGGTTTAAATAGCCTTATAATCAAAGGAGTTTAATGTGATAAAAGAAGTTTAATGTGATAAATCCTCAGCTTTAAGTAACAGACAATATAATCCTTTATATTTATGTCATTACTAGATCCCTCTAAAATTCAGACTAGCTTCATTAATTGCTGGAACTTCACTATTAGAAGTTACTATATAATTTACCCCCTCCTCCACTTCAGTTTCAGTGGCAAAATATCTGCAAATATACAAAAGCAAAAACAATGTAAGTGTGTTCTGCATCTTCCATTTTGCTTTACATAATTATAATTATCTTACAATTCTAATAATGGTTTTAATAATAGGTAGTATTTATATGGCACTTCATGGTTTGTAAAGGACTTTACACAAATTATCTCACTTTGTACTGACAGAAGTGATAAAGAAGCCATAGCCAAGAAGTTGTGTCCCATTCAATGTAATGGTTGAGTTTGTCTTTTTTTAAAGCTATTTTTTAAAGTGTTCATATGTTCTCTTTAATAGATTGATAGCAATAGCTTGGATTTTGTTTTTTTTTCCATAGGAAGATATTTCCCAAAGGACTTCCAGGAGAATATTCTGTAGCAGCCATATTCCGTGTAAGACGAAGCACCAAAAAGGAACGATGGTTTCTGTGGCAATTGTTAGATCATCGTAATGTACCACAGGTAAGAAGACATAAGAGTTCGTACTACAGTTTTGTAAGATAAGGTTAAGGAAATATTAGCTTGTGCCAATACACATAAAGACAAGTCTATTCCCAAAAGTCTTCCCATAATTTTAAGAAAAAATAAAATTAATTAAATGGCTGACACAATGGTTGAGGGTCAGAATTCTTCTTAAGTCTTTTCTGTTATAACGAATTTGACAAAAATCAACAAATACAAACATTTCCTAAATTCAAGAGCGGAAAAAGAGTATCGTGTATGAAACTGCACTATCTGATGGAATTTATATGACTTGGTTTCCTGGCTGCATGTGGTTGAGTTAAAGGGAAGGAATAAAATATCAAAAATAATTTTAAGGTTGTGCAAATGGGAGAGTAGATGAATAGTGATAGAAATAGTTGAGTCAGAAAGAGAAATGTGTTTAGGAGAAAAGATAAGTTTTGTTTTGGCACATTGAGTTAGAGGTACCTCTGGTAAATCCAGGTGGAGATGGCTTATAGGCAGTTGAACATTTGGGTTTGGACCTTAAAAGAAAAGTCAGAAATAAAAATATATTTTTAGAAATCATGCATGTAGAGGAGGTAGTTGAAGTCATGGTAGTGAATGAGGTCATCGAGGCACTGAGTATTATATAGGAAGAGAAGGGAAGAGGAACAAGGAGCAAATTGTGGGGGAAATGTCCAAAATAAGGAATCTGGAAGAATGAGCATGTGAAGCCAGTGAAAGAGACAGAGAAGAAGCAATTTGAGAGGAGAATATATTTCTCTCCGAAATTAAGAGAAGAGAAAACATTTGATAAGGGGTTGTCAATAGCTCAAAATGCTACAGAGAGGCCAAGGAGGATGAATACACATTGTATTTGGTGATGGGGAGGCTGTCCCTTTAGGGAGAACAGCTTCAACATAGTGGTATGCACAGAAGTTCAACTGTAAGGGGTTGAGTAGGGAGTAGGTATTGAGGAAATAGAGGCATCAAACAGACAACTTTTTCAAGACCTTTTGCTTGAATGGAAGGAGAAATATAGGATGATAACTATGCAGACTAACAAGTTTGAGAGAGGGCTTATTTTACATTAAGGAGACCGCAGCAAGTTGTCAGGGCATGATTGAAGATAGGAGAGAGTGGCTCTGCCACGTGTTCACAGAATCACACCTCAGGCAAGTCACTTAACATTTCTGAGGTTCAGTTTCCTCACCCGTAAAATGAGGATGTTAGACCAGATCACCTTGAAGGTTATTTGCTCTGAATGTATGATCCAATGATCCTATTCCCTGATTGTAGGAGAAAAGATAAGAATGCCGACAAGGTTTCACGAATGAGACTGAAGAGGCTTTCATCAGAAGACCTCATTTTCTAATGGCAGCTAGGTGGTGGAGTGAAGAAAGCATTAGCTCTGGAGTCAGGAGGACCTGGGTTCAAATACAGTCTCAGATCAGACACTTGACACTTACTAGCTATGTGACCCTGGTTGAGTCATTTAACCCCAAATACCCCCCCAAAAAAAACCCCTCACTTTTTTCAGTCGAGGAGGCTGTGTACCCAGTTGTCAGTGCTAGTGTTGAAGATGAACTTAGTGGTATGTTCAAAGGTTTGGAGCAGTAGTTATGGGAAATGAGATAAAAAGTCTTTGAAAGTTGATAATATCTTAACTGAAGCTATAGTTACCTAGACCTTATTGGCTAATGGGATTTTAATTAACTTGGACACCTAATTTCCTCATTTTTTTGACATCCAGTCAATAAACATTTATTAAGTACTTATTACACACTAGTGGTTTTGCATTGGCCTGGTGAGAAAATGATTCATAGATTTGGTTTTTCTCTGAGTTCTTAAGATATTGCTTGTACACATCTTGTTGTGGCAGTCTTAATATTTTTTAAAAATTCTTTTTGTGATGAATTTGATCATTAATAAAATAATTTAAATATACAGAGAATTAAATGATTACATTAGAAACAGTGAACTTTTACACAGAGTTTTTTTTAAACCACAGGCATGTTAAATTTAATGACATAACTCTGTTTATGTCACTTCATTTCTTTTTGTTTTCTTTGATACCACTTTCCATTTTTAAAAGCATATTCAAAATATTTTTTTAAAGAATAAGGTATGTAAACGTTTTACATTTTTGCAGGTATCTATAATAATTGATGGTACAAAAAAGGTGGTGGAACTGATGGCCTTTCATCAGGGAGAAATGCTACACTACATTTTTAGAAGTCGAGAAATTTACTCTCTATTTGACCGGCAATGGCATAAGCTTGGCCTCAGCATGCAGTCCAGGATCCTTTCCCTCTATGTGGACTGTAATTTAGTTGAGAGAAGACAGACAGATGAAAAGGACTCCATTGACTTCCATGGCCGAACTGTCATTGCTGCCCGGGCTTCAGACGGCAAACCTGTAGATGTAAGTAGCAATGCTGTGGCCAGAACAGCAAATGAGTGATGCTTCTATGTTAAAGCAAAGTATCATTTTTCTTTGAATCCTTATTTTATGTATCATTCCAAAGGCAATTGTGCCAATATTAAGTAAAGAAGATCACCTCATGTAAGCTCATTAATAGTTGCATTATATGTATATACATACAGATGTGGATGTATATACGCAGAAATGTATGTATGTATACAATTATCTCTTCCACATTGTGGGAACTGAGGTGTGACATGCCCATGATCTGGAAAATCTACATAAAATTTTTTGGCCCTCCCTTCATACCAAAGAAGGAGTCTGATTTTTTTTCTTTTTCTTTTAAGGGATGTTTGCAGTGCCTTATTGTAAAATTTAGGTTAAGTATTTGGTCATAGGATCTGTGTTGTCCACTGGCCTTTGTGAGTTGCCTGCAGCTTCTGCAAAACTCCCCCCAAATTCCCATTTAATTTCTTATGCTGACCGGTCATATATAGAAACCATGATGAGAAAAGTCATGATGTGGAAGGTATAACTGTACCCATGCACATATATGTTTGTATCTGCACACATCTAGTATAAAGACCAGAAAGCTGGCTTCAGAATCAGGGAGACTTGGTTTGAATCCCTACCTCTGACTCCTATTGACAAGTGGCTTATCTTTTCAGGTACCTAGACGACTCTTTAATACTATAAATTGCTTAGCTGTGTCAATCTCCATTGGTAGAAGAAATTTCCTCACTGTGAGTCTTTTACCAATGAAAATCACAGGTTCAGACACATTCATATCCAGATTGCCACCGCCCCCCCATACTCTCTCTCTCTCTCTCTCTCTCTCTCTCTCTCTCTCTCTCTCTCTCTCTCTCTCTCTCTTCTCTCTCTTTCTCTCTGTCTGTCTCTGATACTAGACCCATGATTTCATCTATGTTGGAACATCCTCCACTGATTAAGAGCAGCAATTTATCTATAATTAAAAGTCTTAGAATGCAGTTGGGGGCCCTAGGACATTGAGAGATTTGTTCATAGTCACACAGTTGTTAGGTATCAAAATCAGGTTTTGAACCCAGGCAGGTCCTCCTGATTCTAAGACCAGAACCTCTATTTACCATGCTACGCTGGCTTTCATAATATTCATATAAATAGGCATAATATTTTGACACATAATATAGGCTGGACAAATTATCTGGGAACAGCAGGTTTAAAAGAAATTGGGTCCAGTCAAAAAGAGTAATTTTATAGAAAATTAAATTCTGTAAAATGTGAAAGTATGATGCATAATATAATTACATTAAAAGGTTGCTTGCTTGAAATGCAAAGGGCTGGGGAAACATGAACTTTAAATGATTCCAGATTATCTGACATTCTTATTTAAGAACAATAGGCTCTGTACATTCAGCTTCATAATAGCAGTTGCTTTGCATTATGCACTATATTAAATAAGCAGCTATTGGTTTAATAGTATTCTCTTGGGCTCCAGTTCTTCAGGCAACATTACCATCAACTGTATAATTTGGGGAGGTGGTGGATGTGGTACAATATAAAGTGTGCTACTGGAACTGCAGGTAGAGGAACTGAGTTTGAATCTTGCCACTGAGTACCTGTGCAACTTTGTACAAGGTGTTTAACCTCTCTAAGCCTTAGTTTCCTCAAAGGTAAAAGGAAGGCATTGAACTAGATGATTTCTAAGGCCTCTTCCAGTTCTAAATCAACGATGTTATGACTTTGGGAAGAGTAGTCCAGGCTTACAAAATCTTACCAATCTGAAGATGCTTTTACATTTATCTCTAAGGCTGAGATGATTAATATACAATCTGGAGAAGAAAGAATATAAAACTGGGCTTTGAAGATTTTTTTAAGAAGCAAACATTTACAATATAGATTTCATATTGGTAAATTTACATAAGTAGGATTGCAAACCCCCTCCCCAAAAAAAAAACCCTAACCACAATTTGGATGCTTTCAAAGTCACCTGTAAGAATATTTTATTGAGGTAACTCACAGCGCTTGGGCAGCTAGGTGGGGTGTAGTGGATGGAAGATGAGTTCAAATCTGTCCTCAGACATTTACTAGCTATATGACCATAGGCAAGTCACTTAACCCTGTTTGCCTCAGTTTCCTCATCTGTAAAATGAGCTGGAGAAGGAAATGGAAAACCACTCCAGTATCTTTGCCAAAAAAAACCTTAAATGGGGTCACAAAAAGTCAGACATGGCTGAAATGACTCAACAGCAACAAATAATTCACAGCTCTTAAAACAATTGTACTTAATTTCCAAAATACACAATTCTGATCATTAAAAGTACCTTGTGCAACTAAAAGCACTTTTGAGAGAGTTTTAAAATAAAATTAAGAAAAGGATAAGGATTAGACCTGTGATTTCATTAGGATAGGGAATTCCCACATGAAGAAAGTCTTTCTCAGGTTAGAATCTAGTCTGCAACTAATAGTCTTAGAGAGTTGCTAACAGCACTGAGGTTAAGTGACTGGGCTAGGGTCACACAGTTAGTAGGTGTTAGAGGCAGGACTTGAATTCAGGTCTTCCTGGCTTCAAGGCCAACTTTCTATCCGCTATGACACATCACCTCTCAAAATAGATAACATTAAACATAAAAGGAGAAGTTTTAAATATCATTACCCAGGAAAATGTTTTCCATTTCAGGGGTATCAGGTAAATAAGAGCAAAGATTGAGTAACAAATAACTATAAAAGATGGTACAATGAACTATAGTAATTATAAGATAATTTAGTAGCTAGAGGTGTCTTACTGCAAAATTAAAGGCATACCAAAAGTATCAGTATCCTTTTAGAGGATTCAGATTGGGGATTAAATCAGCCTTGAAAAAAATTTTTTTTAAATGAAAGAAGAACTCTGGTACTACAAAAATGTTAAAATTCATAAATCTTAAACATAGTTTATATGGACATATAAACTTGCAGACTTATTTCATTTAATTATTGAATTCAGATTGAATAGTATCTGTGAACTAATCATTCTCCACTAAGAGCTCTGGTAAAAGGGAGTTAAGCGTTTTCCAGAATAGGCTTTGCTTTTTTGTATTCCCTCACCTCCATTTTTGATAGACTAGTTACTCAGTTTTGGTATATCTTCTCTTTGACTTCTCCACTAGATATTCCTTTTCCTTTCTGGTATAAGAAGATCAATAGACTTGTCAATTCATAACATTGTTATTTGGTTTCTTCTAATGAGGACAAATATGCCTAATGACCTAGGAAATGGTTAAATCCCAGCATTAACCCATTTAATCTGTCAAAAGAGCTTCCAAGAAGTCAGGTTTAATTCCAAGTTTTCACTTTGGATATGTTCACACATTCCATGTGTGTTTAACCTCCATACATACAGTGCTTATAAATAAAAATAGCAAGAAGAAATCTATAATGGTTGTTTGTCACTTTATGTTTTTCAATAGATTGAACTTCATCGCCTTCAAGTTTACTGTAACCCAAACTTTGTAGCCCAAGAGATGTGCTGTGAAATATCAGATGCTAAGGTGAGTTGTTTTTGTGTGAAAAATAAGTGACAATTGACTTGCTCAGTCCACCTTTTACCTTCCTCATCTATAGATTTTCAGTCATTTTAGTTATGTCTGACTCTTCATGACCCCATTTGGAGTTTTCTTAGCGAAGACACCAGGGTGGTTTGCCATTTCCTTCTCCAGCTCATTTTATAAATGGGGAAACTGAGGCAAACAGGGTTAAATGACTTGCTAAGGGTGACATAACTAGTAAATGTTTGAGAGAGCATTCTGGTCCTAACTCCAGTTATTTTCCACATTTGCAAAAAGAAGGGATGTGATCAGATGGCTTCTAACATCTATTCCATCATTTTTGCAGCCTGTGGGGACTGTCCAGGACTACAGATGCAGCAGCAGCAAACTCAGCAGGCAGAAATGGGCTGTCGCTGTGGCATCAGACCAGTGCTCAGGGACAATAAGGGGACTGAGCACCTTGGCAGGAAAGATGCCAGGGGGCCCCTGAACTAGCACTGGCAGCAGCAATGGGTGCCACCTGGCAGCTCTGTTGCCCGTTTCCCAGTTCTGGTCAGAGTTCATAATTCAGGGCAGAGAAGAGCAGTCAAATTGCAGGGGAGCAGGGTCCCTACCTGTGTAAGGAGCTAGGAACAAGTTTCAGAATATAGCTGTGTGTCTGCCCCAGAGCAGAGCGGAGACTCAGTTTTAACCGCTAGGCCCACATGTAAGCCTGCAGTAATAAACTAGGGTAGGAGACTAAAACCAAGGCAGAGCCAGCAGTTCAATCACTTCTGAAATTGCAGAGTATCCCAGCAGAATAAGTGTGACAGAGTCTAGCAGCAGTCTACAGGAACTCACTCACTCACTAGTCAGCAAATCCAAACCAGGTCAGGGATTTGCAGACCAGGAAGGCAGGGAACAGACTTCTGCCCGGAACACACGACTCTGGAAGCACCAAAAATTTACAGGCCCCCAGACTGTGCTACAAAAGCAATAGAAAGACATAAAAGATAATGTCAGGCAGACATTCCACCTTCACCCCGCCTTTTACCTCTACCCCAAAGCAGAGTCCAATACCAACATAAGTTCTCAAGTCAAGAAATAGCATGGAAAAATGAGCAAACAAAAAAACTCAAGACAAAAATACAGAAGAAAGTTGGAAGTGGGCCCCTTTCCTTCCAGTGACTGAATCAGCAGCCGAAAATCACCTATACTATGGAGCCTTTGAAGACCCTGATGGAGTATGTGACCAATCACAAGGGATCATTTAAAATTCTATGTATTTAGATTTTTTCTTATGAGACTTCATCCTAAGTGCTATGCAGAATTGCTGAATGGGTAAAAAAAAATCTTGAGATTGAAAAAGATCTGAGAGTTTTAGTGTACCACAAGTACCATATGAATCAAAAATGTGTTATGGCAGCCCCAGAAGCTAATGAGCTCTTAAGTTGCATTAAGAGGCATAGCAGGACTAGGGAGGTGATAGTCCTGGCATGACTGTATCCAGGGTTTAGTGTTCAGTTCTGTGGACTATGTGTTAGAAAGAACATTGATAAGATGAAGAAAATATATAAAAATATAAGCTCCTTGACGGTAGGAATTATTTCATTCTTTGTATTTTCATCCCCAGCACTTAGGCACTGAGGCCCAATGTACCTGACACATAGTAGGTGTTTAATAAATGCTTACTTTTGTTTGGTTGATCCAGAGTTGGGCAACCTGATTGGTTGGTGAGGGCCTTGAGTTCACATTACATGAGAACCATATGAAGGAAATGGAGATGTTCAGCCTGAAGAAGAGAGGTCTTTAGAAGCATGATAGTTATCTTCTAGTATTAAAGGGTCTTAACATAGAAAAAGCTTGTTTTGCTTGGAGTAGTAGGTGGAGGTTGTGGAGAGAGATTTAGGTTTAATATAAGCAAAAACTTCTGAATAATTAGAACTTTTCAAAAGTGGAATGGCTTCCTGAGGAGTTAATGAGTTTCCCCTCACTGGGGGACTTCAAGAAAATGCTGGATGCTGCTAAGGTTTTTTGAACCTGGGTAGTTGGAAAGAGGGCAGCTAGTTGACATAATGGATACAGTGCCAGGCCTAAGTCAGGAGGGCTCATTTTCCTGAATTCAAATCTAGCCTCAGATACTTACTTTGTGTAACCCTGGGCAAGTCAGTGAACTCTGTTTGCCCCAGTTTCCTCATCTGTAAAATGAGCTGGAGAAGGAAATGGCAAACTACTCCAGTATTTTTCCAAGAAAACCCCAAATATGGTCAATGAAGAGGTGGACACAACTGAAACAATTAAACAACAAAAATTGGAAGCATGGTAGTGCCCCAAACAGAAATAAGAAAGTTTAGTAAGAGGAGTGAGTTTAGGGGGAAGATTATCAGTATTCCTCTGGATATGCTGCATTTTGGGTACTGAGTAGGACATGTTTGGAGTTGTTCAGTGGGTAGTTGTGGATATGGGCCTGGAGTTGTGAAGTATTGGATATTTAGATTTGGGAGTCATATGTGTGGAAGTTATTACTGAATCCATAGGAGTTAATGAAATCACCAGTTCCCATTTTCTCAGTTGCCAAAATTATCTTGCATTAATTCTCTATCTTATTTGTCATATTAAGTCAATCACTAGGTCCTACTGATCCTTTCTTTTGCAATGTTTCTTGAATTCCCTTCTATCAGTACTCCTCTTCACCACCACCACCCCCCTCACAGAAAATAACTTTTTTTTATATTAATGCTGCTTTATCCTGTCTTTACTTTAAAGTGCAGATTGAGTTTCTTAACCTCATGGAAACCTTCTTCAACTATCTCAGTCTACAGGGATCTTCCTTTCCTGGGTTCACCTAACACTTATTATCTGGGCCATTCTTTTAGTTATTTTAATCTGTTACTTTGAAATGTCCTTTTCTGACTAGACTGTGAACTCCTGAGGTTTTGAGCTATGCTTTATCTCTCTCCTCTCCCACCTCGGTGCCTGGCATATAATAGCATTCAATAAATGTTCTTGTGGTTTGCTTAATTTTTCCTCAAGTGAAAAATGTGTCCCGTAGAGGTATATAAAAAGGATTAGTACTAAAACAGAACAGAAGAAACAGATGAAAAGTGAAGGATTAAAAACGCATTTCTTCTTTTCTTAAGCTTTTCCCAAAGTATGCTTCATTCATTTTCCCCCTAAAAAATTCATATGAAAGTTTCAGCAATAACTCATTAATTCAAAATAAACTTTTACTTCTGTATTCAGCTTGGTCAATTGAATAAAAAAGTCACCTACCCAATTGAAAAACAGAGCCAATGTATTTTTCTATTCCTACCAAGTTATTTTTTCATATATATATATATACCACACACACATATATACACATACATACACATGTATGCACATATATTCATATGCATATATATAGCTACATAGATATAGATTTATGCTATGTAGCATGCTCTTAGAGAGGGCATCCTAAATTCAATGTATAGATCCCAGTCCAAGTGAGATGAAAGGCAGCCAAATATCCTTCTATAAATAGAGAGGAAGATAATTTTGTGTGCCAGCTCACAGGTTTGAAACACCTAGACATCTTGGAGCCACACTTTTGAGTGCAGAAATTATTAGTTCTTAAGAGAATTTTTTTAAAAGTTAGAATGACATGGATTTTGGTGGTGGAGCTCTTAAAATCTGTTCTGTTGTGGTTGAAAAGTAGTTTTTTTTAAAAGCCCTTTAAATAAGTTTAAGCATGAAGTTCTTGACCAGTACTAGCAGAGAGAGAAAGAAAGAGAATAATAAAGCTATGTTTAAAAGAGATGTAATTGAAGTTAGTTTTAGTATAGTAATATGGGATTAAAAGCACCACATCAATCTAGTGTGTGCTGAAACCTGGAAGAAAAATTTGTGTTTTACTAGGCATAGTGCCTGATAGGTTTTGAAAGTTTATCAGAGCATTTAACAGTATGGGTATTACATATGAACTAAGAGCATAGAGATATTTCCCTGCCCACAATCTTCTTTTGGGTGTACAGGAATCATTGACCATGTAAGGAATATTTTGTAAATTGTTTACAAATAACAATACTTTGTATGGAAGATTAATGTATTATGTTTCTTGTAAGCAAGGACTTATTCATATTGGAGTCCTCTCTAGTACCCAGTATAGTGCCTTCACATAGAAAGTATTTAATAAAAGTTTGTTGAAAGAATGAATGTTTTATTTGTAAATAAAATAAGTTAATGAATGAAGATATGTTTGAATAAATCAACAGCTTTCACTTTTACTGACTGCTTCTGTTAAACTTCTGAAAGCAATTATATACCACTAAAAATGCTTTTAACTTTGAAAATTAAAAATGTCATTGAAAGTCTAGCTTTATGTGCCCATTTAAAAATTTATGTTAGAATTTTAAATTACAACAGTGTTTCAGTACTATAATTTTACTCTTTCAGATGACACTGTCTTCACTTTAACCTGCATGCATTCTGCTATTTAAATTAGATTTCCAAGAGGCAGTGGCCTTGTATTGTTGTTTCACATTTGCTAATTCAGTAGGAATTGTGGGGAATTAAAATATGGGGTTTTTTTTAAAGAATAAAAAAAAAAGAAAGTTTAAGAAATCCTAGACAAGAAAAAGACTTAAGAAAGAGAATCTATATAGGGAGAATGAGGAGCAGATATAAAGAGCAAGAAGTTGTTAGTCTGTTGAAAATGTTTGAGAAATGCAATAGTAAGTTTAAAGGACAATTAACTAACCCTGTCAAATTAAACTAAGAACTTTCGCTAATAAGGAGGCCAGCCTTGTATCTTGAGCCTTGTATTTAAGCTTGTACCTTTCCACAGCCTTATTTTGATCAGAATCTTTTATTGGCACTCTTTCATTATAGTAGCAATAACAACAGAAATTGGGAGAGAGGTAAATTAATAATTACTGTGGGTGAAAACCAGAATAATCCTACCCTCCTGGGCTCTGAATACACTAAAAAACCTGGGGTACTGCTTTGGCTTAGGTACTTAGTAGTGACTAGACTATAAATTTACTTGTCAAGCCTGGCCCTAGTAATATACTCTAGACACACTAGGCACTTACTGGTATTTGTTAAACTGAATCATGATATGTATTACAATTTCTTATATAACCACCAACTGTTTTAAAAATGTTTCTTCCTTCCCCCAAATAAATAAATTCCAATACATTTGTATTTGCCAAAGCTGTCAGCTGGTTCCAGCTGCTAGCCAATTACAGAGAATATCCAGGAGCCTAAAACAGAGAAAAAACAAGTTTGCTCAAGATTAAAGTCCCCCAAAAGAGGCATGTTTCATCTTGCTAAAGTGAATCAAGCTCCTTTGGTAAAGCTTGGACTTGGCTTGATGCTCTGACTCCCCACCCAGCCTCCTTCACTCCATTCCGTGAGGAGTCCCATCTCCTTTCCTTTCTCTCCACTCCCTGTGCCCTTTCTCTCCTTGGACTTTCAATTCAAAGTCATCTGTTGCTTTCCAGTTTGGATTCCCTTAGGAACATAGATCCTAATTTTTTTTTTATGGTTTTGAAAAACTCATTTTACTATTGAGGAAAAGGAATCCCAGAGAAGTTCAGTCCTTTACCCAAGGTCACAAAGGTAGTAAGTGGAAGAGTCTGGATTCAAATTCAGTTCTTTAGTCTCCAAGTTCAGAGTTCTTTCTATGGTACCATGTTGCTTTTCCTGTGTTTCGTCTGAGGTCTCTCTTTGTGATGGCTCTCTGCTTTCTCTTCTCAAGGCAAACTCACTACCTGTCCTGTTCTTTATCTCCATATTAGCTCAGATTTCAGTGGCTCAATCTAGTGGTGTGAATAGAGCACTAGGTCTGGAGTTAGGAAGATCTGAGTTCAAATTTGGCCTGAGACACTTACCAGCTGTGTGATTCTGGGCAAGTCACTTAATAATTATCTGGCTCAGTTTCCTCAACTGTAAAATGAGGACAATAACAGCATCTACCTTCCAGGGTTGTTGTTAGGATTAAATAAGATAATATTTATAAAAGCATTTTATCACTGTGTCTGCAACATAGTAGGTGCTTAAGGCTTGTTTCCTTCCATCCACCCAGGTTCTGTTGCCACTTGCATCTCACTTTGCCATTTAAATTCTTGTGGGCACTAGCTTCTGAACATATCTATCCCAACAGATAGCCAAAACTAAGTGGAGAAAATATATCTTTTTTTATTCCTGGTCAAACTGGAAAACACTGAATCTGATACATTTAATTGTGGTCGCAATGAGGGTCTAAACATTCATTGAATCACTGACCTCTGTTTTTTGTGATTTTTTTGCATTAAAAATGTTTTAGACATGTTTAGAGTGAAGGAATGCGCCTAAAGACTTTGTTTTACATTTTATTTCAACCCTCGAGACTAACTGCTTGCCTAGTAGGCTTGTCAGTCATCCAGAGCAAAAGGTGAAACTAGGTCATGAATCACTGACTGAGAACCAGTGACCCAAAGAATATAATTTTATTATAGGTTACACTGTGCCTGGCTTTTGAGATAGAGAAAAGTTCATTGTTTTATTAATTATATTGCACAGTTCAAATGTGCTTTAATTTTTAAATTTAGTACCTTTTCTTTTTCCAATTCAGCAATCATTGGTGAAGCTATATGTTGTAGTGTACTCTAGCCAGAATGACCTGGATTCAAATCCCATCTTAGATACTTCTAGCTGTATGCCTTTGGATAAGTCATTACCTCTCTATGCCTGAATTTTCTTGTTTTTAAAAAAAGATGACTGGACTCAATTGCCTCTCAGGTCACTTTCTACTCTAAATCTATGAGCCTGTGATAATTTATTAATTACCTGATGTGGTTAGAGCACTGCAGTGGATGCTGGGGGAGATATAGAATTAAGATAAAACAGTATCTGTCCTTAGGAAAGTCCATAGGAGACTGAGGAGTGGTTAGAAAGATAAGAAGTAAAATAGGAGGTTATGGGCTCTCTGAAGTTTAAGGAGAATTATCTAATAGGAGAGAGTCAGCAGTGTCAAATGCTGCAGAAATCTCAAGAAGGATAAAAATTGAAGAAGAAAAAAGTCCACTGGGTTTGGTGACCTCAGAGAGAGCAGGGAGATATGAGCAGAAGCCTGATTCCAAAGAGAGAATGGGTAGTGAGGAAGTAAAAGCAGCCTGAGTAGACAACTTTTTCAGGAAGTTCAGTTGCAAAAAGTAATGGATATAAGGGACAGTAGTTGGAAGGGCTTGAAGAATATAAACTTGAGGGCAAAGACTTTTTTTTTTAAATCTTGGTGTTTTTAGCAGCTAGGATAGATACTGGCATAAGGTAGGTATTTAATAAATGAATTAATTTGAAAGGGTCAAGAGAGGCCTTTAGAAGGGAATATTGAAGCTTTGTGGAAGAGGGAGAGAAAGGAGATGAATTCTGGAATAAGGTCCTGAAGGAAGCATGAGGGAGGACATTCACAGGCTTGAGAATAGGAGCTTTATAAGTAGAGATATTTCTTTTCTTTTTTTTAAATAGTATTTTGTTTTCCTCCCTAATTACATGTCGTGACAATTTTTAACATTCATTTTTACAAGATTTGGAGTTCCAAATTTTTCTCCCTCCTTCCTTCCCTTCCCTCCCCTCTTCCTAAAATGGTAGGCAATTTGGTATAGATTATACATGTAAAACATGTTTCCAAATTAGTCAGAGTTGTGAAAGAAAAAACATCAAAAGGAAAAAAAAATCATGAAAAAGAATAAAGTAAGTGAAAAAAGTATGCTTTGATCTTCATTCAGTGTCCATCAGTTCTTCATCTGGATGTTTACTTTGTGAGTCCTTTGTGCTTATCTCAGATCATTGTGTTGCTGAGACGAGCTGAGAAATTCATAGCTGATCATGATACAATATTGCTGATACTGTGTACAATGCTTTCCTGGTTCTGCTCATTTCACTTTACATCAGTTCAGACAAGTCTTTCCAGGTTTTCCTGAAATCTGTCGGTTCATTATTTCTTGTTGTAAAATATTATTCCATTACATTAATATACCACAGCTTGTTCATCCATTCCCCAATTGATGGGCATCCCCTCAGTTTCCAATATTTTGTCACCATGAAAAGGGCTGCTATAAATATTTTCGTACATGTAGGTAGTAGGGATATTTCTAAGTATGTTATGTTTACGAAATAGCTTATTATCATTTGATCTAAAGATAGCTATCAAATAGAGGTACAAACTTTATGACATTGTAATTGTTGGCAATAGTGCTAAGTGTCATTTTCTGTCAGCAATTTTTCAATGTAAGTATTTTAGTGCTTTCCATTATTAAAACAGAAAATTCATTGGCAACCACTGGTTACATTCTCAGGCAAATTCAAAAGGGACAGGTCCTTATTGCTGAAAGGGATAAAAGACTATTTTATCCTATAAATTTAGGTCTGTTTAGAAACCTATGTGGACAAGTATTTGGGAAAGAGAGAATTGTATGCATGCATGCGTGTGTGTGTGTGTGTGTGTGTGTGTGTGTGTGTGTGTTCTGTTTGAATTACTCTATAGAAATTCTCTAAATTGTTTCTGAGTCACTGGATAATTACCAAAAAAACCCCTCAAACTTCCCACTTTTCTTTGGCAATTTGTGTCTTTTAGCATCTGTTGAAATCACTGGACTGTGTTAAAAATACATTGTGACAAAGTAAATTTTATCTTGGTTCAATTTTTTAAAAAAACTATGACTATTTTCTATTGTCCATAACTTTAGGTCTCCTTTGCTCAAGTAGCCAGCATCATAAAGCTCAGATGGTGTGCTTTTTGTGTGCTGATTGCCTTTACAAAATGATGTATTTATTTACTAGTTTTATCCAGCTATGAAATTTAATATTGTTATTTCAGTATAACAATATAATAATAAACATTTTATAGAATTGTAGCAGTCAAATACTTGTATAAAGTACCTGTAGAATTCCTTACTAAAGGCATTATTTTAGTGGCTTTTCAGAGGAGTATAATTTTATCACAGGGGATACATTTCTGTTGCACAGTGCTGCAACAATAATCTCTGTGCAAGAGCAAATGTTATGTTTCTCTATCATCAGTGGCCACTTTCTATTAGTAAGGGATCAGTGGAACTGCCTTTCAACAATCCGGGCAGCCATACAAAATGGAAAATTGATGGGGGGGGGGAGCATTGTTGCTTAGGAACTGATTTCATTCACTATACCTTCAATTTGTATTTTAGTGCCCACAGCAGGACAGCTTTGGAACTACGGCTTCACTGATGGCAACTGCTCATGCCAGTAAAATTTCTGCACATCTGCTGGCAAAGCCGGAACTTGCTGAACGATGCCAGTGCATTCCTAACAAGGTAGGAGAGCTTCAGCCCAGGTCATGTTGAAAAGATATAGAATAGGGTGAATCAGACCCCTCAAATGTGACCGCAGGTACCCAGGGCAGGCCTGAACACGTTGAAGATGGGAACTAATGTCCCAAGCTACTCAGGTTGCTTGTTGCTATTTCCCCTGGCTAGTTCTGAGACCACTTAGCCTGACAACTGGGCTCTGAGCTAGAGGAGCCCTTTGTGCCCCATGTACCTGGGAAGTAATTAATTTGGTTTAAAGTAGAAAAGAGTAGAATTTTAGAATTGGAAATAAGCCCTTCATTTTACAGATGGGGAATCAGAGGACCGGGGAAGATAAACAAGTTTCCTAAGGTCACATACCTAGTTATTCTTCATCATTGGTAGAGATGGGATTAGGTCTCCTGGCTACCAGCTCTTTCTGCTCTATTGCTCTATCTCTTTAGACTTTGGAGAGAAAGACCCAGCTGTCCTCTCTCCACTCCAAAGTCAATTGCCAGTGCCAGGTTAAACAAAAACAAGAAACAAAAACTGCAGTAATATGAAAAGCAACAACAAGGAAGATCAGACATTTAGAACTAGAAGATACTTTATTTGCAGATGAGGAAATTGAGGCCCAGGGAAGTTTAGTGACTTGCCCAAAGTCAAGGGCGTACCAAATGGCAGAGCTAGGATTTGGACCCACGCCTTCTGATTCCACACCTTTCCTCTATAAAAACAGTATGCCGGCCTGCCTTTATTTTTTAAAATTTATCTCTGTGGATGTTTCAAGGTTTCCTCTCCCCAAGGCTGTCCCCCTGTTCCTTTACTTAGGAATTCCCCTTATTCTGATTCTTCCCTCCTTTCCTTCTTATTCCATTTCTATCCTCTTTCAAGGCAATTGCCCCTCCTGCCCTAGAACTGTCATCCTTTCTTCAGTACAGGGCCAAAGAGAGAATATTTAACATCTTTTCTTTCTACTTCTGTCTCATTGTCATAGGTTGATGTGAGGGTAGTTTCTTGACTATCACCTAAATCCTAAGAGAAGTCCTGCTAGTGTGCTTCCTTGGACTTACTCAATTGCTCCTGAGACATTAACCTCATACTCTTTCACTAAGCTTGCAGTCTTTGTTGGGTTTTAAGTCCACTACACAGATAACTTTGACTGTGTTGAGGATGCCTTCTGTTTGTGTTCTTTGTGTTTGGATAGATCTGTAATTATAATTTATGAAACATTACATTGTGTGTGTAAGCTGATGATCCTGTATATTATGGGTTCTTTTAACCTTTTTTGTGTCATAGACCCTGCTAGCAATTGGTGAAGCCCATAGATCTCATAATAATATTTTTAATTATATAAAATTAAATATATTTAATTGCAAAAAATTGTATCAAAATACAATTATTGAATTATTAAAAATGCAAGCTCACAGACCTTAAATTAAGAATCTCTGCCATGGATCTTTCACTTGCAAAGTCAGGAACAAGATATGGTACATTTAGTTTTTATTCAGTGGGTGTTAGGGGTTGGGAAGTATGTCTTTTGCTGGCAAAATATAGTGGAAGAAATTTGCTCCTTCATTGTTCTTTTTCATAATTGGCTACATGCTCCAGGTTAAAGAATGGTATTCACTATACTGTAGCAAAGGTTTTTATTATTATATTCAGTCTCAACCAGCAAATACAGGCAACTGTTGGTTGTCTATCCTAAGTGGGAAAGATAGCACACACAGATCAATGAAATACTCATAAAAACCAAGAACTTTAGCGTGGTCATTAGTTTCAGCTTCCTCCCCCATCATAGTTTACAAGGCCAATTTGAGATTCGCCTCCTCTCTCTTCCCTGGATTTCTTTTGGTAAAAAGAAGCTAAGAAATAGCTAAAAGCCTAAAAGGAGGAGCAGGGAAATAGCTCATCCATATATTAGGTAACCAGCCCTTGAGCTATTAAGAGTTAGTTGACTATACAAAAGTAGACAAATGCCTTAGACAGAATTTAATGATGACCAGAAGCTATGCTGCTTTACTCCACCATTGTCAGTCGAATATTTATGAGCAAGAGGATTTTATATCAATATGTTAACTTTTGGGGAAGTAACTTGGAAATTTATTTTTGTGCAGGGAGAAGCAGGATTGCCTGGAGCTGCTGGCTTACCTGGTCCTAAGGGTGACAAAGGGGAGCAGGTAAGATAGCCAATCTAATGTCTGTTTGTTAGGGAAAATGTTTAGTATGAATAAAAAATTATACACATGGTTCTGTTCAGTTCTGCTCTGGCCTTTTCTAGCCTAGTACACATTGAAGATGTAGGGCAAAACTTGCATTTAATGAACAACATAAAAATGTTAACAGCTGAAATCTGCAAGAACCCAGTAGGCTTGAAGCAATAGTTTTTAATTGCCATGTTGAAATCATAGAGAAGCTGGCAACTATCGGGGCTACATGCCTTTGTAGCTTTAAAGAACTCTGGGCAAAATTGTGAATTAGGCAGAATTTATTTTTGGCTCTTCTCCAATCCTTCTTTTCCTTTTCCTCCTTTTCTTCCTCCTCCTCTCTTCTTCTTCCCACTTTTCCTCTTCTTCCTCCTCCTGCTCTATCTCTTTGTTTCTCTGTCACTGCTGGTCTCTGTATCTGTTTGTCTACTCCCTTGTTATATTCTTCCTCAAGCCCCCAGTGCATTAAGTCTGATTCTGTTTGCCCAGGTCCCAGTCCCAGGATGGGCCCTGGCATGGTATCATGCTCTAGACCAGGAATTCTTAATCTGTTTTGAGGCATGGCAGTCTGGTAAAGCCTGCGGACTCCTTTTCAGAAAAATACTTTAAAATATATAGAATAAAATACATAGGAAAACAAAGGAAGGTAATCATATCAAAACATATTTATATAGTTATCATTATATCTTAAAAAAATAAATTCATAGACCCCTGAAATGTGTCCATGATTAGAAACCCTTGCTCTAGACCTTCTTCCTCTCTCTGTTCCCCCACTTATCATTCCAATCAAAATTTATTCTTCTGATATTTAATTCCTTCAAAGCTCTGTTCTCTGAGGACTAATAAAGATGAGCTCATTTGTGCTATGGCAGTGGCTAAGCAATATATAATGTATTATGCCTCTCAAGCAGTAGAGTTGCATTTTAGGAGAGTCTTTCAGTGCCCTAACTTTAAGGAGTGAATAATGTTGGAATTTCAGACAATGTGACAAGTCAGTGAATGAGTGGGACATTCACTGGCACCCCTCAAGTCACATCATGGGGGTGCCTGTGTGGCAAAAATATAATATTAATGGTGATACAATTTAACTGGCCATAACTATAAACTTAACATTTGAGTAGGATCTCATGATTTAAAAAGCATTTTAATGTGTATTATCTCATTAAATTGGTTTTTAAAACAATTCTGTGAAACAGAATAAATATTCTCTCCATTTTACAGATGAGAAAACAGAGGCCAAGAGATATGAAATGACTTGCCTAAGGTCACAGCAAAGCAATAAAAGTGGGATTTGAAGTAAAATTTTAGGGCTCATCCCACAACTTCAAACTTTTTTGTTGAAAAGTAATTAATATCTGAGATCATAATTTTATAAGCCTTACCTTCAAGATGTTTATAAAAATTCCCCTCCTTACCAAGCAATATCATTTTGTGTGATTCTCCCCCAAAGTCAAGAGATGTGTCACAGAATGGAACACATTGAGAAATACTAATTAAGGAGATCACTGACACAGATAATTTACCTTTGGGTTTGTCTTGCATGATAGGATTTCTTCATTCATTTTCACAGCTATATTTTACAAATGACATTTCACTTGTGTTAGTATTTACATTTTCATTTTGCTAAGTACACAACAGCAAAAGTATCCCTAAGGTTGTGCTGGGAAAGTATGAAAACAGACTAGGATAAAAAAATTGGCTTCGGATTATCCATGAACTAGAAAACGGATAAACTTTTTAACTATATGCGTATTAACATTTTTGTGATTTTTCTTTTATCACCTTCATTTCCAATTAAGTTTTCTCCTTGTGCCCTACCCAACAAGATATCCCTTATAAAAATAATTTTTTTTAAAAGAGAAAGAAAAAAACTTTCAACAAACTTAATCAAAACTGATGCCTGACAGCATATGTAATGTTCCACACACATAGTACCCCACCTCTGCAAGGAAAAGAGGTGAATTTTTCTCATCTGTTCTCTAGGACCAAGCATGTTCATTATAATTGCTGCTCAGCATAAATTCAGGTTTTAAAAAGATATAATCATGAGATGGAAAAAAGGGGAGGCACATTAACATTTTATGAAGCTAATTAGACATTACGGCAAGCGAAAATGACTTCAGAATGCTTGGGGTGTCAACTAACTTTTCTCTGAGCTCAAGCAAAGCTGAGCTGAGGTCTCCTTAGGCTTTTATTCTCAAGTTTTTCTGTTGTCAGTTATTTTTCTCTTCTTTTTCTCTGTGTCCTCCTAACTTTAATGTACATTAGATGGAAAAGTGCCATCTTTTGTATTCCATACTAGCATAGATTTTACAGTGTTACAACAGGTACGCCAATAATGACTATGCAGTGTGAAAATTAAAAAGTTAGTTTGCTTCCAGGCACACTAAATAGTTATTTGAAAATGACCACACAAAGTATAATCATACTGAGGGAATGATTTTTTCCTGCCCAGGTTTCTCCTGTAGATTACCAGTATAGGAAAGGACAATTTTCCCTACTTATATAGTTGTTATTTACAATTTTCAAGATTGGTGAGAACAAATAAATTAATCCGCAAGCATTTATTAAGCACCTACTGGGTGCCAGGTACATATGAATGACATCATGGTGAAGGGGATAGAGTCAGGACATAGACCAAGTCAAGAAAACCCAGGTCTATCACATCCTGGCTATGTCACCCTTGGTAAGTCATTCAAACTCAGCGCTCCAGACAGTGCTGTAAGATGATAAATCATTGAGGAGATACTTTTCCTAATACCCCAAGCTCCTGATATCTATTCCATCTCTCCCCCAATCTTCTTGTACGTATCTAGATATGTACATGTTGTCTCTCCCTCATTCGAATGTAAGCTTCTGGAGGGCACATGATGTTTCACTTTTGTCTTGGTGTCCTTAGCACAATGTTTGGTACATAATCCAAACTTAAGTGCTTATTGACTGACAGTCAGACCTAAATTAGTTGAAAGAGTTTCCTCGCTAAGGGTTCCCTGTAGCAATAAAATCACAGACCTGATCCAAAAATAATATGCCAAGAAATGCTCTTACAGTGATTTCCAGTCTACAAATGATTTGATGCTAGTAAAGGCTGTCAAAAATAAAGTAAGCCTGACTTGGGACCCATGTCTAGTAGTAGAAGGAGTACTAGACCTGGAGTCTGAAGCACAATGGTTTAGTCCCAGCTCTGGCACTTACTAGTTGTGTCCCATTGGCGTGGCATTTGACTTGACGTTTAATATTCTGTCTTGTAGGTAACATGGGAATAATAGTTTTACTACTTACCTCCCAGGGTTGTGAGGAATGTACTTTATAAACTTATTCAAATAGTAGTTATATTTATGTATTTATTTTGTGTATTCTTATAGATGGACAAGTTATTCCTCTTGATAGAATATGAGCTTCTGGAGGGCAGGGACTATTTCACTTTTTCACTTTTATATCTTCAGGACCTAGCAGAGTGCTTGGTGCATAGTAGAAATTTAATAAATTCTTGTTGATTGATTGTTATTAAAAATAAAGAATCTGCCACTGAATAGATATTTTACTCAACGAAATTTTTGAGTCCTACTAAAGAGTGCAGCCATTATATTATAATTTATAGGCCTTTTCCTAGAAAAGACCATTGTGGCAGCTGAATATTTCGTATGTGAACCACGCCTTGGACGTAGACTTTTCTAGAGAATGAGTATCAGAGTACAAATTATTTCCTGTCTTTGGTAAGGAGGCAGTGTGACAAAGAGGATAGAGTACTGGATTTGGAATCAGGAAGATGAGTTCAGTTCTCACTTACTAGCTATGTGTGACCATAAAGAATTCACTTAACCTTTCTGAACCTCAGTTTCCTCATCTGTAAATAAGGATAACAATACCTGCAGTGTTTATATTACAGGGTTTTTGTGAGGCTCACCTGAGAGAATGTTATGTAATATGTTCGCAAACTTTAAAATGACAAGCACCACTCATTATTATTATTATTATTATTATTAAATGAATTTTAATAGCACTAATAATAGCTATGATTAATTAGTGATCATCCAGGATCAGTGTGAGGTGTTATTATTATTATTATTTTTGCTTATCCTGCTATAATATTTGGGTCACTACTCTTAAGTGGCAAGTGATGTTTTGGGGACCTGCTAATTTGGAGTAATGTGGAATTTGATAATAAATGTTCAGGCCTCTTTCAGAATGATATAAATTTCCCTTTCTTTTTTCCCACTTGCTGCATAATGCCTGAAGACCTTCTGTCCTGACAATCCTTGTGTAAGTTGGCATCTATGCAAACAGCTGTTCATGTTTCTATTTAAGTATTATTTCAATTTAATTTTATAACCATTTATAATTATGAGAAAAACATCATCCAGAGTAGTCAGAGAACAAAGTTTTTGCTCCCTACTAGATTATGTTTTGAGAAACTGAGCAATTCTAGATCCTTCTAAGCACCATTTAACCAAGGGAGTCTGTCAAGAGGTACAAGGTAAGCATTTTTTGAAGCAAATGAGTTTTATGCTCAAGTCCTATCTGTGGCAATATATTACTGCCATATGTTATGGTATTGCTTTAAAAATCATCACACTATTATTGTTTTTCAGTTTTAAAAAGTTTTCTTATTTCTATTAGAACTGAATTATTTTTAACTTCTCATTGTGAATGATATTCCAGTGTATCTGTGATGTCAAAGATGTGGGAAAACCATGTTGGTATGCATCAAAACTCATTCATGTCCTCCCATAAATCCTTCTTAGCAAATCTGTCTAGTGTTCTGGAAGCCTTTCTTTATGAAATAAAAGTGTTTCCCTATTTCATGAGTACTAAGACTCTCTATCATGCTATACTTTTGGTACATGACCAGCCCAACTCATTTTCTAGTCACATGGTTTTGATGATGTCTTCTATACCACTTTTCATTCATTGATAATGCTATATAGTACGCTTATGACTCAAGTGTATTTTTCTATTGCCCTTTGTGAATGAATATGTCAAAAATGTTTAAACTAAAATCACTATCTTTGAGACAGATTTATGTTCATTGTTTGTTCTTTGTCTTTCCATTCATTCTATGTCACTCCATTAATGTGGTATACTTATTTATTCATTAATCTTTATAACTTCTCATGGAAAAAAGTTTGAATACTTATATTTGAATATAGAATTGTAATTGATGTTCTACTTCAGTGGCCTCTTACCATGACCATCCTAGGAATGCCTTCTCTGTCAGACCAGAACTCACCCTAATATGATTTGAAATAATAATTAATACTTTTCCTTCATTCAGACTTGGTTATTATAATTTTTCTTAATCTATTCATTTCATTTGCTTAGCAATTGTAGTTGGCAACCAAATTACTTAGCAACGAAATTACTTTCTCAATTCTATAAGACCTGTGATATTATCCTCTTCCATTTCATAGTTAGAAAATTTCATTGGTTTTATAAAAGAGCAGTTCATTTTCATGGTTTTAGAATTTGAGGTTTGGGGAGATTGGGTTCTATTGTTGTGGTAATTTTCTAGAAATGTTTTTTTTTCAGACCTTTCCCCTCCATTTCTCCAATTTATAGTCATATGGTTCTTCTAAGATCTCTTTTCATGGTTGGGGCTGGAATTGGGAGGATGATGGTTGAATTGTTATTTTCCCCTTCCCTTCCAGAGAGCTAGAATGTTACAAAGCATCAATGGAAAATTGTTAACATTGGGAACCTCTTATCATACATTTAAGGGCTGGACAAGGGTTAGTTTAAATTTTAAACTAAGAAGTAATTCATCTGTGAAGTATCATATTATCTTTGTCAAAAATATTTACAAAGCTTTAAAATTTCTCAATTTTAGGGTACAGTTGGTATCAAAGGAGAATATGGGGTCCCTGGAATTCCTGGGGTAAAGGTAGGTTATTTTGGTATGTGAATAGACACAAAATCATAATGAAGCATGATGAGTGGGAAGAAACAAAAACAAAAACAAAAAACAACAATACTCATGTAGGAATCAGGAGACCTAGTTTCAAGTCTCAATTGTGACTTTGGGAAAAATTGCTTAATGTCTTGAATACTGTTTCATCTTCTATAAAATGATAGATTTTGATGAAAGATGATCTTTAAGTATTTTAAAAATCCAGAGTGTAAATGAAAGTCTTCTGGCAATTTTGTAAAGAGTATATAGAACCTATAGAAAGGCCTAAAGCCTTAGCACAGTGCCCTGCACATAGTAAGTGCTCGATAAATACTCTATCATTTATTTATCTATCATCTTTCTGTCTATCATTATTATTAAGGTCCTTATAAAGTCTTGCTACTCCATATTCTTATATTTGGATTAAGATGCCATGTGAAACAAATTGATCTGTTTAGAATTTTATCATAGTGAATGAAACTAACCTTTAAATTCTAGTGGGCTAATGTGTTTTAATAATTAGAAAAATTATTAATGAACTTTGAGAGGACAATGTAAATTCATATAGCATATCAGATGCGGTGTTTTAGTGTAAACCAAACTTAATTTCTCTGTGCCTGTAATTGTATGATGAGTTCAATTTGAAAAAGAAAGAAACATGCTAATAACATAACATAAGAAATAGAGAAATAGTAAAAATTGTACACTCAAGGAAGTCATAGATATTTGGCTGAGATTGCAGGTTAAAATTTCTGAAAGTAAGATAATAATGACTTTGTGCTAAGATATAGGAAGGAAAGAAACAAGAATTTATTAAGTGTCTACTATTTGCCAGGCTCTGTGCTAAGCACTATACAAATATTGATCCTCACAATAACTCTGGAAAGTAGGGTTATTATTATCATCCCCATTTTGCAGTTGAGAAAACTGAGGCAGACAAAAATTAAGTGACATGTCAAGGGTCACACAGCTAATAAGTGTGGGAGCCCTCATTGAACATAGATTTTCCTGACTCCAGGGCTAATACTTGATCCAATGAACTTCTAGCTGCCTCTATATATGGGGATACAAAATTTTTAAAAAAAATTGTTATCCCTGGCTCTTAAGGAGTTTACTTTTGATTGGAAAAATGTACATATGCTATGGAAGACACACACATATGTAAATATTTACAGAATAAATATGAGCTAGTTTAATACAAGGTTGTTAGAAGGAGGAAAGAAGTCTGCAATTGGGGTGGGGATCAGAAAAGGCTTCCTGTTAAAAGTGGCTCTTAAGCTGTATTGGGTAGGGCACAAGGAGAAGACTTAATTGGAAATGAAGGTGATGTAAAATAAAAGAAAAATCACAAAAATGTTAATATGCATATTGTTAAAAAGTTGATCAGTTTTCTAGTTCATGGGTAATCCGAAGAGTCAGACAAGTAGGAGGAGAACCAAAGAGAGTTGAGTTACAAAAACTCAGAGAGGAGAGATGCATAAGAGGAGAGAGTGTAGAAACAATGTACATGAAGTACTTTGTATATCTTAAAAGTTTTACATAAATGTCAGTGATCAGTAGTAAGAATATTAGTGATGATATGGGAAAAAACTTGCTCATATAATAATGTCAATTTGGAGATATAATATTGTGGGAGCTTAATTTAAATAAATAAAATTTCTTTAAAGAAATTGTCTAATACTGACTTGAATGCACAGAATCCCAACTGAAAACCAAAGTGATATAATTTAATTAATTCAGGATGAATTATCATCTCCTGATGATGCATATCAATTTATGTACATTCTTATGTTAAAATAGGATTATGGGTTGATTTACATATTTATATTCAGACAAGCTTTGATTTACCTAGACTCTCATTTACCAATGATTCTCTAGTGACTAATTCATAGGAACTTCCTCTCCTTTACTGTTCCTTGAAGCTTACCTAGGGTAGAATTCTAAATAGGACAGGATAGCCCATGACTATGACAGAGTTTACTACATGAATATGTGGTCTCTGGTCTAAATGGACAATTTCTTGTATGATAAGAAGCAACATGTGGGAATTTTTTTTATTTTTGGACTGGACTGTGAAGATATGTATTTTTTTTTACTTTAGCCAAAATTTTTTAAAAAGCTTTTAAAAATTGTATCTCAAATTTTATTTATGTGTGTGTGTGTGTGTGTGTGTGTATATATATATATATATAATATATATATATATATATAAAATATCTATTACATATATATTCACATGTGCGCATATAGCTGTATATACATACTTCACATATATTTGTTGAAGGAATGAGGATAAATCAGGTTCATCTTTTCCATTGTTATTTAGGAACTATGATGTTCTTTGCTAACAAAATAAGAAAAAACAAGGTTTTTATTTCCACAAAAGCACATCAAAGAGTAAAAGTCCAGTGATTGTCTCTATCAAGAAAGAACAGAGCTTCGCTAGTCTGTGAAGGAAGATCGTAGCTTCAGGATATAGGGTTTCCCGATTTTAGGCACTCCTGTAAATAGGCTTTAACTATCTTGATTGAGGACTATTATTAAATCTGATGCCAAGGCCTCCATTTGCTCAGAAGTGTTAGTTGTGATATCCTCTTCAATGGACCGAAGTTGGTAAGAAAAGACTGCCCCTAAGTTGCAGTGTAGTAGCTAATTCAATATTTCAGCAAAGTTTAGCAGGACAGAATAGCTCTAAATTCTGGACGTCTTCTAATGCAGTTGTCAGGCTCACAAACAAACCTTCAGTTTTAACAATTCCTACTCCAGGACTCAGTGATATGCTGTTAAACTCCCTTTGTCATTGGTCCAGGTATCTCTTGACGAAGTCTTTTGAATTCTAATCAACTCAAATGCCCTATAATACTGACTTTTGGTCTGTTTCTCAGAGAGCTTCTCATTGAGAATGTAATCTTAAGCTAGCTCCTAATGATAGATGATTTCTTTAGATTTAACTTTTTACAACTGAAGAATGGAAATGTATGAAGTTCTTTCAAAGTAGTTGTTACAAATAAACACGGCATCTCTGCAGGTAATAGATGCACAGAGAGATGTAAAGTGCACAGAATTGTCAATCACTAAATATTTAATGAAGAGCATAACTATGGCAGTTTACCTCTACCATACATTTCAACATTACTATCTGGAGAGTGGTAAATCAGCAGTAAAAATGGAATTACTAAAAATTACAGATTGGGTATTATGCTTTGATGCCTGTAGCCCCATCAAAGGATTATCTACACTGAGGTCAGCAACACCAGTAATTTTAACGTTGGCATTCTGATTAATTGCCACACTATGCACGGTAACTACCTAATGTTTGCCTACATCTATTTCCATAGGTGTTTCTGTAGGTGAGTTCTTAAAAGATGCTGAGAGTGGAATATATTTCTCCTAGACATGGAAGGGATCTCATCTATAGTTCATTCCCTTTATCTGCAATGCATTTTTTTGATTTACTGTATATGTAGATATGTATTGAGGGATTTAAAAAATGTTTATTGGTTTCTAAAAAATATTAATTGGCTCAAAGGGAATAGCAGGAAGGACTTGAAATTTTTTTAAAAAACAGTGAAAATGGGATTAAACAATATAGACCCTGGTGTAGTGTGAAATGATCCTTCCCTTGTTATTCCTCATTAAATCTCAGTGTTCATTGGTTCTGGAGGCTAGGGTCTCAAAGGTAGTATTGAAAAGAGGAGGGTAGCAAAAGGGGAAAGGGAAAGACAATAGACAAGGGGAAAAACCCATAAAATAAAGTCTATTGCTGCAGGAATGTATCAGAATGTAGGTTCCTTGAAAGGAGGGAATATTTTGGTTTTCTCTTTGTATTCCTAGAAGGAGCACAATACTTAGTAGGTACTTACTAAATGCTTCTTGGTTGATTGACTAATTTATTAATGATGATCTCTAGTTCTAATATTCAATGATTTCTCTATGTTCTTCACTGACCACATTGGAATTAGGTAATTAAAAAGGGTCAGTCAATAAATATTAATTATATGTCAACTTTGAAAGAAAGATTAAAGGCAGTCCATGCTCTCAAGGAGCTCACAGTCTAATGGTGAGCTAATGGGATTTGTCCTATCTTGTGTAATGTAATTAAGCCTTACTTCAGTCTCTAGGTCCATCCTTCAAAATGAGAGACAATAGATAATATAAAAGAGGGTATTAATGTTAGCATTCTGAACTCAGAAAAAAGAATCTGTAGGCCAGTGGTTCTCAAGAGTATGCCAGGATACATTAGTATGTTCTGAATCTTGGGTGCCCCATATTGTATGGAACTTGTAACTCATGTGACAGTCTTCTGAGTCTCCCAGACTGCACAGTGAGCAAAAAAAATTTTGAGAACCACAGCTATATATAAAGCCCTAAGGACTGAAACAACCTCTGTCTGACTCAGAGGCTATCTATAGGCAACAGATTAAAGCAGAGAGAAATAGAACTTTCAGATTTGTGTTTGTAAGAATGGCCATTATCCTGCTGTTCAGATCCCCTTGAAAGGAAGGGAATCAAAACTGTGTCACACATAGAGATGTTTAGCCTGGAGAAGAACACAGTAGTGAGAGGGCTGGAGATTGTGCCAAATGAGGATCAGCAGAAAAAAAAAACTGGAAAACATTGAGCCTGGGGAAGAGAAGGTTATTATTAGATGTCTTTGCATATTTGACAGCCTGTGAACCAGTGCTATTTTCGAGGTTCCTAGGATTTTTCTTCAAATGAAAGAGAATTGATCAAGTTCTTTTCTCCTTTTCCTTTCTATATTTAGTGACAACACACCTCTTTAAATGAATGGTTTTGTGGTATATCAGCATCTGTGCTAAGAAAGGAAAAAGCATGCTGACACATAAGACAGTGACATAGTCAAATGAGATATAGTGAAGCATATTCTTTGCAACTGGCTGAGGCCCCAGGAGAATTAGAGATAGGGGATGCTTCAGGTTTTGGAGTTTGTTTCTGGAGATGGGCCTCCACTATCTGTCATCTCAATTTGTGACTGTATATTGGATGTGTGTTAAGGGCAGGGGAGAATGCAGCAACAATGTATTCACAGTTTTCCACTTTTATTCAGAAAGGACCCATTTATATGTGTGTGTTGTGTGTGTGTGTGTGTGTGTATGCAGATATATGTATATATCTATATGTGTGTATGTATATGCATATATATGCATATATATGTGCATATATGTATATATATACATATATATATATATATATATATATATATATATATATATATATATATATATATATATATACGTCAGTGATATTTCACCTGTTTTCTTGACTTTGAGAGGTTCTAGGAAAGTAATTTAAGGGGAAACCAAAGTTACCTTCAGTCCTATATCTACAGGATGCTTTGGGAGCTATGAGCATTGTAACTTGTTTAGGGGGCAAAAGAGTGGAAAAAAGAAAAGAACAGAGAGTATTATTATCCCATGGCTAATTTTGTACACCTGTTCTCATACAGACCGGGACCTACTGTCATGATGGCCTTGTTTTGACTCTTAATTATTAACCTATAAATCATCAGTGCCCCAACACTTACACTTTTACATGTGTGGTCATTAGCTCATGAGGGCTTTTATGGCAAAACAAAGAATAAAATTACCATTAAATTTCTTCCTGGACTGAATTTGTCATTTAACTCTTACTCCTCTTGAACTAACCTCCAAACTGTAAAGCATGTTTGCTACAGATGCACTTATTAGGTTAACATTTACCCAGGTGCTTTTGCTTAATACTTCATATATTTAGGTATCTTGCTTCTATGAAATGGGTTGGTAGGCAATAGTGGAGTAGGTGAGAAGAAGTGCTAAGGTTGTGGGGGGTGGAAATTGGAGAAAGAAAGATTTAGGGCTTGATACAGGAAAATCTCCTCCCTCTCCCCCCCAAAAAAAAATTAGAGCTGTCTAAAAGTGAAATTGACTACTTTGGTTAACAGTGAGTTTGTTATCATTGTTGTTCTTCATGTAAAGACCACTTATCAGGAATGGTGTGGAGAAGATTTATATTCAGATACAGTCACTACTGCTTCTCCTCCTCCTACCACTACTACATAATTTTTATATAGTGCTGTAAGGTGCAAAGCACTTTACATATATTAGCTTATTTGATCCTTACAACCACCCTATGAAGTATGGACTATTATTATCCCCAATTTATAGATAAGGAACCTGAGGTTGAAAAAGGTAGAGAGCTTCATGTTCAGTTTGGATTCAATCAAAGGACTGAACTTGAGGACCTAGAGGGCCACATGTGACCTCAAGGCTGCAGGTTCCCCACCCCTGATTAAGAGACTTATTCAAGGGCTCACAGCTAATACAGTTTTGAAGCAAAATTCAAACTTAGTTCTATATGATGCTATCTAGTGCTCTGTCTACTACATGTAGATGCCTTCTAAACTCTTTTCCCACTCTTAGATTCCCTGGGGGAAGCATAAGGAGGACGCGGATAATCTGGAGAGTATCCAGAAGAGGATGGTCAGGATGAGGAAAGGCCTCACGTTATCCTGTCACATGAACAGTAGTCAAGTCAAGACAAGCATGCATTAAGTATATACTATGTGCCAGGTACTGTGGCTGTGAATACAAATAGAACTAAAAAAAAAAAGACAGTCTGTCTCTCCAAGGAGCTTAGGTTCTGATGGGGGAAGTCAATGCATAAAAAGAAGCTGAAAAGCAGGGGGAGAGAGAGGCCTTAAGAGGAATGAAGGAACAAACACAGCTGGATGGGGCCCTTCCTTAAAATGCAAGTTCTGGGAGGAACTGACTAATCAGGGAAAGAGGATGCAGGGATGGAGGGAGCTTCTAGGATGAAAAGGCTGCTGCACCCTGGTGGTAGATTCATGTACTAGGGTAAGGTGCTTGCCTGCTGAGGATTTCAGGTTGTGGAGCCCTCATTCCTATGTGTCCTGGAGAGGTCCATTCTGGTTAATCTCATTGAAGAAACACAAGGAACTGGGGATGCTTAGCCTGATGAAGAGAAAACTTAATGGTGATAAGAAGGCTGCCTTCGTCTCTTTGAAGGATTATCACGTGGAGACATTTTTAGGTTTGTTCTTAGCCTCCACGGGCAGAAGTAGAAACTGGAGGTTACAAGAAAGGCAGATTCGGACTTGACAAAAGGAAAAACTTGCTAACATTTAGAGATATCCAAGAGTAAAACGATTACATTGGGAGGTACTGGATTCTCTTTCACTACATGACTATTAAGCAATGAGAGTGGGAACTCTCCCAGTTCCAAGCTACTAGCAATAGCTTGTGTGATATTGAACAGGGCCTGAGCTGAGGAAGGGGTGAGAGTTCTAGAGCAACATGAGGTAAAGATCTGGGCATAAACTATGAAATGAGGACTATATAAACCTGGAGAGTGGGAGCGGAGGAGGTTGAATAGGGGATAGAGAGATGAGATTAGAGGGGGGAAATTTTCTTGGGGCAAAATAATAATTGTATATGGGACATACAGTAGTCATTGTCCTTCCTCTCTTCCCATTTCTTCTTTCTTTTCTCAGGATTGTAGATATAGAGCTGGAAGGAGCCTTAGAGGGCATCTAATACAGTCTTCTCATTTTACAGATAAAGACAATGAAGCTGAGGCAGGATTAAATGACTTACCCAAATCATCTCGTGTTTTCCTGCTGAGCACTCAGGGATTTTCCTTCAAGTGCCAACTCTTTGGCATATTTCTGGATCCCATGTCAGTTACCTAGATATCCTTTTTATTTCCTTTCAAGGAATCCAGAGATTGGCCTGGATGACTCCTTCTTTCATTGACACTAAGCCACTACTTCCAAACAAAATTCTTTTCTTGCCCTGACTTGCAAAAAGAGACCCCTGTTCTGCTGCCTCTTTCAAGATTTTTCAGGCTGTTTGTGGTTGGTGTTGCTGTTGGCTTTGGTTTTGTTTGATTTTGTTTGTACCATTAGCAACAAAGAGAAAACAGCCAGGGAAGTGAAAATGAAAGCAAGAGGAAAGTTAATAGTTTGAAAAAGTGTTACAATAAACATTTTTTCAGTTATTGATTAAAATGTAAATACAATTAGGTTCTCATTTTTTATTCCAGGCCTCAATCTCATTTTCTTCCTGCAAAATTTTAATTTCCTGAGATTTCTTCTTCTTCTGAGCAGGAATTCCAGGCTCATATTTGTTAGTTTTTACAAAACTACCATTAAAAATCTCATGACATGCTGGAAAGATGAGTGAAGGATTCAGAGGGAATTTTCAGATATTAGATGGTAATTGACCTTGTGATAGAGTCATCATTGCTGAGACATTTTCATATTTTCTGTGCCTAAGACCTTAGGCAACTTGCAGATAGCCTTGCAAATAGGACTTTCCAAGGGATACATATAACCAAGAGAACACAATAATGATCAAACAAAACCCTGGAGAAACAATAGACCAATGTTTGGATCAACCTAGTTCAAAAATGGGTTGAATTAGATGGTCAGAGTTCCTCTCCACCTCTAAGATTTTGTGATTCCTAACGGCAATTGGGCATTGGTCTGTTTATCCTGACAACCAACCTATATGCCTCCTTTCTTTCTCCTTGAGAAAGTTACTTACACTCAATGCCTTCACTTTCTCCCCTCTCACTGTCTTCTAAACCCTCTGAAATCTGGCCCCTGACTTTATCATTTAACTAAAACTGTCCTCTCAAAAGTTTCCAGTGATTTCTTAATTGTCATATCTCATGGCCTGTTTTCAATCGTCATCCTGCTTCACAACTCTGCAGTATTTGATAGTGTTGACCACCTTCTTCTAAATACTCTTTTCCTGGTTTTCCTCTTATCTGTCTTCTTGCTACTTTCCAGTCTACTTTACTGGCTCTTCATCCATATCACATCCATTAAATTGAGTGTCCCTCAAGGATCTGTCCTAGGCCCTCTTTTGTTCTTGCTCTATATTATTTCATGTTGTGATCTTGTTATCTTCCATGTTAAAAAATAATATTTTATTTTTCCCTAGTTATGTGTTAAAACAATTTTTTAAAAAAAGTGTCAAGTTCCAAATTATATCTCTCCCCCTCTTCCTTTTCCCTGAGATGATAAACAATCCAATATACGTTATACATGTGCAATCATGTAAAACATTTCCATATTAGTCATTTTGTATGAGAAGACTCAGAGAATAGAGAAAGAAAGGAAGGAAGGAAGGAAGGAAGGAAGAAGGAAGGAAGGAAGGAAGGAGAGAGAGAGAGAGAGAGAGAGAGAGAGAGAGAGAGAGAGAGAGAGAGAGAAGGAAGAAGAAGGAAGGAAGAAAAAGAAAAGAAAGAAAGAAAGAAAGAAAGAAAGAAAGAAAGAAAGAAAGAAAGAAAGAAAGAAAGAAAGAAAGAAAGAAAGAAAAATGGAAGAAAGAAGGAAAGAAAGAAAAGAGGAATGGAAGGAAGAAGGAAAAACAAAAATAGTATGCTTCAGTCAACTTGTATAGGTTCAATTATCATCCCTAAGTAGATAATTCCCAGGTCTATATATTCAGCCCCAGTCTCTCTCCTGAGCTCCAGTGTCACAGAGCCTTATAGGCATCTCAAAATGAATGCCTCACAGTCATTTCAAACTCAACAGGTCCAAAACAGAATTCATTATCTTTTCCCCAAAAACCCTTTCCTCTACCAAACTTTCCTATTATTGCTGAGAGTACTGCTTTAATATCATTCTTAACCCCTCACTCTCACTCATTCCATAAATCCAATCCATTTGGATTTATTGTTATGTTGTGAGTTTGAATATTCTCAGGAGATAACTTCCCTGAGCAAAGTTTAGGACACTCTGGTGTCAGCTGTCTTGACTGGCAGTGATGTGAGCTCTTCTCTGAGAGGGCAATATCAACATGCTTGTGCCAGTATTTGTACAGGTACAGATTAGACAGAAGTAAATTAACAGATTCAAGCCAGGTCAGGAACAAATTATACCATATTTAGTCAGGGAGCAAGTTAAGGATCCAAGGTCAGGAAGTCCCCTATAAACAATCTTTTTTTGGAAAAGGGAGAAAGGATATTTGAAGCAGTATTAAGCATCTGAAAAAATATCTCTAGTTGCAGAGAATGCAAAAATTATTCAGAAATAAAGATGGTGTTTGTTTTCATGGAAGCCTAGCATTGTGGAATGGATCAGTGCATGGGATTACATAGCACATGGAGTTAAGACTATTTGGGCTAGTAAGGAACAGATAGAACAGTTATTGAAACACTGTCTGGGTCACTGGACCAATTTATATAGGTACCTGGAAGCCTTGGTTCTTAGTCATTGTGTAGAGGTTAGTCTTGCAAGACCAGTTAATGAGCACCAGGGTCTTTACAAAGACATCATCTCAAGGGAATTTAAGAAGTCAGTAGGATAAAAACAAAGCCAGTTGTGTTGAAGCTTTTTTAAAACTTTAGAAAAGTGTCCCAGAGGGCACCAAACTGGTTTACTCCCAGATTTAAATTTTGTGGGTTGATTTCTAAAGTCTGCATGGACCAAATGAGGCATCCCTCACAGTTCATTTTCTCTTGAGAGCATTCTATACAGAAAATCCACTTGTCTCTTTACAACTTCTTTCTAATGGCAGTGTGAAAATAGAGGTAACACATCTTTGAAAGATGTCTAACAATACCAGGAGATAAGTAACATATATGTGCATACAAAAAGGAACTGCGATGTTAGCAGTACTTAAACATTAGGAATACTCTCTCCCCCTATGGCCAATACAAATCAGAAGTGTTTATGACTTAATCAATAATTCTTATGGAGTTCTCTGAAGCATATAGGGGCAAAAATTACTTACTCTGGGTCACATGATATGAAAAAGGAAGGATTGGAACATAGATCTATTCAGACTCCAGGCCAGCACTCAATCTACTACTCATAGAACCTCTATGAGTAACTTAGATCTTGCCGCATCATTTTACTTCACACCCACCCCCAACACTTCCATGAAGTAAGATGAAATTATTCCAATTTTATTGGTAGAAAAACTGAGGCACAGAATAGGTACCATGCCTTTGGTCATGGTCAGTGGTGTCACTTAAATGAAAATCCAGGTTACTTACTTCTGGTCTAATGGTCTCTCTTCACTGGATTTAGCTGTTAAGATAGTGAAACACAAATGAATAATAGAAATGTCATCTGTTTTATTATTAGCTCTGGTGCGTGAACCGGGAATAACAATTAAATTAATAAAGACATTCTGAATGAAAATAAAAGTACAACCAGCATCAGAAATGGTTTATCTTACATTAAATTAGTGATCTGAGTAAGTTGTAAACTATATTAACAAAGTATAAGCTTATCCAGCTTTTGTTGTTTTAAAAGTGAATGTTACATTTGGGAAATGTTTCTTATTGAATTGCAGTTTCTGCAACATTGAGAGGCAATGTGGTGAAGGAATGGAATAGTAGACTTGGTGTCTGGAAGACATAGGTTTAAATTTTGCCTCTGACACTAGCTGTGTGGCTATGGGCAAGTCAGAGCCTATTTCCTCGTCTGTAAATTGAAGGTGACGATAATACCTCTCTTATAGTGTTGCTGTAAGGCTACAATGAAATAACATTTGTTAAGTGCCACATAAATGTCAGTTGCCATTTTTATTACACTCAAAATACTGCACATTTAATTTTCCTAAGAAATGTTCTCTGGTTAAGAAAATTATGGGTAACTTAAAATATACTTTTGTCAGTGCTTTAATAGAATGTAGCACTGACAGGTCTCTTTGGATTAATGCTACTTGTGTAAACCTTTAAGATTATGCATTCTTCATCTTCTTAAATCCTGAGGCTGCTATCGAGTTATATAGAAAGCAAGTATCAGAGATTAACTTTCATTCTAATCCTAAATACTGTAATCCTTTTCTTTTCCTCAGAGAATTAGGAAATCTTAATAGCTATATTAGAAGAGAAAAATGGTAAATTGTCCAAAAGTATATGTATAGTACTTATAAAAACAAAAATCCTACGTTTTCAAAATAGAATTCTTTGAGGAAGATTTATAAATTATGAAATAATACATTGTCCTGTATCAGTGGAATTAAATGTAAGACCAGTACAAAAGCATGAGAGCAATTAGAAATTGTATAGTAGCTACAGCCTGTACTTATAATTAGTGTGATACTGTGATAAATTAAGGAATTAGCAAGTAAATCCTATTGTACTTAAAACATACTTGTATTCTGAATTTCTGCCAGGTAGTAGTTAGTTAGTTAGTACATTACCTAATGTCGCTGTACTAAGGAAAATGCCAGTTTAGAAATAGTATTTTTCTTCTGAACCTTGGAAGAAAAAATAGTAAAATAGTGAAGTGTACCATTTTAATGAAATGAATATACAGAAAGTGTGCCATGTGTACTTTGAGGGGAAAATAAGATATGCAACTAAAAAGTAAGCTCCTTTTTAATTATTATAACATAGTACAAATTAAGACCATCAAAATATCTACAGACTTAAACTTACAGAAAAAAAATTATCTTCTTTAAAGAAATAGAGTCAGTTCAGCCAGGAGACTGCTTGCTAGGTTTATGTTATTTTCTGTCATGGTTTCATATACTAAAAACTATTCAACTTAGTAACTGTTAGCAGTTAAATTGTGACTTCTGGTAAGCTAGGTTGGACAGAGGCCGCTGTCAGTCAAATAAGAAAATTGTATGGCTCATTTTCCAGGAGTGGTGAATGACAAAATGGCCAAGTTAGAGAGATACATGTAAACACAAACAGAGAGAGAGAGAGAGAGAGAGAGAGAGAGAGAGAGAGAGAGAGAGAGAGAGAGAGAGAGAGAGAGAGAGAGAAAGGGGGGAGAGAAGAAGTGAGACAAGTATCAGGATACTGTAAGAGCTAAACATTCTCTAGATTTTTCAAATTAAAGTGTTTGCTCAAACTATTCAGATACCTGCCTCGATTCTCTGCCTCAGCCCAAGTTCATTGACAAAATCAGTGCTACTTTGCTAGAAGTTTTAAAAATGAAATCATCTTTTTCCTCCCTAAGAAATAATTGTTTGCCATAGCAGTCAATAACTTAGTAATGAACACAAGGAGTAAATATGGAAAAGATATTAATGAATACTTGATAAATTTGTGCTAAAGCCAATTTCCTATGTACTGTCCCACTCAGAATCTGTTTTTAAAGGCTTAGTCTACAAAGTAATTTTTCTTGAAATTATTAATAGTGGACATTTGTATAGTGCCAAATATGTGCCAGACACTTTAAAATTATTATCTCATTTGATTCTCACTATAACCTGGAATGGAGGTGCTGTTATGATCCCAATTTTACAGGTAAGGAAACTAACACAAACAGAGGTTAAGTGACTTGCTGCAGGTCACACAACTAGTAAGTATCTGAGGCTGGATTTGAACATAGGTCTTCCTGATTCCAGATCTGGTGTTCTATCCACTATGCCATGTAGCCACTTGTCTCTTTCTCAAGTTGTTAATATGCTCTTATTTAAACTTGTATAATGTTTTATATTTATTGAGCTATTAAATTATAAATCACATTTACTATCAGTAAAATATGCCCCATCTCATTCCAACATCCTAAATAGAATATGAAAAATACTTTTAAAAATGTAACATTTACTGCATTATGACAGTGGCTATTTTTAAAGCAACTGTTGAATAAGCAATATGAATTTGATGCCTCATATTCTGAATTTTAAAAAAAATTGTATCTGTGATTTCATTGGCAGAGGGAACTCCCAATAAGGAACTTCCTCAGTGAAAATTGACCCCTGATCTGTAACTTATAATCTTAGAGAATAACCTAGGGGCACTGAGAGTTTATGCTCAATACCTTACTTGGACCTAGAAACAGGACTTGAATGCAGGTTTTCTTTATTCCGAGGTCAGCACTCTAACTCTTATACCACACTGACTTTCTTCTTTAATAGTGAGGGGAATATATTTTGAAACTCATCATCGTGCTAAAGCACCAAATATGAAAGCTTGTAAATTAGGCTTGAAATTCTACAGAATAGATTTTTTGTTGGTTGGTTGGTTTTGTTTTGGTTTTTTGTTCATTTGTTTGTTTTGGCTAGGCAATAAGGGTTAAGTGACTTGCCCAGGGTCACACATCTAGTAAGTGTTATGTGTCTGAGGTCAGATTTGAACTCAGGCCCTTCTGAATGCAGGGCCAGTGCTCTATCCACTGCGCCACCTAGCTGCCCTTCAGAATAGATTAATTTTCAAAATTTAGCAGAATGGTACTACAACAAGTCATTCAAGAATAGGACTTGCTATAAGACAAAGAACAGGAAAAATATTATACCTTATTCAAAATTCTGAATTATTGTGAAGTTATTGCTCTGAAAGCTTACTTTGGGGAAACGATATGGTTTACTTCAGACCACTAAAAATAAACATTAAAAAACACCTATTGGCTAATTTTTCTCAGACTAATTGAAAGTTGATAAGCTGATGAATGCATGCCTAGCACATTGGGTATAAACAGGTTTGGGATTTGTCCGATCATTTACTGTAGTTGAATGTTCAGCGTCTCTGAGGCATAATATCTGTGTTCAAATCCTCCCTTTAAGCTTATTACCTGTGTGACCTTGGACAAGTCAGCCTCCCTGGGCCTCACTTTCTTCATCTGTAAAATGAGAGTTTTGGACTAAATAGCTTCAGAGATTACTTCTAGATCTACTTCTATGATCAGGTATTCAGGTTCTCATTTAAAAAAATAGATTGAGGGGCAGCTAGGTGGCTCAGTGGATAGAGCACCAGCCCTGGAGTCAGAAGGACTTGAGCTGAAATCTGGCCTCAGACACAAAGCCCTTACTGTCTGTGTGACTCTGGGCAAGTCACTTAACTCCATTGCCCAGCCAAAAAAACAAAAAACAGGAAAGCTCCTTGAGGAAAGATAATTTATTGTGTTTTATCTTTGTATCATCAGCACCCAGCACAATGGCTGGCATGTAGCAGACAATTAATAAATGCTTATTGAATCAATTATAAATGAATGACATCTAATACACTCCAAATCAGCCAAACGTTTGCATATATAACCCTTTCAGATCATCCTAGGCTTGAGGCATTGCAGTACTCCAAAATGTAAATTAAGATAGCCCGAGTCAAAATGACTGGTTCTTTGGGAAAGTTAGTTCCTTCCTTCAAAGAAAGCAATATTATATTCAGCTTGCTATGCCAATAGTAAATGCTTCATCAAGATTCAAGACAGAGTTAAGCATACTTTGTTATGATTCATAAATTACATACTACTGTATTATCTAGAAAAAAAGCCAGAAATCAATTTATCTATCCCTTTATCTCCAGATGGAATTGAACCTAAACCTAGAAATTTGAGCTTTTTTGTCATTTATTTTTTAGGGATGTTTTCCCTGTATATGAGTCATTTCATATAACAGCCTGAAGTCAAGATGACATCACCACTTTACGAATAAAGAAACTGAGCTTCTAGAGGGCAAGAGCCAGGTGCAGGAGGGCACTTAAGGAATAACATTTAGTGAGAGGTACCAAGTTACAAGTCTTGAAATAAAAAGGCTAGCCATCTTCAATACCTAGGTGCATTTTACAATGGACCTTTTTTCTCATATTTTCAAAAGTAGCAAACTTTTGGTCATTGATGTAGTCTGGTGACCAAACTAGGAAGACCTATTGGGCTTCTATAATAATCTTTGCATTTCATCTCTGAGAAATGTTCAAGCCGTGACCTTAGAGTTCCTGTTTTTCCAAAGAAGAAATTTTATGAGAGACTCTGAGCTTTAGGAAATAAAGGCAGATGCTATTAAAGTTTATGAAGGCAGCAGGCAGGACTGCTGGTTGCAGTGAATTATAATATACTCCTTGATAGCTCTGCTTCAGGTATAACATAATGCCCCCAGAGACTGAGAAGCTTATAGGCAGCCAATGAAGAATCTGGGGAATTCTTTTAAAATTCATTTGCCCTTCCAGCTATGTTGTCAACAAGAACTGTCCCACTGAATTTTTTCATTGAAATAAAAGAGTATACCATTTTTGGAAATGGGGGAGTATTTATTCCTTTTTTTTTTTTTTGCAGACAGAGAAGTGAGTAAAAATAACTGGTTTGATGTTTTATTGGTTTTGCATTCCGTATTTCCAGCTCCAACAGTAATCTCTGACTACTGCACCAATCATATGATATTATCTCTCCAAGAATCTGTTGAGCTTTGAAAATTAAGATTGAGCTTCTACTTTTCAAAAATTTGCTCTTGGGTAGAGTGCACATTTTGCCTCTGCTTCTGTTCTTCATGAAGTCAGCAATGGAAAATAAACGTAATATCTTCCTGAAAGAGGGTTGAAATGCCCAGAACTTAAAGGCATTAAAGGGAAAAAAATATGACCAGGTGGAAAACTATTTTATCTGCCTTGTGTTTGCCACATGTCTGCATGTTTGCACTATGAATTATCAGCTAATGATGGCCAGTTTAAGATGGACCTTGCCTCATCTAATTGTCTCATCAGTATTTTTGCAGTGATGCTTCACAAAGCTGAAATAAACAGAAACTTGATAAGGGCAGAAGGTAATAGGAGGACCGGAAAAAGGAAAATTCCTGTTAACTCTGCAACTTATTCCACTTCTCTAATGACTTCTTATTCCCTTCTAATTCCTTCCACTTGCACCCAAGAAGAACAGTTGGCAGACAGATGGATAAGAAGTGGCCCACATGTGTTGGGTCTGGCTAGACACTGGATTTTTGCTAGCCACATTTTGAGAACTTGGTTTGCTTGCACTCCTGGTTGGCTTGAATGCTTCACTCACTTCATTAGCATGCAGTCTATAAATATTAAATTATTATAAAAGAAAAAAAATCTCATCTTTGCTCCTCTGCAGAAATAATGAGTGATTATTTGATTGAGGGGGAAAATCAAATAGATACTTAATTCTTAATTCAAGTACATGGCAAGTGATATTTAGGATGGACTACTTCTGTAGTGCTTTGTTAAACTAGCCTTAGCAGTTGAAAAAATGGGAGAAAACTTGTGAAATCAGAGAAATTTTCAAATAGATGAGAGTAGTTCATCCTAGTGATTCCTGATGAAGAGGACTCATCTTATGTTAGTAATGGTGCAAGAACAGGTCAGCTCTATAACCCTACCGAAAAAAAAGCTCCTTTTTTTGTGGAATCTTTATGTGTTCTCTGATATCCTGAGAAGCCTCTGTGTTTAATTAAAATGTACATTTAAGGAAGTAGGATTGAATCAAGTCAAGTCAAGTCAATAAGAATTTCTTACTTGTGCCAGTCGCTCTGCTAAATGAAGGAGAATACAAAGAAAGTAAAAACACAGACCTTGCCCTCAAAGGACTGACATTCTAATGAGGGAGATAATATGCAAGCAATTTTGTACTTACAAAACATATACAGAGTAAATTGACATATTTTCAGAGGGAAAGGACTAACAGTCACCTGCTAGCATAGGTGGAGGATTAAAGGTAGACAGATAATGGGGGAAAATCTCTTGCAGAAGGTAAGATTTAAACCAATTCCTGAAGGAAGCAAGGGAAGCTAGGAGGTGGAGAGAAGGTACCTGGCAAGGGAACTGAAAGTGAAAAGGTACTTTACAAGAAATGAAGTGTTGTAATTAAGGAATATCAGAAAGGATGGTGTTGTTGTATCATAGAGTACATGGTTGGGAAGGGGTGGAGAAGGGGAAAGGAATAAGGATTTATAGAACACCTACCTACAGTGCCAGGCACTGAATTATCACAAATATTATCTCATTTGATCTTCACAACAACCCTGCAAAGTAGATACTATTATTCTCCCCATTGTTAAAGTTAAGGAAATTGAGGTAAACAATGGTTAGTGACTTGCCTAGCATTACATGACTAATGCTTGAAGTCAAATTTGAACTCAGGTCTTCCTGACTCTGGGTCTAGCACCCTATTCACTGCACTGTCAGTTGCCTCTGCTCATAGAATATGTGGAGGGGAGTAAAGTTTAATAAAACTAAAAAGGCAGGAAGGAGTCAAGTTGCAAAGGACTTTAAAAGACAGAGGATTTTATATTTGATCCTGGAGGAAATAAGGAGTAAATGGAATTTATTGAGTAGGGGAATGACATGGCTAATCAAATAAGATGAAATTTAGCAGGGATGAATGTTAATTCTTAAATCTGCTTTCATAAAACAGACTTCACAGGAACAAGATAGAGAAGCCATGGTTAGACAGCAATTTGTCTAAAAAAGATCTGGAGGTTTTGGTGGTCTGCAAGATTAATATATGAGTCAATTGATATGGCAGGCAAATGAGTTAACATAATCTTAGGCTGCATTGAGAGGCATAATTTGCAGGAATGAAATGAAAATCTCTTTTTACTCTGCAGTGGTGGCATATTGGGTTCCAAGGATCATAATTTAGGAAGGATTTTGATAAGATGGAGACTATTTACAGAACAGCAGCCAGGTTGGGGAAGGGACTTGACTTCACACGATGTAAAGATCAGTTGAAGAAATTCAGGATATTTAGCTTAGAGAAGACTCAGGGGAGCTCTGGTAGCTATCTTCTGATGTTTAAAAGATTATCTTGTGAAGGAGGAACTAGTCTTGTTCTGTCTATTACCAGAGGATGGAAAGAAAAGAGATAATAGAAGATGCAAAGAGAAAAATAGGCTTGATGTCAGGAAAAACTTGCTCTTCAGTTAGGACTGTCCTGAAGTGGTACGGGAGATGCCTCAGGGAGCAGTAGATCTTTCCTCATGGGAGGTTTTCAAGCTTAAGATGGATGATTACTTGTTGGGAATGTTGTAGGACTGACTCTTTTTCAAGTATGGATTGCATTAGATGGCTGCTGGAGGTCCCTTCCAAATTTGAATTTCTATAATTCTGCAAATCATTTTCAATCTCATATTTTCCACTGTAAACATTAAGTCTTTTTGTTTTTCTAGAATGAAGTATATAATGGAGGGAAATGTGCATATAACTTGAAGTTACTTCTTATTTTCTCTCAAGGAGGTTATACTATTCCTTATCTTCAAGCAAGTATAGATTTTCATATCTCTTAAGAATTATTGAGGACCCCCAATAGCTTTTGTTTATATAGGTTATATCTATCAATATTTACCATACTAAAAATGAAAATGAATAGATTTCAAAATATTTATTAATTCATTAAACTGCCATTAAGAAACACTATATGCCAACGTAGATAACACATAATTTAAGAAAAATATATTTTCCAAAATAAAAAATAGTGAGATGAGTGGCATTGTTTTACATATTGTTTTTGCAAATCTCTTTAAAGTCTGATCTAATAGAAGACACATGGATTCTCATATCTGCTACTACGTTCAATCTGTTGTGATATACTTTGCGGCTATTGTTGTCAGAATATATGAAGAAAATCCGGCCTCATGAAAACATGCAGTTGGAAAAGGGAGGAGTATTTTACTAGTCTTTGTGTATATTCTTCTTTGATACTACACCACAACTCAACAGGTGTTAGTTTCTTAAAGGGTAGATGCAATGTGGAATTTCAAACCATATCAATGAACTTTTTGGACTCTGTTACATTAAAATACATTGCACTTTGAATGAATCTTTTGCCTATGCATGATTTTGGCATATCATGCATTAGTCATTCAGAAAATATTAGCTCACCAAGTTATGTACAGTCTCCAAATGTTGATAAATCTCATTATACAATAAAAAAAAATCACATTCACTAATATCACCTCTAATTTCATCAGAAATATCTTTAAGTATTGGGACGCTATCATATAAAAAAGTTGTCAAGTTTTCCAAAATTCTAATTTCAAATACTGTCAGTTGATTTTCTTGAGATGACAGGCTTACTTTGTTCATTTTTGAGAAAATGTCTGCCAAATATCCAAGTCCAGATAATTATAGTCTGTCTGTCATATTTGGTTCTTTCAAGTAAAAATGGTGTTCTATGGGGGGGAAAAGGAACTCAGTCACACTAATTTTTGTCCTCAAGACAAACATCATCACTTTGTCACATAGTAAAAGTGCTTTATGTATACTTCCCACTTCTTCACACAAAACATTGATAAGATGCATTCAAAGGTCAAAATTTAATAAAGTTAATGTATTGCTTCATCAAAGACATTCTTAAGCAAAACTGACTTTTTAAAAAAGTGTGTGTGGCAGTGAAGAAAATAATAATTATTAGTTCAGTTTGATGCCTCTGCCTTTATTCTCTCTAAGGTGTCAGCAGTTTTACCCACCATTGCTTTTAAGCCATGAGTGCAAATGTTGGCACAGTTCTTCCAGGATAAACCAGGAGTTTCACAAAAGTTATCCAACACATGCACAAAGGCCAAGAAAATAGTGATGAGCATGGACATGACTGCATGTGAACAACGAAACACTGAGAATGCTAAGAATGAGGTGTGAAAGAGGGTGAGAATGACCTATCAAAACAGATTCTGCAAGAAAGTCAGAAGCATAAAGTTGGGTGGATGGATAGGTAGGAGAGAGAAATGAGTGAGATGTAGACAACCATGGGAGATTAGAGCTGAACGTGGCGTGAGAGTGATCTGGGTGGGGTGTGGAAGGACACCCATGGTGTATGGAGTGGAGAGAATGAGCTCAGTGCGTGTTTGGATTCCAACCTACCTCCATCACCTTGCATTTATTTTGTATATGTTTATTTGTATAATTATTATTGTTCATTATGGAACGTCAGTTCCTTGATGTCAGGGACATTTCATTTTTGGCACTGTATCCTGAGTACCTAGTGCAACAACTGTCACATAACACATACATTCTTTCTGATGAGTTGATATGCTACTACAAAAAATACCGTTATGAGTGTATGTGTTATATATGTGACATTTCTGTCTCTGTCCTCCTTGGGGCATATACCTAACTAGCAGTGGCATCTCTAGGTCATGGATATGTTAGTTATTTCTTAAAGCATAGTTCCAAATTGCTTTCCAGAATAGTTAAACCAGGTCACACCTCTGCCAAAAATATATTGGTGTACTTGTTTTCTATAGTTTCTCCAATAAAGCTTTTTTGTTGTTGTTCAGTCATTTTCAGTTGTGTCCAACCCTTCATGACCCCAGTTGGGGTTTTCTTGGGAAAGATACTAGAGTGGTTTGCCATTTCATTTTTCTAGCTCATTTTACAGGTGAGGAACCTGAGGGAAACAGGGTTAAGTGACTTGTCCAAGGTCACACACAGCTAGTAAGTGTCTGAGGCCAGAATTGAACTCTAGTCTTCTGACTTCGGATCTGGTTCTCTTATCCACTGTGTCTCCTAGCTGCTGGCAACTTTGACTAGCCTCAGGGTTAATTTTAAAATGATCAATAACTTTTGTTTTTACATAATTTTTACTTCCAGGTGTATCTCTTCCCTTCCCCCACTCAAAGAACCATTCTCTCTAAGGAAGAATTGAACACAGAAAGGAAAAGGGGATAAAAGCAGTTTGCAAAACTAACTCACATGTCAACTGAGTGTGACAATAAATTGTTCCATAGCTATCATCCCTCCCTTTTGCTAAAAAGGGAAGGAAGCACTTTTTCATCTTTTCTTCTGAGCCAGTCTTGGTGGTTGTAATGACACAGCGTTACAGCATTCATTTTTTGTTGTTGATCTTTTCATTTTCCTTGTTGTACATATTGTTTTCCTAATACTGTACTTGGCATCAGTTCACAGGTTGTCTTACAGGATTCTCTGAGTCCTTTATATTTATAGTTTCTTACAGTACAGTAATATTTCAGGGTTCATTCTTGCATGCAGGAGGTAAGCTGGAAAGGAGCAATAAATGTATCATTAAAATCTGGCCTCAGGCACTTACTAGCTATATGACCCTGGGCAAGTCACTTACATTCTGTTTACCTTAGTTTCCTCATTTTTAAAATAAGGATAATAGTAGCACCTACCTCCCAGGATTATTATGAGGATCAAATGAGATAATGATTGTAAAGAACTTAGCGTAGTATCTGGCATATAGTAAATGCTATGTAAATGTTACTACTACTACTTCTACTATTACTATTACTACTACCTACTACTTCTACTACTGCTACTACTACTACTACATGTTAATCAGGGAATTGTTTTTATGGCACCATCTCTCCCAAAATAATGCAAACCCTGCGAAATCAGATGCTGTTTCATTTTTGTCTTTATGTCAGTAACTAGAACATGGTAGGTGCTTAATAAATGCTTGATGATTTGTTGATTGATGGAAGTGAATTGAATATCATCCATATTTGGTCTATGGCTATTAACCTAGAATCAGGAGCCCATTGGTCTGGGGTAACCCCCAGTGAGTGAGCTCTCATGGGGAATTTTTAATGTATTTTTGGTGGGGATTAGATATTGCTAACTGCTAATGCCCAGTCTTCCACTCACTGAGAAGTTTGTTGTTGTTGTTGTTGTTGTTGTTGTTGTTGTTGTTGTTTTTGAGAGGGAGTTAGGTGACTGTTGGTAGGTTAGAACATCCTTGGAAGAGGATGGAGGATCACTGGTTCCAGTTTTGGATCCAGACTATGACTTTCTGAAGATCTTTACTGAGAGGGAGCCCTATGTCTGGCAGAAGATGGATTAATGAGAGTAGAGAAATAGCTCTGAACATTTTTAGTCAGTAGTAAGAGTTAGGACTACATACCTTAGTCCTTGCTCTTATCAATCTCATTTACCAAAACAATTGTAACATAGCTTACTTTTTGATACTGTATTGTATGAAAGATTTGTTTTCTTTAGAATAGGGTTTGTTTAAATATCTGTATTTGCATCTACTTTGTGTTATAAATAATGGTAATACCCATATGTGGTGAAAGCATATAACTATGTGCTTAATATCCTTATTAAATTCTATTTATAGGAATGTTTTTAAAGTAATATTCTGGTGAAAGATTGGGTTTGGACCTAGAAAGGAGTATAGTTCCCTTAGACAAAGGCAAACATGTAAGGGAGCAGAAACAGATGAAGCAGGATATCAAGGAGATGATTGGTATGGTAACAACATATTATGCATTTTATTTCATAGTACAGTTAACTGGTCTTTATAAGAAGGGAGAAAAAGCAGCTTTTATGAAAGTCATTTCATAAAATGGGGTCTGGGGAGTTGGGGAAGATCAAGAATGTCTGTATTGTGCTATCATATAACTAATGCCTCTTCAAGTCCAGTGGATATGAATGAAGACATAGGCATTCCTTTCTTTCCTTATAATTTCTCATTTGCCAGAAGGGTCAGAGAATAAGCAGCATTTATTTGGTTGGGATGGGTGTGTGTGTGTGTGTGTGTGTGTGTGTGTGTGTGTGTGTGTGCAAACCAATCACTGCAAATTTCTTAGTTATAAGCAGGCAGTTAGGGCTCACTTATTTGAGAGAAGTCAAAGATTTTTTTACACCAAACTGGCTTGAAGCTTAAGAGCTCCCTGAGAATGCTTTTGAATTTTGTACAAAATTAAAGAATAGGTGAAGTGTTTAACCTGTAAATAAGACTTGGTTTAAGTTAAGGAGTATTTGATAATAGAGAAGAGAAGAGGAAGGGCTGAGTTGCCCAATTGGAATGGCCAGCTAGGTCCCCATTTAGGCAGCTCAGAGGACTTACAGGCTGTTGCTTGTCATTCATTCTTGAGGAGAATCATGACATCAGGGAGATGATGACATGATGCCCAATTGACTTTGATTTGAGTGAGGGAAGGCTGTGTAAAGTTACCAGCCTCACTTTCTCCTCCAGAGCCATCTGGGTCCAGTGGCCAGATATCAATCAGGATGACTGGAGCTGGCCCAGGATGCAGTGGGAGACCTTGGCCCTTTTAAGCTAAGGTCTTTTTAGGTTCTCACTTTGAGTGAGGCAATGCCCATTCAGTGAATAGGCCTCTTTAAGAAATGAGTCAAGGGATGGCCCCTTTAATAAAAAAAAAAAATCAAACTGGGAGGGGAAGACCCTCAGGGTCTTTAAAACCAATAGGAGGAACCACAAGAAAGAAGAAACAAGAAAACAGAAGGGGAAAAAAAGAGCAAATAGTATGCTTCGATTGCAGTTATTTTTCTTAATCAGCAATGTGCAGCGGTGGATTTGTTCTGTGAAGTTTGGATTCAGTCAAAGGGCTGCACTAGAGGACCTAGAGGGCTATGGCCTTGAGGCTGCAGGTTCTCCACCCCTGAAAGCTATCCCTTTGACCACTAGGCCAGGGTCTCAGATCAATCACAACACAACGGCACTCACCTGATGATAGCTTACCCATATTAGAGATAAAATGACTAGGAGGAAATAAACAGCTTTTTGAGACCAGATCTTGAATACCTAAATTTTTTTTTTGGTTATTTTAGGCAATGGGGTTAAGTGACTTGCTCAGGGTCACACAGCTAATAATTGTTATGTGTCCTGTCTGGATTTGAACTCAGGTCCTCCTGAATCCAGGGCCGGTGCTCTATCCACTGCACCAGCTAGCTGCCCCAATACCTACATTTTTGTTACAATTATTGTTAACATGGTAAATGAGAGAAACTAGTGGAACCATGGGAAACCAAAGAACTGTGTCGCACTGCTATTTCAGTATGCAGATGTGGTCTTTAGACAGGATATATGGGAAATAAGGATGTTTACTGATGCTGGTAGAGATATGGCTGGTCTTAACACTATTGCCTTTGGGTAGAATTGCTTTGTTGTTATGGATAAGGATAATCTAAATAAGCCTTTGTTTATTAAGAATGGAGATAGCTTCAGATTTGTATATGCGTTTGCCTCTTGTTTCTGAGAAATTTTGTATGAGTGTGCTTGAAAAGTGAATCTGTGATGAGATGGTAGTCTAGGCTACATGCCTATGAAAGTGATTGATCTGAGACCCTGCCCTTATTTTTTTGAGAGCCCCAGATATTGCACCTGTAAATTGACATAGAGACTTTTCATTTACTATGAACATTCAGTTACTTGTCCCATGAGAATAACCATTGGGGTCCTTACCATCCCCATGGAACTTGGATTTGTGTATTAGACAATCTCTAGTCAGAATATTTCAAAGACTGCTATTAAAGGAAAGCATAACTTTAAATTTGTAATAATCATAAAAGTGGCATTAGAAAGACAGAGAGGCCAGGAAACCTGAATTCTAGAAACTGATCTTCCACTTGCTGCATGACCTTGGAAAAGTCACTGTCCTCATTTTGGCCTCAGTTCCTAATTGATCTCCAAGCTGCTTTCTAAAACTCACATTCTGTGATTATGGAGAGTAGAATGTTCCCAGTTAACAAATTTATGGCACCATTTCAGAGATTCAGTAGTGATAGAATATTTATGCAAGGCCCACAGTATGCACAACAGTATTCTAAGTGCCAGGGAACACAAAATGAAATGTCATATCTACCAGAATATATAGAATGAGTCCTGTGTAGACCTAGGCTCATAGTAAGACAGTGGCCATCAGTACTTAGAATACATGGTGTCCACGTAATGAGCAAATATGTAAAAAATGACATGGGTATAATGATATTTGTCTTAATACTTTTTTCCAAAAGTATTTTTGGCACTGGATCAGTTTACATCATTGGGTTACATACATCTTGTCATTGTGTGCAACTTGTAATATGATATAAACGTTAAATTGACCAGCCAATTAAAGTAATGCTGTCCTTTTCGGACAAGTGGACATACTTCTGCAATGAGTAAGAGAAGCTCCATTTCCATGGGAATGTTTCCTGGCACCAGATACTTGGAGTGTTCTTATAACCAGTAAGCCAGAAAATGCAAGTTTCTGATAGACTAGAAAAGACCTGAAAACCAGCATTGAATTCCCTTCTGTCAGGTCTATTATAGCAATGGCTTTATAATGATACTTACTACATAGATAAGTGGATTATATTTTATTCTTCCTTCAAAACTTAATTATAAGAAGGTAACATACTTATCAGTGAGCAGCTAGTTCTACTCATTCTCAATTTATATTGTAGTCTAGTAATTGAGGAAAGTAAGTTTTTAAACCTTTTTTTTGTCTCTGTATGCCCAGTGTCCAACACTGTGCCTGGCACATAATAGGTACTTAATAAGTGTATTGATAGATCGATAAGCCTATAGAAATATTTGTGTATTTAGAACCATTGAAATGTGTTGTTTCTGTATATTACCTAGACCTGTAAGCTCCTTATGGGTAGGGACTGTTCTCTTTTTTCTCTTTGTATTCCCAGCACCTGCTATGGTGCTGAGAACAGAGCACGTGGAAGATACTTAATGGACATTTGTTGAATTGCACTGTGGTAAAGCTCAAGAAGCCAAGGCAAATTATTGTTACCATAAACCTGTTGTTGTTCAGTTGTTCCTGACTCTTCATCACTCCATTCGGTATTTTCATGGCAAAGATACTGGAATGGTTTGCCATTTCCTTCTCTGGCTCATTTTACAGATGAGGAAACCAAGGCAAACAGCAATTAAGTGCCTTACCCAGGGTCACACATCTAGCAAGTGTCTCAGGCTGGATTTGAACGCAGGTCTTCCTGACTCCAGGACCAGAACTCTATCTACTGTGCCACCTAGCTGCCCTTATTAGAAACTTACAGCTCTCTAAAACTTAACTGAAAATGTTCTGCTATTTTCAAACAGCAGCACAGAATACTAGACAGAGATCTGGCCTTGATGTCAGAAAGATCTGGGTTCAAGTTTTGCCTCTGGCGCATACTGACTATAACTTTGAGCAAATGACTGCCCACTGCTCTAGGTACCTAACATCTTAAACGGTAGAGGAGGTGCTGATCCACACTGGTAAAAGATGTTCCTTCTCTATGCATTTCCTATACCAACAAAACCATAGGTCCAGTCACTTTCCAAGTTTATAAACTGTGTTGTCAGAGATCAGAGAATTCCAGCAAATGGAGACTGATAGGTGTCTTCTAAAAACTCTTTTTGCACAAGGATTGAAAGAAATCATAGATTTTTTTCTATTTAAATTTCTCCAAAATTGTTTATTTTTGACTATGTACATTCAATATGACATCTGAAATTAAAGGCAGTCACAGTACCATCAGTAGGCTTGAGACACTTGTGTCCTTTAAAATACAAATGTCCCCTATTGCCTCAGAGATTTGAGTATTACCTGAAAAAAAGGGTTTATTTCAACAGAATCCTGCTCAGAAACTCTAAGCTTCACTTTCAATGCCCTAATGCCTTTGTTCACTAGAAATCTTACTCTTCTTTTTTTGCCTTTTTGGAGGGACTTTTAAAAATTGATACCTTTTGTTTTTGTATCACATTCATTTCTGAAGGTGTCTCTTCTCATGCCCTTACCCAAAGAACCCGTAATGAAAACTTTAAAAGAAGGAAAAAAACCAGTTCAGCAAACTGTCTAGTACATTATCAATGTTTGAAGATCTATCCATAGTTCTCACCTCTGCAATGAAGAGAGGAATATGTATTTTCTCAATCCTTATTTGGGGCCAAGGTTGATCATTAAAAATTACATGAAATTCGACTTTGCTTTATTGTTCTTTCATTAAATTATTATAGTCCTATATGTTATTTTCCTGTTTCTGCTTACTTCACTCTGGTTCAGTTCATAGAAACTTTTCTTACTTTTTTTTCTGATTTCTTCACATTTGTTATGTGTTAGGGCACAGTAATAGTTCACTGCATTAACATAGCATGATCTGTTTAACCATTCTCCAATCAGTGGGTATCTACTCATTTTTCAATTCTTTGCCACCAAAAAAAATGTTGCAATGAATATTTGGGGGTATATGGGAACTTTCATTTGTCTTTGATCTCCTTGGGGCATTATGCCAAGCATTTAGGCCTCTGTGTCAAAGGGTATGCACATTTCAGTTACCTTTATAGTATAATTTCAAATTATTTTCCAGAGTGGTTGGACTATCTCACAGCTCTTACCCACAGTGTACTTAGCATGGCAGTCTTTCTGCTTTGAAAATTTCCATCTTTTGTCGTCTTTGTCTGTTTGCTGGGTATGAGGTGAAATCTCAGGGTTGTTTTGATTTGTGTTTCTCTTCTTATTAGTGATTTGGAGCAATATTCCACATTAATGTTAATAGTTTGCAGTCGTTCTTTTGAACAATTGCAATTGTTTATTCATACCAATAACCATTTATGCATTGAGAAATTGTTTATGGTGATTATGTATATACACACACATCAATTTAATTTCCTAAATATTTTTCCAAACTTCTTTCTAGTTTTGCCAAAAGTTCCTGTCAGATAGGAAGTTCTTTCCCAAGTAATTGATGTTTTCTAGTTTATCTATCACTAGGTTATGGTTTTTAGTTATTTATTTAGTTTAGTTATTTACTATATTTAGTTATTTACTATTTACTTATCTAGTTTATTCCACTGATTTACTTTTTTAAAAAAATTTCCAACTACTAATTGGTTTTGATGATTACTGCTTTTAATATAATTTGAAGTATGGAAGTTAACTGTTGTCCCTTAATTTCTACTTATTTCACATGAATTCCCTTGAGTGTCTAGAACTTTTGTTCTTCCAAGTGAATTTTCTTGTCATTTTGTATAGTTCTGTAAAGTGTTCTGTTGATAAGTACCATACTCATTTTTATTATATTGATGTGACCCTATCATGAGCAACAAATCAAATGTTAGTCTTTTGTGAAGTATATAGTTCACTTGTGTGGCTATTTTTCAGGGTGAAGATGGTTTACTTGGTGCCCCCGGACCACCTGGTCAAAAGGTAAAAATAATTTTTAATATTCTATTTTTTTAACCATCATTAGCATTTAAAGTTAGAATAATATTATTTTGAACTACATTTAACATAATGGAATCTCTTCAAAAGTCCCAGTAGAAACCCACACACTTTCATATCTTCTTTTCCAACAGACATGTTAAAAGGACTGGCTCTCAAAAGGACATACCCTAAACACTTCTTCCATCAGTGATTTTTAATAATGCTCCTTTTTGTAGAACACCATAATGGTACAATTCGTTGTCCCATAGGGATAAATTTATTAGCTTTAGAACTGCTCCATACCTTTAATGAACCCAGAAGTCCAACAACCAGAGACTTAAATTCAAGTTTGAATCTATCATTTTCCTGACCATGTTCCTATATTTGATTATCTGAAACCAGCTTCCATTCTGAAAATTTGTATCAGAACAAACTCAGTGCAATGATGCCAAATGAATAAAGTATTCCAAAAATCTCAAAGAAGGTATAGAAAATGAACCCCTTCATGAACATTCTCCAAGAAATAAGAGATTTGTAATCTTGATTTTGAATGAATAAAAAAAGCATTTATTAGCCACTTACTATATGTAAAGCTCTACGTTAAGTACTGGGAAAACAAATAGAAAAGTAATACAGTCCCTGTTCTCAAGAAGCTCACATTTTAACAGAGGCCAGACAAATGATTTGCAATATTCAGCTTCAAGTCAAATGGAGACGTTTTGTGGTCCTTAGAGTGCAGCAGCAAAACAGATGGTAACACTTCTCATTTAATGTCATTTTCACTGATAAAAGAACCTCTCAGTTTGTGATGTTGAACCATTTGACAATGCCAAGACCTTTGGTGGTAAGATTTTTCTTTCCTGGGTCTTTAGTACCTATGGCTGTAGCACCTGAAGGAGCAGTTGCCAGGCTGCATCTCCATGATTGTTGAGGAAGGTTACAGCATTAACTGGATAACTGAAGCTGCTTATCCATATTTTATTTTATGAGAACCTCTGTCTTTTAACTAGATTTAGCTATTTCCTAAGGGATGATGTAGGTTTCGGGGGGAATAAGCATTATTATATCTGACTTGAATTACTAGAAGCTCTCTGAGGGCTTTATTCTGGTAGCCGAGAAAAAAAAAAGATAGGTAAGGTACTTCTCATTATACCGGCTACTATCCCATTGCATAAACCACACCATGGCAGGGAAGAACATTATTGATGGAGTGTGACGTGTCCACAAGAGCTAAGGGAACAATTTCCGGGATCCAGATAAGTTTCACAGGTCTCTTCACTAATGTGCCAGAAGTGCTGTAAGTTGTCATTTTGAAAAGGTCCTTAGCTACTTCCTGTTATGACTTTTTTTTTCCCCCAATCAAATACATCTGTCATTAGACATGACTGAGTATGAAGAACCCAGAAATGGCAAGCATAAAATGGGAAGGCTGTGAATTTCCTCACAGTATTTCTTGACGAAATCATTCATTGATACAGCAAGTGGTGTAGCCAAGAGTCAAATTCCAAGCCAAGGGACATGTAGATTTATCTGCTGGGAAATAGCTTTGGACTTTCCAGCAGCTGTTTCTGGTGGCTACATCATGCTGACTGGGGTGGCTGAGGTGCTGGAGGCATTAAGTAGCTTAGATGTCAGCTTACATTAAGTGGTGAGGTTAAAGTCTGTATTCCAGGAATAAAAAGTAGATTTCTGTCTCCTGAAACAAAATGCTAAACCTTTACCCACTTTCTACCAGTGTGTCCTTTTTAAGGGTAGATCTAACAGATTGTTTTTTTAATACATTTCTTACCATCTTTCAATTTTCATGATACCAAGTAACATCTTCTCAAAGATCTTGGGGGAAAAAAGTGGAAAGGAAGAAGTTTTTCTTTCTCTTCCTTTATTTGTTGATTCTGTCATCAGATATTTATTGACTGTCTACTATGTGTTTTAGCACTGAACTTCTTCCTATAGGCTATCCCTGCCCTTCACACAAATATAAATATCTTGTAGGATTATAGAATGGTTATTATGCTCAGTGGTTTTGGTAAAGAAAAAGAGTTTTCACCTTTTAATTCAATTCAATATTAGCTGTGTGATGTGGGCAAGTCCCTTAACCCCTTTTTGCCTCAGTTTTTTTTCTGTAAAATGGGGGTAATAATAGCACCTACTTCCCAGGGTGGCTGTGAGGATGAAATGAAATAATAATTGTAAAATATTTATCACAGTGTCTGATACATAGTAAGTACTATGTAAAAGTAAAATAATAATATTATTATTACTGAAGTAACAACCATTTATGAAGTGTTGACCATATGCTGTACATTGGGCTAAGCATTAAGGATACACAATACAGTCTTTGTTTGGTCACCAGTGATGAGGGCTGCTACATCATCTCAACAAGGTGCATATCCTTCATCAAAGAGCCAGACTACCTGTCTTTCTCTAGGGATCACCCCCATTACATAGTATAGATTTTGTTACATTAAAGTCTACTTGAGTGGGTATGAGGGACAGTCAAGTTTTGAGGGGAAGATTTCCATCTTAGACATGAAGAATATGATGTCTAGTGGAATATCAAGGTGGCAACAGCTAGCAAATATGGAGCTGGTGTGGAATCTCTAGAGAATTCTACTATGGGATGGATTCTCCTTTTGCTCTTACCAACTTTTCTCATGAGAAAACCTAATTGTGCTTCAATTGAATGACACTGTCATATCTGAACTTATTATATCTGTAAATTAAAAATACTAATTTGTTAAAAAAAAACTATATTACCAAAACATTTATGCATGCCATATACACACATGCTTATCTCTATATGTATCTAGATAGAGAGAGAAAGAGAGAAAGAGGAAGGAGAGAGGGAAGGAGGGGAACAGAGAGAGGGAGAGTGAGTATGTGTATATTCCATCCTCCACTCATTCATGCTTCTGTGCTTTATAAAGATGTGCAGACAACCTTGAGCTTTTGAAGACTATACCATGTCCTACAAAGCTGGAAATTTTTGGAATGTAAGCTTAAGGACATATTTATTTTAAGTCTCATCTGAAGATGAGGCTGGCCAAGTTAGGACAAGCTCATCATCCAAAATTGGCCACCAGGTGATTAATTTTCTGGCCCCAGCAATTCATGAAAGCTATCTACTAAGGTTTGGAAGGGTTCCTGTCTATATCTGGGGAAAAAAAAGCACCCACCCCCATGAAACTGTTGATATCTAATTAGATTGAATTTAATTTTTTCAAGTATTGAAGCGGTATTGTTACATGTGCTACATTTCTATACAACAGGGAGAGCACGGTTTTGAAGGAAGAAAAGGAGAAGTTGGTGAGAAGGTAAGGCTTTTTAAAAAGAAACTTTTTAATAATAAGTATTTGTATATTATATAGGTTATTTTTAGCCCTCAAAATAAACCATTTCATTTGTATTCTGCTTTTCATATAAAACTGTCTGATTAATTGTTCAGTGATAATAAAAATATGATTCCAACTAAGTTAGACCAATTCGAGTCTTAAAAGATTGTAGTAGATAGTTTGTCTTGCTTTGAATGATATTCTGTATTTGTACAAAAATATGCTAAATATTATGATTGATACCATTTACAAACCATCCTCCATGGTTTTGCCCACACTGCATGTATCTTTTATGTCCATGACTATTTGCTTGCTGTCTTTTCCATTAGGTTGTAAACTCCTTGACTGTAGGAGCCATGTCATTGCCTTTCTTTGTGTCCCCAAGGCCTTGGCACACTTTTGTTGTTCAGTTGTTCAATCATGCCCAGCTCTTTGTGACCCTGTGACCATAACCTGCCAATACTGTACAGAAAGTTTTCTTGACAAAGATACTGGAGTAGTTGCCATTTCTTCTCCAGTGGATCAAGGCAAACAGAAGTTAAGTGACTTGCTCAGGATCATACAGCTAGTAAATGCCTGAGGCCAGATTTAAAATCAGATCTTCCTGACTCCAGGCCCAGCACGCAATCCTCTGAGCCACCTAGCTGCCACCATTAAGCACACAGTAAGGGCTTAATAAATGCTTGTTGTGGATGATGATGATGATTGCTAACAAACAGGTCTGATATTATTGCTCATCTATTAAATGAACTCTAGTGATTCAAGGATCAAACATAAACTCCCTAATTCCAAACTACCTTCATAGGCTAATATATTACTGTAAGCATTCTATAATTCAGCTGAATTGGTTTTCTTGGTAATCCTTGCAGAGAACATTCCATTTTTCTCATTGCTTTGCTCAGGCTATGCCTCATGCTTAGAACGCACTCTTTCCTTCTTCTGTCTCTTAGAATTCTTAAGTTCCTTCAAAGCTCAAGTCAAATGTCAACTGAGACATGAGTCCTCTCCTAATCCTCCTAGATGCTAGTGCTTTTCTGCCCATAGTACCTTGTATTTATTTTGTATCTACTTATATGTGTATATTTTTTTCTCCCTGATAGAATGTAAGGCCCTTGAGGGCAGCGACTATTTTTCTCTTTGTATCCCCAGCACCTAGTAGAATGAATGAAACATAGTAGGTACTTAATAAATGCTTGTTGATTTATATAGTGTTCATAACAATGTATTCCCTAACAATGATTGTTTCATATAACAATACACATATTGTCATTAGAAGCAGTTAATTACAATGGTCATTGTGAATTTGCTGATAATTTATTGTGAAAACTGTTTACTATCAATGACTTGACTATTGCAAGAATCATTGACAATACATCTTTTTAAAACTGAATTATATCTATGTGCAACAAATTCGTAGCTGTCTAGTTTTTGTGCTTAGATATTGTTTTTCATTCATTGTTCCGTAAGATTTACTAAACAGAAAACAGAAACACGAGGTGGTTTGAGTTTTGCCTTCTTTGCCTTCCTTCTCTTTTCCTGCTTTCCTACACCAATGACTGGCATACATCTTCAAGGAGGATCAGGAATTAGAATATATAATCCAAGAAAGGACTCATCTGCCTTAAATAAGCAGTATTTATTATTAATAAGTAAAAAAATCACCTTTATATACTGCTTTTAAGTTTACCAGTTTCCTAACTATAATCAAGACTTTCCCATAACAAGTAAGTATCAGAGCCAGAATTCTAACCCAGAACTCTGGACTCTGAAGTTCAGTGCATTTCCACTATGAAGTGCTGACTGTGTATACTTAAATTTCTTGGTATCCATTAGCAATTTGCTTCCCCAATGGCTCTTCTATGTAATGCCTGAATATGTATTATAATTACAAGGTAAGCAACTTATGTAAGCTCTGTGGTAATTACTTTTAGATTTATTAAGTGCAGCAAACATCTGTAAGAAATTGTGATAGCAGCATAATTTATGAGCACTCCATTAAATGATGCCTGTTTTAAATGAGCTGCTTTTTTTTTAATGGGTCACTTTGCTGAGGGCTCCTTATATTTCTGCACTAGAACTCCCCTGATTCCAAGCACAGAATTTAAGTAAAAAGCTTTGCTTTCTTATGCTTCTGATTTATCAGTGTGTTTTGCCTGTATTAAACAGCATCAGAATAAATAAAAAGAATCGACAGAGTCTCAGTAATTTAAAGAGGCACCAAATCATTAAACCCATGTCTAGGTAGCTCTTTTTGTGTTTTATGTGCACATTTGATTTCAGGAGGTAATAACCTACTCCTGGGCAAACAAAAGAAGGGATCTTTAGTTTGCAAATATCCCTCCAGGTTCCCCGTATCTATTTTTGTGTAGGATAAATGACAGTGTATATGGTTTGGCTCATATTCCAATACTTAGCTTTACTGGGAGGTGAAAAGTGTTTATGGGGGTGATCAGAAGGAAATGAGGCATCAAGATTAAAGACGATCTTGTCATAATTCAAGACAATAATAGTTTGTAGCCAGATACATGATTCCTACTGTAATTCTTAAACTTCAAAAAGGCACCACCTTGGGAAACTAGAGGTTATTTTCTAATTTTATGAAAAACCTCTTTTTTCCTTTTGATTTGCTATTATGTATTAATTGTAAATTTTTGATGTTTCCAATCAATTTATTACAATAAAGTCAAATCAAGTTAATAAGCACTTATTAAATACCCACAATATTCTAATCTAGACATTATGCTAAGGCCAGGTTAAAGATGATAAACTAGCTATAAGAAAATTGATACTTTTCTTTCCTTAGAAATTCAAAGTGTGACAGGCATGCTAATCACATATTATTGGGTAACTCTAAGAAAGAGAAACTCAAAATGCTTACAATATACCTTTTTCCAAACATAACATAAATTTGATTTTCCAATCTTTACATGAAAAAATCCATGAACCTTGTATACAGTTTTAAAGTGATCCAGCTTTCTCCTTTGTCCTTCATCTTATTACTCATCTTTGAGTCATTTTAGTAGTGTTTAAAACCAACTATTATTCTAAGTGCTCCAATATGTGAATTGTAAAATAAAATTGTTCTAGGAAATTTTATGAATGAAGCTATCATATCCTTTAATCTGAAACCAAAATCAACTCAAATATCAAAAATCCCAGCTATACAAAAACATTAAAATGTATTACTATAAAAACCACATTTCTTAAAGTGATCTTGAATAAAGGCCAAATGGAGGAATTTCTTGCTTTCGTAGAATCCAAATGAATGTAGGAAGCAACATTACAGCCCTGTTTTTCTACCTGATTGGTTTCCCACAGAAGCATCATTGTCAGTCTTTGTCCAAGAATGAGCCAAGGAACTTGCCATGTGATAATGATGATCTCATTGAAAGCTACAGATGTGAAACATCAGCACTCAGTAACAATTGCAGATACTCAACAAATTAAAAATGAAATCCATAATTCTGTCAAATCAGCGCTTAGGTGAAAGGTAGGATAGAAGAATAACAGACCTACTGACATTTTAACTTGCAGTTGTTTTTATTAAATGCACACATACAGGTACACACGCACACACACTACACACACCTCTAGCTATTTCTCTTGACAACAAATCCAGGTTTAAAAAATAATTCAGTTTCGCTGTCTAACCGTTACCTTGGAAACAAGAGAGGTTATGGCACACCCTTGCCCCAAATTTGATGAGCAGAGTACATAATTATCCACCCAAAGACCAGTAGTGTAGATTAAACAAACAAACAAACAAAAAAAAAAAGCAGGGAACTAGACACTTTTGCTGCCTTATAACCCCATGTTATATCCTGAATTTGTTATCTTTGTCATTGTGGTACAATATCTCTTTTTTACTTTTTACTGACTTTAGTTTCTTCCAGGTTATGGTTACTATGAGGAAAAGACCAGAGGCAACCCTTTATGGGGGTTCACTGTTGAATGATGTAGGGAGGGGTGGGGAACCTGTGGCCTCAAGGTCACATGTGGCCCTCTAGATCCTCAAGTGCTGCCCTTTGCCTGAACCCAAATTTCAATGAACAGATCCCCTTAATAAAAGGATTTGTTCAGTAAAACTTGGACTCAGTCAAAGGTCTTCACCCAAGGACCCAGAAGGCCACAAGCGGCCTCAGGCCATAGGTGCCCCTCTCAGTTCAGCCTCTCAGTTCAGCAATATTGTTGTTCTTGAAAAGAACCAATGACCTCAGGAGGGTGATGTCTTGACTTGCAAATGAATTGGATTTAGGTGAGGCAGAGCTTCAGGAATATAATGCTAAAGGATGAGAAGAGTTCTTTTTTGATAATGGCCATTTGTAGGTTATTTTATGAACCAAGTATTTATCTGGGTCAAATTTACAGTTTGTATACTTTAGGAAAAACATTAGATCTATAGGGTTTGGTTTTTTTAATATTAAGAGGGAGGCATTAATATGAAGGGAAAAAAAGCAAATATCAGCACCATCATAGGACCTATTTTTTGAAGTAGTTGCTCCAAATCTTGCTAAAATTCTAATTTTTAAAGTGGGGTTTCAGAAGATCATAGCTTTTTAGTATTGAAGGAACTAATTTTCTGTTTTCCTTCTGACCTTGGCTACACTTGTTTTATTTGCACAAACCCTTTTTAATTTGATGCATTTGAAATTATCCATTTTATACCTCTTTGCTTTCTATCTCTTGTTTATTTATAAATTGTTAGCCTTTCCATGAATCTGATAATATGTTCCATGTTCTAATTTTTTTGTAATATCTCTCTTTATATCTAGGTCATTTATCCATTTTCACCTTATCTTAGTAAATGGTGTAAGATATTCATCTATGTCTAGTTTTTGCCATACTGCTTTCTAGTTTTCCAACCAATTTTTTTTTGGGGGGGCTATGCAGTGGGTTTAAGTGACTTGCCCAGGGTCACACAGCTAGTAAGTGTTATGTGTCTGAGTCTGGATTTGAACTCAGGTCCTCCTGAATCCAGGGCTGGTGCTCTATCCACTCCCACCAATTTTTAATGTGAAGCTGTTTACTAAAAAAGGTTTGGATAACTGTATTTCAACATACCTTTTTCCTTCGTAATCCTATGATTTTATTTTATACATTTAAAAAACATTCTGAGATGTGATCTAAAAGTTTCAGCAAACTGTTAAGACACAAAAAAGATTAAAGAACACCTACTCTAAGTCTTCTCTTTCTTAGGCTAAAAATCCCAGCTCTGTATCTGATCTTCATATGGCTTAAACTCAAAGCACTTCTCCATCTTTTTTTGCCCTGCTTTGTACTTTCTCCAGGTTATCAGTAGTCTTCTTAAAATTTGACCTCCAGAAGTGAACATCATGCTCCAGATGTGGCCTGACGAAGGAATAGCTCAGTAGGCTGATCATTTCCTCTTTCATGGGTGTCACACCTCTCTTAATGTAGTGTAAGATTATATTAATTTTCTTGATTTCTATATAACATTGCTTACTTATGTTGAGCTTGAATCCATTAAGACCTCAAGTTTTCATTTGATCTATTCTTCAGTCATGCCCTCTTCAACTTGTGCTTGTGTACTTGATTCTTTGAAACAAGTAAATATGTGTATGATTTCACATTTATAACTATTGAATTTCAGCAATTTTATTTGACCCAAGTTTCTAAACGATCAGCATCTTCCATTATCCAGTGTGCTAAGGTATCCTTAACAGTTTTATATTATCTGAAAATTCAATAAGCATTCTTTCTGCTTTTTTTTTTTTTGTGAGGCAGTTGGGGTTTAGTGACTTGCCCAGGGTCACACAGCTAGTAAGTGTCAAGTGTGTGGTCTGAGGCCGGATTTAAACTCAGGTCCTCCGGACTTCAGGGCGATGCTCTATTCTCTGTGCCACCTATGCTTCTTTTTCTAAATGGTTGGTAAATATGTTGAATGGTACAGAACAAACACAGGTTTTGGAAGGAGGTTGACCAAATTGTCAATGAACTAATAACAGATCTGGCCATTCAACTAGTTCTGAATCTACTTAACTGTGCTGTTGGTTTCTCCACATTGTTCACAAGATTAGCATGATAGGCTTTGCCAAAAGTCTAAATCTAGATATGCTACAGTCTGGGCACTTACACTATTTCCTTGCTCTTATGGGATAATAACTGTCAGAAAAAGATGAAGTTAGTTTGGCATGACCTGTTCTTGCTGAAGTGATGCAAAATCTTTATGATACTGATTCCTTTTCTAAATATTTATTAATCATCTCTTTAATAATACATTTTATTTTGCTAGGAATTGAAAACAGGCTCATGTAACTTGCAGATTCCTTTCCATCTCCATTTTTGAAAAGTAGTACAACATTCTTGAATTCTATAGCACTTCTTTTATTCTTCAGGATCTTTCAAATACTGCCAAGTAACTCAGTAATCACAGCTGACAGTTACTTTGGTGACTTTGGTTATTTTATCTTGGCCTAGTGAACTGAACTAATGAAAAGCATATAAGTTACATGTTACTCTTTTCCTACTTATCTTGTGTACATATGCCCTATAATCAATTTTTGCCTTGTCTTTTCTAGTCCAAAGATGACTTACCTTAACAGAGAAAACAGAAGCAAAATTAAAATGAGTAGCTCTGCTGTTTCTCTCTTGTCAGCTATGGTCATCCTTTCTTCCTTGATCAGCAGTACTATTCCCTCTTTGATCCTCCTCTTTTCTTTATATATAGCTTTTTCAAAAACTTTAAAAAAAATTTTTAGGTTTACTTGACTGCCTCATTCTGAACAAATGTTATAAATGATGAGGCTAGTGAAGAAAGATAAGAATGACAGAAAGGAGTTGGAAGTTTTGATTTTTTTAACTTTAGGATTTTAAAATGTCTTTGCCAGTTCAATGGGTGAAGAGTATTATATCATATTTGTGCCTTTTCATTTATGTAGTTATTAGAGAACTCACAGTTTTTTATATTTTAACTGATAATTTGTGTTTCTTCTTTCAAAAACTAATAATCCACATCTACATAGAGTTTGTGATGGGTGTTTTGTACCAGCTGTACTTGCTATACCATTTCAATAAATATCCTTTTCCAAAAGCTAATTAAGTCTAGATGATTAATTGATAATCAACCCATTCCCATAGTTGGGAATACACTGGTAGGAGTTCATGAGTAATACAATTAGAAAGATATCCTCTCTAGCCCCTCAAGGCTGCTCCTTGTCCTCTGAGGGGACATATAGGAGTCAAGCTCTTGGGACTTGTCTCATTAGTGAGCATGTGCTGTACAATCTTTATTTTTTTTTAATCTACATGTTATCTTTTGATGTGCAAAAGCTCTTTAATTTGCATGATCAAATATATTTTGGGAACCAATTTGTTGTTTAATCATTAAGTTTTCCTTCTCTCCATAATTCTAACATATATAATTTCATTTCCTTCTTTTTTATTTTTAAAAATATTTAAATTATTGATCTTTTTGGAATTTATTATAGAATATGGCATGAAAGGTAGATCTTATCCCATTTTTTACCATACTATGATAACAATTCCCAACAGATTTTAATAAATAATGATTCCTTTTCCTAGTATTTTATAATTTGGATTTATCAAGCACTTTCCTGTTATATGCCTTTGCTTCTAATTCTGGATTATCTATAATATTCCATTGATCCTCTTTTCTGTTTTTTTTTTCCCATTATTAAGTAGTTTTTAAAATGGCTACTTTTGGGGCAGCTAGGTGGCATAGTGGATGGGGGCAGTGAGGTGGCGGAGTGGATAGAGCACCAGCCCTGGATTCAGGAGGACCTGAGTTCAAATCCAGCCTCAAACAAAACACTTGACACTTACTAGCTGTGTGACCCTGGGTGAGTCACTTAACCCCAATTGACCCCCCCCCAAAAAATGACTACTTTTAAGTATAATTTGAGATCTGGCATATAGTCTTCCCCTGACACTCTTCCCCCATATGCACATTTTTTCCCCTCTAAATTTTCCTTGATAATATTGGTTGACTTGAATTATATTATTCTTCCCTATTATTTTGATAACTTTTTCTAACTTAATGAAGTAGCCCATTGGTAATTTGATTACAATTGCATTAAATCTGTAAATTAATTTGGGTGGTATTTCTACCTTTACTGTATCATCTGCATATACCAAAGCATGTCATCATTTCTCTAGCTTTTAATATTTTCTTTAGGTCTGTTTAATTTTACATTTGTTTTCATGTAGATCTGGTTTTGTTATAGTAAATTAATGACTACATATTTGCTATATTGGCCTTATTGGAAATTGTATTTCTCTTGCTGCCTTAGGAGACAGTAGATTTCATTTCACTAAAAATCAGCAAAGGCTAAAATTACCCATTCTATTGTAGAGGGGATATTTATTTGTGTGTGGATTGGATTAGATGGTCTCTGAAGTCCCTTCAAAGTCAGAGATTCTGTGATTCTTTCTATCAATTTATTTTTTTTTTACTGTTATTCATGAGACAAAGATAAACTCATTTTACAGATAAGCAGAGGTAAAGAGAGGTAAAATAATTTGTCGTAGGTCATGCAAGTTTATAAGTAACAGAGTCAGGATTTGAACTTGGCCTTTTACCGGATAATCTTTTCTCTTTCTAGGTCTCACTGCCTAACATCTGTTGATATCAAAGATAGCATTTACTTTGATGAATGCATGATAAGAATATTACCTAAGTGCTTAAAATATTATGCATTGTTAAACATATTTTTAAAATAATAAATTTATGAAAAAAGTATTTTCTCTAACTATATGGGTATTTCAATATCCATATAGTACACTCCTGAATGCTCTTAAAAAATTACCACATAATGTACCTTTCTGAATGTTCTCACAAAACTGCAGCTGTAATTCCAATTTCTTTAATATTTTTAGCCATATTTCATCTCAGAATTTCTGTTTAGTTAAATATCTTGTCTTCATCATTGATTTTTAAATGAGAAGATTATTTAAAAAATCCCTGGTTTAGCATATGATAATTAGAGGACCTCACCTCAAAAAAATAATAGCTACTCATGGAATTTTAGAGCTAGAAGAGATCTTAGAGACATGTAGTCTAACTACCTCATTTTGCAAATGGGGAAATTAGAGCCCAGAGAGGCTAAGTAATTAGCCCAGGGTTACTCCACAATAGCCCAAAGTAGAACCTAGGTTTTCTGATTCTCTTCAATGCTCCATTGTTTCAGGTACCATAAGTGCTTCTCATATGAATAAAGCAAACTTTGGGGCACTTGCAGCCTTCTTATTAATACCATATAACTTTAAAACAAGTTCATGTAGCTTTTCATAGACCAAGCCAAATCAAACTCAAATATTCGTAAGCTTCATTGCTTCCTCTTTCCTGTCTCTTCTCCCATGATGTGCAAAAAAGCTTCTTTCCCTTCAGTGGTTGCATCTGGAGAGTTATCGAGGGTGAGAGACTATGATGAAAAATGTCCCCTTAGACAAAGCCTTAGCTGAAGCACTTCAGAGCTTAATCAATCATTCATTTCCATATCTATTCAAATGAATATTGAATAACAGTAGCACTGAATTCATTCCTCAATACTCTGCTGCTGCTTGTTTCCAGCATTAAAAATTTATCAACACCTGTGACATGTGGCATGTAATTCTAATGTCTAAATGCTATGCTAATGACAGTAATGTATCACTCACTAGATAGTGTTAGGTTGATTTATTTTTGTTTAAAGTTCATACTTAACTCATAACAACAGAGGTTAAAAAGTTAAGACTTTAATTTCAAGTAGTAATACAAGGGAAATATGATTTATTTTGGTAATACATCACCAAAATATTGGCACCTTATATTACACATCAGGAAATTATGGTCATTCAGCCAATCATGAAAGATTATCTATTACTTGAGCAATTATAGTTTCTGATAAAGTGTAACTTTTTTGCATTTTAAAATATATTGACTTTAAAAGCAGTTAATTTCATATTCAATTTCTGTCATGCCAATGATATGTAGAACTTGGGCTTTGAGTTTGAAGACACAGGAACTCTTGGGTGTTTAAATTAAGCTATATGGCAATTCTGCTCAAAAGCAACTCAGATCACATGTTTATCACGTGCTAGGTGTTGGAGATACAAATATAGAAATTGTACTAATCTTGCTTGCCAGAAACTTACAATTTAATGCAGGAAAACACTTGTGCACAGCAAACTCTGATAAAAAAAAAAAGGAGGTGAGAGACTTTAGTTTAGACAAAGTGCTATATGAGAAATTAGATGAGGGAAAGATCACTTTTACCTGGTGGGGAGTAGAAAAGTTGAGGATTAGAGTAATGAATTACCATTTAAGCCCTTAAAGGTTTGCCAGTACATGTTACATATGTGATCTCCTTTGGTCTTCACAACAACCCTGTGACATAAGTGCGATTAGTATCCCTATTTTACAGATAAAAGAAAAAACCTGAGGCTGAGGAAGTTTAAGTAACTTATCCAAAGTCGTACAATTAAGCTAGTAAGGGTCTGATGCAAAATTTCAGCTCAAGTGAGGAAATACGCACTGGAACTCTAGCATATAATACCTTCTTTCTGAACCAATGAATCAGATGAGATCATGTTATCATCAATCAACAAGCTTTTACTAAGTGCCTACTATATGTTGGGCCCTGGGAATTCAAGGGAAAAAAAAATTGCCCCTGCTATGATAGAGCTTACAATTCTTTGGGTGCAGGGGGGAGGGAGGAAGGAAATATATACGCATATAAATGGCTGCTGCTGTTTGTCCTTCGTTCTCCAAGAGGACCATGATATCATGAAGGTGATGCCACAACATGCAAGGGAACTGGATTTAAGTGAGGGAGGGCTGTGCAAAGTCTGGTGACTATACACACATATGCATAAATACATACATACATATATACATATATATACACACATGTATATACAAGGTAAAGTAGACACAAGATAAACTTCAATCAGAAGGCACTAGTGGCTGAGAGAAACAGCAAAAGCCTGTCCTGTATAAGTTGGTGCCTCAGCTGAGTCTTGAAGGAAACCAAGGTGACTCCAAGATGCAGAGGGCAGAAGAGAGAGCATTTCAGGCATGAAATACAACCAGTGAAAAGATATAAACACAGAAATATTGAACTAGAGCTAGGCCTAACTTCAAAGGCCATTTAGTCGGCACACCTAACTTTAAAAAAAATGAAATGAAGGCCCAGGGATATTCTCCTCTTCCTCATCTCTTCTCCCCCTTCGTTCCCTTCTCTAATCCCTCTCCCTCACCCTCTCCCAACCTCCTCTCTCTTTCCCTCTTTCCCTGTCCCCTCCTCTCTTTTCAAATGTCAAAACAAAGTCTTCAATCGCCAGCCTTTTAGAAACTGAAACTTATTAAGCAATCAGCAACCTACCTTTCAGATACAGAACAAAAACTCACATTTGGAATTTGAATATTGTAGGCAAGAGCTCTCTTTTCACTCTATCACATTGGATATAGATATTTCTGTTACCATTCAACAGAGGATTGCTATATATGGTTTTCAAACCTTCTCCCAAATAGTAGCTGGGCTTACTATTCCAGTTCTAGATTTTATTATAAATGCTACTACTAGAATCATGTGCATGCCCAGGGTCGCATATCTCAGAAGTGTCTGCAACTAGATTTGAACCCAGGTCTTCCCAACTCCAGGCCCTGAGCTCTATCCACTCTGCTATGTAGCTCCCATTATAATCTAGCTCTGTGGGATTTTGAGGCCTTTAGCATGGTTTTTATGGACTTAATGGTTTCAAACAAAGAAAGTGCCAAAAATTAAAATAATGCTTAATGGAAGTCAAAGTTGAAATGTGTATTTTTAGGATTTCAGTGGAAAATCTGTCATGGTGGCCCCCTGCCATATTCTGAGTGAATGCAAACACATTAAATGCCTTTATTATAAACAAACAATTCTCCCATCCTCACACTGAAACAACTGTGGATATTTTACCTCACCTCCTGTGGCTTTTCTCTCATCACCTTCCAGTAATTTAATTAATGTCAGTATGTCCTATGTTTATTTTATTTGTCCCAGTAAGACACAACCCTGCTGCAACTCTTCAAAAGTACTTAGGTTTGACAGCTGACTTGAAAAATGGGGCTCAAGTCAATTCACTTAAAAAAGCATTTATTAAATAACAACTATGTGTTAGGCAGTAGGGATACAAAAACAGCAGAGGGTATGATCTATAATGGAAAGGGTTGAGTACATAAATATGATATAAGAAAGAGTAAGTTGAATACAAGAGGGAGATTCAAGCAAAGTGCTATAAGAAATTAGAGAGAGAGAGAGAGAGAGAGAGAGAGAGAGAGAGAGAGAGAGAGAGAGAGAGAGAGAGAGAGAGAGAGCTCTTCCTCCTGGGTGAAGAGAGTCGAGGAAAAGGTAATATCATAGTTGGGCCTTGAGTGAGTGAAGGACTTTCTTTGCCTTCAGTCTGTGACCTCTCCAATTTCTCTTCCCTATTGCTGCCTGAACAATCTTCCTCAAATATTCACTGTGATCATTTCCCTCCTCTACTTGAAAGTACTCAGACAAACAGAGGTGGGCTGGTTGATTCCATTCTAGGTAGAGAGTAAGCGCAAGCATGGAGATGAGAGAAGGGGACCAAGAACACAGAATGTAGTTTGGTCTCATTTCAGATTGGCTGAAATGTAGGCCATGTGAAGTAGAGTAGTAGAAATAGAGTTGAACATATTATTTGATTCCAGATTGTTGAGATCCTTGAAGGCCAGAGGGAATTTATGCTTTGATTTAGTTGGCAGTATGAAGCCATTGAAGACCTTTGAATAGAAGAATTGTGAAATGTTAAGATTTCACAGGCAGTGGTATGGAGGATGGATTAGAGACATTATTCTTTAAAGAGATGATTTTATTTCATAGGCTAAGCAAGTACAGATGAAAACTTGAACCAAGTTGATTGCAAATGGAGTAAAGAGGAGGCAAGAGTTGTATTGTAAAGGTGGAAGTAACAAGACACAGTGACTATTGGGATAGGTGGGGCAAATAAGAGGGCAAAAATAAAGACATTTCTGAAGTTATGAGCCTAGGATCCTGGAAGGGTGGTGGTGTGCCATTGACAGAAATAGAGAAGTTTTAGGAAAGCATAGGTTTAAGGACAGAGTATTAGATTTGGAATCTGAAGACCTATGTTCAAATCTCACCTTTGTCTTTAAGGAGCAATGTAACCAATAGCAAGTCAATTTATTTTTTGAGCCTCAGTTTGGGGCTTTATCTGTAAATGTAGCTTTGAGGAAAGGGTAGGATGGAGAGAGAGCTTAAAGCCATGGAAATGGATAATCTCACCAAAGAGAGAGTTTTGAAAGGGAAGAAGAGAGTGGAGGAGAGGAATGTGGAGAATATCTAAGACATAGAAGGAATATGAAAAAAAAACAATAAAAGAATCAGAAGAGGAGCCATCAGAGAGGTAAAAGGAGAGCCTACATGTAGTATTACACAAGTCTAAATATCACAGATGTTAGGTACAGGAGAAAACAATAGCTGGATTGTTTGTAGGCTAAAGGGATGGAGCCAGTGTAAAAGGAAGGGTTGAAGATGTGTGAGAGAGCCAATAAAGTAGAATTAGGACAAACTTCCAAATTTTATATATAATGCCAGTAGTTCAGTTCAACTGATAATGAGTAATAGATCCATCTTTCTATTTTATATGGTAAGGTTATAGATAATGGAAGGGATAAAAATGGAAATCCCTATATAATTCAAAGACCTAATTTTGGCTAAAGATAAATTTAAACTTTTTGCTTAAACACTAAAAAGTAGCAATAGCTATTGTGATATAGGTTTACCCAGTGTTAGCCCAGTCTTAGTGGAAGTGGCAAAAATGAATAAAATAGGAAAGTGAAAAAGAAAATAATAGTAAATGATGACAATTAATGGACACAGATTACTGACAGATAAACCATCAGCCCCTAAATGATCAAGTGGCTAGTAACACAAGTCCTTACCACCAATGTCCAAATCTTACCTTGCATATAGGATTAAGAGGTCCTTTAAAAGGAATAATATTAATCACTCAGAAACTTAAACCTACTGGGGAGTTATGCTTTTATTTAATACAGCCCCAGAGTACTTAGGCCCAGGCAAAAATAAATCAGACTAGGCTGTCCCAAATTCTAATAAAAATTGGTAGTATGACCTATAGCATCTTGAGGCTACCAATATTCATTATTGCCATCCGATATATCATCATTATGACTGCTAAGTCTAGGAAGGCCTGAAGGCTTTTGTATCTATTTGGAAGGCAGATTTAGTACTTAGAAGAGATGACATCCTTCAAGAAAGATAAAATTATTTTTTGCCCTTTTTGAACATGGATTTTATCCTTGTATTTTGTAGTACCTCCTACCTAATTTCTACAAACTCTCTTAGAGAATTAGATCACAGCATCTCAGAGCTGGAAGGGACTTCAGAGGCCATCTAGTTATGGGAATCCATTTTACAAAATACCTGGCAAATGGTTAGCAGCCATTGCTTGAAGTTTTCCAGTGAGGTTGAACCCACTAATTCACAGATCATCATATATCGCGGGTGTTAAAAGGGCCCTTAAAAGGATCTTAAAAGGTATTAAATAGGCCCTTTGGGTTTCTCAGATTAAGGAAAGGAGGTTTCATTACCATTTTTGTTAAATTATAACTTATCTATCATAACTTTCATAACATAACATTTAGACATGTCCTGTAACATTGGTACCACTCCTAAGTCCATACACATTCAACAAACAACAATTGATTGTATATTAGCTTTGTGCTTGTTACTTTATTAAAAATCCCAGGTACACAAATCACACAAAGACATAATGGACCCTAATGAGCTTGTAAACTCTTCAGGGAGACAGAACAGATATAAAAAAATTTAAATAATTAAACTAAAATACAAAAGTAAAATCATAGCTAACATTTATATAGCACTTTACATATGTAATCTGATTTATGTCTTACTTTTTACATTGCATTTGTGCTCTGTAACATAGGTTCTATTTTGCAGATGTGGAAACTTAAGCAGAGAGAGGTTAAGTCGCTTTCCTAGGGTTATAGCAAGAAAGGATCTGAAGCAGGATTAATTCTCAACTAAATGGTACTGCCATTAGCAAGAACCTTGAATTTCTAGTTAGAAAGCCTGATTTGTAGTGGTTTCTCAGTAATATGAAATAGTTCTCATGCTAAACATTAATAATAATAGCCAACATTTATAAAGCACTTTATGCTTATAAATTACTTCCCATTTACATGATCTCATTTTATTTTTACAACCTTATAAGGTAGGTAGGGAGAGGGAAAAGGACTGGACCTGTGATTTTATTTGTATGGGAAACTTCCAGATGAGGAAACTCCCTCTGCTAATAGAGATCAGCACCTTTCCTGTAATTTACTATATCAGAGTTGCCTAGAACACTAACAAGCTAAGTGACTTGTTACTTACATAGCCAGCAAGTGTTAGAAGTGAAAGTTGACCCTGTTTTTCCTAGCTCTGAGGTCAACTCTCAAGTATTGTTTTTTTCCCCGTATTGCATACAGATGAGGGAACTCAGGATTAGAAAGGGCAAGTGATTTGTCCAAAATCCCACAGTTAGCAGATAGGAGATTAGGGGTTTTAACCTCTGGTCTTTCTGACTCCACACACAGTCTCATTTCTACTATATTATGTTGCTTTGTTTTAAAAGTATTTGGTGGGGGGAGGTTTAAATCTTCCTTCTTCCTTTGCTAACTTTTACCCAAGTTCTTACATTTCGTTTTGACTTTTCCTCCTTTGTATTAGTAACAGGTTAATTATAATGTTTTCATTTTTTTCTTTTTTCTTTTCATTTTTCTTTCTTATTTTCCATTTAATTTCATCTACCCCTTGCATCTTCTGTAGCATTTTATTCCACTTTCTTTAGTACTTGTTTTCCTTGGCCCTCTTCTTAATCCTTGATTCCTCCTTCAGCTAATTTTGTTTTCATCGCACTCTCAGCTGCTGCTTCTGCAGAGTGCTGGCTTACCTTTGTCAATTTCAGGCTACCTAGAAAAGAGGATAGAGCCACTTACTTCTTTGCAAGAGAATCTAATCAACAGTTATAATGCTTCTAGTATGATAGGAATCAGGAATGATGAGTTATTATGGAATTTGGGGGCAGATCTGATAAAGACTGGGAAGAAATGTGACTAAATAGATTTTTATGGTAGCTACTATAGGAACACATATAGTTCTTAGAAAAAAATCTTGCAGTAATCACTACTTAATCTATAAGCTAATCAATATCTAACAATTCTCATTTATTTCATTGTCTCTCCACCAGCAGTTGGCATTATTTATCAAAATTTATGTTTATGAGAATTTCTAAGAGTATAGGAAGATTGTACTAGGAGTGGTAGAAAACCTTGACTCACTTGTGAGCCTCAGGTGACAGGTGTAACATTCTGATTTAAGAGATCAAATTAAATGAAGCTATGAGCCTTTTCTCCCATTCATGCAGAAAGGAATACTCCTCCTGGCAAATACTGAATGAGTGTGTTCTGCTGGGTTGCAATAGCTGAGTTCCATTCTGTAGAAAACCTGAGATGTTTGTTATTTCAGCTGTTGTCATGAGTGGATTATATATAGAATAATTGGCTACATAAGAGGACTCCATGGAGCTGTGCTCATGTCTCCCTTTCTAGCCATTAAAGGAATCATTCTTAGTTCTATTTACCTCCTAATTCTCACAGTATTTATCTTCTAAGGCAAGCGTCTTAAAATGATGTTTTACAGCTATGACCTATGCTTCCAACAGTGGATAAAGTAGGAATAAAAGCAGGGGCAAAAGTAAATTGGTCTCTTCTCTTTTTGCTACACTTGTCTAATTTCCCATTTCTTTCTCTGGAAAATGATACATATTTTGCATAGTATAGTTTGTTTTTTTAAAAACAAAATGCTGAACAATTAATGTATTTAAATCAGGGGCTCTTAACTTGAGATATGTGAACTTTAAAAAATATTGGTAAATATGTTTAAACATAATTGGCTTCCTTTACAATACTATGTATTTATCATATGCATTTAAAAACATTTTGAAAAAAAATCCTTAGACTTAATCAGACTGCCAAAGGGATTAATACCACCAAAAAAGTTAAGAACCTGTGGCTTTAAATAGAATTACACATAAGCAGTATTTGCCTAAAAGAATTTAAAACTATATTTTCTTTTTTACTTTCTTTTTTTCTCAATTATGTATAAAAACAATTTCAACATTTTCTTTAAATTTTGAGTGCTAAATTCTCTCTCTCATTCCCTTTCTTCCCCCCTCCTTGAGAAGGTAAGAAATTTGCTATAGATTATACATGTATAGTCATGCAAAATATATTTCCATATAGGCCTATATTTTCTTAAAATTATTTTAAGTACTTGCACATGACCTGCCCAGTGGAGTCCTGTTGCAGGGAACATTTCTTTGGTGACTAGGTATGTGCCAGGTTCTTGCTGATACTGATCTCTTCCTCTCATCTTATGTTTAGTAAGGTTCATAGGTGACATTGGTGGAGCTCCTCAAGATGCTAGATATACAAGCACCAAGCACGATGCTAGGACCCATAATTGGTGCTCAGCAAATGCTTGTTGATTGATTTGCAGAATTTAGCACTGGAAGGTCTTCAAATCTAACCTCCCACCCAATATAGGAATCTCTTCTATAAAATCTTGGCAGGTGGTCATTTAGCCTCTCTAGTCATGTTCAACTCTAAAAAAAAATTCTTCCTAACTTTGGATCAAAGCCTACTTTTCTGTAACTTTTATACACTCACCCTAGCCCTGTCTTTGAAAGCAAAACTAAATAAGCTTATTCCTTATTCCGTATGGTATCCCTTCGAATACTTAAAGGCAACTATCTCATGTCTTCCTTAATTCTCTCTTCTCTAGGTTAAACATCCCCAATTTAGTTATTAGTTCTTCATTTGAAATCAGTTTCTCACAAAATGGTATTAAGAACTGAACATAGTACTTCAGATATAGTCTAGTTAGTGGAAAGCAGGACTATTACCATTTGTGATCTGGACACTATAAGCCTAGTATTTTATTCTCATCACCAGAAGGTTGGCCATGAGGTGATGACTTTCTTTTATTCACAGCAACTCATTAATCAATCAACCAGGAAGCATTTAAAAGCCTGCTAAACATCTAGCACTGTCCTAGGTGCTGAGGATACACAGATTTCTTCTTTTGGACACTGCCATTGCATATCCTTTGACCTTATTTATCTATCGCAGAATGGCTTTTAGTCATAAAAATTTGAATCAGTTCCTTATATATCTTGAAAATGAGACCTTTATCAGAGAAACATGTTGTAGCAGTTTTTCCCCAATTACTTGTTTCTCTTCTAATTTTTTCTACCTTAGATTTGTTTGTGAGAAATCCTTTTCATTTTATGTCAAAATTGTCCATTGTATCTTGTGTGATTGAGAATACAAAGACTATGTTAGAGCAGTTGCAATATGCTTTGATGGAAGGAGTGTCAATATCAATGAAATCATGGATCCTTTGAGGTGCTGAATATTGAATTAGGTTTTTGTTTTTCTTTTTTGGTGTAACAACAGCAACAACAGCAGCAGCAACACCAACAATATATCCATATATACTGGATTTGTACCTTGGTACAACTTTCAGTGAACTTACAGAAGATTATCTTGATCCTTTTAATTTTATTCAGCCGCAAAATGCGGTTACTTGTTCAACCTGTGCAGTAGTCGATAGCACTAAATATAAAGGAAAACCAGTAGGATAGTGACTCATCCCAGGACTATTACTATTTGAACCCCACAGAAGAAAGATCAGAAGTATTAGGTGTTAGCAGCAGTAACCGCAGCAACAACGATGAAGCCTGGCATTTTCCAGGGAGACAGATTAAACCAATTATGATCTGCCTAGGCTGTTTAGTTGGCTCAGTGGGCAGAGTGCTAGTTCTGGAGTCAGGAAGATATAAATTTTGCCTTCGGGTGTTGGAAACTAGATGGCGCAGTGGATGGGTCACTGAGCTTCAAACCTGAATGGGTCACAAAGAGTTGGGCAACTCAAATATGACTGAACAACTTACTAGCTAGTGCAACTACATGGCACAGTGATTAGAGTATTGCACCTGAAGTTAGGAAGACTCATCTTCCTGAGTTCAAATCTAGCCTCAGACAATTACTACCTGTGTGACCTTGCGCAAGTCGCTTAACTCTATTTGCCTCAGTTTCCTCATCTGTAAAATGAGCTTGAGAAGGAAACGGCAAACCACTTCAGTATCTTTGCCAAGAAAACCCCAAATGGGGTGACAAAGAGTCAGATGTGACTAAAAACAGCTTAACAAAACTTACTAGTTGTGTGACCTGGGCAAGTCACTTAACTTCTCCCAGCCTCAGTTTCCTCAGCTATAAAATAGAGGTAATAATAGCACTCTTCTCACAGATTTGTTGTAAGGGATCAAATGAGATAATATTTGTAAAGCACCTTACAAATCTTAAAATGCTATATAAATAATAGCTTTCGTTGTTTTAATAAATCCGTTAGTTTTGCTGTTAAAGAGAACTAAGTAAGTATGGCTTCCAAATTAGAGAGAGTATTTAATCAATTTTTTAAAAAAATGACTTGATACATATGGATGATATCAAACTTTATGGCTCCACCTAAATAGCTCCCTCATCTGGTGGAATCTAGTGGAAAACTGAATGGAAAAAACACAGAACAATTAACACCTATGTAATACCAGTCTTAATGTACAGTTTCAGAACTATAAGATGGACCTTAATGCATTTGGAGAATAACCTAACAAAAATCCTTACAGTGCTAAGGAAACACAGGGTCTATTGCTCCAAGGCAAGTATAGAAAATGAATACTTCCTTGCCAAAAAGTAGGAAGAGGTTTGACAAGCATTCTCAGAGCATGTGATAAACAACTAAAAAAAATCCTACAGAAAGACTTTTGGAACAAGCCGACAGCACTTCACCAAACAATAGTAAAAGCTGATTATAGGTACATCCCATTGATTTGTCGAGTGTTATTGAAACTCAAATGGAGCCTGTGAAACAACTAAGATTCAAAAATGAAATAAAATTCTCCATGGGCAAAGTCAGTAATCATTTTGTCTATGAAGAAGCATTAAAAAATTGGATGAGTCACCCATTTGTTTGTGGAAGTGAGAGGGGGAAAGTGTGTAGAAATTCAGGCCAGGTCATTGCCATCAGGAATTTCAGAAGAGTTAACCTTGAGGAACCTGGACTTTGTGATCAATGTGAAATATGCAAGGAAATGGTAGAAACTGTGCAAAACAATCACTGTCAATTATGCAAATTTAGCACCTACATATACCTAGAGAGATAAAACAACATGGCTAGAATTATACTTCAGAGGCTTGCTGTCTTTCATGGATTGACAGATGACAAATCTCCATGCTACATGTATAGATCTCAAAATATATTGGAGAACCTGATGAATAAACTCTATTGGAACCAGAATATTCTCAGCATGAAATCTTGCCCATAATCACTCAGGCACAACATCAATACATAAAAGCTTAAGAAAAATATTTTAATTGATGCCATCATACCAAATACTTTTAATCTCCAAGCTGCAGGTTATGAAAAGCTTTTGAAATACAGTATATCTCCAAACTTCTAGTGCAGGTAAGTTTTAAAAAGTTGGAAGTGCAAATGCTACAAACTTACAAAAAACACTTCAAAAATTAGTTGTTTAGAATGTTTGTGTTGATAGATTTCTTTTTAAAATTTAACACAATTATTACCTTGTGTATATATATATATATATATATATATATATATATATATGCATACATATATATCACTCTAGTCCTTTTTTGAAATTTGTAAAAATTTCCATCTGCTGTTCAGTGACTGAAAGAAATTCATTTGTAAGCCTGTCCTTAAGACCATCAAAAAACAAGGTTTTGATGCATTCATGAGAGTTTTGACAGGTCCTCACAAGAAAAGGTTTAATGGAGATAAATCAGATGATTGAAATGGCCAAGCAAGAGTACCTCTTCTACTGATCCATCACTCTGAGAAAGTGTCATTCAGAAAATTAAAGTAAAAAACTCATTATTGAACATTCACAAAAATACATAAGTATAAAAGAAATTTAAATAATTAAACTTTCAAATAATGTTTTTGTGTATTTGTAGCTTTTGTATTTCTAAAGTTATTAAAATTTAAAGCTACACTAAGACTTTTGAGACACCCTGAATAGAGAGGAAATAAAAAACATGTGGAAACAGAATGAGGTACATAGCCTTCCTCTCCTCTGTTTTGGTTGTACTCAGGATGCTTTCAGGGAGCTTAGAGAGGATGAGCTCATGTCCTAATACAGAGCAGTTATTTCATCACCTATACAATTACCTATAGAATATTAAATATAAAAGAATGATGGCAAGATAACAACTTGTTCCAGGACTATTTCTATCTGAACTACATTGAAGAAAGTGTGAATGAAATGAAAAAATAACAATGGCTAATTTTATATAGCGCTTTAAATTTTATAAAGCCCTTTTTATCATTATTTCACATAATACCTGAGAATTGAGTCATATTGAACTTATGGTTAAACAAAACATCCAAGTCTTTTTCTGCCTGAATGGTATCAAAATAGATCTTCCTCCTTCTTGTACTTTCATATATTTTAACCTAAATATAATATTTGACATTTATCTTTGTTAAGTGTCACCATTTTAGCTTTAGGCCAGCATTCTAGGTCTTGAGATAATTTTGAATCTTATCTCTTCTAAATGTGTTTTATTTATAAAATTTAAAGCATACTTTTAAAGCCTTCATTCAAGTCATTTTAAAAATGTTGAATTGGATATTACAATGGACAATCCTGTACCATGCCAGTAGTGATCTCTTTCCAGGTTAGCATCAATACATTATTCATTGCTCTTTGGATTTGGTCACTTAACCACTGTTAACCCATCTTAATGTACTATTACCTAGTTCATCCATCTTCATTGTTATTAGCAATTGTTGTCAAATGCCTTAATGAACTCAAAATAGACTATGTCAGTGGCATTTCTCTGATCTCCCAATCTGATAACTTTATATTAAATAAGTTCATTTAGCATGTCTTATTTTTTATTAACCCATAGGGGCTATCAGTGATCAATACCTTCTTTTCTCAGTATTCAAAAATTCAATAATTTAATTAAATAATGTTTAAGTTATTGATATATTTATTTGGTATTTATACAATTTTAATTTCCTTTTTATTCTTCTTTTAAGACCAAATATCCATCTTTTACCCCTACTAGAAGTGCAGTGGCCATTCATAGACTGATCCCACTGCTGAAGCTTTAACCTGCTTCTAGCCTGAGCTGGTTTTGCATACTTTGGGCTGCCCACTGGCCCCCCACTCCCTCTTGCTTGTCATATTGGTGCCAGATATAGTGTAGATACCTAATCAGCTTTAACTCTATTGCAGTTCAGAACCCCTGAGCTCAAGTCATCCACCAGCCTCACAGCCTCCCTAGTAGCAGGTATTATAGGCACGGATTGTCATTGTCTTTTATCTTATTAAATTTTATTTTTAATAATCAAGCATTTGTTTCCTGTCCCATTTATTTATCTGCACTGGAAAAGGAAGAACAATACCTTTATAACAAATATGCATATTCAAGAAAAACAAATTCCCATGTTGGCCATATACAAAATGTATGTCTTGTTCTGCATATTTAGTTTATCACTTCTCTGTCACGATACCACCTTCATTTTAAAATGTATTCTCCCCCATTGCTTACCCGGTGAGCCATCTTTTGTAACAAAGAATATGAAAGAAAGAAGAAAAAGTATTTCAGGAAAATGTAACCAACACACCAATCCAATGTGATAGCATATGTAATATTATATCTCTGTTGTTGCCCATCTTTGCAAAAGGAAGTAAGTGCATTTTCTCATCTCTCTATGATCAAGCTTCCTAGTTATCATGATTCTGTACTATTCAGTTCTTTTTGTTATTGGTGTTCTTTTCCTTCACATTGTTGTGGTCATTGTCAACAAATATTTATTAAGCGGCTATCATGTGCAAGGCATTGTGTGTTAGGCACAGAAGATATAAAATAGTAACAACAATAACAATGAAAACATCCCTCCCCTCTAGGAGCTTACATTTTGCTAAACTATCTATTAAATAATCCATTCTGGAATTTGGCTGAGAATCAATGTAAGCATCTGGTCTGTAGTTTTTATAATCTTTTCTCCTCCTCCTCCCCTTTTGAAAATTGGAACATTTGCTCATTTCTAGTATCATTACCACCTTTTACATTCTTATGATTTCTATAAAGATATAGCAAAAAGTCTGAGAATTTATGCAGTGTAGGTTGTAATTTGTTTGGGCTTCAAATTTTTAATTATGTCAAAGGTACTAGATATTTTGTGTTATACAGAGGAGAAAATAAAACATATAGATCATCAATCCAGTCTCACAATTCTGATTTGTATGTTAGAAAGCCATCAGATTTGTCAATCGGGAAGGAAAATTAGTAAATGTACAGGACATAAAGCTTTGATATTTTAACACCACAAGAAAACACGTTTAACTTTGTAAAGATCATCTCTTGTTATAGGAAAGGGTTAAGAGTCTTCAAAAGGAAGCATGTAGGCCTTTTTAAGAAAATAGTTTGTAATCATTTACCTTGAATGAATAATCCTGAATCAGGGACCAGCTGGGATAGTGACATTTATGCACATGAACTTTAAACGGTTCTGCAGTACCTCCAGAAAAAGGCAGAAGGAAAAGAGGAGAGGAAATAGTTGACTCAGAGTCTTAGAGGTCTGGTAGATGAGGCTTAATATGGGAGAAACACAATAATTTGAGAGTATTCAACACTCAAAGTGAACAGCAGAAAAGGGATGAGAAAGAAACAAAACCTTTAGTTTAACTAGTAGCTTGAGTATGTGGTGGGACAGATGGGGCAGGGAATCACAGTTTTCTCTGCCATTGCTCTAACTTTCTGAAAGTTTTAGAAACTTAATATTTTTTCATACTCAATCATGTAAATTTCCCTTATTTTTAATTTTTTTTCTGAAAAATGCTCTACTGGGAGTATTTGACAGTTTATGTGGTTAAAATGCATATTAATATTTCTATTGAGTTCATAACCATTATGGTCTAGTGTGTAAATATACACCAAGGGACATTTTAAAATGTGCATTGTCATAAAATGCATATTTAGGGCCTTTCCATATACATAAATTGGACCTAATAGATTACAAAAGCTCCAGTGGAGCCATTTGGGTCTTTTGAAAACACATTTTAGGGCCTCGTTAAAATGAATACTTTTTACATGTTAAATTCTAACTACTTAGTTTTTGCTTTAGGAATTTGGGCTGAATATGTATTTTTAAAAAACTAGGTTAAGACAATATGTCAGTAGTTGGGAATTAACTTTCTTGTATTTTAATTTCATATACATTATTTTATGTATACGATATCACTTTTTTAAAATTTCTACAAATTCTCAAACAACAGAGAGGATGAAAGATTCATTATAGGCCAAATGCAAATTTTAATTACTTTCTACAAAATGTCTCCTGCTGGGACTAGGTCAACATGCTAAGCTTTACAATTAAAGGCAACATTTTTTAGTTTTATATAAAAGACATGAAAAACACATTAATGAGAGCTTATTAATTTTGTTAATGCTGGTAATTATTAACATAGGCAGTGACTTTTTCTTGAAGTGTCAGATACATATATATGTACATATGTATGAAATATATATGCATATATATACTTGTATAATGGCATAAAGTTTATTCATTACTACTCATCAGCGGGTGTTTTCATTATAAGTTGTTTAGAAGTGAACTTCATGTTTTTCTAGTTATATAATTTCCATTGCTTTTGGTCTGAGCACATCAGATGAGTAAGTAAAGGGAAAGTCACTTTTACCATCATACCTGTGGGCATAATTCAGATTCTGTGGGCCAACTTTTCCATCCTATACTGTTCCAGAGGAACCCTAATGAGGAATCAGCCATTGGCTATAATAATTATGGTAATAGTAATTTCTCCTCCAGATCCTAGCCTTCCATTTAGTTTGACTAGAGGAAAAAGACAGTATTGCTATCACTGAAATGCTGAGGAAATCCTCAGAACTGGCACAAGAACTCAGGTGTTGACAAGGGATTCAGCCCATTTCTGAGACCTTTGGGGATGCATCTCATATGTGACATGTAACATGAGAATTCACGACTGTAGACACTATGCAATTTGCTTAACCTTCTAGACTTCTGTTTCTGCATCTATAAAAAGAGGAAAGTGGATTTTTTCAGCCTCTAAACTCCCTTCCAGTTTTAGGCCTATGACCCTATGAAAAAATTTCTCATTTAAATCCAGGGTGGCCATTTCATAGTGAATTTTAAACTTTTGCTCTTTTTTTGAATATCCCATATAGACATGTTTTAAATAGTATTTATTGAATAATTGTTAGTAATTACTGAAATGAAACATGAAATGGTAAAGACCTGAACTAAGAGTCAGGGAAACGAGTTTGAACTTCATCTAACACATTTATTTAGCATGTAACCCTGGCTAAATCATTTAACTTCAGCTTCTTCATCTGTAAAATGGGAACAATAAATGTAGTACTTTTCTCACAGGGTTGTGGTATCAAATGAAATAAAGTATATAAAGTATTTTGCAAACCTTAAAATTACATATATATATATATATATATGTATATATATATATATATGATTTTTGTTTTTATTTTTATTTCCCACAATACACTCTAACTGTTCACTGTAATACACAGGCATATCTCATTTTATTATGCTTCACAGATATTGTGTGTGTGTTTTTAAGAAATTGAAAGTTTGTGGCAACCCTGTGTCAAGCAAGTCTATTTGGGCCATTTTTCCAATAGCATGTACTCACATTGTTTCTCTGGGTTACATTCTGGTAGTTCTCATTATATTTCAAACTTTTTCACTTCATTTATTGTATCTATTACAGTGATCTGTGATCAGTGATCTTTGACGCTACTGCTGTAATTGTTTTGGGACACTACACACCACACCTCTAAAAGATTGCAAACTTTATCGATAAATGTTGTATGTGTTCTGCCTACCCCACCAACAGGCAGTTCCCCCATTTCTCTTCCTGTCCTTGGGCCTCTCTATTCCCCAAGCAATATTGAATTTAGGCCAATTAGTAACCCTACAATGGCTTCTAAGTGTTCAAGTTAAAGGAAGAATCAATTGATGCGGCAGACTTCGTTGCTGTCTTATTTTAAGAAATTGCCACAGCCACCCCAGCCATCAGCAACCACCACCATCATCAGTTAGCAGCCATCAACATCCAGGCAAGACCCTCCACCAGCAAAAAATGATTATGACTTATTGAAGGCTCAGATGATGGTTAGCATTTTTTAGCAGTGAAGTATTTTTAGTCAAAATATGCATATTTTTCTTTAGACATAATACTATTGCAGTTGATAGACTACAATATAGTATAAACATAACTTTTATATGCACTGAGAAATAAAAAAATTCTTATTATTTGCTTTATTGCAGTGGTCTGGAACTGAACCTACAATATCTCTGAGGTATACCTATACACAGGATTCCCTCTTTTACATTACGTAGAAATGAATGAAAGTCTTATTAATAAAAAAAAAATAAAGACAAGTGCTCTGAATCCTGCTGTGTATATTCCTTAGAAAATAACTACTCTTGTAAGCATATCCTATTCCCAACTAGATCGACAAATTAACACCTCTTCATGGTAGTCTACACCTTTCCCCACATAAGGCTGCCAGGTGTTTTAACAAGATATGCTGAGAAATACGCTGTATATTTTCTTCTAATCTGAAGAATCAATCAGAGCCAGCCTCCACATCTACTTCTTCTCTGTATATGGTGAACACAAGCCTTGATAGAATCATAGAAACACAGAATATTAATCTGGAAAGGGCATTTGAATAAAGGCTATTAGAAAGTGGAATATATAGAATGTCAGAGCATAGTTCACAGAATGTCCTCAGAGATCAAATGAAGGAATGAACAAAGTTGGTTTCATTATATGCACAAAAGCAAGAAGGAACACAATTTTATGGCACATTTGGTAATCTCATCTGATGGTGTTCATGTTGAGCATAAAGATCATCATGAAGATAATTGCACTTTATGTGCTGACATCTGTTTCAGAGGATGGAGGATACATCCCATGAAGAATGTGAGAGGATCCAGCCTAAATTAATATATACCTCAGTGCTTTGAATAATAATAATGACAACAATAGCTAGGATTTATGTAGCACTTTAAAGTTTGCATGTGTTTCACATATTTTATCTCAGTGCGGTCATGGTGATGGATGGATGCCAAAAAGAAGTTGGAAAATAGTTTGGGATCAAGAAATGAAAGAGGAGAAAGGCTTGTGGACTCTTGCAAAGTTCCATGCCCATACATAATTATGTTCTTCAAGGGGTGCTTTGGGAGATACTGAAGATGTATTCTGGACTAAGACCCAGTAATTTAAGTTCAATATTAAAACAAAATAAAACAACTATAAGTCATTCAGCAGTGAACATGGAGTTGATTCATCTGAGCTAAAATCTCTTGCATGCCTTACCCATTATGATACATCAGCCAGATTTCTGAGACCCTCCTCCCCCTCTGACCTCCCAAGTACTTATGGTTGCTTTGTGCTCAGCTGATGAGGAAGGGATGCTAACACTCTGAGTCCTTACTCCCTTGATGCAACTAAGTCTTGGAATATCTTAATAGCTTTTAAGGAAAAACTAGCTTAACCTAGCCTGAATGAAGGAAAGGGGTTAAGATAGCTCCTACCACAACATTTTTGTTTTTGCTCAGTTTTTTCAGTCCGGTCCAACTCTTTGTGACTCCATTTGGGCGCTGGATACAAGAGTGATTTGCCATTTCTTCCTCCAGCCCATTTTACAGATGAGGAAACTGAGGCAAACATTAAAGTGACTTGCCCAGGGTTACATAGTTAGTACATGTCTGTATCACCTAGCTACCACAACATAGAAATCCACAAACAGCATCACATACAAAATTGACTAAATAGCAAGAAATGACTGATTAATGACAGAATTACATGTCTTTGTGCTGTTAAATCACTGGAGAAAGGAAAGATCAAAATTGTCATCACATTAGAAAAAAAGGTTCAAGAAGAGAAAGTAAAAGCATATATAATAAAAGTAGCTCCCAATGTTAACTATGAAAATGGGAAATGAACAAAGGTATAAACCAATAGTTTTTACTCTATTACTATTTCTTAGAGAAGTTGAAAGTAATGCAAAACAATTATGCTGAAAGCCTCCATATCAGCCACATGATCAATAGCATATGTGTTCTCCTTACCAAGAAAAGAGACAGCAATCAATAATAATGGTTTACTGTATGTACTCATTTATGAAACATCACATTGAAGATAATGAAAGCAGCACCTTTTCCAAAATATGTAACAAATGTCATTGGAAGTGATAATGAGCTTGTAGAGAACCCACTGTGAAAGTCACCTAAGCCACATCAACACATGCACATTTGTAGATGAAACTATGAGGAAGATAATGTGAAATCAAATGCAACAAACATACTGGTGTTTCTATTTCAGTCTCTTCTCATCCATCATTCCTGGTGGTCAAGTTCATTTTTGATAGAGAGTTTAGGTCTACTTAACTCTGCCTTCTTTAGGGTCAGAGGCAAAACAGTATACCTTGTACAATTCAAAACTTTCTAAATAGGAAGTTGGAGGTGTCGCTTTTCAAGGGAAAACTCAGTTTTATATCAAGGGGGTCCTGCCTAATTCACAAAAGAAAGTAGTTTCTTCTATCCAGTCAATATGGCATGTCTCATTATTTTGACTCTACCCAAATGAAGTGGAGTGAATTTTTATCCCTTTTTTACTGATTACAAACAGAAGATATCTTGGTTGTAATTATGATATTTCTAGGATGGCTAAGCTAGCAAACTCCTGACAGTACATTCTAAGTAACCTACCTTCATATATTTCCCTCAGTACAGTCATTATCCACCTTTAAAAACCAGGATATTCTCTTTGACCCAGCAATAGAACTCAGGTCCTCCTGACAATACTTCTGTCCACTATGCCATTTTGCCTTTCTCCACACAAAGATCTTGGTTTTCAGAAATAATGTTTTTGAAATCCATTAACTTACAAAAATAAGAAAAAAATTCCCATATCTAACCCAGAGATCTGCTATAAAGATTGTACTGAACTGAATAATTTACAGGACTTTCTCATTTTTACTTTAACTTTTGTTCTACATTCACTGTTCCAGAGCATTGCCATCTGCAAAAGAAATGTATGAAATCAGCAAATGGCTAGATATGGTTAAAAAGAGCTAGGAATAATCATGAATAAAAAAGAGAAAGTTAAAAGTTATCTTTGGCCAGAATACCAAAATGCAACATTATGTTTAATATTCATGGGAGTACAAGAAATTTAGGATTTTTTTATTCATTGATTTAGTTGACATCTCCTTATGAAAAATAAGGACCAGATTAGGAATATATCACCCACCAATTGCTTTATGTAATCACTCTGTATGTATATGTGTGTAACTAAGGATAAAGTACTAGATAGCTACATAATAGTTAATGTAAATGCTGATATAAAATATAATTCTAGCTTACAGTTTGCTGGATAAAATGGAATCTTCACAGATAATTAAATATGGAAATGTAATTCTAAATAAGGGTTAATTAGTGTAAAAAAATAGACTACTTTTTAGATCAGGCAGTACCACAGTAAGTCCCACAAATGTTCTCATGAATAACTATTTTTTTAACCCATATTTTTGGCACTTGGTTAATTGTTTTCATTTCACAGATTTTATTAAGAAAATAACTGTCAAGAGTATCTCCACTTCAATAATGAACGTATCAATCTATCTATCACAGATCCAGTCCCTTTTCCCTGTCTATAGATATACATGGATATATATGTACTTTAAATGTGACATTTAAAAACTTCAAGAGACATAATTTCTAGATAATTAATTATTTTATTAATAATGCTAGCATATTACCAATAAAATCAGTCAGTGACACTTTCAAATGCTAAAGATGAATAATGGTAGTGGACTCACTTAGAAGAGTAGGTGTTCCTGAGGGTGGCAATCAACTCTGATTGGTTAACAATTAATGAGAGAGAATGAATATTACAATGAGAGGTGGACATATTCTAATGAGGGTCTGGGGGATTTAATTTGTATCAAGTCATTTACTTCCAAATCAACCCCAGCCTCAGGGAACTCTAGACAGAAGATCTATATCCCCCCACTCAAGCCTGAGCAGAACTCAGTGGGCTGGGAATTCCACCTTAGATTAAATTTCTTGTAGAGTTGTGTGGGCTAGCAATATCTAGATTAAGAAGGATGTTAATCCTATCTGCTATTATCAATCCTTTGGAGGCTGAGCTTTGAAATGAAGATTTTAGAAAAAGAGGGAGAACTTGGGCTCTCTCTAAAGCATTGGTTATTAACAATAATTTATCTCATCTATGTATATATAATAGGTATGTATGTATGTATGTATACATATAATCTGTTTGCTGGATATTAGTATACACATACACACACATACATAATATATATATGTACATTCATATTTATGTATCTATGTATTATCTATGTCTATAGCTATCTCTTTATAAAGCTAATGGACTGGACCTGTGACTTCATTAGAACTAGGAAATCTTCAATGAGGAAATTCCCTCTGCTGATGTAGGTTGGCATCTTTTCTTCAATTTATGGTGTCACCTAGATCATTGGCATCAAAGTCAAATGGAAACTGGGGCCACTAAATCATACTTAAACATCCACATATATTGACTTAAAAGACCACACATGTTAATATCTATACGCACACATACACATATACACATATATATGTTATTAATATTAATATACCAACACATTAAAATCAGATAGGAACTACATTTTAATCTGCTTTGGGCCATGCTTGGGAGTGTTGTAGGCTGCTAGTAGCCCTCAGGCCATGTGTTTGATACCCCTGACCTAGATCATTGAGAAGTAATGAACCCTGTGCAGACACAGCCAGGATGTGTAAGGATCAGAACTTGAACTCATGTCTTCTTCATTCTGAGGTCAACTCTCTGGGCATTATGTCATGCTACCACAGTAGCCATATTTTCATAAAATAATCTTTACTTTTATTTGTAAATAAAGAGCTCACATTAGTTACTTGCTTACTGAAAAGAGTAATGAAGAAGTCTGAAACTTAATTGTTAATTCGTAGTTATAATGCCTACACTTTGTAACTTGGAATTCTTAGCTCTCCAGAGTGTGATTCTTAAATCAGCTGCTGCCGTCAAGGCATAATGGCTACATTGCAATCAAAGTCAGGATAGACGTACTTATATTACGAACATAATAGTACTCATCAGTTCATATTTGAATGCCCAAAGGATGTATAGCATTCCCAACCTCCATACTTTTGTTTATGCCATTTCATTTACTTAATGATCCTTTACTTTCTTCTCTATTTGAGTCCCAATCTTCAAGACTAGCTCAAATTGGGGGCGGAGCCAAGACAGCAGAGTGAAAGCAGTGACTTGCTTAAGCTGTCCCCCAAACCCCTCCAAATACTCATAAAAAATGGCTCTAAACAAATTCTGAAGCAGCAGAACCCACAAAAAGACAGAGTGAAACAAATTTCCAGCCCAAGACAACCTGGATGATTGATCAGAAAGGTGTATTGCACAGGGCTGGGAGTGCAGCGCAGCGTAGCAAGGGAGCACAGGCCGCAGCGAACCTGGAGCAGGCCTCAGAGGAGTGAATCACAGGTAGCTGTGGAGGTTTCCAGACTCCTCAACCCACTTAAGACAACTTAGAAGGTCAGTGGGAAAAGTCTGTTTCTGTCGGTGCTGAGAAAGGAAGGCGGGGTCTCAGCTTCATTCCCCAAAAGCATGGTCGGGGTGGGGGGGGCAGGACAGCTGCTTCCCAAGCTTCGGGCCCACAGACTGAGGGGGAATCCAGTGGCTGATCAGAGAGGGATTTCAGGGATCTCTTTGCCAGTTCTGAGGCAGGAATATCTTCCTTTGCCCATGTTTGGATCTGGGTCACAGTTCTGGGTGGTGGTGCTGGGGTGAGGAGGAACATTGGCATGGTGGAGCTTGTAGTGGCTGTGGAGAGGAGCCCCTCCCCCACAGTTACAGGACAGAAAGGAGTACTTGCGGTCACAGGCCAGGAAAGGAGTAAACACTCACCCCTTATCATACCACCTTGTGAGAACTGAAAATTTACAGGTCCCTAGAAGTATCTCTGAAAACAGCTGTACAAACCCCTGAAGCTTGGGACAGTACATTCTCCACTTTGGAAGCCGACTCTTACCTTAACAAAGAGTTTAAAACTCAAGTAATTAGCCGGGATCATGAGCAAGCAGCACAAAAAGAGTCAGACTATATTATCTTACTTTGGTGAAAAAGAAGATCAAAATATACAACCAGAAGAAGACAACAAAGTCAAAGCTCCTACATCCAAAGCCTCCAAGAAAAATATGAATCAGTCCCAGGCCTTGGAAGAGCTCAAAAGGGATTTTGAGAAGCAAGTAAGGGAAGTAGAGGAAAAACTGGGAACAGAAATGAGAGTGATGCAAGAAAATCACGAAAAACAAGTCAACAGCTTGCTAAAGGAGACCCAAAAAAATACTGAAGAAAATAACACCTTAAAAAACAGCCTAACCCAAATGGCAAAAGAGGTCCAAAAAGCCAATGAGGAGAAAAATGCCCTAAAAAGAAAAATTGGCCAAATGGAGAAGGAAGTCCAAAAGACTACTAAAGAAAATACTTCCTTAAAAATTAGAATAGAGCAATTGGAAACCAGTGACTTTATGAGAAATCAAGACACTGTAAAACAAATCCAAAAGAATGAAAAATTAGAAAACAATGTGAAATATCTCATTGGAAAAACAACTGACCTGGAAAACAGATCCAGGAGAGAGAATTTAAAAATTATTGGACTATCTGAAAGGCATGATCAAAAAAAGAGCCTAGACATCATCTTTCAAGAAATTATCAAGGAAAACTGCTCTGATATATTAGAACCAGAGGGCAAAGTAGAAATTGAAAGAATCCACAGATGTCCTCCTGAAAGAGATCCCCAAAGGAAAACTCCTAGGAATATTGTAGCCAAATTCCAGAGTTCCCAGGTCAAGGAGAAAATCTTACAAGCTGCCAGAAGGAAACAATTCAAGTACTGTGGAAACACAATCAGGATAACACAAGATTTAGCATCTTCTACATTAAAGGACCGCAGGACATGGAATATAATATTCTGGAGGGCAAAGGATATAGGGTTACAACCAAGAATCACCTACCCAGCAAAACTGAGTATAATCCTTTAGGGGAAAAAATGGTCATTCAGCGAAATAGAGGACTTTCAAGCATTCCTGATGAAAAGACCAGAGCTGAATAGAAAATTTGACTTTCAAATACAGGACTCCAGTGGAACATGAAGAGGTAAACAGGAAAGAGAAATCATAAGAGACTTATTAAGATTGAACTGTTTACATTCCTGCATGGAAAGATGATATTTGTAATTCATGAGAACTTTGGCAGTATTAGGGTAGTTGTAGGGAAAAAAATTATATGTGTGTATATAGATATAGATAGATAGATAGATAGATAGATAGATAGATAGATAGATAGATAGGGTGAGTTGAAGATTAAGGGGTCATATCTGGAGAATAAAATTAAGGGATGAGGGAGGAGAAGAAGAAAGGGAGAGGTAGAATGGGGTAAATTATCTCACGAAGAAAAAGCAGAAAAGAAAAGTCTCTTACAGTGGAGGGGAAATGGGGGAAGGTGAGAGGGAATGAGTAAATCTTATTCTCATAGGATTTGGCTTAAGGAGGGAATAACATACACATTCAATTGGGTATGGAAGTTTGTCTTACCCTACAAGAAAATAGGGGGAGAAGGGGACAAGAGAGCAGGGGGATGATAGAGAGGAGGGCAGATTGGAAAAGGGTGTAATCAGAAGTAAATACTTCTGAGGAGGAACAGGGTCAAAAGAAAGAATAGAATAAATGGGAGGGCAGAATAGGATTAAGGGAAATAGAGTTAGTTTTTCACAACATGTCTACTATGGAAGTGTTTTGCATAACTGCACATGTACAACCTATATTGAGTTGCTTGCCTTTTCAATGAGGGTGGGTGGGGAGGGAAGAAGGGAGAAAATTTGGAACCTAAAATTTTAAAAACATATGTTTAAAAAAAAGTTTTCACATGCTATCGGGAAATAAGAAATACAGGAAATGGGGTATAGAAGTCTATCCTGCCCTACAGGAAAATAGAAGGGGAAGGGGATAAGAGAAGGGGGGAGAGAAAGAAAAGAGGACAGACTAGGGGAAGGGATATTCAGAATGCATGCCATCTTGGGGTGTGGGGGTGGGTAAGACGGGGTGAAAATTTGGAACTCAAAAACTTGTGGAAATGAATGTTGAAAACTACAAATAAATAAATTCATATCAAAAAAAATTTGTTTTAAAAAGACTAGCTCAAATTCCACCTTCTGTGTGAAGCCTTCTTCTGTAGTTTTGCGTTCATACAAGCTGTCCCCTATTTCAGGAGTGTACTTTCTCCTCATCTCCACCTTTCAGAATCCTTATTCTATATCCCTATAGATGCTGGTTGCCTTGCCTTATTTTCCTTAAAGACTTAAATTTAGATGCTACCTACTTGGTGAAGCCTTTCTAATTTCCCTAGTTTCTACTACTCTCTCCCTCTATTCTCAAATATTCCTAGAGCCCTCTGAGACCTCATTTTGCCTTTTGCTCCCTTTCTGAATCATTCTTATGTGTCTTATATGTGTTCATATAAGCTAAATCCATACTGCACTGCACCCACCCTCCACCCCAAGTTCTTCAGTGGCTATAGCTATGTAGTATTTGTCTTTGTATTTCCAAAACCTAGCATGGGACATAAGCATTGTAAACACTTAATAAATCTGTGTTTAGATGAATTACTTCTTTAATTTAGCTTATAGTCATCTCGCCCTCCTCTTTTATCTTACAGTACTCATCATTTTGAGCACTCATTTAGAAATGATCACATGCTACCATGTACTGTAGAGCAATGTGGTAAAGAAGATAGAGGACCTACTTCAGAGACAAGACCTGTGTTCAGATTTTGCCCTTATCGCACTGACCGTGTGAATGTGTACAAATATCTTAGAATCCAAGGCATCAGTCTTAAGTTATAACAGATGAATTGTGTATATTCATAAACAGAGGCAGTATCCACCCCAGAGGTCTTCCCAAACCATTGGAATTATATACCCCAATACTGTTACTTTTTAAGCATGTTTGTGTCCCATCTCCTTTTGTGGTTTAGTCATTTCAATCATTTCCAACTTTTTGTAACCTCATTTGGGGTTTTCCTGGCAAAGATACTGGAATAGTTTGACATTTTCTTCTCTACTTCATTTTACAGATGAGGAACTAAGGCAATCAGGATTAAGTGACTTGCCTAAGGTCACATAACTAGTAAGTGTCTGAGATTGCATTTGAACTCACAAAGATAAGTCTTCCTGATTTCAGGCCCAGCACTGTATTAACTGAGCCACCCAGCTGCCCCATCTCCTTAATTAGGTGGTAGTTAGACAGCTAGGTAGCTCATTGGATAGAATCCTGGGCCTGGAGTCTGGAAGACCTGAGTTCAAATTCAGCCTAAGACACTTACTAGTTCTGTAACTCTGGGCAGGTCATTTAAACTTGTTTGCCTCAATTGCCTCATCTGTCAAATGAGCTGGAGAAGGAAATGGCAAATCACTCCATGATCTTTGCCAAGAAAACCCCAAATAGGGTCACAAAGAGTCAGACATGACTGAAACAACTGAACAAAGCCTTTTGAAGTGAGGAATTGTATCTTATACTGCTTTTTCTCCCCACACCTTATTAAAATGCTTTTCTACTACCTGATGGCATAGTTGATAGAATACTGGACTTGGAGTGAAGAACAACTGAGTTCTAATCGTACCTTGGTCTCTTATTAGCTTTGTGACCCTTGCTTGGCAAGTCACATAATCATCATCATCATTATATCTAGCATTTAAAGTGTTTAAAACACTCTAAAAATATTATCGCATTTGCTCCTCATAACAACTCTGGCACGTAGGTACTGTTACAATCCACGTTTTATAGATGAGAAAACTGAAGTAGATGAAGCTTATGTGACTTTTCCAGGTCACCCAACTGGTAAGTGTCTGAAGCTAAAGCTGAATTCAGGCCTTCTGAACTTCAAGTCCAGTGCTCAATCCACCATACACTTAGCATTTAACCAATTTTAGTTTCAGCTTCCTCATCTGTAAAACAGAGATAATGATAACATCTACCTCCCAGGTTGTTGTAAGGAGAAAATGAGGTAATATCTGTAAAGTACTTCGTAAACTTTAGAACACTATGTAAGAATTAGCTATTATCATTACCACTGCTACTGGTAACCCACTAATCTTTGTTGATGATTAAAGAACTGAATGGTGTATGATCTTAAACATTTGGAGGATTTAATGTGAATAACTTGGCTTTTATGGAGGCCGGCAACCTAAGAAAGCATTACCATTTTCATGCTGAGATATTTTACAAAAGGAAAACTGATTCTTCTGGCCACAGTCTTGAGAACGTCCTTCAGCTGGGGCCATCATTGGAAAACTTAAGCCAGTGACAGAGTAAAAGATCTGGGAAAACTTGATCGATTTTCATTGCCCAGTCAAGTGATAGGGGAAAATCCCCTGCCCATCTAGACAGCTCAAGTAAGGGATCTGTTGGAGAGAGCCTCTCAGAGATAGTGAGTCATTAAACCCCTATCATATTCACCCTGGAGAGGCCATAAGGAGCATGTTTCCAGAGCTGTCATCCTCATAGCATTCTCAGGGAGCAACTGGGATGGGTTGAGTCATTTTCTCTGTGAGGAGGATCAAGTTTCCTGCTGTCCCATTCACAAAATGAAGCAAAGAAAAGTTTGAGAAAAGACTTTATTTCTGACTCTGCAGTTTGGAAATAGTACTACATAGCACACTAACAGTCAAACTACTTTAAGATTCCATTGTAAAATTTGGAAACAGTTCTAAATCTTCAGCCTGACAAACTGACCAACAAACCCAAACCAAAAATAAAAAATAGCCTTTTTTGAAGTGCAGCTTACTTCAATTTTTGTGATGTAATTTGGATATTTCATAGGTTATGACAAATTCAAGTGTCAACGAAAAGCTATAACTCAAGAAAACAGGTCTTTGAAATCTTAGCTGATCATTAAAAAATCCTGCAGGATTTTTCATGACCGACTTTAGATTTGTCTTGAGAATAAAAGGCTCAAGTTGGAGTGGAATAAAATAAGAAAGTAGAAAAAGAGAAGAAAAGTGTTCCTATCCATAAACTCCATGCCTCACATTGCTCTTCCAAATCATCTCTAGATCCCTAAATAGCAACTAGGACCCACAAGTAGGAATTGTAGAGGAAGAGACGAGCAGGAAGACCAGTTGATAGAGAAGGAGAGAATCCATGCTAGAGTAGAAAGCAAAAATTCAAGGATAGCCAGGGAGCTGGGCATTTGTCTGATGCAACCTAATCCTCCAAAGTCATGTTCTTTTTTATTGCAATAACTTTTTTTTTTAACCTACTTATGGGTCCTAGTTGCTATTTAGGAATCTAGAGATGAGCTGGGCTAATATAAAATGAAATGTTGTTTTATCTACGCTGTGCCAAGGAGTTAAATGGCTAATCAAATTATAGACTACATCCTGGTACTATGAATTCTGGGACTGAACTCTGTAGCCATACTGACCTTGTTTTTGTATGGAATTGGAAATTGGAATATGGAATTATACAATATTGTATTTGAAAAAGTGGACTGACAATTCTGACTTAGAAACCTCTGGACTATATGGGGATTTTTTTTTAGATAATTTTTTTTTTTATAATAGGACTTGCTATTGGGAGAGACATTGGAGAGCAGGTCTTAGAATCAGGAAGGACCAACTCTGACACACACAAGCTATGTGACCCTGGGCAAGTCACTTAACATCTCAGTTCCCCAGGAAACTATTTAATTATAATACATATGCATATAGTGTTCATAATATGACAGGCATTGTGTTAATCACTTTATAACTATTATCTCATTTGATCCTCACAATAACCCTGTCAGGTGCTATTATTATCATCCCCATTTTACAGATGAGGAAACTGAAGCAAAAAGAAGTTAAGTGACTTGCCTAGGGTCACACAGCCAAGCATTATCTAAGGCCAGATTTAAACTCATATCTTTTTGACTTAAGGCACAGTGCTCTATCTCCTGTGTCATTTAGCACCTCCAAGTAGTTTATCTCTAGGAGCTCCATAGATTGATGAAATCACAGTTCCCTTGCCTCCTTCCCCCCAAAAAATTTGTTTTCTATGTCCAATCATTGCATGATTTATATTACTATGTGTACTCCCTCCCCTGCTGCAAATTGTATTTCCTCTCTATTTTAGTAGAAAGTCTTCATTACTGAAATAATTCATCACCTGTTGACCAACTAGCATCTCTGCACTTGTTTAGGCTGGTCCTCAGATGATAGACATTCAGTTAATTGCCAAAGCTATCCTGGGCTTTCTAGCTTGTTAGGACCTGTGATGGTTCATGTTTTGCTGACATAACCTTCAGTATCTGGGGTCCTCCCCCCCCCACACACACATATATACTACAATGAGGTATCAATATAGGAAACTGGTGGAAGTTTTAATCTATTATATTAACTTAATCATGTTTGTGATCTGGAGCTACTAATATATTTATTCGATTCCTTAGTGACTTATTTAAGAAATTTGATAGGAACTGATCTTGCAAAAATTATTTTATTACATTTTCTCTCATACTGCCCATGGAGACAAAATTGAATTAGGCTCATGTCACAAGTGAAATTAGGTGAGTAATCTTGGTTCCATGCCATTTAGTTAAAAGAATTATGAACATTTTAAGACATAAATAGACTTTTTTTAGAGGGATAATAAAGTCCCTCTGAGATCTCAGCTATTCAGAGCATTGCTACTGTTTGCCTCTGAACAGGGGTTTGTAATAGACCTTTAGTACAAGTTCATTTTGTGATTTTACAAAATAAACCAAGTCCAATCTCCTTAGCAAAGATACTGTGTTAGTAAGGTTTTTGGCATAAAGTGGAAAGGGCAAATAGTCTTGGAGAAAGGAGACCTGGGTTCAAGTCCTGATGCTTAGTAGTTTTTACCATGGGAAAAAAGTCACCCTTTCTGAGCCTCAATTTCCTTATCTGTAAAATGAGGACAATATTACTTGAAATACTATGCAACTTGTCAGAAAAGGGCTCCATTAACCTTGATGCACTATATCTGTATGAGTTATTATTATTTCCATAGCACTTCTAACTCCTCAAAATACTTTAATCCGTTGTCTCACTTTAAAATATTATTAAATTATTAACCTAATATCATATATCTAGTTAAAGCATAGGAGGACTAAACTCTAGATTTTGACTCTGGCTCTCAACTTCTTTTCCACTAACACACATTGCTTTACTTGATACTTTGACTTGGGTCTATTTTTTTATGGGCACATTTAAAAAATTCTGAACTTAACCAACACACAAAAAAAAATAGTGTTTTCTATACAAAGTAGAGCACAAAAAGAGAATATAATGCTTTTTTAAAGGATATAACAAATTCAACTCATTACTTCCAAAACTGTTCTGCTTGTCTATGATTTTTTTCTGAACTACCTTCTGTACTCCTCTTTGCACTTACTAAAATGTTTCAATGTTATGACAAACAGGCAAATTTCAGAAAAAACTTGGAAAGACTTACATGAACTGATGCAAAGTGAAGTGAGCAGAACCAGAAGAACATTGTATACAGTAACAGCAACATTGTGTGTTGATCAACTATGATTGACTTAGCTGTTCTCAGCAATACAACGATCCAAGATAATTTTAAAAACAAAACTCATGATGGAAATGCTATCCACATCCAGAGAAAGAGCTAGTGGAGTCTGACTGCAAATAAAAACATACTATTTTCACTTTTTTTGGTGTTTTTTTTTCCTTTTGTTCTGTTTCTTCTTTCACAACATGACTAATATGGAAATATATTTTACATCATTGCACATTTATAACCTATATTAAATTGTTTACCATCTTAGGGAGAAGGGAGAAAATGTGGAACTCAAAATTTTATTTAAAAAAAAAAGAATGTTAAAAAAATAAAATGTTTTGGTGTTGGCCCAGATCCAGTGCATAGTTGACCATCAATAAATATTTGTTGAATTAAGTTTGAGTGAAGCTCATCAGCTTTTGAAAATTTATCCTATTCCTCTGTCTATTCAGTTGTCAAGTTGTACTAATCATTGTCATTTATTCTTAATTGATATCCTCATTATCACTACCATCAATCAAACATAAACCAAGCACTTACATGGTACTAAGTACTTAACAGTGTCAAATTTGGATGACAGATCTTATTTTATTCTTTAAAAAGAAATTGTATATGGGAAAATATTTTGTCCTGTAAGTTAAAAATAATGTATGATAAAAGGCACATCTATATGACCAAACTTTATCTCTGAACTTGGTTGTGAATTGGGAATTTCTTTTTCAGTTTTATATTTAGTTGACTGGTGCTCAACAGCCCTTGTTGTGTTCTTTCTTAGCTTATTGATTCTTTATCAGAGAAATATGTAATAAGAAGAAAATATGGGTTGGCAAGGATGAGGAATGACAGATGTACAGCCGTAGTGTACCACTGGTATCCTCTCTATCTGAGGAAAAAGTAAGAAAGAAAACAGCAAGAATACACACATTGGGTGGATTCTCTATGCCAAATTCATGGAAGGATATGGAAAAAAACACATCTAGAGTGGACAAGCATAGGTGAGTTGGGATCTTTATATGAAAGGAACATCCAGACCAATGAGGTCATAGATTCATTTGAGTATTGAGTATTTATTATTTATGTTGAGAAAAACTAATCATAATATAAAATAGCAGCAAAATAAAATGGAGAATTTACAGAAAAAAATCATACCTTAAGTCTGTGTTAAGCTTCTATTCCTTAATACTTGACAGAAAATTATTTTTAAAATAATTTTGATCCCAAACTCTAACCTAGTAGATTTCATTTTACCAGGTCAGATGTTAGGTTTTAAAGTACTCCCACCCAACCTCTGTATGGAACATAAACCTAGAGGTGAACTTAGCTGCCCATGATTCTGATAAATTGTTCTAGATTAAAATCTCTTCCTGCCTTTTAGCTTTGCTATATATACTGCACTGGGGAGGTGTACATGGTGATCACCAGCATTCAGGCGTCAACTACCTCTCAGTTTCCATACTTGCCTGAATGACTCTCTTATACCTTCTCCCCTCTCCCTTGAAATAGCTTCCCAGAATATAATCTCACTTCAATATAATCTCATTACAGGAATAATCTTACTAATCTTTGCTCTCTCTCTCCATTCTGCTGTGCTCAGTAACAAGACATAGATTGGTTGTGATTTAAGTTTGTGTAAGGAGTTCCTTTCACTGTTGAAATTACTGATTTTCACATATCTTTCATATAAATGTATGTCTATATGTGCCTGTGTGCATGTGTGTGTGTGTGTGTTATGTATTATCTTACCTTCACCTAGGATCACCTTTCAATATTGTCTTTGGGGGCTGTTTTATCACATTCTAAAGGACATTTCTCAGGATATGCCAAAGCTTTGCTCTTATAGTGTTTAACAACATTTACAATATAATGCATTAATTATAATTTTAAACTTCCATACTATAGTTTTCTTGTGTTTGTTCTACTTTTGTGCAAAGTGGGAGAGCTAATTCTCATTTTCTGCCTTCTTTTTCTGAGGCTGAATTTAAAAGCAACCTCAAAACATTTCTCCTTCCCCACAGAAACAGAGCTTCCACAGATACTCTATCCCTGCCTCCCCACTGTAATTATGTAATTAACTTCCCTCTTCCCCTATTTTAATATCATTGCTTGAATATACTTAGATGTGCTTACCTTTGGCCTGTATATGGTATAAGTCTCATACAGTCAATTTTTTTATTTAACATTTTTACATTGTTGTTTTTGTTCTCTGTATTTTCAATACGGCCCAAGATTATACTGCCTTAGAGAATGGAGTTTGCATTTTTGTAGTGCTCATGGTACAGTGTTTAATATTGTGCCTCTTCATATTAGGCACTTAATAAGTATTTTTGATGATGAAGTTGAATGATTCTAGCCTTGTATTCTTCTACTTAATTATTGCCTGCTCCTCTCCTCTGAAATTTTTTCTAATTCTATGAGTATTTGATTTGGGGAATCCAGGATTATTCTTTAAGGAATGTTCTTCAGGGTATTTGCAAATGTAGCTTTATGTAGTAAGTTGCAGAACAGAGAATCTAATCTTTTTTTTCCTTGTAATGGTGTTCAAATATATTATTTTTATTGATTACATTTCCTTTTCCCCCCCACCCAGGGTGAAGAGGGACAAAAGGGAGATCCAGGACTGGATGGCATTCATGGAAAAGATGTAAGTCTAACTCCATTTATTTTTAATCATGTAATCTATTTACATTGATATTTGATATGCAGCTTATACCTTTGAACTTTGATGATCCGTAGATCATAAGATTATAGATTGAATACTAGAAAGGCATGAGAGGCTTTCTCATTTAGTCTGTTCTCTATTTTATTGATGAGGAAGCCCAGAGAAATTAAATACCTTGCTCATGGTCACACAAGTAAAATGGCAGACCCAAGTTATCTGATTCTGAGTCCAGTGCTCTTAACACTATGAATCAATTGTCACAAGATAAATCTAAAGTGCATGAGGGCAATTATCCACATAACTCAGCAAAAGTCCCACTTTGGTCACAGAATTACTTCACACTTATTGGTGTGTTAACTTTGGATGTTAAGACTTGAAGTAAACATTGCATAGGTGTAATGGCCAGTATGATATTCTATTTTGAACTAATGACTTTGAAAGCCCAGAGTTAAAATAAAACTAATATTTTTTTAACAATTAGAAAGCACACAATATAGCAAAGCTTTGGTCCACTGACCACATATTATTATGCAACACAAAAAATAGGTTTTCTTTATAGCCCCTGGTTTTACTTATAAGTAAATTATTATTATTTTTTAATGTTTATTAAAACTGGTGACTTTCAAGAGTAGAAAAGTTTATTATACTTGTAAGAAGTGCAATGAGGTAAAATGCAAAGAGCGTTGGCTACTTTGGAATGTGGGACCCCAACTTCAAAATCCTGCCTTGTCCGTTACTACCTGTGTGACCCTAGGCAAGATACAGTTAGCTGAAAACAAGCATTTATTAAACTCCTGCTGTTAATCAGGCACCATGGTCATTGCTGGGAATACAAAGACAAAACTACAATTGTTCTTGCTCTTATTAGTGATCTCTAAGGAGGGAGACAACATTTGTTTTACACATAGATATATGGATATACACATAAATACAATGCCCCCAGGTAAATTGATGTAGGACCCTGCTGTGAACCTTTAGAGCAAGAGGAGTCTAAAAGTAAGGGTTTTTTTGTTTTGTTGGCATTTGGGGTTAAGTGACTTGCCCAGAGTCACACAGCTAGGAAGTATTATGTGCCTGAGGTCGAATTTAAACTCAGGTCCTCCTGACTGTAGGGCCAGTGCTCTATTCACTGCGCCACCTAGCTGCTCCTAAAAGTAGTGTTTTGAGACTTTGGAGAGTAGCTTCCGATGCCCCATGAATCCTCCTCCCTGACTGCTTTGTTAACTTTATTACTGGTGGGGTTAACGTGTGTTTTCATTTTCTATACCTCCTTGAGAGATTTTTTTCAAAAATTATTTATTTTTTTCTGAACTTAAGGAATAAATAGCAAGCATTTCCATAATATACTAGAATAGAGAAAAAGATGATTGTACATAAAACTGAAAATCTATTATGTACAACTTGCTGTTCCTTTCAAATATATAATAAAATTATCATGTAACTTTCTTATTTTTCCCTTTTTTTCTTTCCTCCTCCCCGCCACCCCAGAGATGGCTTCTCCTTGAGAGTTATTTCCACCTGAGGATACTGGAATATGATTTTAACAAAAGGACAGTTTGTTTAAACCCTCCTGTTCTGAGTGAATCCATTGTATCAGATGCTGGAGAGTGACCTTGACAACTAGATATACAGATCTGAGAGCCATCTGCATTGAAATGATAATTGAATTCATGAAAGGGAAAAGAGAAGAAGGCACAGGACAGGGTATTAGGTTATATCCACAGTTAGTGGGCATTAATCCTGCAAAGGAGACTGAGAAGCAGTAGGTATCTGAGTCTTGGTTTACTCATTCATAAAAAGAGATCTTTAAGATTTCTTCTGTCTTTGCATCTACCATTCTGTGAGTCTAAGGCACTGTTCTATAATGTGACTAAACTGAAACCAATGTCTGTTCTGAGGAAAGAAGAATAAGAAAAAGATAGCTTACAAGTTCACAAAGGCAAAATGGTACAGAGGAAAGGGTATAGGATTTGAAATCACAGGACCTGTGGTTCACTTCCTCACACTGACAATGATAGCTTTTGGAATCTTGGGTAAATCACTTAACCTCAGTTTCCCCATCTCTGACATGACTACATAGAGTATGGTCATGTAAGCATTCCAAGGTGATCAAGAGAAGCTTTCCCCCTTCTCTCTGTCCCCATCTCTGTTTCTATCTTTCCTCTGTAACTGAAGCCTTCCCAGAAAAACTTTTGCTCACTACATCTTTAGTTTAATGCTTAACATCCAAGGACATCTATAAAATGGGGGTGGGCTAGATGACTTCTAAGATTCCTTCTCATTCCAAAGCTATGAATGTGTAAAATATGGGGGAATGAAATTTTAAGAGTATTATTAAAGAAGAAATAAGAGTCAGGAGATAAGGAGCTAGGAACAATTACATAAATTTAGCAGTTAGGGTAGAATTCCATTGGTATTTTGGAGAGATAGTGTTATGTCATGAAACATTAGAGGTTTCAGGATATCCTTTAGAACTGTGGTTCTTAATCTTGTGTATGTATACACATGCTCACATGTGAGTGAGGGACCCCTTTGGCAATCTGGTGAAACTTAAGGACCTTTTTGGAATAAATGCATAAGATAAACATACAGGATTACAAAGGAAAACAACTATATTGAAATACAGTGATCAAAATAAAATACAAGTTCATAAACCATAGCTTAATAACTCCTGATTTAGAATATATCAATCAAGAAGTATTTGGGGCAGGAGGAGAGAGGTGTTGCTATGTTCTTCTATGTGCTATCAGATAAAATAAGTACAAGGTGTGTACCTGCTATCAAATTAGACATTTTCCCCATATTTGCTAGAGAGACAGCATGAAAAAAGGGAGTGAGAGCTGGACCAGTTTATATGAAAGCAAAGGCCTGTGTGTCAGCCAGAGGCATTGGGGAAAACTACTCCTTAATAAGTTTGGGTGCTGAGAATAACATGTTAAATAATGAGAGTCAGTTCGATGCAAAGCTTTATTGCAAGCAGTGGAGAACAGGAAGAAGGGGAGAGAGGAAAAGGGAACTTGACGTACAACTTGGGCGTATACACTAACAGAATGGAACTCATGACAGCAATGCTGCACTGGGGAGCCCAGAGACATGTGACCATTCAGCTGGAAGTGGGTCCTCCAAAGTGCCCTTCTGAGGGTGGAGTTCTTGTACTGATTCTGGGCACCCCCCCTGGAGTTGACTGAGTTGCATATCAGGAGTCAGGACAAAATATTATTTTGGGAAGCTTATTATCAGGGAGAGGAAACAAGCTGGTGGTAGTCAAAATATTATTATGGGATTTGTTATCAGGGAGAAAAAATAAGCTGGTGGTAGACAAAATGTTGTGTGGGGGACACAGCTGTACTAACCTTTGAAAAACATTACTGTTAGTATTTTTCCATGAGAACATTGTATAGGCTTACAGCATCACTTAAGGGGAAATTGTCGTGGTGGTGTCAAGATCATCAGGCCTAATCTTATAATAAAGGATCTTCACTGATCAACCCATACATGGATGTTACCCTCCCCTAGTAACATATTGGACAAAAGTGAATCCAGCCACTATTTAAATAGCTTCAATGTGGGGGAACCTACTACTTCTGGAGGCATGCTTCTTTTGTACAATGCAAATTATTTTGAAGTTTTTCATGATATCAAGTCTACATTTGTCTCTTTGTAACTTCTAGCCATTGCTCCCAGGCCCACCCTCTGGGACCAAACAAAACATATCTTCCACATCACATCCCTTTAAAGCTTAGAAGACAACTGTTCCTTCCAAGTATTTTCTTCTCTAAGCTTATATCCCCAGCTGTTTCAAGAAAAACTCTTGGGACATGTATGCAAGGCCTTTTACCGTTTTGGTTACCCTCTTCTAGAAACTCTTCATCTTATCAATATCTTTTTTCCCCTTAGGCAATTGGGGTTAAGTGACTTGCCCAGGGTCACATAGCTAGTAAGTGTCACGTGTTTGGTCTGAGACCAGATTTGAACTCAAGTCTTCCTGACTTCAGGGCTGGTGCTCTATCCACTGTGCCACCTAGCTGCCCTGAATCTTATCAATATCTTTAAACTCTGATATCCAGAATTAAATATGTTTCAGTTGTGGTCTCACAAGGGCGAAATACAGAGGGATGCCATCCCTTTTCTTCCTGGAAGCTATGCCTCTACAATGTATCCCAAGATCACATAAGCTTTTTTGATTGTCACATCATACTGCTGACTCATGTTGAGCTTGCAACCCACTGAAACACCCAGCTCTTTCTCAAAGAAACCACTATTTAAACCTACCTTTCCTATGGTGTACTTCTGAGATGGTTTCCAAGTGTAAGATTTCACGTTTACCCATATTGGGTATTATATTAATATATTCATCCCAGGGAAGTTGCCTATAAAGATCTTTTTAGATACTAACTCTGCCATCCAATGTATCAGTTATCTCTCCCAGCTTTATGTCATCTGAAAATATGCTGAATATTTTACCATTCATGAAATTGTCAAACATTACTAAGGAAAGCACAAATGCCTGGGACACTGCACTGGAGACCTATTACCAGATCAACACTGAATTATTTTAAATTTTATTTTATTTTCAATACATTGAATTTTTAATAGCTATTCTTTGAGTTCCTGCCAGTCAATTGGGTCAAAATCCACCTAATTATAATACTGTCTATCCTTTCATTTCCTATTTATCCTATATCTCTACATCTCTTCAAGAAAAATACTTCATCAAATACCCTGCTAAAATCTAAGTAATACAGGGGCAGCGAGGTGGCTCACTGGATAGAGCTCCAGTCTTGGAGTCAGGAGGGCCTGAGTTAAAATCAGGCCTCAGACACTTGACACTTACTAGCTATGTGATCTTGGGCAAGTCACTTAACCCCAATTGCCTAGCCAAAAAAAAAAATCTAGGTAATATCTATGCCATTTCCTTGTTCTACTACTTAACAGTAATAATACTGTTAAGAGAAGATATAAGCTTAGTGTAGCATGACCTGTTCTTGAAGAAATTATGTTGGTTCTGTGATTTTTCCAGGAATCAAGGTCAAATCCACTAGACCATGGTTTGCAGACTTTATTCTCTTATTTTTTAATGGGAATAATATTTACCCTTCTCCACATCTACAGTATACTTCCCATTCTTCGTGATCCTGTAAATATTGTTGTAACTCACAACTCACATCTTCCAGTTCTTTCAGTCCCCAAGAATGTAGTTCATCTGAGCTACCTGACAACTGTATCAAGTAGAGTGAGCTATTCAGTCGGTATCTCAATACTTATCTTGAGTATTAACTCTCTTTTACCTATTTTTGTTTTGTCAATTACAGTGCAAATGTCGTTCACCTTGGCTGAGAAAGAATTTAAGAATGAGCAGTTCTGTCCTCTCTGTTGTCAGTTTTCATCATCCCATCTATACCAAGTGGCATTCAATTCCATCCCTTCTTTGAACTTTTTCTTTGCTTCAACACAGCTTAGAAAACCCTTTTCATTGGGTTCACATTATGCGTTTGATATTTATTACTTGTGTGACTTTAAGCATGTCACAATCTCCCTGGGCATCAGTTCCTTCTTCTATAAAATGATGAGATTTGACTAAGTGGTCTCCAAGGTTCCTTCCAGCTTAAATTTATTATCTGCCTTATGGTCCTTAGCTTTCCTTACCAGCATCATATCATTCCAAGTGTTGGCAGACCAGACACTTTTTTACATTCATTGTTACCTGTTCTTTGTTCCATATTTGTATGCATCTTTTAGAAAATCTAAGTTGGTTGGTGATTTCCCTGTGCAGTCATATCAGAAAAAATCACATTTTCCCCTCATAACTGGAATAGTTTCCCTTTCAGCCTTCTAAATGCCATCCATGAGAGTTTCTCATCATTCCTGGGCTAACTTGCCCTATAGAATTTTAGACCATACTACCCAAGCTACCCTTCTTCTGAATGCTTTAAATCTGCTTTCTAAAAATCAGGGGTGTTTGTCAGACTCCACCCAAATTTCCTCTTTTTCTCCATCACAAACTCTAGCAGGGAATGGCCACTCCGTCCTAATGTTTCCATTGTGATATCCCAGCAACCATTTCTTTCCTGTTGACAAGAGCCAGATCCAACATAAAATAATCCCTTTTTGTTCCTCTGCTCTTTGAATGATGAAATGATCATTAAGGTAAGTCAAGAGGTATTAGCTGCCCTACTTTTTGCAGCATGAGAGCGTTCCAGCAAATATCTGTATAATTGGAGTCCCCCATCCCTACTACATCATGTCTCTGCACCAGTTTTGAGATCTCTTTCACAAACTCCTCATCCCTTCCATCCCTGTCTAGGCAGTCTATAGTATATTTTGATGACAAAATCAGTTGTTTCTTCCTCCATTTTCTCTCACTCAAATACTCTTTGCTGTGCTTTCCCCACATCTGCTTTCTGGATTTCCTTACCATGAGTATGCCTTCCTAGTACACAATACTGTCCCATCCCCCATCTTGTTCCTGTTGAATAGGGTAACTCTTTCTAAAGCCTTATATCCTATCTCACTGAGTTTCAGTGATAACTATGAAATCAAATTTGAATTTCTCCTTTCATTAGAACCCTCTAATTCTGCATTTGGGTATTTGTGTATGAGCATTTAAGGCCATAGGGGCAACTAGATGGCACAGTGGATAGAATGTCAAGCCTGGAGTTAGAAAAACTCATTTTCCTGAATTCAAATTAGGCCCCAAACACTTACTAGCTGTGTGACCCTGGGCAAGTCACTTAACCCTCTTTGTCTCAGTTTTCTCAACTGTAAAATAAGCTAGAGAAGGAAATGGTAAACCATTCCAGTATCTTTGCCAAGAAAACCCTGAATGGGGTTGTGAATAGTCAGATGTGACTGAAAAAATGACTGAACAATAACAACATTTAAAGCCATGGGTTTTACTTCTGGCTCCTTTTTTCATTTTTTTTTCTTCTGTCAACATCTCTGGGTATCTCAAATTCTATTCTTGTTACTCAATTTTAGCTATCTTCTATGATATCTAGGGAAGTTTTTTTTCCTTCTCATAGGCATTTTAGTTTTAAAGCCCTTTTGAATAGTTTTTCATGACACATAGAAAATGGATTCCTACCAGTCTTTGTTACTTATAATGCTCTTAGTAAGGAGTCTGTTATATCTAGATTTAAAGCCATTGTCCACAAGTCCAAATCCCATGCTTAGATATCTCTTTCTTAGCCACTGTTCACTTCCTGTATCATTTTTCTCTCCTCTGATTCCCTTGCCCTCAGTGGGTAGCAGTGAGGAAAACATAATCTTTGCTACTGTAGCCTTCAGTTTCCTGCTCAAGATTTAATAATCTTTGTCAATACTTTTAAGGTTCTTTCTGACAGTATTATTTGCACCCCTTCTGGTGATGTAAATCACCCTGAAGTGGGTAGCACTTATTATTTCGTTAAGTCCTAGGATGTTCTGTGATATGTCTTGTATTTATGCCCAAGGACAACAAGAAGTTCTTTATTGTTATTATCAGGTTGACAAGTAGCTGCCTTAGTACTGGTGAGTAAGGAATCATTACTACCACTACTCTTAACTTCTTTCTATGACCCTTGCTGCAAGTTCTCTCACCTATTAGCTTCTGTGGCTTTATTGTAGAATTCCTTGGAGTACAAGCAGCTGCTCCCTCTTTTCAGAACACCTCAGCTCTTATATCTATTATGCTTATTTTTGTCCATCTCTTAGCTCTTCTATCGACCATAGATTCCTTGAGGAGAGAGAATGTTATTATTATCTTGGAATCTCCCTCAGCACCCATCGTTGAGTTTTGCAAATAGTCAGTGAGCGGTACATCTTTTTTTTTTCCCATTTAAATGAACAGAATTTCTGTAATTTAGAAAACAGTAGGTGATAGCAATTACTAAATGCAGAATCTCATTTTTCAGCTTTTTTTAGGCTAAATAAGGTATATTAGGTACATGTTGAACTTTTTGTTTTTTTCAAAATTCAATCCTCCATGCATTTTAATATGTCATTAAATTAACTTTTATTGTGGGCTTACATGAAATAAATTTTTTCCATCAAAGAAATGTTGGAAAGTCAAAAAAATTGAAATTAGATTAGATACAACCATAAATTCCATTTCATTACTAATGGACATGACTGCTTTTCAAAAAATTCAAGTAAGCTGTTGTAGATTAAGGTAACTGTACAAGTCATCAGATTTAGTCTCATTTTCCATATCACTATTATTCCCTTTAAAATTCAGTAGGAATTCACTACTGATGTTTCTGAAATAATCATGTTAATCTGCTTATACCATTTTAATCTATAGTACTGAATACAGAAAAATGAAAAACACATGAAGTCAAGGGTCTCCCCTGGTGGCAGCTGTTGTTATATTGCTGTGGGATGTTAGAAGGATCAACAATTTTGAACAAACTGAGTTAGTTTTTCCACCTTCTGATTTTTTAACAAAATATACTATAAAGCAGCTATTTTCCCAATCCCAAAAGATTAAAATCATAGTCCAACTACCATTTAGATTCTAAGTAGAACATAACATTCTATAAGAGAGGGCCTAGCTCACTCTGACACACAAAGTTAATTGCTGTGCTTTTTAAGAACCTTCACATGTGTGAATTTTATGAAGAAATGTGATTATAGGTACCCACTTTTATCAGGAATGAATATTCTACTTGCTTCTTAGTCTGTTCCATTCGCTTCTTTATAGTTTATAGTCAGCCCTATGCTTTCTCCCTACCCTGTTGGCTCCTGCCATGTCAGCACTCAGCAACTACTGATAATAATACCTATGTGAAACAATTAAAAAAAAACAATCAAAGACAAGAGATTACCAGACTGTTTTGGGTGGGGGCAGTTAGGTGGCACAGTGGATAGAGTGCTGGGCTTGGAGTCTGAAAGTCTCATCTTCCTGAGTTCAAATCTAGCCTCAAACATTTACGCGCTGTGTGACCCTGGGGCAAGTCACTTACCGCTCTTTGCCTCAGTTTCCTCATTTGTAAAATGAGAAGCATATGGCAAACCACACTAGTATCTCTGCCAACAAAACCCCAAATGGGGCCACAAAGAGTTGGACATGACTGAAAAATGACCAAACTAATAACAACCAATCTATTTCTTGGACCCAGCTATAGTACCTTGGTCCCCAAATCAGTCAATAAACAGGTATTTAGTGTCTACTATGTACTAACACCATTTTACTTTATCATAGAGGAAATTTGTCTGCAACGGCCCAAACAAAAAAGGAAGCATTGACAAATATAATTTTCCCTTTAATTTTATTGCACAGGAACAAAAGACAAGTTATGATACAAATCCCCATTAAACTGAATGCAGTCCATGAAACAGAAATTTTACTAATAATCTCATTTACTTGGATCAGGAATTAAGTCCTGGATATGTTATATAAGAAGGTTGTCATCTTAAATGTTCACCTAACAACAGGCTGCCATATTTAGACATTCTCATTGTGACCCTTAAGTTCATCAAGAATTTTTGTACGGGGCAGCTAGGTGGCACAGTGGATAGAGTATCAGCCCTAAAGTCAGGAAGACCTAAACTCAAATCCGGCCTCAGACCAGACACTTGACACTTACTAGCTGTGTGACCCTGGGCAAGTCACTTAACCCCAATTGCCAAAAAAAAAAAATTTGTAAACTGGGTAGGTTAACTGGGTAACTCTTAAATTTTTTAGAGCTAGGTCCTGATGAGTGCACATCATGAATCCCCTGTAGTGGCAAAATTATTTGAAAGTGCACTGCATATTTCCATTGGGCAGGAATCAAAGACTGTATTTTACAGAGTTGTAAAATAGTACTTCAAATAGTACAAATTTTAATACATGCATCCACTTCAGGAGCTTCATTTCACTAATTAGTACCTAGTTGTGTTTGCTTCTTGAGTATCGGAGCTAACACTTAACAGAACATTCTTGGATCTCCCCAGTATAATTTCAGCTACTTAAAGGCAAGCATTCCTTACTTTTCATATTTGCATTCCCAGTACCTCACACCATGTCTGTCTGTGAAGGAAACACTTCACAAATGCTTTGGGGGTGTTAGTTAGAAGCCATGGCTGACTGACTAATGCAGATATTTCAATGAGCAAATAACCTCAATTATTTTTTCCATCTTCTGATCTTTTAACAAAATAGATCATAAAATAGCTACTTTCCCAACCTCAAGAGATTAATATCATAGTCTAACCACTATCTGAATTCTAAGTAGAATTCTAACCTACTCAAATACTTGTTGAATGATCCATCAAATTCCATTTTACCTGGAAATTATAGGGCTAAGCATGGACAAAATTCAGTTCTCTTAATTCAAAGCAATTCTGCCCTTCATTTGATGGTGACAATGAGAGACAGAGAAATAGAGATTTTTCTAAGGGATTCATGTCATGGAGGAAATAGATACACCCTTGCATCTGTAAGAACTTGGCCAGTAGAGGTGGAGGGAATCTGTGCCCATGAAGTAGCTGCCAGCTGCCCATTGCCGAAACATATGCTTCATAAAAGGAAGTGGAAAACCTCTGTTTTCACTGATGTGATTCCAAAGAGGAATCATCAACAGAAGCCACTGAGGTCTGGATTTCTTCCGGGTAGCACCAACCTTAGTACCTATAGCAACAGTAGCTGTTGAAAGGAAATTACAACAAGAGCAATTTCACATTTATTATCATGCTTTGAGGTTTGCAAAACAATTTCATAGCCACTGTATGAGGTAGGTGGTCTGGAAGAAAGGGCTATGGTAAACCCTATTTCTTAAAACCCTCTACAAAATGCCCACCAGCACTATTTGAGAGGACTTCTTGGGAATAGTCTCTAACATAGAGTACTCCCTCTGAGGAATGTTTGGTAATGGAGAAAGGCTGGTTCTCAAGCTTGTCTTTGACTTTCCCCCTAAATGCTAAAAAACGGAAACACAAGAAGAAAATAAACTAAACCAAAAAAGTGCCTAAATTAATTATGGCTATTGTTCACATGACCCATGGTATGGCTGAAAGAGTTCTGGAATCAAAAGTCCTAGATTCACATTAACCACTTGAGTAAACTTAGTTAAATTATATAACTACTCGGGAATCAAAAGTCCTGGATTCACACTAACCACTTGAGTAAACTTAGATAAATTATATAACTTCTCTGGACCTCAGTTTCCTTATCTACTAAATGAGTGGATTGAATTAGATAGCCTCTAAGCTACCTTTATGTATATGATCTTATCACCCAGGTGAAACATGAACAAATCAATCATCATGAATTTTGCCTAAATTATACAAGTATTTGAATGAGTAGACAGAATCCCGCAGTATGATTTCAAATATTTTCCAATATATGTCTATGTATTTATAGAATGCTTTGTGCATTTATAAATATTAAAGGAACTTTTGTATACCATTTGAATCTTTCTGAGGTTGTGGGTAGGATGGGGTACTACTTTTAGAGTTCCAAACCTACGTTATTTTTAATCCACATCACAACAATGTAAACAGCCTCTTTCCCCTTCGATGTTAATAAGCACAGGAGACAGACTTAATGAGGAATCAGAATGTTCTATTGGTATGGAAGAGAGGAAATCTAATCATGGACTACGAGGATGAAGGGGAACTGACTTCCTTGGCATTTCATTCTGTGACTTAATTTTGTTGTCTCTTTTAGTTGGGGGCCATCTTTCTCTCAGTCTTTGCCCCTGATAGTCTTCAACCAAGAAAATGTGTACTTTTAAAAAATTTTAGTCACAACAGCTAGTTGCAGGAATATCATGGTTTTCTTTCTCAGATGTTCAAACATTTTGTGACCATCTTTGACCACAAGAATTGTGTTAAAAAATACTTTTTAGGGCTCTGGAGGTAAAGGAGAACACTGTACTTTGATAATAAGACATAAATTCTTCAGACTTTGTGGTTTTCCTCGTGGATTTTTTTTTTCATTCATCTTTCTATTTTTCCTTGAGAATGTCAAAGTGTATAAGGAAGAATTATAGCTAATGAATCTTGTCTAGTAAAGTAGTCGTAAGACACAAATTATCCATAGCCTATTCGAGCCTCAGTTTTATCCATGCCTTTTGATTCCTCAGACTGTTGTTAAATCTGCACCTGCCTCAAGCAGGGTCATTTCAATTCTTTAATTTTCTTTTTTTTTCCCCTCCCAGTTCATCACTGGTTTCTATATTGAGTGACTCCAGGTGCTGGTATTTGGCATTATTCATTCACCTGGAATTTGCAGGGCAGTAATAGCTTAAAGCCCTCTGGCTAGCGCAGTATGGTGCATAGATCTATATGCTACATTGTGTGATTTTCTGAGTATTTCTTTTATTCCATTATTGTCCCTTTCTAGCCTATAGTGTAATATTAAGGATGAAGAAAGATTCTTTTTCCTATTTATCACAGACTCAGTATGTGTCTATCCACCTCTGTTTGTTTACACCATGAATGCATTCAGCCATGGAACTGATCTCCTCCAGTGAAATCTATTGTTATATCTCTGAAAGCTGTCGTTTCTGAGCCAGATCAACTGAATACCCATTAAAATGCCCCAGAGCCTGGAAAAAAATGCATGAAAATATTCATCTGATAGGTTTTCAGTGTTTTATGTTGCTACATTTGATATCTTTGCAAATCCAAGTAAGGAAGGCAAAGGTAGATAGGGATTAAAGACATGGATGAGCTTTAAAAAAATCTAAATCAGTAAAGTGATTTTTTTTTTTGCTCCCATTTTGAGAGTTGTGAGAGAGTGAATCTTTCTTCGCCCTCTTCCCTGCCCCTCCACATTTTGGTTTCTAGATAGAACTGCAAAAAAAAGCTTTTGATTTAACTCTTGAATTTTTGGCAAGCTTAATAAAGGCCAAATCAAAGCTAAATCAGGGGTATTTACAGCATCCACAAATTTAATCTAAAGTGGATACTTAAAAGCTCATATAGTTCTAAATGATGTGCTTCCAGATGGTGAATTAATGTAATTTTAGCAGGAAGTGAAGTTGCACAAATATGCAGTATTTGGATCACTCACTGATTTAATGTTTCTGTCCCCACCATAGCCCAGATGTTGCTGATCATTTTAGTGCCAGTTGTCTCTACCTCTCCCCTTGCTGTGAACTGAGAAATCAAGTTTGGGAATTTAGTCAATTCTGGTTTATTTCATTACTAATTGTGTTAATAAGGGAAGTTTGCTGTGAGTTGTTTACAAAGATCTTCTTGTTTTGTACAGGGTTTGAAAGGTGACTTGGGTCCTCCAGGTCCACGTGGCCAGAAAGGAGAAAAGGTATTGTATTTCCCCAAAGAAATGCTGAGCATGAATAAATGAAAATCTTTACCTTAACACATATATGCACACCCCTTTCCCCTTTCCCCCCAGCAATTAATTTTCACTAAGAGAGTATTAACTACCAAATGAATTCTGAAATTAACCAATTGCTGTTAAAATAGCACAAGCAAGAAATACTTTTTGGATCATTTTAATATCTCCCTGAAAACAATTAACATGCTAGTTCACTCTCACTATCAGCTGTGTTGCTCTACAACAGGGTCATCCCCTCAGCTTGCTTGACAGCAGTAGCTGTTATATCATCACACTAGGTGAAACCTCCCAAGGCAGCTGTGGGAACAGTGCCAGTAGCAATGAGGTGTGCGTCTGAAGGTGAAGCAGGTGGTTGTCAGGGGGAGATAACTAACTTTGCTCCACAGATTGCTCGCTCCATTTATCCCCACTCTTCCTCATTAACTATCCTGTAATGGTATATTGGCAATGACTTTGAAAGAAGAATAAAGAAAAATTAAAAAGCAAGCATTAAACTGAGCAAGGTCACTGGTCTCAACTTTTTAGACAGTGGCCATATAGTGGCTTTCTGATGATAATAGAATACATCTTCAGCTTGTCTTCTATTCTCAACATTATGTGTCTTTCTAGAGTCCATGAGTTCTTCCATTTTAAAAGATGAATAACTGTGTTTGTTGTCTTCTGCCTAAAGCTGGGAGAGTTACTGTTCTACAGGGTCCAAACATGAACACTATATGTAGCTAAGAGTTCCATTATTCCTAATTTTGGGATATTATGTACCAGTGTTCTATCTTGCAAATAGGCCTTAGCCCCACCCTCTATTAGGGGTTACTATGAATGGCCAAATCGTGGCCAAAGCTGAGCAATGGTATCTGTTTCTCACAAGTGTCTACTATTGCAGTGCCTTAATAATTAGAATGAGAGCACTGAAGATCAAAAGAAAATAAGTTTGCTAATTATTGTTGAAGTCAATAAAATTCATCTTTTGCTCTTTAAATTTAAGTGATCCATTTTTCAGATTCTCGAAGATATTCAGATATTTAAATGTATTATCAATTGGGAAGTCCCTCCAGTGAGGCAGATTACAACCTGTCAATTTCTCAGATACTTTGCATTAATTCCATGTGTTTTTCTAGTTTTCTAGCTATACCTGGTCATCTGAATTTACTCAAAGGTCAATGAAACACGTTCAATATTTGTAATTTGTATAGACTTGTGAAGCTGCCTGCCCTGATATTCTTTAGAAGAGGCAGCAGGCCATCTTCTTGCAGCTGGGAGGCATGAAGTGGGTTGAGCCACTTATTATTTCTGCTGATCCTGATAGTAACTTTGCATCAGAAAAATTATCTGCTGCTGTGACATTTCCCAGCTGCCCTGTTGGCAAGCCACCAGGCTTGAAAAGATATTCATTCTAATTTTGGATTAGCAGACAAAAGATTAGAAAATTAGATTATTTTGGTTCCTTTGAAACCTGTCCTTCTGCTGTAAAAAGCATGTGGGGATGAAAGGTGATTTTTATATTGTGGAAGGGAGTAGCAACATAATACAATTTTCATGCTATACAATATTTTCTTGAGATGAGATCCTGTTTTCCATAACTACAAAATTGATATTATACATGGTTATTGGTTCCAACCATCAAGAAGAATAAGAAATAAAACGTAAATAAAAGTTGGTAATTGTGATTTTTTCCCCCCTTTTCATTGTTTTAGGGAGAAATGGGACCTCCAGGACCACCAACCTTAATCGTAAGCACTTGTAAAAACCAAAATACAAATTAAAAAAAATAAATTCCCAAATATTTTCAACCAAATTTTTATCCACACTACACTGTTACTACACTTGAAACTAGAATTATTATTTTTAGAGCTCCAAGTTACTATGGAAATAACTTTATGGATAAGGTCGACAAGGCCCAAAGAAGGCAAGGAACTTGCCCAAAGTCACAAAGCTTGTTGGATGATACCAGAGCAGGTACTAAAACCCACAGCTTCTAATTCCCAATTCAGTGCTTTGCCTCTTATATTTTACCTCGAATTACCTCATATACTGCCATTGAGATTATTGTCATAAAATGCTGCTGCAATTTAAAAACACATTTAATATTACATTCAAATGGAAGCATCATGGTTTATCTTTACTGACACAAAAATAAGTTTTATAAAAATAAAGATTTCAAAAGGTGAAAGAAAACTACTATGCAAACTGATTGTTGCTCAGAATTCTAGGATATTCGTGTGGTATATTTTTAACATTTGCAAATGAATATATAAAACTACAGCATTTTGAAAAATAATTTATGAGAAACAGATAATGAATCTATAATGGAACTGTTTTAGAATTAACTAGTTCATTTTTTATTTATTAAGCATAGAAGCATAATTATATAAATATTCTATTTGGGCACAGCTTATATTATAGACTTTCTAGGTCTTTAAAAGTTAACATTTAATTAAAAATTCTTGGTCTAAGAATGACTTATTCTGCCTAATTATAAAAGCAAAAGGCATTTGTTTGAATCAAGTTTTTTTTTTTAAGATCAATTGTAGCTATAATTTTCTGATGCTGACATTATTTATTTATTCATTCAGTTTATAAAAATGGTGCCCTCTAGGTGAAAGTATTCAATTTAAAACAGTCAATTAATATACATAGAAAGAACAGCAGCAGTTAATAGCACATATTAAATATTTTAAATTATCGGCTTTAAAGCACCAGCCCATCAGGGAAGGTCAAGTTAAAAGAATGTCTTGTACTATTGTGAACTGGAGCTCTGTCACATCAGGAAAGGGCAGGAATTCCAAGGACCATTAAATGATCCTGTGACTTTGACAGAATTCATACTTCTGCTCTAAAGACCCATTGTGGGCTACACTCATTAATATATGAAACTAGTCTTTACAACCTCTCTGACATGAATGGCATGTGTTTTTATTCACAGATGGAGGAACTGTGCTGAAAAGTATGCAATGTACCTAGGGGTACTAAACAAATGAAGCTTTGGAGCTTTAAGCTTTGGTTTTAGGGAAGGCAATACAAACAATCCATTTGAGATATCACTGTAGAGGCACATTATTTGAAGTGTAGATATTCAACAGAGTTAATTTTTGAAAATGTTTTAGCATTCGAATTTTAAATTACTGTAGTACCCCTTTCTTGTTCAGTGTCCTTTTCAAGTTATTAAAACAAAATTTTACCCACTATAGATGATTTGATAAACCCCAGAACAGAGTCAAGCTAGAACCTGCCTGGAAATCAACAGAACAGTCTGTTATTAGAACTCTAGCATGACCAGAACAAGGAGTAAAACATGTTGAAGAACTCCAGTTTCCATTAAGTTTTCATCTGTAATCCTTAGGGACTGGAGTTTCAGTTATGGTCATGATGAGCTATTAAAATTTGTACCTGTCCCTCAAATCCTGTAACTTCTCCATGGCATTTGTGCATTGCTTTGTCAAAGAAAAAGGGTTTTGTGGCTCACAAAGAAGAGAAATAGATATTCCAATTTAACAAGCACCTCTATGTTACTGAAGCACCTAGGTTAAGGAAAAGACTTAACTAAATTCTCTGGTGGCTGAAACAACTGGAATGAACTTTTAAAACAAGGGTAGATTATTTGATCTGAATACCTTACTTTAAGAATTACCTTAGGGGTTCGGTGAGTGGTATTGATACTCAGGCAACAAAGTGTGTGTATGAAGTCAACTTACAAAAAATTTAAAAAAACCTTTCTTCTAGTTAGTCCCTGCAAGTGTCTCTCATGGGTGTTCTTTATAGCATAGTGATACAGGCCCAAATAGGCATCAATGGAAGAAATCACATTTATCTTTAAAACTCTCCAACCTCACCCCTGCAAAACTTCCCCCCCAATAGAATTCATGACACCTTATATGACAGATCGATTTTAAGAGAGAACTTGGGAAATTAAGCCACTGCATGAAACTATGACATTTTAGATAGAAGCAATGCTCTAATAAAGACTAATGGTTTGTGCTCAATATTATTCCAATTGTAGCATGTATATTATTTTTCTCATGACATTTAAAAAGCAAACACCAGATATAATAAATTTTAGTTCCATGGTTTCTTGTCCATTGATTTTATTTTTTAAATAAATTTCTGTTAATGCTTTTTATTATCACTAACTTTCCCCCCCATGACCCCTTGGAACTATTCAACTAGCAGTCAGTCAACTAGCATTTATTAAGTACCTACTATGTGCCAGGCACTTTTCTCTAACCCCCTTCCAGAGAGCCATTCCATATAATATAATATTATGTGTATGTATGTATATGTGTGTGTATATATATGTGTGTGTGTGTGTGTGTGTGTGTGTGTGTGTATGTATGTATGTATCTATGTATCTATGGCAAAAAAAGAATGTTAAAGAAAATCAGCAAAACTGATCAATACTTTGATAGTCTGAAAATACGTACAATATCTATCAATTGATTTTAAAATCTTAATTCTGCATAAATGTATTATGCTTTTAAATACCTTTTAAAATTATTCTTCTGTATTTGTATCAATAGGTCCAATATTCAATAAAGTTCTACTATTTTACCGTATGGTTTTTGTCAGGATACCGAAGTAAGGCTTTTGAAGCAAGGCAGGGATTGTTGCTGAAATGACATAGTTGGCTAAATTTCCTTCTGTCTCTCTCTCTTGTTCCCTCTTTGGCATCTACAGCTTAAGCCTGTGCCTGTCCTGTCAGAGCAATGACAGATGAAGGAAGGTAGTGCAGCCATGTCTCTTGTAAAGTATATGAAAACTATTCCGCTTGACACCTGATCTCTTGCTTTTAGTTTCCAGGAAAATGACTGTCCATCTATGTTCCTTTGGCTCTGTCCTTTTTGGGAGTTATAAAGTACTCATCCAGATGGCACCAAATGTTTACACAGAAGCCAAGGGTTAAGTCAGTCATCTGCAGAAGTACCTCAGACTTGCTTACCAATCAGATATTTGAAATGCCAGTTCTTGGAGGCCTAGATAAATCCAGCTCAAGTGAGAATTAGGCATGAGATGTAGCATAGCTTCCCCCCAGAGGAAATTGCATTACATACTACAAGTCTAAATAGGCTTGTAAAGCAACTCTCAGCTGGTCATTCATAAAAAAGCACAGAAGAGTTGCTAATTATTTAGACAGGCAAAACCTTGGCATGTTTTCTTTGTAAGGTGTTTGAAGCCAAGTCTATAGGGCCTTTCAGTTGTTTCAGAAAATAACCTAATCAAAAATAGACCAAGTGATTATTTAAGGACAAAACAAGTAATTTATTGATTTTTAAACTGTTGAATAGTTCCTTGTGATGCTACATAAATGTTTTTGTAGCCCTTTTCCTGGGCATCTATGTCACAATGGATATTTGGAGGAGATGTCATACTCCTTATCATTTAGTCAATCAACAAGCATTTTTATGTGTTTAATGTGGAATTTAAGTTGTCACCCAGAAGTCCAAGAGAACCTCTTCACTGAAGTGGAGATTAAGATCAATTCCTACCCTTTTTTACCCTAACACCACTTAAAACATGCTGGCCACAATATGTTAGAAGAATATTTTATTAAAAAAAAGTGAAACCATAGAACATTATATATTTACACAGCATTGTTGAATTTGGGAGTTGGAATGGACCTCAGTGGCCATCTAGTCAAATCAATAAGAAATCCCCACTATAACATAAATGACAAGTGATCATTCCACTTGTCAGTGCTTGAAGATGTCCAAGGAGGGGGAACCTGCCACGTATTGAGGAAGCCCATTCTACTATTGGACAACTCTGTTAACAAGTTGTTCCAGACATCAAGTATAAACCTTTAATAGTTTTCAATAATCTATAGGATAAACCCCCAAACTCCTTAATCTGACATTCAAGGACCTCTATGATCTGAATCCAATTTACCTCTCCAATTTTATCTCTTACTACTTCTCTTCCCATACCATATTATCCACCCAATCAGACTATTTGCCATCCCCCGATGGTGTCAAATCCTATATTTTCCTGCTTCTATGGCTTTGCCTATGACATTTCCCATGCCTGGAATTGGCCTTCTTACAAAGATTTTTTAATGAGTCTTTCCCAGTGTGACTTACGAGTCACAATGTGAAGAACTTTCTTATACTATGGTTCCCAGGAAATTTTCTACCCCTACTTCACCAGATTCCACTGTTCTCTGCAATGTCTTTAGCTAGCCTTTCTAAATCATTTAGGGTACTTACAGTTCTCCTTGCATGCTAATCAGAAAAGATTTTCTCCTAGTTTGGCCAGTGGTTGAAATCTTTTCCTGTAGAACTTATATCTCTGGTAATCAAATGCCAGATCAGGAATTTCCCCTTATTAAGACTTGTTCCATATGCCCATAGTTCACTGGACACACACAGAGGATCACCCTGGAAAAGGGTTTTAGCATCATTTTTACAGAGTAACTCACTTTTCTTCACCTTGGGAATCTATCTTTAGATGTCCTCTCATATACCTGCCAGCTTGTCTCTGCCTTGCTATTGTCTCTGTTCAGGATGGGCTACATTTTACTCCATTTTCACTGTTCTTCTAAACTTACTTGAAAGAGGATCAAGTGTTCTTCCCCCAAGGTACCCTAGATCTCTGGGGACTTCCAGGCCACCTTGGTTCATAAGATCATAAATTTATAGACAGAAGGAATCTCAGAGACCATCTAATTCAACTCCCTTATTTTATAGATGAGGAAAACAAAGCCCAAAGAGGTGGCTTGTCCAACATGACACAGATAGTAATTGTCAGAGTTGAGATTCAAACCCAGATCCTCTGATTCCAAATCCATTACCCTTTCCATTTCCTCCTGAATGCCTTCCCATGAGGTAGTGAGGCATATTATACAAATCAAGCATGTGCATAAGGAACAAACCGCCAAGGTCACATACTCTAACAGTATTTTCGTAACTGTAGCAAAATCTGCTTGATAGATTTTTTTAATTCTATTGATTTATTCAGAAATTCAGTCAAAATGCTTTGCTGGGCATAATGTTTAAACAATAATTGTCTGAAGACCAGCTAAAATGCTAAGTAATGCTTCTGGGCTCAAAATGGCATTTGTTGCATTTGCAAAGAATATAACCCATAGGCAGTTAGGATGCCTACTGGATAGAATGCTAGTCCTGGAGTCAGGAAGACCTAAGTCCAAATCCTGCCTCAGACATTTGCTAGCTGTGTTTCCCTGGGCAAGACATAACCTCTTTCAACCATAGTTCTCTCATCTATAAAATGGCAATAAAAATAGCACCTACCTGACAGTGCAGCTTAGATTAAATGAGAGGACATATGTAAAGCATTCTGTAAGCTGTAAAATGTTATATGAATGCTAGCTATTATTTTCTCATGAGGAATATATGCTTTTGTGGATTCAAGCCTATACATTTGCATGTTTAACATACAGATACAAGTACAGACTTCTAAGACTCATGGCCCTTAAAAAATCAAATTCAATCTATTTGAGACTCTGTCTTTGACACATATTAGTTTACATGCCATTCTTGTCATTCACTTGAATTTGGATAATTTCTATTAGTTCATAAGTGAATGAATTTATTTAATTCATTGCTAACATTCTGAATCTCATGATCCATCTCACTCTTTGAAATTAACAGAATTAATTTATTAATTTTCATAACAGACCAGTAGAATGATACATTCTTTCCTTTAAAACAAAATTGTATTTAACTGGCTATTCGCTTGTTGAGAAGGAAGGTCTGTACAAATAACTGAGAAAAAGAGATGCAGTGATTATATTTTAGGCTATTTTTATCGTCTCTGTAAAACAGTAATACAGGAGAGCTGATGCTTAAGACCTCTAGGAAGATTTATGTTTCAGCCTCAGAGAAGATTTATGTTTTGGAAAAACCCACACTCTGCTCAATTGACATGGAAATGATTTATATATCTTTCATTAGAAGAATGATGGAGAATAGCTCCCCCTGCCCTTCTAATGCCAGTTAGCTTTTAGTATGCTTCTATATGAAAGGAAATTAAAACATTTTTTTCCAGGAGCCTAAATTTTGCACTTTTTTTCAGTTAGTAAAAGAAACCTTTTTTTCTATTAAAGCACTGTACATCTACCATTTGAAGCTTTTATGAAATAGCTGTTTCACTTTCTTATTGAAGTGATTGGCTCTTTGTTGAAAATAAATTAGAATATCTCCCAAGTGCCATTAGAAAAAAATATGAAAATTGACAGGTCTTTACAAAAATGAGCTATGTAGAGGAATATGTATTTGAACGCATTAGTAAAAATTTGCATAAAGATGAGTTGAACTCTGTTTCACTGTATTTTTAGTTAATTTTTTTTTAAAGTTCAGGTCTATGACCTTATCATGATATTTTTAGAGTGGCACTCAAAAAAAATAGTACTCAGGAAGGAATATGAAATGTGTATAATTAGCTTTTAAATAGAAACAAATCCTATAAAATATTGGAAATATATTTTATTTTACAAAGTAATAGGAAAACCCATAGTAAATTATTGACTCAGGGGAAGAGGGCTATATTGATGACAAATAACACTGAAATAAACAAATTGAGGTAGGATTTTTATTCATGTGAATTCAGCTGAAGCCTTTAAAAGGTAATTGCTGAAAAATATTTGAAGAGTACATTTCTGTCCTTTAAGCTAGTAATTTATTAATTTGAAAAATAAAAGATAAATGGAATTTTAAGTAACTAAGTACACATTACATTTATATGTAAAGGAAGCATTCATCTCTAATCCTTATGAAAAACCAACAGTAAATATTTCTAGATTTAAAAGAGCACAGTGAAAATATCCATAGTACAGAATAAAATTACAGAATTGGAAGTGAATGGAAAAATAGTGTGGTGCCAGCCAATGCTAACCAGCATGTGAATACATAGCCTGTTGCTGACAATTGATTTTCTTTTCTTATATTGAAAATAGTTAACCATAACAAGTTTACCATCACTTTTGTAGTGACCTCTTCTCAGCATCATGCACAATATAGTCAGCCACACTTGTATTCTGATATTTTAGTACTCAGTGTGATAGGAGGAAGTAGAAATAGCAGTTTTGAACATGAATTTGAGAAGCAGTGTTAGATTAGAACAAGTACAAACAGAAGGAACCCTTGCTGGAGGTGCCATAGTGTTTCAGATGCTGAAGGAATGATTTTCATAGTATTTCAGAGACCATTAGAAAGTGTTGCACTATTTCCTCAATATAATCTAATCCATTTACTTGAGTACAAAAAGAATGGGGGGGGCGTGGAAATGCAGATTAAATTATTGCCTTCCCCCCAAAAAAAATGCAGTAGAGGATAAATGAGCACCTGCTGAAACACATACTTTTGCTCCCATTTTTATAAAATCTTTGTAAATATTCTAAATATGTATCACTAGTGGTCACATCATCATGAATGTATTTTGCAGAGTACAAATTGGAAAGGGATTCTCTAAAGGCAGGCAGTTGGCACAGTGGAAAGAACACTGGCCCTCCAATCAGGAAGACCTGAGTTCAAATCCAGTCTCAGACACTTATTAACTGTGTGACCTTGGGCAAGTCATGTTATCTCTGTCTGACTCCGTTTCCTCAACTGTAAATGAAGATAATAGTGGCATCTACTTCCCAGGGCTATTGGGAGGATTAAATGAAAAACATTTGTAAATTTTGGAAACCTTAAAAAGCTTATGATGATAATCATTATTATTATTGTTATTATTTTTTATGGCAAGTTCCTGTTTGTAGATGGCATTATGCAAATTTCATCAAGCCCCATATTATTATGGAACCTCTTCAACTGCATCTGTAATTGCTCAGTTCACTTTATTTTAGTAATCCAGATATGAAGACACAAGTGGATGAAGAATGTATACTGTGAACGTGATGAAATGAAGTTGAATGGAAGGCCCATGGAACTAGTCCATTAGTACACATATCTTAAGCAGGTATTGCACATGGATAGTAGTTGGAGTGTTAAAACGCCTAGGAGAGGGATTCCAGCATAAAGACAGATACTTTGCAAAGAATTTATGGGAAATGGTAAAGAATCAAATGGGGTAAGGAGTTGTGTGTGGATGGGTAGGTGGATGACTTACCATCTCCATCTGTGAAAGGAGCACAGATTGATGACTTCCTGGATCCATTGATCCATCATCATAATTAATCAGTGAATGACAAAAGTGTTCACGTTACAGATCAAAAGGAATCTGCTTAAATCATATGTTTTATTACTACAATTGCATGTGCACAGCAGCAATACTTTGGAGATTGTTACTATGCACAATTAATTGTAGCAAGTTACAATACGTGCAGAACAGTGCATTTAGAAAGAATACTGGATTTTGAGGCAGAGAACCTAGGATTGAATCCAATCCCTGCTTCTTACTTGCATGGCTATGGGCAAGTCTTTTAACTTCTTTTGGACTCAGTTTTCTCACTTTAAAATGAGAGACTTAGACTAAATGTACTAGAAAGTCCTTTTCAGCTCCAAATCTGTGGTTATATTCTGATACTTTTTACCATCTTTGGTCCATTACAACTAAATAAGTCATTTTAGTTTTCAGGGTCTGAATTAATAGAGATCTTAATTAGCCATAGATTAGTCTACCTTGACACTTAAGACTGCCAAATTGGCCAATTAATTGTCTTGCAATCTAATCATATAGAAATCACTGTAGGAATTGTTGCATTGGTAGTTAAATGCTCACCTTTGTTTGAGTGTATCCACACAGAGTTTTGAAAATGTCTGCCACTGAAGAATTCTTTGCAACCTATTCTGGGGACATGCTTGCGGCCACTGAACTGTGTCGAAGCCAGTCCAATCATCTGGGCTGTTTTCATAATCAAAACGAATCATCACAACTGAATCAATCATATACTTATTCACATCAATCATTAAGACTGATGACAGGAATGGATTGGACAGGCAGACCGTGGTCTTCATATTTTTATCAGCAAAGCTTAGGACCAAAATAAATCAGTCTGCCTGGAGTTCACAAAATGGGAAACTAAGGGAGTAAAATCACTTAATTGCAATAAGCCCTTAAATGTCACTTGCTTTTACAATTGTTCTTGCTTTTATTTAGAGATAGGTTTTATAATACCTTTTATCCCAATGGACCAAGTTGCTTTTCACAAGGTAATCACCCTTCTATGATCAAACATAAGGTAAATTACAGTTACATGGGTTACATTTCACCCACTATGAAAGCAAGATGCCTCTGAAGAGTAGTTTTGCAATCTGCAGAATAAAAAGATGAGAATTTCATAAACTATTTTTACATAGGAGAGGGCAGTGTGGCATAGAGAATGGCCTGAAAGTCAGGAAGACCTGGGTTCAAATTCTTCCTTTACTCATACTATGTGTGTGACTGTTAGCATGTCAATTAACCTTTTGGTGACCAAGGCAATTCCCTAAAAGGATAGCTTAAAAGCAGGTGCTGATCTGCATTGGTAGAGGAAGTTCCTCTCTCTATAGGGGTTCCTAACACAGGTTTGGTCGAAAACAGGTGTGTGTGTCTGTCTGTCTGTGTCTGTGTGTCTGTGTGTGTGTGTGTGCATGCACGTGTGTGTGTGTTACATAGATCTCTATTTCTTTAAAAAAAAAAAAGAATCTTGAGGTTGACAATTACAGAAAAAGCATTTCTCTTCTCTCAGGATTTCTCTTCTATTCTCTGGACTTCTATAGAATCATAATATATTAAGCTATGGAAATGCTTGATTTATTTCATAAAGCAAAAAAAGTTTTTTTTAAAATTTAGAGATGGCCAGTCAACCTCCTCTTTGGGACCCCCTCGAGGCAGGGACAGCTCTAAGTCCCTTGCCAGCAGGAAGCAGTTTCAGAAGCCAAGACCTTTGCCCCTTACCCCTAAAAAAATTGGGTTCCATTTGTTTGATGGGAGGAATGATGAGGATAGCAGCTAGACCCCAAAAAAGGAAAAACCCTGCACTTTCCCATGTGGCCAAATTTCTGGCATTTGCCTGAGGCTATAATTCCATAAATTAGTCTTTCATTGTGGCTACACCCAATTCTCTGTTACCTTCAACCTAACCTAGCCCCCCTATGGCCCCCATCCACTTAATTCTAGTTAGGCTCCATTGTCCAGGTCCCAGGAGTTCTGTTCACCCCAGTTTACTGCCCACTCCCATTCAGATCTTCCTTAACCTCCTCCTCCAGTCACCCCAAACTACTCGGCCATTCCTAGATCCCTCCCACAGTCTTTCTGTATATAAGGTCCATCTTGTCTCCATTAAGGTGCTTAGATTCTTAAAATCTAGCCAATAGCTCACAGGTGCTCAGACTCCTTAAGAGTCTGCCTAACATGACAGATGTTCTAATAAACCTTGTCTTTGACTAAAAACAAAAAATTAGAGGTGGAATGGACCTTAGAGGCCACTGAGTGCAATACCTTCATTTCATAAATAAAGGAACTGAAGATCAGAAAGGTCAAGTGACTTGTCCCAAACCCCACAGATAGTGAGTTTCTGAGACAGGTTTTGAACTTAGGATTATCAACTCCAAGTCCAGTATCCTACCTGTGACATCACTCTGGTAACGTTTGTATCATTCTTACCCATAGTAGCATATTTTGGGGAGCTAGGTGTACAGTGGGTACAGTACCAAGGCCTAGAGTCAGGAAGACCTGAGTTCAAATGTGAACTCAGGTACTTACTAGCTGTGTGACCTTGGACAAGTCATTTAACCTCTATTTGCCTTAGTCTACTGGAGAAGGAAATGGCAAATCACTTCAGTATCTTTGTCAAGAAAACCCCATGGGCAGTATGGTCCATGGGATCATGAAGAGTAGGACATGTCTCAACTGTTATTCCAGAACCAGTGCTCTTTCCTTCGTGCAATATTGTCTCCCCCGTACCATCTTTGAACTCAGTAGGGTCAAAGAAGATTGCTAGATCTGCAGTCAGAGAACCTGTGTTTGAATTCTTGTGTTTGTGTGACCTTGAGAAAGTCTCCTATCATCTCGAGGTCTCAGCCTCTTCATCTGTAAAATGAGAAGATCGGACTAGATGACTTCGAAGGTCCTTTCCAGCTCTAAATCTATGACCCTTAACTGGCAACCATCTCTAACGACTGACCTTGATTTTTAATGTGTCTTTACTTAATGTGGGCTGTCTGTACAAAAGTCATCTCCTTGTTGTTGTTGTTGTTGTTGATGTTGTTGATGTTGATGTTGTTGATGATGTTGTTGATCTTGTTGATGTTGTTGTTGATGATGATATTGTTGATGTTGTTGATGTTGATGTTGTTGATGTTGTTGTTGATGTTGATGTTGTTGATGATGTTGTTGATGTTGTTGATGTTGTTGTTGATGATGATATTGTTGATGTTGATGATGTTGTTGATGTTGATGTTGTTGATGTTGATGTTGTTGATGATGTTGTTGTTGTTGATGTTGTTGATGTTGATGTTGATGATGATGTTGTTGATGTTGTTGATGATGTTGTTGATGTTGTTGAGGTTGATGTTGTTGTTGATGTTGTTGATGTTGATGTTGTTGGTGATGATGTTGTTGATGTTGATGTTGTTGATGATGTTGTTGATGTTGTTGATGTTGTTGTTGATGTTGTTGATGTTGATGTTGTTGGTGATGATGTTGTTGATGTTGATGTTGTTGATGATGTTGTTGATGTTGTTGATGATGTTGTTGATGTTGTTGATGATGTTGTTGATGTTGTTGATGTTGTTGATGATGTTGTTGAGGTTGATGTTGTTGATGTTGATGATGTTGTTGATGATGATGTTGATGTTGTTGAGGTTGATGTTGTTGTTGATGTTGTTGATGTTGATGTTGTTGGTGATGATGTTGTTGATGCTGTTGTTGATGATGTTGTTGATGTTGTTGATGTTGATGTTGTTGATGTTGATGTTGTTGTTGTTGTTGTTGCTGCTGCTGCTGCTGCAGCAGCAGCAGCTCTTTTTACTGGAAGCTCAGTGGTGAAGTTAATCGTTCCCTGGGCATGGAGTCAGGAAGATCTTAGTTCAAATCCCACCTCAGACCATTACCTGCTGTGTAGCCCTGGGCAAGGCATTTAACCACTGTCTGACTCAGTTTCCTGAGCTATAAAGCGGAGATAATAATAGCGACTACCTCCAAGGATTGTTGTGGGGATCAAACGAGGTAATATTTGCACAGCAGTTAGCGCAGTGCCTGGCACATAGATACAAATACTTGTATCTTTTTTTCCTTCCTAGTTGAAAATCATGTATATATTTAGGACTGAATGTTCTCATAAAAAATGCACAGGAGTAAGTTTCTGCTACACATAATTTACCCCCTCAGTTTCCAGTGCTCTTGCATTTAAATGGCTCAGGGCTCCATATAGACAAGTAAACTTTTCTTTTGTAATTTCATTTACCTTATTTGAAACAAAAAATTTGTCCTAACAGTGTTGTAAGAATTAATGACAGTCATGCTTTATCTTACATTTCAGAAGCTATGAAGCACATTGCAAAGCAATAATCAGAATGCTTAAAATAGACTGACCTGCAAAAACATTTTTTGTTAGAAGTTTGTTGGAGGTATTAGGTGTGCTATAACACTCCTGACAAGAAAGTATAAGTCATGTCTTACAGGAAAACTTCCTTCTTCCATTTCAGTTGATTGAGAAGTTAAGAATATGCTTCGACTTCTTTTCTGAAGCCAGATGTGTTCAGGTGTAATTAATCGTCACTATCAACACTCCTAAACATCAGCAGTTATTTGTTAAACACTTCAAAACTCTGCTCTGTCCCAGTTAACTCACAGTAATGTTTCAGTTGAGTGTTTATATGTCCTTGTTCCATGCTGGGATTTACCTTTTCCTGAATAGTGATTAGCTTTTCCTGAGAAAGATAGATGTATCCGGGTATACTGTGCTCTGAAATCTAAATTGCTTGAACTAGCTTGGATTATTTGTTGCAGACATCTAATGTAATCAAATATACTATTTCCTCTTCCCTCATACAAACCTGCAATAGTCTTATGAATTCCATTTTCTTTCAATTTTTGCAATGTTTGCACACAGTAGATGCTTAATGTTTATTGAATCAATTATTAGAGATATTGACAAAAATGGATAAGCATCGTCCTTTATCAACTGGTCATCAAATATCTAATGGATGCCTGAGAGTCATTTTTAATGAATACTCACATTTAAGTCAATTGAGGATATGTACAAAATAAATACACAGCAATTAGGGACATTAATAACTAGGGTAATCAGAAAAGGTAAAGGATTTGGGGATTTGAACTGAGTGAGTGATTCTAAGAGGCAGAGAACTAAGAAATAAGACAAAGAAGTAGAAGATATAACATTTTCTATGAGGAACAGAAAGTAGGCCAGTTTATCTGGAATGTAGGAAGTGTAAGAGGAGCAATTTGCAATCAGTCTGGGAAGAAAGCCTGGAGCCATATTGTGAAGGGCTTTAAATACCAAGTGGAGGAGTTTGGATTTTCTCCTAGTTGAAGTAAAGTCACTAAAGCTTCTTGGGCAAAGGCGTGACTTGGTCAAAGGAGAGCAGGCATATATCACATTGGCAGCAGGGTAGGATTTTGATTAGAGGGGGAAGAGACTGAAGTTAGGGAGAGCAGTTAGGAAGTTATTAATAGCTAAGGATTTGGACTTAGGAAGATTTACATTCAAATTCAGTCTCAGATACTTACTAGCCATGTGACCCTGGGCAAGTCACTTAAACTCTATTTGTTTCAGTTCCTCATCTGTAAAATAGATACACACTTGAGAAGGAAATGGCAAACCACTCCAGCATCTTTGCTGAGAAAACCCCATGGTGTCCATTGTCACACGGTGATATGCCATGGTGACACCATTGTCACATAGAGTTGGACACAGCTGAACAACAACAAAAATAGCTAAGGAGAGAAGAGATGACAGCTTGGACTAGTGTGATTTTGATGTGAATAGAGAGAAGGATATAAGAGATTTCAAAGGGAGATAACTGACCAGACTTGTCAACTGATTTGATAGAGGGGTGGGGGAGACAGGGTAAAGAGGGGAGGTTGACCCCTAGGTTTCAGACCTAGGTAACTAGGAGATTGGTGTTACCCTCAACAGAAATAGAGAAGTTTGGAGGAGGAGGAGAAGTATTTTTAGAGGTAAAGATCATGAGCTCTATTGCAGAAAGACATTTACATGGTTTCTCCTTCACTAGAATGTGAGCTCCTTGAGAGCAGAAACAGTTTTTGCCTTTCTCTGTGCTTAGCACAGAGCCTGGCCCAGAGTAAGCACTTCATAAATGTTTGTGGACTGAGTGCCCTTCTGGAATAAAAGAGGAAATTTAAAGACGATAAATTCAAATTGGGGGCACTGAAGCTTAACTGTAGCTGTAGTTCTTGAACTCCAGTTGGTAAATAGTGTCATTTGCTTCCTGTACTCACAGAAGGGATCAATGGCTTGGATGATCCAAAACATACTTCCTTGATTTTGAAATTCAGAATGATCTTTCTACCACAAATTGACCTTACTAATAATAGCTCAAGCAGATATTGAAATGATTTAACATTTCTCTAAACACACCAAGTGACAGCTGAGAGATTAAGTTCTAAAGTATGTAGGAGGTCAAAAGGAGCAGTCCTGGGATTAAATTTTTTCCTTGGACAATTCATACAGATCCTCACAGGATAATCAAGACATCTATATTTCCTGTAAATTTGTCCTACAGCTCCCAGATGGATCCTGGGCTAGGGAGGTAGAAAGGTGGTAGGACATTTATGGGTGTTTTAAGAAGTAAAGGGATTGGGGGGGGGAGGGTTGAATGAACTTTTTTACATAGCAGATTTAATATTTAAATAGTTCCTTTTAGCACAGAGGGTTGACTGAATATAGCTTATCATTAATTTCGCTCCTATGGTAAGCATTCTGTGCCTGCGTATTTTAAATGAATCATGTTTAGCAACACTGAGAGAAGTGTCAGTATTTGGAGTATTATCCGGGATGTTCCTCATCAGTTTGACTCTTCGTGAAGTGATAATAGTTTTCTTCAGAATATGAAAAAAGACTCTAACTGAAGGTCAAGATTATGTTAGTTTTGAGGAAAATAATACATCACCTTGTTATCATTCTGTATTTTCATACTTGATAAAAATCAATTCTGATGATTGCTTTCCCACGATTACATATTAGGAACTTGTCACCCCTCACAAACTGAAAATAGGTCTAATAAGTTAGCTTTCTTCAATAATTTTGTATATGACAATCTGGTTCTGGTGTATCAGGGTTTTTGTTGTTGTTGGTATAAACCAAACTCATCTCATGGTTTTTTTAAATTTTATTTTCACAATTCTTGTATTTATTTTAGTAAATACACTAAAACTAAATAGAACTAAAGCCTCCAAATATCTCTATGAATTTAAATTAAAAATATTTGTTAAGCACGTACTACAAGCTAGGTACTATGAAAGGCATTGGTGATATGAAGAGATAATTAAAATAGTCCCTGCCTGAGAGAGAGAGTGGGAAAGAGAGAGAGAGAGAGAGAGAGAGAGAGAGAGAGAGAGAGAGAGAGAGAGAGAGAGAGAGAGAGACAGAGAGAGAGAGAGAGAGAGAAAGAGAGAGAGAGAGAGAGAGAGAGAGAGAGAGAGAGAGAGAGAGAGAGAGAGAGAGAGAGAGAGAGAGAATAATTGGGGGCATCAGAAAGGTTCTTATATCGGAGTTGTGCTTTAAAGGATTTGTATGAGGAGGAAGTCATTAGGAGTTATACAGCAGATATAGGGAACTACATGAACAGAGCACGTACTTTGGAGATGAATTATCATGGACCAGGAGCCAGTAATAAGCCAGTATAACTAGAATGGCTACTATATAAAGGGTAGTAATATGAAATGTTTGGAAAGGTAGGTTGGAATCAGAGTGTGAAGATAGAATGCCAGGCTAATGATTTTTTATTTTATCCTGGGACAATAGGGATCCACTGGAAATTTTTGAGAAGGGTGAGATTTGTGTTTTTGGAATAGCAGTCAACAGTTGTATAAAGGATGAATTAAAAAGAGAAAAGATTGGAGGAAAAAAATGAATTTCTAAAAATGGAGAAAAAGAAAAGAAAAATACTAGAGGTAGGGAGAACCATAGGTGGCAGTTGAAATTGTCAAAGCAAGATAAAGGTCTAAACTAGGATGAAGACAGAGTGAAAAGAGAGGAGACAGATGCATGAACTATTGTGGAAGTAATTTCAAAAATATTTGACAACTGACTGGATATAAGGATTGAAGGACAGAGAATAGTAACAGATTGCAGACCTTGATTACTGGAAGGATAATTGTGCCCTGTATTGGAGAAATTTTGAGTTGTAATGGTTTGGGAAGAAAATATTCCATTTTGTGTTTAAGAAACCAGTGAGGCATCCAGGTGGAGATGTTTAGCCAGGTAAAATGGAACAAGAGCTCAGCAGGAAAGATGAAGGCTGGTTATTATAGATTTGAGAATCGTTTCCCTTGACATAACAATTGAACCCATTCTGTGAAATCATTCAAATTATAAATTCTATTTTACATGCCTTAGATTACTGTTCTAACCATTTATAAAATGTATAAAATTTAGTTTTTAAAAAGAAAAACAAGGAATACATGTATCATCATATTACTGGTCCCTCTGCAAACAATTCTAATGACATTGTTTTAAACTCATCTTCAGACTAAAGTACACAAAGGTTAAGTAGCTAGTTCACGTTCTGAGGAAGGATTCAAACTCTGAAATTCATGACCACAAAGCCAACAACTTTATCCATTCTGACACCTAGTTGACATCATATAACATTTGAATTTTAGTTGTAACCTTCTTGAGGATGGGGTTTCTCTTTCACTCTTTTTTAAAATTTGTATATTTCTAATGCTTAGTATAGTAACTGGCAGGCAATTAATAAAAGTTTGCTAAGTTCAGTTAAATTCTAATCTTCAAAAAGAAAAAAAACTCATTCAGAATAGTCATATACTCTCAAAATCATGATACTGTATTGCAAGAAACGAATCCCATTAAATTTCTTAAATCTCATTAATTTATTTCAAATTAGAGAACACGAGAAATAAAGTTGAACTGAGCCCTGTTTAGATATATATGAAATTGGATATTAAGATGAATCTAAAGTTTTCCTTGATATAACTGAATCCTCAAATGTAATCACTCTCCTTACATAATTTTTTTTCTTTTTTTGGTATTTTATATTTGGTTTTTATTTTCAGTTTCAAATTTGCTTGCTCCCTCCATCCTCTCCCCTACTCATTGAAAAGGCAAGAAATAGTATACCCATCATACACATGATGTCATCTTGCATAAATCCTTGAGAGATAACAATACCAATGTCCTGATCCTGAACCTGAAATGTGGTATAAGTTGAGTTATGAGTGGCTGCTTCACTTGCATATTTACTACTGGCTAGAGACTAGCATCTGAGGTTCTGTCTTTAAGAGCAAAAAACATGGCTTCTGTTCTGGGAGTTACTAATGACTTAGGTTATAATTTCTGTCTCAGTTTCTTATCAGAAAAAAAAAAGGATTACTCTGCCTTACTACAGAATTGTGGGGATTTGTTAGGTGATGTCATTGCTAAGCTTCACATTTCCCAGCAGTAGGGTACTAATCTTGCAACAGCAGTAAAAGTTACAAAAATAATCATAATCTTTGTCCGAATAATTCCATTGTGGGAAATGTGCCTTAAAAGTGTTACCTGAAATGAACAATAAGAAAAAGAGCTGTATCTTTGAAGATTTTCATAACAGCATTATATGTATTAGCCTAAATGTTCAACAAGAAAGAAATGGTTGAATAAATTGTGGGACATAAAGCAACAATGCAATTTAGATTAACAACTACAAGGTATGTGTGTGTGTGTGTGTGTGTGTGTGTGTACATATATAAAATCTGGAAATGATTTTATGAAATAATTCCAAATATAACCAACTGAAGTATAGGATACACTAGAATCATTACCACGTAAGGGGAAAAGTGAAGAAAGAATGGACAAGCAAAATAGCCTGATGAGGACTTAGAAAGAGTGACTAAAAAAACCGTTATTATTTACTTTAGGCATTGCAATTCATTAATGTAAATAAGCAAGTTTAGCTGATTGTATTGTATTTATTGTAATTAAATATTAGAAGGGCCCTACCTCTGTTACATACTGGCTGCGTGACTATAAGTCACTTAATTCCTTGTTCTAAATTGGAAATTCAAATAGAAATGATCCCTACAAGCCACATATTGACTTGAAAAAATTAACAAATTAACATTATCTGTGTAGTATATGGGGGTGTTTGAAGAGGAATAGTACCTCTGGTGTGAGGGTTATCACTTCTCTTCAGGGCTGCTTATTCACGCTTGGTGTCTGTCTGGTACCCAACTTTCATTTGTGGCTCCAAGAAGCTGTGGCATGAACAGAAGCCACACCTTGGTAAATCATTGGCACCAATGGGCCTCAAACCCATTGGTGAGTTAGGGTGGGGTATCTCCCCCAAGTATGTAAAGATTTCTCCCCATGGAATTGGTAGATTAAAACAATTGGTTCCAATGGCCTTGAAAGTGGCTGAAGCAGGTGCTATGGAGAGCTTAGAGCTTAGTCCAACGTTGAAGACACTGAGGTGATCCACTGCATCCCAGACCATTGCAATTTGTCTTAACTTTTGTCTTGCCAATGGACTTCAATGTCTATGGAAGAGAGAAATGAGGATGATGACTTTGTGCAAGTCTGCTTCTCTTAAATCCAATTCATTCATGAGTCAACACATCACCACGTGATGTCATTGGTCCTCTTTGGAAACGAAGGACAAATAACAATTGTATTTTTATTTATTTTGTTAAACATTTCCCAATTGCATTTTAGTCTGGTTCTGGTTAACTGAGGCTGTTGGGCTGCCACCTCGAAGGTCTAAGCAAATCTCTAAGACTGTAAGTGGCAAAGACATCATTATCAACCTGCACTAGTAGAATGAAGTTCCTCACTAGTAGTCCCCTGTACCAGTGAAATTACAGGTTTAGTCCCTATCTCCCCCCAAAACAATAAATAAATTATCATAAGTACTCTTGAATATGAAACAAAATGCTAAAATATCACAAATATATGCATTTATTAAGCCAAAATGATGACCATTTTCTCTTAGAAAAAATTTCAGCCCAAATTCTATTTATCACCTGTTTCTTAATGGCAAAAATAGGATGGATTATGCATGTTGTTGCTAGTGTCCATTGCCATTTATGTCATTTCTGTGTAATGTAGCCCTGATTAGAAGCAAGTCTTCATTGGGAGTGAACATTTGGTCCTGACATCTGGCTCTGGGACTTAGTTATTTTGCTCTAGACTTTGTTACAAGTGTAAGATGTTCCAGGCAAGGCAATTCATCATTATTAATGTATTACACAGTCTAACCTCTGAGGAGCTCATCCCTTTAAAAACCTTAAATTGTCAAATAAGTATTCATTTCCACAATATCTTTAGGAGGCAGGCAAACTCCAAAAATACCACTAACAATTATTTCTTTTTTCCTTTGCAGGGTTCCTTAGGACTAGAAGGTCCCCAAGGTCCACCTGGGAAAGAAGGTCAAAGGGTAAGTAAACTTTGAACAACTGGCAGGCATTAACTAAGCCCAGTCATTTTGTGTCTCTGAACACCAATAAAAATAAAACTCAAAGATGGCAGCTGGGTATGAAGTGAATGTTAACTAATAGTACTTTGAAATTTGAGGTTTGTCTTCATTAGACTGAGGTTTCCCAGTTTGGAAAATCCTATGTGTTTTAGAGCCTGGCATCACAGATGCAAGGGACACTGGATAAAATTAATCAGGTGTGTAATTTAATCTAGAATACTGAAATAGCTAATATTGAGTATTGGATTTTTGAAATAGGTCAATAAGGGTCTTGGTGAACTATCTTCCCATTCAGTATGTCTGTATAATTCATACATTGGTTTTTCATTCCTTAACAAAATGAAATTTTCTTTACACAAGGGAAACATCTTTTTTCTTCCCCTTGCATTTATTACATTTGAGTCATAATTACTATCAGAATATTTTCTTCATGTAACTATTATTTTGTGACCAGATAAATTTATCTTTGCAAGTTGATTTTTTAATTTAAAATATCTTCCTAGAGTCACATAGTCAGAATTAGAAGGGACCTTAGAGATTAATTTAACCTTTCCAACCTATTCAGAAATCTTTTCTACAGCATCCCAAAGGTTCAGATTGTAATGCATGCACATCCTGTCATCATCTATAATTCTTGACTATGTATTCTGAAAGAGTGTAAGAACCATTCTACCCAGTGGGATGGAGGCTTTTGTCTATTTATTATTTTGTATTTCAGAGATACTAATGCTGTACTTGAAATTTACATCCATTATGCCTACCTTTTACTACATGATCATCTTGTTCTTTTCCTGGTTATCCATCTCTTCAATGGGATCCTATATGGTATATTTTATACCTAGTTTAGGAGGACATTTTTGCTAGCAACAAATTTTGATTGTATGTAGTTGTATTCTTTATTTCTAATTCCTATTTTTAAAAAAAAATTATGAAGTAAATAAGTAAAGTAGCATTCCATAGAAAAGTTCATTCTTTAAATGTCTCATAACTAGGGAAGTAAAATATTTGGCTAGTATAGTTCATACATCCTAAGTCAATAATTGTAGTTCATGTATTATTGAATACCTACTTTGTATAAGTTCTATACTGGGTGATGTGATGGAAGAAAGATACACAGTATTTTACTATATCCCCAAAGATATTATAGACTAAGAGGGGGGATAACACATGAACAGATACAATTGTAATATAGACAATATGTATTAAGTGTCAAATGAGTGGCACAAATATTGTTCAAGTGTGGAAGAAGAGTGAGTCTCTTGAGCTGGCATTTGATCTGGATCTTGAAGGACAAATCAGATATTGAGAAATGGAGATGGCAAGAGTAATGAAGGAGGCTGAGATTTTGTATTCCAGGCTGAGGGAAAAGGAAAAAGTCACAGATGTGGGAAAGTTCAGCACATTTTCATGAAATATGAAGAATGTGGATTATCTGGACCACTGGGAATAACTGGCAAATAAATTAGGAAAGATTAGAGCCAAATTGTTGAAGGTCTTAAATTCTGGATAAAGTAATTTAAGCTTTATTTAGTAGACAAGAGGGAACCATTAAAGTTTTCTGAACAGGGAAAGGACACTACCAAAGCGGTCCTTTAAGAAGATTAATAGGATATCAGTGTGCTAGATGAGTAGAAGAGAGGAGACTTTGAAGTCATGGAAGGCCTAATGTAATCATTTAAGTATGAGATGATAAGGGGCTTAAACTAGTGGGAATGGAGAAGGAGGGACAGAAAAAAAGACATCATGGAGGAAAAATCTATAGCAACTGATTGGATATGGCAGATTAGGTAGAATCATATAGTTTTGCCATATCTTCAACAAAAGTCTCCTAGGCTGATGTGCAAATAGGCTAATGTCAAACATAAGCCCCCATGTTCAATCTTCAGGACACCATCTTTTATCTAATTCCTGCTACTTCTGGATGATTTCAAATAATCTTTACTTCATTAAGATTCCTGGTAATACCTAAATACTGTATAAAATCATTAGCTAACTTTGATAAACATGTATGGCTGAAGCTTTGAACTTCAGTGATTCAAGGAAATGACAGTATCTTTAAGAGAAATAATATAAGCAGGAGGAGGAATCAGTTTTGAGGGAAAGATAACAAATTCTGTTTTAGATATGTTGAATTTGAGGTGTTGGCAGGAAATCCAGGTGAAAATATCCAGTATGTGGTTTGAGATAGTATTAAAACTCAAGAGAAAGGTTGGGGCTGAATATAAAGATAGCTTGTTCAGCTACAAAAAAATTCATATTTGAAGCCAGGAGAGTACATGATATCTCAAAAGAGGATAGTATAGAGATAGAAGAAGGTGGAAGATGAATTTATTTAGAAGCATATTATTGTTCAGTTGTGTCCAACTTGTCGTGACCCCATGGACCATAGCACACCAATACTGTCCATGAGATTTTCTTGGTAAAGGTATTGGAGTGGTTTGCCATTTCCTTCTCCAGTGTAGAACCTTATGTACAAGGAACATAGTGCATTGCCTTAAGAGAGTTTTATAAAGAAATGAGGTGACAGTAGTGTCTAATGCTGTGATTAGGGTAGGTTAGGCTAAGGCTATTTATTGCTAGGTATATGTCATTATGCAAAACCCTTCACTTTTCTGGCACTCAGTTTTCTCATCTATTAAATGAAGTGCTTAGACTAGAAAACTTATAAGGATCATTTTAGTTCTAAATTCTAAGATCCTATGAAGATAAAGATTGAAAAGAGGATCTGATGTCCAATAGGATATTGGCAGCCTCCAAAACAACAGTTTCAGTCACGTTGATATGCGAATTTTACTACAAGGGGTCAATGAATGAGGGGACAGGAATGAAGGCAGCTACTAACAATTTCAAGATGTTTGGCTATGAAAGGAAGGAAAAGAATAGAAAAAGGGATAGAAGATATACAAGGAAGGGCTAAATTTATAAGCACTTCATTAAGGAGTCTGAATTTTTTAAAAAGCTTCTTTAAAAATTCATAGGAGGTATTCTGTTTCCTAGTGGCACCTGCTAACATAAAAAGTAGCCCACAGAGGATTATGAGTGCAAACTTGAACAGGAACTTAGATTTTGCTTAACCAGTGCTCTCATTTTACAGCTGATGCTAGTAGCCTAAAATAAAGCATGTTATATGTAAGAGGCAATGTATTATAGTACATAGAATGTACTATATCTCAGGCACATACTATCTGTCAGACTTTGGGCAGATCATTTAATCTATAAGTTGTATGATTCACTATGCAACTGATTAAATCTGTAAGTTGCAGCAAACATACTGACCAGAGTTGGTAGAGGGTGTGTCCTCATTGAAAGTTCCCTGTACCAATGAAATAACAGTCCCAGTACTAATTAGGTGCCTTTCATGTAGCAGATACTACGTAAATTTTTGTTAAAAAACTAGAATTTGAACCTGGGTCTTCTGACCCTAAATGCAGCACTCATCCAACTACTTTCGTGATGCCTCACTATTCTTCATGATTCAATGGTAGAGTTTCCATCAAATTAGTATTTCTGTTTAGTTACCCATAGCGATATCTGCATATTGCCATGTTTAGGGCTGTACTGCCATTCTACCATATTATGTCATTTTTTTCAAAAATAATTATAATTCTATGTAGCACACTATTACTACAAGGTGAAAATAGGTCTTTATCCACCATAGACAGGAATCTCTTCTGTTGGACTAAGAACTGAGTGCACATAATGATTCCAATTTTGATTTCTTGCATATTTCATTTTGATTTCATCAATATTTTCATGCCTCACATTTTTCACCTCTCTACCTTCCTACAAACTCTTCTATGTTTTTGTTTGTGTCTTTCAGACAAATATCCACTTGATTGCCCATTTTCATCATTCTCATGGAATGATAGATTTTGTTTTCTACCTAAATTCATTCTACACCATGACCTGGAAGCCTTTATCCAGTGAACTTCACTGCATTCTAAATAGGACAGAGAACAGCAATTCAGTTCCCCCTCCTTGTTTCCAGGGAATCCTCTTTCATCAGCCTATAATCTGTGTCAAACTGTCTGGGTGCTACTTGAATAATTGTGCAGGTGTGTTGGGTGATCGTGTGTTTGGTAATCATGGGGGTCATTTAGTCTAACCCTTTACTTTATAAATTAGAAAACTGAGGTTCAGAGAAGTTAAAGCACCTTCCTGAGTCCTAGACCTCTCTTTGCGTTACTGGTTTCCTTTCAGTTAATTCTGACATATCACTAGTAGGGATACTCCCTTCACTGATGGAGAAGGCATCACTTTCAGACCTCATCTTTTGAAATTCTTATCTACATTTTCCTGTAAATCTGCCTCAAAGGATCCATCCAATACCTCAGAAACAATCCAATTCTTTCTTTAGTATCTTGCAGATAATGGTGCAGAGCTCAGCCACCTTTCTGTTTCTCCTGTATCTTGGTGCCATCTATGATTTGTACTACATTCTTTTTCAGACGTAGATAATATTAATAATGTTTCTATGACCCTTCTCAAATACAAGTTATTATTCATGATATGCTCCAGCCTACTTACACTCCTTATGCATAGGATGACTCATATATTTACATGTCCAGCCCTCCTCTCTCCTCTAAATTCTAGTTTCACATCACCAGTTCCTGATCTATTGTCCAATAGACATCTCAGCACATACAAAACAGAATTTCTTATATTTTCTGTAAAACGGTCTTGCCTCCTAATTTCTCTGTTTCTTTTAAAGATACTATTATTCTTATAGTTACACATGTTTGAAGCTTTGGAGCCTTCCTTGAATCTTCACTTTCCCTTACCCCACAAAATGCAATCAGTCGTCAAGTATTATTGAGCGTGTTGATTCCACCTCCATAACATCTCTTGCATCTGTCTCCTCTCCCTACCTCCACTCATGCAGACACCACCCTAGGTCTACCCCTCATCACTTTTGACATGTATGGACTATTATAATAGCTACCTAATTGGTCTTCTTCCCTTGTTCTTTCCTCTTATCAATCCATCCCTCCACACAGCTGCTAAATTGGTCTTCCCAAAGCACAGTTCTCTTCATGTCAATCCTCTACAAAAGAATCTTTAAGGTCTCCCTATTGCCTTTGGGATAAAATACAAATTCCTCCATTTAACCTTTAAAGTCTTTTAAAATCTATCACCAATATGTCTTTATAAATTGATTTCCCACCAATCCCTCTCATGTGCTCTTTGTTCCAGCAAAACTAGTTTACTTGTTATTCCCTGTGTATGATATTCCATCACCCACTTGTCTGCCTATCCACAAGCTATACCCCATGCATAGAATATTTTTCCTCCTCACTTCTACCTCTTAGAATCCCCAGCTCTTGTCAATGCTCAACTTAATTACTACCTCTTGCAAGAGTCCTTTCTTTGTTCCCCTAGTTATTCATGCCTCTTTCCAGAAATTATTTTAGTCATTTAATAACCAAGGATTTTAAAGTGCCTACTATTTTCCAGGTACTGTGCTAGGCATTGAATACGATAGAAATACAAATGCAAAAGTGAGGCACCCCAAGTGACTCAGAAACACTTTAATCTGGGTAGCTCTGCCTCACTGTGAATATGAAATCTAAGTATACACATTTTATATTTACTGATCTGTGTTCATGTTGCTTCCCCCAATCTCACCCCTCAAGTGTAAGCCATTTGATGTTAGGGTCTGGTGCATTGTTGTCTCTGTATTCCTAGCATCTAACACAATGCCTGGTTCACCTAATCAACATTGAATGGAGCTGTAAGCATCTTTTCATTGCCCTTTAATTTTGAGGTTTTTTGAGAGCATGCATTCCATAATTCATAAATATATAGTATTGCTAGAAAAATATTAAAGTTTTTAAAATGGACTTCTATTTGGGCAGCATTTTGTAATTACCTAAAACACCATGCAGTTTCCAAAATGCTATCTAATTCTATGACTTCCTCTTATTCAATTCTGACCTAGTTTACTCACCATCTGAAATATCTGCCTGAGATACACATATGCTGTTTACACACACACACACACACACACACACACACACACACACACACACATTTCAGCATATGGAAAATGGCACCTGAGCTGACCCTTGAAAGAGGCTGAGGTGAAGAAGTCGTGTACTACAGTAATAGGAGACAGTTTGAGCAAAGGCCAGGAGGTTGAAGATGGAATCTTGGGTTGGAGGAATTGTAAGAGGGTCAGTTTGTCTCTAACATAGAGTGAATGAAGAAGGCAGAGCTATATAAAACAAGTCTCAAAAGGTAGGTCAGAGACAAATTGTGAAGGGGCTTAACACTATAGGCCTCCTAGAAGTGATTGATGTTGAAACACAGTGGATGGTTGAACCAGGTTATCTCTCCGGTCATATCTGTGATGAAATCTGTATGATTTTTGACACATGGACACTATGTTTTTGGTGTCATGTTGCTTTAATGAGTCAATGCTTTTTGATTTCAATAAATGATAGACACAGCAACATCTTATGTTCTCCACACCTCTGTAAGGTATGTGACTGAAAATGATGATTATGTATGATGATCCATGAAAGTCTGCCTGTTTCCTTCTCAGGTTTTCATCAATGATAACCGTGATATATTCATAACAACTCTCATAAAGATTTTATCAAAATGATAATATAGGCAAATTGTGTGGCAGTTGTTGACGTTCTCAGTCACCTTTTTAGGTAATAGTATTGTCTGTGATTTTCTTTTTACATTTTAAAAAAATCACCTTCATTCATTTATTCATTCAGCAAGCATTTATATACATGTTCATGAGGCACTGTGCAAGGCACTGAGGGAGAAATAAAGTTTAGAAACCCTCCTAGAGATGTCTTGAACATCAATTCCTGAGTGCCTTTAAATCATATCACCTTCATCACAGATTCGCTTCTCTTGACACTTGAGCTAGGCCAATCACTCTTACTGACTTTACCTTCTCAAGGACCATTTCCACTTCCTCAAAGAATACACCAGGTACTGAAGTGGCAAAGCCAAACATAGCAATTCTCCTGATGTTGTTGCTGATGAGAAAATATCATGATAGGAATGCTGGCAATTCTGTTCTATTTCATATCTATCTGTTGCCTTCCAGTTTCATCTACAAATGGTCTTTGAATGATATGGTTTAGATCAGCAGCTCTTAAATATTTGTTGGGGGGGGGGTGATGGACCCTTTCAGCAATTTGTGGAAACCTGTGGATGCTTTCTCAGAATAATGTTTTTAAGTGAACAAAATAAAATACATGGGATTACAGAGGAAACCAATTGCATTGGAATACATATGTATACAGACACATCTATCTATATTTACATATATATATATATATACATATACCCATATCTACATATATGTTGATATATATTTTAAGTTCATGGACCCCAGATTAAGAACCCTTGGTTTTGATTAATTCAACAACAAATTTCTATCCAGGCTTATTTTTCCCTTAACTGTTTTTCACTTTTTATGAAGTGTTACCAGTTACAGCCTTTCATCCCGGGATCTCAGGTTCATGGACTTTCATGGACTTTTTTCTCTAAAGCCATATTGCCCTTTTATGCTGTTAATCTCTACTAGATAGAGAGATCTAGTGTTTGATGTAGTTTGCAATATCTTTTTTTGTCTTTTTACTTTTAATCTGTTATTCATGTTTACCTTTAATCAATTGATGATTTGACTAAACACAGCTGATTCTAAAAGGGCTGATATGTAGGTGAGACCCAAAATATTAAGATATAATCAATTTTTTTAATTTATTCATTCAATCATTTATTTATGTAATGGAAATAATATTTGATATTTGTAAACCGTGTCAAGCACCTTTCAACTTTGTTCTTGAAGAAGATATCCATGATTGATGCAACTTAGGCTTCCAAGTCATCTCTATGTCTTTGGTCTCATTCATTTCTTGAATTCATTTCTTCCAAACTTCAAATTTTTCAACATAAATTTCCCCATTCTCTGTGCCCAACTTCACTTTGAGACTATTGAGCATTAAGATTCTTGTCTTGAGGACTTTGTCAAATGCTTTATAAAATTTCTCTATTCATCCTCTATAATAAATAATAGTATGTAATCTATAATTATCTTCCCAAAAGTTTGTTTGCTTTTGTTTTTCAAAATATTGCCAGGTAAGATGGCCAAGCATCTCACAAAATTTTACCGTGTTGCCTATAAGCCAGCTTGTCATTTATCTTTGACTTTCTTATGTCTTCTAGCTTCATTTATAATAAGAATATCAGCAGTGGTATGGTTCTGACCCTTTAGGATTATGTTAAAGATCATGGATTAGGAATAAGTTCAGGTTAGTATTTTACTTTGTCTAAGATTCTATCATCCTTAGTGCAGTGTGCCCTCTTTTCTAACATTTTACCTCCATCAATGTATAATTAGGACAGTGTTACCAAGGACTGAGAGATCTTTGTGTTTTTATTTGTTTCATGGTCCACCACAGCCAAAAAGAAAAAAATTCATCTCCCAATCATTAGAAATATACTCAAAGCCTTTCCAGCCTGGTAGAGCCTACCAAAACTTGACTTTGCTGGCAGAGCCTTTGAGAATCCAGGGTTAACTCCATCCACACAATATTGAGGTGTTGGTACAGGACTTTTATATAGAATGTTATTGTTTAGGAAACAAATGTAGTGGGAAAAATCAATTTGCTTCCTATTGCACCCCTGCTCAGCATCAGTTATTTGAAAATATTTGTCATTTGAGTTGACAACAGAGGAGAAACCAAAAGAAGCCTCATCTAAGAATTTGACTAAACTAACTTCTAATAGCTAAATGAGAAATAACATTCTTTCCAAGGTGCCATTATTTAAATTTAAAATTAGACCTTCCATTATGTTCCATTAGTATTTGTACCAACACTCCAGAAGACATTTTCTTAGTTTTATTGTGTTTTCCTTGGATAAATTGGAATGTTGGGATGCCAATGGGAAAAGGACTCATTTTATAACTTAGTTTGTGTACACTTTGTCTTGTGGGTAAAAGAAAATAAAAATAAAAGAGTGAATAAAGTCATGTTCTAATTAGTCAGTTAACAAACATTTATTAATTGCCTATTAAGTGCCTGGAACTGTGCTAAGCATTGTGGATATAAAGGTAGGCAAAAGAAAATCTCTGCTCTCAAGGAGCTTAGATTCTGATGAGAGACACAACATGCAAATAACTATTCACAAAAAAAAATAGATACAGGATAAATTGGAGATAATCAACAGAAGAAAGACACTAGCATAAAAGGAGATCAAGAAAAGCTTCCTGGAGAAGGTGGGATTTTAGCTGGGACTTGGAATCCAGGGAAGCCAGGAGGAGGAGAGGAAGAAGAACATTCCAAGCATGGTGGATAACCAGTGAAAACACCTGGGTTTGAGATGGAGTATCTCATTCTAATAATTCACAGATTACACAAATCTATGTAAATATAGAGCATATTTAAAATATGCCAAGATCATTTTTTCTTACCAAATAAAAATAATTGTCCAGAGTTCTTAAGAATTTTTATCATAAAAAAGTCAAGAAGAACAGAAAAACAGAATTGAATTGTACTGTAACAGCATTTTGTATATTGGAGATCCTCTAAAAAAAAAAGGTCAGTAGAAGCCTAATAAAGCCTAATTATGCTAAGTTTTAATCTTACTCCCATTGTATATGGCATTGTAGTATAGTGAAAAGAACATTAAACTAAAAGTAAAACAATTTAGGTTTGAAATCCAGCTCTAACACTTATTGGCTAGATGACCATAGGTGTCATTTCATCCTCTTATACCTCAGTTTCCTCATTTGTAAAGTGGGGATAATAATATTTACCTTCTATATTACCTCACAGGATTATTGTGACCACAGAACTTTGTAAATCTTAAAGCACTATATAGAGTTGCAATGTAGGCTAGTAGTTGTGGACTATGCTTGAAATCAGGAAGACCAGGATTTGAAACTGACCTCTGACACTAGTTATATAACTATGGACAAAATATGGCAGCTACATGAGTAAAGGGCATTCTACAGAATGATCTTCCAAAATTACTGTTAACTTCCTGGAGTCACAAAGTTTGCATCTGCATCGTTTGCTCAAAATATGATTGTGTCATTCTTTGTTTATATTATTACTATTTATGGGGTTTCTTAAGAGATCTGAGGCTCTTTGACTGTTTTTAGTGTCTTCATATAGTAAGCAGAATTTTGTGTCCTTTTCTAATCAAGTTATCCATTAATCCTCATATGTTTCCTTGAAAACCTTGTGTTATTAACTGCACATTTGTAAGTTGGACATACTTTTTTAAAAAAGAGTTACAGGAGCTGAATTTCAAAGTTAAGAAACATAGACTGAAGAATGAAGTCTAGTTGAAATACAAATTTTTACACCTTAGTTTGCTTGAAGTCTAATGCCATTTTGATCCCACAGCCAGCTTCAAACTGATTGGACTTCAGGCTGGGCTTAGAACAGCTGTGGTGCTAGTGACTACTTACTTCAAAGGATTAATGGGAAGAAAGCACTATAAAATCCTTAAAATGCTATGTAAATGTGAGTTATCGTAGTTATCACATTTCATTAAGGCTTACATAGGTTGAAGGATCTTAGCCAGAGTAGGGCACAACCAAAAGAGAAGAAATTCAGTTCAATTCAGTGAGTACTCATTAAACTTCTATAATGTGTCAGGTGTTGTGTTAGGGGATGAGGCTATGAAGACCAAAATGAAAACAGTCCCTGCCTTCAAGCACCCTATATTCTACTGGAAATCATGTTGTCCTACTTCTGCCACAATTGTTGAAGGTTTGTACCACTTCTCCCTCTTCCTAGAAATGTGATGGAACCCCAGAGAGACTCTTACCATGGCTACATGCCCGTGAATTGCAGTCAAGTCCACTGCTAGCCTTTCCTACTTCAGCCCTCATATTTGTAACTGGGCCTCACATACCAAAACCAAATTCAAACTTTATTTAGTCAGTGTTACAAGATTTATGCCATCAAGAAAGAAGTTGATAAATGTGGTATTAGGAGCACAAAAGGAAATTGTGTAGCAATTGCCTTGACTATCACATCAGAGAGATAAAATGAGGTAGTTTAAAGAGTTTACAAATTAGCCATATCCAAAAAATGATGATTTTTTTATTACAACACTATAATGTTACACAAACTTCACCCTAGCTTGTGGGTATTTTCCGGGTTAGACTTTTTTAAAATTTAAGTCTGTTCTTTGAATCATCAATTCTCCCCAAATTTTCCAAATTTCCCAAATTTTCAGATGTTTACTTAACTTTAAAAGCTTGTTGCATTGTTAGTTGTAAAGGTGTTATTTTGGTAAACATCTTTTTTTATAGAAACACTTCTCTAATGTTCTAATGAAAGTCAAGGGAGAATAAAGTTCAGAAAATGAGTTTCTGGACCTAAGATTTCATTAATATAAGAACTCCCAAGTGGATAAGCTTCTACCAATGCCCATATGCAACTTTTAGTCTCTGAAAGGTTTCTAGACACTGAGAAGGTATATGATTTTTTTCAGAATCACAAAGAGGCAGCTTGAGCAGAGGTTATCCTCACTCCAAGAGGAGCTTTCTATCCACTAAACTACCTTGCTTCAGGAGAAAATTCTGCCCATTCTATTATTCTTTGAACAGCTGAATGCATTTTCTATCACTAAAAACATGTTTAAAAGAAAACAGGTTTGAAACTCTTGCTTTCAGCAGCAAATTTGCCTGGTAGCCTTAACATACTGAAGGTACTGATAAACGGTTTTAATTTTGTTTCAGAAATGCCTGCTGTGGAAAAGCAGTGAGGGCTGTAGTTTCTCCTGTCACAAGCTAAATTAGTCCAGAGTGGTAAGAAGTAAGCAAGGAGAATGTTCTTTCATGCCCATAAGGAAAGGGAAGCCAAGAGACCTCAGGGATAGGAAGAAATCTCAACCCTTGAGAGAGACAAACACTAGACCACATGGGATTGGAAAGAATTTAATTTTATAAGCCAAGTAAGAGGCATTTTCACTCATTCCTTTAGCAAACATGTATTTCTTGCCTACTGATGGAAGAGATATAAAACTTAGATTAGACTATTGGTCTCATGGATTTCAGTCCAGAACAGGAATAAGACAATGACACAGGCCCTTAGATGCACAATGTTCTGTGATAAATATGTCCAGGGAGAGGGACTGGACCTGTGATTTCATTAGTACAGGAAACTCCTGAATGAGGAAACTACCTCCACCAATGTAGGTCAGCATCTTCTCTTAAATTTATTGTCTCAGAGAGTTGCCTTGGTTAAGTGACTTGCCCATAGTCTCACATTCTTTCTGGCTCTATATCTAATGATGCTATGATTATACTCCTTTGTCTTACTAAATCCTACCCGACCAGGAAAAAGAGACAAATAAAAAAGTAAAGGAACTACTACCCAAGTCAATGAACTTATATCTGAATCTTATTTGAATAGTTGGATAAAAGCATTCGTTTTGGAGTTCCTCTGTACAGGACAGTTTGTGGTAGCCTCTTCTTAGAAGAAGGAAATTATTTCACACAATGCTTAGATAAAATAATGAGACTAAATCCCCATATATTTTTGAATTCTTGAATTCTGACTGAAAATATAATTTCTATTTTTTGAAGAATTAGAGAGTCATATGATGCTAAAGCTAGAAGAGAACTTAATCCAAATCCCTCTTTTTACAAAATAACTAATTGTGTGGCCCAGAGAAATTAAGCAACTGTATCCACCAGTTATTTGAGTTTTATAGTTATATTTGTAAAGAATTAGTACACAGAAAAGAATGATGGATTTGGAGTCAGAGGACAAGGATTTGAGAATCTGGACTTTTACTCATAGCTTATAGGACACTGGCAAGCCACTTAATCTCTCTAGGCCCAGTCTTCTCTTCTGTAAAATGAGAGGATTGAGTTAGATGGTGTTTGAGGTCCTTGCTAACTATTAGTCTATGGTTCTATTTTTCTTAGAGACAGTTGGTTACAATCCTGAGTTGTCCTACAACTCACTTGAACCCACACATTTACCTGAAGACAATTATATTGCTGACCTTTACTGCTTAGTGAGATGAACACCATCCATAATCAACTGAAGAACTGTGGTCCTTGGGCTCAGAAAGAATCCTGAGGGTTAGTTTAACCTGATTTATTGACTTCACATCATAGAATCCAAGAGACATTGGGATTTGATGAATAGAAGAAATTAAGGAAGGAAAAAAGCATTTATTAAGTTCCTACTACGTGCCAGACACTATGCTGACCACTTTACAAATATTATCTCATTTGATCCTCACAACAATCCTGGGAGGTAGATGCTATTATAATCCTCATTTTATAGATGAGGAAACTGAAGCAGACAGAGGTTAAGTAACTGAGGTAGACAATTTAAGTGTCTTGCCCAACGTCACACAGTTAGTGTGTGAGGCCAGATTTGAATTCTGGTCTTCCTGACTCCAGGTCAAACACTCTACCCACTGCACTAGAACACTTCAGAGTAAGGATGTCCTGGGTTCGAGTTCCATCTTTGATACATCCTGACTATGTAACCTTGGGCAAATCACTTATCCTTTCAGTGTCCCAGGAAACTCCCTAAGTTCCCATATTACAGAATAACTGCTGACCTTCTTTAATAGAGAGAATCTCCTCACTGGGAGTTCTTTATGTTAATAAAATCACAGGTCCAGTCTTTAAAAAAAAACGATAGAATTAGACAATCAGAAACCTTAGAGATCATGCAGTCTAATCCTTTCATTATAGAGATAAGGAAACTGAGGTCAAGAAAAGTTAAACAACTTGTCTCACATCACATAGCTAATGAGTGGCTGAACTAAAATCAGAACCAAGGGTTTCTATCTCCCAGTCCAGAACTCTTCCTCGTTCCATATATTTAGGAACAAATGTAGTCAATTTTAAAGTATCTTATCAATATTCAGATTTGTTTATTTTCAGGGAAGAGGATTGTTAACAGCTCCAGCAAATCTATTATTTCTTAAATTGTATGTTTATTTCTAAGACTGAAATTCAATCATATCTATGACTATATTTAGCTTGTCTCCTTGTACCCTTCCCACATTGCAAAAGACCTCTGTGGGGTTTTTTTGGGGGGGGGGTTTGTTGTTTTTTTTTTTTTTTGCTGCATCCAGAATATAAAGCCATTCTGTACATGTAGCTGGCCACAAGCATTATCCGGTCAGTAGGACAATGGTATAGGAGTTATCTCTGCTTTCTTTCTAGCAGTTACTGATATCACCCATGATCTTAGGAGAAACACTTAGCTTCCCTGAGATTCAAGTCTCATAATCTATAAAATTAAGATATCTTTTCTCTGCTTAACTCATAGGCATGCTAAAGTACACTGAGAGTGCCCTAGTGACAGGTGCTCCAGCAAGAGATGGTCTTATAAATACAATGTACTTAACAGCAGGAGGACTTTAATTGGGTGGAATGGCTGCAAGCATTTTCCTACTATACACATTCCACTCTACACTAATACCTCCTCTAACAGTATCATCTCCCCAGATGTTATATTAAATATAAGCACAGTTATTTGGTAGATTCATCATTTAGGAAGAAAGTAACCCATCCATTAGGGACACTACCTTGTAAATTAATCTTATTTCCCTGATGTGTTTGTGGATGCCAACTCTAACTTTTAGTCTCCATTTAGTAATGATTTGTATTAATTGCATCATTTTTGTAGAATAAAAAATCAGTTATCAAAGATCAAAAATGTTTAAGGAGTGATTATTTTTTACATTGCTTTTTTGAATGCCACCAAGTTAGCCACTCAACCAGGTATACCAGATTTTAGTTTCATGAAAAAACAAAGTGTCTACAATCCTCTCAAAGGATATCATGTAATTTTCTAACCAAATCAGTGATAAGGAGTTTTAGATTCCAAATTAAATATAAATGCCATGCTATGGTAGGTTTCTTGGTCTGGGATACATAAAGGTTTCAAAGTCAAACATGAAGCTACAATATTATGTCACAGTTCCAAGAGCAGTCAGGGATTCCCATTTGAAATCATGTAAGCAGAGAGCAAAGTATTGTGATCCTTTTGAGATACAGAACTTAGTGTAACAGTAATGGTAGCATTTCTTGAGCTTTATAGTTAGTACTTAGGGTCCACCTTGTGGTATTTGTCATAAAAATCTGTATCTATTTTCTGCACTTTTTCAGCACAATTAGAAGACATTTATCAGCATTGATTTGAACTTTTTGCTCTATGTAATAGGGTAGCTAGATGTTGCGGTGGATAGAGTACTGCACTGGAGTCAGGAAGATGCATCTTCCTGAGTTCAAATCTGGCTCCAGATACTTACTAGCTATGTGACCCTGGGCAAGTCACTTAATCCTGTTTGCCTCAGTTTTTCTTCATTGTAAAATGAGCTGGAGAGGGAAATGGCAAACCAGTCCAGTGTCTTTGCCAAGAAAATCCCAAATTAGGTCAAAGAGAGTCAGGCATGACCAAAAATAACTGAAATCTGTATAATAAACATTTAAGAAAATTATTAACTGTGTTTACCAAGTGCAGTACAGCATAATATATTTATTCTCATTAGTCATATTTGTTAAATTTTTGTTGATGAAAGCACCACAAAATCACTACATTGTTGTTTAATGAATCATAGGTTTAATATGACTTATGTCCAGTATTTTAGCATTCAGCATGGTCTGTGAGTCAATGAACAAAGACTGACAGGGGATTATGTAGATACATACTTAATATTCCAGCACCCTGTGAAATCTAGTGAAGCGATTAAATCAGGAAAAATCAATGAGAAGGGTTGAACAAGACATTTCTGTGATTAAATGAAAAGAACACTGGCTCTGCAGTCAGATGACCTGGGTTCAAATTTTGCCTCTGATACTTACTACCTGTATGACCTTGGGCACCTAATTTACTTGAGTATCACTTTCCTCTTCTGTGAAATGAAAATATTGTACTAGATGATTTCTGAAATCCTTTCTACCTCTAGAAGGATGATCCTATAGTCCATTGTAGCAACTGTCCACCCTTTAATTTCTCTGTGGGCCTCAATCTCCTCATCTATAAAATGAGGGGGGTTGTTATCAGATGGCCTCTAATATTCCTCCCAGCTCCAAATGTATGATCTTAATGCTGATTGATGCTCTGGTACTAGATAATGTAGTGAATAGAATGCTGGATTTGGAGTCAGGAAGAAATGGGTTCCCCTCACACCTCAGATAGTTATTACTAGCTATACCTTGAGCAAATCACTTAGCATTTTTGAACTTGTTCGCTCATCTTTAAAATTGTGGTGAGGCTCAGATGTATAAAATAATAATGAATAATGATATCAATAACAATAAACTAGCAATTACATAGCACATTTTATACGTGTATCTTCTCATTATATCCTCACATTCAATCCTATGAGGTATGTTTTATTATTATCATCCCTATTTTATAGATGAGGAAATTGAGGCTGAAAGACGTTGTGACTTTCCCAGGGTCACACAACTACTAAAGATCTGAGGCAAGATTTGAAATAAAGTCTTCCTGACTCTAAGTTTAGTGATTTTACAAACTGGGCCACCCAGGTGTTTCTAGATAGAAAATGCTTTGCAAACCTCAAAGTGCCATGTAAATACCAGGTTTTATTATGGTATACAGTGGCAGGGACTGTAATTTCAGAATAATTTATTTATTGCTCACTGATAGCAGAGCTATAATGGCAGCCATATGCAAGATTTGTTCATCTTGTACAAAATGGCCTTTTTGTTTTGTTTTGTTTTACTTTTTTGCCCATATATTGGGTGCTGTGAGCTGGCTCCACCATACAACCAATAAGTAACTTTGAAGAAGAATAAGAGCAAAATATGTAATTAAGGATATATATATATATATACACACATACATATATATACATATATATGTATGTGTGTGTGTGTGTGTGTGTGTATATATATACATATATATGTATACATATATATATATACATATATATGTATACATATATATATATATATATGTATATATATGAACTGACTACATGGCAAGGTGAGGGATGACAGATGAACAGGCAAGTGTGCTCCACTGGTATCCTAACAGTGTCAGGAACAAGTAAGAAAGGCCAACAGCACTTTGGGTGAACCCCCTGTGATGAATTTGTGGGAGACTATGAACAGGATGGATTGTAATTGGCATCATCAGAGGGAACTCACAGGTCAATGAGATCACAAATCCTTTTGAATATTTGGGCATGCTGGGTGGCAGAGTTTAAGTAGTAATCTCATAAGAATTTTTCCTTTTCAGGAGCTGCCTCCTTAAGTAGTAAGCATAGGTAATTTCAAAGTGAAAAGGAGAGAGGAAAGGTTAGTTGATAAAGGTACAGTTTCACAGAGTTGACCTAGATACCTCAAGTAGCTGGTAGAAACTTTAGAATATCTTCACATTCATTTTTGCTCTACATCTCTCCCTATGAATTCCCAATAGTATTTTAGCACAGCAGTTCTTGTACTAGTGACCATTTATATCGATATAGAAAACTATTCAGCCAAAATAGAATTCTAAATTCTTGGGAAAATTAATTTTATTAGTATAACATAAATGATGTCTGGGTAAACTATTACCAAAATCAAATTGTTTTCATTTTCTTTGTTTTCACATTTTATACCTCTATTTGCATAATTTAAGATGCCATTTTGTTTTTCTCAAATGGCGTGCAATTTTTGAAGGAGTCTAATTAAATACACTTAAAAAACCAGTGGGTGTCAAGAGACTGGTTTACTGTATAGTAAATAGTCCTATATCACTTTAAAAAGATCTTCTCTATGTATTTCTAAAGTGACATATACTATATGTCTGACTGACTATATAGGATTTTTAAAATAAACCATGCTGTTCTTTTGATAACTGATGGTCTGACAGTGGTACATTCCTTTCTGCATTCACAGATGTTGCTATAGAGACAAAACCTTTTCAAGGGATAGCACAAGCATTACTAATTTTGAAAAAGTTACGCTACTAATTTTATAATGAAAAATAGTTCACTGTTCCATTTCTTTTTTATTTTCCAGAATTGTGTGACGAGTGTGTCTAATACATTTTTATGAGAGTTTCTGGTATACAAAATCAAACCAAGGAATGAAAAAAGAGCAAATTCCCCAAAGCATTTAGTGGGATGGAGTTTTCATTTTTAATCTTTTATTTTAAAGACTCATAACATTCCTAATTATCTCCCTCATACTCCACCTCCATACTCTCCTCTTTTATCTTGCTACTCAATTTCAAATCTAATTACCTGTAATAGGTTTTCTTGCTTAAAAACAAGCAATATATTTGCTTTCTTTTCCTGCCACACCATTTCCAATAATTAGGCACATTTTCCAGCACAAACACAATTGCAAAAATTAACAAACCAATGAACCTTTCTCAGATCTTTTAATCAGTTCTTTTGCACTCTGAGATTTGCTAAGTATGCCACAATGTCACATAGACTTTTCTAAGCAAGGTCTCTTAGGAGCATGTTGATACTGAGATGACTTAGAGTTATTTTACTCAGTCAGCCACAAACATCAATTTAGTTTCATGAAAGAAGTAGTGGCACCATCACTCCTTTAGAAACTGGAGATTAGAAAGTAGAGATGTTCACTGGAGTGGACATCTATACCAAGGTTGCCATTTCTAAAGAGAATCTGAAATGTTCTGAGCATTAATGCTATCAGGTACCCATAGAATCTGTATGATGCAAAAACATAGAATGATAGGGAAGGATGGAGAAAGAACATCATAGTTAGGAAACAGGGTGCTTAAGTTACTCAGTAGGGTTCTCTAGTTATTCAAATTTCCTGTTAATAAAAAGATACCATAGTACTATATATAGATGATGAATTAATATCACTGGATTTTTTTTGTAAGAATATACAGGCTCCTATCCTGAATCTAATACTTATTACTTATATGATCTTGGGCAAGTACTTGACAGACATGCCTTACTTCTTCATGAGGAAGTTGGATAAGATGATTTCAAAAGTTCGTGACTGAATTCTTTGATCTAGAATTGTCAAAGAACTGTAATACAAGATACACTTACCACTAAAATTATACTAAATATTATTCAGGAGTACTTTATTTTTGCTACTTGGAGTTAGCATTATGTAAATTAAATATCGTTGCATTGACAATGCTTGGACTATCATTGAAAAGAAATTTTTAGTTGATAAAATGACAAATAAATGAACCTTTACTCCAATTATCTAAATATTTGCCAGGATGAGTATTCAGAACCCCCATTAGTATTCCATAAGTCCCTTCAGATATTTGATTGCAATTATATATATATATATATACATATATACATATATACACACACACACATATATATATATGCATATGTATGTAGATATGCATATATATGCATATATACACACATATATACATATATGTTTGTGACATTCAACAGATCATCAAAAACAATGCTATTTATAATATATATGCTGATGTAGAATTTCTTGAACTGTTTTATACCTTGAAAATGTTTCACATGGTATTTTCTTTTTCCTCTGAAATATAAAAAATTATTTTAATCTTTCTTTTTTCAATTTCTTAAACTTTTTAAAATTGTACAGATACCATATATGAAACCAATATAATATTCCTTTGTTCTAACTTGCCCAGTTTCTAATATAACTACATTTAAAACATTTGCCACGTGTATCTTAGAAGAGTATCTAATATTTTGTGCAATTTGCAGTAGTTTTTTAATCTCTGATCTTATGTTTTCAAATTTATCTTGCTAAATTACAGTATTAAAGGTGATTTATGGTATTTTAACACTTGTCATATGTTAATAATTTAATTAGCTTTTTACAGCTTGAGCTACTTTTTAAGAAAAGGAAAAATGAAGTAATGAGATGGCATTGGTTATCTTTTACTAGATAGTAAATAAAAGCTTAATTTTTTTTCCTGACTCCTTTTTCTCCTTTGTGCTTTTTGTCTATGGGAGATTGTGTATGTGATTCCCTTCCTTGGGCCTAGAACTAGATGACTCCAAAGAGCAAAAAAAAAAAAATTTTTTGGCAGCATAATGACTAAACTACATGTTGCTCTTCTGTAGCATAGGGGAGGAAAAAGGCCATCAAGATTCTGCTACAGCAGGAATGCTTCCTGGAACTTTGAAGCATGAGAATTTCGTCCTTCCGTTTTGTGGACAATAGAACGCTTTCCTTGAGTCTCCATCACCCACTCTTCTTCACCCCAACCTAGTTTCCTTGCTTTTTCCTAGGATAATAAAGAGCTAAGAGAGGGAACCAGAGCTAGTTTATGACAACAACTTATATGTTTACTGCATGGACTGCTGAGACTGAGAAACACTTCCTTGTGTTTAAAGCTGATATGAGCTTTTGAGGAACTTATTATTAATAATAAATAGGGCATGAATCTTGGAGATATATGTTCAACAAAGATGTTTACTAAAATCATGGAGAATGTTGAGTTTTGTGTCAAATAGAAGAAAGATTTTCTATCTAGGGAGAAATCTCTCAGGTGCTCCATTGAGGAAGACATTGCACTGACAGCATTAAGTCACCTATGCAATCAAACATGGCACAGTTTCCTAAATGAGATCTGTGGTGTCTCAAAAGAACTCAGCCTAAACATCCACACAGGAAAAACCTGAGTGGATATATAGGTGGCTCAGTGGATAGAGAATTGGACTGGAGTCAGGAAATCCTGGGTTCAAATTCAGCCTCTGACACTTATTAGCTGTGTGACCCTAGACAAATCAGTTTGCACTAGTTTCTTCATCTTTAAAATGGGGGTAATAATAGCATTTACTTCCACGGGTTGTTGTAAAGATTAAATGAGATAATGCTTGAAAAGCACTTGATGCCTGCCATATACTAAGTGTTATATAAATTCTACCTATTATTATTACCATTACTTATTGTCCAAGCTATGATATGCATTTGGATAGACAACATAGAGATTTGGTCCCATCAGCAAATATATCTTAGATATCAGTTGTTCAATCAATCAACAAACATTTAAGTGTCATCTATGTGTCTGATATTGGGATGGGTGCTGAGAATACATGCCCAAAGAATGGAATGATTCTTGTTTTTTAATGAGCTTAACAAATGGACAATGAGCTTGACCTCAAATTTAACAGGAGGGTGTCTACTAGATTGTACAAGGAAAATTGCACAGTGCTTTTACTAAATATAAGCATGTCCCAGAAACAAGATAACACCTTTGTAATACTGTATTCTTTAAGTAATTGTATGTCTGCCATTCACTGTAATGCTGTAATATTGAAATATTCACAATTACAGGTCATGCAAAAAGCAGTGGAGAGATGCATGGTGGGCATAAACATAGATAAAAATTGCACAGAATGAAAAAGCACAGAAGGATTGTGAATTGTACTGGTAGAAGAAGTAGCCTTTGTACCACAGTAAAATGATCTTTATCTCAGCAGATACACCCAGAAACAGTTTTACCAGGACCACCCATTTGCTGTTTTATGCCCTGGGCGATACTCTATTTGAAAACTATTGTCTATCAGGTTCAAATGGAATGGAGTAGTCCATATGCTTAAAAAAGCTGGGGGGAATTCTTTCCCCATATTCCCATTATATTAGTTACTCTCATAAGGTCCTCTTTACTCTAGTGTGCTGGAATATTCAGCCAATTATTTAAATGTGGAATAAAAACAACCAAAAATTAATTTTAGTGTAAATTGCATCTTTCTGGCTGGTGGCATTTTCCTTGACATAATTTATTTTCTAGTCCACTGAGCAAATGTCATATTTAACCAATTGTAAAGCAAGTTTTACACAGCAGTGGTAATTATTCTATAGTACGTTTGGCTCACGGGCACAGTACTAATAGCAGCGTTGAGAATTATCTGTTCCAGTTTCCAAAGTCACTTAATGTTGGTAACTCTTTATTCTCTGTGGTTGTTTGGCCTAGTCACTAAATACCAATTAAAACTTTGTTTCCCAGCCCTACTCCCAATACTTGGTTAGTAACTTATTTATTTAATCTGTTAATACCTTAACAGCATTTGGAAAAGAATCTCCTACATAAATTAATGTATGAATAAATGAACACATAGTAGGAACTTTAAAAAGTTTGTTGAGTTGAAATTTATGCACTTCAAAGAAATATTTAAAATAAGAGTACAAGATATCATGAAAGACCATTTGATTTGAGATTTTCACACTGGTAACTTTGGGCAACATTGTCCCATTTGAAGATCCTTGGTTTCCACCTGAAAGTAGAGTTAGTCAGCCTACTAGATCTTATAGGAGATACGGTAATGAATAAGACATGGTCCCTACCTTCAAAGAGCTTACAAGCTAATCATAGAAATATGACAGGGTCACAAATAACTATTAGACAAATTTGAATGTGATGTGTACTTTAGAGATGTAAAGGGCTGCGAGAATTCTGAAGTCGAGATCATTTGACTTAAAGAACTAAATCAGGACCTACTTTGTGGATAAAGTGGTACTTGTACCAATCCTTGAAAGAAGAGGTGGATTTAAGCAAGTAAGGATGAGACAAAAAAAAAAGATACATTTAAGGCCTAAGAGATAGGGCATAGTGAGCAAAGGCATGAGAATGTGACTGTTGTTTCTCTCTATATCCCCATTGCTTACCACAGTGCCTTACACACTTAGAAAAAAAAATCTGAATTATGAGATAATCAGGGTAAGGAATTCCCAGTGTGGAAACTCCCTTCAACTGAAGTGGAGCAACAACTATGTGGCATAAATAGTCTTAGATTGCTGCTTGGAGCACTTAGAGGTAAATTGACTCATCCAGGGACACACAGGCAGGACTGGACAACAAGCCTTCCTGATTGAGGCTGGCTTGCACTGTACACTATAACCGTGTCCTTTGACCATTCACATCATCAGTGCAAAAGTGGAATTGAATTAAGGAGGCAGCATGGTTCACTAGAAAAAAGAATGCTAGGTTTAATGTCAGAGAACTCAAGTTTGAATCTAAGCTCTGGGCCAGTCAGTTCAGTTCACTATGGGCCTTGGGTTCCCCATTTATAAAAAAAACTAGGGTGCTGAACTGGATGGCTTCCAGTTCCCTTCTAGCTCTAATGCTATGAATGCTGTGATACTAGAAATAAGCAGTATGTAATTAATTGGCAAAAACAGGAAATTAATTACATTTTCATTTGCAGGCTGAGTCACACACTGTTTATTGCAATCATTGGTCTGTGTAGTTTCCTTTTTAGATTCTGATGGCCAGCCCTAGCTTTAATCCCTGTGTGGAGGACCAGAGTGAAACTCTCCATCAAAGCCACAGGCTGAAGTCCAACTGATCAGTCAGTCAGTCAATAAATGTTTATTAAATGCCTACTGTATACCAGGCACTTTGGGAATACAAAGAAAGGGAAAAGTCCCTGCACTCAAGGAGTACAGAGTCTACTGAGGGAGATGACAGGTAGACAACTATGTACAAACAAATTATACACAAGGCATATATCAGGATAACCAGACATTTCACAAATACCCGGCATGCACAATAGGGTAAGGGACAACAGTTGTTTTAATGGAAACTGTAACCATTATGGGAGGGGAACCCCCTCAAAGCATATGCTTTATTGATGATAGTTTAGCTATCTTCATAAAGAAATGACAATATTCTGCTGAACATTTTATTTCAGATAAAGAGTAACGTAAAGCACTATATTTAACCCTAGATGAAACTTCCACCCATATGCATATAGAAGCCAAGTTCCTAATCTATATGGACAAAATACACATACATGCATATACACACAAATACGCAAGATCAAATGGGTTTTGATGGCTAGAGAGCTATCCTCAGGGATAGATGATGAGGAAGAGGATAAAGATAGATGTGGATAGATTGATAGATATGTGATAGATGATAGATTGATGATAGATGATAGAATAATTTTAAGCACATACTATGTGCCAAGTACTGTACTGTGTTAAGCTCAACAGTGTAATTATTGGTAAGCAAGATAGCCCTTGTCTTCAAGGAGCTTACATTCTAATAGGAAAGACGACTTGTGAAGGGGAGCATAAAAGGGAAGCTATCTGTGCCAAAGTGTGGCATTGGCTGGTAATTGCCATGAAGGGCTGGTTCAGGGTAAGATAAGATGAAAGCTCAACAATCAGAGCTGGACCTAGGGGCATAGTCCAAGGTTGTGGCAGAAGAGAGATGAGGATGATGGCCAGAGTAAAATGAGCATAGTAAGGAGAATAACTAATTTGAAGGTTAACCTCTGACACATACCAGCTGAGTGATGCTGTATAAATTATATGACATGTCAATGCCCCTAGGCAACTATCTAACCCTGTGAGTTGCAGAGAAAGTGCTAATATGCATTGGTAAAGAAAGTTTCTCACTTGGAGCTCTCTAAGGGATGAAATCACAGTTCTGATTTGTTTTTTTTTAAAGCATATTTAATTAGCAAGAAGATAATGAATGTTGTAATTATGATACCTTCTTACACATTTAACACTTCTCATCTATATCCTTGTACTGTGTAGACAGGATAATATCAACTTTCTGTTTAAAGCTTAGGTCTTGTGGAGAAGAATGGATGAAAACTGGAAAGGCCTTTTCCAAGATTTACCTATCATAAAATCACATTATCTTATAGCTGGAAGAACCTTAAGAGATCATATTGTCCATCCCCTGTCTATAGGTAGATCAAGTATTATCCCTATTTTACAGATGATGGAACTGAAGCCTAACTGTAGCGACCAAGTGGTACAAGTTGCCTGCTTCTCATTGCAATGATTCCTCCATTATACTTTGATACACAATCTCTGGTATTGTTTATATGTGCTCCTTGACACCCACTCTACCCCTCACTGTCTGTTGAGGACTTTTATACTGATAGACTAAATTAAGGGGCTGGCCATCTAACTGCACATTGTATTTTTAATCCATCTTTTTTTTCCTCCATGGATTATTTGATTTTTTTGAATTATTGGACCTCATTAAGGAGGTTCTATAGTATTGTAAGACTTGATGTAATCAATGTGATGCATCCTAAAAAAAAGATACATGTAGAGGACCTCATCATTTATAGGGAAATCCCTCTTCTTTTTGGAATTTGTTGATTGTTGATGGGGGTGCTATGCATGTAGCAGCATGGCAAATGGCAAAACAGTCTTCTGGATAGATGGCTGGTTAGGAAACATGGTCATGTCTGAGGCCTGGGTAGACAGTGGGGTAGGTAATTTTCCACTCATTCTAGTCACCAATCAAGAAGGCTCAGTCACAGAGCAGGTAAAGTAGAGATGTGTCTGAGGACACTATATTCTGCCATTGAAAAATCATTTCCTGTAGCATGTCAGTTCTTTTTTTTTTGTAAGCAAGACACACTTTTAAGTTTAATTATATTATTAACATCAAAACAACAGATCAAGCCCTGATTTGGAGGTTGACAATTTCCAAGGTGTAAATACCTACCCTAAGAATTTTTTAAATTTTTATTTAAAGTTTTGAGTTCCAAATCATATTCCTCCCTCCTCTCCCTCCCTCCTGAGATATAACAATCAGATATAGGTTATACATGTGCAATTATGTAAAAATTTCCACATTAGTCATTTTGTACAAGAAGACTTGAATAAAAGAAAAAATAAAAGAAAGTAAAAAATAGTATGCTTCAGTCTGTATTCAAATAACATCAGTTCTTTCTCTGGACGTGAATAGTATGCTGCATCATTAGTCCTTTCGGCTTGTCTTGGATCATTGTATTGCTGAGAATAGCCATATCATTTACAGTTCTTCATTGAACAATATCACTGTTACTGTATACACCATTCTCCTGGTTCTGTTCACTTCACTAAACATCAGTTCATGTAAGGCTTTCTAGGTTTTTCTGAAATCATCCTGCTTGTTGTTTCTTATAGCATGATAATATTCCATCACAATTATATGCCATGGCTTGTTTAGCCATTCCCCAATTGGTGGGCATCCCTTCGATTTCCAATTCTTAGCCACCACGAAAAGAGCTGCTATAAACATTTTTTACAAATAGGTCCTTTCCCCTTTTTTGGATGTCTTTGGGATATAGACATAGCAGTGGTTTTGCTGGATCAAAGGGTAGCATATCAGTTCTTATGCTTTCACTAAAGATAACACCAAAACATTTGACAATTTATTCTCATAAAGATTTTATAGAAATGAGAAAGTAAGCATATGTTAGTAGTTATTGATATCGTGTTGGTCACTTTTTTTTAGCCATCATCACTATTGTGATTTTTTGTAGATTTTTTTGATATCTCCCTCTCTTTCAGATAACTTGAAAGTTGATTCCTCAATCATTCAAAATTATAATGCCTCTGGCACGGATGCTTAGTCAGACTCAATTTATTATTCACATCTTTGTCTGCATTAGTGTCATTTTCAGTTCTTATAGCATGTTGGGGACATAAGTACTGTATTTAGATTCTAAATGTGGTAATTCCACTATCATCAATGATGATGTTTTACTGAAGAAATGCTAACAGATATGTTCCACTTTTTATTTGCTTATTCTTCTCCCTCTGGTTTCATCTATAAATACTCTCGGGATGCTTTTTCTTAGTTGAGTATCATACCAAGCTTTTTAAAGACTCATTTTCCACTCCACTGCTTTTGGCAGTGGCATTGCTCAATAATCTTTTACCTTCCTCTCTGTAACATACTTTTATTTTTCAAATTAATTTATAGTCTAAACTGGGGCTGCCTGTGGCTGCCATGTTCATCCTGCAAAAGAGAACAAGTGTTTACTGGCTGAAGTGTTTCTTTAAATGTTTTAGATTTTTTTCTTTATATCAGTTAAACTTCTTAATAAAGTGATAGTACATATAGATGTCTCTTCCTTTACCTATTACCCATTTTGTGTAATTATTTCCTCATATGAATAGGTGAGGTTGAAGTTATTGTAATTAAATTCAGTATTCTTTTCATTCTTGCTGCTTTCTTCTAATTTGATTCTGATTTAAACTTTCACTCAAATTAATCAATAGATTGACTAGACAGCTAATTTAATAATTACTCCCATATTGGTAAACAGTTGTTTCTTCCTTAGTAAGATATAGTCAACTTCATATTTGTGCAGAACATGCTCTTAGGTAAAAATCACAAGTTCCATTTATGTTAATAAGTCAGTTTCCCAGAGTATGGCTACTACATCCCCTTAGGGTGCTAGAGATAGCCCCAGATAGTTGGAAGTTGTTTCACTAGCACTGTAACTCACAAGTTCCCACTGGGGAGCTTTTGCCCATTATTATCAACTAGTCAGATTCAGTTTTTAGAAAGGGGACCATACTTAAAGTAAGAACAGTTGGTATAAAATATCCCTCCAGAATTCTGTCATAGTCTCCCACTAGTACATATAGAATCCAAAGAAAAGTTGGCTCAAGCTTAGAGAGCATATGTGACAAGGGGGTACCTCACAGTTCCTGTAAGTTAATTTAATATGTTCTTGGAGACTTTGCTATATCCTGTGCTCTGAACTCCTCTTATTATTTATTGCTAGTCATTAAATGGAAAGGGTATAGCCTGTATGTAGTGCCTATCATGTGCCAGGCATTGTGCTAAGGTCACTAGGTAGTTTCTTGTTCTCTTCATTAGAAGTTGATTTCTAATTGGTGCAAAAAAAAAACTATTCTGAGATTTTAATTGTTTCATGGAAATTCATGGGAATTTGCTATTTTACTGATAAACCTGCTGGTTATCATGAGCTTGAGGGATTGAACAAAAGTTCTTTGTGGGGGTGGAGGGAAGAGTGGAATATAGCAACCTAATGAAATTTAGTCAGTCACCTAAATGTTTCTAAATATCTGAGTATTTATCATACAGTATTTGAAAATGACAGATTAAAATTTCCCATCTCATCAAGAAACTTTGATGTCCATTAGACTTATAGCCCCTTTACCATTTAAAATGTATTTCTTCTGGACAGTTTATCTCCAATCACCAGATTAGAGACCTTGTCCTTGCTTCATGAAGGAAAGTCTATAATTTAGATTTCTCAGGCTTATGTGTTTTCTTTTCATTTGAATTCTCAATCCTGTTTTGACATAAGGGATTCATTTCTTTCATTTGTTGCTTGGAAATGAATGGGACTTCAGTCACGTAGCCCATCTATTAAGTAAAGATAAGAAGGAAAATTTGGCCCCTATAGCTTTGGCATAGAATCATAAAATATCTTCAAGTAGAGGGAAGATTTCCTAGTGAAGAATATGAGTTCTTGATTTTGGTTCGATCATGCCAACCAGAAGTATATAAACTATCCTTTCTTTTTTGGAATCATGGTGTTACTATGCATCAATGCATATAAGCAAATCCTTTTTTTTTTTTCATTTGAACTGGGCCAGTTGGCTGACATACTGCTCATTAATCATACATATTAACTTGAGTACTTAAGGCTTTAAAATCCAACTTACCCCTCTCTCCACAGGGACTAGTTCCTGTTTTCAAAATGTGATGACATATGCTTCAGACACTACTAATTAGGCCATTCCCTTGAAAATTTATCCTGACATGTTTCAAGAATACTTTTTTCTCTTGAGCACAAATTCATTAAATTATTAATTTCCTCTTATATGCCTCATAGGATTCCCTGTATAATACAGTTTGCTTATATCTTAAACATTTATTAATCGTGTACTTCATGATAAATATTAAAGTTAATCAGCACAATTGTTTGAATGGTTTCTCTTTCAATTTAAAAAAAATGTGGAACAGGTGGATGTTAGAGCACAGAAGCTATTATGTTCATAGACATCAAACAATAAATGCAGTTTAATAAATGTAATGTACATGTGAATAGGGGGACTGCTTAGATAGTAAAGACTTCATTATCTTCAATAATGGAGAGAACTGGTAGCACAGACAGTCCAAAAGGGATATTCCCAAATGATTTCTACTGAATTTTCAAATGTACTATTTATCACGAATTTTGCAACTGCTTTACCTTCCAAATTATGCTCAACTTTGGCTGGCATTTAAGTTGGCTTGCACTCTCTGAATGCACTCCAATTGAAAGTAGGAATCAATTGGTAGGAACAGAGTGCTTCCAAACATACTAGAAGACAAGTTAACCAGCTAGGGATTTTAAAACTCATACAAAAAAATCTAGAGAAAGCATAATGGACACAGAGATAGTAGGGAATGGATTTCAGGTCAGAGATCACTCAGTAAGGATTAGAAAAGGAAGAATGGTGATTCCCTGCTCAGGGACACTGAAGCAGATACTTGTCAACCTGATAGCCGCAGTAAAGTGTCCCATTATCTTATCAAAATGGGTGACACCTATCCAGTTATGGTCATTTATGCGGGCACAAATAATACTACCAGAAGGAACATAAAAGTATTGATAAAGATTATTGTCTTGGGCAGGAACCTGAAGACCATAGGAGCAAAAATTATGTTTTTCTTTCTCTGCCCTTTTTGGAAAATAATAGCTGGCTAAAATATATGGTGTCTAAAAATGGGGTTTTGATTTCTGGATCATGGCTTAAAACATGATGACAGATTCCTGCCTAGAGATCGAGTTCACCCAACAAAGGCTGACATGAATATCTTTGCCAGGTATCTCACAAATCTAATCAAACGGGATTTAAGCTAAAACAAATGAAAAAGGGAGAAGAATGTATATGTATGTCTCTTAAGTTAGATACCATTTAGAATAGCTAAAAAGAAGGAAAGAGAATAGCAGCTGAGACACCCATAAATTCACAATATTTGAAGGGCTCACTTGTGGGAGAGGGATTAGACCTTTTCTCTATGGCCCCAGCGGGCAGAACTAGGAGCAATATATGTGAGTAGAGGACAATTTGGTCTTAATGGCAGAAAAACTTGCTACGAATTAGGTCTAACCAAAAGTGGAATGAGATGCCTTGAGGAGTTGTAGGTTGCCCCTCCTTGAAAGTCTTCAAACCATGGCTGGATGTTGACCACTTGTTGGCTACATTATGGTGAAGATTCCTTTTGTGTATGGGTTGGATTGGAGGGCCACTTAGGTTTCTTCCATTTCTCAAACTGTGATTCTGATTTAATGCCCAATCTTAGAAGTTTTGGCAGTAGTAAAGAGAGCATGCTTTGATAGGAGTTTCTGCCTTTGGTGAATATCATTAGGAAGGGGCAAAAAAAAAAATCAAGAAAAAGAAGTTGAAGAGTAGTTTACAGAGGAAGTTTCGAAATTGACATGGGAGGGCTTCTGATTAGTTTTGGATGATAGTGCAATTTATTGGAAAGAATCAAATCTTTCTGAAATATCATTTGCTGGACTTGGATTCAGAAGAATTTGGTTCCAATCTCTTTTTGATCTTGGGAAAGTCATTTAATCTCACCGAGCTTCAGTTTCCTCATCTATGATGTAGGAATATAAATATTTATACAACCTGCCTGACAGAAATATTGTGAGAAAAGTATTTTGAAAACTGCCAAGCACTCTATAACTCTTACAATTAAATTAAGGAAGATATTATCATTTCCTTTTTATACAGTTTTAACAAATCCTGATTTCTAGCTATACTAAATTGGAAATTGCATTAATTTCCCTGATGGGATTATGAGAGCAGATGAACATTAAGCTTACATAGCACTAATGCTTATTTTTCAGTTGTAAAGGAAATCCATTGGACTGCTTCTAGAATTCAGTTAGTTCTTACATCTTGTCAGCTCCAAAACTGAAATATCTCTCACATCTCTTTTTCCTCTCTTCCATTACCATGACCCACACACATTACCAACCACCTGGACTACTGCAGTAATCTCTTAACAAGTGTTTCCACTCTTATTTTCTCTCCCTCATTAATCCATTGCCAGAATAATTTACAGAACTATGTAATTTTTCATTTTTTGTACTCCCAGTGCCAAGCAGAATGTCTGAAACATAGTAGGTAGTTAACAAATGTTGGCAGAATTGAATTTAGTTGCTATATTTGTTCATCTGGCTCTTACCAGGATGACAAATTGGTCTGCTACATATGATACCTGGCCTTATGTCCGAGGCATTAATGCTATTGTCATATTTTTAAAAATATATACTATGGAACAAAATAGGGTTAATGGTATTATGATGGGCAGGAGGTGGCACAGTGGATAGAGCACCAGGGCTGGAGTCAGGAAGACCTGAGTTCAAATTTGACCTCAAACTCGTACTAGCCGTGCGACCCCAAGCAAGTCAATTAACCCTGTTTTCCTGAGTTTCTGCATCTGTAAAATTAGCTGGAGAAGGAAAGGACAAACTCTTCCAGTATCTTTGCCAAAGAAAACCCCAAATGGGATAATGAAGAACACAACTGAACAACAACAATGGTGTGATTACTAATGTTTTCCTTAGAAAAACAAATATTCCACTCCCATTTTTATACGCTGCTTTCCAAAGATGCTTTTACCAGCTTCTTCACGTCAGATATAAATCTTACTATCTTACTTCTGTTCATATGGAGAAAGAGAGAGAGACAGAGACAGAGATAGAGACAGACAGAGAGACAAGACAGAGAGACAGAGAGATTTTCAATTTCCAAGATATTTTGCAATGTTTTCCTGTGCAATTAACTCCTCATCCACAGATGTTGGTGCTAATCAAAGCTGTCTTCTCTTTCTTGACACTTTCTTGATACCTTGCTTAGACTGAGCTGATGCACAAGCGGAGGGGCGAGGGGGGGAAGGAAGGGGAGGGGAGGGAAGAGAAGGGAGGAAAGATAGGGGAGGGGGAGGAAAGGGGAGGGAAGAGAGGAGAGAGGGGAGAGGGGAGGGTGGATGGGAGAGGGGGAGGAGGGGAGAGGGGGGAGGGCAGAGGATCACTTAAGAGCAAGAAAGTATTTGAAAAGAGTCAGCTGTGTTGGTGAAACCCAGTCATTTAGAAGGACTACTCAAGCAGGTATATCATTTTACCAATTTGGGTCTTGAATACCAAACTTCATGTAAGTCAAATTGTTACTCTAACTTTATCTTCATCATTATCATAATAATTTTTTTTTGCCAGCTCAGCATGTCATCTGTTATTGGCATTCTTCACTTCTCCAAGCTCTTAGAATACTGAATGCTTATGGATAAAGTTTCCAATTTAAGACACAAAGATTAGTATGCTGCAAGTCATCCTGTGAAGATTAGGTTATTTTTATTGTTAAAATTTCTTTGCTGTTATTTATTTAAATAGCCTTTTTTTGTTCTGTTGGATGAATTGTGGCATCCTTTCATGATTTTTTAACTGTGCCTACATAAGCAAAGTAAATTACAGAGTTAAGATAATTAGATAATTTGAGCAAAACTACACTATTGGGGAAAAAAACCCATGTTGGTTTTGCTTTTATTCTTAGATGGAATTATACAAATTGGTATTCTGTATGATTCAAACTCTCCTCAATGGCTCATCTTCACGTCACCTCATGTAAACACAAAAAAAAGCCAACAGCTCTATTAGAAAATCTTTGAGGTGTTCACTACCCACAAGGGAGTGAAGCATTACATTTTCCCACCTCCATTATTTGTTAAACTCCCAAAAGTTTGTCAAGTTTCAGTACTAGAACATGAATGACATATAAATTAATACTTTACTACCACTCTCCCCCAACCCCACATTAATGGACAGGAATAGTGGTACAGATAATATAAACCATGAGATAATCCATAATTTATATTAATTGGTTTTTGGCATGTGCTACATAAGTTCTTCTTATTATAGCAAATTTACCTATGAAATAATGTTTTACTTAGGCTAGTAGTAAAATTTCTTGGATCTGCCTAATTAATAACAAGCAATGACAATGGAAGAAGCCCCATGAAGAGTTCTGTCTGGAAGGGAAGCCAACACTTTAAGGATTGCAAAACACTTTCCATATATTGGCTTATTTGATCTCCATAACAATAATATTGGCTAACACGAACATAATACTTTAAGGAGTGCTGAATGCTTTGTGTATGTCATCTTATTTGATCTTTGCAATAACCCTATGAAGTAGGTGTCATTATTATTATTCTCATTTTACAAATAAAGAAACTGAAGCTCAGAGAGATTAAATGATTGTCGGGAATCACACAGGTAGTGTCTCAGGCAAAATTTGAACTCAGGCCTTTTTAAAAAAAATTATTTTTATTTTCAGTGAACAAGCATTCATTTTTCGCTCTTCTGACTACCTTTCCCTTCCCCTCAACTTAGAAGAGAAAAAAGAAAAACAAAATTCTGGTCAGTCATCCATGCATAAAGTCAATAATTGGTGATTGATTACCATTTTAGGAAAAGTTACCATATAACTTTGAAAATATTCCATAAGATTTGCTAGCAAAAATATTTTTCTCTGAGTCTGAACATGATCATGTTTAAAACTAGTCTTCTTATTTAGGGAGACCTGTTGTTCTGGGATACGTAAAAAGTGATCTTGGCAGGATATGGAAAAACTAAAGGATTACACTGTTTAGAATTTTCCAGTTAGCCCCTTCTAAATACTTAATCAAACCTTTCAGCCAAACTTAATAGCCAAATATCTATATTACAGTCTAATAATCTCCAGTTCCATTACAGAGAAAATAAAGATTGTCATGACTACTATATACAAAGTTAGGCCAGCAGAATATAATTAATATATTGGAGGATTTCTAAAGTTCCCAGTACTTACCTGGAATTGTAAATATATACATGCACGTGTATATATAGCCAATATTCTAATCCCCATGAAAGTGTTATAGATCAGCACACTTAACAATATGCGATAAAAGGTTTATTTTCATCCATTCTAAAATACAGGCAGTTCCTAATTTATGAACACCTGATTTATAATGCATCCCTTATCTACAAATGGCTACCCAGGAATGAGTGCTTTAGCAAATTGAGCATTGGAACTTCCCCTTCCTTCCAGTTTTTTAAAGGGAATTTCTCTCCCTCTTTTCAAATTCTTTTCTCCATCTCTGCTCCAGACCAGACCACTACCTTAGATATTCCACTTTGCCAACTCTAGTCCCTGTTTCTCACCTCATTGCTATGCTAGTCAAGGGTGTTTACAGTTGCAAAAAATAGCAATGGCAAATGAGCAAGAGAGAGATAAGGGAAGGATTCAACAATTCAATTCATCAAACATTTTAAGGCACCTACTGGGTGTAAAGCACTATGCTCAATACTGAGTCTGTTAGAGAATTTGGATAAACATGATCCCAGCCCTCATACACCAGCCAGTCTAGTAGGAGAAAATTGTGCTTACATAGGTCCCTATAATTGTAGCAGAAAGAGGATTGGCTTTGGAATGAGAGAACTTCAGTCTGAATTCTGTCTCTGCTACTTGTGTGCCCTGACTTTGGTCCTCAGCTTCCTTATTTGTAAAAGTTAGATTAGATAATATCTAAAATTCTTTCCAACCTTTTCTCTCAAATGAAGATTGGTACATTTAAGATGAACATCAAATTGCCCTGTAATGTCCAAGATGGGAATTAACCAGCAGAACCCAGTAAGACTTTATGAAAGCGGAGATGGCATGTGAGTCAAACTTTAGAGAATGAGCAGAAAAACCAAAGAGCAATTCTGTGGGGAGGAGTAGTGATGGGCAGCGAGGTTTGGCCTTGGAGGTTTTTTGACTTTAGCTTGCTGTACTGCAAACACAATATTCCATCTTCCAACTTTGGAAATTTTCCCTGGCTGTCCCCCATGCCTAGAACTCTCCCTCTTCATCTTGGCTTCCTTCAAGCTGCAGCAAAAGTCCCATATTCTGCAAGAAGTCTTTCCTAGTCCCCTTTATTCTTAGTATTTTATTCTTTGTATCCCCAGTGCTTAGCAAAGTGCCTGACATTCAGTAGATACTTAATAAATGCCTACTGGATTAACTTTATCACTTCAGTATCTCTCTTTTCTATACCTTCCTTCAGGATCATGAAAGAACACATATATATAGGACATAGATAAAGGAAAGCATGAGGCATGTTTGGGGGACATAAAGTAGCCCAGTTTGAGCATGAGTGTATGACAGAAGGGGGCATCCAAGTAGCACAGAGCACCAGCCCTGGAGTCAGGAGGACCTGAGTGCAAATCCAGCCTCAGACATTTACTATCTGTGTGATCCTGGGCAAGTTACTTAATCCAGATTGCCTCAAAGAAAAAAGAGAAAGAAAGAAAAAGAAAAGAAAATGGTATGAAAGAATGCTAGAAAGGTAGATGGGGGGGTAGGGATGATTGCCAGGCAAAGGCATTTGAACTTCACTTGGTAGGCATTAGGAAGTTACTGATGGTTTTGAAGGAGAAATGTCTTTAGAGGTATGAGTATGTGTGTAGGATGAATCAGAGGGGAGAAGAGAGTAGAGGCAGAAAAACATGTTGAGAGGCTATTACTGAAGTCAAAGTGGATGATGATGAGAGCTTCTACTAGGGGTAGTGGCAGGAAGAATAGAGACTTGGGGATGAGTAGGAGAGACATTGCAGAAACAGGATCAGTGAAATATAGAGACCAAGCCTCACTTCCCTATCGCTATTGTGGTTTATTGTGGCTTGTTGTGGTTATCACTCCAGTAATTTGTAAACAGATGTTCTTATAAAGCAGGAATGGGTTAGGACAGGCTGCCTCAGGAAGCCGTGGATTCCCTCTTACGAGGTCCTCTAGCCAAAGCTAAAGGATCACTTGCCAAGTATAATGTAGGGAAGATGCTTGTTTATGTAAAGTTTGAACTAGGTAACTTTAGAGATTTACTTTCTAAGTCTGAGACTGTAATATTTTTAGCTCTAGCCCCAATCTCATTTTTTTTTATTGGCTGTTGCTCTTCTCCACACTCCAAGTCCTATATGGAGATGATCAGGAGATGAGGCTGGGTGGTCCTCTTATATATAGGTGACTCTCATTAGAGCCCATTATGGTTCCAAAGATCCAATATCCCACCTTTACCACCTGTTTATACCCTTTCCTTTCCTTTGCCTATAAGAATCATTTTTTAAAAGGAGCGGGAAAGGGGGAAGTGGAGCCAAGATGGTGGAGTGAAGGTAGGGAATTGCCTAAACTTTTTCCAATTCCCCTCCAAACAACTTAAAATAATGCCTCAAAACAAATTCTGGAGCTGCAGAACCAACGAAAGGATGGGGCAAAACAATTTTTCCAGCCCAAGATGACTTAGGTCAGGAGAAAAAGTCTGTCTCACTGAGAGTGAGAGTAGAGCATAGTCTGGCACAAGCCATGCCCCTGCAAGCAGCACACTTGGGGGTGTCTGAATTGGCAATGGTGGCTTTGACAGCTCTCAGTCCACAGACAGTAAGGAGGTCAGACAACTGGTCAGAGGGAGATTTAGTACCTTTGTTGGTACTGGGTACAGGATTCTGTTGCATTGCCCATGTGTGATTCCAGGTCTCAATACCAGGGCAATGGGGAGCACTAGCAAAGGCCACAGGGGAGCAGGACCATAGTCACAGTTTCAGGGAAAAAAAAGAATGCTTGTGGTCAGTCACAGAAAAGAGCAGTAGCTATACCTCTCCTTAGATCATACCATTTTGGAAGACCTGAAAACTTACAGACCTCCAGAATTAGCTCAGAAAACAACAGCACAAAAAGTTTGAAGCTTAGAACAGTGTCCTCTCTGCCTTAGAAGCAGAGCTCAACCTTAACATAAAGTTAAAAGTCAAGAAATGTGCTGGGGAAAAAATGAATAAACAACAACAAAAAAGAACCTGACCATAAAAAAAAAAAACACTGTGGTGACAGGGAAAGTCAAAACACAAACTCAGAAGACAACACAAAGTGAAAACTGCTACATCTGCCTCAAAGAAAAATGTGAATTGGTATCAGGCCCAAAAGTAATTCCTGGAAGAATTCAAAAAGAATTTTTAAAAAATCAAATAAAGAGAGGTAAAGGAAAAATTGGGGAAAGAAAATTATAGTGATGTAAGAAAATAATGAAAAAAGAGTCAAGAATTTGGTAAAGGAGGCAGAAAAAATACTGAAGAAAATAACACTTTTAAAAACAGAATAGACCAAATGGTAAAAGAAGCACAAAATCCACTGAAGAGAAGAATTTCTTAAAAAGGAGAATTGTCCAAATGGAAAAAGAAGTGTAAAAGTTCAATGAATAAAATAATTCTTTAAAAATTAGAATTCAGTAAGTGGAAGCTAATGACTCCATGAGGCATTAAGAAGCAATAAAACAAAATCAAAAGAATGACAAAACAGAGGAAAGTGTGGAATATCTCATTGGAAAAACAACTGACTTGGAAAATAGACCAAAGAAAGATCATTTAAAATTATTAGACTATCTGAAAGACATGTTCAAAAAAAAAGTCTAGACATCATCTTTCAAGAAAGTGTCAAGGAAAACTGCCCTGATATTCTAGAACCAGAGGGTAGAATAGAAATTCAAAAAACCCATCAGTCACTTTCTAAAAGAGATCCCAAAATGAAAACTCTCAGGAATATTATAGACAAATTCCAGAGCTCTCAGATCAAGGAGAAAATATTGTAAGCAACCAGAAAGAAACAATTCAAATATCATGGAGCCACAGTCAGGATAACACAAGATTTTATCAGTTTCTATGTTAAAGGAGTGGAGGGCTTAGAATATGATATGCCAGAGGGCAAAGGAGTTAGGATTACAACCAAGAATCATCTACTCAGCAAAACTGAGTATAATCCTAAACATTCAATGACACAAAGGACTTTCAAGCACTCTTGATGGAAAGGCCAGAACTGAATAGAAATTTTGATTTTTATGTATAAGACTCAAGAGAAGTATAATAAAGTAAACAGGAAAGAGAAATCATAAGGAATTCAATAAGGTTAAACTACATGGGAAGATGATACTTGTAACTCATAAGAACTTTCTTGTTATTTGAGCAGTCAGAAGGAATACACATAGACAGAAGTTATGGGTATGAGTTGAATATGATACGATGATTATCTAAAAAAAATTAAATGAAGGGGTGAGAAAGAGGGATACACTGGGAGAAGAGGGAAGAGAGAGGTAGAATAGGGTAAATAATTACCTCACATAAAAGAGGCACAAAATAGCTTTTATAGTAGAGGAGAAGATGGGGGATGTAGGTGGGAACATTGGAACCTTATTCTCATCAGAATTGGCTCAAAGAGGGAATAATGTACACAGTCAGTTGGTATAGAATTCTGTCTTACCTTATAGGAACATAGAAGGAGAAGAGGATAAGGGGGGAGTAGAAGGAAGAGCAGATTGGGGGTGGCAGTAATCAGAAACAAAACAATTTTGAGAAGGGACAGGGTGAAAGGAGAGAGAGAAGGATAAACAGGGGAAATAAGATGGAAGGAAATATCTAATAAAGATCTCATTTCTCAAACATATAGAGGACTGAGTCAAATTTATAAAAATATAAGTCATTCCCCAATTCATAAATGGTCAAAAGATATGAACAGACAGTTTTCAGATAAAGAAATCAAATCTACCTATAGTCATGTGGAAAAAATGCTCAAAATCACTATTGATTAGAGAAAAGCAAAATAAAACAAACCTCTCTAATACTACCTCACATCTGATTGGCTAAAATGACAGAAAAGGAAAATGACAAATGTTGGAGGGGATGTGAGAGAATTGGGACACTAAAGCACTGTTAGTGGAGTTGTGAATGGATCCAATCATTCTGGAGAGCAATCTGGAACTACACCCAAAGGACTATGAAACTGAACATACCCTTTGACCCAGCAATACAACTACTGGGTCTGTATCCCAAAGAGATTTAAAAAAAAAAAAAAAGGAAAAGGATCTACATATACAAAAATATTTATAGAAGTTCTTTTTGTAGTAGCAAAGAATTGGAAATTTAGGCGATGCCTATCAGTTGGTGAAAGAATAAATAAGTTGTGATATATGTTTGTGATGGGATACTATCATGCTATAAGAAATGATGAGCAGAATCATTTCAGAAAAACCTGAAAAGACTTACATGAACTGATACAAAGTGAAATGAGCAGAACCAGGAGAACATTAACAGCAATATTATATGATAATCAACTGTGAACGACTTAGCTATTCTAAGTAATACAATAAGAAAATTTCAAAGGACTTATGATGAAAAATGCTGCCCTCTTCTAAAGAAAGAGCTGATGGAATTTAAATGCAGATCAAGCACACTTTTTACTTTATTTTTCTTGTTTTCTTTTCACCTGTGTTTTATTTCATGACATGACTAATATGGAAATATGTTTTACATTATTGCACATGTATAACCTATATCAAATTTCTTGCCTTCTAAATGAGGGGGCAGGGGACTGAGGGAAGGAGGAAGAGAATTTAGAACTCAAAAGTCTAAAAACAAATGTTAAAAATTGTTTTTACATGTAATTGGAAAAAATATATATATTTTTAAAAGAGAGAGGAAAGGCAGGGTTAGAACACAACCTTTTTAGCCACTATCTGCTTCCTATTTTTACTAAACAAACAAACAAACAACGTTAGGATATTCCCCAAAGTCTGCATTCTAACTTCAAAGATGGGAGTATGTAGCTGTGAGAATTCATTCTGTTCCACCATGGGGCAGGGAAGGAAAGAAACTCTGGCCAGAAGCAGCCAATGCTGATATTCCAAAGGGAATTCAATTCAGGTTAGTGCTAGACAATATATCAAGCAACATGAGTACTAGGACAAAAATGAAACCTGCCCTAAGTCAATAATAGCCCCTGCCCTCAAGGTGCTTACATGCTATTAGCAGATCTTGTATTAGCATATACAAAATATATGCAAAGTAGATACAAAGACTTTTTTTTTTGTTCGTGTGAGGAAGGAACTAGTAGCTGGGGGGGCAGGCAGGGATGATCTAATAGTTTTCCAATAGGAGGTGGCACTTAGGCTTTGATTTAAAAGAAGTGAGGGTTTTTATAAAGCAAAGTAGAGGAGGAACCATATTCTAGGCATGAGAAACAGCTTATGCAAATGTACAGAGGCAGGAAATGGAATGTCATGCATGAGCAGCAGGGGCAGTCTGGCAGGAACATAGAGTGAATGTAAAGGGGACAGCAACTCAAGCCAGAGTGTGACGGGTTTTATAGAACTTGGTCATGCTATTGAAGGTATACAAGATGTACACAAGTCAATAAATTCAAAGTATAATGCAGACAGAGGGAGAGAGACAGAGAGACAGAGAGAGAGACAGAGGGAGAGAGAGAGACAGAGAGAGACAGAAAGAGAGAGACGGGGGAGAGAGACAGAGAGAGAGACGGAGAGAGAGACAGAAAGAGAGAGAGAGAGAGAGAGAGAGAGAGAGAGAGAGAGAGAGAGAGAGACAGAAAGAGAGAGAGAGAGAGAGACAGAAAGAGAGAGAGAGAGAGAGAGAGAGACAGAAAGAGAGAGAGAGAGAGACAGACAGACAGAAAGAGAGAGAGAGAGAGAGAGAGAGAGAGAGAGAGAGAGAGAAAGAGAGAGAGAGAGAGCGAGCGAGCGTACATTCATAGGTAGTAGTTGGCTAATGACTGGCCTGATTAGGAAAAGCCTCATGTAGTAAGTTGCTCCTGAACTGTGCTTTGAAGGAAAGTAGGGAAAATATAAGAAAAATAGCAAAGCTTTAGAGACTTTAGAAAAAACAGGGTGTGACAAAAAGAAAGGGTGTGGAGAAACATATTGCCCCATCACTTCACAGTTCTTCCCTATCCCCAACCCAGCACCTTCCTCCATCCTACTTTCTTCTCCCCCTACCAATGGAACCTCTGCCTGAAGCCGTGAGATGTATCGCCAGATGTTTGAAGCGAGGGAAGGTCACATACAGTCTTTGACTAGGGGTAAAATGACAGGAAATCCTCCAAGCCCCTGGAAAGCTGCCGTTGGAGATGTGTTACAGCCAACGCTGGAAATATGAACACATTTTCCCATAGGGACACTATTTAAAGTGATAGTTTGCTTCACAGTGAATACTGTTAATGCAGTCCTATACTTCAGACACAGTACCGATTAAATGGGATTTGATGCTGTCCTGGATTCCTAATAACATTGTTTCTAAGAGAAAAGGCATCCAAGTGTCAAACAGCCAACATACAAATTACCTTTGGGAACACAGCTTGTTCGTAAATCAGAAGCTGCCTCTAATTTCACACATAAAGATCAAATAAACATTTTCATATTATGTACAGTACATCAAATAAAACCAAAAAAATCCTACAAAATGGACATTATTTCAACAATTTGAATCCACTTTGATGGCAATGTTTAAATGCCCAGGAATGACAATTTACTTTTGAAGATAAGTACATGCAGTCATAACTAACAATCGGTACACCTGAGTTGGAGAGTAGGGGAACACCCCGCCTCAGAGGAAGAGGTGTAACCCCAGGAGACAGAGGGGAAGAAGTTGTCCCCAGAGTACCATGAGGTTTCTGTGCTATTCTTTCTGGAGGGTGGGGGTGGAGGGTATGAACAGAAGGGGAATGTGAGGAGAGGAAGCTTGTCTTGGGAAATTACAGAAAACCCTGAGAGTGGGACAAGTAGGAGAGTAAGAAAACACACATAAACACACGCGCACACACATCATTACACACTATTCGTAAAAGGGACTTACATGATTATGTAATTCAGGACAATGATATGCATCATTTGAATCAGACGCATGGTAGTGCAAATGCTGACTTGTGAATGCTTTATTTATCTATGTCTTGTGGAAACGTGGACCACGGTCACTCTGACATTTGATTAATTTTAAAAATGACCACTATGGCAAAATTAGATGAATGATCTGCCTGATTTTTACCCCTTTCCTCCCAAATCAGTGTAGATGCCTGCTTTGGAGAAAAGATAAATAGAAGTTGAACTTTTGATTTGAACTTAACAAAATCAGAGAGTTCCTTCCTCCCTGCAGGACGAGTAAATCACACCTTCAGTTGTCATTGATTTCACCTCTCTTTGTGTGTTTGTGAATTAATAAATTATAGTATTTTCTTGGGCTAAAAAAGTTTTAACATTGATTAGGCTCCACAGGGGACTAATTGCTTTTTGTTTACAAAAAGAACCAATATATTGAGTTTTAGGAAATGTGCAACCTCAGATACCATAATGGATTTTATTTGTGGGTCTAGTTTTAAGGATTCCTAATATTGAAATGTGTGCTCATCCTAATGCTTGTTTATATCTTCTGCCCACCAGAATGGCTCCTAGGCCTAGATGTATATGAGGAAGAATATATGACACCATAGCTAATCTTCTCCCTCTACATATTGAAACAGCATAAAATAACCACTGTAGTCATGAGCCAGGAATAACAATAATAATAGCTAGCATTTCTATAGTGCTTTAAGGTTTCTAAAAACTTTACATTTATTATTTCATTTCATCCTCACAACCATCCTGGGATATAGGTGCTATTATTAACTTCATTTTAGAGAAGAGGAAAATGAGCAGGGGTTAAGTAACTTGCTTAAGGTCATACACATAGTATCTGAGGTCAGAGTTGAACTCAGGTCTTTTTTGCTTTGAGGTCCAGCCCTCTGGATGACAAGAAAACCAATCTCTTATCAAAGTCCTAACTTCATATCTTCACTTTTCTAAGCAGCATAGAATGTCTTTCCTTAGACTGTTAAACTGTAGCAAGACTTCCCAACCTTCTCTGCAAAAGTAGGAGATGGTATATGTACTGTCAAACTCAGTTCATGTTTTGATTAGTGGGGAATAAGCATTTATATACCACCTACTGTATTTCAGGAACTGTTCTAAGCACTCTACAAATATCATCACATTTGATCCTCATGACCCTGGGATATAGGTGCTATTATTATCCTCACTGTACAATTGAAGAAAGTGAGTCAGACATCATGAGGCCCAGCACTCTGTCCACTATGATTAAATATCCAAAACGATAGACCTTATCTCTGGTTTGACTCTAATAAGATGAAATTTGATAGAGGAAAATTTTCACATTTTTGTCTTACACATGGGTTCCAGAAATCTACTTCACCAATGCAAGATGGAGGAGGTTTAAAAGCATTTTGCCTAAAGAAGATCTTGTAGTTTTAGTGGATTGCAAGATCAAAATGAGTCAACCATGTTTTATGGACAGCCAAAAAGAAGATGATCTTGGGCTTGATTAAGAAGCATGGATTATAAGAATAAGATTTTAGCCCTGTAATACTTTGCTTTTGTCAGACCACAGAAGGAACGAGTTATCTGTTGTAGTAAAGCTTCTTTGAGAGGCATAGGATGGATGGTCCATAGCCCATAAGGTTCCTTTCAACTTTGAAATTTCATGGCTTCCTGGCTCTGTGAACCAAGTCAGTTGACAGATAACTTTAAAAAGGGGAAAAAAAGAAATTTTCATGATAAATTTATGGCATATTTGGACAAAATAGCAAGTTGTACATGGTACATTTGCAGTTTCATGTGGAATCATCATTTTTCATTGTGCTGTGTTATAGGAATGCTTGTTTTGTTCCATAAATTGAAAATAAAATAAATTTTAAAAAAGGAAGTAAAAAACCAACATATAAAGAGTAGACATTTCAGCTCACAAATGAAATAGCAAAATAATCTGAGATTTTAAAAAAGTTGGTTAATATACTGTCATTATTTAATGGGTTAAGATGATCAATACAGTTACTGTCGAGTTCCAAATGGTAGCACTATCAGATATAATGGAATTTATTATTAGGTCATCTTACAGATACCTTTAAGCAACAGCAGAGAGGGTGGAGCCTACCAATAAAAATTAATATGATGCAAAGATATTGCTTAGCATTATTATGAAGAACTAGCTTGTGGCATTTAGAACTAATTGATGGTATAATCAGTGATACAGAGTTGTGTGGATTTAGAAAGATTTTGATCTTGGTTAACTTATGCTATCACCAAATGTGTTTGAAAAATTTTCTTATCTTAAACAAACCAGAATGGTAACATTTGTGATTTCTATTTGTCTTTTTTGTTTAAAGGGAAGGCGAGGCAAAACAGGACCCCCTGGAAAACCAGGACCACCGGGACCTCCTGTAAGTAAATAGTAGTGGCTATGGCTTTTAAAAAGTATTTGCTTATGGCATTTTAATATAATTTTTATCTACCTTTAACTTCAACGCTCCTGATACATACACATGTACTCAGTAAACCCTTCCTCTTTATAAGTGTTGGATTCAGACCCAAGTTGCTAATGACCCTGAGTACCACCCCAATTGCAGCTGCTCAGCGGTTCAGTTGTTCCACTTAGACTCTGTGGGGAGTGGTGATCTGGGGAGAGAGGAAGGTAGAACCTATACCTCCTGCACTCTAAAAGCAGCCTGGATGTCAAAAGCATGCTGCCTCCCAGGGGTGACTATTTCAGGATTCCAAAGAGAGAGGCCCTGGTCTGTCTCTGTTCGACTCTGATTTTCTCACTGTCTTAAATGACTCCCCGTGATAAATAAAGACACTGTCTATTCTGTGTGACTCTTGTCTATGTTATCTCATGAGTTTGACACAGGAAGTCTACCTACTGTACTGGAGACCTTTCTCACTCTCTCCTGACATCCAGAGAATACCACTGAAACCTTCTAGCTGTCTATCTGTCATCCCTAGTCCTTGCCATGTGACCAGCCTATCCTCTGTTCCCCTCATTCATTTCCCAGATGACATCTTTTCCTCAGGGTTCTTTAAGACATTCCAGTAAAATATAAGCTTCCTGAGAGCAGGGACTATTGTCTCTCTTTTTGTTTGTATCCCTAAGTGTTTAGTAGGCATTTTGTAAATACTTGTTGAATTGGATAGACCCTGGAGAGACTATTGAGTACCTAGAATTTCAGATCTAGAAAGGATCACATAAATAATATCACTGAAGAGGAAGGAAAGAGAATAAGCATTTATATAACTCCTACTATGTTCTGGGTACTGTAACTAAGCACTTTACAAATGTTTTTTCACTTGACATTTATGGATTAGGAAACAGAAGCACATTTATGGATTAGGAAACTGAGGCACAGAGCGGTGACCACTGTCACACACACCTAGTTAATGACAGAAGTGGGATTGGAGCCCAGGTCTGACTTCCAGCCCAGCCACTCTTTCTAATACACTGAATTGGCCACTAAGCTTGCTACCCAAAGGGCCACTTAGATTTTGTGCAAATGCACTAAGTGAGCAGGATAAGTCACAGCTGATCCATTTATTTTTGCCGCTCTGGCCATCCAAGCGGACGGCCACTTTATTGATTTAACTGTGGCAATTAGCCTGAAAAGAATGGATTGAGCATCCTGGGATGCAGTCTTTCAGAGACTGCATTGTTGGCTTTTATTGCAATTTTTTTGGCAAGATGAAGAACATGAATTGGAATTTCCAATTATTGTCTTGTGGTTTAAAGCAGAGAAGCTGGTGCATGCTAACAGGGCAGATTAGACCTTCACGTAGTTTACCAAATGTATGAGGCTGTGTTTAAGAGAGGATAATGATTGTCTCAGAGGAGGAATTCAAATGATGAAGGCCTTTGTGATTGAGCTTGCCAACTGCCTGAGTAGCGTAAAGGATTAAACCTCATTCTGGAATGAGTACTCGACTGTAGATCAAATGAGTTTACTGAAGAATTAAAAAGATTAAGAAATGCATAACTATATGAAAGGATTTATAGCTTTGAATGCTAGAGGTTTTTAACTTAGAGGCAAACATGTATGTATGATTGGGCAGTGAGAGGGCAGAGAATGAAAGATTGGCATTGTTTTACTTAATGTATGCAATTCAGAATGTAAACCCAGACATAGGTCTGATGCACTGTGTTCATTAAACCTTGAAATGCACAGCATTTGGAAGAAAAATTGGTTATCTGTCATAGGATTTTTTTAATGTAATGATACCCACTTGGCTGGATTACAGTAAATAGAAAAAAATCCATACAAGAAGGAAAAGATTCTTTGAATTAGAGGTTAAATTTTGATAAGAAGCTAGAGGAAACACATGGCTATACTGACTGTCAGCTAGTTCAGTGTTTACTTTTTCTGCCTCTTGGACAAATATACGTCTGCTTAAACTACTTCTACAAACTAACATTTTATATGTCTTTTGTTTCTACTAGGATGTCTCTATCATGGCCTGAATTGATTAAATATAGACAAGACCCAGGAAAAAATGGAATCAACCCATGTTTTATTGTTTTTGTCTTTACATTAGAGAATATGGGCAAGAATGGTTTTGAGAAAGAATGTGAAGCAATAGGCTCCATAATACAACTCTGATTTTCATAGGGCTTTAAGGTAAACAAAAGGCTTTCCTCCCAACAGCCTGGTATGGTAGGTAGTGTAACTACATTATCCCTATTTTACAGATGAGGAAAACCAGGTTCTGAATCCTAGTGACTTGCCCAAAATCACATGGTTTATAAGTAGTGAAGTTGGTATTTGAACTTCAAGACTTCCAGGTCTAGGTCTTTGCACCACACCATGCTGCTTCTCACTAATACAACATCATGAAAACAAATAAAACAAGTTTTTGTAATAATCTCATTTCTAGTATCCCAAATAGGACCTCCCCTAAGGTAGGGGTACTTAGCCTTTTTGTGTGTCATAAACCCCTTTGGCAGTCTGTTGAAACTTATGGACTCCTCAAAAAAATGATTTCAAATGTATATAACAAAATATAGATTGTCCCAATGAAATGAAACTTTAATAGCTTAAAACTGTACTAAGAGTTTTTGGGATACCTAGTTTATAAAATTACAAAGGAAATAAACTACATTGAATAAAATAAAACAAAATATGTATGCATGTGTATATACACACACATGCATACCTAGCCACATTTACAGGCCTACTAAAATTTACCAACAGAGTCTTTGAGGGGGTCCATGGACCCCAGGTTAGGAACCTCTGCCTAAAAGAAAGGAGTGTTTCCTTCCCTGTAGGTGGGTTAAACAAAAAATAATTTCTTCAACTTACATGCCTATTAAGGTCTTGCTCAGGATAATCATTTAAAGAAACTTGGCACGGAAACAGAACCCTAAGTTCATTGCTGTTTTCATTATATTTATTTTAGTACTCCAGAGATCCATGACTTCACCAGTATTTCCTTTACTATCCAAGAAGATCGCAACCCCTCCACAGTAGATAGTTTAATAAACTGTGGCCAAAAGATAATTCATCACTTTTTGACCAATTACCTGGTAATGAGCCTTTCTAAGCTTGGTGGGGCTTATTTTTAGACCGACAAATTCCATAATCTGCTTAGTCTTTTAGGATATTTTTTATGTGTATCCCCGCCACCATGCTGCCCTCAATAGAATGTAAACTCCAAGGCAAGGACTACTTCATTTTCGCCTTTGTACACCCCATGCCTACAGGACCTGGCACTTAATGCCAGGGTCCTAATACATATTTGCTAAGCTGGTAGTACTTGTCAGACTGAGCACTCTACAAGCATAGCAGAATCACAGACTCAGAGAATTTACAGATGGAAGAGAACCATGGCTGTCTAATCCAACCCAAACCCAAAATGTATTTTCAGAATGTACTTGACACGTGGTCATCCACCCTCTGCTTAAAGACCCCCCAAAATAATGATAGTTATTTTCTTTCAAGGTTTGCAAAGTACTTTACAAATATCTCATCTGATCCTCAACAGCCACCCTGTAAAGGAGGTGCTTTTAGTTTGCTATTATTTTAATTCAGGTCTCCTGGTCAAGAGCTCAAATCACTATACTACATAGATGCCAAGAAAGAGCAACTAGGACACCATAGGGCCTTTGAGTCTATGTAATATGAGGATAGACTGAAGGAATTGGGGATGCTTAGCCCAGAGAAAAAAAGCTTCTTAGAAATCATGGTAGCAATCTTCAAATATCTGAAGGACTATCACATAGAGTAGGCATTATTCACTTTGTATCCAGAGAACAGAGTTGGGAGTAATGGGAGAAATTTGCAAAGAGAAATATTTTGGATTGATGTCCTAACCATTATAGCTATCCAAAAGTAGGACGGCCTGTCCAGAGAGTTGATGGGTTCCCTCTTTTTGGCAGCTATGTGGCACAATGGATTGAACACTGGAATCTGAGTTAGGCAGATGAGATTTCGAATCTAGTCTCAGAGACTTACTAGCTGTGTGACCTTGGGCAAGTCACTTAATCTGTGCCTCAGTTTCCTCATGTGTAAAATGAGGAATAATAATAGTACCTTTCTCTCAAGGTCGTGGTAAGGACAAAATGAGATCATATTTGTAAAGTACATCACAAACCTTAAAGTCCTACATAAATGCTAGCTAATATTATTTTTAATTTTTATATTATACTATTATATATCATATATTATACTGTATTTATTATTATATATTATACATACTTATATATATTACACTTATTTTAATAATAATTGCTATTATTATATATATACTATCTAGCTTACCAATATCTCTCTTAAACTGTGGTTCCCAGAAGTGAACACCTTAGCTATCAAGAATGCCCTGTTACAGAGTGTTGTTCTTAAATTTATTATTGAATTAATTTTAGTATCAATAGGATTTTCCTTGGGCCATACTTGCATATCATTTCTATAAGACCTAACAATTATATTTTTATTTCTTTCAGTTTTATTTCTTTTTTTTCCTCTCTTCTTCTCTCCCTCCCTCCAACTGTTAATTTACTGGTATGAAATTCCCAACATGAGGAAATTCCCTCTACCAAGGCAGATTAATGATTGTTCTGCAGCTTGTGGTTTCAAAGAGTTGTTCACAGCATGAAAGGTTAAGTAACTTGCCCAGGGTCACAAATCCAGTATATGTCAAATCCTTTGTACAGCAAAGGACTTGAACCAGGTCTTTCTGATTCCAAGCTTTCTATCCCCTGCTTTATCTTGCCTCTCATTTAAAATGTTGTTAGCCTTCAATTTTTATCCATTTTTTTCCTTCTCAGTAGCTTTTCACAGACCTGTGCTAAGACCCAATCTGTAGCACAATGGAGTTTACAGAGAAATGGAAGAAGTGGTAGCTACCAACAAAAATCTCCATCACAAAATTTCGGCACCCATTTCACAATGGACAGTCCCCTACTGATGATAGAAAAATATGTGCTATCCCTCTTTGTGAGCTTGCAATATAAAAATAATAAAGTATATAGAATGAGTAAGGCTTATTTTGCCAAATACAAAAAAAAAATATCGTGCCATGTGGAAAGGAAAAATAACAAGCAAATACTTAATTATGGACCTCACTGAGAACATGAGTAAAGGGGATAGGGATAGAATTTGTGATTTCATTGATATAGGAATCCATGTAAGGAAATTCCCTTAGACCATTCCAGGTTGCTTCTTCCCTGGACCTTGTAATCTTAGAGAGCTTTTTAGAGTCACACAGCCAGCATGTATCACAGGCAGAACTTGTACCCATATCTTCTTGGCATTAAGCTGACATTAAATGTCAGTTTTCTGTCCTCTATGCTATGCTGCCTCTTGGGGGAGAGATATATGGAGATATCAAGAAATATCAAGAAATTGAAATATAAACAAAATGTACAGATTTTTTAAAAGTATCTGATCCTCAAAACTCTGAAACAAAAATCTGAAAAGAGGCCTTTTGTCCACTGTGGGTCATTCTAGTGCACTGGAAATAACAAAAAGAAAATTAGTTATGGCATATGAATCCTTTCTCCCTCTGACCTTAAGCAAACTGCCCTCCTTTTAAATATTACAGGTAGTCTCTGGGAGAAGCATTGTTTTTGTTTAGGAATGCCATATAAAGATGAAGAGTTAATTTAAGAGGAAAAGTCTTTTATAGCATAGAAAGCCCTAGAGAATAAAATAGTTCTATCTAATCCTTTCAAGTGTGATTATTTTTATTCAAATCAAATTCAACATTGTTTCCTTCCATACTTAAGAAATACCAGTATCAGAACAATATTTCTCAAGCTGGAATACTTTGCAGAGGGTCATTTCCTACAAATCCTCTTTTAGATGGTTTTGATTTCTTCTGAAATAAGCTCCATAAAGAAACTGCTCTCTTGGAGCAAAAGACTTATTGGATATATAGTGACTGGTCTGGACCTACTAATTGAATTGTCTTTACATTAGTAACATGGTGCAATGAATAAAGCTCTGACTTGGGAGCCAGGAAGAACTGAGTTCAGGGCCTACCTCTGACATATACTGGCTGTGTAACCTGACCTTAGGCAAGTCACTTAAATTCTTAGCCCTTAGTCAACTCTAAAGTCACAGGCATTTTTAACTTTGGTTTCATGAACTTTATATAGATAGGTAGATAGCTAGATAGGTGAAATATATATATATATATACATGTATATATTTTTATATAATTGGTATCTTTTGTAATCCTATGCATTTTATCTTGTGCATTTAAAAACATTAGTCTGAGAAGAGATTAATAGGTTTTACCAGATTGCTAAAGGTGTCTGTGACACAGAAAAGAATAAGAATCCCTGCCCTGAGAGTACAAGTTGCAGAAAAGTTGTGGGCCTGCCTTTGGGAGAGGAAGTTTCCACATCTGGGAACTGGCTATCAAAGTTTAGTTCCCTACATCAGTTTTCCAAGATGACATTCTACTCATCACTCCTCCACAGACTGTCACCTCAAAAAGCAATTTTTTTTTATTCATCCAAGAAAAATCAGTTGAAATTTCTACCCCTGTTATGGTTAATAAAACCTTAATTAGAAATAATACTTATAAAATGAGAGTATTTTGTTTTCCATGTAGCTGAGAATTACCAGAAAAGTCTTATTTTCATCTTGATAGTTGAATTCATACTGATAATTCTTCATTGCATATTTGTGTGATCTCATCCTGATAGTATAGAATGTAACCCATCCAAACCTTCTCATCCCATGTAACTCTGGTCCATCGCCTCCCATAAAACAGCTAGCTAGGCTGGCCTTTGGAGAGCTGGCAGAGTCTGCTGCTGAGACTATCTGAAGCTTCTCCATGCAGAGAGAATCTAGTAGAGTTTGCCCTCTGCTGGCATATGCTGCAGGTACCTAAGGTCATCTTTAAGGCATGAATCAGAATAGGATCTTGTGGAAAATGTTTTTGTCACAAATATTTCTAAAATGTATTAATAATCTTTTTCTGTCTTATTAATCAGGGCCAGATATACATGTAGAAAACAAAGGGCCTCCTGCCTGACCCCCAAATATCTCTCTCATCTGATTGATATGACCTGAAATTTCTTTAATGGACAGCAAAGCTTTTCATCCAATAATGACAGGTGTATTGAAATGCAAATCAATCAAAAAGCATTGAGTAAGAATCTACTATATGCTAGGCACTGTGCTAGGAAGATACAAAGACAAAAATAAAATAGCCCCTGTCATTGAGGAATTTATATTCTACTGAAAAAGATAACATGCATTAGTAGGTATAGAAAAAAAGGAGAAATGTAAGTTAATTTGAAGGATTGAAGGCACTAGCAGCTGGGTAGTTAAGGAATGGCTTCCTATAGAACGTGGTACTTGAGCTGTCTTGAAGTAAAAAGTAGAGGTTCCTACTTCCCTCCCCCTCCCTAAGAAATGGTAACATTGGGTTTAATTTCCACTAAAGTGTAGATGACTATTGCCAGATTCCTCTTTCAGACGGGGTGTTTATAGACTGTGAGCACAGGACACTGAACATCTGAGGGGGGGGGCATCATGGGAACTGGGAAGGGTTCAGAAAAAAGGAGTGGCAGTACCAAAGAGAAATTTTGTCTACTCACCAATTTGCCTTCTACCAGCTTCTCTTACTAAGTGTGGAATCCTGAGCCTAATTGAATCTTTCTTTGATGAATCAGGATGGTGTGGTGCCTCTAGGTCATCGTTCTGAGCATCAATTCTAATTGTGTAGCATTGCAACTGTAAGAGATTGAGCTGAGTCAACCCTGACCTCCCAGAAATTGATTTTAGTGTAATCCCTGATATTAGCTTATTTTCTTGGGATTTGCCTTCTCCTTTGCTTTGCTCCACCCCCTCAAAACCCCATTTGCAGTTTAAAAATTTTGTCTAATGAAAGTGTTTTTTTTTCTCCAAATATCTTTCAGGGAAGCCACTCAAAGAATAATACAAACGTAGAAGGCTGTTCTACGCATGCACACAAATAAGCAAAATCTTGAGCAATAAATAGGTGATTATAACATTTAGATTTAATTACTTAGTGATAATTTTCCCCCCTCCTGTTTATAGCTTACTCCCACTCACATGTTGCTTGGTTACTTATCTAAACTTTTTTTTTCCTGCCAGGTTTAGTTAATTTTAGTTTTATGGTGTTTTCATTCTCAGATAGATATTACTACATTACCAGCCCCCTGGCCACATCACTGAAAACAGTTCATGAAATTGGGGAAAGAGAAAACCTTCAGGAGATACAAAAGCTATCTTCAGATATTTGAGAGCCTGTCCTTGCAAGGAGGGATTTGGATTTGTTTTAAATGCTACTGAAGAAAACAAGTCAGGACTGGAAAGGTAGTGGTTGCAAGAAAGTAGTTTTGAGAATTTCCTGATCATCAGAGCTGTCCAACAGGAAATGGGTTGTAAGACAGAATGGAAAGGATGAGACATCAGGGACACTGTAGAGGAGACTTCTCCATTGGATGGGAGATTGGACTCATCACTTCCAGTCTATTTCAGCTCTCTGATTCAACGTTCTAAATAGAGCACTGCTCTCCATATTTTACTTAAAAGCCTTAAAATAAGTGTTTCAATTATCCAAGTAGCCACATGATTTGGGGAGAAGGAGAGAGGAAAAGATGGACAGAAAGACAGACAACTAGACACAGAGACAGACATAGAGAAAGACAGAGAAAGACAGGCACAAGGACACAGAGAGGCAGAGACAGAGAAGAGAGATAGGAGGAAAGGGGAGTGAGATGGGATGAAAGAGAGAAAGTGGGGGGGGGAGAAAGAGCTTTCTTTTGAACTAATGAGGCTTTGTTTAAAATTTAGAAAGCCTAAGTTTATTTCAAAACATTCTCATTTTCAGTTGCTTTGTAAAAACTGAGGAAAAGAGCTAGAAATATGAAGGGGGGGAGGCACACAGGAGAATTTGTCTAATGAGCCATTACAAATATCCATATGAGCTCACCCATTTGACATTCTCCTTTGCCTTTCATTCATCACTAGCGTTAAAAAAAAAAAGGCATTTATTAAAAAGCTACATTAATTTTAAAATGTGTTATTATTTCTTCCTGATACTGGGCTCTTGATATCCTTCCCTTTCTTCCTGGCATTGTTTTTGTGCATTGTTCAATTAGTGTAATATGAGAGCCGAGCAGTGTTCTCAAATTTGTCACAATTTAGTGCGTGGTGATTTATGCTGAAAACGGGAAGCCGAAAAATCAGAAACGTAAGACAGCAGCACCCTCTAGTGGTGGATAATTCACTACCTGCTCTTTCCATTTTGGGCCTGTTCTAATTGTTAGAAAATTTTTCCTTACATTGACCCAAAATCTGCCCCATCCTTCATTATGTGAAAGTTATTGCTATTGGTGAAGAGTTTTTCAATATATGAGCCTTAAACATAAATTTTACATTTTGTAATTTATCTTCTTTATTTTATGCTAGTTTTTCTACTTAGCAGATATCCTATGTGAACTTCTATTTGTGTATAAAATAGAGCTATTTCAACCATTTTTACCATCAAATCATTCCTTGAAATGAAATCCTTACTTCCTGGGACTATTAAACGACCATCTATTGAAAAAATACCTGATAAGATCAGTGTATGTCAATTGGGTGGGTATTTTCTCTCACAAATAGTATGTCTTCTAAAAAATATTGGCAAGCGAGCACATACAATGTAACATAGCAAACCCTCCTTATGAGATTATAAATATTCCTTCTTTGATCAAGCTTTCATGTTTTGGCTTTAAATTCCACATTGAAGAACCTCTTTCAAATTCAAAATATTAGTAGTCAAATTTTTGTGAACATGAGATTTAATTAGATTGTGTCTATCCATTCAGTGACTACGTGACTTTGAGCAAGTCATTTAACCCCCCTGGGCCTCAGTTTCCACATCCATGAAATGAAGGCATTTGACTAGATGATCTCTAAGGTCCTTTCCAACACTAATGTTCTATGAATAGTCCCCAAAGTGAAAACAGCAGATTCATTGGTTCTTAAGACATTCAAAGCACATTCAATTTCAGCCTTGATTGAACCCACTGATCAACATCTATTTCATTTTAAATGGAGGATTCAGCCACATGCAACACAGACTGTCTTTTCTTCTCTGATGTGAATTCTGGTCCTCGCAGCCCGACTAGCTAGTAACTAGAAATGATTGATAGGCATAACATTACACAGAGATAGCTAGTGCAGCTGGCTCTTTGTATGTGGAATTGAGAGTGATAAAGGTAGCTCATATATATGTATTTGTATATATGTATGTATGTATACATATATACATTATGTATGTGTATGTATTGCTTTACCGTATAGAGAGATAATAGATAGATAGATAGATAGATAGATAGATAGATAGATAGATAGATAGATAGATAGATGGATATTCCATTACAAAAAAAACTTGCCACACAAGCAAAACAACCCTGGAAGGCATAGAACAAATGATATTATTCCTACTTTATAGAGAAGGAAACTAAGGTTAAATGACTTACCCAGGGTCTCACAGCTAATAAGTATAAAATCTGGGACACAACCAGTCTTCAGACTCTACTCAAATACAGTATTGAAGGTTTATTTCCCCCATCCCATCTGCTGTTTCTATACCTATTTTCTCAATGCCCTCAGAGTCTAGGTAGATGGAATTAAATGAATCATTTCAGCATGTAGCAGAGTTCACCTAAAAATGTGTCATTGAGTTTATTAGATAAATGGACACTCACAAAACATTTTAAGCAAAGATTTTGGATTGCTGTTACTTCAAATATTCTGTAGGTGGAAAGATATTTGTACTTTAATGTAGTTTACAGGTCATTGTGATGGTAATATAATATAATGTGGTTTCTAGAAACTTTGAACATAACAAAAATTTGTGGTGGTGCGGGATTATATCTTTCCTATCAACAAGAGACCTCAGTGATGTCATCTCTCTCTATAACATGACCACAGACAGTATGTGGTAATTTTTTATTTAATTTAATTTCAGGAAAAACTAAGCAGTTATTTAAATCAAAATAAATAGTAATTGTACATTGTTATATAAACAAGAGAACTATTTCATATTAAAAAGCACATTAAGATCTATAAAATTAAAATCTCATCAGTTAATCATTCTGCCTGCCACTTGTCCCTACAAGGGTCACAGGTCCAGAAAGAACAGCTGTTGGCAACATTGCTAAAATTCCCATGTCACCTTATGGAGTACACAAGTACTAAAATATGCCATAGGAAGCAGCTGAGGATATCAATCTCATTTAATTTATTAGAAACTTGTGCTTGGCTTTAGTTTCTGATCAAATTTATTTGGTACATTGTTAGCCATTTCTTAACTTCCTGGGTAGTTGAGGGGCTTAGGGGACATATACAAGTAGGAATGAGTTTGACCTTCCTCATTTCCAGGTATTTTTGTTTTTCCCTTTCATTCTGCAGCTGCAACTTACTACTCTTGAGCTATCTCAGTGATAACTGAGATATTGAAGAGTCTCATCACTAGTTTCATGTGATTCTCATATTCTCACTGATTTTGGAATCATAGACTTAGAGTTGGAAGGGGACAAGGTCATAGATCCAGAGGAAAAAAGTAATCTCAAAGCTGATCTAGACCAAACCCCCTATTTGACAAATGAGGAATCTAAAAACCAGGCAGTTAAATTACTTAACTAAATTCACTTAGGTAATAAGCGTCAGAGAAAGGATTTGAACCCAAGTCCTTTGACTCTGGAGTTCTTGCCACTCTACCATGCTGATTTGGTTATTACATAGCCCACTCCATTTTATAGATTAGGGACTGAGGCACAGAGAAATTAATTGACTTACCTAAAAATCACACAGGTTATAAATGGTAAAACCAGGATTTGAGCTATGCAGACCACAATTTACAGGTACTAACGTGGCAAAGTTAGGCTGTGAACGCAGGGTTTCTGACCCTACACCCAAAGCTCTTAGATCAGAATTATAACTGGAAGTGACCTCAGATATGAACCCTTTTATTTGACATATAAGAACAATGGAAGGCCAAAGAGATTCAATGATTTTCCTAAAGTCACAGGGAATAAGCAGTGCAACCAAGGCAAAGTCCTTAGATTCCAACTCTGTTGACTATCTTTGTGATGGGCAATCACTAAAGGAGTTGGTGAATTTAGTTTTCATTGGACTTTGAGAAGGTATTCAGAAAAGATATGTGTTCTGTATGTGGAAATGAGATGAGATGAGATCACTGAGGTCTCTTGTTGACAGGAAAGATGCAATCCCTCACAACCACAAATTTTTGGTCTGTTCAGAGTTTCTAGAAACCACATTACATTATATTGCCGTGACCTGTAAACTATATTAAAATACAAATATCTTTCCACATCCAGAAAAACATACATTTGTATAGTGATTTCAAAGCACTTGAGTTAAGTAACATTTCTGTAGATTAGACAGGACTTGGATTATTATCCCCATCTTGGCTAAATAAAAGTTAAGGGACTTGCCCAAGGTAATAAAGTTAGCAAATGACAAAATCTTAGTCTGGTGCTTACTGCATTAAGATGGAAGGCTTTGGGAACAGAGAATAAATAGCAAGAGCAACTATGTGATTACGGAAATGACTATTCTCTTTGAGTCATCCATCAGAGTGGAAAAGTAAGAGGAATCGTGACTGAAAAACAAGGACCATCCTGTGTGACTAACACGAGGGTAAATGTAATTGTTCTTGATCCTGAAGCTTAGTGACCGATTTTTCTTCATTGGACCATTTCTTAAATATCTTTTTTTTTCCAGGACAAATCTGTTTTGTTGTTTCATTTCATTTTTTTAAATTAATGAGAATTTATTTTCTCCTCTCCCTATGCCCCACCCAATTTAGAAGAAAAAATAAAAACAGAACCCTTGAAACAGATATATTTTGTCAATCAAAACAATTTTCTATAATGTTTACATTCACTTTTCATCTTGAATCTGTCACCTTTTGTTAAGGAGGTAGGTAGCATAAATTACCACCAATCTCATAATACAGGTTAAAAATTATAAATATGTTTTTTTTAAAACCTCCCTGACCATATCCTTCAGGCCTGGAGTTCTTATCTTGGATCCATGAATGATAGATAGATAGGTAGATAGATAGATAGATAGATAGATAGATAGATAGATAGATAGATAGATAAATACATACATACATACATACATGTATACAGAAGTAGATGGATATATTCCAATTATTGTTTTCTTTTGTAATCTGTTTTATTTTATTAATTTAAAAACATTCTGAGGTCTTTAAGCTTTACCACACTGCCAAAGGGGTCCAAGACATAAAAGGGGTTCAGAATTCCTGATTTAGGACGTTAGGTGTTGTTGCCTTTGGCCAATTGCTGCTAATTAAATTCACCTTTAGGAAAACCTAAAGGTTAGGAAACCCCTGAAGCTAGAATCAAAAGTGAAGAATGCAAACACAGAGACAAATTGCAAATGATGTCAAAGCACCACCACCACCACCATCTCTCCACCCCCTACCGCAATCCCTAGCAACAGGTCAGCCTGCCCCCAGTAATTCAAATCCCACATATGCTTTTAGATTCTTACCATTCAGGCTTTATGTCTGTGCCACCAGACTAGTTATCTTAAATAGCCAGCAGTTTGCCTTGGAAATCTCATTTCCTCTGCCTCAGGAAATGCTGTCATTTTACCAACATTCAGAAAGAGAATGAATGTTATCAGTTAATTACAGTAAACAGAAAGTCAAAGCATGGATAAGTGGGGGCTGCCAGCCTGGGCCCTGTCCTGCAGAGAACTTTCTGGGGTGACATATTGGAAGATGCCTGAAATTAAAGATGGGAGGCTGGGAACAGTGAGCCCCCACTGTTTATTTTGGTCATTGCTGGTCTTTTTGTACACCACTGGATGCAAATAATTTGTTTCACACATCCCCATTCTTGCTCCTTTTCATGCCCCTGTTGCTTTTATCACCTTCTGTTAGGTCAATAAAGCTACCTCTGTGGTGTGGCAAAGCACTCTGGAGATCCCTGCTGTTTTTTATATGGCAGGAAGCTGACAAATAATATTTTGCTGTTTGCTGGACATACCGTGGCATGGATGAATCCGAAACATTTTATAGCTGGATAGGCAAACAGGCAGCATTTTTTGAGGTGATTTTTATCAACCCCTCCTACTGAGAAAACCATTCAAAATGTTCCACAACCACCATATCAATTATGTCCAAAGGTCTAACACAGATGAGATAGATTTGTTTCATGGTGTCCCAGAGGTGATGGGAGCCCTTTGCAAATGGCTGCATCTCTTCTGTTTGGGGGCAAGGTAGAGTGTTAAACCAAATGAGCTTCATATCATAATTTAGAAAATCTGTTTTTTTTTTAAATGGATTAATTATCCGCACTGAATGTATTTACTTTCACACTCCCCTCCTCCCACTCTTGCTCTAAAATGACATGTGAAACCAAGGACTGTGCAATGCTGGAAAACAATAAGTTTGCATATTCAATATTTTGCTTATTCATACAACCATAAACTGTCCATGCTTGAGTTCCCTCAATTACACAGCTCAATATTCAGGCCAAAAACAGACAAGCCCAACTCAAGTGAGCACTTCACTGGTATGCACAGAGGAACAAGTTTGAAAAATGTCCAGAGTGGAAGAAGTATAAAAGCCTGGTTCAAGAGATAGGGGCTACCTTTGCTGCCATTCTTCACCTGATCGTTTCACTGCTTCTGAACTTCTGAACTGGGATGCTAGCAGTTTTTTAGACTGAGAGGCTTTGAGGCTACAGATCTTTATAAAGTACTGTACAGGTATGTGTCAGTAGGGAAGAGAGGGTAACAATGAGCAAAACATACCAGGTGACATTAAGGTATCAGAACATCCAGGATTTAGGAAGGATTCAAACAAGGCCAACAGCCTATAACAGAACTGTCATTTAATTTTTTTGAAGTCCCCACAAAATATCGTGAACCATGCTTGAAAATCAGTTATGAATGTATGATCTTAAATACACGTAATCCCCAGTAGTGAGGCAGGTAGTGTTTACCTCCACTCACTGCACGCGAGTCCAAAGGTAACACAACAGTAGTACTTTTGTTGTTCAGTTGTTTCAGTCATGTCCGACTCTTTGTGACCCCATTTGAAGTTTTCTTGGCAAAGATACTAGAGTTGTTTTGCCATTCCTTCTACAACATATTTTACAGATGAGGAAACTGAGGCAAATAGGGTTAAGTGATTTGCCCAGGGTCACATAGCCAGAAAGTATCTGAAGCTGGATTTGAACTCAGATATTCCTGAGTCTAAGCCCAGGGCTCTATCCTCTGTACCACCTAGTTGCCTCCTAGCATTCCCTCTGCTACTTGTCTACTTTGCCTAGCAATGGTACTACTTCCTTAGGACATAGTAGGTACTAATAGTGCATGTTGATTATCTTTCTGCTATTCTTTTTGCTCAAACTTTTATTTTTTATCTCTTTAATCTTTCTCACCCCCATTTTTTTAGTTGTCAAATCCTGTTGTTTCTACTTTCTGAACATCTATTGTATGCCCCCTTCTCATTTCTGATATAGCCCCCCACTACAGGGCAGGCTCTCATCTACTTACACCTGGACTATTGAAATAACCTTTCTGTGGTCAAGCTGCTCCCTCACTCCCACTTGGCTGTCAAATTGATCTTCCTAAAAGGCAGTCCTGACCATATCAACCCTACACTTTCCCCAAAACTTCAATGGCCCCCTATTACCTCCCAGCATCAAATATAAAATCTTCTGTTTGTCTTTTCAAGCTTTTATGACCTGGCCCCTTTCCAGTCTTCTCCCACCTTAGTCCACTTCTTGTATTCCCTGGTCCAGTGACACTAGCCTCCATCTCCTGGCTTCCCTGGCTTCCTTCAAATCTTAGCTGAAAGGGGCAGCTAGGTGGCACAGTGGATAGAGCACCAGCCCTGAAGTCAGGAGGACCTGAGTTCAAATCTGGCCTCAGACCAAACTACTTGTATGACCCTGGGCATACTTAATCCCAATTTCCTTAAAAAAAAATTAATTTAAAAAAAAACCTCTTAGCTAAAGTCCTACCTTCTGCAAGAAGCTATTCCCAGCTCTTCATAATCTTAGTGAATTCTCTCTGAGATTATCCCAAATTTATCCTGTGTATATATAACTGTTTACATGTTGTCTCTCCCATTAGACTCTGACCTCCTTGAAGGCCAGAATTGGTTTGGGGGTTGTAGTTGTTTGCCTTTCTTTGTATGCCCATGTTTAGCACAGTGCTTGGCATCCAGTCAGTGCTTAATACATGCTAGTTGGCTGACTGACTGTCACTCTCCCCACTTCCTGCAAGCCTGAAGGATGTGGGCACCCCATTAAATGTTTGAACTTTCGAAGTTGGTTAAAATATTGATTGATGTTGCTGGGAATGATGTCCCAGGCCTCCATTCAAATACACCCCCATTATTCTCCATTCTTCTGCCTTCTAATCTTCCCATTTCCTTCATCTTTTCCTCCTTCGTATTTATTTTTAATTTGCTTCTCTCATACCTTATTTCAGCCTCTTCTATATTTCTAATGGAATTTAAACTCCTTGAGGGCAGGGCCTGTTTTTTGTTTTTGTTTTTGTCTTTGTATCCTCAGAGCATATTTTGTTGTTGTCCAGTCATGTCTGACTCTTCATGACCCCGTTTTGTGGTTTTCTTGGCAAAGATACTGGAGTGGCTTGCCATTTCCTTCAACAGCTCATTTTACAGATGAGGAAACAGGCAAACAGAATCAAGTGATTTGCCTAGGGTCACACAGCTAGTCAGTGTCTGAAGCTGGATTTGGATTTAGGTTATCCATTCTGCCACCTAGTTGCCCCATTGTAAGGTCTTAATAAAGAACTTGCTGACTTGAACTGAATGCTTCCATATGGTGATATTTTCTTACTCTTCCTCACCTCAACTTAAGTAACTTCCTTAGTTTTTTTTCCCTCTTCTTAACAAGTCCCTAACTTAGATCAATTTGTCCAGACTCAGTGTCCAACTCTTTTCAAATAGCTCCTTGTGCTCTATCCTTCCCTGCCATGGTCCCTGATACTCCACTAAACTCAGAATTATATCCTCTGGCCGCTTTGTGGTTCTCACCCTAGACCCCTCTGCTCACTTCAGCATTGCTAATGACCTCCTTATCCTTTTCTGTCATGGACATCAAGGGTCTAATCCTCTGTCCCACTTCTCTTCTTATGACTACCATTATTCTTTCAGTTCTCTGGTGTCTTTTCATTCCTCCCACTAATCGTGGGATCACCCAGGATTTGGTCCTAGGCCCACTGTTTTTAAGCCGAGAGTTAAAGTGTAACTGATGCCAGTTCCAATTCTGTGATTAGTTTGTGTAAAAAGCTCACTCTCATTTCTCTCCCTGAAAAATCTCACTTTGTCTAACCCTTTGCTTAGGATCATAGGATGACAGATCGAGCTCTTTCTCACTGAAATCCCTACTTAGATGTGGACATGGTTATATAACATGTGCAGAGGTATTCAGCATCAGGCAAATGGCCTGCATTAGCCTCAGGACCCTCTAAATATTGATTATTCAACATAAACTAAAATATGAGAAAATGGCCACGGAGGGACAGAGTGAACTTTTAGTTTAAAACTTATTGATAGCCTAAATTAAACAGGGTCTGTAACATTTTTCGTCTTGTATTTTCATAAGGAATGACATAGTTCCTAGCACATAGTAGGTGCTTAAGGAAGGGAAGGGAATGAGCATTCATTTCTGTTGAGTTATTGAATTCAACTTTGATTAAAATTATTTTGTTAATTACTTTAATTATTATGTATCTTTTTGATAGTCTACTTCCTTAGCCTAGAAGAGGATTTCTTAATGTTGTTTGTGTCCTGGATCTCTTTGGCAGTCTGGTGAGAACCATGGACCCCGTCTTGGAATAAGGCATAAAATAAAATGCAAACCAATGATATGGAAATACAGTTATCAAAATGTATGTATTTTTAGAAGCAAGTTTACAGATCCCACATTAAGAATCCCTGGGCTAGAACAACTCCCTCACATTACTCTACTTAGTTAGAAAGTGGTGAATTTTTGTTGCTTTGTTTTGCTTTTATTCTCAAATCATACCTTTTTTCTATGCAGCAGGAAGGAAACAAGCATTTATTAAATGCCTACAGTGTGAATGGCACTGTGCTAAGGGTTTTATAAATATTATCTCATTTACAGCTAAGGAAACTGAGGCAGGTAGAGGTTAAATGATTTGTTCAGGGTCACACAGCTAAGAAAAGTCTGAGGTTAGACTTGAACTCAGGTCTTCTTGAATCCAGACCCTACCCTCCAGCTCCAATAATGAGGATAATCAGGAGATCCTTATGTCATCCCAGAAAAGATGTCCTGATTACCTCGGCTGCATCTAAAAAATGCAACCTCTTTTCTTAAAGCTTAACTTTAATAGTTAAAAATAGTAAAGTAGTAATAATAACACTGTGCTAAGTCTTTTACAAATATTATCTCATTTGATCCTTCCGACAATCCAGGGTGGTAGATGCTATTATTATCCCCATTTTACAGTTGAGGAAACTGAGATTCAGTGACTTGCCTAGGGTCACACAGCTAGTAAGCATCTGAAAGCACAGCTGAACTCTGGTCTTCCTAACTCTAGGCCCACCATACTATACCACCTAGCTGCCCAAGTAGGAAAAGTTTCTCACCTGTACTTCCAGATTCTCATTTTGATACACTGCTCCTCCCTTCCTAGTTCCTCCTCTTTGGTGATTTCTTCTCTTCTTTCCTTCAGATATAACTAAGTTCCTTCATTCTCTGTCTTTCCTTTCCCTACCAAGTCCCTCTCTTGAGGAGGCCATCCACTTACTTAATCAGAGTATAAATTAGATTTTGATGAGCCTTAAGATAGACTTCCCACATATATTTGCATGTTAGTAGTAGATGTATGCTTTTCCAAAAGATGATTATTGACTCTCTAATTGTGGAATCTTAGATGTCCACAAATGAGATTAAAAATTTCTTAGATTGGCACTATGCTAAATGCCGAGTATAGGGCCAAACACCTTACATATTCCTTTCAATAAAATTCAACAGATATTTACTAAACATCTAACATGGGCAATTAAGAAATCATTGTCAACCTCAGAGAGAGCAGTTGTAATACAGTGGTAGGATCTGGAGTCAGATTACAAGGGGTTAATGGATGATAAGCAAGTGGAGACACTGAGTATAAATCAGGGCATCACAGAATGTGAGATTTAGAGGGGTCTCAGTGGCCATGTTCAAAGAATAATCCTTTCACCAACATATATGACAAATGGTCATCAAGTTTTTAATTCATATATTGTTGTTGTTCAATCATGTCTGACTCTTCATGACCCCATTTGTGTTTTCTTGGCAAAGATACTGGAATGGTTTTCCATTTCTTTCTCCAGCTCATTTCACAGATGAGGAAACTGAGACAAACAAAGTTAAATGACTTGCCCAGGGTCACACAGCTAGTAAGTGTCCGAGGGTGAATTTGAACTCAGGAAAATGAGTCCATTGTCACCTAGCTGCCCTGACTCACACGTAGCAAGTGCTTAATAAATGCTTATTGACTTCACTTGATGACCTCTGAAGCAGCTCATTTCCTTTAAGAAGACCTCTAAAAGGCTCAGATTCTTGTAATCTATCCAATAGCTCACTAACGTTCAGACTCCTTAAAAGTCTGACCAATATGACAGATGTTCTAATAAACCTTGTCTTTGGCTGAAAAAAAGAAGAATAGCTCTAAAAATTAAATGTTTTTCTTTAAATCAAGCCTAAATTTGCCTTCTTGCAATTTACTATTGTTTCTGGTTCTGCCCTTTGGGGCCAAACAGAACACTTTTAAGTCACATGGTCTCAGTTTTATATGTCTAGCTTTCAGGTATTTGAAAACACTTATCATCTCCCCAACAGGTCCTTTCTTCTACAGGTTAAATATCCCCCTTTTCTTCAGTCTCTTATCTGGTATGAATTCAAGACTTTTAACCCTTTTTGGTTGCCATTCCCTGGATCCTCTCGAGTTCATTTGTGTCCTAAAATGTGGCAAGCAAAATTGAATATACTAGTCATGACATGATTTGACCAGGGTGAGGTAAAAAGGAATCATGACCTCCTTAGTCTTAGAAGGTATGCCCATTACTATAGTCCAGTAAACCATTAGCATTCAATCCAGTTTGACTAGAGCAAAGGGGACATGAATGGGGGGAGTGTGTGGTAGTAGGTAGTTTGTGAGCAGATGGTGAAATACTTTGAATGTCAAATTGAACAAGTTAGACTTTATTCAGGAGGCAGTGGGAAACCATTGAAGGTTTGGGGGGGGGGGTTGTGTATGTTTTGTTGACAGTTGAGTCACATGGTCTCAGTGTAGAATAGATGAAAGGAAGGAGAGGCTAGAGGCAGGGGGACAGGGCAGGAAGTTATTGTAATGGTCCACAAAAGAGTTAAGGAAGGTTTGAACTAGGGTGGCAACAGAGACAATAGAAATGAAGTGAATGAGTATGAGAGGTGAATAAATTAAAAAGATTTTGTGTTTTTTACTATGTGACAGGCACTGTGCTGGGGATACAAATAGAAAAGACAATATTTGCCCTCAAGAAACTTATATTCTAATTTGTTGTTGTTCAGTCATTTTTCAGTGGTGCCAGACTCTTCATGACCCCAATTGGGATTTTCTTGGCAAAGATACTGAAATGGTTTTGTCATTTCCTTTTCCAGCTCATTTTATAGATGAGGAAACTGAGGCAAACAGAATTAAGTGACTTGCCCAGGGTCACACAGCTAGTAAGTGTCTAAGGTCAGAGTTCAGCTCAAATCTTCCTTACTCCAGGTGCAGTGTTCTATCTACTGTGTCACCTAGTGGCCTCTATAATTTAATAGAGGAAAACAAAAAAAGGGGGGGGAGACTGGCATCCAGAGAAGGATATCAGGTCTGGGAAACTGCAGAGACTGTTAGTGGAGTTATAGGGCAGTTGATAGTTGGTACCAAGACCTTTCATTGGGACTTCCAGAACAAGAGGTGGGATGGGAAGGGTATAGCACCGCACCTTGGTATGGGGTCTGGATTTAAGCTCTCACATACAAGCTCTCACAACTCAGTTCAGCATGACCTAGGGCAGAGTTCCAAAGCTAAGTGGCATGAGTCCTCGAGGGCATAGTTTCTAGAAGCAAGGCTGTAGGTGCAGCCTCAGGACAGTAAAGCAATAAGAGAGCCAGTGCAACCCCGACGTCTTTTCCTCCATGATAACCAGGTGCTGCTACATGTGTTCAGTATTGGGCTTTCCATGCAGGAAGGCAAATGATGCAGTCAAAAGAACAGTACTAGACTACTGACTGACCATTTGATCTTGGACAAGTCAGTCAAACTTCTCTGATTCTCAATTTCTTCACATATACGTGTCTGGTAATGAAGGCAAATGATGCAGTCAAAAGAACAGTACTAGACTACTGACTGACCATTTGATCTTGGACAAGTCAGTCAAACTTCTCTGATTCTCAATTTCTTCACATATACGTGTCTGGTAATAATACTTTACTTTGCCTACCTCACCAGACTGAGTGGAAGAAGCAATGCCTCAGCACTGTTAGGGCTGAGGCTTCACAAATAGCTCTCCTGGGCACATGCCCAGTGGGTTGGGGGGATCATGACCTATGCCTGTAGCTCTATGGATCACATGGAGCAGACGTTGATGAAGCTCGTGATTACCAACAATAAAGCCAACTGCACTAAGCCTAATCCGTTCACCTTTGGGTAAATGTGATTTTTCTTAGGGGCACGTCTGACTTTTCCCTAATTCATTTCCCTATTCAGTAAATTCCAGTGACTCACTGTAGCTTCTAGTATAAAACATAAATTCACCTGTTTGACATTTAAAAGCTTAGGTAACTTGGCTCCAACCTACTGTTCCAGCTTTGTCAAATGTTTTTATTCCCTTTCCTACAATCCAGCTAAATTAGCCTTCTTGCTTTTCCTCACATTTACCCTTGCCCTAGTAATCCCCCATGCCTAGACTTCATTTTCTCCTTCCCTTTTACCTCTTAGAATCCCTTACTTCAAGATTCAGCTCAAGCAGGACTTTATATAAGAAGCTCTTACAGATTTACCCAGCTGCTAACGCCCTCAATCACTAAACTACCTTGTATTTGTTTTATTTATATTCTGTTTCTCCCCAGGGTGTTAGAGCTAGCCATGTGTGAACATTTCAAATAACAGTGATAATAATGATAGCTAACATTCCTCATTCAGTCCTTTCAGTTGTAGCTGACTCTTCATGACCCCATTTGGGGTTTTCTTGACAAAAATACTGGAGCGGTTTACCATTTCCTTCTCCAGATCATTTTGCAGATGAGGAACTGAGGCAAACAGGGTTAAGTGCATTGCCTAGGGTCCCATAGCTGGTAAGTTTCTAAAGTCAGATTTGAACTCAGGATGATGAGTCTTCCTGACTTCATGCCCAGTACACTATCTACTGTGTCACCAAGCTGCCCCAACTAACATTTATGTAGCACAATTATCTCATTTGATCCTTAAAGCAACCTTGGGAAGTAACTGGGGGGTAATAACCTCCATTTTATAGATGAAAAAACTGAGACAGAGGTTAAATGACTTGCCCAGGGTCATTCAGCTAATGTCTGAGGCCAGATTTGGACTAAGGTCTTCCTGACTCCAGGCCCAGTGCTCTATCTGTTGTGCAACACAGCTGCCTCACCTTGGAAATGTGCAAACTGCTACAAATCAGGAATTAATTTATCTTTTCTACTGATTTTCTAGAATTAAGAGAGTGATGGAGAAAAATGTCAATAATGCATATTAAACTAAAAAGTTTGGTACTCATTTTTCCCTTGGAGAGCAGTTGTTGAACGTTTACCAGCACATATGCCTGATCTACTTATCTAGGTTTATGTTCTCTGCCAGGATTAAGGCGCTTGACAGCAAGCAGGGGTCCATTTTTGTCTTTTTATCGCAAGGGTCTAGTGAAGTGCCTGGCACACAGTAGGTGCTTGGCAGTTGATTAAATTGGTCCCACCTGTTGCTGATTATCAGCTCCACATATCTGGCTACCTGAATTCTCTGGGATTAGATAGTAGATTAGCACTGAGCCTAGATTGGGATTGCTATTTGATCTGTCAGGCAGGACCACAGGCCCCTGCAGCTGTTAATGATTAATCCCTTCTTTTGTGTGTATGAGCACAAGCGGGCGCAGCGCGCGCACACACACACGCACACACACACACCTCCTCTCTGCCACTGCCACCGCTGCTTCCCTGCCCAGGGTCAAGGTCAGGAATTTTAGTCATGACCAAAAACTGAGCTGCTTTTTCATCTCTGGTCTCCAGTGGCGAGGATCCCTTAGTAGGACTCACTAGTCTGCCTCTGCTTTCAGGGCTAAGTGGTTCAGAAGAGAGTGGTCCTCTATTAATGGAGCTTTTGACAAATAAGTGGTCTGTGACCAAGCTTAGCTCACAGTAACTTGCCCACCTGTCTATCGAGACTTTATCTCTTATTTGAAAACAGGTTTGAATATAATAGGGGAAACTAGCTGACCATAATCCATAATCAGACTTAATGGACTGAAAGTCAGGAGATCTGAGTCTCCTATCTTTTCCACTATCTGGTCTTCAGTTTCTTCACCCATAAAATAAGGAGTTGGACTAGGCAGTCTCTAAGGTCCTTTCCAGGGCCAATGTGCTATGATTTAATTCTATTTTATGAAGCAAATGGGAAAATATATGCAAAAGTACTCCTTAAATTAAAGCACAATGCAAAGAAATACAAAGTATCATTGTGTCATAAAGTCTGGGAAAGCTATTTCTTAGCACCTGGTATTCCTGAAGCCGTCAGATAAATTTGCTAACTATAAGTTTAGCCAATTTCCTCCTTATGAAAACTTTTCTACCTGCTGTCATGACAAAATATCTATGAACTTAGAAACATATTTTGGACAATTAAAAATTATAATTTCCTACATAGGAGTCAAGTATTTCAAAAGTTGCTATGCAAGTAAATAGATACTTCCCAGATTCAGATAACATGCAGTAATAAGGAAGGATGTAGGATCCATTTGGCTTGATAACATTCAGGAAATGGGGTGAAGGAAGGTATCATGGGACAGTAAAGAGGAAACAGCCATGGAATGAAATCAGAAGACTTAATAATGAGTGCTAGACCCACCACTTGCCAGCCAAGTGATTTTGGATGGATTGTAAATGTGGATTATAGTTTTTATAGAAAATGAGGTATTATTTGTAAAGTGCTTAGCACAGTGCCTGGTACATAGTAAGTGTTTAATAAATGTTTATTCCTCTTTCCCTCCCTTCTTCTCCCCCTTTACTATGTTAAAAATATTGATGTAAAAGGTGACCAACAAAAGTAGCAGGGAAAGCTGGAAACAGACTAGCCTAATCTTTTCATATAGAATGGAGGAGCTAGAAAATGACCTATGACTGGCCAAAAAGAGGACATGGAGATGGTGCAGAACCCACAGGGCAGAGTGCAGGGAACACTAAATGATCTGACCAAAGAAGAACTGGTAAAACATGAAAGGCAAAGACTCAGAAAAAGACAAGAAGACCATTCCTGTTTTTCCAATGGGTACTTGTAGAATGAACCCAAGATCTAACAAGTCCTAATATAGCAGTTGTTCTTTACTTCATCATACTTTGATAAAAGGTAAAAGTATGTAGTGGATCTCTCATTTACTACCTATGTAGCCTGGGGTGTAGGGTGTGCTCAAAGAAGACTAGTACCTCTGACTTGAAGGCTGCTGAACCCTTTTCAGGGCTGCTTTCCACCTTTGGTGTCCACCTCTTCCACCTAACTCTCACCTCTGGCTCCAAGAAGGTGTAGCATGCACAGCAGCCACACCCAGGTCAACCATTTTGGCAGATGGGCTAAACCAGGTTGAGGGTCACCGAGGGGTCTCAAACCCATTGGCGAGTTAAGAGAGTGTCTACTCCAAGCATGTGAAGACTTCCCCTGGTGAATTGGGTGGATGAAAACCATCTGTTCCAACAGCCATGAAGACAGCTGAAGCAGGTTCCATGGAGCACTTAGAGACTGGTTAGACATTGAAGGCCAACACCATCTACTCTGACAATCCTCCAGCATACTCTAGGTATTTGGTGGTGGTATTACAAATTGCGTTAGCCTGCCAGGTACCTTGTCTGAGCAAGTGGACTCATTCCCCACTAACAGTGAAGTAGAGTATGGCTGGATAAATAGGTGCAGGTCTGTTCAACCTTCTTCATTTTGACATTCTTGAGCATCAATGTTATCTCAAAGTTAAGAGTATCAGTATATCTCACCATTTTCATAAGCTATCAAGGGCGGATGGAGGAAGGGAATAAGCATTTATTAATCACCTACTTATGTGTCAGGCACTGTACTAAGTATTTTGCAAATTATGGTCGAATGGTATAGAGGTATTATGGCAAGGTGGGAAGTGGGCAGGGTTTGGAGTCCAGAAAAACCTGGGTTCAAATCCCAGGTCTCCTACCACTCTTTGTATGATCTTGGATGAGTAATGTAGCCTCCCTGAGTCTCAGTTTCTTCATCTACAAAATGAAGGGGTTGTACATGGCTCCAAGCTCCAAGCTCTAAATCCACGATCCAGCCTTGCAATGACAACAACAACAAAATACCCTGAAAGTTCTAAACCAAAGATGATATGCCCTCTGAAATTTAGCCCCCTTCTCCATTCTGATTAGAAATCACCTGAATCACTTCTCAATTGGGGCTGTCAATGCTTCTTCCATTAGAGAAAGTGACCTCTCTAGGTCCCTGAAATAGCCACTCATAGCCTGCAGTTGCCACCAATCCTGTAACTTCTCCTTCCTGAAAAATGATTGATGGCGTGTGAGTCTGACAGCTCTTGCTGGAATTAGAAGCAAGTGACATAGTGGATCTTCTCCAGAAGGGCTTTTGTGCCATGGCACAAAATAGAAGCAGTGCTGCTTAGTCTGAGAGATGATCCCTTGGGGAAGTGGATAAAGGCCATGTCAGTGGCAGGTCTTTTAGGTTTGTGCTGTACATCTGACACATAAACAGAGAGAGCTACCCCTCCTCTGGGTATTCTCAGTCTAGCTGTGATGACTCATCTCTGCAGAAGCCAGGGCTGTTTCTTTCTGACAATTCCAAAGGAATCAAGTGAATAATTACCATTCCCACTAAAGAGATCTTGGAGGGAGACCACCTGAGGATGCCATACTGAAGTTGTCCTTCAGTCTCTTCAAGATTCCTTCAGTCAAGATGGGAGTCCTTTGGGATGGCTTGTGTAAAGTTATTACCTACAGTGCCACCAGTAATGGAGGGCTGCTAGCTGTAAATCTCTTTTGCATTAAGCTTGGAATGTGTAGAGTATCCAGTCTGTCTCAGGACTTGAGTGAGAAAGAGAATGGAATCCTAAACTTTAGTCATCAGATTAAGTTACAAAGCCTAAAGCTCAGAATAGGCACATTTGAGGGCACTAATTTGCATTTAGGATCATTTGTCATGCTATGAGAAGAGTTTGGAAGTATCTATTGCAAGCATTATTTTTTGTAATAAATAAAACCCACTTTTAGCAACTGACAATTTATATGTTCAGTCCTTTCAACGAACTGCATTTTTATTTGTTTTTACAATGTTTTGAAGTATTGCAGTGAGCTAGTCATACCTTCTCACCCCTTCATGTGGTCAGCTTCATGACTTCTGAACAGGATTGTGGTTGCACTTAGCATCCTACCAAACATAGTTTTTCTGTATACAGGTAACAAACCTATGATGCACCACACCTGTGACCTTGACATTTTGAGCCCTATGCACCAATATTACTCATTGCCCATTTTTTGTTACAGCAATTGATTCCTAGAGTTTTCTCTTGTCAGATAGCTATAAAATGCAAAAAGAAAAGAATTCAAGAGTGTATAAGGTTCCTGGCCTAGTTCTTGCTGAAGGAAGAACCACAGCATTTATACAAATGGGCCCTAGTTCTGGACTCAGACCAAAATACGGATTAAACTAACTAGTGATAATCACCTTCATATATATCTTTATTATCCATTAGTTACTTACCTTGTGTTTCATGGCCATGGCATATTGACAAGAACACCAGGATGAGAGTTATGTCATATAAATAGGTGTGGCTATATTTTGATCTGCAGGAATAGAAGGCATACCCACGTCAATGAGATCACATTTCCATCAAAGCATCCAATAGAGAGCTTTTTTCTAGTTTCTGATGTCCTAACACAATGTCCTAAAAGTTCCTCCATAAGTGATTTCACATATGCAGTTGGGGAGGTGGGTTCTAAGGACTCTCTCTGAGAACATTAGAGCTTTCAAACACCATGCTTATAATCCAAAAGTTTGGACAACAGCCCCCGAATAGGATTATCTCAATTGTTATCTCACATTACTGACCCAGCATACTTTATACAAAGCCACCCAGCAGGAAAACAGCATGAAAGATGTACAATGCCAAAACAATACTTTGCTGACATTAGTTCTGTTTTTATTTCAGTGAGGTAATAGCATCATTTGTCTTTCCAATCATAGCTAGAGTTTCATTACTCGTGAGAGCTATTATTTTCTCAGGAGTTATACCAAACTGCTCCTATGCATCCATCACTACATCTTTATGTCCTCTACTTTTGATAGCACAATACCAAAGGATAACATTGCAGAGATCTTCTGTCACATGAGTTCATAAGTAACATCTTTCACAAATATTAACATACAGAAGTGTCACAGAGACCAGGGATATCACTTCTAACAAGCCAGTTAGTATCATTACCACCAAATTATTCCTTAAAAGTGTATAGTCTCCTAAAACTTGTGATTTTTTGGTAGACTGTATATAATGCTGCAATTTAATTATCTTTACTTCTCTTTCCATTTCCTTATATTCCAAAGAACATCTATATATGGTATAATTACCTGTAATACTCCATCTTCTTACCATTTCCTTTTGGGAATGAATGAATTGTATATGATTTTTTCCCTCTAATAGCTGAATACATTGATACTTGAATACTTAATGTCAGAAGTCCTATACATTCATTTTCCTTGTAGTGAACGGCCTAAAGATTAGAATTCTTTATATTTCTGTTACATAGATTCTATCAGCTGAGCAAATGTCCCTACCATACTGCCAACATGACACTCCAAACTGTTCCTGTCATAGGGTTTTTCCATCTTAAGTAACCAATCTCACCACCTTACATGTAAGTGCCAATAACTTAAATTCACTTGTGCCCCAGGCTCCTAGTGCATATTTCCTTGTTATCCTTTGCCATTGGAGAGACTAAAGGGAGCTCAGAACCCTGCCATTCAGATATACTAGGTACTTCAGAAACAGACTAGACATGTCATCATGGCTTCCTAATACTGTTATTGCTGAATGGTACTGAGGTGGAGCATGAGAACCCAGACCTCCTAAATACAAATCAGTAAATAAGTGTACAACAAAGTCTGGCCAGCTCCACATGGATGCAAAGAAATAACCCATTCTCTCTCTCTCTCTCCCACCTCTCTCTCTCCCACCTCTCTCTCTTCCTCCTCTGTCATCCTTTCCTCCCTTTCTCTTTTTCTCTCTTCCCTCTGTTTCTCTCTCCCTTCTTTACCTTCCTCTTTCCCTCCTTCTCTTTCCCCAGTCTCTCCCTTCTCTTGCTTTTTCCCTTCCTTTCATCTTGATCTTTTTCTCTCTCTACCCCCTCCATACACATTCATAAGTTTATCCTTCCTACTCATGCCCTACCCACTCTTTCCTTTCAGAAATGTCACTGTCGGGGCAGCTAGGTGGAGCAGTGCATACAGCACCAGCCCTGGAGTCAAGAGGACCTGAGTTCAAATCCAGCCTTAGACACATAACACTTACTAGCTGTGTGACTCTGGGCAAGTCACTTAACCCCAATTGCCTTGCCAAAAAAAAAAAAAGAAAGAAAAAGAAAGAGCGAAATGTTCCTGCTTCTCAAACCTTCTTGCACAGGAACTAGCTCCTATCATCATATGTGTACCACCAGCATTGAAAATACATATTGACAAGGTAGCTAGGTGGCACTGTGGATAAAGCACTAGCCCTGGAGTCAGGAGGGCCTGAGTTCAAATCTTGCTTCAGATATTTGACACTTACTAGCAGTAGGACCCTCAAGCAGGTCACCTAACCCTGATTGCCTGAAAGAAAGAAAGAAAGAAAGAAAGAAAGAAAGAAAGAAAGAAAGAAAGAAAGAAAGAAAGAAGAAAAGAATAGAAAAGAAAAGAAAATAGAGCATTGGCCCTGGAGTCAGGAGGACCTGAGTTCAAATCCGGCCTCAGACACATGACACTCACTAGCTGCATGACTCTGGGCAAGTCACTTAACGCCAACTGCCTCACACACACACAAAGAAAAGAAAAGAAAAGAAAATACATGCTTTTAAACTATCCCAGAATATAATGGTTGCTTTAGACACATAATAGCTATTAAATGAGATATTTGTAAAGTACTTAACCCAGAGACTGGCATATAGTAGATGCTTAATAAATCTTTGTTCCCTTCTCTTCCCCCCTTCCTCTGTTGATATTCCCAATCTCTCTCAATATCTTCCCTCCCTCCCCATGAACCACATCTTCCATTTCTCCAAGGACAGAGGGAATGAGTATATTCCCCATATTAATCCACCCACAGGGTTTTTCTTGAGTGTTCATATATTGTTGTATTCTGATTACAAGTTTTCTCACATTCAGTAGATTAATCATTTCCTCCTTCTCCCATGATGTTATCTACTTGCTCACTCAATTCTTTTTTTTCTTTTCCACAAAGTATTTTTTCTTCCTCTTTATCATGTTCTAATCTGTCTTTGTCTCTTCTGCCTTTTTTCTTTCCTATTTTGCTCTGTTCATGTTTCTTCCACCCTCAATTTTGTACCTTTCTGGATCTTTAATTCACTCTCAATATTTTTGCTGTTATCTTTTTTTTCTATTTCTTTCCTTTTCTCTTAGTTTAATTTCTTTTTCTTTCAATTATCCCCTTTATTTTTACTCCTCTCCTATTCAAAGTTTCTTCTGTATTCCATTCATTTTTATGAACTTTGTGTTCTTCAGGATGGCATAGTGGATAGAATGAAGGCTGGACTTGGAGTCCAAAAGACTGGGATTCTAACTCCACACTTATTAATTGCATGACCGTAGACAAGTCATTTAAACTCAATAAGACTCAGACTTGATTTCCTGGTCTACCACTTTGTTCATTCATAAACCATCATCCTAGAAAACCTTATGCACTCACTTCTATAACTCTCAAACTGCCAGTCCTCATCCTTTAGTAACTCCTGCTATCTAATCTCTCTCTTCTTGCTCTGTGGATCCTGAACATTAATGGAAAAATTAATGAAACTGCACTGATTTCACCCACCAAAATATAAGTATATAATCTTAGGTAAGTACTCACAGCTGCTCAGCAATCTTTCTTTTATATTCTTTTTCTTTCCTTATCTCAAGTCACTTAACCTCTTAGTGCCCTCAGGCATCTCTCTAAGACTTTTAAGTTGCAGAGAAAATGAATATCTGTATTGGTTGAGGGAGTTCTTTACTGAGACCTTTCTCTACTTGTGAAATCATCCCACAGGTGAAAAAAAAATCGTTCTTTATAACAACTCTTTCAGACTTTTTCTTCTCAAGTCCCCAATCACACCTAAACCTCCATATTTATAGTAGATGACCTAACCTTCCCCTTCACTGAGAATCTTCATTTCATTCAATGTAAATTTTCACAACTTCAATTTTCCATCCCTCAAAATTTCTCAACCATCATCACTCAATCTCTTCCTTCCTTCTTGTCATAGAACTTCATACTCTGTTCAATAACAGTTGGTTCCACATCTACACACAACATGGGAACATGCTTGCCAGCAACACCTTCACTGAAGAAGGTGTTGAAAGGTTCATTGCCACCCACAGTGGTCTTGTCAGTTGGCATCTGCCCATCGGGCTGGATACCATGTTCCAGGCAGTACAGCTCCCAACAAGCATTGCCAGTCTGGACACTGGCCTGACCTACTTGGATAGAGATTCACTCATGCACAAAAAAGGCATGCAGGAGTCCACTAAGAAGAAATGGAAAGGCGAACAAAACAAGTTTCTCATCTACTGACTATTAGGGAGTCTCTGGACAAGAAGTTAGTGAGTGATATTTTTCAATGTGTATATGTCTATCCATATCATTCTCATGTTCAAAAATCTTCAGGCTTCCTATTGTCTAAAAGGTAAATTCCAAATTCTTTTCCTGTTAATCAGGGTCTGCCAGGTAGGTACTTTAGTGGATAGACTGCTGGACTTGGAGTCAGGAGGGACCATGTTTGAATTCTACTGCAGGCACTTGCTAGTTGTGTGACCATAAGCAAGCCTCTCTGTGCTCCACCATCCTAGATTGTTATATGAGCCAGTTAGACACAGTGACTGCCCTGAGATTGCAGCAGATAGTTCTGAGGGAGTAGATGATGGTGAGGGATATTCATTTGTGTTTCATCTTTTTCTTCACACTAGGTATGTCTCTTTTGTGTTCTATGAAAGTGTTCTCTATAGCCATTAAATGTCAATAAAAGTGTGATACTTGCAAAGAAGAAAAATATCTTGGCCATGGTATGAACAATGGATTGGAGCAAGGAGTGGGTGGAAGTAGAATGATGTGTTAGCAGGATTTGCAATAATCCAGGTGGGTAGTAATGTGAATAAGGAAAATAGAGAAGAGGATATAGATACAAAAGGTTTTGCAATCTCATAATTTGTTAAATGAATGAATATGAGAGATTAGGCAAAGGGAAGACCATTGATAATCGTGAAGTTTCAAATTTACTAGAGTGGGCGAATGTTGATTTTGTGTAAATAAAAGAGTCAGTAGGAGGAAAGAGTTTAGGAAGACATATAATAAGTTTAGTTTGGGACACTGTGAGTTTGAAATGCTAGTGGGACATCCAGGAAAATATTTCCTATAGGAAGTAGGAAATGGGAATCTGGAGCTCAGAGAAGAAAATAGATATAAATTTTGGAGTTATTTAAACTAGATGTAGTAGTTAAATCTGTAGAAGTATATATAAAGAAGAGTGCCAAGAACAGATCCTTACAGAACACTTACTTTAAAGGGTCAGGAAGAAGATAAAAATCCAATGAAGGACCCTGAATAGGAATGGTTAGAGGAGTAAGAAGAAAGCTGGAACCGTTTAGGATTTCTGAGGTCAACAGAATATTCAATGGAAGGGGATAGTAAAAGTGTCATATACTATAGAAATATCAAAGAAAATCAGTACTGCAGAAAAAAAGGCCATAGGATTGAGGATTAGGAAATCATTTGAAGATCTTGGCGAGTTTAATCTCAAAAGAATGGTGGAAGTAGAAACCTGACAGCAAAAAGTTGTCGAGAGAGTAGGTATTAGGGCAGTGGTAACATCTTGCTGAGACAAATTGTTCAGGAAGGTTAGCAATGAAGGAGAAGAACAATAGTTAAATGGGCTAAAAGATCACGAAAAAGCTTTATTAGGATTGAAGACATCTAAGGCAGATGAGAAGGAGACAGTGGAAATCCTAATTAAAGATATATGGGGTAAAGCAATGATTACAAAGCAAGGTCCTGGAGGAGATGAGAGGAAACGGAAGCAAGGACAAAGGTAAAGAGATTAACCTCGTTGATGAGTAGAGATGTTTTCTGGAATTTGCCATGTTTACAATATAATTTATCATTTGATTAGGGCATAACTGTCAATTGGAGGAGTAAAGTTATGGCAATGTAAATGTTGGCAATACTTCTGGGTGCATTTTCTGGGTATAGTTTTCCAGTGTGAGCATTATATATCTATGCATTACAAAAATGCAAAATTCATAGATAATCATGGTTAAATTCCAGGGCAAGCTATTTGCAAAGAGATTGGTCTGTATTGCCTAAAAGGAAGTACAAGAAATTATGCTGCGAATTCAGTATAATCCATCTGGATCAACGTTTGGTAAAGAGGAAAATGTATTACTTTGGGTCTAGATTACTTCACTGGATCCTCCAGAGAGTCCATATTAATGAAATAATTGCAAAACCACTCATTTCTCTTTAGCAACTCTTATAAATCCCCTTGATAAAAGGATTTGTTCTGTGAAGGTTGGATTCAGTCAAATGGCTACACTTGAGGACCTAGAGGGCCACATGTGGCCTCGAGGCCGCAGGTTCCCCATTCCTGTCCCAAGCCATTCCAATGTGTCCCTGAGAATGTCAGCGCCCTTCCCAACTGATGACCCTCTTCCTTGGGTAACCATCTGACTTCTCTTGGTCCTGCTACTGGACATCTCTGAAAAAAGTTGTAAGACTGATGTGATTTCACTCAAGAAAAATTTATGAAACACAACCTCAAATGGGACTTCAGCTACTGTTCCAACATTCTTTTGCCCTATTCTTACTGACTTCTTGTATAGAAAATGTTCCAAATGTTTTCCTTTTTCCTCAAGTCCCTGGTTTCAAAAACCATATTTACGTTGGGTGATTTATCCTCACAAATCATTGGGAAGGCCGTGGTCATATTTATTTTATCACAAGGCTAGTTCATCTTAGTGCAATGACTTAAAAAAAAAACTCTATTGCTAAAGAGATGAGGGTTGGAGGGAGAGGTAGTCAGGGCATGCAACTTACTTCTAATGTAGTAAGATTTTTTTGACTGGGATTGGTACATTGGTGTGATGGGAGGTAGATTGGAGTAGCACGCTCTTTCAGAACTGAAATAGTAAACTTGCAGAGTTAATCTCAAAGTTTCAATAAAAAAGTCAACACACATTTATTGAGAATCTGCTATATCCAGGCACTGTGCTATTTTACAAAAGTAAAATTGTTCCTATTCTCAAAGAGCTTACATTCTATTAGGGAAGTAGTAAGGACAGGGCACACAGGTAATTTGGAATGCAGTATTTGGGGATGTGCCATAGGAAGTGTGGAATGCTCAAAGCAAGACCTGCATGATGTCTCATTCGCCTTATGTTCTTCTTCTGCCACTCAATGCAATCAATCATTCAAGTACTTTCTTTTTTTGTTGTTGTTATTGTTTTTTAGGCAATGGGGTTAAATGACTTGCCCAGGGTCACACAGCTAGTAAGTGTTATGTGTCTGAGGCCAGATTTGAACTCAGGTCCTCTTGAATCCAGGGCCAGTGTTCTATCCACTGTGTCACCTAACTGCCCCAAGTACTTTCTTTCTGTCATGTACCTTCAGTATTTCCCTTTCCATTGGCTCTTTCTGAAAGCCAGTAGTCTTTTGTTTTTAAGCGATCATCTTTATTTCTCAATAGTATATAACTACACCATTCAGGATGTGGTTTGTTTTCACATGACAGACATTTACAGATTACTCTCACTTTATAGCACTTTAGGGCAGCCAGATGGCACAGTGGATAGAGTACCAGCCTTGGAGTCAGGAAGATGTGAGTTCAAATTCAGCCTCTTATTAAACTTATTTAGTGTACACTTTTTAACTGTGTGGCCCCGGGCAAGTCACTTAACTCGGTTTGTCTCAGTTTCCTTATCTGCATAATGATCTGTAGAAGGATGTAGCAAACTGTTCCAGTATCAAGAAAACCCCAAATGAGATCATGAAGAGTCATACATGAATGAAACAACTCAACTACAACTCACTTTGTGAGAGGTTTCTTGTGACAACTTAAAACAATGAAGTAAAACTAATAACAGAAATAACCTGAAAATGCACATAAAAACACATCTGTAGCACACCTCACATCCATTTTTTTAATATAAATTTATTTATTTTCAGTTTTCAACATTCATTTCCACAAGTTTTTGAGTTCCAAATTTTCATCCCATCTCACCCCTACCCCCACCCCAAGATGGCACGCATTTTGAATATCCCTTCCCCTAGTCTGTCCTCTCTTCTATCTCTCCCCTCTTCTCTTATCCCCTTCCCCTTCTATTTTCCTGAAGGGCAAGACAGACTTCTGTACCCCATTTCCTGTATTTCTTATTTCCCAGTAGCATGTGAAAACATTTTTTTTAAACATATGTTTTTAAAATTTTAGGTTTCAAATTTTCTCTCTCCTCCCTCCCCACTCACCCTCATTGAAAAGGCAAGCAACTCAATATATGTTTGTACATATTCCAGTAGTGTAAAACACTTCCATAGTAGTCGTGTTGTGAAAAACTAACTCTATTTCCCTTAATCCTATCCTGCCCTCCCATTTATTCTATTCTTTCTTTTGACTCTGTCCCTCCTCAGAAGTATTTACTTCTGATTACCCTCTTTACCAATCTGCCTTCCTCTCTATCATCCCCCACTCTCTTGTCCCCTTTTTCCCCTATTTTCCTGTAGGGTAAGACAGATTTCCATACCCAATTGAATGTGTATGTGATTCCCTCCTTAAGCCAAATTCTATGAGAATAAGATTCACTCATTCCCTCTCACCTTCCGCAGTTTCCCCTCTACTATAAGAGACTTTTCTGGTTTTTTTTTTTGTGAGATAATTTACCCCATTCTACTTCTCCCTTTCTTCTTCTCCGAGTATAATCCTCTCTCATCCTTTAATTTTGTTCTCCAGATATGACCCCTTCATCTTCGACTCACCCTGTGCCCTCTATCTATCTACCTATCTATCTATACATACATACATATAATTTTTTTCCTTCAACTACCCTAATACTGACAAAGGTCTCATGAGTTATAAATATCATCTTTCCATGCAGGAATGTAAACAGTTCAATCTTAATAAGTCTCTTATGATTTCTCTTTCCTGTTTACCTCTTCATGTTCCACTTGAGTCCTGTATTTGAAAGTCAAATTTCCTATTCAGCTCTGGTCTTTTCATCAAGAATGCTTGAAAGTCCTCTATTTCACTGAATGACCATTTTTTCCCCTGAAGGATTATACTCAGTTTTGCTGGGTAGGTGATTCTTGGTTGTAATCCTATCTCCTTTGCCCTCTGGAATATTATATTCCATGCCCTGGGGTCCTTTAATGTAGAAGCTGCTAAATCTTGTGTTATCCTGATTGTGTTTCCACAGTACTTCAACTGTTTCCTTCTGGCAGCTTGTAAGATTTTCTCCTTGACCTGGGAACTCTGGAATTTGGCTATTATATTCCTAGGAGTTTTCCTTTGGGGATCTCTTTCAGGAGGAGATCTGTGGATTCTTTCAATTTCTATTTTGCCCTCTGGTTCTAATATATCAGGGCAGTTTTCCTTGATAATTTCTTGAAAGATGATGTCTAGGCTCTTTTTTTGATCATGGCTTTCAGATAGTCCAATAATTTTTAAATTCTCTCTCCTGGATCTATTTTCCAGGTCAGTTGTTTTTCCAATGAGATATTTCACATTGTTTTCTAATTTTTCATTCTTTTGGATTTGTTTTACAGTGTCTTGATTTCTCATAAAGTCACTAGTTTCCAATTGCTCTATTCTAATTTTTAAGGAAGTATTTTCTTCAGTAATCTTTTGGACTTCCTTTTCCATTTGGCCAATTTATTTTTTAGGGCATTTTTCTCCTCATTGGCTTTTTGGACCTCTTTTGCCATTTGGGTTAGGCTATTTTTTAAGGTGTTATTTTCTTCAGTATTTTTTTGGGTCTCCTTTAGCAAGCTGTTGACTTGTTTTTTGTGATTTTCTTGCATCACTCTCATTTCTCTTCCCAGTTTTTCCTCTACTTTCCTTACTTGCTTCTCAAAATCCCTTTTGAGCTCTTCCAAGGCCTGGGACTGATTCATATTTTTCTTGGAGGCTTTGGATGTAGGAGCTTTGACTTTGTTGTCTTCTTCTGGTTGTATATTTTGATCTTCTTTTTCACCAGAGTCAGATAATATAGTCTGACTCTTTTTGTGCTGCTTGCTCATGATCCCAGCCAATTACTTGAGTTTTAAACTCCTTGTTAAGGTAAAAGTCTGCTTCCAAAGTAGAGAATGTACTGTCCCAAGCTTCAGGGGTTTGTATAGCTGTTTTCAGAGATACTTGTAGGGACCTGTAAATTTTCAGTTCTTCCAAGGTGGTATGATAAGGGGCGAGGTGTTTACTCCTTTCCTGGCCTGTGACTGCAAGTACTCCTTTCTGTCCTGTAACTGTGAGGAGGGGTTCCTCTCTTCATAGCCACTACAAGCTACAGCACACCAGCACTCCTCCTCACCCCAGCACTGCAGCCCAGAACTGTGACCCAGATCCAAAGATGGGCAAAGCAAGAAATTCCTGCCTCAGCACTGGCAGTCCCTCTCTGATCAGCCACTGGATTCCACCTCAGTCTGTGGGCCGGAAGCTCTGAAAGCAGCTGCCCTCACCCAGGGACATGCTCTTGGGGAATGGAGCTGAGATCCCACCTTCCTGTCTCAGCACCACAGAAACAGACTTTTCCCACTGACCTTCTAAGTTGTCTTTAGCATTTGTGGATTGAGGAGTCTGGAAACCTCCACAGCTGCCTGTGATTCACTCCTCTGAGGCCTGCTCCAGGTTCACTGCGGCCTGTGCGCCCACGCTGCACTGCGCTCCCAGCCCAGCACGATATACCTTTCTGATCAACCATCCAGGTTGTTTTTGGGCTGGAAATTTGTTTCACTCTGTCTTTTTGTGGGTTCTGCTGCTTCAGAATTTGTTTAGAACCATTTTTTATAAGTATTTGTTGGGGTTTGGCAGACAGCTCAAGCAAGTCACTGCTTTCACTCCGCCATCTTGGCCCCCCCCTCAGATTTCTTAAAACAAAATGAACAGAAATCTATGTTCTCTGGCTTCCATACCCTACCCTATAGGGGAAAACAAATACATTTCCCATGACAAATATACATTTTCAAGCAAAATAAATCTCCTCAATGTCCATATACAATATATGTGTGTATGTATATATGTGTTAGTATAGTACCAAATGTTTTAAACATGTTGAAAGTCAGTGTAGAGCATCTGGACATGGAGGCAGAGGACCTAGGCTTGAATCCTGATTCTGCAACTTCCTTTCTCTATGGCTTTGATCAGGTCACTGGACTTCTTAGGCCTCATCTGTCAAATGAGTGGATTGGACTCTGTGGTCTCTAAGGTTTAAATGTCTGTGCTTCTCTCATACATTAATTATTTTCTGTTCATACAAACCTCAACCTAGAAATATCTTCTAGGACCAGAAGTGAAGGAATATGTCTCATAAAATATCTCTGTTTAGCCTGACCTATATAAGAAACTTGTGCATGTTATTCATAATCTCTATGGATCTGTTCAGATGGATTTCTTCATATATCCATTCTTCACATATCAAGTACTTATATTAAGTACTTGATACCATGAGCAGAACTCACTACTAAGTTGCTGAGATGCTTTGGTACTAAGATAAACTACTAAGAAATTTTACTCTGAGAAATCTACCAATAATTCTGCATTGATAATACAGCAATGATTGTATTTATTAAGTTTTACAGGAACAACAAAGATGATCCTGCCATTAAGTTTATCACAACTTTTTTTCTAGTAAAAGGTACTGAAAATTCTGGAAGTCAATGACAAATATTAAAGTGATACCAGTTGGGAAGAAGGAAAAGGGAAGAAAGAAGCATTTATTAAGCATGTGACAGGTTCCGTGCCAGATTCTGGCACAAAGACAAAAGCAAACCTGACCTCAGGGAACTTGGTTACCCTATAGTGAGGCAGTGCCAAGTTCTAAGTTGCTAAAACATCAAAATTTTATTGCCCATATACTGGGTGTTCCAAAAGGCTTACTGAATGCAGTTTTAAGCTCTTAGCTTAAAGCTATGATAGTTTGTTTTACTAAAAAGGATATAAAGTCCAAGAGATAAATTCTGTTTAAAAACCAAGTCATGCCTTCCAAAACTAAGCATATTTATATTCCAATAGGATGCAAGCTCTTTGAGGACAAGAATTGTTTCGCTGCTGTCTTTATATTCCCAATATTTAGCATAGTGCCAGGCACTTAATAAATGGTGCTTAATAATAGATTGTTGATTGACTGAAAAAGATGAATGGAGAAAAAAAACATTTTTACCCCTCGGGACACCTAGTCAAAGTCTTCTTGGATATGGCTTCAAATTCCAATTCTTTAAAAACTGATAATCCATGTATTATATATATATATATATATATATATATGCACACACACACACACACACACACACATATATATATATATATACATATATATCTATGTGGCAACTCTTCATCAACCAGAATAACCAGCATGCTTCTTTCCATAACCATGCCAGATAAAAGAGGATTTATAGTAAGATAAATTCATTTTAAATGCTGTACTGAAATATTAACATGTCGAGGGTTCTCTGCCATATAACTATGCAAATATTTCTTTTCATAAGTGTTTATGACTCAATTCAGATTCATTTCTAATACAGGGTCCTCCTGGAAAACAAGGAAGACAATATACTCTTGGAGGATATTATAACAAGGTATTTATTTTCTTTTATGGTATTTTTGTGTATATAGTGAATGGACATGGTAGGGAGTCTAAAAATATCTTTGTCCTAACTTCTAGTATAGTCTTTGCATACCCTAACTGGTAAGTCCTTAGCACCCAAACATAAGCAGGCAAAGTATTTTCCAATAAAAAAAAACCCCCAAGAAACCTTTATTCAAAATTATCATTAGTTATAGTTTTTTTTTAAGTGGGGGTTCCAAATTAATTTATTCTCAAATTTTTCTACAATTAGAAACATGTCTGTATTTCTATGTGCATATAACATGTTATTGTAGTATATGTTATATTAAAATATAACATATCAAAATGTTATAAATATTTCATATATACATATATGTACAGACATATATACATGTATAGAAATGAATATAGGTTCCTTGAGGTTAGGGACTGTATTCTCTTTTGTATCTGTACCCCCAACACTTAGCAGAGTATTTTGTATGTCATAAGCATTTAATAAATGCTTTTTCATTCATTTGTTAATTCATTTATTCATTTACTCACTGCCACTTTCATATCTGTCCTCCCCCTCTCCCAGTGTTTTCCAAGGAAATGGTATAAGGGGATCTTACCTCAGAGGGAATTGGGGAGATCTTCACTGCAGGTCAAGTTGTATGATACCCCTTCTAATAATACCACCATCTATCCAAAGTACAAAAGTGTGGAATAAATATTCGTCCCCTAAGATAAGGAATCTTCAATGTTTTGTAACAAAGAGCTACTTTTTATTTCCCCAAAGTCCTATGATTCCAAGAATAGCAAACAGGATTTTGACTGTAAAATTGCCAAGTGTAACAGGAAAGGGGGTACCACTCCCATCTTTGATCCTCTCTGTAGTGGCTGGCATTCATGGCAAACTATAGAGGGAAGGCAGATTGAAGAGGAATAAGGCTTCAACCCTAACAGTAGATCTCATTCTATGAGTTGAAAACACCTGCCACAGATGATCATGGATTTCTAAGGTACTTGAGAAGCCGGCCCAACCCCGTCATTTTGCAGAAGAGACTGAGAGAGATTACATAACTTGCCCAAAGTCACAAAAGTAATTAGTGACAGAGGCAGGAATTAAACATAGATCTTATGACTCCCAAACCAGAGTTCTTTCAATTTTACCATGGTGCTATCTCATTAGCATTAATAAGCTGGGGCTAATTATGCTGAAATGCAAACATGCTGTTGGAATTATTCTCATTTTATTCCTTTCATCTGTGTTTATATTTCCAAATTTTGTGAATCTCCATTTCTACTTCATATCCCTTTAGAAATCCCAACTTGGCTTATAAGTTGAAAAGTTGGCTACTCAGTAGATAGAGCACTGGTCCTGGAGAAAGGAAAAACTGAGTTTGAATCCTGCCTTAGATACTAATTAATTGTGTGATCCTAGGAGAGTCACCTAACTGATATGTCTCAGTTTCCTCAACTGTAAAATGAGGAAATAATAATAGCATCTACTTCCCAGGGTTATTGGTTACAGAAGGAAGCATGCTAGTTATTCTCATTGATGGAGAGTTACCATATATACAATACATGTATGTATTATCAGTTTTTAAAGAATTAGCATTTGAAGCCAGAGCCAAGAGGGGTATGGGGTGGGGGGGGATTGTAAATAGTAATTAGCTAGCTAGCTTCATACAAAGTTTAACTAGGTGGCACAGTGGATAGAGCACTGGAACTGGAGTTAGGAAGATTTGAGTTCAAATATGACCTCAGACACTAGCTGTATGATGACTCTAGGCAATCTTTATCTGCCTCAGTCTCCTCATCTGTAAGTGGGAATAATAGCACTTATTTTATAGGGTTGTTGTGAAGATAAAATAAATAATATTTTAAGTGCTTAGTACAGTGCCTAGCAGCACATGCTTAATAAATGCCTCTTTCCTTTTTTAATTTTAGAATTTTCAGTGACTTTTGATAGAAAAAAATGGACATATTTGTGACAAACTGACTGACAGGATCATCTCTATTATTTCTGTACAACTTTTTTTTGAAGCTTAATACATAAAAATACTTTTTATTAAAATAAACTGAGTTTACTCTCAACAACAAGGATTGTTATATATTACAAAATAAAAACAACTCATTTCTATCCACAATGTACCCAGATCTCTAGGATGTATTGCAAAATATTCAAACTAATAAACAGTAATTGGCACCACTGTGATAATATAAACAAAGAACTCTTAAAGGGTGGGATATTGTAATCACCTTTAGTAAATTTACAAAATGGTGACTTTACTATTTAAATATTTATTACCCTTTCCAAAAACTTTCGAGTTCTAATCTCTAAAGATCTCCCAAATGAGTTGGCATAGTGAATTTGTCTTTGATGACTCAGTTTTTCCTTAAGCACATATGGGAAGGGGAGAGATTTATATTTGGAAGTGAGTTCAGAATTAATTTGATTAGACCTTAAAGGGATATTTCAGAAGAATGTGTGCTGTAAGGACTGCCAGTCAAATTGGAGTCAAGCTTCCTGGAATTTGAGCTGGGCAGTTCATATTTAAAATGCAATGCTACCAGGACAGCATTGCTGCCCATCAATGTTTTCATTACAAATGGACATGTTACTGGAGGAGCTGAACTTTATCAATTTTTATATTCTTACTATAAATGAAAGAAGAATGTTACAGATATATGGAAAGTATTCTTTAGAGAGGCAACAAAAGGAACAGATGAAGTGAGTTTTATCATGTGCCCCATCATTACAAGAACTATCACTTCACAGGACATTTGGTCATCGTCCATTATAGTACTAATGGCAAGTACCTGCAAAAAGATCACAATGAAAATAGTTGTAGTTTACATATCAATATTAATAGCTGAGGATGAAGTAGTAAAGAAATCGTATGAAGAACCTGTCAAAACCCTATAAATTAAATCAACATACACTCATACTTGGTGACTTCCATACAAAAGTGAGAAAAGGGGAGGATAGGGAGAAATAGATGAGAAAATATGATTCAAGAAAAAGAAATGAGAGAGAATAAAGACTTGTAGATTATACAAAAGCCTTATTATGTTTCTATATCATGAACTCTTTCTTCAGAGACAAGATTGTTAGCACTGGACATGAAGGGGAGGGCACTGAATAACATCAGAAAGAATGAAACTGACTACATTTTAATGAATAGGAAATGACTTTATATGGCTGTGAAAGTTATCCCTCAGTTAGCTGTCTGTGCAGAGTCAGATCACTGACTCATTAGAGGTAAAATCAGAATTTATGATAAGCAAGAAGAAATAGTATCCATTAGAAAAGATATGGCATAGGATTAAGAAGTTTTAACTTTAAATTTAAAAAGTGATTGAAAATAAATAATAAGAAATGGACAACAAAAATTACATAGACATTGACTATAATAATTCCTTCCAGAAATTAGACCAGTGTCAAGTAACTGCTACAACAAGGTGATTAAAAGAGACCAAAAAAAATACCTTAGCTATGAGAAAGAGATGACTGGAAAAGAAAAATCAGGTTAGCATATGCATTCACCTATAAAATCTTATCTTAATCTCTTATAAAGCAGACAGAAGCAGTGAAGAGTAAAACCAGTCTAAAGAAAGTTTGGTGAGCTTTCCAACTAATCCAGGACATCCTAGGGGCATCCAAAGATGAAAATGGAACAAACAGAAGAAGAATGGGAAATTTTACAAAAACTGCCACAATACTTTCTCTTTAAAGTATACTCCACCACACTTGGACTCTGAAATTACAGCCCCCAAGGTGCTTACAGAAAAAGTAGAAATATCACTAAAGAGAAAAATATGAAACGAAAAGATAATCAGTTGGATTGTTTCCATAAAGGAGATTGTACTGGAGTCAATACAAATGTGAAGCCATTGAGGGATGGGATATTTAAAGGAACGGAAGACACCAAAGGTATATAAAAAAAATCTAAGACCATATAGATACGAAAAAAGGTGAACTAGAAAACATCAATACCTACTAACATATATTTATTCTGTCATCTGTACAAAATATTTATCAGGGTCACCTATACAAAAATTGACGGCATCCTCAATAAGGTTAGTAAGAGGGAACAAGTAAGTTTTCACAAATGATATTCAAAAACAGACCACATCTTCACCATTTCTTTTTTTTTTGTACTTTAGTTTTTATTTCATAATCATAAACTTAACTCTGTTGTCTAGCCAGACTTGTGGAAGGAAAAAGGTAATGAAATCCAGAGCATTGCAGCAAGTGAGAGCGCAAGGATTACAGGGTATAAGAGCAGATGGGGTTGGGGGTGCTCTTTCCAGCTACAGAGGAATGGTTTAATGGTTATTAAGACAAAAAAACAAAACAAAAAACTTATGACAGTTGTCCACAGTCAGCAATGGTGATCTTGTTGGTTTTGCCATCCCAAGAACTGAAACGTTCCGTGGCTTCCACAATGTTCATGCCTTCTTTCACTTGGCCAAAGACCACATGCTTGCCATCCAACCAATCAGTCTTAGCAGTACAGATGAAAAACTGGGAGCCATTTGTGTTGGGTCCAGCATTGGCCATGGACAAGATGCCAGGACAGGTATGCTTCAGGATGAAGTTCTCATCAGCAAATTTCTCCCCATAGATGGACTTGCCACCAGTGCCATTATGGCGTTTGAAGTCACCACCCTGGCACATGAACCCAGGAATGATTCTGTGGAAGCAGGATTCCTTGCAACCAAATCCCTTCTCTCCTGTGCTCAGAGCACGGAAGTTTTCTGTCGTCTTTGGAAACTTGTCTGCAAGGAGCTCTAAAGTAATTCAGCCCAGGAGCTCCTTATCGACGGCGATGTCTAAGTACACGTTGGGGCTGGCCATGGCCACAGATGCCTGGGATGGGCGCGACGGCAGAGGCGGCGGGGATAGGCGTCCAGAGAACTAAACCGAGATGAGGACTCCCGGTCGCGGCGTCTCCAAAGCCATATCTTTACCATTTCACAATTGCCTGAAAGATGTAGAAAATACAAGATGTAATCGTGCTTAATGTTTGTCTTTTAAAAAAAAAAGTAACATTTATTCTTAACACTTAAAAAAATTTTGAGTTCTAAATTCTCTCCCTCCCTCCAGTCCCTACCCCACCCTCTGAGAAGGCAAACAATATGATACTCATTATACATTTGAAATCATGTAAAACATTTCCATATTATCCATGTCACAAAAAGCAAGAAAAATAAAGTGAGAAAATTATGCCTAAATTTTAACTCAGAGAGGTAGATAGCACTTTTTAACGTGAGTCCTTCCAAATTGTCATGAATGATTATATTGATCAGAGTAGCTAAGTTTTTCCTAGTCAATCATAATTACAATATTGCTATTACTGTGTACAATGATCTGGTTTTGCTCACTTCACTTTGCAGCAATTCAGTTAGGTCCTCCCAGGTTTTTCTGAAACTCTCTCGCATCATTTCTTATAGCACAATAGTGTTCCACCATGATCACATATCACAACTTGTTCAGCCATTACCCAATTGATGGACATCCCCTCAGTTTCTAATTCTTTGCCACCATAAAAAGAACTGCTATATTTTTATACATATAGGTCCTGTTTCTTTGATCTCTTTAGGATCCTGACAGGTCAAATGCACAGTTTTATAGCCCTTTAGGCATAGTTCCAAATTATTCTCCAGAATGGTTGAACCAGTTCACAATTCCACCAACAGTTCATTAGTGTTCCTATTGTCCTACATGCCCTTCAAGATTTGTCATTTATTATAGGTGTGAGGTAGCACCTCAGAATTGTTTTAATTTTTGCATTTCTCTAGTAAATGATGATTTGGAGCATTTTTATATGACTACAGATAGGTTTGATTTCTTCTGAAAACTGTTCCTATCTTTTGACCATTTATCATTTGCTGAATGGCTCTTATTTGTATAAATTTAACTCAGTTCCCTATATATTTGAGAAATGAGGCTTTTACCAGAGAAACTTTCTGTAATTTTTTTGTATGACTTCATTGTCTATAGTGTTGTTGTTGTTCATTCATTTCAGTTGTGTCTGACTCCTCATGACATCATTTGGGGTTTTCTTGGCAAAGATACTAGAGTGGTTTTCCATTTTCTTCTCCATTGTCTGTGGTACCTTTTATCAAAATGTAGGCTCCCTGATTATCTATCTCTTTTAATTAGATTTATTTTTGCTTTTGCTTTGTCTGCAATAATGATTGTTATCCTTACCTTTTTTTACTTCAGCGGATATATTCTAATAGATTCTGCTCCAGGACCTTATTTTAACCCTGTGTATGTCTTTCTGTTTCAAGTATGTCCCTTGTGAAAAACATAATGTAGGATTCTGGTTTCTAATCCATTCTGCATCTGCTTCTAGTTTATAGGTGAGTTCATCTTGTTCACATTCACAGTTATGATTACTGTGTATTTCCCTGCATCCTATTTTCTTCTGTTCTCCCCTCTTTCTTTTTGCCCTATCTGTCCTCAAGAGTTTGTTTTCCTTCTGACCACTACTTCCCTTAATCCATGTCCCTTTTATATCACCCCTCCTTTTCTTTTTTCCTCTTCCCCTTCTACTGCCCTGTTGCGTAGGATATATTTCTATAATCAACTGAGTATGTAGAAAAATTCTTCCCCCTTTGAAACAAATCTGATGAGAATGAGGTTCAAGTATCACTATGTACTGCCTCCCACTGCAAAAGCTTGATCTTGTGTGTTTCCTTTTTGTGAGATAATTTTCTTCATTCTTCATTTCCCTTTCACCTTCTCCCAGTACATCCTTCTTTCTTACTCATTTTTTAAAAACTTGCCAACATAATTAACTCCTACCCATACCCTCTGTCTATGTAGACTCCTAACTACCCTAATAATTCTAAGGAGTTACATGTATCATCTTCCCACATAAAAATGTAAACAGTTTAACCTTAAGTCCCTTATGATTTCTCTTTCATGTTTACCTTTTTAAGTTTCTTCTGAGTCTTGTGTTTGGATGTCAAATTTTCCATTTAGCTCTGACCATTCATCAAGAATACTTGAAAATCCTCTATTTCGTTAAATATCAATTTCCCCTCCCCCTAAAGGATTACACTTATTTTGCTAGATAGGTTATCCTTGGTTATAATCCTAGCTTCTTTGCCTTCTGGAACATCATATTCTAAGCCCTCCACTCTTTTAACACAGAAACAGCTAAATCTTGTATGATGCTGACTGCGATTCTATGATATTTGAATGGTTTCTTTCTAGCTGCTTGTAGTGTTTTCTCTCTGACCTGGGGGAGTCTCGAATTTGACTATAATATTCCTGAGAATTTTCATTTTGGAATCTCAGGAGATGATCGGTGAATTCTTTCAATTTTTATCTTGCCTTCTGGTTCTACGATATCAGGAAAATTTTCCTTGATCATTTCTTGAAAGATAATGTCTAGGCTCTTTTTTTTGTGCTACTTTCAGGTAGTCCAATAATTCTCAAATTATCTCTCCTGGATCTATTTTCCTGTCAGTTGCTTTTCCGATGAGATATTTCACATTTTCATCTATTTTTTCGGTTTTTTTAAATTTTGTTTTAGTGCTTCTTGATGTCTCATGGAGTCATTAGTTTCCACTTGCCTCAGGAATTATTTTCTTCAGTGATATTTTATACCTCTTTTTCCATTTGGTCTACTCTGCTTTTTAAGAAGTTCTTTACTTCAGTGAATTATTGTGCCTCTTTTACAACTAGGCCAACTCTGTTTTTTAAGGTGTTATTTTATTCAGTATTTTTTTACAAGTTGGGAAAAGACTTATTTATTTTATTATTTTTGTTTTATTAATGTTTTATTTTTCCCAATTACATGTAAAGACAATTTTTAATATTCATTTGCAAAAATTTTGAGTTCCAAATTTTCTCTCTCTTGCCTCATTTTCCCTTCCCTGAAATGGTAAGCAGTTTGATATACGTTAGACATGTGCAATCATGCAAAATATATTTCCATATTGGTCATGTGGTAAAAGAAAACACAGACCAAAAAAAAATTAAAAATAAAGTGAAAAATTATATGTTTCAACCTGCATCCAGACTCCATCAGTTCTGTCCCTAGAGATGGATAGCATTTTTTCATCATGAGTCCTTTGGACTTGGATCACTGTGTTGCTGAGAATAGCTAAGTCATTCACAGTTGATCATCATACAATATTGTTGTTATTGTGTACAATGTTGATCTGGTTCTACTAATTTCATTTTGCATCAGTTCTTATAAATCTTTCCAGGTTTTTCTAAAATCATCTTGTTCATCATTTCTTATAGCACAATAGTATTTCATTACAATCATAATCCACAGGATTGTTCAGCCATTTCCCAATTGATGGGCATCCCCTTCATTTCCAATTCTTCACCATCACAAAAAGAGCTACTATAAATGTTTTGTACATGTAGATCCTTTTCCTTTTTTTATCTCTTTAGGATACTAGCAGTGGTATTGCCTAACCAAAGGGTATGCACAGCTTTATAGCCCTTTGGACACAGTTCCATATTGCTCTCCAAAATGGTTGAATTAGTTCACAGCTTCACCAACAGTGAATTAGTGTCCCAATTTTCCCACATCTGCTCTACCATTTATCATTTTCCTTTTCTCTCAGTTAGCAAATCTGATAGGTATGAGGTGGTATATCAGAGTTGTTTTAATTTACATTTCTCTAGTGAATAATTATTTAGAGCATTTTTTCATATGGCTATAGATATAGCTTTGATATCTTCCTCTGAAAACTGCCTGTTCCTATCTGTTGCCCATTTATCATTTGGGGAATGACTTGTATTCTTCCAAATTTGACTTAATTCTCTATATATTTGAGAAATGAGGCTTTTATCAGAGATACTTGCTGTAAAGATTGTTCCCCAGCTTTCTGCTTTCCTTATGATCTTGGTTGCAATGATTTTGATTGTGCAAAAACTCTTTGATTTAGTATAATCAAAATTATCCATTTCACATCTCATAATGCTCTCTATCTCTTGTTTGATCATAAATTCTTCCCTTCTCCATAGACCTGACAGGTAAACTATTCCTTGTTCTCCTAATCTGCTCATGGCATCACCTTTTATGTCTAAATCATATACCCATTTTGATCTTATCTTGGTATATGGTATAAGATGTTGGTCTATACCTAGTTTCTGCTATGCTGTTTTCCAATTTTCTGAGCAGTTTTTGTCAAATAGTGAGTTCCTGTCCCAAAAGCTTAAATCTTTGGGTTTATCAAACACTAGATAATTTTGGTCATTTACTACTATGCCTTGTGTAGTAATCTATTCCAATGATCTACCACTCTATTTTTTAGCTAGCACCAGATTATTTGGATAATTATTCTTTTATAATATAGTTTGAGATCTGGTACAGCCAGGCCACCTTCCTTCACTTTTTTTCATTGACTCCCTTGATATTCTTGACCTTTTGTTCTTCCAGATAAATTTTATTATTTTTTTTCTAGCTCTACAAATTTTTTGATAGTTTGATTGATATGGCACTGAATAAGTAAATTAATTTAGGTAGAATTGTCATTGTATTATATTGCCTTGGCCTACCCATGAGTAACTGATATTTTTCCAATTGTTTAGGCCTGATGTTATCTGTGTGAAAAAGTGTTTTGTAATTGTGTTTACATAGTTCCTGGGTTTGCTTGGCAGGTAACTCCCAACATTTTTTTTTAATATTTTCTACAGTTTTAAATAGAATTTATCTTTCTATCTTTGGCTGCTGGACTTTGTTGATAATATGTAGAAATGCTGATTTGTGTGGGTTTATTTTTATATCCTGCAACTTTGCTAAAGTTTTTGATTATTTCAACTAGGTGTTTTTAGTGAATTTTGTAAAATTCTCTAAGTATACCATCATATCATTTACAAAGAGTGATATTTTCAGTATTTTTGTACCTTTTTACCAAATTATTAAATCTGTTATAATTTTCTTGCATTACTTTCAGTTCTTTCTTCAATTTTCCTTCTATCAGTCTTATCTCTTTCTTTATCTCTTCTAGAAATTCTAGTTGGCCTTGTGTCCAATTAGCATTTTTCTTTGAGGCTTTGGTTGGTGCTATATTCATATTGTTATTTTCATCTGAGTCTGTGTCATGGTCTTCCCTGCCACCTTATTAGCTTTTTATGGTCAAGTTCTTTTTTGTTGTTTGCTCATTTTTCTAGCCTATTTCTTGAATTTGAACTTTATGTTAAAGTTCGGCTCTACTCACTTGGGAGTAGAGAGACCCTGTCCCAAGCTTCAGGGTTTTTCATACTGCTGGTTTCACAGCTAGCTCTGGGGGTCTGCAAATTTTTCAGTGCTTCCAAGGTGGCATGATCTAGGAAGATGTGTGGTCACTCCTATCCCTGTCTGATTTCTGGTCTTTAGCCAAGAAGTGCCTCTATTCCCATGAAGCCACACATGCTAGCATTCCTCTGGGCCCTGGAACTGTGACCAGGTCCCCTGCTCTTCTATGAGATCTAGGACTCCTCCCTGCCTTGGAACTGTGACTTGGGCTCCTACTCCTTTTTAACTAACCACAAACCCTCCTCTCTACCCTGTAACTGCAATCCAGAACTGCATATTGGCATTGTAGTTGCCCATCTGTGCCATCTCTACTCAGTGCCAGGAAAGTGTCCCCATAATCACTTTTGGACCAACTGTCCAACCCCTTGCCATGTCTGGGCTGATAGCCATAGAAGCCACTGTTATGACAGCCTCTTAGGCCCACCTCTGGTGCTGCTGCAACCTGAACTTCAGGCCAACCCACACCCTGGTGTCACAGACCTCTCCTGCCAACTTCTTAAGATATATTAGGCTAGAAAATGTCTCACTCTGACTTTTTGTTCGTTCTACCACTCCAGAATACAATTTTTGGAGGGGAATGTTGGGAGACTTAGCAGGGTTGCTGCCTGTACTCTGCCATCTTGGTTCCACCTCACTTAATTGTTCATTAATAACAAAAAAGCATTCAACTCATCAGAACAAAATGCTGCCCTACAGGCTCTTTTACCAGCTGCCTCCTACCCGTATTTCCAGAACATTTAGGATTCCTTAGAAGATGCAAATAATCTTGTTCAATGACTCTGATAATAAACATAAGGTAAAGCATAAAATAAGGGAATAAATGCTTGCCAAAAGTATTTGCTGCTGAGATGTAAGGGATTCAACACAGTCTAGGTCAAGGAGGGATTTTTTATAGATGCTGAAGTCCTCTAGATCCTCCTGCTTCCTAATTACCTTGTGTTGATTGCATCAAACTCAGAGACAGTGAAGATTTTGTACTGTCTATCCACAAAGGAAAGAACAAATGGATAAAGAATGAATTATTGCGGGGGCAGCTAGGTTGCACAGTGGATAGAGCACTGGCCCTGGAGTTAGGAGGACCTGAGTTCAAATCCAGCCTCAGACACATAACATTCACTGCCTGTGAGACTCTGGGCAAGTCACTTAACCCCATTGCCTAGCCAAAAAAAAAATTTCTTTAAAAGAATTAATTATTGCCTGGATTTCACTATGCCTCTAAACAAGAGCTTGTCCAATAGTATGTATATCTGGGATAGACAATATAGATGGACCATGAGTTGGGTCCAGAATGGAAAAAAAGGAAGAGAGCAGACTGGATTGCTTTCTGGAAATTTCACCACACTTTTATTGACCCTGAACTTTCTATAACAACAAAGGCCCACATTTTCAAAATAATTTGTTAGTATTTCCATAAGAGAGGAGAGACTTGAAATACCACTGCCTCCAAATTACTAAAAGATAGGCATGACACAGAGGGAAATGGAAAGGCAAATAATGGGTTGTAATTATAACAATGAAGGACTTTGAAAAAGAACAGGATTGAGGATTTCAGAAAGGAATTGTGTAACAGTTAAGTATGACAGGTAGAGGCTGGAATGCTCCACTGATACCCTTGTGATGTTAGGGAAAAGGAAGGAAGGCCTCTAAAACATTGGGGAGATCCCTGTGGCAAACTTTTGGCAGGATATGAACTAGAGTTGGACGGGATAGACCAGCATAGATGGGTTGCAATCCACTTTGTTGGAAGGAACTCTCAAATTAATGAGGTCACAGATCCCTTTGAGAATAATCTAAATGTTACCTTAATCCTATAGGATAGCAGAGTAATCAAGGAAAAATACATTTGTTTTTGCATTTTAAAATTATGAGTTCTTTGATTACTATAACTATTCAGCATCAAAACTAACTTTAGACATATCTGGAAATAAGTGAATTGTAAAAATGTCAAAAGCCTTAGTCTGCTTCATTCTAGAGTGCATAAGAACTATTTACAACTAAGGCAACTCACAATGGACAATGGAAGAAATTAGTCAATCAAAAGTATTATTAAGTGCTTATTATTATCAATCAACAAAAGCATTTATTAAGTGTTTACTATATACTTGGTACTGTGCTAAGTACTGAGAATACAAAGACAGGCAAAAACAGTCCGTACCTTCAAGAAGTTTACATTCTAATGGGGAAGACACCATATAAATAACTAGGTACATGCAAGATGTATGTGGGGTAGATGGAAGATAATCTTGCAGGCGGAAGGTACTTGTAGCTGAAGAGACTGGGAAATACCTGCTCAAGGTGAGCTTTGAGCTGATTCTTAAAGGAAGCCAGGGAAACTAAGAGGCTGTTGATGAGGTCATGGTAGAGCACTTCAGGCACAGGAGAGAGCTAGCATGACACAGAAATGAGAGGAATGCTGTAAGCAAGGAATGTCAAGCCAGTATAGCTGGATTGTAGAATATATGGAAAGAAGTAACATGTAAGGAGGCTGGAAAAAAAAGAGAGGGATCAGGCTATAAAGAGCTTAAAATGCTAATGAGTGGTGTTTATTTTCAATCTTGTAGTTGTAAAAGGAAGCCACTGAAGCTCATTAGGTGAGGTGCGGGTGACAAAGATATCATGGTCCAGCCATGGTGGCTCAGTGGCTAAATGGAGGCTAAATTAGAGTGGGGAGAGATGAGGCAAAGAAGCTAGTTAGACATTTATTAGTGCCCACCTTTTTCATGGCAACCCTGGTGAGTATTTCTGGCTCTTTATTACTCTTAGCTTTAGAAAGCAGAAAGTCACACACGTGGCAATTGAGAGTGGGGACTTGTTTTCAGTCAGCAGAGTTTTCCTTCTGTTTTTGATTGTTTATTTTTTTTGCAATTCCTTGCCACCATGGTGTTTGTAGGAAAAAGAGAAAAGAGCAGAGTGATGAATGGAGATGGCAAGGAGAGGGAAGAGTCAAATGGGAGACAAAGGTGGGAAAAGGGGGGACAGAGAAATCAAGAGACAAACATAGAGGATGATACAGAGAATATGCAATGGAGTTTGGGATGGAAGTATTGGAATCAGAAACACATGCATAAGACTCTAAATTGACCCTTGAAAGGGTCAAGTTGCCATTGATTTGTGTTACAACAGCAACATGAACAGCTGGGTAGTCATCCCACTTTTCAGCAATAGCCTTATATAGCAGAACTTCTGTCAAAGCAGCTGGTAGTGGGCTTATAAGGGTCCCTGAGGAACAGTGACCAGAGCTAAGGTATAATTTGCCTATTAGCAGCTTTACAGAAAGTTGGGTCAAAACTTGAAGTTTTCTTCATGCAGAATAAGGCGGATCAGGATGATTTTATAAAAAAATTATAACAGTTCTTTGCTGATACATCAGAGATTACAGCAGCAACCAGTAGGTTGGACGTCACCCCTACACCCAGCAAATTCCACCAATGCCAAGCCTCAGAGTAGCATTTCCAGAAGCAAACAGGTGACTGTAGCCTCCATTTGTTAGAAATTGCTTAAATTCCTTTGCCTCTTTAGAAAAATTCTCAATTTCCCTCTTTTGTATTCTAACCCTGCACAAAGAGGAGACAGTCTTCTGCCTCAGAGTCACCCCTCTGAACCAAGCTGAAAGACCTTGAGAGATCAGGAAAAGATCCTTCTGTCCTGTGTTCACAACTCTCATTGAACCTAGGCATGGGACTGCCTGCCTATTCATAGGAAAACATTGGCTGACTGTGCCCAGAATGCATGAAATCTATCTGGGCTTGAAAAATGGGAGCAATGAAAAGTCCTTCAGACCTGAGCTAAGAAGAGGAGACATACTGACAGAAGGCAACAGAAGGCACAGAGAGAAATTAAAGGAGGGGGAAGAAAGCTATTTTTAAAGAAGAAAATTTTCACGAACAAGGGAGATTAAAGTATGTGAGTATGTGTCTGAGACAGACAGAGAGACAGAGATACATAGTGAGACAGACACAGAGACAGAGAGGTCTATATGTGTGGGGGGGATATGTTTGCATATGTGAAAAAAAAAGAATGGAGAAGGGGAAAGTTGAGAGGGCAGGGGAAGAAGAAGAAAAACACAGAAGATAAAGATTTTCTACTTGGAAAAAAAAAGGCCCTCCAGAGCAGCTGCTTGCTTTGCAAGACTGTTTCTAAAGAAGCAATACTAGTAAGCATATTCTTTCCCTTAAGGAGAATCTACTTGCCACCCAGCAGCCATTCTCCTTGGCTTTAGTTCTGGGAATTTTAATAAAAATTTGATAAGCTCTGTCAACCTCTAAAAACATCAGATCCAGAGCCCCTCATGACATTCTAGCTGGGAAAAAGGACTGTTATCAGGGGAGGCCAAATACTTACAAATTTTACATTTGATCTTATTTTCTAAAGATCCACATTGAAAATGCAAAGTCGTGTTATCTTTTATCGTCACATTCAATACAATTTGCAGAGATTCAGTCTCAGCTGTTGAAGCTTGAGATTGTGCCTCCCAGCAACCAGTTTCCAGTGTTCAGTTCTCCAGATTGTTCATCCAAAAAACCAATTTTCCAACAAAATAATCCATTTCTCCCTTCAAGTTTCAAACCATGACTTCATTTGGATATCCACAGACTGCCAGAGGACAGAGGGTCTTTATCCAAACTGGAATGTTTCCAGAGCTCTTCCTGGCTGATACATGAGATGCCATGGCAACATATTGGGCAGGGACTTCCTCAGAGCCACCAAGATCATCCCTTCTCTCAGGTCCAGATAATTTGGAATTAAAATCTTGAGGGAAGACCTCTGTCTTTCCATTCTTGTGACCTGTAGTGTATTTCACCAGAATAGTAAAATTTAAAACCAGAAACAATTGGGAAAGTTGCATGTTACTCTCTCAGGAAGCTGTCTATTCAAATATTTACCAGAGCCCCAAACTAATAGATTAAATTCAGTAAAATTCAAGGCCAGAACTGCAACTGCCAAAATGAACAATGGCCTTAGCTACTTTTATTGGTTCTATGATGTCAAATAACCTAGTGTAGCCACCACTAGGAAGCTCTCCTATGTCAAATGACTAATGTTAAGCATATGCATGTGTGTATGTGGTATAACTTTTGTGTTGCTAATCTGAATCTGGGATTTCATTGACAAGGAGAATCCCTATTGTCAAAGTTCCTACCACTTGTGAGGATTAGCAACTCTCTGTGATTATCAATTACAAACCAACACTCTTAGAAATTCTGTAACCTATAGTCTATGGCAGTAAAAGGTTAAGTAACTCGCTCGTGGTCACACAAGTTGATATGTGTTACAGGAAAGACTTGAACCCAGCACTCTGAATTTATGTGTGTGTGTGTGTGTATCTGTATATACGTATATGGGGGGGTGTATGTATGTACACACACACACATACTTATATACATAATCTATATCTATACATTAGGTACATGGACTCATGTGGATCTGGTAAACCATGAATTCTTTGAGAGCAAACACTGTAGCACAGTGCCTGGATTATAATAGGTGTCTAATAAATGCTTATTGACTGACTGGTGTAATCCCTGCTTGTCTAAGGAACAGTGGGTTCTAATGACATGTGTGTGTGTGTGTGTGTGTGTGTGTGTGTGTACATGTAGGTACATCATTAGTGTGGACTCTTCATCCAACTTCAAAGATCACAAATTTCTCTAACTTAAACTCTTAGAGAGTTGCCTGAGGTTCAGAGAGGTTATGTGATTTATCTATATACGGAAGGAAGGAATAAGCATTTATTAAGCACCTACTGTGTGCCAGGCACTATGATATTATCTCATTTGATTTCTACAACCTTGGAAGGTAGGTGCTAATTATAATCTCTATTTCACTTGAGGAAACTGAAGTAGATGGAAGTACTTATAGGTACTTACAGGATATATATGTTGTATGTACAAATTTATGTATATTGTACATATGTGATGTGACTGTTTACATATACATTTGGGGTCGTAATACCCATCTCTGGGCCATCTTCAGCAGAAGTCATGCTTTGTGTCATCTTCTAAAAATGTGAATTGTGATGATTCCATGGGTCACAAAATTTCTAATTTTAGTTTTATTGGTAAGTAGCTCATATCCCCTTGCAGAATGAATAGAAAGTTCAATGGTCTTCATTGGTATTTAAATGTTGTTTTTCTATGTAGGGAAAACAAAAGTTAAACCTTTAATAGCGTTTCTTAACCTCCAACAAATGCCAGATGGTGTTACAGAGTTGTCTATCCATTGGCTTCAGAGTATCTGAGACCCTCCAGACTACTCAGGGGGTGGTGGTGAGGGAGAGGCAGAGAAACTTCTAACCACAACTGACTCCTGTAATTTGTCTTGGTCCAAAGGCCCTTCAGGTAATTTCTATAAGCCTGAGTAGCTCCACTTTCAGTGAACTTGAGATGGCATATGGTGGAGACCCACCTAATAAAAACATCCAGCTGGTATCACATCAGGACATTTTGGTGATCCTAAGGTGGGGAAAAGGGAAAGGGAACATGCATTTATTAATCACCCACTAAGTGCCAGGCACTGTGCTAAGTACTTTACAGGTATCTCATTTGATCCTCACAACAATCCTCAGATCATCCCACGGGTTTATATAATTTCCCTGCAGGCTGATCCAAGGCACCCACTTAGTTTGTTCTACTCTCTAGGACACTGCTGTTTCTAAAATTCATTTTGTTTTATTTGGGGGGGGGGCAATAGGCAATGGGGTTAAGTGCCTTGCCCAGGGTCACAAAACTAGTGAGTGTTATGTGTCTGAGGCCACATTTGAACTCAGGTCCCCCTGACTCCAGAGCCAGTGCTCTATCCACTGTGCCACCTAGCTGCCCCCTAAAATTCATTTTAAATGAACCTATAGAATGGGGTTGTGAATTGTTTCAGAAGTCATCTAGTTTGCACATCTAGTCAAAGGGTTCCACATAACTGTTTCATTATATCATTCTAATAAAAGTAGATCAGTGTCTGATGACATGTTATCTTTAAATATCTAAAAAATTACATTTTGAAGAAAATAGAGGGAGTAAATATTTGAAATCCCATGACTATTCTAATAATTGTGTTAAACTGCTTCTTTTGCTTACAGCAGCATGTATAACATTGAAAACCTATTGGGAGAGCTCAAATACAGCTCCTGTTCTTGATGGTTGAAATTAGTTTTAGAGTTTGTATATTTCTGTGGCCACTCAAAAATAAGTCATTTGATCTCCAGAATTATATTAAATAAAATTTAAATCATATTAATATACATGTATTTTATTAAATATAAGTATCAAAAGTCAACAGTTTAAAAAATTAAGAAACTTCTTTTTTATTGTTTCAATTTAGGGAAACCTCAGTGAGAATGGAGCAAGTGTCCCTAGAGGAGAAAAGGTAAATGGAATTTGAATTTTTTTTTTAATTATTGAGTTTTTTTTTCAAGTTACACTTTTATGTCTCAGGGAAATGGCTGCATTTTTAACAGTTAAGTCTAAGCACATGGGGTGGTCATCCAGTTTGCTATGTGAAACACCTGCCTGCTGGCTATGTGGCAATGTGGGGATTAGCCAGGAGGGCACTTTTCAGGAAAGATTGTTGAATAGCATTTGGAGATGGTGCAAAGAATGAATCAAGGGGAAATAGTTATAACATGGTGAATGTTTTTAACCTACAAGTTCTGGTTTATAATTGGATATTCCTTCAGTTTGTATAAGTGAAAAAATTCCAAACATTTTGTGGCAGTGGATGATCCCTTTCTATTTAAAAAAAAAATGAATCATTTAAGCATTCAAACATAAACCTTTGAGCTTTATTTTAATGTTTTATGATAGAAAAGGATAGCTTACACATAATAATGCCTGGTTTCTCTCAAAAGTGAATTATCTCACTACTGAACTTCTGCTGAATTTCTGTTATGTTCTCACTTTCTAATTTCTATCTTATTTATGAATGACTGTGTGAACCCTAAAGTGGGCAGGTCCATTTTTAAGGTCACCAGAACTTCCCCCATTTCTACCCTCTCTTTCTTCCACCATTGCTTCAGAAACTGGTAAATTTCAATTCAATAGTGACTATAATTGCATTTCCTAACCTAGTTACAGCAATACATATTAAACCTCTAACTAGAGATAAGGTGGTTAAAAAATCCTGTAGAGTATAGAGTAATAAAGTCTCTGTCCGTGGTGCTTTCATTCACCTACTAAGAATTCTCATGATTAAGGGCAGAGCATTTTGACATGAATCTTGAAATTATAACTTACATGTCATATGCCAGCCCACTAAAAAAAATTGTGCTCCAATGCAGAAAATAGTGCCAAAGTGCCAATTCAGTGGAAATGGAGAACAGCAGGGAGTCTAATTTTATGTCCTTTATGCTTTGTGTAGATTGACCACTGAAAATGAAGCCTTCTGCAAGGGGGAAAAAAACTTTTGACATTCTTGAAAATAAATCAGAAAATTTAACTTGTCAATATTTTTCATAATGGGATATCTTAAAGAACCATAACCCATTCTAGAAAATGAGTCAGAGTTTTCAATTAGTTGTTGTAAAGTTAGCAGCAGTTACAATTTATTTTTTAAAAAGTCATTCCTGGGGCAGCTAGGTGGCGCAGTGGATAGAGCACCGGCCCTGAAGTCAGGAGGACCTGAGTTCAAATCTGACCTCCAACCCAACACTTGAAACTTACTAGCTGTGTGACCTTGGGCAAGTCACTTAACCCCAATTGCCTAAAAGCCAAAAAAAAAAGTCATTCCCAACTTGTCCCACGAGACAAATGAGCCCCCCAAAAAAGCTGTGGCCCTTTAAAAAGGATCTAAATGATGATTTATTTCTCAAAGAAAAAAAAAACAGCTGGCTTGTGTTTTGCCAGAACATACTTTATTCATTAGGAAACCCAAGTTACTTTAGGAACACTTAAAACCTCACAGTGATGAGAACTGATTCTGTGGAACAGGTGTATCAAGCCCTGAAGAACTTAACTGTTGCTCAAATCTCCTCTCTCAGAATCTTAAATGAAGTAGAATTAGAGAGAGCCAGTTCCATTATGAAAATAAGAAGAAGAAGAAACAGCCTAGAGGACACAGCAGAGATCTTGAGACAATGTGTGATACACATGAACCAATAAGATTAGAATGCATAACTAACTGAAGGGTAGAAAAACTGTACAAATAAGTAAGGCATTGGAATTGGATAAATTGACTAAGAAACATGAATGTTAGATACCTAAATATAACAATCAACATGTAAATAAAATCAGCACATAAACATAACCTTTCAATATTGGGGTTTTTTTTTTGTTTTTGGGTGAGGCAATTGGGGTTGACTTGCCCAGAGTCACACAGCTAGTGAGTGTTATGTGCCTAAGGCCAGATTTGAACTCAGGTCCTCCTGACTCCAGGGCCAGTGCTCTATCCACTGTGCCACCTAGCTGCCCCTCAATATTGGTTTTGAAAAAAACATTAATGCTTCCTTATGTTTCCATTGCTCCTAGATTCCTCAATATGCTTGTTTTTTCAACAGTACAAACTGAAATGTGTCCATGCCTTCTCATCCTGTGCAATCTAAGTCTATCTCCATAGACATATATATATATGTATACATATTATATATATATATATATATATATATATAATTTATGTCTATATAAATCTTCTGCAGAGTCTATCCAATGCATAGGAGACCTTATAGAGTTTGCAAAACATTCTCTAGATAGCAATGCAAAGCTTGAGCTGGGTGGTCTATCTTTTATGTCTTGCTCTCAATTTATAACATCCTACTTACTTTTCAGTTATATAATTCAATCATTGGTAATACACTACATTACATTACATCTACCATGTTTTTCCCTCCATTGCCCTTTGGATCACCCATAATTTTGATTTTGGGGTGACTGTAATTTCCTGATTTGCAGTCAGATCTCATTATGAAAATACTGGTTTAAAAAGTGACCTGGAAATATTGAAAGTGCTATGAAATTTATTCAGTGCAGCTTAGCCTTCATCCTGTTTGATTCTGGGTCCAGATTATTTGTCCACTTGAAGTGCCTGTCTAAATTACATGTATTAATTCAACTGACTGACCATTCACTACAGAATATGTTTGATAGGCATTCATCATCCATTTGTTTTTTTTTCCTCATGGGGATTATCAGATCTATCGTCTGATATCTTTTGAGAGATCAAGGATCTCACTGAGGACTCCCTCTAGTATTCTTAGGCCTGATATAGTAAGCCAGAGGTTATTGTTCAGTTATTTCAGTTGTTTTCAACTCTTTGTGACCCCCATTTGGAGTTTTCTTGGCGAAGATACTGGAGTAGTTTACCATTTCCTTCTCCAGCTCATTGTACAGATGAGGAAACTGAGGAAAACAGGGTTAAGTGACTTGCCCAGTGTCTGAGGCCAGATTTGAACTCAGGAAGTTGAGTCTTCTTGACTCCAGGCCCAGCACTCTATCTACTGCACCACCTACCTGCCCTATGTTTTTCACAATGCCATTACAAATAGAAGCATATGGAGGATCAGTTGGGAATTCCTCTTCCATTTGGACTCTCCACAGTATTTTAAATAATATCCTAGGAAGAATACTGGCAAAGGTATTTATAAACTTTTTAGCAGTTATAAATGTGAGTTATTACTATTAAGACTAAAGTGCCACAGGACATGTCATTCCATGAGGAATGGTAAGCTCTCAAGAATGAGACTCTGAACATTCAAAAAGAATTCCCCTGAAGTGGAAAAGAGATATCTGTCTCAAGAGACAGATGTGGCTGCCTGGGGGACTCACTTAGATTCTAAGTAGACATATACAGATGATGGAAGCAGTGGCCGACAACAGAGGATAAATATAAACAATAATAACTAACATATAAATAGCACTTACTAAGTACCAGGCCATGAGACAGCCCTATGAGAATAGTGTCAGGAATGCCAACGCTCAGAATGAGCCAAATCAGGTCAGCAAACGTAAGGACAACAAAAAGTGTTGGGTTGTTTTTTTTTTTTGGTGGGGGGTGCCTTTTGACTTAATTTGTTTGTTTTGGTGAAAAGGGAATGAAAGTAGGGATGAGGCCACTGCCCAGTGTGGATGAGATAATGATTATCAACAGAGGGAAGGCAGAGCTGTTCAATTTGGGGGGAGTTTGTTTCTGTTTTCTCTGCCAAGAAAAATGATCTTTGGACTGCGATGGACAGAACCAAAATGGCTATTAGGCTACCCAACAGAAGTAGGAGGGAAAGAGAAAGAAATTATCTAGTCTCCCTTGATGAGTTTAAGTCACTTGTCCTAGATCATCTACGTTCTACAAACTATCCAAAGGTGAGAAACGCACGGCCTCAAGGCCACACGTGGCCTTCCAGGTCCTCACCTGCAGCCCTTTGACTGGAACCAAAGGATTTGTTTTGTGAAGTTTGGATTCAGTCAAAGGGCCACACACTTGAGGACCCAGAGGCCCACATGAGGCCTCAAGGCCGCACACCCCAGTTTATGCTAATAAGTCTGATATTGATTCCTGGAAAAGTTCTAAAACTAATTATTAGAAGCGTGGTACTTCCCCATAAATCTGGAGTAACCATTGAGGAGCTCATCTATTTTGACAATTATCATCATTAACATCCTTTGCATTTGTTTAGAATGTTTTTAATTTTCAAAAATATTCTACTTAATGTGCTAAACAATATTATGAGATATATATTAAATTTTCTGAATTAAAAAGAACTAGATTTAGAGTCAGAGTACCTGGCTTTGAACCTAGCTCATCTACTAACTCACAGCTTCTACTCACTACTTACTAATCTTGGTCGTCACCTCACTTCTCAGGACCTCAGTTTTCTCATTTATTAAACAAGATTGGACTAAATTATTTTTAAGGTCCCTTCCAGTTATAAAATTTTAAGCTTTAGTATGTATGGAGAAAATGACTTTATAAGGTTATACTACTGAGTAGTAGGGGCTGCCAGATGGCTGTGCTAGGCCTGGAGTCAGGAAGACCTGAGTTCAAATTTGACCCTGGGCAAGTCACTTAACCTCTTTTTGCCTTTATCTAGTGGAGAAGAAATAGCAAGCCACTCCAGCATCATTTGGCAAGAACCCCATGGATAGTATTGGCATGATACGGGTTTATGGGTTTATGAAGTCAGACATTATTGAATGACTGAACAACAACAACTGAGTAGAAGTCTTATCTCTTGACTCATAGACCATTGATATCTCCATTAAGCCATACTGAATGGTTTCTAAAGTTTATGTGCAGGAAAATGTATGGTAGCAGCTGGTGGCAAGTTGAACTAGAAATCATCACCTAAGCCAGAAAGCCTATTGTGCATAATAGTACAACTCTCTATCCCCTCCCTTCGTATGAATAAAGCTTCACAAATAGCTCACTGCCCTTTGGAGGCCCAATTTTCCATTTCCAAGAAGCTCACTCCACTCTTCTTTTGTGAGAATGAGTTTTTCTTTTAACCCTAATGTATACAAAACATGGCAGTCTCTAGCAAGCAGGGAAAGTGGAAATGCCCACCCTTTGGTTCTTTTACAGCCTGCTCTTTTTACCAATTAGTGATTTTTTTTAGGGTAGAGTCTTCAGTTTTGGACTTTTTGCTAGTCTTGTATAGTCTAATTCTGGAATCCCAGCTTTACCCAAAGATTCTAAGTGAGCTCTAAGCCCTGAGGTTCAATATGAACCATTGATTTCATCTCTAAAAGAAGGAACATTCTTATCTTCTCTCTTTTTATGAAACAAAGTAAGTATTTAGAACAAAAGTTAAGGTCTCTCGATGCCAGAGGGAAGCAGTGAGTGTGGAGTGAGTAAAAGACTCACTATAGAGTCTACTCTTTCTAGAGAAAGGAAAAGGATAGAGGAGAAGAAAGGTAATCAGTCTCTATCCCCTTCCAAGCGGGATCAGTGATGCAGGATTCATTCTGGACATAGTTTACATATAAAACATCCTCTGACTGAGAATTTATAGCCATTAGTTGCAATCTCCAGCATCAGCTTTTCCATAGCCCTACGTATATGTCTCTCACTAGCAAGATGTCTGCTTTTTCCTCCTCCTCTGTGCTTACTCAACTTCCTATCTCCTACCAAACAAACTTCTCTAAAAGTAGGAGGAAAAGGACTGAATCAGTGGCACTCTGGGGAATGCCTCTAAGTCAATATTTGAAACCCCATGGGAACTTAGCAGCTACTGAGAAAGACTGTCCACCAGCAAGCAGCCTCTCTCTCCATGCTCCATGTATAAGCCTTTTTGAGAAGCACTCCAAAAGAAAAATTAAAATCACTTTGAAATTTGGCAAAGGATATGAAGCCAATGGGTGATCAAACTCCTAGCCAAACTGAAGCAATGGTAGATAGAATTGGTTTCATGTATGGCTTCAAAACAGATTTTCTATGGTAAGTAAATCCTGTACGTTGAACAGTTTCAACACCATCATCCACAGATACTCCAAGAGAAGGCAAGACAGGAACTGCAGAGTTTTTCAGGGCTGGAAAATAACCTAGTCCTTCATTTTACAGCTGAGGGAACTGATGCTCCTTTTTTTAGGCTTAGAAAAGGTGAAAATATGAGAAAGGTAAATGTGCACAAAAACAGTATAATGGCTATTATTTTGCAAGGAGATCTTGAAATTTAAGGAATCGGCCCTAAAGAGCTTCAAAAAGCCTTGATTCATTGACCAGTCATCCATGGATTTTGATGAATGCCAACAGAAAGCAAGAGGGGTAGGGTGTGTCTGCAATCTAATTTATGTTCTATTTCCTTTTATAAGTAGAATCTCTAAGATTGTACTTTCTTAGACATGATCTTATAAAGCTTTGTTCCTTATAAATCAGTCTTTAGAAGATTCTTTGATGAGAGCATCTTGGGCTTCTCTGAAGTTACTGCCATCACATCAGCAAGAATGCTTTCTTTGTCTCTGCTCAGCAGTAATGTCAATGCTAAGAATAACTTAACCTCATTTTCATTCATATGACCACATGCTTCCAGAAAGAAAAAAATATGATGAAATGTCTGAAACTGAATTCTGGATAATTGTGTTTCAGTTAATCAACATGACATATTTTGGATCACTAAACTAATGTGCCTTATCAGCTACTATAAGATAAAATACTTTCCATTACTTTTTTCCTCCTCACCCCTAAATAGATTTTTCCATTTAAATGTTTTTATTGCATTTTTTATTGCATATTTTACGTAATAGGAAGGAAATTGATGGATTTTAAAAGACCTACAGGCAGTAAGAACCACTGACAAACACTTCATTGCCCAAAGCATTCAATTTGATATAGAGCTTCTCATTCTCCCCTTCCTGTGTGGTAACAGCTAAATTCTGTTGTTAAAGGGAAAAGAGAAATTCAGTGGGGGGGGAAGCCTTGAAAAGAGGATCAAAAAAATGAACACATAATCAAGTCCATCCTGTTAACTACCTCATTAAATGTATCATACATCTTTTAAACAAATCATACAATATAGAAGTTCTTGCTTTCAAGTACAATCCTCATTTTTGTTCCTTGTATATTGAAATGTTTGTGTTTGTTTATTTTTATTAAGTCCATAATTAAAAAGAAAAATGTGTAAATAAAGAGAAAAAACCACTGCATTTTGAAGACATACGAAGTCATCACAATTCTTGATTTGATTTTTTAATGACATCTTTCTTTGTATTTCTTTGAAAGGGTGAAACTGGACAGCCTGGATTTCCAGGACCAGTTGGTCCTAAAGGACAAAAGGGAGAAATGGTAAGTATTTAAGACATGAGTGCAAGAAGGAATCGTCTAAATAGTGTTATCACTTTGCTGAATCTGTGTCAATTCTACATTCTTTCACTGTGTACCTTTTAAAGAAATATTATTTGGCCAAAATAAACCAGAAAATAAGCACATAAGTCACTCAATCAGTTAGGATTTAATAGGCAACTATTACGATCAAGGCATTATGCCAGATAATGAAGATAAAAATAGCATAGTGAGTATAGTATATAGTATAGTGAGACATTACCAGTCCTTAGATTTTACTGTGGGACTTAGATTTTACATATGACACGTTTGTGGATAAGTAAATACTAGATAAAAATGCAAAAAAAAATGAATATAGTGATTAGGAGAGGGTCATTATAAATGAAGGAGGTAGCACTGGACTTAAGCCTTGAAAGGAATTAGTAGTTCCAATGGACAAAGACAAGGAGGAATATTATTCCAGGCATGAGGCCCAACCAGTGCGAAGACTGTAAGAGATGAGATGTTGTATGCAGAGAACCACAGCAAGTAGGCCAATGTGGCCGAAGCATAGAGTGTGTAAGAGGAAGTAATATGTAATCAGCTTGAAAAGATTCTGGAGCCAGATTGTGAAGGGCTTTAACTCAAACTGAGGAGTTTTTATTTTATCTAGTCTAAAAGCAATGGGAAGCCACTGAAGCTTCACATTTTCAAGAAAAATATCCAGACTATGGTTCTAACTTCTCTAAAAAAATTCCAAAACCTTCACACCTATTTAGTCAACTATTCATCGGCCTACACTAGTGAGTTGTTCATTCTGAATCTAGGGTCAAAGCAACAAGCATTTATTAAAGTCCTACAATGTGCCAGGCCCTGTGCTAAATGCTAGAGAATCAAGGTGTTATCTTAAGTCTGATTTGAACCTATCCAAACATCTTCCTGGCCAACCTCATTTAGAATTTAATTCTGTCTAGTTGAACACAAACAAACAACAGTATAGTTCATATTCAAATGCAGCTGCACAAAGAGATTGCATAAGTCATAGTTTTAGGAAGTGACATGATTTTTAGTTTTATCTTAAGCAAGAAAGAAAATGGGTCTCAAAAATGTTTTAAAAGTTGTCGTCATTGACAAAATTAAATAAGCAATGTCAATCATTTTTTTCTTCATAGGGCGAGCAAGGAAAAGTTGGCTTACAAGGAATAAAAGGTGACAAGGTATGTATGTGCGATAACTAAGAATAATAATGAAAGTATTTGCATGATTTTTCCTGTACTGCAGCTTAGTAAGTTAGGCACCTTCAGAAGCTGCATTAACTCATGTAAGCCATTTAAATAGAACTTCAGAATACTCCTACAACCGGATTCATAGGACATCAGAGCCGGAAAGGAGCTTAGAGGCAAAGCTCCGCAAATCCCAAGGGCCTGGGCATCAAGGTGCCATGCCACCTAGTGATATCTCATAATGCCTGATATTTGTAATGCACTCTTCCCAGAAGCTACTGAGAAACTACAGGAATGTTCTTTGTTTTTACATCATTAATGTTTTACTATAATGATAACTTAAAAACATGTGTGGTACTCACTTGGGGATTCCTGAGGCTTCCATTATATCTGACCCACCTGTAGGCTTGGTCTCCCTTCACAATGAAAATTTCAGAGAAGAGGAACAATAGACTACTTCAATGTCAGTTTGCCCCAATAAAATGTGCTCAGTTTCCTTTTGGGCCTTCCAGGGGATCCTTCAAAACTTGCTGTATAGGGGCAGCTAGGTGATGCATTTGGTAGAGCTCTGGCCTTGGAGTCAAGAGGACCCAAGTTCAAATCCAGCCTCAAACACTTGACACTTATTAGCTGTGTGACCCAGGGCAAGTCACTTAACCCCAATTGCCTAGCCAAAAAAAAAAAAAAAGGTTTCCATATGAAGCTTAAAAAAAAAAAAAGACCTTCTGTATACCTTATAATTTAGTCCCAAGGTGATGCTAATTTGATTTGGACCTGAAGTTGAGAAGCCAGGCTGCAAATAATACTGCCCTTAAAAAATCCTTGCAAAGAAAAAAAAACCATTTGTTTGGCTTCTAAATTTGACAGCTGGCTCCTAGATCCAAACTGAATTTGTCAAGCATTGATTTAAAGACCATTTAGTACAACCCCTTCATTTTAAAGGACTGGAAACCTGGACCCACAGATGTTAAGCGATTTGTCTAAGCTCACCATCTAGTTATTGGAAGAATCAGGACTAAAATGCAGGTCACGTCATTCCTGGACCAGTAGGAATCTAGATCCTAGGCCGTAACCCTCTGCATAATATGGCTTCACTTACTGTTTCATTGTTTCCTTCTGTACTAATTGATTGGTCTGATTTAATGTGCTGCCATTAGCCTTTAATCCAGATGATTGAATCCTTTTATGGAGATGGCAAAATCTTTCTATTATTTCAGCTGTTTCAGAAATAACAGCATCTCATCTCAGTAATGGGCTAAGCACAGAAGCAGGCAAAAGAAAGGCAATATGTCTGTGACACACAATGTTAATCAGTTTCTCCAGTTTGAAGAAATCGGGTACATTCAGCCTGAAGATAAGAAGATTTGGTGGGGTACATGATCATTTTCTCCAAATATTTAAAGAACTGTCATGAAGAAAATTGAATGAATTTGTTCTGTGAGACTCCAGAAGGAAGAAATAGAACCAATGGGAAGAAGTTAAAGGATATAGATTTCAGCTCAATATAAACACTTTCTATCAATTGGAGGCATCTGGTGGCTCAGTAGATAGAGAACTGAGCCTGGAGTCAGGAGACCTTAGTTCAAATTCAGCCTCAGACACTTCCTAACTGTGTGACCCTGCAAAAGTCACTTAACCTGTGATTGCCTGACAAGATGGATTCAATAGATTAACTGGAGAAAGAAATGGCAAACCACTCCAGCATCTTTGCCAAGAAAACCACATGGATAGGAGGTTCTTAGGGTCACAAAGGGTTGGCTACAGCTGACTGACTGAACAACAGCAAAATCAATTGGTGCTATCTAAAAATGGAATGAACTGCTCATGTAAGATAGTGAGTTCTATGTCCCTGGAAATGTTCAGTCAACAACTCAGTAACATGCATTTAAGTGCCCACTACACAGGCAGCTAGGTGGCTCCGTGAAAAGAGCATTGGACCTATAGTCAGGAAGATCTGTGTTCAAATCCAGCCTTACACACTTATAACTCTGTGACCCTGGGCAAATTACTTAACCTCTGTCTGATTCAATTTTCTCAATTGTAAAATGGGGATAATAATAGCACCTCTATCTCACAGAGTTGTTATGGGGATCAAATGAGATAATATTTGGAAAGCACTTACTACATACAGTGCCTAGTACATAGTAGGCAGTTTAATAAATGCTTGTTTTCCTTTCCCTCTCCCTTCTGTTTGCCAGACACTGTGCTAAGGACTGGTGATACAAAAAAGCCAAAAAACAAAAACAAAACAAACAGAAAACATTCCCTGCATTGAAAAAGCTCACACTAAGAGGGAAGACAACATTCAAGCAATCATGTACAAACAAGTTATAGACAGGATAAGTTGGAGAGACTCTCAGAGGGAGAGCACAAAGGTTAAGGAGACCTAAGAAATGCTTCCTGTATAAGGTTGGACCTTGAATGAAGCCAGGAAAGCCAAGAGACGGAGTTGAGGTGGGAAAGAGGTTCAGGTATGGGGACTGCCAGTGAAATTTTCAAGGGTCAAGATTGTGCTACACATGAGGATCAGCAAGGAAGCCAGTATTTCTGGATCACAAATTGTGTTTGTGGAGGCGAGGAGGTTAGTTGCAGGGTAAAGAAGTAAGGGTAAGAAAACTGGAAAAGGTAGGAAGGGGACAAATTTTAAAGAACTTTAAAATCCAAATATAGGATTTTGTATTTGATCCTGGAGGTAATAGGGAGCCACTGGAGTTTAATGAACAGGGAAGGGGGTAACACAGTCTGACCTGCACTCTAGGAAGATTAGTTTGATAGACAAATGGAGGATGGGCTGGAGTGGTAGAAGGCTTATGGAAAAGAGATCAACCCGAAGGCTATTACAATAGTCCAGAGACAAATTAATGAAGGCCTGGACCAGCATGGTGGCAGTGTCAAAGTAGATAATGGAGCATATAGGAGAGATGTTAAAAAGGTAGAATTGACAGGACTCAATAACAGGTTGGATGTAGGCAGGGTGAGAGAGAGTGAAGAAGCAAGGATGATACCTCATTGTCTGGGGAACTGGTGAAACCCTCAGCAGTAATACAGAAGTTCAGAAGAGGAGAGGGTTTGAGGTGAAAATGAATTAGGCCAATTTTGGTCATGTTAAATTTAAGAGGTCTATGAAACATCCAGTTATGGATGTCCAGTCAACAATTGAAGATGAGAAATGGAAGTCAGGAGAGGCATTAGGTCTAGACAAATAGATCTAAGAATCATCTGAATAGAAATGATAATTAAATTCATGAGAGCTAATGAGATCACCAAGTGAAATAGTATAGAGGGAGGAGAGAAGAGGGCCCAGAATGGAGCCTTTGGGAACACCCACAGTTAGTGAGCATGAATGAGATGAAAATCCAACAAAGGAAATTGAGAAGGAGCAGTCAAACAGGTAGGAGGTAAGCTCAGAGAGGATAGTGTCACAAAATCTCTTAAGAAGAAAATAGCTGAGGGCAGCTAGGTGGTGCAGTGGATGAAGCACCAGCCCTAGAGTCAGGAGGACCTGAGTTCAAATTTGATGTCAGACACTTACTAGCTATATGACCCCAGGCAAGTCACTCAACCCTAATTGCCTTTACAGAAAGAAAGAAAGAAAGAAAGAAAGAAAGAAAGAAAGAAAGAAAGAAAGAAAGAAGGAAGGAAGAAGGAAGGAGGAAGGAAGGAAGGAAGGAAGGAAGGAAGGAAGGAAGGAAGGAAGGAAGGAAGGAAGGAAGGAAGAAAGAAAGAAAGAAAGAAAATAGCCTCCTATAGAAAAACAGAGCACAAATATAGTATGATCTTACATAGATGCATATATATGTGTGTGTGTGTATATATATATATATATATATAAATACACACACACACACACATATGCCTAATTGTAGCCTTCTGGGGGCAGGGGGACAAAGGAGGGGAAATAACAAAGTAAAAAGTACACAGGAGAGAACAAAATAAAACCTATGAGGAAGTAAAGAAAAGATGGACAGCTCTGAACACAATATGTAGTATTTATTATATGGGTTTTCTTGAAACAAAAATTTATTGCTTTGTATTTTGAATCCTCTCTTATGTTCTGCAGTGCACATGGCAATTTTTTTTTCTTATTTTTTATTTTAGTTTCAAATAAAAAATTTTACAAAAAAGTTAAAGCAGGAAAAAAAGTAGGAAGGAGAATGGAGTGATCAACCTTTTCATAGGCTGCAGAGGGATTAAGAAAAAAAATCAGTAGATTTGGCAATTAAAAAATCATTGGTAACTTTGAAGATAACTGTTTCAGTTGCATGATGAGGTTAGAATCTAGACAGTAGAAGTAGAGACATTGATTGTAGACTGCCTTCTCAAGAAGTTTAGCCACAAAAAAAGATAGAGAAAAATGGGATGATGGCTAGCTCGGATGGATGGATCAAGTTAAGGGGTTTTTGAGGATGGGGGAGAAATGGGCATATTTGTAGGCAGTAGGAAGTAGCCAATAGAAATGGAGAGGATTAAAGATAAGTGAGAACATGAGGATGATAAAGAGAGCAATCTACTGGGGGAGATGGGGATAGAATGGAATCACTTTCATGTATACAGGGATTTGTCTTGACAAGCAGGGCACTTCATGTGAAACACAGGTGAAGAAGATAATAGTTGAAGGGCATTTGAGTGATGGGAGATAAGGAGAGAAGAGGAAGCTCTAGAACGTTATCGAGTTTTTCAGCAAAATATGAGACAAAGATCTCATCTGAAAGAGTTGGGGAGGAGGAGCCTTGAAAAGCTTGAGAAGCCATCGAAAGTTTGGAAGAACCACTGTGATGAGTGGGATAGTAAGTTAACTAGGAAGGTGTAAAATGATTGCCTTTCTGCAGTCAGGCTCTAGTTGAAATAATATAACAGACATTTATAGTGGATCCAGCTTTTTCCATCAGCATGTAAGTAGGAGCAAAAGTGGCAGATGATAAGAATCATCCAAGACAGAGGCTTAGCAAGGGAGATCTTCTGTAGGTAAAGGAGCAAGGGACTTGAGAGAAGAGGATCGTATAAAGCTGAATTGGTTCAACAAGGGTCAAGATGGGGAAGAAAGGAGAATGTAGCCAGCGCTAAGCATTGGAAAGAACTAAGGGGATGAGGAATTAGAGGTCACAGTGAGGATGAAGAATGGGGTTAGGAGATACAAGGCAGAAGAGGAGGCAGAATGACAACAGATTATAAGATAAAGGAATTTCGGAGTTCATAAATAGTGAAGTAGAGTATTTGTGGATAACAAGATCAAAGGAATGCTCACCTTCCACATTACCACTCAACTGGCTTCTTTCAAGTTCTAGTTAAAATCCCACCTTCTATAGGATTTCTTTCCCATTTCTGGGTTTTCCCTCTTTTGACTATTTCAATTTTGCTCTGTATATAATTTGATTGTAAATAGTTATTTGCATGTTCTCTCTCATTAGATTGTGAGCTCCTTGAGATCAGGGACTGTCTATTTTCTTTCTTTGTATCCCTGTTACTTAGCAAAATGCCTGACACATAGTAGGCATTTAATGTGATTACTGACTGACTGATTATCTCTGTGTGACCCAGAAGTGGGGCAGAGAATCAGATTGTGAGAAATGATTAATTTGAGGAATTGGGAAATTAGGGTTTTTGAAGGAATACAAATATGGATGTGGAAATGCCCTAGTATGAGGTAGGAGTTGGGAAGAAGATAAATACTATGAGCCAGGCACTGCACTAGCTGAGAAAGGAAGGAGATTCTGGAGGCAAATAGACAACAGTTAATGGTATCTCAACTGGGTGTTAAATATGAATTGAATGAACCTCAAAGAAGGAGAGGTTACTGAGTGATGGTGGTAGAGGGGAAGCCCAGAAGTGGCAATGGTGGGAAGGAGCATACCAATCCCTTACCTCTATTAGTGAACCATGGGTTAAAAGTGAAAGCAAAACCAGTGCTGGTGAGCATGTCTAGGCAGTGGCTGGACACTCTGAGGATTTGATTAGATGATCTCTGAAGTCTCTTCAAATTCCCAACATTTTGGGATTTTTTTACATTAAATCAGTCATACAAGCTTCAAAATGTATGTACCACAAACCAATTTATTGACTAGCTACATTTTCTTCTCATTTTGTTTTTTAAATACAATTATGGCTGAAGAAAAACAGGAGAAAACTGGAAATGTCATATTAGCTGTTACTGGGCCATATGTGAAAATGGGGCAACATGAACAAAATAAATATTGTTGATGGATGAATAACTGAATGAGCTGTTGCGCACTCAGGAGCATAGTGTTGCCATAGATACAGAGAGTCAGTTTGATTTATGAAATGCACCAATACATTTCACATGCCTACCTTAGAGTCCATTTAGGTCTCAAGGCTACCTCCAGCTTAAAACACAGTTATACTAGAACCCACTCAACTGTCAAAAGACTCTGTCCTTCTCTCCCAAAAGACGCATCTTGAAGAGGACAAAATGACTGCTGTGCTCCTAACAGCCAAGGCTCACCAGGGAGAAGGTCAGCGTTACTGAAAGCCTCATGTAGTGTCCCATATGCAAGACATGCTTCTCTCTGGCCATCTCCATGTCATGTCACTTCTCTCAGCTTCATCGTTTGGCCTACAATCTGGTACTCTATCTCCTGCCCTGGGTTCCTTATTGGTTAGAGTTAATCATATTTAGTCCTATCCTGACCCACCAAGTTATTCTCTGGACATTTTAATGCCATTTCACCATATTTATATCACCTTCCTCACCCTCCTTTCTCTTTTCACTCTGGGAACAGTAGTGAAATCAACAAAACCATTCCTTGAAATATGTCTTTCAATTGCCTGATGACTTAACTCACTATTCCTGTGACTTCCCAGACTCACTATGGCTACCAATGTCTGAGATGTTGTTTCATCTATAAGAGGGTAGGCCCTTGAAAGCAGAGATTTATTTTGCTTTTTTAATTTGTATAACCAGCTCTTAGCACAATCCTAGACCCACAGTAAGTGTTTAAATGTTTTTTTTAAATCATTCATTTAATTTTTAAATATTTTAGTATTTTACCATGCAAATAAATATTAAAACTAGCACATTTAGAAAAATCATGATTCTATACATTTAAACATATCTTTACCTATTTTAAAGCATTCAAACTAAGAATTCCATTAACTTCTCATCACCTCAAATTAGTTCCAAATGTATAAGACAAAATAGAAGAAAAACAAAATAAAGACAGGAAAGGAAAGATATCCTCACAGGGAAAATCGCTTCAAATAAATGCAAAATGAATGATAGAAAAAATGAGTAAAGAAAAAAGTCTGTAATACAATGAATAAATATTATGAGACAAAGCAAAAAATGCAATCAGAAAGAATACTTCTGGGATATGTCAGTCTATTCTTTTATAAACTTACTTACCACCTCTTCAACTTTCCAAGCCAAAGTGCTCTTCCCTGGCTATCACTTCCCTATGCATATTGTTTCCCCAGTTAGAATATAAACTCTTTAAAGCCAGGAGCATCTTTGCTTATGTATTTGTATCTCCAGCACTTAACACAGTATTTCACACAAAGTGCTTAATAAATGCTCTATAGAGCATTTGGATCTATAGAAACATTTTTCAGAGAAATATCTGACATAAAGATGAAACTAAAATAAATGAAGGATAATGGCCATTCTTAGCTACAGGGAAGCAATGAGAAAATGTATCTTCCTTTCTTCGTTGGAAAAGTGGGGGACTACAAATGTGGAATATTGCATATATTGTCATATGTAGTTGTGCTGTTTCATTTTGCTGGGCAAAATCTTTTACAAGGGAAGCTTCATTGGAGAGGAGAGGAGGAGAATATTTAGAAATGAATGTGACATTAAAAGGCATCAATACATTTTTAATCAACTGAAATAAATGGAAAAAATGAGACTTAAAAGTTTGGAACATTTAATTTAAAACCTCATTTAACAAGTAGAGGAGTAAATTAATTTAAAAAAATTTTTTAAAACAAGCAAAAAAACAGTAGAAGGAATGCAATGGTTCTTCTTATGACACCACACCTCCACCAGGTAAGGAAGAGACAAGGAATTGGGAAGAGGGAGTAACTTCTAAACCATACTCCTACCTGGACATGGCTAAAAGATAAACAATAGTGGAAGGATTATATCAATAGAGGGAGAATCCCTGGGTTCTGTGTTTTGTGTGAACAGAAGAGATCATTTGTTTGGAAGTATGTGCAAAGTCTGGGATTGTATTGGTGCTAATGAGCTAATTATAAAAACAATACAAAAGAATGTGGTGGATGGAAAGTAAAACAATTCTAATCATGTATATGAATGTATTAGACTGCAAACTAGGAAAGATCTTTGCAATAAACATTTCTGATAAAAATTTAATATCCAAAATCTTTAGGGAAGAGAAACAAACTTATGTAATAAGAGTGATGTTCCAATGAATAAGTGGCCAAAAGACATGAACAATTAGTTTTTGAAAGAATCACAGACTATTAACAACCATTTGAAAGACTACTCAAAATCAGGGAAATTGAATTAAAACAATTCAGTGGTATTATCTTATAAGATTGGCAATGATGCTAAAAGATGAAAAACCTCATTGTTGGTGGATCTGTGGGAAAACAAGCATGCTGATGTTCATGGAGCTGGGAAGTGGTAACTATTTTGGAAAACACCTTAGAATTCTGTGGAAAATAATTGTAAAATTGTTCATTCCATTTGACTCCATCAAGCTTACTACAAGATTTATGCTGTAAAGGGATCACTAACAAGAAGAAAAAAATCTATCTTTATGATAATATTCACAATTAGATATACTAGGGTCTTAGACCCCCATTATCCTTCACTTACTCTTCATTTCTAGTCATCTCTTCTATAGTCTCAATAACCACTACATTCAAGAACTACAAATTGCCAGATTAATGCCACTATTCCTGGATAGGTTGTGTCCCCATTCACCATCCTTGTAACTTTTGGACTAGAATTCTCCTCCTTGGTCACCACTCACCTATATGTGTAGTCTATGTCATCATAATGTAAGCTCCTTGAGGACAGGTGCTTTGTTTGCTTTTTTTTTTGTCTTAGTATCCCCAATCCTTAATACAGTGCTTGGCACATAGTAAGTGCTTAATAAATTGCATTTTATTCATTTACATTCATAGCATAAAATCTGCAGTCAGATGACTAGAACTAAAAACATAAACAAAGAACAGCTGAATAAAATGTGGTACATGAATGTAATAGAATATTGAATTGTAATGAATGATGCATATGAAGAAATCAAAGAGATAGGGAGAAATATACACAGATGCAAAGTAAAGAAAGTGGAGTCAAAAGAATTATAGAGAAACCAACTACAACCATTTAAATTTTTAAAACTGTTAAGAAGCAGCAAATCTCATATTATAATGTTCCTTATTAAAGCCCACTGCCCTCCTATGTTTTAGCAAACGGTAAATAATCAAAGCATAAAGAAAAACTATAAACCATTCATTTACTTTTTTCAAGTACTTCCATTGATTATATTTTGTTTTTTATCAGCTTTGTTAAAGTTTATCAATAATAATAAATTTTTAAAAATTCAAGATAATGGTCTGCTACTTCATGGCTCTACAGCTTTCACACACATTCTGTCTTTCTGTTTTTATTTGGACTGTTTTGAACCCTACATTAATCTCACAGCATTATAATTTGTCAGCTATTCAGAACTTCCTAAGTAATATTAATGACTAATTACTTTTCCATTTTGTGGAAGATTTTCAAAATTAATTCCAGTGGGCTACTTTTTAACTAGCACAGCCATTCTGCATGACATTCTAGTTCATAGTTTTTATGGTTTGGGGTTTGGGTTTTGGTTTTTTTCCTGAGATTAAGGCTCCCTGTCTTGCCCAGACTGAAAGTACAGCATCCACTCACTTGATGATACTGAAGTTTTGAACTGTTCCATTTCAGACGTAGGTCAGTTCTGCTTTCTTTAGGGTACCATCTCTCTTCCTATGGGTTCCCATAACTGGTGCAAAACTTGGTGCTAACATCATATCAGCTCAGTCTACCACACCTTAAAATGCCCAAGTTCCAGCTATGCGCCAGCCTTAGCCTCCTCTAGTACCACAACAACACAATGCTCTCTACTGTGCTAATTCATTGTTAATAAATATTTGTAAAGGAGGGTTCAATTTGATCTAATATGCAGCCACATTTAAAGAGTTAATGTCTAAAAGTCAATCTGTAACATAGTTATAATTGATATGGCTTTCTATGCACATTTATAAGAAGAACCTTTTACAAACGGGCAAAAAAGGAGATTCATTAAGTAGACATCAACTTCCTTTCCGATGTTTTCCATTTCTTCTGTTTCCTTTTAGATTTTACTTGTCCTTCCCTAGGGTAGGAGGAGGAAAGTAGACTTGATGACAAAATATATGGATTATAGGAAAAGAAAGAGAATAAAATATTGACAGGGTGCAATGAAGTAATTGAAAATGGAGGAGCATTTGTTTGGTTATTTGGTACAGTGGAGTGGTTAAAGATGGAGGAGCATTTTTACAATAAATAATGTTGATGAGGGAGTCCATGGGAACTTTACTTGATTCCTGTGAACTCTGAATTTTTTTACTTTAATCTTTGGAAGTTATTGAAGCTTATTAAATGGTGTCATTTGTTAGGTTTTTTCATTGTTTATTGGGAGTACACATTTTCTTTTGCAGTTAGTGATTAGGCATTTATGGTCATATAAAATCAATCCAGCATTGGGCAGTTGACTTGGCATTGGCAGCTATGGACTTGGAATCAAAAGATTGAAGTTCAGGTTCCACTTTACCCACTTCCCTGCTGTGTGACTATGAGTAGATTTCTTTACCTCTCTAGTCCTCAGTTCACATCTGTAAAATGAGGGATCTGGAAGAGATGATCTTTAAGGTCTCTTTCAGCTCTAACTCCTATGATCATATGGTACATTTACATGAAAACAAAATATCTGGGACATGGTAGTTTAAGTGTTCTTCTTGGTTGTTTTTTAGTCATTTGAATTCTCCATGAGAAACTGAGCACTGAATTATAATAATGCTGGCTGAGTGGTGTCAAATGTACAAAAGGTTATATATTAGAATAACATTTTTATCGAAAAATAATGATTATGAGAGAAATGGGAGAAATAGCATTTGAATCAGAAAACAAAATTTTGTAGCTACTGAGGAGAAAGAAAATTAGAAAAATATTATTTACTTAATTTATCCAAGGTTTAGATTGTGACTAGTCTGTGAAACTTTCTTAGCTTTACCATATCATCTAAAATTTTCCATCTATTGTATACCAGTCAGTTACTATTCATATAGGCTGAACAATTAGCATGTATTTCTGTTTAAATTTAAGCTTATTTTATTTACAGGGAGCAACTGGGATAAAAGGATCACCAGGAGTGAAGGTAATCTCATTACCATTTTCATTTCTCATCTATAAACTGATAGTGTTTCCTCAAGCTATTTTGAATATTAAGTAATCATTTTTGGTCTTTCTCAATTTAGGGTGAACCTGGAGATTCTGGTCCCCCTGGACTTGTGGGAAATCCAGGAATTAAGGTAGGTATATGAAATTATAGTAGAGATAAAATGAAAAAAAAATCCTACATTCCAATTTTCTGTTTAAAGCAAAAGATGTGGGTTTATCAGTCATACATGATTTGATGACTTTACAGTGCTCTCCATGATGTGTACATTCACTTATTTGCTGTACTCACCATATCTGTGCCATATGATCTACAACATAATGTTGATGCTTTGGGAGTTCCAAAGGTATATTTGCCATTAAATACCTAAAAGTCAAAAGAATCAAGAGGGGTAACAAAAACCATAATCCTTGGTCTCAATCCTTAAAATGATTTCCTTCTACTAGGAAAGGGAATTTAGATGACTTCGTGCCTATACCAATTACCTAGCTTCCAAATACTTGAATTCCAAGTGTAGGAACCTTTTTGCAGGAGTGTCCCAACTGCTAGCAGCTGTTGAGTGAGATTAGCAAAGAATATACCCTATTAATGGGTAAGGCATGTAACCCAGGCATCACCTGCTGTTGATAATAGACCTCTTTAAATGGAAACTTTGGTAAAAAGTCCCTTTAAGTCTAATGTATTCTAACCTGCTACCAAGGGACAGTAATATCTGTGACAATCACACATTCCTATAGACCAAGAAATTATTTAATAGTCACAAAAGGTGTCACTGAAGTCATTATGTGTATTGGGGTTATGTTTCGATATAGTATCTTCTTTGGAGCTAAAATACATATCAACTTCTATACAGGGTCAGCAAGGACCAGCAGGCTCCATAGGACCCAGAGGACCTCCAGGAAATATTGTAAGCATAGAAGACATCTGTGTTTCTGATTTAGCAAAATGAGATATCATGTACTAAAAGCTTTGGGACTAAGCTTGCAATAATCCCACCAAAAACAAAAAGATAGTTTCTGAGAATTTTAAGATCTCTTCATGTGACCACTTTATTTTATGTTTTCTGAAGTGCATGATTTTCAGATGGAGCAGGATATGAGTCATCACCTCCACTAAATGCTTTTGCACCTGCTCACTTGAAGTCAATAACCAACTGTGACACAAGGCCCTGTTAAATATCATTAGCCTACTTAGGGATTCTTTAAAACTATTATTAATTAAATGTTGGTTTTAGACTTCTAGGGTATGAAGAAGGAATTGTGAAGCAATCATGTAAGATTAAGTAATATTTCCACTGGATTGAAAGAAAAGTGGTCTTGGTGCGGTTACTGGCCAATTATGTCTGAGTCTCAAACATGAAAAAAGACATCAAAATACTTCTTACATCAATATACTCATTCAGAATAACTGAAATATCATTAAAGTCAGAATTACAGAATTTAGAGTTGGAAAAGACTTCAGTTAGTCCAACTCATACTAGAAGAGAATCACAGCTCTAACATACCTGATGAATGGCATTCCAATCTATCTTGAATTCCTCCAAAGAAGGGAAATCTACCATTTGGGTTCTAGAATCAGGCACATGAATTGGGCAGTTAGATCATCTTGTATATTTGGACTACTTTGGTGTTTTTGGTGAAGGTTTGCATATTTACTTTAAAATCTATAGATATGAAATTCTTAAAATGAGATACATCCTAAAGCTTTCTGTATGTGTCATGGAATTATTCATGCATTCTTATTTGTAAACACATGTATTATTTACTGGATATCTTTTACTCATTCCCTTCAATAACTCAAGGCACTTGTATCCAGTGAGACAGGAATAAAGTTGGAACATCAAGGGAGGATATTAGGGAAAGTGAAATTAGGAAAAGGCAAAGAGAGTATCTGTTACAAAGAGCAAATGCAATTTCCAGTATTAAAAACACTTCATCTATTTCATTATGCCCCCAAACTGTTCTTCCTGGAAATACTGCTAAAACAGCAAATGTTTTGAATGAGCTTTGTTTGGGTAATGGATGTATTTCCCCAGCTGGAGCAGAGACTCAGGAGCAAATTGTACATAATTTATCATGATGACCTAGGCTCATGTTACCTTGGTCATGTGATGTGTGGAGAAAAGTATTTTATTAATTTTGTCACCTGATAACACAAAAACACTAACCTGATAATAACATAAACAAAATAGCAAAATATAAGAGATAGGAGAGGAAGAGGGGATCAAAGGAAAGACAGAGTGAAAGAAGGAGGAAGATGGAATGAAGGAAGAAAAACAGAAATGTGAGAAATACAGCAAAAGTTAAAGAGATAATGAAAGGGACATCTAAACTAAGCAAGAGAAGAAATAGGAAAGGAGAAAGAAAGAATGAAAGGAAGGGAAAGAGGGAAGTAGGAAAAAAGGAAGGAAGGAAGAGAAAGAAATAAACATAGAGAATGTGAGAAATAAAGAAAAAGAGAGTTAAAGTAAAATAATGAAAGGAATATATAAATTAACCAAGAGAAAAAAATAGAAAGAAAGAATGAAAGGGAAAGAGAAAAGAGGGAGGTAGGAGAGAAAAAAGAAAGGAAGGAAGAAAAGATGCAGAAAGAAGGAAGAAAAAGAAAGAGAAAAAAAGCTGATTCATAAATATAGGAGCTAGAGCCACACTTTGGCTGAGAGGTAAGAATAATAGCTAGTATCTCAATCAGTCTATTAACATTTATTAAGCACCTACTGTGTGTCAGACATTATACACTGGTGATACAAAAAGAGGCAAAAATAGTCCCTGCCCTCAAAGAGCTTGCAAATCTAATGGGGAAAAATAACACACAAATAAACACATTCAAAGCTAGCTATATACAAGATGAATAGGAAATAATTAATGGAGGGAAGGCATTAGAATTAAGAGGGGTTGGCAAAAGCTTCCAAAAAATAAAAGCAAAAAAGGAAGAAAAGAATGTGAAATGCCAATAAGTAAAAAAGATTCCTGTCCTTTTTCCTTCCTACGGATTGTTGCCATATGTTACAATCAATTCCTCTTGAACCAGAAGTCTCCCTTGTAACTATGTTCCAAAGCATTTGTTCTCATTTTGTCTTTGGCAGAAACTCTTCCAGGAGGGGAATGAGTTTTGTGTCTCCCTTTATCAGTCGATAAGTATATCAACTGTTTCTACCAGGCCTCACATAAACCAGTGGGCTCAAGTACTCCTACTAGGAATTCTCTTACCTGGCCCAACAGTCCCCAAATGGTCTAATTTCTCTGTACTTCTTTTATTAATATAACATTCTTAGTATTAAGAATCACAAAAACAAGTCTGCCTTAAAATCATTTTTCAATAATTTGTTTCCTTTATTTTGGAATTGCCCAGGGATTACCAGGAGAACATGGTATTCCAGGAAAACAAGGCATTAAAGGAGAAAAGGCAAGATTTCAATTTGATTTTTTTTTTAACATATATATTTTGATATATTTGAAAGATATAGAAAAGCCTTCTTTCAGGAAAGTGAAAAAAATAGGATTGAAAAGGACTGGCTTTCCCAAATATGTATAGCATAAAAAACCTATAGACATAGTGAACTGAGGATCTGTGAAATCTGATACTCCATCTCTGGCTCTCTTACTAAAGCAGTACGTTAATAAGAAGCAATTTAACCTGGAGAGGGAAGGGGAGATCTCTTTTACTGATCTTTACTGGGGGATATTAATGCTGTATACAGATATTAATGTTGATTGGTTACTCAGGGAATCCTTTTAAATTATTTCACCTAATATTTTGTAGAGATGCCACCAACTAAACACATATTTGAAATTGTTATTTGCATAACAATGCCACTGTGCCTGTTGTGAAACAATAACAATAATAAATAATAATAATAATATGTGGAGCTTTAAGGTTTGCAAAGACAGAGACAGAAGCAAGCAGCAGACAGAGACATACTAGTCAGGAGGCTAATGTAATCTACTAGCTTCTTTCCTTAAAAATTACTTAATAATTAATTTATCATTTTTTTCTACCTTTTGTAGGGAGATCCTGGTGGAATTATAGGACCTCCTGGATATCCAGGTCCAAAAGGTGAAGCAGGTCCCCCAGGTATAAGCCTGCCTGGTGAACCAGTAAGTATGATTCTTAACATTCATATTTCCCTTCATGATAATCACTGTATAATCATACATATTTCTAGTTTTGAGTAGCTCATATGGGCAAATCAATGTGGGTAGCCTTATTTCACCCTTTAGATCAGGTCTGCAAAAACATACAGACTGTAGGCTGCTTGGTGCTCAGCAAAGGATTTTGGGGGGCCTGCCACTGCACGCGCTGTCTTGTTTGTCACATGACCTGCAGCAACCAACCATTGTCAGTCTGTCGCTAGTTACCTTTACTTGAAAAGTGAGCTGCTAAAAACCTATCTGCGGCTGGAGAAATTTAGCCTGTTTTAGTTTTGGTCCCTACCTATTGCCAAGTTATGCTGGTCTGCATTAGATGATAGGTAAGCCTGCTCTGTCCAGAACTAATGCAGAATCTTGAAGCTTCATCAAGAAGTCCGGCAGAGGTTGGGTGGGGAGAGTCATTTCAGAAAAAAAAAAAAGGTCAAGTCTAGGCTAAGGTCTAGGTAGCACATGGAAAATTCTGTGTAGTTATAAACTTTAAACAGTTATACATAGTATTACTATTTCATAATCCTTTTTGTAACTTTTCTCTAGTGTCAGTAACATGAATTCCTACCACCAAGAAATATATTTTAATACATGTTTTCATTTTAAAATAAAACATACCTTCCATCTCTTTAAAGTCATTCCAATCTGTAGATTGCCTAAATCTTACCTTCCTTTCCTAAAGGCAAAAGCACATGTACTTGGAATGATGATCTAAGTAACTTATTTTAGACACTGACTTTCCAAAATCTCTGATTGTTCAAGGAGACAAAAATAGTGTTCAACTACTTGCTTCTTCATTCTTTCAGGGCTTTGATGGAATTCCAGGGACACCTGGTCCACGAGGGCCAAAGGTAGGAAAATGATAAGACTTCTACATTAAAAGAAATTGACAATGTATGGCAGCAGAAATATGTTCTCCTTGAGGTATACATTAGTGGAAATCTGTCATTTCACAGGGTGAAAGAGGACTGCCAGGTGTTCATGGACTCCCTGGTGACATCGGACCTCCAGGAATGGGAATTCCTGGCCAACCAGTAAGAGAAATGAACTGAGGACTTTTGTGAACATTTATACCAATAGGATATGCTTCTTGATATTGTTCTTATTGTTTCAACTATCTACAAGACATTTAAGGATACCTGGTCACTTCCCATGGTCCCTGAACTAAGCCTGTCGGGACTGTCTGAGATCATAGAAGGGACATGTGGATATCACTTAAGTCTAAACATTAACTGATGCTTGAATCCATTTCACTTATTTTCTGGCTTAAAAGGTGATATCATCTGAGAAATAATACCAATTCTATTGAAAAACTGCTTGGATCAGGGACCTTTCTGATTGTAGACATAGTATAGTTTCATAGAAAGGATGGGCTGTCAGGAAAAAAAAAAAAGAGAGAAAAGATTACAAACTTATGGAGAAGAGGGGAGGCAGCCTTCACAGAAATTCAAAGCAATGCAGGAGATAAGTTGGAGAAAGGAACAAAATTGAATGTATCTATGAAATTGGCCTGAACAAGGTGAAAGCAGTGAAAAGACTTTTGGAAAATATTAGTCTAGTCAAGGTAGCAAACTCCTGAACATAGAGAAGAAAAGGGCCATAGAACTGCACACAGCTGGATTTGATTCAATTGACAAAGTTATATTAAGCACTTACAATGTGCCAGGCACCATGCAAGGCTCAGAGGATTCAAAGACATAAAGGAAATAATTCCTGCCCTTAAGAAGTTTATGTTCTACCAGGAGAGATAATTTCTACATATAGAAATCTATACAAAATAAATATAAAGTAATTAGGAAAGGAAGACTAGTGCTGGAGGAGATTAGGAAAAGCCTCCCCTACGAGGGTATTATTTTAACTGAGCTTTGGAAGGAAATGAATTCCATTAAATGGAGATAAGGAGGGAGTACATCTCAGGCATGCAGAATAGCAAGTGCAAAGGCATAGAGATGGAGATTGAATGTCATGTGTGAGGAACAAGGAGAAGGCCAGTTTGCCTGGATTAGAGAGTGAGTGAAGGGGAATGATGTGAAATAATCCAGGAAAGGTAGGGTAAAGCCAGGTGAGGAAGGTACAGGGAACATATATTTGATTTAAGAGATAATACTGAGTCACTAGAGTTTATTGAGCATGGAAGTGACATGGTAAACTGATATATTTAAAAGCTAATAATTTGTTCAGGGGAAATGGCTTTCTAAGACCTAAGGCTAAAGCTTCTGATAGTGACTCTACCTTTACTCACTATGGGATTGGAGACAGTCACTTTACCCCCTTTCTTTCATGTAAAATAAGGACAAAAGAAACCTATTGTTCAATTGTGTCCAACTCTTTGTGACCCCTTTTAGGGTTTTCTTAGGAAAGATCCTGGAGTGGTTTGCCATTTCCTTCTCCAGCTCCTTTTACAGATGAGGAAACTGAGGCAAACAGGGTTAAGTGACTTGCCCAGGGTCATAGCTAGTAAGTGTCTAAGGCTAGATTTGAATATGAGTCTTCCTGAGTCCAGAACTGGCACTCTATCCGCTGTGCCACCTAGCTGCCCCAAAGAAACTTCCCTTAAAACATGTTTAATGACAACTATTAAAACATTACAAAACGCTTTGACAATGGCACAGATGCTGAAGCAGACAGTGCTCTCTATTTTCTCAGGTGTCAAGCCTTCAGGGTAATTCAGAGTAATTCAGAACCATTGCTGGTTCTCCTACTTTGGAGCTGTGCTGGCCAGTGGCTATCAACCCATAGCAACCTGACCAGCGCATGTCACTTCCCTGGTTCCTTTCCACTGCCCTCAGACACACACAGGCTAGCAGGATTCCTAACCTAAGGATCCCTACTCTTTCAGGAACACAAGAAAGCACATTTTCCTTATTCCAACCTTGGGTAAGCTGATCCACAGAAAAACAGAAACTCATGCAGCAGATTGATATCCCTTAGCAGCTGATCAGATCTCCAGCATTGAAGGAATCTCTGATGCTGATCCTTAAAGAACCCGCATTATGTACTTCTACCAGGAGCAGCAGTTAACGAGAACATAATTATAGCAGTGTGAGCTGTATAGTTGCTCTCCCTCTGCTGAATATTGAATGGCCTTTCTCTCAGTTTCTCTCCAATAAAAGCTCTGCTGCCTGTGATTATATGGTGGATGTGCCTTTGGTCAAGTACATGTGGATTTACTCTCTTCCTGGCTGGCACCTTCATCCTGGGTATATCTAGGGTTTTCCCCTATTGTCAGTAGTAATTAAATTCACACCAATGACAATTATGATAAATTATAAAGTTCATATTTTTAAATGGGTAGAATTATGAAGCACTATAAGAAATAGTTTCCATATAAGAGTTTTAGCAATTAGGAAGGAGTAGAAAGAACATTTTAAAATTACTCCTAAAAACACATAGAATTTGAAAATAAAAGAAGGGTGAATAAAATGTTCTTTTAACCATACTCTTTTTTGGAAATGGGTCTTTGTTGAATTTATCCAGAGATTTAAAAGGTGGAGTGGGTGGGAAGGGGCCACAATGAAGTAATCTGTTTTGTCAGGCAGTTAGTTTTCCAGAGAAAGAATATAAGAGACAGCTGGAAATAGAAGATTGAGCAAAGGAAAAAGTAGTATTGGGAATTATAGTTTGGGAATTCTTAGTCAAAGAAAATACAAAGGAAAAAGAGAGAAAAAGTAATAAAAATCAAATTGATAGAAAAGAAGCAGCTTGGAATAGTGGAGAGAGAGTTGGCCTTAGAGGCTGGAAGTCCTGCATTTGAGTTCTGTCTCTTATTCAGGATAGCCACGTGACTCTTGGTAAGCCACTTAACTTGTCAGTGACCCAGGCAACTTTCTAGGACTACAAATTGCAGAGGAGCTTCCAGTCTACACTGGAGATAACATGCTGTTGCCCTTGCCAAACACAAAATTTGTGAAGGGGTAGACTCTTTTATTTTTGCTTTTATATCACCAGTGGGAAGGAATACAAATGGAAGCTAAGGAAAAGAAAGGAAAGTGATGAGAAGGAAAGGGAAGGGAAGGAAAGAAAAGCTAAGGGATGGAAAGGCAAGGAAAGGGACGAGATGGGAAGGGAAGAGATAGGAAGGGAAGAACAAAGAAGGGAAGGAAAGAGATGGGAAAGGAAGAGATGGGAAGGGAAACTAAGGGAAAGAAGGGGAGGGATGGGAAGGAAAGAAAAACTAAGGGAAGGGAAGAAAAGCTAAGGGAGAGGAAGAGAGGAAAAGACCAGAAAGCTGCTATCCAGGTGTTTCATCTACCTATAGTGTGAGGTTGATCTGCCCACTTTCAGTTATTGTTATTGTAGGATCAAGGAAGAGTCTAAATAATTAAAATATTTAAACAAATCCTAAGCTTCCTTTTAGTTCCCCTAAATTTTAAACTTTTAAAATTAGAAAAATTGACTGATTTGAGTTTTACTTCCTACCCTGATGATTGTATACCAGCTCTTAAGGCACCATCAAACAATTAATGAAAAGCAGCAAGGAAAAGAAGCCATGGGCCCAGACCTGGAGCTGGAAGGGGCCTCAGAGGCCAAGCTACTTCCTTCATTTTATTTATGCAGAAAACAAGCCTAGGAAAGTTCAATAACTTGCCCAACACAAGTAGTAAGTTATCAGAGGTAGGATTTGAACCTTGATATTCTGACACAAAAGCCAGTGTTCTTTACTCTCTATCATGCTGCATCCAGCTTGATAAACCTTTGCTGCAGAAATAAGAAATGGGTATATTATTTGATGGGCAGCTGGTTGGCACAGTATATAGTGTGCTGGGCCTGGAGTCAGGGAGACCTAAGTTCAACTCAGACAGTTACGAGCTGTGGGACCCTAGGCAAGTCACTTAATCGTGTTTGCCTCATCTGTAAAATGAAATGAAGAAAGAAATGACAAACCACTCCAGTATCTTTGCCAAGAAAACTCCAAATAGGGCCATGAGGAGTCAGACACAGCTGAAACAACTGAACAACTGTTGTTTGAACAGCCATATTTTTGCTGAAAAGAATGGGAATTTCTATTAATAGTGAATTTTTTAAAAACCTGAATTTTAAAGACATTAATATTTCAGCTGTAATAAGTGTGTGTGATTTATGGGGTTGGTTGTTTTATGTTAACTATATGGAGACTTTGTTAAATCTTCCAAAGAGTTGTTGGATTCAACTAAATAATTTACAGTCCTTTCAATGCCTAATATATAGTAGGCATTTAATAAATGCTCATCCTAACCTATCTATACCTAAAGAGAGAATTCTGATTGATTGTGCTTTTATTTGTAGGGATCCAGAGGACCCTCTGGAGAGCCAGGTATTCAGGTAGAATCTTTACTAAGTCATTTGGTTAAGTGAATATAGTATGCTTCATAGACAGTAATTGTCAGAAGACTCCTGTCATAAGTAATCATGATTTCTCTGTCTTTTCAGGGTCCTAGAGGCCTCCCTGGGTTACCAGGAACTCCAGGGACCGATGTGAGTAACAGGTTTACATTCTAATATTTTACATTAATCCTATCTTCATTTGAGGAATTTAAAAGATGATGTTCTCTTTTTTAGGGAGCTCCAGGGAGAGATGGGAAGCCAGGGATGCCAGGTCCCCCAGGTGACCCTGTATGTATGCAAGCTGAGCCTGGTTTATGTATTTGAAATTCCCAGAATTTCACACAAAAGCCAAACAGTTCTATCTGAGCATACAGATTTTTATCATCACAGCTAATTAGAATATTTCCTTGCTACCTGGTGGTTTTGTTTGCTTCCATTATTTTAGAGAGAAAAATCAGACTGTGTCAGCATTGTTTTGTGATAAACATTCATTTTCTAAGGTTTGTAATTCAGCTAGAAAAGTTTGACCCCAGCTGAGTTTGGGCATTTAATGTTTCAATCCAATAGCAATTATAGTCAAAATATAGGTAGAGGTTTGACCCTTCCTAGTGCTAGCTTCTTAATAAATCTCATTATTTTCCAAATGAAACCTTAACAGGTAACTAGCCTGGATTATTATATGCATTCATGAATGCTAATACTTTAAGAGATGGAAATGACTGTGATAATTGGAAGCAATAAGTTTTTCAAAATTAGTTTAGATCAATAAAATTTTTTCAAGGTTTTGCTTTAGAATATATCTTTATTTTCAGGTACAATAAAATCTTCTTAAATAGCTCGGTACCAGAATTTCTAAATGTGGCAACCACATAGAACATGGCAATCAATTAGTCATTTTGAATGATGAAGTCTCCATCTGATCCCATGTATTTAACCATACAAATCTCTCACCATTCCACACCCTGAACCTTTTCTGACTTAACAAGCCAAGTGTGGGTATCTATTTGGTCTTTATTTTTAACTCTACTAATAAGTGAATCAGTTTGTAAGCTTAAAAAAAATCTATTTTAGCTTATAGAATCACCATGCTAAAGGACATGGTAAGGTGTAAATAAAAAATAAAATAAGGGTCTGCCAATATGTATGTCCCTCTCTAGCCTTATTTTGGCTTCACTGGGAAATAAAAGTGAAGAGATTAATGCAAAAATTCTCTCATTTTTCTAAACAGCCTGCACAACTACTTTTCAGTGGAATAATATTTTCTCTTTCTAAATAAATTTTTCTTTGTAATCCAGCCTGTAATCAGTGGGAGTATTTGGGGGCATTACTGCAGGTGAAATATTCTCAGAAAAGGGTAATTCTTTTGCAATGAAATTCTTGGATCTCTCTCACTTGAAATACGTAAATTGAATGATATGTGACCTTAAAATGACATTTATTCTGATGACAAGGATGTAGCAAACTGTTATAAATTTAGGGTAGATTCTATTGTTTGTTTATTTTTAATTGCATTTATTTGTCTCTTTGGTCTTATTACAGATTGCACTTCCTCTTTTGGGAGATATTGGTGCTATGTTGAAGGTAATCCACTGTTATGTAAGATTATCTGTTTCTGTTCATTTCTAAGGAAATAGCCAGGATACTCTTACAAGATGGGGCTTGTTTAGTTTCATCAACGATGTTAAATTTAAAAGGTAGGATATATGTTTTAAAAATAATTAAGGGATGAATATTGCTCATTGTGTTTTGTGCCTTATATTAATCCCTCTACCATGGCTGCTCTACTTCTCTTGGGGAAGGCACAATAGACCTAGTCCTAAAGTAAGCTATGTAAAGGAGATAGTAACGTTAGCAACCCTGAACAGATTATTTTCTTTTTCTATAGGAGTTTTTTCCTAATAGAAAACGCTCTGCAGTGTTCTCTTAATAGGAAGTTACATACCTTGCTCCCTCATGGGAACCATTATCCCATTTGCTTTACTTGTCTTGAGTAAGTACAATCTAATAGGGAATAAAACCCAAATACAGATAACTAGAATACATGTGTGAAAGACAGAGTTAGAAAACACAGTGGTAAGCAAGATCAGAGAAGAAAGGTTAATCACAGCTTGTTTTCACAAAACAACATAAGGGACCAACATATCATATCAAGGAACTGTACAAAGAGAGGAGAGAGTACTACCAAGCATAGCAGCTAGCTTATTATTAAGTTGGATGGAAATCATTTATCCATCTACAAATTCAAAGTTAAACACAAAGTTTTAGTTTTCGCTCTGATGTTTCTCCATACTTCTGCTTAACAAGACATTGTGTTTTGGAGCAACTGAACGTAAAAATAATCTATGTCTGTATCTATGTGTTGTGAGCAGAAAGTGTGGGGACTGGGGCCACAAGCACAATGCAATATCCCTTTTTTTTCTAGTCCCCTACCTTGTGTGGGTTATGTACCTAGCTCTTGTATGTATCACAGTTATATTCATAGGAATAGCAGCTCTCTCTGTATAAGAATGTGTTGTTAACTAAACCACAGCATCAGCCTAATGATCCAGTAATGAGAGGAGTGTTCTCTTCCTAATATTGTATGTGCATTTTTATCGGAGTAATAAACATCAGAAGGCAGCTAGGTAGCCCAGTCAACAGAGTGCTGGGCCTGGCGTCAGGAAGGATCATCTTCCGAGTTCACATCTAGCCTTAGACACTTACTAGTTGTGTGACTCTGGGCAAGTCACTTAACCCTCAGTTCCTCACCTGTAGAATGATCTGGAGAAAAAAATAGTCAACTATTGCCGTATCTTTGCCTCCCAAGTGGGATCATGAAGAGTCGGATACAACTGAAACTACTAAACAACAACAACAATAAACATCAGGGCCTTTAATCTCCATTAATCAAGAGCTGTCATTAGAACCTCAAAACAATTTTAAAAGAAGAGTTTTAAAAATAGCACCACATACATTCACTGAATGTAGGAATTTCAAGTTGTATAAGATGTGTAGAGAAGTAGTAGGGTTAAGCCAGTTAAAGAACAGAGTAATCTCGGGGGCGAAGGCTATCTTTGTTTGAATATACTTGCCTCTTGTGGATACAGTCCATAAGTCCTAATGTGCTTATAAGAAACAAGAGAACCCTGAGGTGCTGTGGTTCCAGGGCTTCATTAGCTAAAATAAGAATCACTTGCAATAAATGACCTTGTAAAGCGCTTTGTAGGAGGAAAAGAAAAGAGCTGTTCATGTAGCAAGAATGAGAGACAATAGACAGCTAAAATTGTGGATTGGCGTCTTATATATTGAAAACAGAAGCAGCATGTCGTAGTGCCTGGAGAGTGGACCCCAGAGTCAGGAAGACTTGGGTTCATGGCCTGCCTCTAACACTAATTGGCCAGGTAACCCTGTGCTTAAACTCTTAAATTAGCCTTTCAATGCCCCTAGGCAATCCTTTAAGACAGTAAGGTGAAGAGTAGGTGCCAATCTGCACTGGTAGAAGGAGTTTACATACCACTGGAATCACAGGTTCCATTAAAAAGGACAAGAAGATGGCCCTTGCATGTTTCTGATGGATTCTTCAGAGGAAGTTTGTGAAAATATATGAACAAGAGTCCTGAAGACCAAGATAAGATGGAAGGGTTTTAGCCTGAGTTGGCAAAAGGAAAGATGAAATCACAAATCCATTGAGGTGTCCAAGTTTCAGAAGCACTTCACCAACATAAGGTACATACTGCCTATATGTACTATGCTCCTATTTACAAAAATATGGTCAAGGCTCTAGCAATGAACACCTGATAGAGTAATGCATCATTCTAAAAGAAAACCTCCTGGGGAACCTCGAAGACAAATACAATAGCAAATTAATCAGAAAACAGAACAGAACAATAAAAATGAATATGATTTATGAATACCAAGCCTAAATCTACTGGAGGGGTAATTTGGTAGTTTGGGGGTTTTTTTTAAAGAAAAATAGAAAAATAATAAGCAGCTGAAGGCAAATTTTGAATGGCAAAGGATGATAACAGATCTAGGAGGAAAGAGACTATAATTCTTACATAGGTCTTGGCATTAACTAGCTGCATCACCTAGGACACAATCTCTCTGGGCCATAGTTTCCTCATTTGTAAATTTAGAGTTTGGGATTAGATGACTTCTTAGGTTCCTTGCAGCTTTTGCATTCTATTATTTTATTGTTTGTTTTTGTTGTTTTAGGCAATGGGGTTAAATGATCTGTCCAGGGTCACACAGCTAGTAAGTGTTATGTGTCTGAGGTCGGATTTGAATTCAGGTCCTCCTGAATCCAGAGCCGGTGCTCTATCCACTGCACCACCTAGCTGCCCCGCATGCTATTATTTTAAAGGATTCTAATGGACTGAATAGTAAATCCTTCCTCTTTACCTATAGTATGTCAAGTGAACAAGAATTCTTAAGCCCCTCCTATGTACAGGGCACTGTGCTAATCACTAGCATGTTATATTGAATAGTAATTGGATGTAATATGAATATCATATGTTTAAAATGACATCTTTTCTGAGCATTAAGGGTTGATGTTATAAAGAGAAAAAAAGAAAGCTTTTTGAATAGAGTCTCGGAGTTGGAAGGTACTTTAAAGTCATGTGACACAGCCTCCCTCCCAATCTCCTCTGTGAAGTTCCTGACATTTTGTCACCTAGCCTCTGCTTGGACACTATGAATGACTAGGAATTCAGTTCTCTGAAAAACGATCTGTTCTACTGTTTAACATGTATGGTTATTAGCAAATCTTTCCTTATATTAAACTGAAATCTGCCTCCCTACAATTTTTACCCCTCCTTCCCTCTAGAATAATTCCCTCTTCATTAGGTCAGCCCTGAAAATATTTCAAAACATCTATCATTCCCCTTCCCCAAGTTTTCTTTTCCCTAGACTGAACATTCCAATTCTGTTAAAAAAAATTCTTCATATGACATTTAAAGAGTATTTATTTTCCCAGATTGGAAATGAACTTTTTTCATCCTGTATGTTACCTAGGACTATGTACCTCTCCTAAGTTCTCCTTCATTTTTCTGTTGTTCAGTCATTTCAGTTGTGTCTGACTCTTCATGACCCCATTTGAGGTTTTCGTGGCAAAGATACTGGAGTGGTTTGTCATTTCCTTTTCCAGATGAGGAAACTGAGGCAAACAGGGTTAAGTGATTTGCCCCAGGTCACACAGCTAGTAAGTGATTTGAACTCAGGAAAGTGAATCTTCCTGATTCAAAGCTCAATGCTCTATCTACTGTACCACCTTAGCTGCCCCCATTCTTCATTTTACTTACTGTCCATTTATTATCTAGCATTGCATATTTGTGAATTTGTACTATCTCCATATTTTAAATACCCTTATCCCACCCTCGGATCATCCTGAAATAATTGTGGACTCTGTAGTAATAGAGACCATGACTTAATTATCTTTGAGTTTCATATAGCACCCAGAACAGTGCGTTACATGCACTATGAACTTAAATAATTGGATATTTCAAAGAGCTGTGATGTCATCCATGTGGGTACTCTCTTTACCAGTGTAGTTCATAACCCATCCTTTCTGAACTTGACTAGCCTTGTTCTTAGAGGGCAGACATAGACTCCTTTGATGTATACTCATTAATACATGCTATTGCATGAGAGTTTTCTAGCAGCTCTGCCATACTATTGATTCATATTAAGCTAATGGTCAAGTAAAGCCCCCAGGGTGGTGGGTTTTTTTTTCAGAGAGGAGAGGGAAGGAAAGGGGGATAAAGGAAGAGAGACAAAGAAAGAAAGAAATACAAAGAGAGTCAGAGACAGAGAAGAGAGACAGAGAAAGACACACACACACACAGAGAAGTCAGTAAGCATTCATTAAAAGCCTAAGCCACAGAAACTGTGTTAAGTGCAGGAGATACAAAGACAAAAGTGAAATAGTCCCTCCTCTCAAGGGGATCATCTTCTAATAGTGTACATATCTAGGCATATACAAATCAAAAACAGAGTAACCATGAAAGGGAAGGCACTGGAATCTAGGGTGATCAAGTAAAGGCTTCCTTCAGTAGGTGGCACTTAAACTGAGTCTTTAAGGAAAGCAAGGATTTCAGTATATTGGAGGTGAGGAGGTACAGCATATCTAGGCATGGGTGAGAACCAGTGCAAAGGCATGGGGCAATGGAATGTTGTGTGTAAGGAACAGAAAATAGGCCAAGGTTGTTGGATCATGGAGTATATGAGAGTAAAGTATAAGAAGACCAGAAAGCCAAGAAGGGATCAGAGTTAAGAGATTAGGTATGTGATAAATCTTATGTTTGAGTTGTGAATCCAAGCATTAAAGCATAAGGTTCTACTAAACTAAATCTAAAAGTAATTGAAATGCAATTTCAATTTTCAAAAAGGAGAAAGGTGGAAACTACTTAGTACTTAGAAAAGGAATTAATAAAGCAAAAGACAGGGAATTTCCTTAAATTTTTATCAGTTTTTGGATTTGATATAATAATCCAATGTCACACTAACAATTATTTCTCAGATGAATTCCTCCCCTGGTAAACAAATTTATTTTCAAGCTACGTTCTTTTTTTCCAAATAACTTTGAATAGTTTTAAAAGGAGAAAACCTTTCATTATAGGCTTTATTTTTTCATATATTCTAGTGTTTATGGCAACAGCAACCTTTAGTCTCTATTTCTAAATTGAAATAGAAGCCAGATCCTGAGGGATTTGACCAAAATGTGCTTACTATGCATGACTAAAGTCACTAGGCCTTTGTCCATTCCTAACAGAATGTTTGTGGCAGCTGTCATCCTAGTATCCCGGGGTTAAAAATTGCCAAAGGAGAAGAAGGAGGAGCTGGGGAACCTGGAAGAAATTATTATGCAGCAGGGAAGGTAAGCATGGAAATGATCTCAAAGCACTTTCTATTCCTCTTCTGCCCTTACCATGGTCTAATTGGTATTGTTTTTATTTGTATACTGTGCTATCTCATCTTATTAGACTTTAAGCTCATGAAGGGAGACACTGTGTCTTATTTATCTTTGTATATCCACCAGCACCTAAAACATTATATTGTAGATGGTATTCAACTAATAAATATTTATTGAATTGAATTATACATAGTAGGCATTTAATAAATATTGTTGAATGAATGCATCCTGAATATGTGCCTTTTGTGGAGTGTAGATATGACAGTTCCTTTGATGTATATTATTACTATTGCCTTCAGGGTGATACTGGGCCAAGAGGCCCTCCAGGAATCCCTGGCAGAGAAGGACCAAAGGTAAGGGAATCTTTTTTTTAAAACCTTTCCTCTTCCCCTGGCCCAAATCCTTAATTCCGGGTAAAAAGGTAAAGAGTTGTAGAAACTACATGGTTTGGTATGTGGGGATAGTAACTTGAAAAGCAGCTACATTGGCATAGTTACAGAGACTGAGTGTTTTGACTGATATCTGGCTCTTCTTTGAAGTCTGCTCAGCACATTCAAAGTTACATTCTCCTAGTGTTTGCTGGAAAACAGTAGAGTGATTGTTACATATGGTGTCTTCATAGGGAAGCAAAGGTGAGCGTGGATATTCTGGATTACCTGGTGAGAAGGGTGACGAGGTAAAAATGAATCTTATTTTAATTATGTTTTCTGTTACTACTAATAATTAAGTCTCTTTTTGACTGATGAAACATTAGCAATATATAAGATACTACTAAACATGGAATTCCTCTCCAATAGGTTGTTTTGCAGCCCATGTTAAATTGCTAACAAATTAATAAGATAAAGATTTATGTATGTTTTTGTCAGTTTCAAAACCTTTTTTTTTACTGTCTGATTTTTCATATAACAAAATGTGTTGCTGTTTACTGCTAGCTTTTCCATTTCAAACATGAAGAAAATTGAATCGCCAAGTAAAATGGCCAATTGAAGGTCAAATATGCTTTGAGATAATGTCTCAGAATTTCCGCTCTGGGCCACAGTTGTACTCAGGATGCAATTCTGTGCCTGTATAATTCACATTAACTCTTGGAAAAAAAAACAATTAGGATGATAAATTGTTGTTTATTTAGGCAGTTTTAAAACTAATAATTCATAATGAAAATAAATAAACCATCTGGAATATGCTAACCTTGATGCTAATGTAGGAAGCCAGCATACCATGAAACAGATTGGTTTTTACAGGTGAATCTACCTATCATTTATGCCACCATAGTTGTCTATACTGTCTTCACATTACTAGGTATTATCATGCGTTAGTTTTTTCATTTGTATTGATGCTATTTTGAAAGTATGTTCTTCCAAATTCACCTCCAAGGGCAAGAATTTTTTATTTTTATTTTCACCCATAAATAAAGCACTAAAATAACAAGAGTAAACAAGTTTGCGCTTTCTTAAATTCCCTAGAAGACAGCACCAGAGTGCAATAACAGTAACAGATTTTAAATGGTCCAACAGCTTTTAACTGCCTAGATTCAAGAGGTAGATTTTGGAAGCAATTGAAAAGGTAATAAGAGAAAGGCCAGGAAATAATTGGAATTTAGTTTTTTAAAGAGGCTTCAAGGTAAATTCATTAAAAGTTAATTTTTATTGATTCTGTAGGGTACTTTGCTCTCTTTGTGGACTAAAAAGCTATTGCATGCTGCTCCACTAGAAATAGCTACTGGTTCTAATATATTGCATAAGGAGTCCATAACACAGGACACAATATAACCCTCATACAAGATTTTACACAAAGCTATTAATGAATTAAGGGATTCCAGTGGTTTCAAGTTACCAGCTTCCCAAATGTGGACATTATAAATCAAATAACCAATCTATTAATTCAGCTTTCCCCTGATTCTTCTGAGCCATGAACAGAAATCATAATTTCTAAAAATGATTTTTTTAGAAAAGTAATATAGCCCTTACACTCTATCATTACAGCAACTTGGCACTGTGGTTTAAGAGCTAGCCTTTAAGACAGGAATTCTCTGGGTTCAAGCCCTACCTCTGATACTTACAAGATACTTACTTAGCCACATAGCCATGGAGAAGACAAAACACAATTTCCCTGTGCCTTGCTCCAGGCAAGTATTTATATATCTAAGTTGCTAATATGCATTGGTGAGGGAGTTTTTCCAATGGTAGCTCCCACTAGTAATGAAATCAGGAGCCCAAAACATTCTTCTCAATTGCCGCCCCCCAATCTATTAGTCAAATAAAAGACTTCCCTAATGTGAATGCCATTTTCCCAGCTGAAAAAAGTCTCTGACCAGTTGCAAAGTACTTTTATATTTTCAAGTCTTCCATTCCCCCTTGCCTCTCCTTCCTCTGACAGGATACTTTTAGAGAGAAGGTACACATCCACTGCTTATGGCAAAGTGACTTCATTTGTCCAATGTTCATGATTTACATTTCTACAAAATTTATTGCAAATACCAAGGGAACAACTTGTTAGAAGCTGGTAGAGGGCAGACACACCTCTCTCAACACAATGGACTCTCACTTGGTGCTCAAGGCTTACTAAGCATGTTTTCAGGATAATATGGCTAATTAAGATATGGGGAGCTACTGTCAGCCATGAATTATTACAATGGGAAATAAATATTCACTAGGCAATTACTGAGGGAAGACTTATGAGCTCAAAATATCCAAGCAATGAAGGGCCATAGCTCTGATGATCCCTGGGATGGACATATAGTAAATTTTAATTTCTACTTATGCTTGGTACTCTGTGCTAAATGGAGTGCCCTACTACCTATGATGTATTTTTCTTCCTCAATGACCAGCTTGTCTCCTAAAATTATCTTATTGCCCTTTATGAATCCACAGTAATTTCTATCTATGCTACAACATTTCAGCTTGTTCAGAGAAAGACTGCTGAGAATGTATTTTTTTATTTATGGCCTGCAGTTTATTTTAAAGTTTAATGTGGTCATCAAAGGTTAATGAGCCCCAAGCTTATAAATTAGAAAATCTCAGGACTCATTCAGCAGCTCTAGACTGATACAATGGTCAAGAAAGAATTATACATGAAATAGAATACACACACAACTTTGTAGGAATATGAAGATTTTTAAATGAACCCTTTATGATATTCATGTGGCCTAATCCATAAATAGCATCTTTCCAAAAGAAAATGTTTCTTTTACATTATTAGAGAGATTGATAATGGATTAAAAAGATGCCAAAAAAAGTGTTCTTAGTTAGGTGAGATGCAATGTTACACAGTGGGATGTACAGGGTGTCCCAAAAGACTTTGTGCAGTTTTAAGCTATTAAAGCTTTCAACTGCACTAAGACTTTGGGATAACTTGTGTAGAAGGAAAAGCACTAGCTGTACTTTGAATCGTCCCTATAACTACACAACTTTGTGAACATGGATAAGTTATTGAAGTTTCCTGGCCCAGGCCTCAGTTTCTGTTTCTCCTTTCCTCCCCTCAGTGTCTCTGTTCTCTCTTTCTTTCCGTCTTCTCTCTTTCCCCCCCCACTTCCTCTTCCTCCCTCTCTCTAACTCCTTCCTTCATTATTATTACATAGTAATATTTAAAGTTTTGAAGGACCTTAGAGATCATCTCGTCCAACCCTCTAATTTTACAGATGGTAGGACTGAAGTCTGAAGAGGTTATGTGCCTTTACAACAATGTCATGTATTATGAAAAACAATAGAAAAAAATAATTATGGGAATTTCTAGTTATTGTATTCATCTGTTTTTGTCTTTGTCTTTGTATATTGTTGGACAATTAGCAAAACATATTCACATACATGCTCATGTAAACTTTACATAAGCCATATGAAGTAGTTAAGGCAAATATTATTATCCCTCCTTTCGTTGTTGAGGAAAATGAGGTTCAGATAAGTTAAATAAAAATGTTACTGTCATTTTTCAGTCATGTTCAACTCTTAGTTAACCCTTTTGAGGTTTTCTTGGCAAAGACACTGAAATGGTTTGCCATGTCCTTCTCTAGCTCCTTTTACAGATGAGGAAACTGAGGCAAATAGGGTTCAGTAATTTGCCCAGGGCCACATAGCTAGTAAATGTCTAAGTCTGGATTTGAACTCAGGAAGAGGAGTCTTCCTGACTCCAGGCCCAGCACTGTATCCAATGCACCACCTAGCTGCCCCTAAAGAAAAATACTATCTATTATCTTAAGCCTTACAAGAAAAATTCAAAATAAAAATATTTTGCTATTAATTCTTAAGCAGTGCCATCAAACCTATGTAACCTTAGTCAAGTCACTTTACATCTCAGTTTCTTCATCTGTAAAATGAAGGAACTGGATCAAATGATCCCCGAGGTCCTTTCCATCTCCAGATCTATGACCATGAATCAAATTCAGATTTGCTCATAGGCTGAAATTCTTATGAAAAACAAAAACTAGTAGACCAGTTTAATTTTTTAAATGTTGAAAAGCTGTTTCTAATGAGGAAATTGTCATCTTTAAAAAGAAAACTCCTAGCTGATTAATAATATTATTAAAATAGCTTTTGTTCTGGGATATGAGTTGACAATCCTGTATTAGATTTGAAGATGAAAATCATAACTAAAGTACAAGGAACAGTTTTATAAGACATTTGTTCAATCAGAAAACACTTTTAACTAGCAATTCCATGTATTCACATAATGAGGGGATTATGCTGGTGATGAAAGGATTCCCTAATTGAATCCAATAGTACAGGTAATATTTAAGGTCCATTTCAGATCAAGAATTCTGGGTTTCTGTGACCCCCCTGGTCCTAAAAAAATCCTAAAGAGCTTTGTGAATTATCAAAGAAAAATCAGATTATGGTGGCTATAACTTTAGCATTAGGTATTAGGCATACCAATATTTTTGAACTTGGGTAAGCTATGACTGGAGTGCAGTTTTTAGTTAAACAGAATGAAGTAGGGACTAGCCTCATGAAGTAGTGAGCCTCTCATCACTGGAAGTGTTCAAAAATAGATTTAGAGCTCAAAGGGGCATTGGACCCTATCTAGTCCAACTACTTCATTTAACAGATGAGGAAACTGGAACACAAGGAAGTTAAGGGACTTGCCCAGAGTCACACAGATAGTAAGTGTCAGCGGTAGAATTTAACTCAGATCTTTTTATTCCAAATCCATTATTGTTCTTTCTACAATAACAGATGAGATTTATAGGTTACACTAGATGACCTCTTAGGTATCTTCAGATTCTAAGATTTCACATTTCTGTGACTTGATCATCTAGAATAATTTTTCCCTGACCACAATAGATAGTAAGACCTTTATAGCAGATACAGTGGGTGTGGTGTTTTTGCAGATGTACAGTTATTTTATGTTAAAATTATGTCCGTTTCAGGGTCTTCAAGGAAGTCCAGGAACTCCAGGAGCCCCAGGACCTATTGGACCTGCTGTAAGCATTTCATGTTACTATGTTTTATTTCACAAGCTATTTCCTAATGCATATAGTATATAAGGCTATGGAGAAAGTAGTGCCATACTAGTTTTCAGTCAGCATTATTTGCCATCCTTCTGAGTATTAGGGACTCTCCATTAGTTTCATAGAATAAGAATTTTGTCCATAATTCAACAACATATTCAATTTAGCAGTTCAGCAAGCTCTTGTTCAGCACCTAATGTGTGCAGAGCACTGTTCTAGTCCTAATCAGAAAAAGAATGCTTAGAAGCCAAGTCAGAAGGACCTCCACAATCAACAGCCAACCTGGGAGTGATAGTTGTCTCTCATGGAAGTCTTGCTGTGCCCCCAAAGGCAGATTGCCTTGGGAGTCTTTTCCTTGCCCACACCTTTCCTTCCAGGCTCAGCTCCTGTCTTTCATTGTACATAACATCTTTCCCATTGATTATTTGATCTTCTCTGAACCATTGTATTTTTAATCTCTGCTACCAATTTAACTCTCAGTTGTATACAGTCTTCTACAGTGTAAGTTAGTTTTGACTCCAGACGTTACTTTGGGGAACAGGGATTGTGCTTTGTATATTTTTGTGCCCTCCCCCCACAGTGCCCAGCACATGGGCAAATAGTGGGTAAGAGATTAATGATTGGCTAACCCATTTCTACTCATTCAGTTTCAGTGTTCAGTTCCTCACAAGGTTTTTAACAGTCACTGCTGTAAAGCGATTCCATTGATCTTACATGTTTTACAAAAACACAACTACCTAACTTCGTGCTGACCACAAGATAGGCGTTCCTTAAAAGCTTCTTGAATGAATTCCCATAATCCATAGCTTCATTTGTCCTGAGACTTAGTGCTCCTCATGCAATATGCATAGCAATAGGTACCACTTTTCTCTCACCATAATGCAGAAAGTCTTTAATCAAGACATTATCCCTGTGTCTCAACAGCAAAGTTACTGCATTTTGAAGATAAACTAGTAATTGGATTAGGTGAGCTGGGAAGAGAATTTCTCTTTTTTATTCTTAAGACATTAAATGAGAAAGGTTTTTTCCTGTGTCAGCGCAATCTCAGTAGACCCTACAAACTTCCGTTCTGGGTCTACTTGACCTGAGCACAGTCCAGTAGTTCTATGGGAATTATTGTTCTTGTGTACAGATGTGGTCATGTCACTCCTTATCTCAAAAATCTTCAATGGGTCCCTGTTGACTGTCAAATAAGCTTCAAATTCTTTAGGATCTTAAGGCCCTAGAGAATCTGAAACTACCTTTCCTCCTTTCCAGGCTTCAGTCATATTATTCCTCTGTCTTCGCTCTTTGCTTCAGCCAAACCAGACTTTTCTTTGCTCTCCAACCCACCCTGTACTCTCCCACCTCTCATTTTTCCATATGCTTAGAGTAGCTCCCTTTTTACCTGCTCAGTTCTTCTTACTCATATTTTACTTCATACTCATTTAATTCATACTCATACTTTAAAGTCCAGCTCAAACGCTGGCTCCTTCATGAAGCTTTCCTCTATCTCTGTTGCATCTTGTAGGTTGCTAATACTTTCTCCAGTCAGACCTCACATTGTTTTTTAACCCTTTTAGCCTGTAATATTATGTTACTGCTATCTTTATAAGTGTCTTATCCACCTACTAAACAGTAGGCTCCAGAAGATGAGACAATATTTTATCTAAATTCTGTGCCTGTTTCACTGCCTAGGACAGTGTTCTTCATACATGAAGTGATAAATAAATGTTTCTTGTTATTGGGGGAGCAGTTAATTAGGAATATGCTATAAGCAATACAGCTTACAATGCTTCTGAGTTCCCTGATGTACACTGGCTAGAGCTGACATTTCTAAGTCACTTATGTTTTCCACACAGTCATCATAGAGCCAGCCTTCACACAACCATAAGCATAACTGAAAATTGTGTATTAACATTAAAAGCACAGGGACAGGCTACTAAAGGAATTATGGGAAATGTGGCTTTTATATTCCAAAAAAAGGCTAAAGTTAGTTTTTATTTTCTGTTGATATGATGCAGAACACATAGCCCAGTACAGAAATCATTAATTCTCCAGTTTCTTGAAGTATTTAAAAAGTTGATGGCTTTCAAAAATTATAGCCCATTTAGGAATACATAATGGGTAATGTTATGTAAATGACCATTTAAACAGCAAGTCTAAATTCTTAGCTGTATCGAAAGGTTCCAATTAAGGTCACTACATGTAGTTGGCCAAGGTGAAGAAAGCAGCCACAAAATACAAATTTTACCATTTGAAGGCTTATCAGTCGCATGCAGCTGTTCTATCAGCCAGAAGAAATGTAAACTTTTAGGACTGATTTAATTAGGACCAAATGACCTTCAAATTGGGTAAGTTTTAGCAGTCAAACTTTGGTGTCATTTTATTGTTTTCCTCATAAACCAACCTGGTGTGTTACAGGGCTCATCAGGAAGAACTGGACATCCTGGTCCTCCTGGAGCAAAAGGTGAAAAGGTAAACCACCCCTCCTAAAAAAATACCCTATGTACACATACACATCTGTGTGTGTATATGTGAATGTATATATGTGTGTGTGTGTGTGTGTGTGTATACACATTTATGTATGTGTATCTGTGTGTCTGTGTATGAAATTGTTATAACCAAGACTCAGATACTGATAGGACAGGATAGACAAGAGGAGGTAAAAGTGGGATCTCAAGATAAATCCAAAGGGCTGAGTGAAGTTGGGTGTGAGGGGATCTGAACATAGGAACAGAAGCAGCCTACAGGAATAGGAGCCCAAACATGGACCCCATACTGAATGGTCTAGACACAGGAAATCCATCCATAAGGAAGAAGACAGGCAGGATCTAATCACATTAAGCAAGAAGTCCAAGATGAATCCAAGAGTCATGAGGTCTGTCTGATCAAGCAGAAACAGGAGCATTTATTAGAGGGAGTTGCAGTTGACTGGGACATAGGGCAGCAGATAGAAGGGACCCAAATGAAGTCACCCTTATGTTCAAAGAAAAGGAATCCAATCCTTGAGGACAGCAGTGCACTAGGCATGAAATCTACAAGTTGAAAGACTAGGTATAGAGCAGGGAACCTAGCTGCTGAAAAACAAGGGTACAAGCTAGGGGTATCTAGGTGGTGGCACATTAGATAAAGTTCCAGGCCTGGAGTCAGGAAGACTCATCTTCTTGGGTTCAAATCTGGCCTCAAACATTTACTAGCTGTGTGACCCTGGGCAAGCCACTTTACTCTGTTTGCCTTAGTTCCTTATCTGTACAACGGGCTAGAGAAGGAAACAGCAATCACTCCAGCATCTTTGCCAAGAAAACCCCAAATAGGGTAACATAGAATCAGACACAGCTGAAAAACAACTAAATAGTAGGAAGAGTACAAAACAAGAACAAGTTACTGGGAAACTAAGTATTAGACAAAGACAAATTGTAAGGGTCCCAAAGTCAGAATAAGACCAGAAGATTGGCTCCGTCCTGAGCTAGTAAAGAACTAAAACTCCTAATATCTGTTTCCCTAAGTCCAACCTAAGGCAGAGCAGAGCCTATACACTAAGCCAGAGGTGGGGACCTTGGCCTTGAGACCACATGTGGCCTTCTAGGTCCTTGGGTACAGCCTTTTGACTGAGTCCAAGTTTTACAGAACAAATCCTTTTATTAAAGGAATTTGTTCCATGAAGTGTGGTTTCAGTCAAAGGGCCACACTTGAGGACCTAAAGCGCCACATATGACCCCAGGGCCACAGATTCCTCATCCCTGGACTAAACTGAGTAAGCCTAGCTACTAATGATAGGGGAATTGGAGGGGGGTGGGGCAGGAAGAGGGTAGCATGACATTATACTGTCCCAGGGAAAATTCATTCTTTTTTTTTTTTCAATTACCAAACAGCATCACTGAAAAGAAATGAGGCATAATGGTAGTGAGTAACAGAGAAATGCTAACATAAATTTAAAGGAAACAATGTGCTTATTCTATAGAGTTTTAGAAGATTTGCTCTGGTAATGTCACAAGGGCCCCCCTTATTTTTTCATTCATCTCCATCCTCTATGGAATCCATTCAGACATTCCATTGCCTTTGAAGTTAATGGGAATTCCACACTCAGATGAGCTTTGGGGCACAACATAAGATGAAAAATGAGTTTCAATTGTAGATATTGTGCCAGAAAGTGTCTTTTAGTGGTCATACATTTTTCATTATTAATTGACTTGTGAACACTTTGGCATAATTCCCTGAAAGACACTTTGCCACCACTCACTCACATCTAATATGGTTTAGAGACACCCACAAGGATGGACTGCCTGGATGTGTGTTTAGGCAAATGCAAAGACTTGGTATTCTGAATGAGAAGTTTTGAAGGACTCAGTAGTGTACTTTATGTGAATATAAAAGATGGCATGATGCTTTTTATGGGAATACCTGGTTACCACTCATTTTTGACCCAAACTCAGGAAATGAGCTAACATCTATGGGCCATCAAGATACTTGAGCCACATGAATAGGGAGTGTGTAACTTTCCCTTCTTATTCCTTGGGATAGTGTAAAGAACATTGGCTCCTGAATCAAAGAAGGTAACTTCAGATTCTGCCTCTAATACTACCATTGTGACTTAGGAAAATTAATCAACAAACATTTAAGTGCTCACTATATGCCAGGCACTATGCTAGATGCTAGAAATTCAGATACAGCAAATGAACAATCCTTAGTCTTGGGAAATTTACAATTCTCTTACCCTCCCTGAGCCTGAGTTTCCTCATGTGTGAAATAAAAGGGTTAAAGAAGTTGGCCTGAATGTAGCATTACATGCAAACCCATGCACAGACTCTGCTGTTGTTTGCTTTAGATACAAAATTATTGTCCTGAGAAAAATTAGGAATACTACAATACCTTGACATTAAAGTTTCTAAAATCACTCCACCATGAAGAAAAGGAAACTTTTGAATTATGTTTTAAAACATGCTATGAAATATATTTTCTCAAGTTAAATCCTGAATTTCTTTTCTCATAAATTTTTCATCCTGATTCTTTAGAAAAGAATAATCTGTCCCAGACAATTTTTACTGTAAAGGAAATCTCGCCAAAGTAGTATTCTATAGTTATTACTTATATTTAGTAGGACACACCTATTTTTTTTTCTTTTTTAGATTGTACCCATGATTTAATTTAGAGAAACTCTTAGTGAGGAAATTCTCTCTAATAAACCAATCAGTGCCTGCTCTGCAACCTATAGTCTTAGAGGGTCACCTGGTACTCTGAGAGTTAAGTGATTTGCCCAGAGTCACACACCCAGTATGTATCAGAGACAAAACTTGAACGCAGGTCTTCCTGACTCAGGAGCTAGCTCTCTGTCTATTATGCCACACTGCCAAATGAAGAAAGCTGTTCATAATGGTTTTGTACATAATTTTACATGAACATGCCCTTGGCACACAAAACCTGAAGTGGATACAGTGGGATCAAGGGAGAAACAAGCCTACAGAAGGCATGAAAGTGTCCCAGCCCCCTTTGTCTTTGCATAGAGGCATCACCATGTACATCAAATGTGTAGGGCAGATGTCACTTAGAACCAGATGTGTGACTACCTGGGGTTGCTAGCTCACTATTTCTGTCACCTGGACATAATTCCTATCAATAGGAATGATAGAAGAAGAATATAAGAAGATATACTGCCCTTTTCTGTGCGGAAGAAATAGGTTGGACAATTAATCAGCAATTCTTTAAGTACATATACTGTGTGCCAAGCACCATGCTAGGTGCTAGAGATACAAATATGGTATATGGAACAATCCTTAATCTTAGGAAATTTGTATTCTTCTAATCTCCCTGGGGCTCAGATTTCCTCATCTGTAAAATAAAGGGGTTAGACTATTCCTTGAGTTATATTAAGGGGAACGAGAGGGAGGGAATCAGAATGAATGATCAGGCAGGTAGAAACAAAATGGTGTAACAGTATTTTTTTCAAAGGATGGTTCTTTTGACATTCATATTTATGGTGTATAGACACTAGGTGATTATCACCACTGTTACTCAATGTTGTACTAGAAATTTAAGCTTTGGCAATAAGAGAAGAAAAAGAAATTGAAGGAATTAGAATAGGCCAGGAAAAAACAAAACTATCACTCTTTGCAGATAATATGATGGTATACTTAGAGAATCCTAGAGCATCAACTTGAAATAACAAAGTTAGCAAAGTTGCAGGATGTAAAACAAATCTACACAAATCATTGGCATTTCTATATATTGTTAACAAAGCCCAACAGCAAGAGATAGAAAGAGAAATTACATTTAAAGTTCCTGTAGACATTATAAAGTATTTGGGAGTCTACCTGCCAAAAGAAACCCAGAACTATATCAACACAATTACAAAACACTTTTCACACGAATAAAGTCAGATCTAAATACTTGAAAAAATATGAGTTGCTCATGGCTGAGCTATGACAATTCTACCTAAATTAATTTACTTATTCAGTGCCATACCAATCAAACTACCAAAAAATTGTTGTAGAGCCAGAAAAAATAACAAAATTCATATGGAAGAACTAAAGGTCCAGAATATCAAGGGAAGTAATGAAAAGCAATGCAAGGTAAGGTGGCCTGGCTTTACCAGATCTGTAATTGTATTATAAAGGAAAAATCATCAAAACTACTTGGTACTGGCTAAGAAATAGAGTGGTGGATCGGTGAAATAGGTTAGGTACACAAGACACAATAGACACTAGGTGACGTATAGAAAACAGTAGCTAAACCAAATATTTTCCAACTGTAATACATATAATTTTTATACATTTTCAGGGCAATGAAGGATCACCTGGAAAACCTGGACCACCTGGACCTCCTGTAAGTTTTTTTTTTCATGATTGAAAACTTTGAAGTTCACATTTTTAACAATGATAACTTATTACCTAATCTATGTTTAGATATAACACAAAGCTAACACAAATTATCATATATAATTAGATATATATGTATCTACATATATACATATATATAAAATATATATCATAAATAAATAAACCATATACCCATTTAACCTTGGAAAGTCTTGACTGTCCCCTATGTGTTCTACATGCAAAACACATTTAATTTTGTCCTTTATAAATATTTTATTGCTCATTCTGCATCAGTATAATTATGTGACTATTCGTTTCTCATACTTGCCTGCACACACCAAAGTACTTTCCTCAAGTCTCAGCCCCCAGGGGTCAAGGATAATAAACAAATTAGAATCAAATCAACTAGCATTTACTAAGTAGCTGTCATATTTAAAGGATTATGCCAGGCAATGTCGAGATACAGAGTTTAGGTAAAATATGGTCCCTGCCCTCAAGGAATTTGGAAATAAGATGCATAGTACGTGAAAATCTCCTTGTGTAATAAATTAGATAATAATTTTTATGATCTTGATGATAATGAAAGACATATGACTTTCCATATATGGAGGACAGAGGAATAATTTTATATATCCTCTTCAATCAATATAAATCAAAATGATTAGATATAACTAAATCATCTTTGAGGTCCATTCTAGCTCTTGAGACCTATGCATTGAATTCTTTCCTCATCTGAAGCTATGTTCAAACGATAGCAGTGCTCTGTAGTCATACAGGGTTAAAGATTCACCCCTCCTCCCAGAGTCATGAGTAAAGAGCCTTTTTATCTGAGACAAAAGCAGCTGAGGAAAGGGTAGCTACATAGAGAACTATCCAAATATAGATGAGAAAGAACTTCAGCATTGCTCTTGCAAGGGTGGGATGAAGCAAGAATTGAACCATAAGAACCTTGGCTGGAAAGAAGGAATGGTTAGACTAATTGTCATTAGGATGGTGACTGCCTTTGGTAGAATTCCTCATGAGGAGGAATTATCATCCATTTTAGCACCCTGAAACATAATACTGCTCTGCCCATACTGGTTCTGGCTTTAAGAATTACAAGAGCTCTTGTTCCCTAATAAGTGGGAAAAGTGAACGTTGAATCTTAAGAGAAATAAGATATTTAAGCAGCAAATTATTTAAATATTCTATTTTTAGCCCAGGCCATTTCCCCCAGTTTTTTTTTTGTAGTTTCTCCTTGACAAAAAGCAAATCATTGGAACAGGAAATATTTGAGATCCAAATTATGTTGCACGAAGTCCCTAGAAGTTAGACCACAAGGGATCAGGAAAACAGTTATCATCAGAAATATTCCACAAGTACAAGTCTGAGAAATCCTTTCTCCTGGAAACAGCTAACACCTACTTAATTTTATCATCATCCTCCCTTTCATATCACTAAGAACCCATAATTTAAAGAGCTAGGAGAGAGAACACTGATTAAAACTAGCATTTTCTAGGTAAGCGCTTGAATCATATCTCATACAAGTAGAGGGGTCAAATGAGGCTAAGGGGAA